>NC_136067.1:1297702838-1298975680 GCF_964261635.1 Lissotriton helveticus | reverse complement strand
GGCCTGAGACACTTTATCATTAATCAAAGGAGTTTGTCTGTACTTGCCCAAGTTATTGGGACTCACAGTAGAGGACATGGCTATGTCCCCATCACAGATCAAAACAGCTTGAGTTGGTATTCTGACTAGGCCAGAATCCATCTCAGTTCCCAGGGTTAACCCTACTATACCCTTCTATTGAGAACCACCACTTGGAGCTGGACTAGGGGGAACAGTTGCCTTAGGGGCAATGGTGGCTGGAGCTGTCTCCTTCTTGTTACAATCAATGGTCCAATGAGTATTGCTCTTACATACTTTGCGCCAGGGTTTCTTTTGGCCTTCTTTCATTTTAGATTGTTGGGAACCCCCCACCCCATTAGAAGCTTTTTGGGGACCTTGAAAAGACTTCTGGTCTTTTGCTTTCTCCCCACCCTTTTTGTCTTGCTTTTCCTGGTCACCACCTTGGTTCTGTACCTTCTGCTTCACCCTGGTTCTGACCCACTTGTTTGTCTTCTTACCCAATTCTTGGGGAGAGGTCAAATAAGAGTCAACCAGGTGTTGATGCAATTGCTGGTTCTGACAGTAATTAAGAATCTGTTCTCTCAGTATAAGGTTATACAATCCTGTATAGTCACTTACTTTACTGCCCAGTAACCAACCTTCCAGAGCCTTAGCAGCACAATCTACAAAATATGTCCAGTCCAGAGGCTGTGTCTTCTGGGTATCTCTGAACAGCAACCTGTACTGCTCAGTAGCTAGGCCAAACCCATCAGAGCATGCTTCAGGACAGTGTAGTTGTCAGCATCCTCTTCTCTAACAGTGAGGAGCTTGTCTCTTCCTTTGTCTTCAAAAGAGAGCCACAAGATTGCTGCCCATTGACTGTGGGGTTTATTTACAACAAGGGGTGGTGATGGACAGAGTCTCTGAATTAAGCAGAGTACTCTCACCCAGTCAAAAGATCAGGGCTAGATCCAACACCGTTTTTTAGCTCATTGCACCATCCCAGTTTCAGAACCTGGCTGTATGCAAATTAGTCTGTCCCTGGCCCAGTGCATCATGGGAACAGGGCAGACCAGACTACAAAAGCCAATTCTTACACTGGGAAGGAAACAAGCTTCCGGGGACCGGTTTCTGGCATTTCAGCCGTCTTCGGCCCGGCTTGCTTGAATCCTGATGGTGCAATGAGCAAGGGACTCACATCTGAGTATACCCTTCCACGCTTAGGGTGGACAAAATTATTTACAACAAGGGGTGGTGATGGACAGAGTCTCTGAATTAAGCAGAGTACTCTCACCCAGTCAAAAGATCAGGGCTAGATCCAACACCGTTTTTTAGCTCATTGCACCATCCCAGTTTTAGAACCTGGCTGTATGCAAATTAGTCTGTCCCTGGCCCAGTGCATCATGGGAACAGGGCAGACCAGACTACAAAAGCCAATTCTTACACTGGGAAGGAAACAAGCTTCCGGGGACCGGTTTCTGGCATTTCAGCCGTCTTCGGCCCGGCTTGCTTGAATCCTGATGGTGCAATGAGCAAGGGACTCACATCTGAGTATACCCTTCCACGCTTAGGGTGGACAAAATTATTTACAACAAGGGGTGGTGATGGACAGAGTCTCTGAATTAAGCAGAGTACTCTCACCCAGTCAAAAGATCAGGGCTAGATCCAACACCGTTTTTTAGCTCATTGCACCATCCCAGTTTCAGAACCTGGCTGTATGCAAATTAGTCTGTCCCTGGCCCAGTGCATCATGGGAACAGGGCAGACCAGACTACAAAAGCCAATTCTTACACTGGGAAGGAAACAAGCTTCCGGGGACCGGTTTCTGGCATTTTAGCCGTCTTCGGCCCGGCTTGCTTGAATCCTGATGGTGCAATGAGCAAAGATGGGTGTCACCATAGTGACACTAACACATGTGTCCCTGAAGGCCTGAGACACTTTATCATTGATCAAAGGAGTTTGTCTGTACTTGCCCAAGTTATTGGGACTCACAGTAGAGGACATGGCTATGTCCCCATCACAGATCAAAACAGCTTGAGTTGGTATTCTGACTAGGCCAGAATCCATCTCAGTTCCCAGGGTTAACCCTACTATACCCTTCTATTGAGAACCACCACTTGGAGCTGGACTAGGGGGAACAGTTGCCTTAGGGGCAATGGTGGCTGGAGCTGTCTCCTTCTTGTTACAATCAATGGTCCAATGAGTATTGCTCTTACATACTTTGCGCCAGGGTTTCTTTTGGCATTCTTTCATTTTAGATTGTTGGGAACCCCCCACCCCATTAGAAGCTTTTTGGGGACCTTGAAAAGACTTCTGGTCTTTTGCTTTCTCCCCACCCTTTTGGTCTTGATTTTCCTGGTCACCACCTTGGTTCTGTACCTTCTGCTTCACCCTGGTTCTGACCCACTAGTTTGTCTTCTTACCCAATTCTTGGGGAGAGGTCAAATAAGAGTCAACCAGGTGTTGATGCAATTGCTGGTTCTGACAGTAATTAAGAATCTGTTCTCTCAGTATAAGGTTATACAATCCTGTATAGTCACTTACTTTACTGCCCAGTAACCAACCTTCCAGAGCCTTAGCAGCACAATCTACAAAATATGTCCAGTCCAGAGGCTGTGTCTTCTGGGTATCTCTGAACAGCAACCTGTACTGCTCAGTAGCTAGGCCAAACCCATCAGAGCATGCTTCAGGGCAGTGTAGTTGTCAGCATCCTCTTCTCTAACAGTGAGGAGCTTGTCTCTTCCTTTGTCTTCAAAAGAGAGCCACAAGATTGCTGCCCATTGACTGTGGGGTGCCTGCTGTACTTTGCAGGCCCTCACCAAAGCAGTTATCCTCTTATGGATGCCATCCCCAATCTGATAGGGAGGGACAATCTTGTTCAGGTTTCGATGGTCATGAGACCGTTCCCTACCACTAGGGATATTGCTGCCACCAGTGGGCCCTAGCCCACATAATTTTCTCTCTCTTTCAAGAGCCAGGGTCTCTTTGGCCAGGGCACTTTCTGGCCTCCTCATCCTAAGTTTGACTTCTGTCATCCTAGCTTTGTGCTCTCTTATCTGAAGGGAAGTCATTCTCCTTTGAGCAGAGGCAGAGGGCCCTAGTGTTGAGCCAGAATGTCCAGAATCATCTCAAATAGATCTGTTTCTTCTGGGCACATCATTAGGCCTAAATGAAGGGATAGAGGGAGGCCTTCCTAGGCCTTCTCCGCCCTCAGGTAGTCCTGTGTTTCCCAGGTTAGGTTCATCAACCTCATCCTGGTCTGCATCCTCATCATCAGCATCACTATCCTGGTGGCGATTCCCACTAGGGTCCTCTTCTGATGAGGAATGCCCCCCTCCCTGCTACCCTGTGCTTCTGGGTCTAATGTTTTTCTAAGTCATCTGCCACTAAAAGATTTACTAGATGCTGGGTGGTTGGACTCTGTCCTTGTCTTAATTTTCTGACAACACACAAGCTTTTCAAATCTTGAAAAGTGAAAGTGGCATACTTAGTTGTCTGCACATGGCTGACATCTGGCAGAGAGGCACTACCTCCTGCTCTTAAAGACATGACTAGTGTGGTGTGGTGTGTGCACCTACCTACACTACTTGTTTTCCTACTAGAACTGCTCTAGAAGTTGTAGTCAGGGTGTGCTAAGCCCTTACCACCTACAACTGCTAAGTTCAGTAGAACTTATGTATTATAAGACTTGATTCATATGTACCTACAGGTACCTTGATGTGATTTTTCAAATGATATTCTCAAGATTATTTGGTAAAATAATGCAAGCTCTTATCCCATCCGCTGCACACCAATGTGAGAAGTTAGCCTGGCATATGATGTCCACTAGATCTAGTGGGCACCTTGCACCAGTCTAATCGACCCTTATTGATGGTGGTTGTAAAGTCAACCGTACCAATTATAATCCCTTGAGTACCAAATGAAAGCACACCACGCAAGGTATATATCAAATATATATGTATTTATTCTAAACACAACCCCTCTGCACTCTTTATGAGGTCAGAGGTAAAAGTACAACACAAGTTACTCAATTAGCATACGATAAGTTGCACAGTATACGTTATGCCCTAGGGGCCTCACAAACCATATACTAAAATGGTGGTATAAGAACCACGTGAGAATTAGAAAGCAGGCCTGGGGCCTGTGGAATCGTTGGGGCTACTCTAAACAACCAAAGGTTAGGAAGAAGAAGGCCCACGGGAGAAGCGTGCAGTGTCTATACACAGATGAGGTTACCATTGATTTTTTATGGGAAACGAGCAAGTTACAAATTTACAATTTAAGGACACTTCCGGATGGACTATGATGGAACACTTTTAAACTAGGACACTTCGAGAGTCAAGACCCACGGGAGCAATGAAGTACTTGTGTTACCTCACCCAGGGAAGCAGGGTGCATATGTGTCTTTGAGTGTTGGGTTTCGTCATCATTTTCAATGGAGAGCTGCAAAGAAGTGCTGCAGGCGACCAGAGGAAGAGTGTCCGGGTGGATCCATGAGTGGATCGAAGATCTGAACTGAAAGCAGAAGGGACAGGGTCTGGGTCACTTGCCAGTGACCAGGGCTGCAATAGAAAGATGCCACCAGATGTCGGGTGATTTCAGGTGAAGATGTGAAGCTTGTCTCTTCAGCCACGAGGACCAGGAGGAGTTGACGACATCTAGGAGCTGGATTCGAGCTGACCCACAAAGGATCTGGTTGACTGCGGTGTCGGTATCCAGACTGGACCCAACAAGCCTTGGAAAATGCAATCCACGCAGGATGTCGAGATTGGCTTCGGTGCAGACCAGCAAGGTCTGAGGAACTTTTCCTTTGCAGAGAAGTTGGAGCAAGCCTGGAGCAACCAGGAAAGTAAGTTAGATTCAAAAGAAAGTCTTCAGGGGGCTCACTAGCCAACAGACTAGGAACCACAAAGACGCATCAAGCTGAAATGCAAAAGCAGGGCCCATGGGTCACTTGTGGAGTGGGGGCCTCTGAGCTTCGGTGCAAATGGTGCTTGGGTCTGGGGCTTCAAGCATCCTAATGCACAACTTTGAGTTGCCTCGTGAAGTGGGTACAGCTTGCAAAATGCAGGATGTCCAGGAGTTCCGGTCCCACAGCTCTCATGTCCGCCACAGGTCTCAGCTTTGCTGTGAGCAAAGGTCGGGGTCAGAGATATCTGGAAGTCAATGCCCTGTGTCACAGATTCTTCGGGATCTGGCAGGAGCCTAGAAAATGCAGACTGGCAAAGTTGCTGTTGGTGCCTGTTTGAACGAACAGGGTGGTCACTCCTTGACCGCAAGGGAGATGTCTTCCGTCTTCCAGTCGAAATGGAATGTCAAAGGTCCAGGATTTATGTTTCAGAGTTTCGTCCAGGGTAATCTAAAGTCCTAGGGACCGGGTTCCTATACTTATACAAAGTTTAGGGGCAGGACTAACTTTAAGGTCCCTCCTATGGGTGGACCTGGGAAGGGGGTGGTTACACCCCTTTCCCTTTGTCCAGTTTTGCGCCAGAGCTGGGGCAGAGTGCCCCAGCAACCGGTTTGAACTAGGAAATGCATGGAGCACCTAGTGTGCCCCAGGCAGTGTCTGGAAAGCATTCACTGAATGCAGCCCTCCCTGCCCCAATACCCAATAGCCGGTCTCGGGAGGTGCGACATGAAACCTTTTGTCCAGACCTCCCCTGCCGGAGTTTCGTCCAGCAGCAGGAGGGCAGACTTGTGTCTGTGGCAGCAGCATCCATTTTGTGATGCTGAGGCTCTGTTTAATTTTAACCGGGTAAACCAGTAACTACATGTCTTCTCCCTCTAGAAGGGTGGAAAGCTACCCCTGTGGCCAGAATTGGCGGGGATAGTATTCCAAAGTGTTTGACACCTTACACGACATGTTTTGATAAAGCCAAACCAAAGTTAGCATTATCGCGAGGATTATAATGCACTTAAGAGTATATGGTATAGCTATATCATAGAACAGCTATAAGGAGATGGTTCCAAAAGCTGCAGAGGGGGTCAGCTCATGCTAGGGCACACTCTCACATAAAACCAAGCACTATGCCTCCAGGATTGTCAAGGCCTGCCATAGAAGTGACTTATAGGTGTATATGTGTCTATATCTATATATAGATATAGGTATACTACATCTAAGTAAGGGGTGATTACACCACCTTACCCAGGCTGTGTGAATAGACCTGTGGTGTCAGTTTGGAAGGCAAACCAGGGGTGGCACAATACATGCTGCAGCTCCAGGTAGGCCCAGGGTGCACCTATGCCCTGGATACCTATGGTGCACTATACAGGGGCTCACAAGGGTGACCCAGTAACCAATCTGGAATGCACATAAAGTACATGGTATCAATTTAGAGAGAGAACAGCTAGGCTGTGGGCCTGATTAGCAGGACCACAGCCAGACTAAAGTAGAAAAACCAGAGAATCACAGCAAAAAGTGGGGGTAATCATAGGAAGCAGACCCTACTCTCCTACAAAGTGTGTGTGAATGTGTGCTGCTCACCTCCTGTAGACCTGGAACTAGGTTGACACTGTGTTAACACTAAGTGTATGGGTGCAGGATGTGCTGCATATACCCTCAGAAAACTTGGAATGTTTTTGTTGGAGAAGGAACAATAAAGGTCCCTTGAATTGTTCTTTTTCTGGCAGCATTTATGTGTTTTAAAATAAACAGTCAAACAGGGGTGTCATGACCTCTCTCACCCCCACTTTAGCAGCTACAGGGAGGGTGGGGTTCTTTATGCCCCCCAACTCAGCAGACAAAAGCTCATAATTAACCCTTTAAATGAATTTCTGGTTCAATACGAGGGAGTGGTAGGAACGAAAGATGGGTAAATAGAAAAAGGAAAGAAGGGATATTTAATGGAAGGAAGGAAGAGTGAAAGTTATGATGGGTAATAGGAAGGATGGCTGGATGAGTGGGTGGATATATGAGTGGGTGAAAGGATGAATGAATGGATTGGTAAGTGGAGACAGGTGACAGGATGGCAAAATAAAAGGAAATCCAAAAGAGTGGATGGATAGTGTTGGACCTGGCCCTTTTTGAAAGGTTATCCCCAAACGCTTTGCTTCCTGCCTCCTATTTGTTCTGATCTATTTGGTTGGCTTTAGGATTCTAGGCACTTTACCACTGCTGATCAGTGTTAACGTGCACATGCTCTCTGTGCAAATTGTTATTATGTTTGGTTATCCATGATTGGCATATTTGATTTACTGGTAATACCCTAGTAAAGTGCACTGCAGGTCCCCAGGGCCTGTAATTCAAATGCTACTAATTGGCCTGCAGCACTGATTTTGCCACCCACACAAGTAGCCTTTCAAATATGTCTCAGAGCTGCCACTGTAGTATCTGCGCGCAATTTGCAAACTGCCATGCCACCCTGGCAAGTGAAGCCAATTGCCAAGCCCAGACTGTCTCTGTCTTACAGGTAAGTCACCCGTAAGGTACGACCAAGGTACCACAGTTGCAGTTATTATGTTAAAACTGCTTTACTTGCACAGTTTTTAATCCTAACATCAAGACATAACCATTAAAACATGTTTTTTCTCCTGATAGTTAGTTTTATCTCACACTTGCACACTTTTTGCTTTAATTTGCATTGCGCTCATCACTTACATATAACATAAACAGCTCTTCATCCTGGTTTTTAGTAGTCCTAAGATAGGGGGAACATCCATAAAAACAACCCTGTGCTCCTCCCTCACAGTGAGGGAGTTGTAGCCCTTGGCTGTACTAGGATTTACAGCCGGGAGGAGATCCCAGATGATGAAGCATGTCACTTCAGTGAGTGATGGGATTCCGTCCTTTAAGGTGGGACTTCCTGTGTAGGGTCAGTTTTTTGGTGCACTATAGGCACGCATGTAATCATAGTTTTAGGTGATGTTCTGAGACCCTCAGACTTGTTTGTTGTGTATATATAGATTAGATTTGGGATTTAGTCTGAGATGGTCTTTAAACCTTTTGCCTCGGGCCCTCTTATCCTGGATTGTATTGTAGGACCAAGGTATCCCCATGGGTAGAGTGCAACGTTTTGGAAAGGTAGGAAATGTACTGGTATGTTTTACATGTCCTGATAGTGAAATACTGCCAATTTCGTTTTTCACTTTTGAAAGGCTGGCTCTCCCATAGGCAATCATTTTAGCTGTTGTTTACCATTTTACAAGTGCAACTTTCAATTAGAGACAGCTAGAGATTTGGTGTTTAGGTTCCCTGAACTCAGAATTCAAAAATACATCTTTTAGTGAAGATGTTTTTTTAATTGTTTGTTTGAAAATGCCACTTTTAGAAAGTGTGCATGTTCTTGCTCTACCATTCTGTATGCCTCTGCTAGCTTTTGGATTCACTAATCGGATTTAGACTGACTGGGGCTATTTGTGCATTCACTCCAGACACTCACCAAACGGAGCTGAGATGAGTCCTGCATATGCTGATGAGTCATCCTGGGATAGAGTGGTAGGAAGAGCTGTCACTAACACCTGAATAGTCTGTGGCTGTCTGGCACAATGCTATCTCCACCCCCTGTAGTGTGGCTGTACCAGAGAGGACAGAACTGGTGTTACTAAGCAAGAGAGTCTTTCTGTACAAAGACTTCAAAAGGGAAAATGGGGTATAAGTATTAGACCTTAAAGCCCAGAACTTTAGATTACTTATGGATTAAGAAACCCATCTGCCAAGGAGAAGGGCTGAAAAGCTGTGAGGAGAAGTACTGCCCCTTTGCTATGTATTGCTTTGTTGGGTTGGCCTGCAATTGCCTGCTTCTACCTGAAAGAGGACAAAGATTGTATTTTGATATGAGTCCTGCTTGAGAAGATCTCCAATGGCTTGAAGTAGGGCTTGCCTCATGTTATGAAGTCTCAGGGTCACAAAAACGTCATATGCAGCCTCCCTGAACTCCACTGTTGGGAGTTCTAACCTGCCCTGTGGTGTCAATCCCAATCCTGGGCAACTGGAGGAGTTTGCTTGGCTGCAAACCTCAAGAAATGGATTCCCCACGCTGTCTCCAATTATGTTGCCTTCCCTGACACAGTGGTTATCGCTCGCTGGGTAAGTGCAGCACTGACTGTGATGAACCACAGCCCTGACGCCGGTCAACACCGTCCCTGCATTAACTCTGACGCCATTCTCGAGGCCAATCCCTGCACCTGGGCCAAGGACCCTGCTTGTGGAGTGCACAAAGCACCACCCGACGCCGGCTGAAGTAAGAGTCTCCTACATACCATCATGGAGGTGATACCGAAAAGGGTAGTACCCGATGCTGCACCGTCGTAAGGAACCGCTGCACCGCTAACGACGCCCCATCACCTCCCCTGCAAAGTAGGGAACCAACGCCTCACCTCCCCTGCAAAACTAAGGAACCAACTCCTCCCCTCCCCTGCATAGCAGTAAAGAAGTGACACCTCACCTCCCCTGTGGCAGTAAGGAACCAACGCCTCACCTTCACTGTGACAGTAAGGAACCAACATCGCCTGGCACTGCATCACCTCCCTGACGCTGTGCTACTCTCTTGTTTGGATTGTCTCAAACTGTACTTTTCTCTGGGGGTCTTTGTGACTCAGTGGCTGGCCCAGCCACCTCCCAGACAGCACTGTGATTTTGATCTGTATCTGTCACGACGTGGAGATAGTTCTAGTAGAAGCTATTGTCTTCTGAGAGCTATATTTTAGCACAAAACCTTTTACAAGTGGAATTTTGATATCTGTATATTGGGTTTTTGTTGTTTTTGGTCTTGTTTGGTTTAGATAAACATACTTCATTTTTCTAAACTGGTGTGGTGTCCATTTGTGGTGTTTTCGTTGTGTTACTGTGGGTTATATGCAAATGCTTTACACATTGCCTCTGTAGTTTAGCCTGACTGCTCTGTGCCAAGCTACCAGATAGTAAGCACAGGCAAACTTAGGTGAGTACTTTACTCATCTTGACTAGAAGGAAGGGTCCCTACTTGGGCAGGGTTTACACCACTGCCAACTAGAGACCCCCATTTCTAGCAGATAGATAGCTGGATGGCTGGAATGTTGGATTGACTGATGAATGAGTAAATCAAAGAAATGATGTATTTGTGGATGGCTGTAAGGATTAATGCATGCATTGATGATGTATGTGGGAATCAATGGATGGATGGAATGACCGATAAAAGGAAAGAGTAAAGATTGACTGGTGGATGGAAGAATGAATGGATGACAGAATTTAAAGGTGAAATAGCGAATAGCAGTGAATGGATGGAAGGGTGAATTGATGAATGGATGGATGCTTGGATGTAAGAAACAAGGGAACTCTTCTAAGGAGGTTTGCGCTTACTTGCTTAGCTAGCTAGACCCCATCACAGCTTAGGTAAAAAGTGGGAGTATTTTAATTCCCTGGCTACTCTCTTTCTTTCAAATATCCCCAATGGTTTTTGTGACGTAAAATTATAGGCCAGCACCCCACTCTTCAAATCATTCTAGCATCACTGTGTCGACCACTATGCGCTCTCCTAGAGACATTCTAGATACGCAAACAGTTGTATTCTTTGGTTGTCTGTTAAACTTGCACTTTGACCAGAATATATGACAGTAAAATTGATCCTTAGTTCAGAAATGTTTTAGTGTCCTGACGTGTGATGGAGAGAGATACTCGCCTGAGACACATTTAGGTTTGCTTACTTGCTTTATCATTCATTCGCCAGCGTCAATAAAATGAGTCCCATTTCATCTGGTGGGTCACATAATGAAACCAGCATTTGACTTCAAATAATCCTCAGTTACCAGCAGGTACCACTCCATACAACAAGCTTCATAATTTAAGAAACTGCTGGGACCCAGCCCTGCATTTTAAACATCTCAGGTCGGGGTGCAATCATGCCACACAACACAAAATAAGGGACTCCCTAGTCCCTACAGAAAGTCACGAGGGGCCACTGAGTCTCACATACGAGTCACATCTCACAAATATTCATTGGACTTGGACTGAATGTCCCCCTCAAGTGTTAGGGGATCCCTGAGGTGTTGGGGCGCCCTGCGCGCAGGAACCTGCGTTTGGCCCCTGGTAGCAAAGGCCACAGTGCGGGTTCCTTACCGCTGTTTGGGGGGAATTCTCCGACCTTCCCAGCGAGCTCTCGCTCTGCTGCGAGCTCGGGGCAGGAGTAGTAGCAGCAGAAACGGCGTCTCGGCCGCGCATGCGCGCTCGCCCACCTCCCTTCTCCTCGACTCGCCTCTCCCCTAGCTGCTGCTGGCCGCCGAGCGCTGCTGCTGCTGCCGCTGCTACTGCTGGGGTCGGGGGGATGGCAGCGGCGCGGCACCTGTGAGAAGAGATCCGCGGCGCATCCTCCTGTGCAGCTCCAGGCTCCGGTAAGGCCATGCCACCCGGCTTTATTCTCGTAAAGGGTTGATGAGATCTTTACTGAGGTTGGGGGGGGGGGGGGGGGGGGCAGGGTTGGGGTGAGTACAACGCCTATAATAAAAATATATTGGTAGGATGTCTTATTATTTGAACCCATCGGTACATATTTTAAGCACGAGAATGGGGAATGGCAGGACTCTGAGCCCGGCATGCTGCATTAAATGCAGGCACTGCGAGGAGGCAGGCGTGCGCTTCTATGATGCTGTGTGTGCCTCGGTTTGATTGCTTTGACGGGAGGGCGGGGTGGGGGTTTCAAGGGGCTAGCTCTGTTGTGGGGCTCGGGTGCTGCTGCTGCTGCTGCTGCATTGGGGACATGGAGTGTAGGGTTGTTAGGCTGAAGGAGCCAGTGATGTATCTGATAATGTTTAAGATGATAACCCAGCTCCTGCTCCACACAGAGGAATTGAGCCAGGGGTATTTGCCCTACGTGTTTGAATTGTGTTGTGATCATTTCTCACAAGTTGTAGCGCGAGGGATTCCGGCTTGCACCATATTTATACAGGCTACTGCAGGGCTGTGCGTGTCACCGCGCCAGGGGGAGGGGGCGGGAGGATCACTCACGGAAGATGGCTTGCGATTGCACATCGCTGTGTGTGGAGCGCGTGGATCAATCACGGTCCCTGGATTTTTTTTGATTTTTTTTATTTATCTGAAATGCACGAGGCCCTGCTGGGGCCGGGATACCTCTTTTCGCCCGATGATGAAAGGATGCGGAAGAGCTCGGCGGGTCCAGCGGTACTGCAGGAAGCTAACGCACACCCCCAGCTCGCTGCACTGGATCACGTCGGTGCAACGCATAGCTCGTCAGGGCTGCCAGTGTGGTGTGTGCACTGCAGGGGAGGGTTCATAGAAGGGGGCTCCTGGCGGTAAGTGCCTATACGGGGCCTTTGATTGCGTCCTGTCAGGAGGCCAAGGCTTTCAGTGCCAGTTTCACGGACTAAGGGTTATTCTAGTCTAGGCTGGCACTTGTCCTTCGCTCACATAGGCACTCGGAATCCAGGACAGGACAATAATCAAGAGGTCTGTCCACTTTTTAATATGTCACATGTGAATAAATCGCCCCTTGGCTGTTCTGCACTTTAGTTCAGATTTTTAAATCACCACAGTATACCATTACCGTGTCCGTGAGATCACACTGGCCCATATCGTAGAAGGAATCTATTAAATAAGTATACTTCATTTAGGTATTATGTAAAAGTGTAATATAAACGTATACAAGTAAAGGAGGATGGTACATTTCTGAAGCGTTACTTTTAAAATGAATGTGTTCAAGTACGTCACAGGACGCGTTCTTGAGTTCCTGCAGTGTCCACAGGAGCAATACATTTTTACTATAGGGTTTATTGAATTTTTTGAGAAAATCAGCGTCTACGAGATCGCGCTTTATTTCTATATATTTCCGAATTGAACGGGAATGCGTTAGTGTTTCAAAATGCCTGGGAATGTTGAGCGGCGCTGGTGTCGCAAGGCCCGTTTCACACTGTGACAGTGCAAGTCCCGTTTGGGACATGGGGTTGATGTACAGTAAACCTGATTTAAGTACTGCTGGGTGATATTCCTCTTGCGCTGTGCAGGCGTTTTCGCTTCACCAAATAAAGCTGACCTGGGCTTATTTGTACGTATATCAAGGAAGGCCAGTGTGCAGCAGGCACGACCGGAGAGGATAGATGCGATGGACCGTGGGCAGTGAAGGGAACTTTATAGTGAGTGCACATTACAACGAGCATAACATCACGTATAGTTGTAAAGAGTACGTTTAATGTTCGGGCATCTTTGCGCTGAATAACAGATATGGATTGTTAACCCTTTAAATTGGCGCTCATTATTTCGACATCTGGAAGGGCAAATTGATCTGAGCGGGCTCAAATCTGTGGCCATAGGACCGAGCACACATCCCTAAAAGGAATGAAGTAGCCATCGGAGCCAGCAGACCCTTCGAGCGGACACGATTGACGCAACACATTTAAACAACTCAGGCGCCCACCCTGCTGACGACTTTGGCGTGCAACGTCGTGTTTTTTTTTTTTTTTTATAGATGAGCAATTTGTATGGGCGAGGAAAAAAAACCACAATGCGTGTGGGTCAAGTGTCCCAGCCAGTCCTATAAATGTAAATTTCGAAGCGCCCCTGTTTGTTCCCGAGAAGCGCCGGCACACTACATTGAATGCATAGCAGCCGAGCTGGGCTCACTCCAGTCGGGGTCGTTAGGGCCAAAGGCGTCCTCAAGGCACTACAGACAGTTACTGCTCTCGGTCTCACGTGGGTGTCACAAATCTCTTCATTTACACTGAAGAAACTGCTGCACTGCACACCTGGAGCCGGCAGGGGCCCGAAGGCCTCTTATTGCTTTATGCTCAACAATACTGCAGTATATTGAGATGATTCCAGTGAGGGGGTTCACCGGGGGAGCGCGACAGCCTCTTGTTGACAGACACCAATCAGGCCTGGGGGCCGGCATGCCTCTGCCATACGCCGGACACCCAAAGTAACGGGCATTCTTTCCCAAGTCCTTGGCATGTGATCGATAGAAATAAACTACTCAAGGGCCCTCTTAACTGATCAGCGCCTCTTCCTCAGCACACCTTTCAACAAATGATAGGCTTCAAAGGGCCGACTGGGGACCCCCTCCCGGCTCGTCCAGGATTGGTGAAGAGAGACCTGAGGCCTGCTTCTTAGAGCACTGCAGAAAGATGCGACCCCAGTGAAACCACCTCGGCCCGCGTAATACTTTTGGACGCACGTTCGTCTTACCAGAGGTTGTTCAAAGAAATATGTGAATACCGATACCGGAAGTCCGTCGTGCCCAATATTTAACTAAAACGGATCCAGAGTACGCATGATAAAATGAAGGGCCTGGCATCGGGGCGGTGCTAAAACACACCACCCTTTTCTGAAATGGTGGCAAATGTTCACTCAACTCGTGTTAAAATTTCACTCAAACGTATAACCACCCCTGCTCATCTCTCATGCTTCTTTTTACTGGTGCAGATACTGTTGTTGGCGCTCACCACGCGTTGTTATGAACAATTTCATGAAAATTGAACGTTTGAACGTTAACATGGTGTTATTCTCCGTTGTGAAGAAACGTTGTGAAGAAACTGACTGGTGTAAATTCCACTGCCCCTCCTCCGGCTCTTGATGCCGTCCAGTGTCAGTCCTTAGCGGATTATTTTATAAACAAAGTGGATCTTATTTACGATCATTTCTCTCCACCTCCAGAGACCACTTTCACCGCCCCTAATACGGTCCAGGAATTGGTGAATACCACTACTGATGCTGTAATCACCACCTGGCAGCCTCTAGACGCCACTTCTTTTGTGTCCTGTTTAAACAGTGTGCGTTCTGGTTCCCCACTGGATGTGCTCCCGGCCAAAATATTAAAACAACTGGATCCTCTTATTCACCCCATCCTCATTAAACTACTAAACACCTCTTTGAGTGAGGCCCAGGTCCCCCTACCTTGGAAACACGCCATGGTGGTACCTTTACTAAAAAAATCGGACGCTGATTCTTCCAACCCTGCCAACTTTATCCCGATATCTTTGCTGCCAATCTTTTCGAAGATATTGGAGAGACATATAAATTCCCAGCTTTCTAAACTGGTCGAAAACACAGTTTTTCTCCATCCTTCTCAGTCGGGTTTCCGGCCTAGGCACTCAACTGAGACAGCGCTCTTGGGGGTAACGGAGAGTCTGAGGCACGGTGTCAACCAAGGTAACACCATGGCGCTCATCCTGCTGGATTTGAGCGCAGCGTTCGACACCGTGTCACATTCCATCCTCATTGACTCTCTGAAATCTCTAGGTGTGGGTGGCCAGGCCTTGGCCTGGCTGGTGTCTTTCCTCAATGACCGAAGTTTTCAAGTGTTCTCTCCTAAAGCAGCTTCCACCATCTGCCCATCTACCCGCGGTGTTCCCCAAGGCTCAATCCTTAGTCCTTTATTACTTAATATTTACGTTAAACCCTTGGCATCTATTGTCGAACAGGCTGGGCTAACCCTGTTTTCCTACGCAGATGACACCCAGATTGTCTTCTCCCTATCAGGGAGAGACGAGAACAACATCTCCGCACTCAAGTCAGGCCTCACTCTTGTGGCCACCTGGATGCGGAGAAACTGTCTCAAACTGAATGGGGAGAAGACCGAGGTGGTCATTCTGGGTCGGAATAAACATCTTTGGGGTCCCCGCCATTGGCCCATCGAATTGGGTACTGTACCAACACCTTCCACCGCAGTTCGCAACCTGGGCGTCATTATAGACGACAGGTTAACTATGAGACAACAGGCCACTAGGGTCGCTGCCATCTGCTTTTCAACGCTGCGGTGGCTCTATAAGATCCTGTGGATGCTTCCTCTCTCCGCCCGCAGAACCGTAGTCCAGGCGCTTGTAACATCTCGCCTGGACTATGGCAATATTCTCTACTTGGGCGCAGATAAAGCCACCTCACAGGTGTTGCAGGTAGTGCAAAATGCGGCTGCGCGCCTGCTAAAAAACATCCCCAGACGCACTTCAGCCAAGGCCGCCTTACGCGACCTTCATTGGTTGAGCATTCCTGAACGTATTAAATTTAAGGCACTATGCTATATGTTTAAGGTCAAGCAGGGTAGTGCCCCAGCCTACCTCCAAGGGTTGATAACACCCTACAGACCCATACGCCCACTAAGGTCATCGGACATGGGAAATTTCTTTATGCCAAGATGGAAGCTGACAAAAATGGGAGGTCGCTCCTTTTCTACTCTGGGCCCCAAATATTGGAACTCCCTCCCACTGGCTCTAAAACTAGAGACCAATTTGTTTAGCTTCTGTAAGGCTCTGAAGACATGGCTCTTTACTCAACGTGCCCAATAGCCTGCTGTGACTCATGTTAGGTGAAACTGCCTCCTTCTTCTACAGTCTATCCCTTGCGCCGGGAAACCCATTGTGGGTAGCTGTGCGCGATATAAGCTTAAAAAAATAAATAAAAATAAATAAAAAACATCTGAGTTGCTCCCTGTGCTGAGTGTCCATCACGTTCAAGTGCGCGTGCAATGGTATTTCAACACCTTCGTGATTTAAATGCTGCGTTTTAATGATATGTTGGTCGTTCATCCATGTAATGGTTTTTACCGAGCACATTGTGCAGCAAGATGGTGATTAAAGCAATTCAGGGAGGAACAACAAACCTGCATGCTTCCACATGGTAGCACTATAATCATAAATAATAAACGCAGCCTAAATAGAATGAATAAAAATACTAAAAAGTAAAATATAGTGTACACCAGACACGCCTCATCGGTTTAGTAAGAAACATTGTATCCGAGTCTGTGTGTGTCCTTTGATCTCTATTGCTCCTCTGAAGTTATAGTAACTGTACACAATATATATCTCCCTGATGTAAAGCATTCTTGTAGTGCACGTGCTGCCTAAAATATTCAAAGGTCATTAGGTCTCGGCTACAAACTGCGTCAGCTGTCTATAGGAAGACCTGGGGGTAGATGTATCAAGCCGTTTGCGATTCGCAAAGGCCGGAATTCGCAGAATTCTGGCGTTTGCGAATCGCAAATGGTCTTTTTGCATGTTTTGACATGTAACAAATAATCGCAAAATAAGGAATCGTAAAAATTTGCGATTCCTTATTTTGCTTAAGCATTTTAGGAATCGCAATTTTGCGATTCCTTAAATCCTATGTATGTAGCATTTTGGAATTGCGAATTTAGGTTAAGAAATCGCAAATTACCACCAACTTGTAGTTGAATGAAATGAGTTGGTGGTAATTTGCAAATTCTTTTAAAAATGCACAATTTGGCATTTCTGAAGGTGGCATGTGACGCACATACATAGGGCATGTATGTGCGCCATATGCACACACACATGTACATTTCAGGGGTGCATTTCAGGGGTGCATCTGGGTGTTCTTGAGACACCCCTGCACCCTTGAAATTATTCTCAATTTGCGATTAGCAAATTGCGATTCGCAAATTGAGAATTATTTCACAATCATTCATATGGGCCTCCTGGCCCATAGGAATGAATGGGAAATTATTCCTTAATTGCGAATTCGCAAATTGCGAATTCGCAAATAAGGAAGAATAAGAAATCGCTAAAAAATAGCGAATGTCTACATACATCCCATTTTGCGATTTCTAAATAGCGATTCCTTAAAAATCGCAATTTAGAAATCGCAAAAGGGTATGTTGATACATCTACCCCTTATTCTTTCTAATATAAGTTGCATGGTCTTTGGATCAACTCCTTGCTCATGATTGGCTGGCTTTGCTATCCATCGCAGGTGGGTTCCTAATTCAATGGCATTCCATCCTTTTCTTTTCTTTTCCCCTCCGAGGATCATTTTGATCAGCCAGTGTTCTGATCAAATGAACAATATTCTTCCACTGCTTACTTAAAGGGACTCTTTTTTTATTTTACTTTCTTAACTCCATCAGAGTGAATGTTTGAGGTGCTCTCTCTGTTCCATATTTTTTATGTCCCCCTCAATTGCTCTCTTCTCCTCATCCTTGGGTTACCAGGTAAAATATATGTTAGTCTAACAAGGACATTGACTTTGCCAGCCCTATGACAGAAATAATGCAGCTTGATGGTGTAGGAAGAAAAACCTGCAATATGCCGCCACACAAGACATTGAACAGGTTCATTTTGCTCAAATCAAGCCACTTACTAAATGACATTCCTCGTCCAGTCTTTCAGTGTGAAAAAAAGATAAGAAACCAAGATTTTCTGTTCCTTATTTGTTAATTGGCAACTGTACTCCATACTTGTCCATAGTAAAATCACTGGCATCTCTAGTAGGGGCAGATGGTGCCCTTGCCTTAACTCTCTTTGCCCTTCCCCACCACAGCTGTTCAATGCACCAGGAGGCAACCCAGAACTGGACCTTGCCGCAAACAATCACTGTCCCTCTACCTTTTATTGCAAGTCACAGGGTCTACTTAATGATTTTTTGGGGGCCCTGCTCCCAACATATTTTGAGGAGCCCCTGTTTCCAACAACTTCGATATTCTGATCCATCTTCAGCTATTTAACTCATGTGGAGTTCTACATTGAAATTTGAGCAACGGTAAAAGAAAGAAGACAAATGATAGGCAAATACATACATTCCGCAAGGACTCACCTGTTCCCTTTAACATCCTGGCCGTTTCTTGATCTGACCTTGGATTATCTTGATCCATATATTATATATAGCACACCATGGGGCCATGAGGCTACCCACCATGAGCCTGTAGTGTATCTGCCAGCGTTCTTTGACCGAAAGAGTTAGGATTTTTAAAATGTCAAACATGCTAATTTGCATAACAGTGACATCAGAGTACATTACATCATATGAACTTTAACATGACGATGAGGACCCAGGAAATTACCCCACGCACCTCACTTGGATGGCGTGTTCTTTGATTCTTAGAATATTACAGTGAGGTGTGAGGTCTAGGCTAGACTCAGAGATATTACATTGTGCACAATAGTAACATGCAATCCAACGAGGAGAGCAAGCCCAATGTAGTATCCCTATTCGCGGCCAATTGTTTATTGAACAGCCTTAACCGTGCCTTTTTACAGAACTATTTTTACTCTGCGCCTGGGGGCCATTGAGTATACCCTTTACAGCCTTTTGATTACTATCAAACTTTACATGGTCTCCAGCTACACCCATCACACAAGTACAGTAGCCCTAAGGTCATTTGCTTGTGCTAATAAGGGGAAAGAAAGAAGTAAACAGAAAACGGTGAAAGTGATAGAAGGAAGAAGGGAGTACTTTTATTTTACATATTTTTTTGCTCTATGCGTTTAAGTCAGAATTCAACATTCTAAGCTTGCCTTCAACTCATCTCTCAAACGCTTAGGTAACAGGCCTATGGTGTACAGTGGGAACCAAAAGAGTTTCTGTGTTTTTTTTTGATTTGCAAGACACTACAGGCGTCAGGAACTCATACTAGAATACCCTCTCTTTCTTCCCACTCTGCATGCCTGATTCTGTGGTCCTCCTGGTGGAGGGCACATTTGTCCTAGGTCCAGAAAATGATGGAAAGAACCAATTGCAAACCAAGTCAAGCACATCCGACATACTGCATAAATGTCAAGTGTTGTCTGAGCTGTGGCCATTGAGCAGGGGCAGCACCCGGGTCTCAAGGGTGGCTAGTTTGTCTCCTTTGGTCCAGCCTCAACATCTTCACCACCAACTGTGTATGCCTCAACATTACGCTGCATATGCTGGTGAGTAAAAGATAAAGCTGCATGCAACTAAGTACATCTCAACACTAGGCCACATATGCTGGTGAGCGAAGGAAAATTCTGCATGCGACACAAGCCTATTACATTCTAGCAGTGCTCACCGTCATTTGAGTGTCTCAGTTCATGTGTGTGTGTTCTTCTATGCTGCAGGCCTTGACACTAACACAGCGATAGAAAAATATCTCAGCACAACAATCTGTGACTGCTGTGACAACCTTGTAAAGTGCTGAGCATGGGTATGTACAAGGCTCTGTGACCCTTCTTTGCTTCCAGAAGAGCATTGCTCTGTGAACACAGGTGAAAGGGTGCAGGTTTTGAAGTGGACCTCTGGAATCATGGCGATCCAGGTGCTTCCACGTTTGAGGATGGAGGTGGTAGAGTGGCCACCCCGATGCACCAAAACAGAACACCTCTCTCCATTGGGTATAATTGTTTGTTTCCACATGCTCAAAACTACATATCTTCCTCCACAATTCAATGCACAGCAGCTGGCATGCCCCTTTTTGGTATTCATACACTTTAAATCTCTTGAAGTTGTATTATTAGTTTCTGTGTTCAGTAAAAATGGGGATGTCAAGAGTTTGAAGTTATGCACCAGCTTTTTACTTGTTTCTATTTCGTCCTGACCTCTGATAAAGCAAAAGGCCTTTCCACAGGGAAAAAGGGAGTTCATGTGTGTTATGGGCTCTAAATAGCAATTGGTAAGGGTACTGCTTGAGTTTTATGCCCAGCTCCTGTGCATTCAGTTCCAACCAGTATCTTCTTTCAGTGTAGGAATTATTAATATAGGAATATACCTCCGTTAACATAATAGGAAGAGTCCACAGCTATACAACAATTCAGATTGCACTGTGAGAGTTAAGGAAACAACATCAATGGTTCACTCATTCATTCACTCACCAATTGCTTTTCCTTGCCTGCTCACTCACTTGCTCATGCTCAACCTGATCACTCACAGATTTCGCGAATCACTGACTTGTTCACTCACATATTTGCTCAGTCAATGCTCTCACACAGCGTGTACTTACAATGGCGTTTCAAATGTGCACAGTGTTGCCACAACTTCTTTGGCCCTCATTACAAGTTAAGCAATAATCCCTGTGCAAGCACATGTTTGCACAGGGACCGAAATTGCGAGTCATGCCATAATTTTGACACCTTCGCAGTTTTCCTCTGATGAATTTCAGCAGATCAAACCGCGAAATATGCGTAATCGATGTATTAAAAAATGATTCTGAACATTGTGCCCCATTTTCCTTGTATAACCCCAGAATGAAAGGTGGTTTACCACACGTAATTATCTACAGTGAGGTAATAGTATTTACCGACGCCCACATGCATCAAGGTAAATTGCATTCTCAAACGGTGCGAATCGCATTTTTCGGCCATTTGCGAATGCAATTTCCTGATTTGGGATGCACCAACCTTTTTCAGAAATTCGCAATTTAAGAAATCGCACAATTGCGATTTCTGAAATTGCGAATGCATTTAAGGAATCTCAATTTGAGATTCCTTAAATGCAATTCATCATACTTTTAGAAATTGCGAATTGGCAAATTAGAAATGCAAATTACCATGAAGTTGACCTTCATGGTAATTTGCAAAAATCTAGAAAAATGCTTTTAAATGCATTTTTCTTTGTTACATGTTACACACATACATGCCCTTGGGGCATGTGTGTGTGTAAGATGTATCCAAAAGCAAATTTCAGGGGTGCAACAGGGTGTCATTTGGACACCCCTGCACCCTTGAAATTGCTTTCTCAAATTGCGAATTCACAATGATGAATTGCAAATTGAGAATGCCCTCCCATTCATTCCTATGGGCCTCTAGGCCCATAGGAATGAATGGGTAGAAATTCCTTAATTGCGATTCTCAATTAGAGAATCGCAATTAAGGAATTTTAAGAAATCGCAATTTTTTGCAAATTTCTTAATGAATTGCATTTTGCAATTCCTTAATTGCGATTCCTTAATTTTCGCAATTAAGGAATCGCAAAATGGAACAATGATGCATATGGCTGCATGTGTGGTAATTACCTCAATCTATTCCGACAAACTTGTAGTGAGGGCCTTAGTATTTTCATGTTGCACTGTGATAAGTTGTACTGTTCTAAGGCGACAGAATCGCCATCTGTTGCTCTACAGTGAAAAGTTTGAAACATGCTGTGGCTGTCCATGCAGGCCTTCACTGCCAGCAGACACTCTTTGCTTTTTTACACTGTATAGTGCCTTTGAGGGGTTTCTGCTCCGTACCTTAAGAATACGAAGGCACCCACATTTTAAAATGGTTTCTGCGTGTGCCTAAAATAGCTAATTATTGCTAGAATGATGTGCAGGACCACCTGCCCTGGCTAAAGAAAATGTAAATATAACTGTTTTCACGCATTGAGATATTAGACGATGCTTCTTTTGAACCATATGCCAATACACCTGTTTCTTGTTTTTCGCATATATTAGTGGTCAGTTCAACTTTGGCTTCCACCTCAGCCACTTGCAGCCATTGCTACTCACTTGCAATGGCAGCTACAGGCATCATTTTCCCATCGCAGCTCTGTTAGCCAAGCACCCCACAAAAGATACCATCTCCGGGCCTCACACGATAAATAACATAAAGCAAATGCCTATGCTGCAGTTATACACGCTGAGACACCATTAGTTTTAAGCTTTATATAAACAGGTGGCTGTAGCTAAACATGTCTGGAGAAGTCTGCACTTTTACTGAATAAATATTCACCCTTGTAATCAGGCAGTGCCCGGGTAACTTGGTTTGGCATTTACTTTTCACTGGTATTGTCTGAATAAACTGCTTAAAGGCTGGAGGAGGTTGTTGTTACCGTTCCCCTGATTTATGGATTTTGCACTTTTTGTTCAGTTGTCTGGTTCTTTCTTGGAAATAATAGGTTTTCAAAAAGCATGGTGAAATGTCTTTGAATTTGTCTAAAAGTACTTGATCAATTAATGAGGGGCACTCATGATAGGCGGGGCCCTGGATCAGAGCCCACTTTGCTTATGTCTTAAAACTTCTCTGGTAAGCAGTGTTGTTTTGCCTAAAATGTTTAAATCTGACTTCGTATGTATGTATATTAATATATCAATTCATATATACGACATGGTTAAGAAATCTTATTAAATGCTTGTCAATGGTGTCAACATTTGTATTTCACAAAAAAGAGGCAGAACTAAATTATTTCTTGTTATTAACATTGAGGAATTGATTTGCAATTTGCTACCATACATCAACAAACTCACGTATGGGCAGGGAGTGGTCTAAATTATTAAAACTGAAAGAGCTCCCCCGACTTATCAATGATTGCTGCTTTGATATTAATAATACGGTGGATGTGAACTATGAGAATCTAAGCAATCAGATTACTAATACATTAGATCAAGTGGCCCAGTTGAAAAAGAACAAAAGCAAAAAGAAGCCTTCTGCTCCCTCGTACAATGACGAGTTGAGGCTGATGAAAACCGAAAGGCAGAAAAGAAATGGAGAAGGAATTATGGGGAGGTAGATAAAGCAGCATTGAAAAACCAGTCACATATCTATAAAAAAAATGGTGGGTAATACCAAAGCTATATATCTTGAGGAAACTATCCTAAATGCATCCAATAAGTCAAAAACTTTATTCAACACAGTAAAGGATATGTCTAACCCTGACTGCGCAAAGAATAAGATCCCGGCCTCGCAAGAGTTGTGTGACAGTCTGGCAGTGTTTTTTGAAGAAAAAATTAATACAATTTTAATTGGACTAAATACTCCTAGTGAAGGAGAGAAGGATAGTACAGTCGATACTTAGCTATTGTCCAGTAGCAGTACCCTATATGAAGGAACCACAAGAGAACACATGCCGACTTTGGAGATCTTTCAGATCCCATCACAAGAGGAGTTTAACTTAATTGAAGCTGGTATCTCCTCAGGCTCCCCCCTGGACCCACTCCCACATAAGTTGTGGAAAGCATTCGGAATGGAGCTTTTTCCGGATCTACCTCAAGTATGCTCCCAGTCTCTAACTAATGGGATAGTCTCAAAGTGTTGGAAAAAGGCAGTTGTGTCCCCTCTTTTAAAGAAAGCTTCGTTGGACCCTCTGTGTCCATCTAATTACAGACCGATCTCCCTGTTACCATATCAGATAAAGGTCCTGGAAAGAATAGTAAGTAAGGCTATCTCGAAATTCGTCTAATCTGATATGTACTCAACATTTCAACAAGGCCCGATTAGGAGGCAGATCATTTAGTCTGGTAGCATCCAGACTCTAGAACTCATTGCCTATCGAGATTAGACAAAGTAACACTTTGCTGAGGTTTAAGAAGAATCTGAAAATGAGACTTTTTCCGAGAAACTAACACTCAGCCCCTATGATTAGATCTTCAGTTACGCATAGTGTCTTTTAATAGTAATCCCAGTGCTAGGAAACACGTTGGGTGGCAGCCGCGCTACATAAGTACCTCATACAATACAATACAATACAATCTGCTGGTCAACCGGGTCGGAAGCACTGGGATTCGGGGTCTCTCACTGAAGTGGATCTCCACTTTCCTCAGTTATCGTTTTCAAGCAGTCCTACTCGCCAGTTTTTCTGATGCAAAAAGAAGACTGACTTGTGGAGTACTACTGGGGCTCATCCCTTTCTCCCTCCTCTTCAATTTGTATATCTTTTCCTTGATCCTGGCCCTACGAAAGAGAGAGGTTGTAACCTTTAACTATGCTGATGACCTCCAGCTAGTGTTTAATATCGACTCATCCCCTTCTTCAATGGAGAGCTTTCATTCTACTGTGAAATCAGCAACTGGATGAACATTAATCATCTTAAACTAAATCCCGATAAAACCGAGCTGATTCTCACTGGTGGCCCAGCAAATCCCTGGATCTCCAACTTTTGGCCTCAATTATTGGAGTGCCCCCTTCAGTCAGCTCGGTCAAAAGCCTGGGAATCGTGATCTGCAACAATCTCACTATGAAGGCCCAGATAAGCTCTGTGGTCTCCGCTTGCTTTTTCAATCTTCGGAGAATTCGAAAAATAGGCAGATATTTAACCACTGAAGCCCGGATCCAAGTCATTCTCGCCCTGGTTATGTCGCGTATTGATTAAGCTAACTCCCTGTACACGGGTATCCCAGTCTACCGACTACGCCGGCTACAACTGGTGCAGAACCAAGCTGCCAAGCTTGTTTACGGTCAACCTAAGTCTTACCCCGTGAAACCTCTGTTAAAGAGCCTACATTGGCTTCCCGTGACCCAACATTGCTTTTTTAAATTAGGCTGCATGATCTACAAAACTCTCTCGGATCACGGTCCGGCCTTTATTGCTTCCAAAATACAACATTATGTCCCCTCCTGCAATTTACGTTCTTCAAACACGAACCTGCTGACCCCTTGCCCATTCAAACACAAAAAACATGGCGGTCTAAGATCCTGGACCCTGGCACTTCATTTCTGGAACTCCCTCTCCCTCGAATTGCGGTTGGACACCTCCTACACTCAATTCAGGAAATCCCTTAAAACATGGTTATTCGCCCAGGCCTACAATTAACCCCACTGTTACTGTACCTGAAACCGACCCTGCCTAGCGACAAAAAAACGTCAGGTGAACGTGCGCTTTATACATCTTTTTTTAACATCAGAGCCCACTTTGCTTATGTCTTAAAATGTCTCAGGCTAAGCTGTGTTATTTTGCTTAACATGTTTAAATTTGAATTCGTATGCATGTATATTTATATATCAGTACATATATATGACATGGTTAAGCATTCTTATTAAACACTTGTCAGTGGTTTGTAATTCACAAAAAAGAGGCGTAACTAAATTATTTCTTGTAATTCACATTTAGGGATTGATTTGCAGGATATTTAGATTCCTTATTAAAAAAGTTTAAAAATAAACTTTCATTTTTATATTAACACTTGTAAAAAATACTTTCATAAAGCTAGTTCTGCTCGTAGAACATTATTCAGTACACTTGTCAAGCTTTCTCTTGCAGACCGAGCCTTGATTGAAGCATCTATCAATGAATCTTCTCCATTGTGTGGGAATAAACATTGTGAACGCAGAACCCTATTTGTAAAAAGTTACACTGTCCCAAATTGCATTTTCTCTTTTTTAAGTATGCCTTTGTTAAACCTACTCTATAGTTTGAATATACTGCAAAAGAAAAGCACATTTTAGAATGAATATTTTAATTTTCTCGCAATGTGCCTTACATTTCAAATTTGATTTATAATAATTTTACTTAAAAATCTTTTAACCTGCCTTGCAGAGTGCCCCAAGGGTCACCCCTCAGCACTACACTATTTCATACTTGGCCAAACTTTTGGTTTTTCCTCAATAGTGTATTTTGACAACACCCACATTGTGGTGTTGATCTCAAGCTATGCTGAAGAAGTTGCAGATCCCTTCTACAACTGTATGAAGACCATTGTAAAGTGGATGAGAGACAACCGCCTAAAGTCTAATTCCCCAAAAATGGAAGTTATTCTTTTTGGGAAGGATGCGACCTTTTGGAATCAATCCTGGTGGCTTCAGTCCCTCTATCACCTCCTTGTCTAACAGTTCTGAAAGTAAAAAATGTAGGGCTCAAATTTGATCCCAAATTGTCATTTGTGGAACAGGCTAACAAATTGGCATCTTTGTGTTTTTTTATGAGGAAAATGCTAAGGAAGGTATTACCCTTTGTTCCATCTGACCTTAAAACATCTGTGGTCATCTCCATAGTCTTATCTAGGTTAGATTATTGTTATGCCCTGTATCTGGGTATTAAGCAGGGACCACTGAGCAAGCTTCAAATGATGCTGCGGAACGCAGCCCGTTGCCTGCTCAAGAAAAGTCCTAAATATCAGGCTGTAAAGGGTGCTTTGGTTGAACTCTTCTGGCTCCCTGTCAAGAAAAGAATTACCTTCAAAGCACTATGCCTGGCTTACTAAGCTCTGCATTGGACCGGACCAGTGTATTTCAAAAGTAAATTCAGATGGCACTCTCCATTTCAGCGATCATTCCCAGAATTAAGAATAGATAAATGGGTGCCGAAGTTTTGTTCATACTATCTACACACTCTAGAATGAACTTTCCTTGCGGCTTAAAAGTCATGAAAATGTTTTGAGCTTCCGAAAGCAGCAAAAAAACTGAATGTTCTCAGCATCTATATAACCAATACTATGGACATATGCAAGATATGATGTTGAATATTTATATCTGACATACTAATGTCGAACAAAAAATGTATATATGTAAACAGTAGAAAGGTTGTCCCGTAAATATGTATCATAAAATGTCACAAATTGCACAATGTACCATACACCCTTAAAAGTATAAATCAGAATACAATATCTAAAACCAATGCGACTGTACGTAATACCAGTACGATGCAATTGTACATAACAAAACGTGCTCTCGGTCTTTAGTTAACAAGTGTTTTTTGTAATATCAAAAACTACCACTCCCAGTATGCAATGGGAGGGTCCAAATAGGAAATGCCATAAAAACAGTAGTAAAAGTAGTGTCTCCCAACCGTGACAAAGGCCATGTTGGTCGAAAAGTGTCAGTTTTTACAGACTGGCTCTGTTTTAAAATAAAACACCACTGAAATTGAAGGACTTCTGTGTGCGGCTAAAATTTGTTTCAAAATTGATTTTGGCCATTGGTCCGGCCCGCAGCCTGCACCCGCTTACGACCACAGTGTTTGCCGATATATATAGGGGGGGGCAAGATAAAAGGGGGGTCCCAAAAAGTGTTTTCTCCATGTTAATTTCCATAGGAACATTTAGACAAGGCTACAGGTCGAACAGGTGAACGGAATTACCCCAGATTTGGCAGGGTGAAGGGTCTTGGTCTAGAAAGCATGCTTTGGTTATTTGGTGTAAATTTGTTCAGTAGTGTTTGAGAAATATCGAAATTTACAGATATAGATATTTAGGAATTCTGCCATCTGATTGTCTGAGGCGTAACGAGCTGGAGCTTGCTGCTTATTGGCTGTGATGGTGTTGCAACTAGGAAGTGCTGGCCGCCATTTTGTGATTCCGTTGAGGTGAGTAAGGGGAAAAAAGGGCGAAAAAAGTAGGAAAGGAGGGTAGGAGCACTGTAAGCTTTGTGGGGGAGTGCGGAGCGAAGTAGTCACTGTTACCGGTCTGAAAGTGCCGTGTTGCTCAGAGTGACATGGTGCTGATATGATATGGTGCTAAACTTGTGCTACACTTGGGTATGAAACCGAGAGTCTAAACCGTGAGGTCATTGCTGTAAAGGGATGTGGTCTGGTAGCATACGTGTGCAAGTAGTGTTAGTAGGCGTTTATACCATACAGGGAGTGGGAAGTGAACTACTGACAGCTACTGTGTGTTGATAGTATACTGGAAGCGGAAGCAAAGTAGTTACGCCTACCGGTGTGAAGACTTGGTGATGAAATCGAGGTGATTGCTGCAAATGGATGGGCTCTGGGCGCTGTAGTATATGTGTGCAAGTAGTGTTAGTAGGCGTTTATACCATACAGGGAGTGGGAAGCGAACTACTGACCGGTACCGTGCGTTCATACTATACCGGAAGTGGGAAGCGAAGTACTCCCGCCTACCGGTATGAAAACTCGGGGGTCAAACTGAGCTGATTGTTGTAAAGTGATGGGCACTGGGCGCTGTCGGATCACAAGAACAACATCTCCATCACAGAAATTTCCTCTCGTGTTTACAGCTCCTTTGAATGCCTCTGTGTCAACATCAAAACTCAGGATACCAGACCCACTCACTTCTTCTTTACCACCTCCCAGGCAACTCTTTAGAATTCAGGGTTCACCTCTCCAACTTGATTGCCCATTGCGCATTAGGCAACTCTAACAACATCATTCTGGGTGACCTCAATCTAAGGTGGAATGAAACAAAAAAACAGCTCATTCAAACCTTAAAAACCCTACTTCTAGCTAACAATCTGATCCAACACTGCGCAGAAGAAACTCATCACAGAGGAGCTATCCTTGACGCTATTTTAGCCGAAAGCAAGGCTATCTCCATCGACCACTCCCTGTTGACTGGTCTGACCATCACATAATCCTCTTTCACATCAACCAGTCGATCTTGACCAATCCAATTCCCAAATTAGACCCCCCAAAGTGGGTCAGGAACACAGCCCAAATACCACGAGCGGACCTAGAAGAAAGAATCAACTTGCTGCTACCCTTCGCCACTGACCACCTACCAACCAAGGATCTCACCTCTCTCTACAACGCCAATATGACGCTTACCCTGGATCAAATTGCTCCCATGAAACTAATGAAATCTAGGAACATCCCATCCAGAACATGGTTCACCACTGACATCAATGAGGAAAGAAAACAACTTAGAGCCGCAGAAAGAACATGGAGGAATATTCCCTCAGCCTTCCACCGTGATCAACTCCAAGCAGCACGCAGGATGTACAAAAAACCCATTAAGAACAAAAAGTCAGCTTTCTTTTGCTCGGCACTAGATAACGCAAAAAAACGACCAAAAAAACGTTTCAATATCATAAGGAATCAAACCTCCAAACCTACACCTCCTTTAACTCAGGCATCCAAAGCCCGATGCGACAGCTTCGCAACCTTTTTCAACGATAAAATTGCCAAGATCGACCTCACACTTGGCTTAAATCCCATCTCCTTCAGTGAGATAAAAATGTCCAAAACCCTTGTTAATGCTTCCCTGAATTCTCCAAAACAGTGGTCATCATTCATTCCCATCCAGGAAGCAGAGATAGTCAATCTAATCTCCAACGCCAAGCCCTCATCTCACGCCCTGAACAGCTACTACCTCACCTGGCCAAAGACCTGAAGCTAGTCTTAGCGCCAATATGGTGCAAGATCATCAACAGCTCATTGAGCTCTGGAATCGTACCAGACTGCCTCAAGGTAGGGCAAGTCACACAACCATTAAATAAACCAGGGCTAGACACTGAAGATCTGAACAATTTCAGACCCGTCTCAAACCTCTCTTTTTTGTCCAAAATCATGGAAAGATGTGTACTCCCACAGCTAACTCAACACCTAGAAAACATCAAACTACTAGATCCCCACCAATCGGGCTTCAGAAAGGGATGCAGCACTAAAACAGCAATTCTCAATGTCATAGATGACCTACTCAAGTCACTCGACTCGGATCAATGCTGCCTTCTCATCCTCCTAGACTTATCGGCTGCATTCGATACAGTAAACCATAACCTGCTCTTAAGAGGTCTTCAAGAAAGGGCTGGTCTACAAGAGACGGTCCTTCACTGGTTCTCTTCCTTTCTTCACAACCATTCACAAAGAATAAAAATCAAAAACTTTCAATCCAACCTCCACCCTGTCATAAGAGGTGTTCCACAAGGGTCTGTACTCTCCCACCAGCTCTTCAACATATACATTGAACCCCTAACTTCTCTACTCAGAAAATCCAACATCCCTTTTTATCTTTATGCTGATGACACGCAGCGATATCTGGAAACCACCTCAATTGATGACATCCAGAGACTAAACAACACGCTCAAAGAGGTCCAACTCTGGCTCGCAACCAATCACTTGAAACTGAACCAAGAAAAAACAGAAATACTACTCATTTCTAACAAAGATAATAACCCACAAATCGAAGAATGGCTCAAAGCCATTGATGCCCTCAATGGTAACCTCTCCTTGGCAGACTCGGTGAAATCTCTAGGGATCACCCTAGACCCTAAACTGGACATGAAGAAACACATAGCAAGATCCGCAAAAAGTGCCCTTCTCAACCTAAAATTACTACACAAAATAAAACCCTTTCTCCCACCTAATGACCTCCAACAAGCCACCCAAGCATTGGTCCTCTCCAGAATAGACTACGGGATGGTCACCAGAACTAAGAAGTTCGAGCAAATTTCTCCAGCCCTCAGAGAACTCAGATGACTCCCAGTGGAGTTACAAGCCAGCTTTAGAACAGCCTGCCTCACGCACAAAGCCCTGCATACAGGCAAACCAGAATATCTGGCCGCCAAGCTCAAAGGGCAGGCCAGTCCAGAAACTTCAGGAGCTCCAGCTCTCTACTGCTCATCCCACCAAAAACTCGCAAGCACAGAACCACAGCCAAATCCTTTGCTGGTAACGCACCTAAAATTGGGAACTCCATCCCACCCCATATCAGAACAATCCCCTTGTTTACAAAATTCAAGAGCCTACTCAAAGCCCTCTTCCTCGACCGCCCTCGAGGGAATTGAAAGTCCCTGGTTAGGCACCCAACCGACACTCCATCTTTACTAATACCCGAGTCTGACAACATGGTCGCAGTTCAAGAAATCCTTCTATGTATAATCATTTTGATCACCGATTACATATGGTTGACTATCAGATCCTTCCTTCTGATGCAGTTCAAGAAATCCTTTGTGTACAAACTTTTTGACTATCAGATTATTAGTTCCTACCTCTGACATAGTTCAAGAAATCCTTCTATGTATAAACTTTTTCGATTACCGATTATGGCAGATGAACCTGTGGCCATATGCCAGTCCCTCGCCTGCCCTAACCCCCATGTTCCCCCAATCTCCTATATCACATGTATGTTCTTTATTGTATATGCTGTGAAGCGCTCTGATACCCTTTGGTCCAGCTAGCACTTTACAAAACTACTAAAATAAATAAAATAAATACTATCCGCTGTAGTAAGTAGTGTTAATATGCGTTTATAATATATAGGGAGTGGGAAGCGAACTACTCACCCCTACTGGTGTGAAGACTCGGGTATTAACACCAGTAGGGAGCGACCTCTGACCTGACTTCAGGTTAGGTCACCCCCACGCCACTGCCGCCTGCTCTCCCCGATCTCCTGCTGCCTCCTGCCGCTCGTCTTTCCCGCTGCTGCTCCCTGCGGCCCCGCTCCCGGACCCCCCTGTCTCCCCATTTGCCGCCCCACTCCCACCACCCAGCTGTTCCCCCTCCCATCAGCACTCTTAAGGAGGCCACGCAGCAGTGCAGGGAGCGACCTCTGATCCTGACTTCAGGTTAGGTCGCCCCCACACCGCTGCCGCCTGCTCTCCCTGGTCTCCTGCTGCCTCCTGTCGCTCATTTTTCCCGCCGCTGCTCCCTGCGGCCCCGCCCCCCGGACCCCCCTGTCTCCCCATTCGCCGCCCCGCTCCCGCTACCCAGCTGCTCCTCTCTCCCGTCAGTGCTCTTAAGGAGGCCACGCAGCAGCGCAGGGAGCGACCTCTGACCCTGACTTCAGGATAGGTCGCCCCCACGTCGCTGCTCTCCCCGGACTCCCCTGTCTCCCCATTTGCCGCCCCGCTCCTGCCACCCAGCTGTTCCTCCCTCCCATCAGCACTCTTATGCAGACCACAAAGCGGCCGCGCCAGGACCCCTGGCCCCCGACATTGCCAGCCCACACGACGGACTTACGACGCATCCACCCTCCACGCACTCAACGCCGGCCAAAACCCCGCCTGCTACCAAGCCAACCCAAAACGCACCCACGGACCCTTCACATGCCAAGCCTGCAAATTCACCGGCCTCCGAATCTGCACCGCACCCGCCAGGCCAGGCACCAGCAACAATCACCTCAAGTGCATCCTGCTCAACACCCGCTCCGTCCACAGGCACGCCGTCGAACTCTGGAACCTCCTCGACACAACAGCGCCGGACGTCGCCTTCCTCACGGAAACCTGGATGAACGCCGCCTCAACCCCCGACATCGCCATAGCCATCCCGGTTGGCTACAAGATCACCCGGAAGGACCGCGTCAATCAGACCGGAGGAGGCATCGCCATCGTCCACAAAAACACCATCCGAATCACGACCAACTCCGATGACACCCTCACCGCCGCCGAGCACCTTCACTTCCAGATACACACCGACCCCAAGACCACCCTCAGAGGCACTCTCATCTACAGACCACCGGGACCACGCACACAATTCAGCGAAGCCATCGCAGACTTCATCAGCCCGCACGCTCTCACCTCCTCAGACTACATCCTCCTAGGGGACCTCAACTTCCACCTGGAGAACAACAATGACAGCAACACCACCACCCTGCTGGACAGCCACGCCAACCTCGGACTCAAGCCACTGGTGGACACCCCCACCCACTATGCCGGCCACACGCTAGACGCCATCTTCTCCTCCAGCAAGCACATCTCCTTCAGCCACTACACCGGACTCCACTGGACCGATCACAGCTGCGTCCACTTCAAATTCAGGAGAACCACGAACCACCACCACCCGCAATAGGCTCCCCGCAGAAGCTAGACCAAGATCACCACCGACCAACTCACCACCTCCCTCAGCCAGCACCCTCCCACCAACACAAGGGACCCCAACGAAGCAGCCCGCAACCTCACTCAGTGGCTCACCAACTGCGCCGATGAACTCGCACCATTGAAGAACCCTCCCAGCAGACCCGGCAGCAAGAAAACCTCGTGGTTCACCAACGACCTCAAAAACTCCAAGAAGACCTGCCGCACCCTCGAGAAAGCCTGGCGCCACGACCAGACAACAGAAAACATGACAGCCCTCAAGAACGCCATCCGCAAACACCACCAGCTGATCCAAAACACCAAAAGGACAACATTCAAAGAACAACTGGACAACAACACCCACAACAGCAAGGAACTCTTCTGCATCGTTAAAGAGCTCTCCAAAACCAACGCCTGCAACAATGACATCACACCCTCGCAAGACCTCTGCGACTCACTCGCCTCGTTCTTTCACCGCAAGATCGTTGACATACACAACGGCTTCGGCGCACAGACCACGCACCCAACCACCGAACCAGTGCCCCCAACTCCACCCTCTGCACCTGGACCCTGGTCACCACCGAAGACAACACCCGCACGATAAACACCATCCACTCAGGCTCCCCAACCGACCCCTGTCCACACCACATCTTCAACAAAGCCGACTTCATCATCGCACCCCAACTCCGGGATATCATTAACAGCTCCTTCGCATCCGCCACCTTCCCGGAGAGCTGGAAACATGCCGAGCTCAGCGCCCTCCTGAAGAAACCCACTGCGGACCCACGGACCCCAAGAACTTCCGCCCCATCTCGCTCCTCCCTTTTCCTGCCAAAGTCATCGAGAAGACCGTCAACAAACAACTCTCCGCCTTCCTCGAGACAAACGGATCCCTCGACCCCTCACAGTCCGGTTTCTGAGCAAACCACAGCACCGAGACCACCCTCATCGCAGCCACCGACGACATCAGGTCCCTGTTCGACAACGGGGAAACAGCTGCCCTCATCCTCCTGGACCTCTCAGCAGCCTTCGACACCGTATGCCACCGCACCCTAATACAGCGCCTCAGCAACACGGGAATCCAAGGAACGGCCCTTGAGTGGATCATCTCGTTCCTCGCCGGAAGAACGCAGAGAGTCCGCCTCCCCCTTTCCGATCCGCGGCCTTCGAAGTCATCTGCGGCGTTCCGCAAGGTTCCTCGCTCAGCCCCACCCTCTTCAACGTCTACATGAGCCCCCTCGCAGCCATCGCACGCCAACACAACCTAAACATCATCTCCTACGCTGATGACACCCAGCTGATCCTCTCCCTCACTAACGACCCCACCACCACCAGAGCCAGCCTCCAGGAAGGAATGAAAGACGTCGTGGAATGGATGAAGCTCAGCCGTCTGAAACTGAACTCAGACAAGATGGAAGTCCTCATCCTGGGACCATCCCCCTCTGCCTGGGACGACTCCTGGTGGCTCCCTGCCCTGGGCACCGCCCCCAAGCCAACGGACCACGCACGCAACCTGGGCTTCATCCTGGACTCCTCCCTCACGATGACCAAGCAAGTCAACGCCGTCTCGTCATCCTGCTTCAACACCCTGCGCATGCTCCGAAAGATCTTCCGGTGGATCCCCACCGAATCCAGGAAGACGGTCACCCAGGCCCTCGTCACCAGCCGACTGGACTATGGGAACACCCTCTACGCTGGCACCACAGCCAAACTCCAGAAAAGACTCCAACGGATACAGAACGCTTCTGCATGACTCATCCTGGACATCCCCCGTCACAGCCTCATCTCTGCCCATCTGAGAGACCTGCACTGGCTCCCCATCAGCAAGAGGATCACGTTCAGACTCCTCACCCACGCACACAAGGCTCTCCACGACATGGGCCCCAAGTACCTCAACAGCCGCCTGACATTCTACACACCCACCCGCCAGCTCCGGTCCGCCAGCCTCGCCCTCGCCACCGTCCCACAAATTCACAGAACCACCGCCGGAGGAAGATCCTTCTCCTACCTGGCGGCCAAGACATGGAACTCCCTCCCCACCCACCTACGGCAGACCCAGGACCATCTCTCCTTCAGGAAACAACTCAAGACCTGGCTGTTCGAGCAGTAGCAACCCCCCCTCCCCCCAGTGCCTTGAAACCCTAGCGGGTGAGTAGTGCGCTTTACAAATTAATTGATTGATGGATTAAACCGTGAGCCTAAATTGTGAGCTCATTGCTGTAAAGTGATGTGCTCTGGGTGCTGTAGCATACCTATGGAAGAAGTGTTAGTTTACATTTATACAATATAGGGAGTGGGAAGTGCAAAACCCCTACCGGTCTCAAGACTCGTGGATGAAACCATGAGCTCATTGCTGTAAAGTCATGTGCTCTGTGTAGTATTCCAGTGTAAGTCACAGTAGAATGTTAGTATGTAATTCTACTAGAATCTAAGTATGTAATGTTAGAATGTAGGGCTGTCATGAGGGTAACCTTGCGGACTTTGTACACGGTGCTGGAGAAGACGGTTGCCTTGCTGTCTGCTCCTGTTGGTGGTTGTTTCAGGTGTCTTGTTTTCTTGTAATAAATCTACTTATTGGATCCACTGCTGTCTGCCTCTTCACTACATAAATTTGGCAACAAGCGGGAGAAGGTAAAAAGAAAGCACCACTCACCAATATTTCAAAATTGGTTGCGTTGTGCTGAAGACCCGTTTTCTTTGTGTAGCTGTTTCTACTCATGCCAGGGTCATCGGCTCATTGAACTGGCATCCGAATTCTGGTAGGATATATATTTTGCGCTTCCTCTGCTTCTTCACTACATTCTGGTCGCTGTACTACATGTGTGTAAGTAGTGTTAGTATTCGTTTATACTACCAAATGGATCATGGTCCTAGGGAGGGCGACATGTCAAGCGCAGGTCATACAATTCCCGGGGTGTGCATTCGCGGGACATTTTTGTTTGCTAGTAGAGGGCTAGTGAATGGCTTTCACCTTGTGATAGCAAATACTTGTTTGACTACTTGAGGGGAGAGGAGGAAAACCTTGTATCGCTTTAATAGAGGGGATGCGATGGTAAAAATAGAGAGAAAAAAAGAAGAAAAAAAAATCCAATTATTGTATTACGGGGTCTCTGTAGGACTGGGGATCTTAATGTCACATGTAAATTAGGCGCGGAAGGGCACTGAGACATTTTGCAGCCTAGGGGGCTGCCACCTTTCTGTGTATTGTTTACTAATTGTTCGGGGGGTTTGAGGCCAACTGAAGTCCGGGGATTGCCACACTTCGGGGCTTTAGTTAAATATGCAGGGTGGGCCTAGGCACTGCCTTATTTGTTTGGTAATCACACGGGCAGTACTTACGGTGTTATATAGTGATACACTCATAGCACTCTTGCAGTTGTACAATTACCCAGGCTTCATTTGTCTAAAAGTCAGTTAGATTATGTTTGGTAGGTGCACTCTAATATTAGATAACTTTATCCTTAAAATCTCTTTAAAACAGATGATTTTCACAATAAATAATAGACAAGTGTTATCAGAAAAAGAAGACCTATACACTCAGTTATCTATTTGAGAAAAAAAGTAACCTTTATTAAAACACAAATAAACAGAAACGTAACTTTAATAGAAGAAACAGTATTATAAAAAAAACGTGAGTTGGACTCCAGTGGAAGCAGCGTAGGGAATCTGCAAGACACAAATGAAACATAAGAATGTGTGCTATGTGGAAGAGGTAAAGAAAGGAAGTCCAAATAAAATGACGATAGTGAGAATGGAAGGGATGGGGAGTGTGTGGAAGGGAGAAGGGGAGGGAGAGTAGAAAGAAGAGAGTGAGGAGGAGACAGAGCATCGGTCTACTGCACCCAGCCCTTAGTGTTTACCCTCCCGTCACCCGTTTGTCTAGGACGCTGGAATCGTGAGCATGAGTGTGGTTCAGTCCTTAAAATGAAAAACATGAGGACAAAGATTATGGGCCATATTATCAAGGAACGGCGATACCATTATCGCCGCTTTAGGGGCAGGAAACTGCCGCTAAAGCGGCGATAAGTGGTTGATAATATGCCCTTGTGAATTCCCATAGAAGCCCAGGTTCTGGTGTGTACCTGGGCTTCTATGGGAATTCACAAGGGCATATTATCAATCCCATTATAGCCGCTTTAGCAGCAGTTTCCTGCCGCTAAAGTGGTGATAATGTTATCGCTGTTCTTTGATAATATAGTCCTACATTATTAGCTACGGGAAAACCGCTTGCATGCACTTTTGCACCCACGGTGCTGCACCCAGCCCCTTCCGCGGCACTGTGCTCAATTGTAGGTCTTGCACACAGAGGCTTCACTGATCACCTGCCACCACCAGTGTGTCCCATGACGTGTTGATGCAAGCTCCGAATCCGGGGTACGGTAGACTAGGTCTCCGGTCGGGGACGGTGTCTTGTTACCATGATGGAAGGTGTCAGAATGCCCTGAACATCATTGCGGGGTCAGCTCCCGCTCCGTCCTTCTTGAGGCAATCAATGGAATGTCTGAAAAGGGAGAAATAATTTAATGGTGGAAACGTCTGGAGGTAAATGAAGGTTTATTTCAAGCTTGATAGAAAATAGGAGTTGACTGCATCCTTCGTTTTTTTAGTACGATCTGCCAACTGTTAGTGGTAATCGTGGTTCAAAGAGAAGATGGAATGCTCGAGAATTCACAAGGTTAAATAATTATACATTACACGAATGTTTATATAGAAAGGAACAGAGCGCATGCTAGAAGCATAATGTGCGCGTGTAATGCAGTGGTGGAAGCCTGTGTGCATGTACACTTAGTAACAAGCTCACTACCGTGTCCTAAAAGCCAACGCCTTGTATCTGTAGGGCAGCACTGCCCGCTGGCTCAGGCCTACAGTACGGTGCAGCAGGTCCTTAAAATGAGACAGATGTGACTGAATGAGGTCAGAGATCACATCATTACGCATGGCAACATCACTTTTTCCCACGTGTGCACTCAGAGTGATGCACCCCACCCCTCCCTCAGCATCACGCTCAACAGGTGCCTGTAGGGCAGCGCTGCCCGTAGGCTCAGGCCTACAGTATGGTACAGAAGGTCTTTAAAATGAGACAGAGATGTGACTGAATAAGGTCAGAGATCACATCATTACAGACGACAACATCGCTTATTTGCACGTGCGCACTCTGGCTGATGCATCCCACCCCTCCCGCAGCACGGCGCTCAAGAGGTGTCTAGGGCAACGCTGCCCGCTGGCTTAGGCCTACAGTACGGTCCAGCAGGTCTTTAAAATGAGACAGAGATGAGACTGAATGAGGTCAGAGATCACATCATTACGCACAGCAACATCGTTTGTTCGCACCTGCACAGCCAGGGTGATGCACCCCACCCGTCCTGCCGTACCGTGCTCAAATTGAGGCACTGTGCACCCAGGCCGCTCTGCTTACCTGTTGTCATTGTTGTGTGAGCAAAAACTACGGGCAGCAGTGCTCATAATTCAGATGGAGTGTTGATTGCAGGATGGTGTACACCTCATGGATCCCTTTTGTAGACGACGGGCAGTAGGGCTCACAATTTAGAGCCCGTGTTGATTGCCAGGATGGTGTACACCTCATGGATCAATTTTTTTTATTGCACATTGTGATATGCGGCCATATCACCTGAGGCAGTGTGAAAGAACTGGGACATGTGGCGTCATCGTTATCCTATTTATATATACACAAAGTGGGCTGAGCTTGCATACGCCAGGACAGCGTAGGGGTGTGAATAATTATTCCGGGGACCTGGGCGTTGTTCAGTTGCTGTCTGGCCAGGAAGTATACTTATGTGTTTTTATTTCATAGTTTTGACCTCGCAGAGTGCGCAATTTAGATTAGTGTAGCATGTATCGGGAGGGAGGAAACTATTGTTAATGAGATGGTGTTTGAAAAGATTGAATGGTGAACATTACATGTCATTCTCAAGGCTGTGGATATGTGCAGACACGCATGTCATTGGTGTGCACTATCGCGAAGCGTACATATGTGAATGTGCTCGGATGGAGGGAGGATCAGCAGTGAGGCTACGCCATACACACTGATAATACTCATTACAGTCAAGCAATGCATGTCAAATGTGAATCTGAAAGTCTCACATATAACACACTACTATATTGGTAAAGCCTGACAGAACGTACAGCAAAATAAATCTGCACATTGCTGTTTACTGTTTGTCACATGTAATCTACGATGTGCACTCTGCCCATGCCTCCTGATACTTCTTAGAGCCACGAATACCCAGGCCGAAAGGGAGCCCAATAATGTGCACACACACACACACACACACCAGGGGCATCGTGTAACACATATTTGTTTTTGATGGAACGTTTGAGATGCATGGCAATCACACGTGGAAGGCTAATGTACAGAGCATGAATACTGATCAAGATGATTGTTGCATGTTGTGTGTAGTATAAGATATGTGCAGAGAGAATGAGTAAAATGGGTGGGGTCGTCCAACTGTTACAATGGGAAATGTTATGAACCAATCAAATGCTTTTTTTACGGTCACATGGCAATCCTGCACTGAGCGCGCAAGGAGGCCGCACCCGACGCGATTTTGACAAAATATATTTATCATAATATAAGCTTATTACAGTTAGAAATATATAAATGTTTAAAATAGTTTAGATTATTGCTTGCTCTCATATAATGTTTAAAGTTATTTAGAAATACTTTTGAGACAAAAAAAGGCAATGGCGTACCCGGCGCGATACTATATGTCTGTGATGTAACACAGGGCCTGGCAGCGTCTACTCGTCACATACGCAAAGCGCAGCAGGCGCGACCCCATACGTACATGACGTAACGCGTGACTTGGTACTGCATACCCGTCGAATACCAAAGTAGCACCTGGGGTGACTTCATGCGTATATGATGTTACGTGGGACGAGTGACACAAAGTCGTCGGATACGAAATGCGTATCATTTGCAAGTTTAGCAATATGGCGGATAGGATTCGTGTGGTGATGGAGCTTGGTACGCTACCAGTTTGGGAGTGCAGTTTCTCCCCCCCCCAAAAATAAATGTACATATTTTTTGGAGAAGATATAAAACATTACATCATTTTTAAAGTAAAAAAAAATGTATAATAGAGTTCCAAAATAAAAATAAAAAATTGAAAAAATATAGGTTTTAGAAACATTAAAATATGAAATTAACATTTAAAAAACCTTAGAAATTCACTAAAAAACATAGGTTTCAGGCACGTTATAGTTAGGAATTAGCATTTAAAACACCTTAGAAATTCACTAAAAAACAATAGCTTTTAGGGACGTTATAGTTAGTTGGACATTTGACTCATAAAACCAGAGAAATTTGCCAGTTATAGTTAGTTGAGCTAACTAACTCACGCGCCTGCAAAGCACTGCTGATGACGTCACATATTACATCACTCATGACATTGTCAGTGACATCACTGATGACATCCCTGATAACATCTCAAATGACATCATCAATGTGACTAAATGAGGTCAAACATTACAAGTCAAATTAACAGTTGAAGATATTTCCTTCTTTTAACGTGTGCAGTGTGCCTCATACATTTCACTTGTCTTATAGGTTTGCATTCAAGCGGTGTCTGTATGGAAGAGCCTACTGCTTCCGATTTACATTACAGATCAATAGGTCTGTAAAATGATTCAGAGATGAGACAGAATTAGGTGACAGATCAAGTCATTATGCAGGACAATATTCTTTAGGGTTTATTTACAAGACTCTTGCACCTGTTTTGTGTTACTTTTCTCATGTTGAAGGTGACGCAAAAGTGGCGCAAGGTGCTTGTAAATAAGTTAATTCATTTCTAATGCAACGGTCGATTTTTCCAATTAATTGTGGTAAAATATGTTTTGAACTTTTTTAACCTTAATGTACAGATTTGAGAATTCACTGGGAAATGCTTTTACGGATATTTTTCTTTATCCAAATAAAGATTTTCTTACTGTCATTTCTAATGCATTTAATCGGAGGCATTGTATATCTAGGTCGCTCTGCTTACCTTGTGTAAACACTGTGGCCAACAGAGTTCACAACTTGAACTCAGCTTTGGTTGGTCACGGCAGAGTGGACAACAGCATCCATAACTTTAAAAGAGAAAGAGAAATGATGTGAGAGAGAGAAAGAGAGAGAAAACAACATTAAAACTGTGAGAGAGTGAAAGTTTTAGATGGAGCAGTTAATAGTGGAGAAAATACTCGTAGATCACCTTTTGCCTTGGTTGTGTGTCCATGTATGTGCTGGTTCATAGTGCACCCTCTAGTTTAGTTATCTGAAATATAGTATATAGAATTAGTCATAGTATAGTACATACAAAAGTGGCGTAAGGGGCTTGTAGATTTGCCTCTCAGACTGTTGTAATCTATCTATTGTCACTGCTCGGAGGTAATTGTACATTCCTACGCAGTAAAGCTGCTGCACACTACCCACTCTCTCTCCTTTCACGGATGACTTGTTGTTGTTTCGGAAAGAAGCTATTTTGCTTACCTTGTGCCATTGGCGTGATTCAAAGAGGGTACACCATGTGTCGTAGCAGCCTTCTCAAACATTGTTACGATGGCCACGTATCATCTCAGAATCCTCGAATATTGAGTTTTAGAGGTGTTGGGGGGACGCCAATTTGTGAAACACAACCTGTAAGATAAAACGGAAGTTAACATTGTGTGTAATTTTTTTATCAAAGGAGAAAGGTAGTGAGAGAGTGACTGCAAAGAATATTCTCAGCTCAACTTTCTGTCCCCAGTGTGTTTTTTACCACGTGCTGGAACATAATGCACCCTGAAGCTCTACATCTAAAAGTTAGTAAAAGAAAGATGTTATGTTTGGTAATTGTTGCTATCTTAAAGTGGAGTTGAATAACATCGGCCTTTCCCCACACGTTCCCTCTCACATTTAAAAGAACTATTTGTATAGTTGATATTCTGGACGTTTGAGCGATTATAAAAACATTCCTGCTATTGGAAATTTTTTTTTACATGTAATTTGATACACTATATGGGACTGCGTTTGTCTAAATTGCTGTGTCGCTTTTTTGTATCCAGTCTGCTGCAGCCCATCGACTCCCTCCGATGCGCACCCAGGCCTCACTACTCACCTTTTTGTGGACAGGACACCTTCTGCATCATGTAGTCCCGATCTGCCACTAAGAAGTCTCATATATGGTGCGGAGTCTTGATATCGGTATGGCTAACAACATACTCGTGCTCTCATCATCATCGCAGGTTCCTCACCCGCTCAGTGCTACTGATACCACTAACTCAGTGACCCCTACTCGGTGGTTTGGGCCTACATGAGGCATTTGAATCACTAGGAAGGGCCATCACAGCGCTTGGGATTGGAGCAACTCTAAAATGATGTAGAGCACGTGCGCCCCGTCTTTTTTATTGGTAGGGTCACGTGTGTTGTGACGCAGGTTGCTGGATGGGTGTGGTGTGGGTGTATACCAGCCATGAGGGAGTGTATGTGTACGATTCTGAAAACTAGACCTGGAAGTAAGAAATCACTATAATTAAATCTGGGCAATGTTTCGTTGTTATGTTTTCCTGGAAGCGTAAGTGGAGTGGGCTGGCCTGACGTATGTCAGTGCTGCGCGAGGCTCTGAGCCATGATTTTGGAGCTATGGGCGTGGTCCCGTTGTGAGCTATATGTGAAGTGAAATCAAGTGATTTGGGTGTCCGTTTTGTAGTGCTGACGTCACCCGGGTCTCAAAAAGAAATGTGTCATTATATCTGTAAAGTCCCACAACTTGGGCAACATGGAAGGTACTGGGTATAACTGACTCTATATTCGTCATAGTTGCATACATAAAAGATGGTGGACATGACGCATTTCTGCAATTATGAATCTTTGTTGTACATTCAGTGGAGTGTTGTAGCTGTAGTAATGCACGGCTGTGAAAGGTTTAAGTTGCAGTGTTTGGCACATGAAGGGCAGCTAATATATATATATATATATATACGTATGTGGTTATTCAGGGACACTGTAGAACTTGGTGCTGGAAATCAGTGTTCGAGCCTCGAAGTTGCGTCCACATCCTGTTATTGTTGAGTAATGATGTAATGTACGCATGCCTGAAAATGTATTAGTTTTGGGTTGATTTTACGCCATACAAATATGCTTAAAAAAAACTTTAAAAAAGGAGGAATAGCCCACACTTACTGTCACAGGTAAGATAGTTGCATACACTATTTATAGCACAATATAATGTGGTGGGGCGGAGGAGCAGCATTTTACAAACACAATAAATACACAGACACAGGTAGATAGTTGAAGTGGGTACGGGCACGTGTGCTCGATTCCATTTTATTACGTTGTTGTTGGTAAGAAGTAGACTAGTAATCATGATATCATATACAGATATTTAATCATAAACGGTTTATGACTTCTGCTGTACAAAGGTAGGAGCATTGTATGTGAACTAATACACAGAAGATTCTATCATAAAGGGTTCATGAGTTGTGGTGCACTGAGGTAGGGGCGGTTTGTGAGGAGCCTGCGATGATACGTGGTCCAGGCAGACCGCACTGGTAAAAATTGGTTTTGACTATTGAATTTCGCCTTAACAAGGGCACGTGGCTATTATTTATGGTGTACTGAGTTAGTGGTACGTCTGGAGTTTATCGTGTGCTCACCCTGCGATGATGCGTGGTCTGAACGGGCTGCACTGAAATCATTCTCCGTTGCATACTGGAGTATATGAACTTTGAAGGGGGGAAAAAAACTAGCATCGATGGTTATCAATTGCTGTGAAAACTAGGTGTACTGATTGCTCCTCTTAACAAATTACACGATTCCTCTTCACGCAGTGCATTGTAACTTTCACAAATTGGGGACATATGTCTGGTGGCCATGTTGAAGGTGATACCCCAGAGGTACTTGTTATTGCTGGTGATGGAGGTACATTTTGGCTCAATCTTGTACATTGTTTGTTATCATAGTTCACATGATGCAGCTATTGAAGGTGCTTGCACATACTAGCGGTGCAACAGCACTATTTTTTCCTCTGCTTTAAATACATCAAGGCTGTATTTAGTGATGTCTGTAGTGTAGATGAAAAAGTAAATTCAAGTTGAGAACTCTACTGTGCACAGTGTACATAGAAGCTAGTAGTCAGTACAGTTATAGAACAATGTTTTTTTCACTTATTTTAACAAAATGTAAATTCATACAGTATAATTGTCTCTGCATTAAATAAATCAAGGTTGAATTTCCTACTGTCTATAGTGTAGATGCAAAGGCGAATTTAAGTTGAATACCCTGCTGTCTGCAGTGTAGATCTTAGGGTGGAGTGCATCATCAGCAATCATAGTGGAAGTGGAAGATCGAACATGTATGCAGCATGCATTTTATTATTCAACTAAATGTATAAGTGATATAAAGTAAGTTTTTCAAGGAAGCATGATAAAGAGATATTGTGTAGGGTTTGATAGGTGTTATACTTAGTTTGGTTTCTACTGAGTTAGTGGTATCTAAAACAAGAAGGTTCTGTGGACACTGCGATGATGCGTGGTCCGGGCAGGCTGTACTGACAGTAATGTTTTTTGTGTTGTGAATGGTGCCTTTGTAAGGCCACGGGATAATCATTTTTTGTGCACTGAGTTACTAGTGTCTTTGGTGCTTAGCGTGTACATATTCTGCGATGATGCGTGGTCTGGGGAGGCACAGTAATTGGAGTAATGTCTTTTGTCGATTGGATTCTGCATGAATTCCACTTAAAAGTGATAGTATGCCTCATTGCTGACCTAAAACTGTTCACTCTTCTTTCTGATGATTTATGGTGCACTGAGTTAGTAGTATCTTTGTCGCTGAGCTTGTACGTACCCTGCGATAATGCGTAATGCAGGTGGGGCTGTACTGGGAGCAATGTTTTTTGCCTAGTGAATTCTGCTTTAATAAGGCTACGGGGAAATGACTTGTGGTGCAGTGATTTAATGGTACCGAAAAAAGTCAGCGTGTGTTTACCCTGTGAAGATTCGTGGTTCGGGGGTGGTCGCAGTGGTATCATGTCTCTTGTCCACTGGAATGCGTGATGTACAATCGTCATTCTATCTGAAAAAATCTGAACACATACAATACAATTAATCAAGGTTGAATTCCTTATTGTCCGTGGTATACATGCAAAGGTACATAACAACAAAAGAGTGCCAGAGGGTCTATAGAAAAAGTGAGTTTACAATGTGAGCAACCACTCAACAAAAAACTTCCTAACTGACTTTAAAGGATGGTAATCAATGACACCCTAGCAGATGGTCAAAGATACCCATCAGTCACCACTCGGAACCACCCTTCATCATTTGGGATTCCTTTAAAACCATCTACCCAGATGTATTATTCTCAGAAAACAGGAAACCAAGGTGGTAAATGGTCCCTTTAACTGAAATAGCAAGTAGTATGGTACGCCACTCCTCTGAGCTAGTGAGTGGTAGAGCGTGAGGTGACTAGTGGGGTGCAGTGCAAATAACTAAGTGAAAAAGAAGAAAAAAAGAAAGAAGTGTGTTAAAATTGGATGAGGGAGTACTGAACAAAATGTATTTGGATGATACTCACTCCACCAATATTAAAAATGTGTTAAGACAGTTTGAAAAAATTAGCTTTCTAGATATGGTACCAGGTCGACATGTTTCAGCAATTAATGGACAAGATTGTCCTTGCTTTCTTCAGGACCCAACAACAAATATTGCTACTGCAATCATAAAAAGAAATAATAAGTGAAAAAAGGCAATAAGAAGCCAGATATAGGGACAAGTACAGAGATCACCTGCAGTTTCTAGGTGATGAATCTTGTCTGTTCTTACTGGTCATATATTTCACTAAAAGAGTCAGAAAAAAGAGGTTAAGTGCCAGAAAGGTTGCAAAACACACATAAACACACATGATCGCTAGGTCTATTATATATAAACCTTATCGTAGTCGACACAGTACTATTTTTCTGCCTTAAATAAATTGAGACGGAATTTTATGTTGTCTGTAGTGCTTATGCGCCACTGGTATCAAGCGGTAAACTCTTTTGATCGCAGTGTACATTTGAAAACAGAACTCACTACAGTCATTGAGGAACATTTTTTGTGGCATCCTATAAGAAAATAATCTTTGCCTTACATAAATCAAGTATTTCTTGAATGCTGTCCGTAGTGTAGATGGAAAGCTGAATTCAAGTTGTGAACCCTGTTGTACGCAGTGTAGATTTAAGGCAGTAGTCGACACAAAGATCAAAGCATGCTATTTTGTCACAGAATCTGAGGACACATTACAATTGTCTCTGCCTTAAATAGAGCAAGGCTGGATTCAATGCTGTCCGTAGTGTTGATGTAAAACTGAATTCAAGTTGAGAACCCTGTTGTACGCAGTGTAGATTGAAGGCAGTAGTCGACACAAAGATCGATGAATTCTATTTTGTCACAGTTAACAGAATCTGAGGACACAGTACAATTGTCTCTGCCTTAAATAAAGCAAGGCTGGATTCAATGTTGTCCGTAGTGTTGATGCAAAGCTGAATTCAACTGGTATCAAGTTGTCAACTCTACTGACCGCAGAATAGATTGAAGGCAGTTCTCAGCACAGATACTGAAGACAAATTTAGATCCAAAGTTGAATTCAAGTTGTGAACCCTGCTGTCCACAGTGTCGATGGAAACCACTAGTCGATACAGATATAAGTTTGCGGTGCTGTGGCGCTGAGTTCGCAATTGGCCTGTATCAAGGAAGCACGCGGTCATGGCGGCAGCCACATGGCAGGGTGCGGACCTTTGCTGTGGCGCAGTCTGTTCTCTTTGCAGAAGTGAACCACGCCCAGGCGTAGACTAATTATTTATAGTCTTACATTGACGTTGTTTACATTGGGCTAGCCCACACCGCTTCTGTTTCAGAGGAGGGGGTGAATACAGCTACATGACTGAAATATTCCCTAGTGTCTGAGATAATATGGTTGCGTCCACTATTCAGTACACTACACGTATCAATGGTATATGTACACACTGAAAAGTTTTTGATTTCTATAGTGAATTGTGTATAGTATTTCACCAGTAGTCTTAGCGTTGTGTACATTATTGTTGATGTTCGAGTTCTTTCCCTTATACATACTTGGTTGCCACATCTCTGTAGATTGAGCTAGTGTACTGTTGAGGATATATATTATTTTGGCAAGGCTCGTAGTACTGTTTTGCGCTGCCTCTGAGGTAGTAGGAAGAAGAGGTCCATGGGGGTGGTTGTAGAGGTAGTGGCGCTGAGTATTGTGATTTTGTTGGGTGTCGGAAGTGTATAATTACAATCTCTAACACATATTGCTCTTTAAACATGGGTGTGAGTTTGATGTAATTCACGTAGTACATGTTCGACGTTCTTACAGTAGTTAAATGTTGACGTTAATTTGTTAGTGGTAAGTGGAAGTATTACGTAGCATTGCACATTTGATTTCTGGTTGAAAATATGGGGAAGTGGTCAACACAATAAGTAGAAATTGTCATTTAAAAAACATTTGAAATTCACTGAAAATACCAAAGATTTTAAGCAGGCTATAATTAGGAATTATCACTTAAAAAACCTTTGAAATTCACTGAACAAACCATAGGTTTCAGGCAGGTTATAGTTAGGAATTAGCATTTAAAAAACCTTAGAAATTCACTGAAAAAATCATACAAAACCATTGAAATTCCTCTGTTATAGTTAGTTGTACTAACTGTAACTCTCGCGCCCGCAATCCACTGGTGATGATGTCACATATTATATCATTCATGACATGGTCAGTGACATCACTGATGACATCTCAAATGACATGACTGATGACATCACTAACCAGCGGGTTAGGGGAGTGTAATGACCTGTACGTGACTGGTGCATTATGCCAGTGCACGCTAAAATAAAGGTGCATGAAATCTGTTACATGGAGTGCTGCGGTTATAGCAGAATCCGTAGTGTCAGCCAGCGCTAAAGGCACCACTAGATAGCCTAACTGATAATATTACTGCTTAAATGCGGGACTACTCGCCACTGACGTATGGAAAGTAAAAAGAGTAATGTATGAGATATATGTCCTGTGATATATACATACATGAAGAGGCCTGCATGCTTATGGAGCATACAATAGTGAAAGTGTTGGGGCCGTGATGTTGCCTCTTCAATATTGTGATATATATGAAAAATTGGTGGCAAATGCGGAATGCAGATAATTAAAATTATTAATGGATAGTCTAATGTTTTTCCTCAGCTGCCCTGCGAAACGTCGCTGGAGTTGCTATCCCGACTGAAATCTGGCTCGCCACTGGACGCCTGTCCGGCGCAATGTCTGGGCAGGGTGGCCCCAGCGTTGAACAGCTTGCTGAACCCCCTGCTGAATCTTTCATTGAGCTCGGGGGTTGTCCCACGACAGTGGAAACATGCACTTATCCTGCCGTTGATCAAGAAGCCTCTGTTAGACCCCCTGCAATGGGCTAACTATCGTCCGATCTCCCTCCTCCCTGCTCTGGCGAAGGTGTTGGAAAAACATGTTCAGCTCACTCTTTCCACCTTTATTGAAAACAACAATTTGTTGCATGACTCCCAGTCCGGCTTTCGTGCAAATTATAGCACGGAGACCGCTCTGGTAGAGGTCACGGACACCATCAGGGAGATACTCGATCAGGGGGGACGGGCGATGTTGGTCATGTTGGACCTTTCGGCGGCGTTCGACACCGTCCCACACGCAGGCCTTCTCTCAAGACTCAGGGAGATTGGCCTGCGAGGGACGGTGTTGGACTGGTTTCAATCCTTTCTTGCCGACCGCCGACAGGTGATCTGGGCTCCGCCGTTCTCGGCGGAAATGCCTGCGCTGGAGGTGGGGGTGCCTCAAGGATCTATCTTGAGCCCCACCATTTTCAACATTTACATGGCCCCTCTAGCGGAGGTAGCGGAGGCGTTCGGGGCCCGGGTCATCTCATACGCTGATGACACCCAGCTTTTGTTCACTTGCAGGAAGGGTGAGGTCTTCAACGGCGGCAGAATTAAGGACTGTCTGAGCGCAGTCTTTGCGTGGTTCCAGCGGCACAGCCTGAAATGCAACTCAGACAAGTCTGAGCTGCTCTTCTTTGGCTGTGCCCCAGACTCGGACTGGAAGTCGTGGTGGCCCCAGGACATGTTCCCCCCTGAGGCTCCATCAGCTCAGGTAAAAAATCTCGGAGTGGTGTTTGACGTTGATCTGTCTTTTCGTCCCCACATCCTGGGACTTGCAGGGAAATGCTTCAGCATCCTCAAGATGCTTAGAAAATTTCTGCCCCTGCTCTCTTTGCAGTACCGCAGGAATATAGTTCAGGCGTTGGTGGGATCCCGCCTGGACTATGCAAATGCGCTCTTCGCGGGCCTACCTAAATATTTGTTATCTAGGTTGCAGGTCATACAGAATTCGGCGGCCAGAGCCATCTATGGCCTGCCGAGGAGAGCAAGAGCCTCAGTGCTCCTAGCCAGGCTTCACTGGCTACCAATCGCGGAGAGAATTAAATTTAAACTCCTCACATTGGCGTTTAAAGCTCTCCATGCGACCGGCCCTTTCTATCTGAGGAAGCGCACTGCTTTCTATGTGCCACGGAGGTCTCTGCGGTCGGCGGACCTGGCCAAAATGGAGGTGCCTGTGGTCAAACGTGTGCGGATGGGAGGTCGCTCCTTCCAACACGTAACAGCTTGCCTGTGGAATGCACTCCCTCTTTCCCTCCGGAAAGCAAATAATCTCTTGGCCTTCAGGAAGGAGCTGAAGACTCTGTTCTTCACCTAGTAACCCGCGTTTCTGCAGTTTGTTTACCTTTTGGTTTTTCTGTTTTTAGGGGCATCTTTGCTAAAGCGCCGGGACACCCTCTGGGGTAGCCGTGCGCTCTAAAAGTGTGCCTAACATTAACATTAATGTAGTCCCATAATGCCTAACACTGCAAAGGCCAAACGGAACACAGATACAATGCCAAACAGGCAATAACTAAAATCAAGGATGAACAATAGGATGCACAAATGCTGTAATTGACATCACAGATCGATGTGAGCTCATTCTACAAATTGAACTTCGAAGTGTTTAGGGTGCTCAATGTATATACAGTGAAAACATGGCAGTATTCAACACAGATGTACACATGGTATCATAAAGGGCACAGGTAATAGGTCAGTAACACAGGAACTGATGCCGATCCTCACTAGTGATGGGGCCTGTGTGCATCTTGGTGTTAAACTGCAAGATGTATTTCCTTTCCAACTGCCGCAGAAGCTTCTCCCTGTTGCCCCGTCTCAATGTGGGTATGCAGTCTTGTACTGAGTATCGGAGGTGGTCTAGGTTGTTGTTATGCACCTCCTTGAAATGCCTGGCTACCGGATATGCTTGGTCACTATTGCCGATGGCTCTAAGGTGCTGCCGGATACGCAAATGCACCTGTAACTTGGTACTCCCGATGTAACATAACCCCCATTTACATTCATGGATGTACATAGCAAACTCAGTTCTGCATGTCAGCCGGTACTTGATGACGAGTGGTGCATTTCTGAATGCGGAGTTTATCTGCGTAATATTCTTGCCAAACTTACAGGCTCTGCAACTTTTGCATTTCACAAAACCCTTTCTGTCGGCCAGCCAGTTCTGGGTGGTTTTGATCTCTGGACTGTTCCTCACTAATTCTTCATGCATAGAGAATGCCCTCCTGTAGGTGATATCAGAATGGTTCGCAACTAGTGAGCCCAGAATGGGGTCAGACTTAATGATACCCCAGTGTTTGTTGATGGCTGATCTGATTGCTCTTTCTTCTGTGTTGTGAGTTATGATGAGTCTAGTGCTGACTGTGTTTGTTGGCTCAGCAAGAATGCTACTTGAGCTGACGGTTTCAGGTGCGGGTTTCCCCATCAGGAGTTCTTCTCTAGAAATGGCATTGACTCTTTCTGTGGCTTTGCCGATGGCAGTGGCCGAATAACCGCGTGCCCTGAATCTCTTGGTAGCCTCACTCTGACACTCTAATAGGTCATCCTGACTGCTACAGATCCTACACAGGTGGAGCATTTCACTGTAAGGAATGCTAGCTATTAGGTGCCTAGGATGAAAACTCGAGGAGTGCAGAGTTGAATTTCCTGCAGTGAGCTTTCGGTGAAGTTTGGAGTGCAAAGTACTATTGGCGACATACAGCATGACGTCCAAGAATTCAATAGAGGTGTCACTGATTTTAGCGTTGAATTCCAAGTTGAGATCATTTGTGTTTATCTCAGCTATGAATGTTCTAGCACTATTTGTATCACCTCGCCAAATTAAAAAGACGTCATCTATATATCTGAGCCAAGACACAATGTTGTTGTTCCATGCCCCTGAGTGGTCGAACATGAGAGCCCGCTCCTCCCACCAGCCAACATGTAAACATGCATAGCTAGGCGAGAAGCAGGCTCCCATGGCCACACCCCTGAGTTGCTGGTACACAGTTTTGTTGAACATAAAGAAATTGTGTCTAAGACACCAATCAATCAGAAACAAAATGAGTTCATTATGCTTGTGACAGTTTTCGATCTTTTACCAAGAAAATATTTACATGCAGATAAGCCATCACTATGCCGAATACTTGTATATAGTGATGTGATGTCAAGTGATATTAACAAATAATCATTGTGCTATGGCATATTTTTAACTTTAAGCAAAAAGTCACTGGTGTCTCCCATGTAAGATTGTTGGCTAGAAACCAAGTCCTGGAAGAAAAAGCCTACGTATTTGGAAATGTTTTCACACATGCTTTTCCTCGCCGAGATGATAGGCCGACCGGGGATCAGGTTCGTGTTTTTGTGCACTTTGGGCAGGAAATACAGTATGGGGAGGACCAGTGACTCAGTGTTCAAGAATAGATATTCCTCTTTACTCAATTGACCTTGTGCCCTGAATGTGTTTAGATGTTTTCTGAGCTCTTTGTTGCTGATGGCCACCTCCTTGTGGCTTGACACTCTGTCACAACTGATGTCGGCCAATTGTCTGTTCGCCTCCTCTAGATACAAGTGTAGTATCATTATGCTGAGCTTGTTTTTTACAAGGAATTCTGGGATTTGTAGTTCTCATTTCACAAATGGGTATGATTGCATTATAAGTGCATTTCTTACAAAGAAAATACTGAGACTGTCATAAATAGCGACACAAGGGCCTTTTAAATGTTGATGCTATGCTGAGTTTGTTTCTTAAAAATATTTATGGTTAGTATGACCGTTTGAGATGTTACTATGTCAAAGCAAGCATGATTTTTGTTTGTTTTGTTTCCCTGTACTACTATTTGTTTTTGTATCATATTCAAGGCTGACATTGTGCAACTTTGCCTTACAATACATATGTATCCATAGTCTACTTAATGCACACATTTTCTGAAAAATGTCATGCAGTTTATTCTCCAACTTAAAAATAGCAATTCTAAGTAAGGGAATTGTACTGTGCTGTATAAATAATACTTTTTTCAAGAAAAAAAGCTATACTCAGGTAAAAGTCTGATATTTGCTAGGGTCATTTTCTTTTACGACAAATGGCAATTCTTTGAAATAACTTCGACATACGTAAAATGTGTATTAACTTCTCCTTTTTGTGAATTAGTTAATTACATCACATCCAATTCACAGTTATTGTATCTTACTACACATGATATTAGTTAGGGCAAAGTACTACAATGGCAGCAAATTATATTTTGTTGCTTTTCTCAGAGAGTTATTTGTAAACCACAAAATAGTTGTTTATTTACACTTTTCAGCAACCTGGCTTGCCAAATACCAAAACCAGGGGCAGAAAAGAAGATCTTGGCTCACAAGCGGGCACATCGGCTTAACGTTACAAGTGAGGAGAAGGCAGAACCCACCTCTAGCGGGGTAGTGTTCCCAACTAGAGAATGCTCAAATAACAGTTAAAAGACTCTGGATGGAGGATGAACAGGGTTTGCGGGAGGGGAAGTGGAAGTGGACACCACGAGTCAGTAGGAGGAAGATATTGGGTCTCCTCCTGGCCTACAAGAAGAACACAGAGAAATGGTGTCACTAAAGCAGGCCCAAAGGTCATCTGAGCCTGCTCCAAATCCCTCCCTAATTGCTGAGGCACCCCCTCCACAGGGACCTCCAACAGCATCCCCTGCAACTACTTCTCCTCCCAGTAATTACCTAGAAGACCATGAGTGGAGAGAGACATCTGTCCCAGACACCCTCACACCCCTCTGTGAGCCCCAATTTGTTCCATCAGTGTCTGTTCTTGTGTCTGCAATGCAGGGGAAAATGACAGCCATAGAGGAGGCTATGACAGTGATCTCCCGGGACATATAGGACTTAATGGGAGTGGCCCCAATGCTGTGAGAGACACTGTCTGGCCAGCTGAAATCTTTAACTGCTTCCATCACCACCTTGAATGCAGCTTTGTTGTCTATGTTAGCTCCCAAACCCACCCAACCCTCTGTTGGGATGAAGGACAGCCGCCTGAAACTGAACTCGGACAAGACGGAAGTCCTCATCCTGGGATCTTCGCCCTCCGCCTGGGACGACTCCTGGTGGCCCCCAGCCCTGGGCACCGCACCCAAGCCAACCGACCACGCACGCAACCTGGGCTTCATCCTGGACCCCTCCCTCTCGATGACCAGACAAGTCAACGCCGTCTCCTCATCGTGCTTCAACACCCTGCGTATGCTTCGCAAGATCTTCCGCTGGATCCCGACCGAGACCAGGAAGACTGTCACCCAGGCACTCGTCACCAGCCGACTGGACTACGGAAACGCCCTCTACGCCGGAACCACAGCCAAGCTACAGAAAAGACTCCAGCGCATCCAGAATGCCTCCGCCCGACTCATCCTGGATGTCCCCCGACGCAGCCACATCTCCAGCCACCTGAGGAACCTGCACTAGCTCCCCGTCGACAAGCGGATCACGTTCCGGCTCCTCACCCACGCACACAAGTCTCTCCACGACCTGGGCCCCAAGTACCTCAACGACCGCCTGACCTTCTACACGCCCACCCGCCAGCTACGGTCCACCAGCCTCGCCCTCGCAGCTTTACCACGCATCCGAAGAGCCACCGCCGGAGGAAGATCCTTCTCTTACCTGGCTGCCAAGACTTGGAACTCCATCCCCATCCACCTTCAGCTGACCCAGTACCATCTCGCCTTCAGGAAACAACTCAAGACCTGGCTGTTCGAGCAGTAGCATACCCCTCCCCCCAAGCGCCTTGAGACCCTCCCGGGTGAGTGTGAGTAGTGCGCTATACAAATGGCATGATTGATTGATTGATTGATTGTTGCCCTGTCCCCAACTTCCTTGGTCTTCACTGTTTCCCCTACTACCCCTTGTTTTGTCTCTTCCCATGGGTGTCTGGTCCTGCACCAGCCAGTTAAATTTTGTCCGCGTTGGAGGAGGAGTTGAACATCATTCTAATAACTGAGAGAGACGATAGTCAGTGACTTTGTCCCCCAAGCCAGGTCCTTTGTTACAAAAATACATGTGGCTTAAGGGGCAGATATTATTATTTTATTTGACAATGGACTCTTTGGACTAGGTTTTTATTTTGGACTATTTTGATTGTCTCTTTGTGTATAGGTTAGTTCCCCTAATTCTTCCAGACATATTTTTCTGTTGCCTAACCACCTCCAAGGTCCCTTGTTCACTCTACCTTAAGATGTTATTTCTGTGTGTTTCTCTAATTCTCTCTGACTTTGTTGTTTAATATTTTGATATTGCAATTATTTTTCAGATGTAAAAAAAAGTTTTATAAAATATTATTTTACAAACTCTGTACTTTCTGCTGCAAAAATGTGTTGCATTCAATGTGGTTACATGTGAATGTGTTTGTACTTAGCAGATGCTTTCAAATGGATGGCTTGTCACACAAGGTTTTTACTATCGTAAATGTATTAAGCATGAAGTGATATTGAAAAATATGTACTATAATCAGAAAAAACGTTACAAAAAACGTCCAAGTCCTCTTAGTTTAGAGCTTGTGAACAGTGTACATATTTTCCAAACAATCATCATGATAAAAAGTATTATGTACGGGGGATATCTACTATGACTGCGAGAGTGGGGGTCAAGATGTTTGTGATTGTGTGCTATACCTGGATGTTTGGGTATGTGTGTGTGGATATGTGGCACCTCCCTGCACAGGTAGCTTAGGTGGCTGCGCTAGTGGGGCAAGAGGCTGTGCTGCTGGGGTTGATGGCTATGCTTCTGGGATTGGTCGCTGTGCTGGTGGGATCGGTGGCTGTACACGTGGGTTGCCAGTGGCTGTCTAGGTGGGGGTACCAGTTGCTGCACAGTTTGGAGTGCCAGTTGCTGTACAGGTGGTTATGCCAGTGGCTGTACAGGTGGTGGTGAGGCTAGCTGTAGAGGGAGGGTGCCAGTGGCTGTGTTGATGGCACAGGTGACTATGCAGGTGGTGAGAGAGGCTGTGCTGGTGGGGGTACAAGTGGTTGTGTAGATTCCTCTCCATGTGTTGTCCGTGAAGGTACACTTTGGAACATTTTGAGGATTCCCTACATCATCTTGGTCCATCGTCATCATATCTTGGCAACATTATACAATATTATACAAGGCACAGGTCTGCCTGTCAATCATTTGAATGAGTCCTTGAAGTGAGTCTGAAATGTCAGAGTAGCCCCTAGTGCACAAACACCCTGCTGCCCATCACTCTGCTGTTGGATTAGATGAATTTATTGTTCAGTTTAATAAAACTCACAATTTAATGGAGACATTACATTAAAAACCGCATAGAATTCATCCGTCTTTTCATTTGTGCACCATATGCAGCTGCTACAAAATCAATATGCCAATAAAGATGTAAACATAAGCAGGTCACAATTGAATGGAGACATTACATTAACAACCACATCAATTTCATCCAGCTTTTGATTTGTGCACCATGTACAGTTTCTACAAAATAAATGTGCCAAGTTTAAAGTGCCAGTGAATAGAGATGTAAATATAACCAGTTTAATTTAGCCAAATCAATATGCCAAGTCAACCATGCCATTTTAAAGTGCTGGTGCATCCAGATGTAAACCTAACCAGTACAGTTTAGTCAATACATGTAGACCTTAAGGATTACTAATGAGTCTCTTTTCCACTATATCAAATATCTTTGTATGGTGGCCCGTTATTTGGGAAGGAGTGGGGTCGAAGCATAGCTTCACTGCCTGCCTACAAGTCCTTATGCTGCTCCATTTAAAAGTTGGGCAAAGTGGACTGCATCTAAAGTCCATTAGGCTTCGACAAATGCAGATTAAATGCACAAGATCCTCTCTCTCCTATCTGCAGAGATGGCAGATATGCTCTCCTATTGTCCTTTTCCGGGGGGGGGGGAGGGTGAGTGCTGGAGGATCAGTAAAATGCCAAAGCTTAGTCTTAAGAATTTTTCTTTTTTCTTCATTCTGAAACCCGTTCTTAAATAAGTTTGTGGTTTATGAAGTTTATAGTTGTTGAGCACTGGCTAGCCATGTGCCCTTTTTGCCAGGGTTTCTTTATCTTCTATTATGGATATTGTTTTTGTTGCATTTGTTACTTCCTTCTTAAACCACTGATGAGTTGTAGGGGTAGCCCACTGGCTAGTTAGCCCCAGTTTTGATAATAAATCAAACAGGTACTCTCTAGTGGTTGAAGTTTTGTGATGTGTCAATTTGATCAAAATAGGCAAGTTTACTGATCCTGACTCGTCTAATCTTGTGCAAACTTTTTATGTATGCCCCCACCTTTCCACTGACTGTTCCTGTAAACCAAATTCTAGGAGGAATTTGGACAGGGAACACGTCGGTCGGGAGGTGAAAGATCACTCTATAAATTGGTTATTATTTTGCCCAGCGCAATTGCATCTTTCCCTCGCATCACTTCACTACTGTATGTTAGCACTGGTTGTAGCTTCACCCTGATGACCTGTAGTAGAGGATCAAGGGTTAGATCTTGTAGAACTTTCTTTAGAGGTCTCATTGTTAAGGAAGTTGTAATGCCTTTCCGAAGCTGTGCCTCCAGCTGAGGTTTGCATGATACTCTGCTATCCAGTAAAACTCCTAGATATTTACATTCAGTGGCCCAACCTAAGCACTGCTCATCTGGATACCAGTTCAGCTTCCCTCTGCTGTTGAAAAACCATTCTCCCAGTGGCCAACCAATATAAGCCAATGCCACCCACCTTCATGGGATGCCCTGTCATGCCCAGTACAGAAAGAGTGGCCCATGGGAGGATGTGATGGTAGATTCATGCATAGGGGATACTTTTCCTTCAACAGGGCTGTTTTCTCTTTCAGACATTAAAGAGTAGGGCTGAAATACACCTTCGTCGGAAGGAGTGTCTAGAAGAATCTACACGTCGACCTGGGATGGGAGTGCTGTGAGCAGGTGAATGTTGTATAGGCCTCTGTAGCGTCAGTAGCTGCCTCGGTAAATGCTGGTGACTGGCAATCCTCAGAAGTGAAGTAGGAAAGCAATGCTGGCTGGACGTGGGGCGGCCTTCAGTTGTTTTGGCATTGAGCCAAAAATGCCCTCCTCTTGTCTGCCTCCTTGGCCAACTTCTTCTCATCTTCATTATCCTCATCCTCTTTCTCTTGAGCAGTTCTGGCCATGGAAATTGCTGGTTGAAGGAGGAACAAATTCTCTTATTGGATTGCCTGCCGCCATCTGCTTATAGATAGCTCAGTACAATAGCACCACTCTATGCCCCAAGTACCTAAAAGAAGAAGATTGCACAGACGAAATACATCACATACAAGTTTGAATTGTGAAGTAAAACAGATTATTGAAATACATCTTCATCTGTGTTTGAAGTTGCACGTAATATGAGGTTTGTGAAACCCAACAAATGATAGCTCAGAAATTAGCAGGGATGAGATAAATAAACAAGTTAAAGGCAAACTGTTTGAAATTGGGATCCTGGTTGACTGGGGTGGAAGCCCTAGTCAAACAGTAACCACAATCCTAGTCAGGGTAAGTCACAAACACTCCCAAAATCATCCTGTGCTCAACTTCTTGTAGCTTTGCACAGATTTGTCAGGTTTAACTTAAGAGACACTTTTTAAAGTATTTTTGCAACACTTCAAACAGTAAAGCAGTGAAAAAAACACTCAAAAATATTCTACACCAGGTTAGGAAATTAGCTGTTCATGTATTAAATAAAACAAGACCAAAATGATAGAAATCCAATACGTTGAACTTAAAATATGACTTTTAAAAGAATAAACTGTAAAATAGCACTTAGAAGCCACAAGCCATTTTTGGTGTATCTGGTCACTCTGGACCGAGCCAAAGTCAAAAGTTCAGGCCGATTGTGATGAAGCATGGGCGGGATACCAGGACTCAGTGAGGCCCACTGAACAAAACTACCTTAATCCAGGATGCCTCGGTTTTGCTGGTGGAATCACCTCAGCAGGGTGGTTGGAAGTCTTTAATGTCACTGAGACGTCAGATCAGGATGCCGGTCAGCTAGCTCTTGGAGTCATTATGGGTTCAAGTGATGTAGGTCCAGTCTTTAGCACCCAGGCAAGAGATAGTGGCAGGCAGCAGGGCAGCACAGCAAGGTAGCAGTACTTCCAGAGCAGCAGTCTAGCAGAGTGGCAGTCCTTTAACACAGTCATTTATCTTTCTAGCAGAGTGGTTACAGGTCCAGAAGTGTACTGAAGTGGTGGTGTCAGAGGCCAACTCCAAACACAGATATGTGTGGCGTGGATATACCCCATGACTTCAGCTGCTGTACTTGGGTCCTTGAGTTTGGAATACACAAAGATTTCCTAGATGAAGTTAAAGGTTTATTATTTTTCGGTTTTAATAATGTCAACATAAAAACAAAAGTAGAGATGTACCACAAGGTATTGGTAGAAATTATATTCCACCATAAAATGATTTGAAAACATTTGCATACACTGTGAAATCATTTCCACAAGTTTAAGTAAAGTACAAAAATTCACACACTTACCAGTTAGGCAGATGGCACGGGGCTTAATTGCTACTGCTAATATGTCTCCTATTCCCATAGATGTAGATTTGTCCGTGGTTATGATCATGGACTTATTCTTGACAGAAACTAAAATCAAGGCCACCCATACCTATTGGAGCAACTAAGTGTAAGTGTTAATAGAAGACAGTATGAAAAATGTCAGCAACTCCTCTTCTTTTATAAATGTTAAAGTGAACGTTTATTTAGCAATTTCTATAAAAATAGATAAGTATACAAGCATGTGAGTACATTACGATGAATGGAGTGTGAGAGATCTAATTAAGCAATAGAAAATAGCAACAGTGTAAACTAACAGAAAAAGGAAGAAAGAGAAAGAAATATAATATAGTTGTATCCTATTAGAAAGAGATTGCAAAGGTATAATGGCATTGCTAAAACATGAGCAACAAAAGTATAACAATAACCATAACAGAAATTAAGATCAATTATCAGTACTGGTAATAAAGAGTAATCGAGGTTTGGGTACCTGTTCAGTCCTAGGCTTGCGTAAACTGGTAGCCTTTGCAGAAAATTCCAGGAAAGTCTTCACAGGTAACCAAAAAATGTCTCTTTTCATGGCAAGAGCCATTGGATTAAAGTATGCTCTGCCAAGTCTGTGATTATGGTACAAAAGGGGGTGGTGATGGACGGAGCATCTGAGCCAATCAAACACTCAAACCCAGTCAAAAGATCTGGGTTTGATCCATCACCGTTCTTTAGCCCACTCTGCCACCCCAGTTCAGACATGGCTATATGCAAATCAGTCTGACCCTGTGCCTCATGGGAACAGTCCAGCCCGAACTGCCAAGCCATGTCTTCCCTGGACCGGAAACAAGCTTCCGAGGACCGGTTTCTGGCATTCCAGCCGTCTTCAGCCCGGCTTGCTTGAATCCAGTGGCAAAGTGAGCTAGGGACTAACAGCTGAGCATACCCTGCCACACTTATGGCGGCCAAAGCGGTACAAAAGGGGGTGGTGATGGATGGAGCATCTGGGCCAATCAAACACTCAAACCCAGTCAAAAGATCTGGGTTTGATCCATCACTGTTCTTTAGCCCACTCTGCCACCCCAGTTCAGACATGGCTATATGCAAATGAGTCCGACCCTGTGCCTCATGGGAACAGTCCAGCGCGAACTGCCAAGCCATGTCTTCCCTGGACCGGAAACAAGCTTCCGAGGACCGGTTTCTGGCATTCCAGCCGTTTTCAGCCCGGCTTGCTTGAATCCAGTGGCAAAGTGAGCAAGGGACTCACGTCTGAGCATACCCTGCCACACTTATGGCGGCCAAAGCGGTACAAAAGGGGGTGGCGAAGGACGGAGCATCTGAGCCAATCAAACACTCAAACCCAGTCAAAAGATCTGGGTTTGATCCATCACCGTTCTTTAGCCCACTCTGCCACCCCAGTTCAGACATGGCTATATGCAAATCAGTCTGACCCTGTGCCTCATGGGAACAGTCCAGCCCGAACTGCCAAGCCATGTCTTCCCTGGACCGGAAACAAGCTTCCGAGGACCGGTTTCTGGCATTCCAGCCGTCTTCAGCCCGGCTTGCTTGAATCCATTGGCAAAGTGAGCAAGGGACTCACGTCTGAGCATACCCTGCCACACTTATGGCGGCCAAAGCGGTACAAAAGGGGGTGGTAATGGACGGAGTATCTGCACCTATCAAACACTCAAACCCAGTCAAAAGATCTGGGTTTGATCCATCACCGTTCTTTAGCCCACTCTGCCACCCCAGTTCAGACATGGCTATATGCAAATCAGTCAGACCCTGTGCCTCATGGGAACAGTCCAGCCCGAACTGCCAAGCCATGTCTTCCCTGGACCGGAAACAAGCTTCGAGGACCGGTTTCTGGCATTCCAGCCGTCTTCAGCCCGGCTTGCTTGAATCCAGTGGCAAAGTGAGCAAGGGACTCACGTCTGAGCATACCCTGCCACACTTATGGCGGCCAAAGCGGTACAAAAGGGGGTGGTGATGGACGGAGCATCAGAGCCAATCAAACACTCAAACCCAGTCAAAAGATCTGGGTTTGACCCATCACCGTTCTTTAGCCCACTCTGCCACCCCATTTCAGACATGGCTATATGCAAATCAGTCTGACCCTGTGCCTCATGGGAACAGTCCAGCCCGAACTGCCAAGCCATGTCTTCCCTGGACCGGAAACAAGCTTCCGAGGACCGGTTTCTGGCATTCCAGCCGTCTTCAGCCCGGCTTGCTTGATTCCAGTGGCAAAGTGAGCAAGGGACTCACGTCTGAGCATACCCTGCCACACTTATGGCGGCCAAAGCGGTACAAAAGGGGGTGGTGATGGACGGAGCATCTGAGCCAATCAAACATGTTGTTTTTGCATTTGTCACCCCGAATGGGACGGGTATGCTCAGACGTGAGTCCCGTGCTCTCCACGCCACTGGAGTCAAGCTATCCTGGCTGACGACGGCTGATAGCCAGAAACCGGTACTAGGATGCTTGATTCTGGTCCTGGGAAGACATGGCTTGGCAGTTCGGGCTGGACTGTTCCCATGAGGCACAGGGTCAGACTGATTTGCATATGGCCATGTCTGAACTGGGGTGGCTGAGTGGGCTAAAGAATGGTGATGGATTAAACCCAGATCAGTTGACTGGGGGTGAGTGTTTGATTTGCTCAAACGCTCCGTCCATCATCCCCTTTTCTATTGCTTTGTTCGCCCTAAGTGTGGCAGGGTATGCTCAGACGTGAGTCCCTTGCTCACTTGGCCACTGGATTCAAGATAGCCTGGCTGATGAGGATTATGAATCCGAAACCGGTCCCAGGATGCTTGTTTCCGGTCCAGGGAAGACATGGCTTGGCAGTTCGGGCTGGTCTGTTCCCATGAGGCACAGGGTCAGACTGATTTGCATATGGCCATGTCTGAACTGGGGTGGCTGAGTGGGCTAAAGAATGGTGATGGATTAAACCCAGATCAGTTGACTGGGGGTGAGTGTTTGATTTGCTCAAACGCTCCGTCCATCATCCCCTTTTGTATTGCTTTGTTCGCTCTAAAAGTGGCAGGGTATGCTCAGACATGAGTCCCTTGCTCACTTGGCCACTGGATTCAAGATAGCCTGGCTGATGAGGATTATGAATCCGAAACCGGTCCCAGGATGCTTGTTTCCGGTCCAGGGAAGACATGGCTTGGCAGTTCGGGCTGGACTGTTCCCATGAGGCACAGGGTCAGACTGATTTGAATATGGCCATGTCTGAACTGGGGCGACTGAGTGGGCTAAATAATGGTGATGGATTAAACCCAGATCAGTTGACTGGGGGTGAGTGTTTGATTTGCTCAAACGCTCTGTCCATCATCCCCTTTTGTATTGCTAAGTCTGTGATTATAGCATAAACCATACCACTAGGCTTGAAAATATATATCAGATGAGTCTTTCAATGCTTTGGTGTACTGCTGAAATGCAACTGCAATAAGTAAATCCAGTACATGAACATTGTGTGAATGAGAAGACCAAACCTCTGAAATTCTTCCAGGAAAAATATTGATGATGTAAAAGGGGATGTATTTGTGAAAAATATCATTTACTACTTCCAAATTTATTTCCAAAATTGGTGTGTGGAGGAACATTTGAATAGCGTTGGTTTAAGGTCAGAGGAAGTGTTATTGCAGGACCAACAGAAGGAGGTGAAGGTAGGATGAATTCTATGGAGAGTGGCTGGAGTGATCAACAGTCTATTGTAAATACAAAAAATAAAGTTTGAATGGTGTTAGCTGCTCTAGAGGATTTCCGTAATTTATTCCAAATTCTGGTCCATATATGAACTGAAAAAGAAGTCTTTAGGTCAGATTCCCTTTGCAGCTCCACATCTGTTTTGTCTTGATCTTCCGGTGAAGTAGTTTGTTTCTTATATATTTAGGATGCTGAAGGAGAATTTAACAATAGCGGGGCTAGATGAGGGGTATGACAATTAAAAGTGATCTTATGCAGGAGATGATCATATGTTGATTGAACGCCGGATATTAATGAAATGACATGATTAAACTAGTGTAAAAGGAAGACAAGAATCATTATCAAATAGTTAATAAATCCATCTAAGACTTCCCCCCCAAAAACGAATTATGTATTTTACTATATTTATTATGCCAAATTGAGAATTAGAGATATTGTTCTCTGATATTCTGATGAGAACTAATAATAGATTGAAGAAGTTTACAGGCATTTTGTAGAATAGGGTGGGATTAAGTAGAGAGGTTTCTGAGTAAAAATTAATAATTCTTGAAAAGAAAAAAGGGGAAGAAAACATTTTTCAATATGGGCCCACAGGGGAGGGACAATACATTCCTCTTCAATAAGTAAATAACAGGCTTGTTTTAGAAAAATTGCTATGTGGTAAATACATAAATTTGAAAAATTAACACCTACCTTATGCTTTGGCGGGTTACGTTTTTGAAGGGACATACAATATTTTATGATGTTCCATAACAATTTGAAAAAAGAGTAGATTCTTTTAAAATAAATAGCATGTTTATTTATTGGAATGTTTGACTGATAAAATAGTATTGTAGGGACTAGCATAATCTTTATTTTATCTAAGCTTCCCCACCAAGATAAGAAGAAAGGATTCCATTTAGATGTTAGAGATGTTAGTTTCGTGATCACCTCTTTCAGATTGATAGAAACTGTCTCTTTTATCGAAGCATTAAACCATAGACCAAGGTATTAAATTGTTTCTTGATTCCAGTGAACAGACGAAGATGCGAAGTCAGCATGAAAATATTATATATTTAAAGGAAGAATTTCACATTTGACAGCATTTAGTTTACTATCCTGAGATAGAAGCAAAGTTTGCAACTTCATTCAAGAAGGATTGTAGAGAGGTTTGTGGCTGTGAGATAAAGAGAAGTATGTCATCTGCATATGCTGACAGTTTTAGCTGTTTGTCCCCTTATTGGAAACCCTAAATGTCATAGTTTTTACAGATTTTTGATAAAAGGGGCTCTTGGACAAGAACCAATAATAGGGGAGAAAGAAGGCATTCTTGCTGAACACCTCAATGGAGTGAAAATGATGGAGACATGATACCATTGACAATGATGGAGGCCTTGAGAGAAGAATATAGTAGGTAGACAAGATTAATAAAGTTAGGACTAAAGCAGAACTAAGAAAGAGTAGAAAAATAAAAGGGTAACTAACTCGGTCAAATGCCTTTTCTGTATCTAGGGAATTAGCTGCTAAAGAATATTTCTGTGATTTGGATTTATTTAAAACATTCAAAAATAATCTAGAGTTATCAGAAATATGTGGGCCTTTGATAAAACCTTATTACGCCCTTCCTATTAATTTAGTCAATGAAGGTTCAAGGCGAAGAACAAAGATTTTAGCGAAAATGTTATAATCCAGATTAACAAGGGAAATGGAACTGTAATTTTTACATCAAGTTGGATTTGTGTTCTTTTTTGGGAATAAGACATAATAAAGCATCTTGAAAGGATCCCCAGCATAGTTAGAGGATATAAAATGAGTAAAAAACTGATGTAATTTGGGGGTGAGGAGTTTGGAGAAATGCAGATAGAAGTGTATAGTGAATCCGTAAGGTCCTGGATATTTCTCCTTTTTGATGAAATGTATGGCTGTGAGACTGTCATCAGTGCGAATGTCATCATTTAGTGAGATAAAATCAATATCAGGATCTTAAGGTGATTTGATAGAGGATACAAAATTAAGTATATCTTCTGGTCAGCATGGGATTCTGCCATTTATAAATGTCTGAAAAAGGTAGTAAATTCAGAGAGTATGTCTTTATTCATATGGTCAGTGTGATTGGTGGTAGACAAGATAGAGTCTACTTTGGTCTGATCTTTTTTAAGTTTGAGGTAATTAGCAAGAAGATCCCCAGATTTATTTTGTTCTCCATAATACTGGCCACTTGATTTTAGGAGATATGAAGTAGTATTCTCTATTGGAAATCTTATCAAAGGCATATTTAGTTTGAATCAATTCCTCCAGACCCATTTTAGAATTAGAAAGGTAATAAAGATCTTCTAGTTGTCTAATACAATTCAGAGTTTGACTTACCTTCATGGAGGAGGACTTCTTCTTGTGGTCTACACAAGAAATAATTAAATATCTAGAGGCAGCTTTAAAGGTGTCCCAGATAGTCTGAGGGGAAATATTCGGTGTCTCATTATCCATAAAATGTTTTTTTGCAAACCTCTCAAAATGTTGTAAAAAAATAGGATCTAGGAGAATGCACTCATTCAATTCAATTCAATTCAATATAGACTTTATTTTGATTGCTCAATCATAAAAGACAGAATAGTACAGTATTTAAAATATATAAAAAAGAGTTACATCTTATGGCTTATTTCCATTAGTTAATAAAACCGGCATGGATCAAAGATCCTTATGAACAGCTAATAAATGTATATCTGTTATTAAAGCACATAATTGTACATAATCAATGGAAACATTATTTTTAAAATAGGAATATGACATTCAACTGTTATCATATCACAGAGGCTAAGACCAAAACACCCATAGATTTACAAAAACCTTTGTTCATAAAAAATTTAACAAGTAGTAGTGCCTTAAAAAAAAGAAAATTATTAACCTGGTGTCTGGTCCCTCTTACAGTAAAGGTTACTCTACCACCATTTTTTTTGTTCGAATAGCCCACATCCAACCCAGAAATGTAGCCATACCAACTACGATAAGTTCCGACGTGTCTGATCTTAAGATCCTTAAAGCCTCCTTTGCTGTTCTTATGCCCAGATTCATACAAACAGGTTTAAGCCATTTGGTCCTAGAGAGATTGTAGGCTGGACAAACAAATAGAATGTGGGCTAAGGTCTCAATGTGGCTATGGCAAGGGGTACATTTATCGCCCGCTGGTAAAAACCATCTGCTTGTGAACGCTCTTATTGGTAATTAACCTACTCTGAACAGATGGTACAATTTCCGTTCAAACTGCCTAGAAATAAGGTCCCAGTAGGCTTCCAGTACAGCCTTGTGCTTTATTTCTAGAAATTCCCTGGACAGTGTTGGCCTTGTGATAGATGAGAACTTCTTAGTGTTAACCATATCCCAATATGCTGCCTTAAAGATCTTTTTTGGAGGAAATGCTGAGGCATCTGGGACTTCCCACAGGGGACTCATCCACATGTTGGACAATGTGGTTTTAATGTTGTTGAACCATTGGATCTCATGCAGTCGGCCCAGCCTCCTTACTTCTAGTAGAGCCTTGGCATACTGAGAAAGCTCAGGGGTAATCCAGAGTCTTCTCCAAAATGCCAATGGTCTAAAGCGTGCTGCGTCCTCAATATTGTGGCAGCCCAAATCTAAGTAGAGTGGCAAAAGAGGAGAGGATTGCGGAAGTCCAACCAGTGATCTGACAAACTTGTTTTGTGCTACTACCAGAGGTGTTAAATTTGCAAAGCCCCACAATTCTGCTCCATATAATATTGCGGGGCTAATTTTTTGAATGATATATTTGCAGAACAGGGGCAATGGGCTTGGTTTGAGAGAGCCTATACTCATTGATCAGTCCACCTGCTAGTTGCACATGTTTTAAAGCCAAAGTGTCGACCTGGGGTTTCCAGCTTCACTTTCTACCTAATGTAATACCCAAATAGGTAAATACATCCGTCTGATCAAAGGGGACATTGTTCATGTAAACTCTCCCAGGGATGACTTTAGATTTATGAAGCACCATGAACTTTATTTTCTCCACATTAACACTTTACTCATGGTTGTGGCAAAACACCTCAAACCGTGACAGAGCAGCCTGCAGGCCCTGTCTGGTCTTAGATATAATCATGGTGTCGTCCGCAAACTTGAGCAGAGGTATCTTCATACCTGCTAATGATGGGGCGTCAGTGGGGTGGTTCCTAAAATATTGAACAACCCTGTTTATAAATAGGGAAAACAGGGTGGGAGCTAACACGCACCCCTGACGTACCCCCTTGGAAACAGGAAACTTCTCTGTGACTTCCCCCGGCTTACCCCAGCGGACCTGCGCGTATGTTGAGTCATGTAGTTTCACCAAAATAGCCACCAGCTCTGGAGGCATCCCTATTTCCACTAAAGCACTCCACATTTTCACACTGGGAACTAGGTCAAATGTGGATTTGAAGTCCACAAAAGCCGCGTAGATTGTCCCACCCTATGATGACCACCCGCCAATGTATTAACACAAACCTGAAGACATGGTCGAGAGTACTTGTATGTGGCCGAAACCCCGCCTATGGGGTTGTCAGAATACCCGTTTCGACTATCCAGGCCTGAATAATACCAAGTACTAATCTGGCAACGATCTTTTGAACAGAATCTACCAGGCTAATTGGCCTGTAATTTCCTGGATGTGAACGATCACCCTTCTTATATATAGGTAGGATTTCAGCACCTGACCAGGTATTGGTAATGGGGGCACCCCTAGCTATGGCATTCACCAGTAACTTAATATAGGGTACCCAAAACCCTTTTTCCTTTATAAACAGGTCTGTGGGTATGCAGTCAGGACCAGGGGCCTTACCTCTCAAAATTAGTTTTAACACAGACTCAACCTCTAAGCTGGTAAAACACAATGTTCCGCTAAATGGTGGCCATAGGGGGATCACTTCATTACAATTAGAGGACTGAAACTGCACCTCATAATGTGCAACCCACTGTTCTGGAACAACATGGTTAGTCAGTATCTGCTTCTGGTCACCACTACCCCATTTAACTAATTGCCAAAATTGTGTCATATTCTTCCCTTTACAGGCCGACAGCAAGTCTTGCCATCGGTCTTCATCCCATGCCTTCTTTGCTTGCAGCTGCACTGCCTTATAACTTAATCTGGCCTTTCTAATAGCACCCAGATCTTTAGATTTGATGGCCCTTGATAGGGTTTTGTAAGCCTGTCTACAGGAGCTATTATAGCATGAGCCCGACTTCACATTACTCTTCTTCCTGGGGATACTATTTTTAATAAAGGCTGATTTAAAATTCTTAAACAGGTGTTCGTGGACCTGAAAAACAATAAGATTAGTGTCCTCCTGTGAGTCACAGTCAAGAAGTTTAATCATCGAGCCAGTTACCACATCCCTCATCTGTGCCAATTCTTCCTCTTATCTACAATCCTTGCCCATTGAACTCTCCTCATATAATTAGTTAATATAACTTCTTCTGTACTATACGCAGCTTCCCTAGTGTCTGAATTACAAAACCCACATCTTGTAGTTTTAAAATCAATGGATTATGATCACTTTCGGTCCTCCTCTGGCCCTCCATATCCAGGAAAGATGACCAAAATTCTACCTTAATAAAAAAGTAGTCTATCCGACTACTTCTTAATCCATTGTCAAAAGTATTTGCACCCATCCTATCCGACTTCGTCCTCCCATTTGCTGCCCTCATTCCCCTTTCCAGACAAAAGCCCTTCAGTTGTAGTGCGGCCTCGGTCCATTTTTTTAATGGGACTTAATTCTAACTGTGGGATGTTCCATTGTGCGTCCTCTTCTTCACTAAGGTTTCCATCCTCGTGGTCCAGGGGTTCAAAGCAACAATTAAAATCACCAGCTATGATCAAATTATAGTTGCCCTTTAAATTATCCCTGTAGCCATCTATAGCTGTAACCACACTGGATCCTCTACCACCCAGCTGCCCTCTGGCATACACATTGATAATCAACATATCTGGGCCATGAGTTGAACGAAGTCTTATCGCCATAATGTCAGGGCTGTCTATAGATATTTCATTAACCCTTATTCCCGCCTGCTGTCTAACCCAACAAGTCAGCCCACCACTCGGTCTTCTTCTCTGTCCTCCTGTAGCGGACTTTGAGAAATGTAGGAAACCCGGGTGATAGACTCTATCCAAAGACCATGTCTCCTGGAATATCCAGACATCGGAGCCATCAATAAATGATGACCAGTCTGTAGACGCAGTTTTGGATGGTAATACTGCATTATTTCAGGAGTTTATGGATGTGTACGTTTTTGAAAAAACATTTATCGTATCATTACAACTACCAGTCACCTCAGCATCTAATACCTGACCATATTCCAGTAGGCCATAGCTGGGATTGCTAGCTGTGTTGGGGTGACATACTGCTACTCTTTCGGGAGTTACATTCATCATACCACTAAGACTTGTTTTCAACTAGGGTGAGCACACCACACCTACACTGATGGAACTGAGAGCCTGTGTGCCCTTATAAACTTCCTCGGTTTTGGACAGTGCTACGGAGATGGAAATACACAGACTCGTGACGACCTCCTCTTCACCCATGTATTCCTTTAAAACTGTTGATGGGGAGTTGTTAATTGGACCCAGTCAATCTACTTCCTCTACAGATGTGAGGATTTCAAAGCAATTACTTGTGTACACTGGATAATCATATTGGTTGTATGTTTTATGAAATCCCTGCTTCTCATTGAACCTAGGTTTATTCTGCGGTTTGTGAAAAAAACCTAACGGAAGAATTTTTATTTTGCCTACTTTGGTGACAATTCCCAACCATTTCCAAAATTTCTTTAACCAGTGTTGTCGATCTAAAACTAAGGACCACACAATCACCTGGTAGGGACTTGCATGACTTCCCAATCCAAGGGATCATCCGTGCCATTTTAAACTCCGAGAACAGATGGTCTCTTATCCCTGTCCTGTTGCCCAACAAATATAAAGCCTTATTTTTTAACGTCGCCCAGTGTACCCGGACATTAGTTGGAAGCTTTGGAACATTGGCGAGAACCATTGTATACGGAGTGGCTTCTGGGGGAAGAGAGGCAGCGCTTTATGTGCGATCACCACGCCTTCCCCTCACTCACAGCAGCTATGGGCAAAGCGTTGCACCGTGGGAGATGGAGTCCGGTCCCAAGGTGATGTAAGCAGGCACCAGAAACAGAAGAAGTCCGGCGAGGAAGAAGAACAAGGGACCCCTCGCCAAGTCCCACCAAGAACGGATTAAACTTCTCCTCGTTTGGCAGCAGCTAGGAAGGATCAGCTGGGGCTCCCGCGCTGCGTGGGGAGAGGCAGCGCTTTATGCGTGATTACCACGCCTCCCCCTCACTCACAGCAGCTGCGGGCAAAGCGTTGCACCCTGGGAGATGAAGTCCGCTCCCAAGGTGATGTAAGCAGGCACCGGGAAAAGAAGGCAATCAGTCCGGTGAGGAAGAAGAACAAAGGACCCCTCGCCATGTCCCACCAAAACGGAATAAACTTCTCCTCGTTTGGCAGCTGGTAGGCAAGATCAGCTGGGGCAATCATTCAATCTCCATTGTTTAGTGCTAGGTGTATCTGCAATAAAATCCAAATCCAGTGTGACAGGAGCGTGAGCAGAGATTAATATGGAACCAATATCTGACTGTACAACATGTTGTGCAAGAGACTTTGAAAGAAACTGATAGTCCATTCTAGATTGGGACAAGTGTGCAGGGGATAAAAAGTGTATTCTTGTAGGGTAGGGTTACAGAGTCTCCAAGCATCGATTAGGTATCTCTGTTTTATAATATATGTAACTTGTGAATTCATGGATGATGGGATACATTTGGATTTGGATTGGTGATCAATAATGAGTTCAAAACTTATATTGCATTCAACAACAACGATTAAGTAATTATCATTTAAAGACATAATTTTAGATAACACATCAGGCCAGAAAGATCTATAAAAATGTGTGGGGGCATAGACATTTAAATTAGTTACAGGTAACTTATTAACAGCTACTGTGAGCGAGCGATGCTCTTATACCTTCTTCGCATCTAGTCTCCAGAGGGGCTGGTAGTGAACTAATTTTTTCTGTAAATATTAGAATGTACATCCTCTTATAGCTGCTGCAGGCATGCACTTTTGATATATTGCTCCTCTTATAGTTATCCTCTAAGGCAGTGTTTCCCAAACTGTGGTCCGCGGACCCCCAGGGGTCCGTGACACATTCCAAGGGGGTCCACAGGCAACAGTTTTAAAAGCACAGAAAAGTTTCTTCTATAATTAGCAGCTTTCCAGCAACAATAAGAGTGTCAAGATAAAGCCAGTGATTAATGTACCTGCTGGAGCATGAGGAGAGTTTTGTTTAGTGGCAGCTTTGACTTAACTAATGTAGCACAGAGGGTTAATGTGCCTACTGCAAAGAACGTGTAACATGCATCTTAAAAAGCAGTATTTTATGTGCCTAGGTTCGTGGTTACTGCTTTTGTCACAGAGATTATTTTGTTACTGTGCACTTCATAAGTGACAATCGTAATGTAGCAGAGGGACCTATAAACTGTAATCAAAGAGCTGCTTGCAAACTGCATGGTACCAGTTAGTAACTTTTGTTTTTTCCCAGTTATTCATTATCCTGATGCTGCTAAAAATATTTATTTGGGTGGAAATACATTTTTCATGTTAAAGTCAGTGCTAGCCACTGTGTTATGTTCTGAATCCTGAGTTTGTGCTTTTCCAGACCAAGCACTCTTTAAACATTTTATATACACACTGATTTACATGTATGATTCAATGTCTCTATATGTGTGTGATGTGAAGTGCTCTGACATCCTACAATGGTATGAGAGATGCTAAAAAACAAATGAAATACATGTGACAGCGGGGCTATTACTTCAATATAAAATACTAAGGGCGAGATGTACAATCTGTTTTTATATGCGCGAACGGGTTCGTGAACCCGCTTTCACGTGCAAAAACGTATTGGGTCATGTACATTGCCTATTTCTCGAAGTCGCAATTTGTTTGCGACTCGCTAAAAAGGTTTTGCAACTTGCAATTTGGAAGGGGCATTCCCATCCAAATTGCGAGTCTTAAAACCATGTTCAAATGTTTTGCGGTCGCAAAACACTCACAATTACCACCTACTTCAAGTAGATGGTAATGCATTTGCAAAGGGGAAGGGGTCCCCATGGGACCCCTTCCCCTTTGCAAATGCATGCAAAATTATTTTTTAAGGCCAGGCAGTAGTCCCAGGGACATCCGCCTGCCCTTAGAAAATAAAACAAAAACGTTTCATTTTCATTTTTTTATTTTTAAATGCACGGTAAATGGGCTGCATTTTTTTTTTAAACTGCTTTATTTAAAAGCAGTCCCAGACACGGTGGCTTGCAGAGCCCAGCAGGCCACCATACCTAGGAGCGCTGGCATTCCCAATAGGCTCGCAAATTGAGAGAGGCTCATTAATAATAATGAACCTCGCAATTTGCGACCCCATTGGGAATCCGAAACCGTGTTAAAAAGACTGTTGTACATTTCATTTTAGCGACTCGCAATGTGCCACTCGCAATGTGTCGCCAATTGCGAGGCGCTAAATGAAATGGTCTATATCTGGCCCCAAAATCCTTAGGGGCAGATTTACAACCCTCTTGTGCCACTTTTAAGCCGATGTCGCGTCACTTTCGTGATGCAGTGGCGGTGCAAAAGACGCGCCATGGGGCAGAGTATTTACAACATGACGCATCTGGGAGATGTGCCACGTTGTAAAGCCCTACGCCAGAAGGAGGCGTTCTGGCGCAGGAACGCCTCCTAAAAGTGGCTGAGTGAAATCTACAAGATTTTACTCAGTCACTTTGGGGCCCATGCTGCGTCAAAACCCTGCGCCTGCTTGAAGCAGGCGTAGTAAGGATTGACGCAGTATTAACAAGATAGGGCCCCCCAGAGCATTGCGTCACCTTTACGGCACAGATGCGTCATGCATCTGTGCTTTTTTGCCCCATGAGGCGCAGCATTGTAAATGCGGTGCATCAATGGTGGCGGAGTCATGGTGCACAATAAGTGGCGCATCCCTGCTGAAATGCATGGATGCGTCACTTATTGTAAATCTGCGCCTAAGTACAATGAGTATTTGTTTTGTGTGCACACGTGTGTATTTTTTTCGAATTACTGTTTTAATATTTGAAATTTAACTCATATAATTTGCTAGGGGGTCCCCGGCTTCCAGTGGTGACTCAATGGGGTCCTCAGGAGTCAAACGGTTGGGAACCACTGCTCTAAGGGGTCTTTTGTGAACTATTACCGTTAGCATTCTCATGACTACTCATAGCTGCTGCACACATGCACTTTGATTTATTGCCACCCTTTTAGTAATCATGTGTGAGCAGTTTCACTATGCCCATCTGTCACTTGAACTTGTCTTGGTTTTATGATATTTTATGATATTTTGCGATTGATGTCTCCTTAGTAAGACTTTAATTAACGAAATACAAATAAAGATATTAACAGTTATGGATGCAGTGCCCTATCTACCCATGGGATCTGAGTCATGGAAGATAACTTGAATATCTAGGGATTTATTTCATAATATAGCCAGTCGCTTATGGTTCCCTGTACCCAGGGATATACAAATGTAGCCAACCAATTGTTTTTTCAGTCTAAGAATTTCTTTTTCAGGTGCATGAGTTTCTTGCCATACAACAATGTCACCTTTTAATTTGGAAACATGAGTTAAAACCTACTAACATTTTTTGTAGGTGATCCCAAACAAACCTTTAACATTCCATGAAATAGTTTTAAGGACATTTTGGAATTGCAAGAAATGTATAACCTTTGATACATAATGATAACAGTGAAAAACCAATAACACTATATGGATGACTAAGTAATTTGAAAAGTAAGCAATGAAACAACAGCATAAAGGGATAATATAAGAAAAGGTGGATTTAGTCATGAGAAGAAAAAAAATGAAGACTAGAGAAAGAAAAGGGGGAAGTAGGAAGAAAGAAAGAAAGAGCGAGGAAAGTAGACAGTCAACATACTGAAGAGAATAACAAAAAGGGCACACCTATATGACAAGCAAAAGGTTGAGGGTAATCGGGCCATAGAAAGAGGATGACACAACCGAACTCCAAATGGCTGACAATAGAGGGGAGACCAAATCACACAAAACGATATCTGTGTAACCTTGTAAAGACATGGAATATACCTAAAATAAGAGATGCAAGTATAGTAACAACAAATTAGAACATGTATGTTGTGAGAAACATTGACAATAATATATAACTGGCAATTGGCAATTAGAAGCCTGATAGCAAGGAAGGTATTAGAAAAATTCAAATTCCATAAATCAGGTAACAGTAAACTTGGAAGTGTCCATCGTCTCTCCCCTGCAATTAGTGATTCATTTTTTGCAAGAGGCAGGGGTTTTCATAAGTGGTAGTTTTGCTATTTTATGTTCCTTTGAATAAACAAGGGTGAAATAAACTAATTTTGGGATTGAGAGAGAGGCGAGCTGATTGCATATTACAAAATGTCTCCCGTCTGTCTGTTGTAGATTTGGCAAAGTCTTTCTCAAAAAATAGGTTGGACCCCTATCACGAAATACGCTTTTTGGCAGCTTTGATGATTTTAAGTAGATCCAGGAATTCTAAAAAGTAAAGGATTACTCCTCTAGGCTTCTGTGAAGTTGAGGAAGCCAGAGGAGCATGCCCTTTGTATGTTCAGAGGAGAGGAGGTGGGTAGGTATAAAACTTTGGAAAGAAAGCATTGGAACAGAGACGTGGGGTCGGAGCCCCCCACTCCTTCAACCAGTCCGTAAATGTGCAAATATTTTCTCCTATTTCGATTTTCTATGTCTTTTCAGCATGCTTTTATTAAAGACACTACTTTAGATTACAACATTTTTACAGTCAGCGCAGTATCTTGGAGTACCTAAACTCTTTGTTCCATCTGAGTAACTCTGATGTCCATGTAAGACCATTTTTCATCCAATTCTTGAAGTTGTAAATTAGTTTATTCCATATAAGTCTTGAGTGCCTGAATTCCCTCAAGAAGAAGCTCCATTGAGATTGTACTAGTGGATTTTATGGGGGGGGGGTCTTTTATTAACATTTTTATGCATTGAGGCATTAGAGGTTTTAAGCAGCTTAGAGGCCATTTTGGTCACAGAGATGGAGTGAGAGTCCGTCAAGCTGGAGGAAGAATCTTAACAAGCACCCCCATTGTTCATCTATATCTTCCAGAACAGAGACATGTTTGAGAGTAGTGATTTTGGTTTACTGGTGCTGAGAAAGAACATTCCTGGTCCTACCCAGAAGTGATTTAAATAGTCAATGGGCGTAAGAGGCCCAGTGGGTAATAACAGGTGGCAGGCAGATATGTCAGATAATATTGAGTAAGTGTCTTCCTTTATAAAACAGCAACATTAAAGAAATCAGAGGAATTATAGGGCAAGTAATACTGCAGAATCTCCATTTTGTGAAAATAAGAGGTGGTGGCATTCTGAGGCTGTAGAGACTGAGTGCAACATCGTGAGGCACCGGAAAAGAAAACAAAATGGCGGGTGTGACTCTCTTGTGAGTGCACTTGCTGTATTTTGTGAAATTTGGTAATTAAATTGACAGAAAAACATCTCCTCAGCGAACCTAGAGTATCTGCTAGGTTTCTCCCGGTGAATCCCGGCAAGCCAACTAAGGAAGGCGTTGCATGGAGAGTGCGGCTCATCTTCCAACCGCGGCTATCACAGAGCTCACAGAAAGACAGCCATCCTGTTTCAGTGCCAAGCCATGCCCCAAAGCAACTGCTCTTTAAAAACACAATATCACTTATTTTGATAACAAAATAAAAATTTGAAGTGAAAAGTTAGGGCGTACACTCACACTGTTGAAGAGGTGAATAAGGGTTCAAATAATTGAAACATTTATCTTGCATACTGAGCTTGGTGACAACAGGAATGCGGCACAAAACACGTACTGCTAACATGTTGAACATTAAATCAGGAGATTAGTCATTTTAGAAGTAACAAGTGAGTCAGCATACCAGTGTACCAGTGCCTACTATCCATCGGCTGTATGGGGCGAGACCAGCTGTGGTCTCATTGCGAGGAGCAATAGTCACTTTTGCCTGAGAAGGGGGCAGACTTTCACCACAAGGCCTATAACATTAAGGGCCAGATGTAGGTAATCCCCGATTACCGATTCTTAAATACCGAATCATACCGATTCGGTATTTAAGAACTGGCAATCGGGATGTAGGTATATTTACCGAATTAATTACCGAATCGGTAAGATTCGGTAATTACCGAATCAGTATTTACCGCTTCGGTAATTGCCATTGATTCCTATGGGCCTTGAGGCCCATAGGAATCAATGTCAATTACCGAATCGGTAAATACCGATTCGGTAAAATTACTGAATTTACAAGGGGAAACAGGGTGTCACTTTGGCACCCTGTTGCACCCCTGATTCTGGCTTGTGTGCAATGTGGCACACATACATGCCCTTAGGGCATGTATGTGTGCCACATGGCACACGTGTACATGCACAGATGTGCATGTACACAGGAATTTGTTATTTACCATGAGATAGTATTTCATGGAAAATAACGAATTCTTAAGGGCCTGTGGCACTATTTTAAGTGCCACCTACATCTGGAATTACTGATTCGGTAAGTATACAGAGTCGGTATTTTACCGAATGTGTAAATTTACCGAATCGGTAAATTTACAGATTCTGTAAAATTCGGGCCCCCTACATCTCAAAAACCAATTACCGGTCAGTAACGGCCGAAATCGGCCGTTACCGACTGGTAATTGGCGACCTACATCTGACCCTAAGAGTGAAATTCAAATTAAAAACATTTAACATACAAAAACTTTCAGACAATTAACTTTTATGTTCAAAACCAAGTAATGGATATGACAGATTATATAATGAATAAATAACATTTTAGTACTACAGTAGAAGTACTTCTTGATAGCATATGCACTTACCAGTTCTTGCAGGTTGTTGGTGAGGACCTGGATGTTGAGCTCCTGCAGGTACATAGACTTCTGCCTCAATGGAAATGGAAAGATTCACTCTTGCTGTATGTGGAAAAGTAAAATAGAAAGTTTTAAAAAGTTACAATGAAATATGTTTAATTTTATAAACAAACATGAGTGATTCTCCGCAAGTTAACAACAAGCAGATCGTCTCCACATACACCAACTTCATGTATAATAGGGGACTGAGGCTCAACGTTAAGAAAACATTTGTTATGTCCTGTGGTAAGGGCAGGAACAAACGTTGTACTCTTGTAGCTGGGAATGACAAAATCGTACCGACCAAAACATTCTCTTACCTTGGCATTTTGTTGGAGGACACAGGCTCTTGGGGTTCTGCAGTTAAGAGTAGGGTCCTTCTACTCAAAAGGTCAACGGCGGCTTTGATGATATTTTCAAAAAAGATGCGCAGAAGACCGCTGGAGATCCTACTGAAAATTTACCAGGCAAAGTGTCTAAGTATTGCCACATATAGGGGGCGTGGCCACGGAGGTGACCAAGATGGCTGCCTTTGATTGAAGCTCCGCCGGCCGGGCTCCGATGTAATCGGTTTTTCCTGATTTAGGAGCGATCCCCCACCGACAGACACCCTCCATCTGTCCCGGGAGCACAAGCGGAGCAATTTGATGCCCGGATCAGCTCGTTGCAGGAGGCGGTGTTGATATGCGGAAAGCCTGCGCGGAGGATGGGCGTGTTCCTGCGGCCTTCCCCGGCTGAGGAGCGGACACCAAAGATGGCGATGAGAGTGGCCCTGGTGGGTGCCGGGTGCTGATTTAGGCATCCCCCCGCACTGTCCGATCGGCTTCCCTCCCCCGCCCCCCCTCCGCTGTGACTGGTGGCTGGGTCCTGCTGTGTGCGAAGCATTTGCGGGGCTCTGTAGGCCTCGTGGGCGTCACTGCGCCCGGTCTCGGCATACTGGTTCTGGTGGTGGGTGAGGCGGGCTAGCAAGGGGGCCCTGCTGTGTAGATCATGGGCTGCGTTGGCGCTGGGCCCCATCGGGTCAACCGGCTCCCCCCTCCTGGACACTCGTTTTCAGAAGAGGAGCAAAGCCAAGTTTGAGGGAGAGGTGTGCAAGCATGTGTGATGCGCCGAGATTCCCTCCCCGGCTGTGCGGCGCTGCGGTGCGCGCTCTGCTTCTTCGTGTTGGGCTCTCCCCTGCCTGTTGGCGGCCATTGGGGATCTATTCTACTCGAGTATTAAAATACTGCTACTGCTTCATCGTGTATTGGCCTACCACACATGTACTGTCCCTGCTGCTTACCGCCATCACCTTGCACACTCCTCATTGGCCAGTTCAACTTACATCATTGACTGAACAGCCTGCGCTCTCCTTTGCACTCTTCTCTGTGTGGGCTGCCTGACCTGTGCTGTTATGTTCCCGCCTTCTAGGGGTGCTGACAGTGTCCCACCATTTGGCCAATGCTGCCACAGTTGACATTGAGTGGCTCTGCTGCTGCGGTGCTCCTGCGCAACGACCCCACACATCTCTGACCTTTCTGTTTTACGCCATTACTTGGCTCCTACAGCGACTGGGGGTCCCCTTGCTCTCCCTGCAGCATGGGGAGGAAGGACCCTAAACAACGCACGCTGCAATTCGATAAGCCCCCTTGCCCCACCTCAGATAACCCTCCCGACATGGCAGATGGGGCTCAAGGTTCAGACGACACGGACGGCTCTGCCTCCCTTACTGCAGCTTTGCTAAAAGAGATGAGAGCTGGTTTCAGGGCGCTAGACGGCAGATTTGATGCCCTATACAAGAAATTGGCTGACATGGGTGCAAAAGTCCAGGCGCATGACCGGAGGTTGGATATGGTGGAGGCGAGGGTCTCAGACATTGAAGACGGAGCATCGTCCTCACAGAAGTGGCTGGAAAGGGTAGAAAAGATCCTTAAGGATGTGGCAATTAAGAATGAGGATTTGGAGGATCGCAGTCGCCGGAATAACATCCGAATTATTAGAGTGCTGGAAACTGCCGCCACCGGAAACTGCCACCACCAGGTGCATGGACATCTTTGTGGAGCAACTACTAACGGAGTTGTTTGGGAGAGAAACCTTCACGCAGGGATTTGTAGTGGAGAGTGCTCATAGGTCGCTGGGCCCTCAACCGGGCCTTCCTCCGTGACCCATCATCACTAGACTCATGAATTTTAGGAACAGGGATGCGACCCACCGCTCAGCTCGTGACCGTGGGGAACTCCAGTGGCAGGGAGTCAGTTGTCCTTTTTCACCGATTTCACCATCATGGTTCAGGAGGCAAGGCGCAAGTTTCATGGAGTCAAGGCCACCCTGAAAAATCTGGGTCTTAAGTACGGCATGCTCTACCCGGCGAGGTTGAAAGTAGATGTGGACGGCAGATTCCACATTTTTTAGACACCGGCGGAGGCACAGGAGTTCTGTCAAGGGTATAAGGAAAAACATTCCGGAGCGACGGCCACCCCGCGCCACACTTCCCCTCCGCAAAGTGGGTCGGAAGCCAGCGTGGAGCTCTTCTCTAACCCCGGGACTGGTTGAATTGTCATTTCATTTATTTTTGTGTGCTGCTGTGTTTATATCATGAGTGCATCTTTATCCTGTTGCTACTATCACATTCCGTATTGCCCGACAGGCATGGCGTTGCTGCGCCTCATGGTGAAAACTAAGGTTTCTTTACTTCTAAGGCTAAGTTTGTGGTGTGTAAATTTGTTTACTGCACTGATGTGGTCTATTGCATTGCACCGTCATTTGTCTAGGGGAGTTGGGTGCTGCTTTGCAGGGGTTGGTATGAGGCTGGTGGTGGGGGGATATTTGCTTGTTTTTCATGTTACTTTAGTAGTCATTGCTCAGGTTGCTGGTATATGGCACAAGGTTGATATGCATTGCTATGCGTTTGTTGTGATTGCTTTCCAATGGTACAGCTAGGTCGTCAGCCCGGTCCTTCCGGGCTTTCTTTGATTTCATGGAATGTCAGAGGTTTGAACAACACTCGGAAACGAAGGCAAGTTTAATGATATCGCAAGACATAACATTGATATTGTGTTCATGCAGGAAGCACATCTATCCAACTCTGATCATACGCCTGTGGCAGCGAACTGGGGATCCCATGGATTTTTTTTCCACTTACATTAGCTATGCCAGGGGTTGCCATATTCATACATAGAAGAATCCCCTTCTGATTACACAAGATGATGGTGGACGGCGAGGGCCGGACTTTGATTGTGACTGGTACATTGATGGGCCACAAGATCTCACTAGTCTGTGTTTATGGTCCTAATGTGGATTCCCCTGATTTCTACCATGAGTTGCAGGTGCGACTATTGACACTAGACCCTTCTGATAATGGGGGGAGATTTCAATTTATTGTTGGATCCCGCCAGGGATGGCACTTCCTCATCTGACACTAAACCCCGCTCACGACGGGCGCTTAAAGACATATGTAGCCACTTCTCTTTAATAGATGTTGAAAACAAATTGCACCCACATCTTACGGAATACACACACTATTCTGGATTTCACAACACATGGACCAGGATAGACTACTGGTTGGTTTCCCCGGGAGTTGCTGGCTGGCTGGGTATACTGATTACTTTACCGCGCATGCTTTCAGACCACTCTCCGGTCATGCTTAAAATTAACGTACCCAGAACAGGAGGATATGAGAGGCAGTGGCGCTTTCCTGGAAGCGCTCTTTTAGATCAGGTTTTTCATTAGGAAATTAGAGAGGCGATAGAGGACTACTTTGAAATTAACACTGGGTCGGTGGACACCTGGGCGGTACTCTGGGAGGTGTTTAAAGCCTACATCAGGTGAGTCTGTATTGCTAAACATCCTAGGGTCCTGCGAGATCTCCGCTCTACTTTAAACCGCATTGAGACAGACATCGCTGCTCTGGACAGAGATTTAGTGTTAACGTATCAGGGACCGAGGAAGCCCGGCGCTTAGCTTTGCTGTTTGAATTTAGAGAGGCAGCGGAACGAGGGCTATTATTCCTTAACAAACAGCATGTCGCTAGACGATATGGAGAGAGTGAACGACTCGGAAAGAGCCTAGCACACACCCTCCGCCCTCCTCGGGATAAAGCTTACATCACTGAACTTATAGGACCAAAAGACACGCCATTGCACTCTACCCCAGACATATGTGACACGTTCCTTTCGTACTACAAAACATTATACACCTCCAGAGTCACAAGAGACTTGAGAGAACAAGGGGAATATCTTGCGGAAATTGCAATGGTCTGCCTAGAACGGTATATGCAGGACTTTCTGTCCGTTCCCATATCTCAGGAAAGCATTTTGGAGGCGATCGAGGCGTTGCAGGGCTCTTCTGCTTCTGATCTCGACGGATTCTCAGCTGATTTTTATAAAGCATATAAAGATATTTTGGTCCCAAGACTAGTGAAAGTGTATGCTGAGGCGCTAGAAGTGGGTATTCTTCCTCCAACGTTCAGGGAAGCGGTCATTATTCCTCTTCCCAAACTGGCCAATGACCCCAAACTTTGTGGCTCCTATAGGCCGTTATCCCTACTGATTCTTGATTATAAAATATTGGCGAAGGTAATCGCAATTCGGTTATCTTTATTAATGGAATCCATCATTTCTCCAGCCCAATCGGGTTTCTTGCCTCATAGATCTACATCTCTTAACTTGTGGACTCTGTTCACGGTGTTGCACAGGATTGATCCCGTCACGCCTGCCGCCGCTGTACTCCTTGATGCCGAGAAGGCATTCGACTCCCTAGAATGGCCCTTTTTCCTGTCGGTTATGCGTCGTATGGGTATGCCCGCATGCTTTGTCTCTACGGTTGCTCTCCTGTACACTGAGCCCACAGCTAGACTATTACTGAATGGTACTCTCTCTGGTCCTTTCACTTTGTCTCGCGGCACAAGGCAGGGATGCCCCTTGTCCCCATTACTTTGTATACTGGCAATGGACCCACTAGTTCGACAACATTTACACCGCGGCTTACAATTTCGCCCTGGGCCTCTTCTGGTTTCTCTCTATGCTGATGATACCATTTTGTATGTTAGACTGCCCCATCTCAACCTCGAACCCCTTATTCGGGAAATTATTTGAATCAGTAGGTTTTCAGGTCTCAGCGTCAATTGGCATAAATCGGTTATTTTACCGCTGACTGCTAGCACGACTTCCTGGGACTGCGAATTCCTGCTTGAGTGGTGCCAAGATGCTGTCAAGTATCTCGGAGTTTATATCCATCTGGACACCGCCACTATGATCAGACGAAATTATGAAAGGGCTATTAGCTCCCTTGAATCGCAGATTGTGAAATGGCTGCGGTTGCCTCTGTCAATGGCCAGGAGAGTGGCTATAATTAAAATGGTGGTCCTTCCTTGGTTTTTATACCTTTTTAACAATATTCCTATTCCTCTCACCCAGACCTTTTTTCTTCAACTGCGTACACTCCTCTTGCTTCTCGTTTGGGGGGACAAGACACCGCGTGTGAACTGGCAGACCTTGACCCTGCCGTATGAGAGAGGTGGCTTTGGGGTTCCAGACATGTGTATTACCTGACAGCACAATGTTGTTATGCATATGCCTGGTACCACCCGGATGCACTCGTCCCATATTTGAGGGTGGCTAACCTGATACTTCCACGGAAACTTTCCGCTATCCTACCCACGGGCTTCCCCAGAGACCCCCATGACATCCAAACGGTCTCCACCAACTGCTGGGCATGGGACAGGCTGCATAGGCTGCTGGGCCTCGTCCAGCTGTACTATCCGGCGTTGCCTCTGCCAAACCCTTTATTGCTTCCCATAACGGGGGCGGTCTTGATTCAGCGCACACTTGAGAAATTCCACATCCACACGATAGGCGACCTGTTTCCGGATGATCATATCTTCTCGGTGTCGGAGGAGGCTCGATTCAGTGAACGCTCCTTTATGGACACCTTTGTTCTGAAGCGCATGTTCCCCATGCTTCGGGCCACGTTCCCTTCCTCTCCTTCGGCTCCTGAGTCGGCCCCACCACTGACCCTGCTTATCAATAGCCCTACAGGCCCACATTTGATCTCAAAACCATACAAACAATGTGGGATGTCCAGACCATTCTCTGATGCTAAAATGCGCGCGGCTTGGGAGATGGATTTGGGCAGGCCTATTACAGATGACCAGTGGGAACAATGCTGCAGGGCAACTAAGGAGGTCTCATTAAATAACAGACATAAGTTGCTTCATTTTAAGTTTCTCCGCAGAATGTACCACACGCCTGCACAGTCCCATAGGATAGACCATACCAGACCTCACCATTGCCAGAAATGCTTGGCTCCCTTTGCCGACTTTGCCCACCTTTCCTGGACATGTCCTAAAATACATCAATACTGGACTCAGGTACACATCACGTTAGGGGATATGCTCTCCATGCAGCTGCTACCAACTCCTGAGATCGCACTGTTGGGGTATGTGGTTAATTTCCCCAGGAAGGTCCAGAAATTGGCAGCATTAAGTTTCCTGTTAGCTAAGAGGGAGGTTGCACTACTATGGGGTAGCAGGAGGGCCCCTTCACTACAGTCATGGCTTCGCAGTTTAGCATTTTGCAATATTAATTGCGAGTAATACTCCACATTGGTCGCTAGCTCTTTGCGACCGGTGGACATTTGGGGACCAAACAAAACTTACATTGCTAAGAAACAAACTGAGCATGAATCACAGACAGCTAGTGGTATCATTCCTGAGGGGATTGGATAGGAGCATTGTCTGGGACAAATATCCATGAAGTTGGAAAGTCTTCATTAACTTCCACTCGCATTGAAGTTCTATTTGAACTAAGAAGGGGTTGATGGCAACAAATATTTCTGTGTACTGCAAATACACTGTTGAACAGCTTGTTGTGTGTCTTTGTTTTCCCATCACGTTCCAATGTTCACCTACACCAGTGGATGTAACATATCATCCATGTCACAATGCATATATTTTTTGTTAATGCCGATACTATGTACTGCAATGTACTATATACCTTGTTCATGTATGTATAAAACTGAAAAATAAAGTTAAAAAAAAGGTATTGCCACATATGGGGCAGGGGTTTTGGATTTTATGATGTTACACCAATACAGGTGGTAGAAAATGCTTTTTTAAGATTTATACTAGCTGTTCCACAGAGTGCATCCGTTTTAACTGTCATAGTGAACTGGGGATCCATTACATCACTGATGTGAACAAAATGCAACCTATGCTACTTTGGCATAGAGCCTGGACCACACCCAATCTTGGGCTAAACCGAGATATTATTAGAGATTATATGGGTTTGGATCAGGCTAGAGAAACTCCTTGGTTGAATTACATCAGCAAATTATCTAATGATGTGGGGAGACCTGAGTTGTATGTCAACCCCGATTCCTTACACTCAAATCTAGAAAAGAGCTTAAAGCTGTATGTCTGAACCATTTTGAGACTCTGAGAATGGGGTTGGAGTTTAACAAAAAAACTGTGATCCAGCATCAACTTACCCTGGTCTGTACCTCCATTCAACCCTACTTAGTATGGTGTTTATGGGGTTACGGAAGATATATTTTGACCAGGTTTAGGTTCGATTGTTTTCATCGACTGGTTTCATTTCCAACAACTAATGACTAGTCCAGACAGCTTTGTCTCTGCCGTGCGATAATTTATCAATTCAAATGACCTTGCACGTGATTTTCTTTTGTAAATTCTATGCAGATGAACGGGCCAAATGGATTATTCCCTTCTTAAGGCAGGGTACATGGCTGCAATGCCGTCCGGCCTTTTAATTTTTAAAACTATTGAGTAATGTGTATTGTGTTGGTATCATGTCTGTTTTTTTAAAAAGCATTCTGAGGAAAAGGAAAAGTATAAACTGTCAGCTTCTTTCATAGTTTAATGTATTTTTAACTGTATATATTCAATGAACTGCGATTTTGTATTTTTCTGCTTTTATGATTTTATCAATTTCTGAAATCGAATAAAGCATTTTCTGATTCTGATTCTGATTCTGAACAAACATGTATGGTGTACACTAAACAATGCAAGTTTGATTAAAACACAAACAAGGATAAATCCATGAGCCTTTAATTCTTGATAAATCAAGTGACAAATTTTACACATAATGAGCAAGGAATGTTGTTAATGCTTGACAAAGATTTCTGGGACTTGTAGTGTGATAAAGAAAATTAAAAATATTACACTAGTATACGATACACCGTGGAATTGCTTCCATAGTCACATATGCTACACCGAAAACTTTTTTACATATTGTATGTATGTTTTATTACTAGGAAACACATTCTAGACAACTTTAGAAGGCAGCCAATGAAGTAGGTCCAGGTGTATTGGTGGGGGTACCGGTTGCTGTACAGTTCGGGGAGCCGGTTGCTGTACAGGTGGTTGTGCCAGTGGCTGTACAGGTGGTGGTGACACTGCCTGTAGAGGGAGGGTGCCACTGGCTGTGTTGATGGCACAGGTGACTATGCAGGTGGTGTGTGTGGCTGTGCTGCTGGGGTTGCAAGTGGATGTGTAGATTCCTCTCCATGTGTTGTCCGTGAAGGTAGACTTTGGAACATTTTGAGGATTACCTACATCATCTTGGTCCATCCTCATCATATCTTGGCAACAGTACCCAATATTATCCAAGGCACGGGTCTGCCTGTCAATCATTTGAATGAACCCTTGAAGTGTGTCTGAAATGTCAGAGTAGCCCCTAATGCACAAACATCCTGCTGCACATCACTCTGCTGTTGGATTAGATGAGTTTATTGTTCAGTTTATTAATACTCCCAATTAAATGGAGACATTAAATTAAAAACCACATAAAAATCATCCATCTTTTCATTTGTGCACCATATGCAGCTGCTACAAAATCAATATGCCAAGTTTAAAATGCTGGTTCATAGAGATGTAAACATTAGCAGTGCACCATTGAATGGAGACATTACATTAAAAATCACATAAAATTCGTCCATCTTTTGATTTGTACACCATGTACAGTTGCTACAAAATCAATGCGCCAAGTTTCAAATGCCAGTGCATAGAGATCTAAACATAACCAGTTCAATTTAGCCAAATCAATATGCCAAGTCAACCATGCCAGTTTAAAGTGCTGGTGCATCCAGATGTAAACATAACTAGTGCAGTTTAGTCAATACATGTAGACTTTAAGGATTACTAATGAGTCTCTTTTCCACTATATCAAAGAACTCTGTATGGCATCAGTTTATTTGGGTAGGAGTAGGGTTGAAGCATACTTCACTGCCCGCCTACAAGTCCTTATGCCGCTCTGTTTAAAAGTTGGGCAAAGTGAAGTGCATTTAAAGTCAATTAGGCTTGGACAAATGCAGATTACATGCACATGATCCTCTCTTCCCAATCTGCAGAAACTGCAGATATGCTCTCCTATTGTCCTTTTCCAGGGGGGTAAGGGCGGGATTTTCAAGAAGACGTCTGCATCCGTCTTTCGGACGCAGATGTCTTCTTGAAAATCCCTAATCTTTGGTGATCGCTATGGCGGCACCCCACTTAATCATTCCACCAGCTGGTGAAGACCATTTCCAGTATCTGTCAAGAACAGACCATTTCAGAAGCAGTTGAATGGTGTCGGCTGACATCCCTATAAGTAGGACTCACGGAAGCCAATCACCACACTTCCGTTGTGTTTTTAGGCTGTCCTACCCCTCCCAGTCCTGATGAAGACCCGACACAGATGCATATGAATCTGCACTACTTCTTAGGGTCGAAACGTCAATGTTGTTAGTTCAATTTGTCCACGCCACTCCTCAACTAGAATAAGGAAATATTGTATCCAGTTGTGGCTTATTCATTTAAGAGTGGACACTTGTGAAATAATTTGTCCAGATGTGTGAATATATGTTATTTTTGTTATTTTTGTACAGCACTATGTCACCAATCACGACCAGTCACTAATTGTTTCACAGTCCACATGTTTTTCTGTTTCGGACAGCCAGAGATCTACTGATTTATTTGAAAAACGTATATACTAAAAAACAGTTAATGCTTAGAACTTAACTTAGTGTTGTGTTTTCTTTGTGCTTTTCATTTGATGTTTGAAACAATTTTCGTGAAAAGTATTAAGTACAGTGAAACTAGGTATTCGTGACTCCCAAAAGAACCATTGTTTTTGTTTATCCTCAGTGCATACAGCATGGTTGAAGTACGAAATCAAGGAACAGTTCCTTAATGTAAGCCAGTAGTTACCGTTGGGTGCTACTGGAACTTATTTTGGGGAACCAGCACTTATTTTTCCCATCAGATAAGAGGGAAAAACACACAAATCGGATAGGGGTGGGGAGAGAAAGATGGGAAAACTTTCAAAGAGGGAGAACGCAGGGACCTACAAGAGTCAAAAAAAGTGGAGGGAGTTTCTGTTAGTGTATTAAAGAGGCATGAGATGGGTTTAAGGCTCCAAGTTATTCAATAGTTACACATTTAATTGCACAGGCTAGGGTCTTTTGAGCACAGCTTCAGGCAACAAAACTCTTTCTTAAGCAAATTAAGTTTGACAAGGGAGCAGCCAGGTATCATTCCGGAGAAGATGAGGTTTGAAGAAACAGAGGCTTCAGTGTGGCCAGCTTTTATCATTTCATGTGTTTGTGCTAACTTGTTAGTGTGCCATGTATCGTTCCCACCTTTTCTGCCATGCAGATTCTACAGAGACTATGCCACCAGTGTGGATCCCCGCAATTGTAAAAATACTACTCGTAAAATTATGAACAGAGTTGGTGAATAACAAACAATTGTAAACATACGCAAAATAGGTACATTTACTCTAGTGAATAGGGCCCAAAGTCACTAGTACTGTAGTGGACTGCAGTGATGATGTGTTGTCACAGGCACTCAGTGCAATATAATCATAGGCAAAGAAAGCCAGGTGCTTGTTTCTTTCCTGCCTGTTATCTACCTTTACTGTCTTCCGGGGCGTAACTGTGCTGTGACCCATTCAGATTGGATGTTTGTGCTGCAGAAGGGCTTTCGACTTTCACTGTTGGAGTAGAGAGGTAGTCTGTCTGTAGCCTGTGTGACGTGTATCTATGACAATCACCTCCGACCCCAGAGATCCAGTCAGGCAAAAACAGCAATGTACCAACTGTGCCAAACACAAAGTGGCAAATCATTTTCAATACATCATGCACATTACAACTGAGTTCCATGGAGCGCATAACAAAACGTCTGAAGTACAGGAATGTGGTACCAGTCTATGATTTGGAGTAATCTAACCTCTGATGAGTGACACTTGGCAGGGTCGAAGCAGAACAGTTTTCTGTATGTGAGTCAGTCATTTATTTTATATGTATGCCTCTGGTGTTGTGAATTCTCTTCTGGTGTATAGCAGGGTGAACTTGCTTGTGAACAAGCCAAATTAGTTGGTACAAGTATTGGCTTTATGGGACACTCCACTCCGCCATCTTCATTGTTATCTAAAATTGAGTATGTTGAACCTTCCATAGCATACAGTGTTTTTATCATTTGTGTCTTATAATTATTGCTAAACTGAGCACCTGTACATTAATTTCTTCTCTATCTTCAACTTATTTCTTCTCCTCTTCTATTGTCTCCTAATTATCATTCACTTTTTATGTATGTATCACACACACTATTCTGGAAACAGCACCCCTTTCCAATATTTAGGACACCCCAAATTTCTAATCACTCGAAAATTGATCTCACATGATTCTGCTTCAGATTTATCATGTGCAAAAAGGCATCATCCCTAACATCAGTTTAGCGTACTAGCAACGTAATCATTGGGATACTCGATAATTTTGATCTAGATCGGAGAAAAGTTAAAGGGGTTTTATTACAAAACTCTCAGAATCAAGAGGTACAAAACAAATGCCATGAAGGCTAAAACTCGGAGTTTTGGAATAGTCAAAATCAGAAAGTAGTCTAAGTCCCAAAAGAGCATCAAAAATCAGAAAAGAAACAGGTACCATCACTACTAGAATGAGAAAGTGTTTTCACTTACCCCCTAATTTCAGGGGTTCTTATTAACAATTCTTGCATAACAAATTAGTAAAACCGCAACATCTTTGTGGCATGATTGCAAGTAACAACTCTTTCAGCAAATCAGACTAGTATGCAACACTATCATAGCTTATAATCACTATCCCAATTTAAGAAAACATCCAGCATCTTCCATGTTATTGGTATCTTGAGATGTTCAAACCAATACACAAATAATTAGGACTAGGCTCAGCAATGGAGCTTGAGTGGAAGGGCCTTGGAATTTTTTTTAGAGTTAGGAACACTTTGAAAGTTCATTCAGAGCACAATAGGAAAATTACATCAACTTACCTTATTCTCCAGAGCTGTTAGTAAATAAGATGCGTAGGAAGGGGTGAATGTAGGAGTGTAACCAGCATTGGAGCAACATCCATTTTATTTCAGTTGATGCTTCATATGAAAATGTAAAAAAATGTGATGGACAGAATGCAGAACAATGTCATACATTCACCCCAGTACAGAGATCTGGGCCTAAATCCATCGTTTTTTTGCTCACCAAGCCACCCAGTTCAGACATGGTCATATGAAAATCAGCCTTGATCCTGTGCATCATGGGAACTGTCCAGCCCGAACTGCCAAGCCATGTCTTCCCTGCACCGGAATCAAGCATCCTAGGACCGGTTTCTGGCTATCAGCTATCACCAGCCAGGATAGCTTGACTCCAGTGGTGTGGAGAGCACAGGACTCATGTCTGAGCATTCCCGTTCCACTCAGGGTGACAAATGCAAAAACAACAGTTGATGGGCAGAATGCAGAACAATGTCATACATTCACCCCAGTACAGAGATCTGGGCCTAAATCCATCGTTTTTTTGCTCACCAAGCCACCCCAGTTCAGACATGGCCATATGAAAATCAGCCTTGACCCTGTGCATCATGGGAACAGTCCAGCCCGAACTGCCAAGCCATGTCTTCCCTGCACCGGAATCAAGCATCCTAGGACCGTTTTCTGGCTATCAGCTGTCATCAGCCAGGGTAGCTTGACTCCAGTGGTGTGGAGAGCACAGGACTCACGGCTGAGCATACCCGTCCCACTCGGGGTGACAAATGCAAAAACAACAGTTGATGGACAGAATGCAGAACAATGTCATACATTCACCCCAGTACAGGGATCTTAGCCTAAATCCATCGTTTTTTTGCTCACCAAGCCACCCCAGTTCAGACATGGCCATATGCAAATCAGCCTTAACCCTGTGCCTAATGGGAGCAGTCCAGCCCGAACTGCCAAGCCATGTCTTCCCTGGACCAGAATCAAGCATCCTAGGACCGGTTTCTGGCTATCAGCCGTCGTCAGCCAGGATAGCTTGACTCCAGTGGCGTGGAGAGCACGGGACTCACGTCTGAGCATACCCGTTCCACTCAGGGTGACAAATGCAAAAACAACAGTTGATGGACAGAATGCAGAACAATGTCATACATTCATCCCAATATAGAGATCTGGGCCTAAATCCATCGTTTTTTTGCTCACCAGGCCACCCCAGTTTAGACATGGCCATACGCAAATCAGCCTTGACCCTGTGCCTCATGGGAACAGTCCAGCTCTAACTGCCAAGCCATGTCTTCCCTGGACCGGAATCAAGCATCCTAGGACCGTTTTCTGGCTCTCAGCTGTCATCAGCCAGGGTAGCTTGACTCCAGTGGTGTGGAGAGCACGGGACTCACGGCTGAGCATACCCGTCCCACTCGGGGTGACAAATGCAAAAACAACAGTTGATGGACAGAATGTAGAACAATGTCATACATTCACCCCACTACAGAGATCTGGGCCTAAATCCATCGTTTTTTTGCTCACCAAGCCACCCCAGATCAGACATGGCCATATGCAAATCAGCCTTAACCCTGTGCCTCATGGGAACAGTCCTGCCCGAACTGCCAAGCCATGTCTTCCCTGGACCAGAATCAAGCATCCCAGGACCGGTTTCTGGCTATCAGCCGTCGTCAGCCAGGATAGCTTGACTCCAGTGGCGTGGAGAACACAGGACTCACGTCTGAGCATACCCGTACCACTCGGGGTGACAAATGCAAAAACAACAGTGATGAACAGAATGCAGAACAATGTCATACATTCACCCCAGTACAGAGATCTGGGCCTAAATCCATCATTTTTTTGCTCACCAAGCCACCCCAGTTCAGATATGCAAATCAGCCTTGACCATGTGCCTCATGGGAACAATCCAGCTCTAACTGCCAAGCCATGTCTTCCCTGGACTGGAATCAAGCATCCTAGGACCGGTTTCTGGCTATCAGCCGTCATCAGCCAGGATAGCTTGACTCCAGTGGCGTGGAGAGCATGGGACTCACGTCTGAGCATACCAGTCCCACTCGGGGTGACAAATGCAAAAACAACAGTTGATGGACAGTTCCTTCTCTTTTCTTTTTTTTTTGTTTAGGAGATTTTTATTAAAAGTTTTGCAAGAAACAGTACAATGGAATACAAATACCAGCTGTAAGCCTAAAATACTAAATATACTCAGTAATTAGGGAAGTACGAAATAGGACAAAATAAGTACTACAAAGGTAAGGGGAAGGAAAAGAAATATTTCAAAAGAAGAAAGAGTGGGAGATGTCTCTTTTCTAAACCTAGGATGTATACTTGACCATCTAAATTCTTCCTCTTCCTTTATCTTCCTTTATCTGTTCCATTATGTCATTTTTTCTCTCCATTCTCTCACAATCTTTATTCTTCTCTCATTATATTCCCTTATAAACTCATTTTCTGCTCTACTCAAACAAAAAATATTTAGTAATTTTAGCTTTATGTTTGGTTCATAACACTACTCTTACAAATGTGCTATATTTAACATTTGTTACCTTTTCTAAAGGCAAATACTCCTGTCATTCATGTTTTTGACTCCTACACAGTAACAGACTGTGACTCTGATTCCTGCTTTGAAACTGTACTTCAGATGTCTCAGGCTCTTCTTCAGAGCTTTCACCCACCTGAAACTTTGCAATGTCATCTGTCTCTTTGTTGTTCTCATCACCAGTATCAGCCATAGCTTTGTAGTAGTATAGTACTGTAATATGTTTTTGAAACTAATGCAGTCGAAGAAATGTAAACAAGTTACATGTCTCTTCCCATGATTACCTATTGTATAGATAAACCAGGAGTACTCTTGGAAAGAAGTTTGGATTGAATTTATAAAGAAACAATCCAGAATTTTTGCATGTTGTATAGCACTTATTCTTGATTCATCATTCTTATTTTCTTGCACAAAGTCCTATTTTTTTAATGCACATTATTTTGACATGATTAGCATCCTTGTAGCAAAGTGTGACTAAATCCTTTCCAGTGTTAAGGGCAACATATTTGAACACCACAGTTTTCTTTGTCTGTTATATTGCTTCCAATATGTTCAATATGCACCTCCTGGTTTTAATTGGAGCTCCAGAAGATGTGATAAAACCCTTTTGTGACCGCAATCATATACCACTCCAAAACCGTACTGGCTGTCTGTATAAACTGTCTCACTCAAAACATCTGACAAGCAACAAGCTCTTGCCAATACAACCAATTCAACCATTTGTACTGAAGTTACATTTGGCAGAAAAGTCTCAGAAACGGAACATACTGCAAAGGCAGCTCTCAGTGTTCCATATTTGTCTCTTAAACAAGAACCATCAATTAATAGTGTCAGATCAGCCATCTCCAAAGTCGTTTTTTCATAGTCTGGTCTTAGTTTGGTACATAACTTAGTAACTTCTATGTAGTCATTTTCTGATTCATGAACAGTTTCATCATTCTTATCAATCTACCTGTCTTTTGAGACTTCTGTGTGAAATAGGAAGCAGCGGTGCTTATTTCAAAATACTACACCTCTTATTAAAGATGTTTTCAGCTTCACGATGACGTGCTCATTATGTGTCATCCTGCTATTTAGCATGTGCTGTGTTCTCGATCTTGTCAATAGAATCTCTACCAGGTGAGGGACATCAAATTAAGTATGGCCATTACCTACTCCTTCACTTTGTTCAGTGGGAACATAAACAGCTGCAACTGATTTCAAGCACACTGGAAGAGATACTTGAATCCAATACAGCTGATAGATATGCTATGGGTCTCATCAACCCACTATTCTTTTAGGTAAGGTTTGATAATGCACATCCATTCCTTTGCGGCAAAACAAGAAAAAGGTTAGACTGCAGTCTGGCATTCCAAGTGCTGGTGCCTGACAAAGACTCTTTTTCAACTCTTTGAATGCTACAGAAAATTATTTGTAAAATGGTTCCAGATCTTGTATACTACAGTGGGTCAGCCTCACTAAAGGTTTTACAATTAAGATAAACTCTGCAATCCACTGATGACAGTAGCCAACAATTTTTAGTACCATACAAACTTTATTGTGGGTGGTTGGTGGGATCATTTTCAGAATTGCAGAGAAATGTTCGTTTGATACTTTCCGCACACCTTTTCAATATGGTGCCCAAGATAAATGACTTCTTTTTTACAGTACTGCATTTTAGTTGGAAAGGCCTTACATCCACTGTCAGCTAAATAATTTAACAAAGCAATTGTATCAAGTTTGTAGTGCTCTTATGTTTTAGATACTACTAAGAGATTATCAATATATTGCACTGAGACTGAGTTACAGGCAACAATAAACTTTCTAGATCTTTCTTCAGGATTGGATGAAAGATAAAGAGCTTTCAGTATACCCTTGTGGGATCCTACACCACATGAGATCTTTATTCAAAAATTGGAATGCAAATAAGTTGTGACTCTCCTCATGCAGAGGAATTTAGAAGAACACATGGCATAAGTCAATGACTGCATACGATCCTGTATCTGAAGGAATTTGAGACATCACTACCAGATTCAGTACCACAAGACAACACGGGATGCCAGTTTTATTAATCTTGCACAAATACTGAAGTATCTGCCACTTACCATTTCCCATTACAAGAGAGTTACAAGAACTACCAAGCACCTGGGGGAGGATTCTCCGCTCCAGTCAATTTTTTAAATCATCGGCTTCCTTCCCTCTTCTGCTTCTTTTGGAAACTTTGAATGTTCAGTTCATGGGAATATTGTATCTGGCCTTACTTTTATATTTACTGTATTTTGTCTTTTAATCAGTCCAATCACCTTTCCAGTAAAATCCCATATCTCATCTTAGATGGTATGTCTTAAATCCAGATGCAGGTCTACTTGTGTTAAAGCCGGGAACAACTGAACTCTAAAGTCTAGAAAATTAATTTTGAATACAAAGTCTTCATCTTGAAACCAGGTTAAACAGATCATAAATAAAAACTGGTGCATATTAAACACCAGCCTCACAAAATGGGATAAACCTATGCTGTACAAACATGTGAACATTTGGTATGCACCAGACCAAAAAAGCACATAATATGAAAGGCACCATCCTAAACTGTTGGGGCCTCCTGAATATTGCAGGGCAATACCCCTGCGGTAACTTCAGTATTTGCCACTTGATGATAACAACAAAAACTCTGGATTTTGGACTTGAGGTAATGTGGACTATCAATCATCATCAAACAACTTTATTTCGGTTTGAAGAAACATAAAAGCACACAAATGGGAATCATTACAAAACATAACACTCAATAAATTGCAAAACCCAATTTGCTGCAGTGCAATTGAATTGATTGAACTTATACAAATTGTGACCTTTAGCACAAATGGTTTGATGGATCCAATGGAATTTCCTCGATAAAATAACTACATACTAAGACAAGGTGCTAGAAAAGCAGAAAGCCTCAAGAGAAAGCCTGAAAATGGCTCCTGATGGATCTGTTATGCTATCTAGCATACCGAAAAGTACCCGTAAAAGGAGTCGCAAATCCACTGGCCATCACATAGAATAAGGTGATTAGTGCAATATATCGAATCCCTCAGATAAAAAGAGGGAGATAAACATTTGTGAAACATTTTGTAATAAAATAGTGTTTGAGACAACTTGAAAAATAGAAGAAGTACCTAAAACCACTTATAAACAATGCATGATGAATTTCGTTAGGAACATAAAATTCTGCTGGATAGGACATTGCTTCAAAAGAAACATTTGGAGTTATTAAATTAATTCCACACACCTACCCACTATAATCAATCCCCTTGGCTACCACATGCTATTCCTTGCACAAATTAAGGCCTCCTAGCCCCCCTTGGTCGCTCTCCTATGGTATTCTATCTTATTCAGCAGAGATAAACTTTGACCTACATATCCAAGCTGCCTGGAGGTATCTTGCTACAGCAAAAACTACAGCAAACACTACCAACCTAAAGGTGTCGGATCTTAGGATACTGGTAGCAACCAGGGAACTCTTAACATGCAGTGATCTGCACAAAGGTAGTAGCCATTTTCTCATCTGAACATCCTACGCTGGACAATAACATTAAAATAAAAAGTGACCCAAATCTTCGAGACGCCCCTTGCATGACAGGCACTCTGTTCTCTGTTGGTTCGCATTTTCCCACTTGAATGGTCATAATGGGTAGGATCTGATGTCTAAATTGTAAAAACTGTTTCCTAGGCAGGGTAGGAGGGATCCCTTCCATAGTGTCTTTGTAGCTAGGAAACAGCTGAGCTCCAGAAAATCCAAGGTCAAGGTACCTATATTAATGCTTATAACTTCCTGTTGTACCATCTGCCTATAGGCCAGTTTCATTGATGTTTTGGAACCATATGTGAGGGGCTCTGGTACATCCTAGAAGGTTCCCAGCCCCAACTTTCCAAGCAAGGACCTGATATGCATGAGCCAAGGTATCCCCTGGATGCCTGTTAGGGCTAGGATACATTTTAGAGAATGTCTTTAAGTCACCAAAGCTAATGATGTCCACATCCTATGCCAATACAATAAGATTGGAAGATCGTCTTTCCAAGAAAATTCCGTAAATGCCAGATTCAATAGGACCAGTGGTGTGATCTTTTGGAGTGCAAATAGCTATCTAATTAGCCTATTCTCAGAATGAGAAAGGATGCTACAATCAGAGAAGTTCCAAGTCTGCACCATAAAGGGCTGCCCCCAGAGCCTTGATATTAAAAATCACAATCGCTGGGGCAAATTTCTTGGAGAAGGTTTTGTTGTATAACTTTAGCAGTTGCGATGAATAAGTATTGATGTACCGTCAACTTTTTGGACCTGTAAGGACCAGTCTAGGTTGAGAGTTAACCCTAGCCTAAAATCGTCAAAATTGTATACACACGGGGCGTGGCTAGCAGCCAAGCATGGCGGTCGTCTTCTAGACGAGCTCTGGACCTGGGCCGCAATATACTGACACTAACTTGATGAAAACTGCAGGAAGTGGTCTACAAATGTGTGGGAGACTCGCTGGAAGTGGCACCGAGACTCAGTGCCGATTAGCTGCTGAGTACTACAGGCGAATGCGGAGATAATGTCTCCGAAGCCTGACTGCACGGACAGAGGCGGTGCGACGACGTGGGCCCGGGTGGGAGGGCCCGGCTGCAACGGACATGCTAGACCCCGGCCAACTCCTCTACGTACCTGAGCGGTGTACGGTAGGAGCTGAGGCTTGTCTGCGCTGGTGCAGAAGGCGGCGCTGTGGATGCTGTTTGTGATTCCCTGTGGTGGGGATACGACTGCGGCCCTGCGGCTGGGGGAGGACGATCAAGCGAGGCCGAGGATGAGATGCGGCCTACTCCCCCGAACATGATCGGGGAAACTGATAGAGCCCGGTGCCAGAGGCCCGCCCACATTAGAGTTTGCGGTGAAAGGCAATAGTGAAACGCTGAGACCCTGTTTGCACGGCTGTGGTGGATTGGAAAGGCCACGCAGCAAGTGTAGCGTGCCTTGATGTGAACGGCGGGCAGGTGGAGCCCCGTCTGCTACCTGTGTACTCCTTTGCTCCTCTCACCGCTGCAAAGTTCTCCTGTGGGCAGCGTAGAGTGGGGCTTGGTGCATTTCACGCTGGAGATATTAAGGCCAAGGACTCTGTACTGTTGGAGAAGATAGCCAGTTATCCCCCACCCCACTGCTGTGCCGACCTGCTGCGATGAGGGCCTGCCCCAGGGGTGGAGTGGCAGAGCTGGGGGGGCAGAAGCCCGTGCTGGACTGGTTTGCGACCAATAGTATTTGTGCCATTGACAGGTGTTAAAGGAGGACAGTGGTGGATGCTAGGCCACTGTATTAAGAGACCACTGCCCGGGTGTTGAGAAACTGTTCACGCTGACCGTCATTTTGACTATACCTAGACCGACCTGCATGATGGGGCACCACAGGCCAAAGCAGCAGGATCAGGGAGGTCTTGACCCTGACCCCGCAGAGAACGCAGATGCCACGCTCACGTTTGGGTACGTCCCGCCTCCGGCTCTGTCCGAACCCGTGGACAAACTAGATCTAATCCTGCAGGAGGTGATGGACTCCAGGAAGGTGATAGAGCTCCAGATTGGGACCCTGAAAGCCAGCCTCACTTTGCTTAGAGCGGACCATACCAAGCTTGCGGATAAGGTTAAAGACAACACTGCGACGCTGGGGAAGATGTTTCCACATCAGGCACAGAGCAAGACCCACATCAAACAGCTACAGGATCAATTAGCATCCTGCTGGACCGAGTGCAGGATGTGGAAGGCATAGCTAGGCGGAACAACATTTGCGTCATTGGCCTGCCCAAAAGAAGTAAGGGAAATGATGCAATGCGCTATATAGAGCAGTGGTTCAAGGACCATGTCACAGCTGAGGGTTTTTCCACGCAATACAGTATTGAGCGGGCGCACAGAATACCTACCGGATGACCAAAACCGGGGGCTCCCACACATCCTCTCATTGTAAGGTTGTTGAACTTTCGGGATAGAGACATGCTACTGCAAAAGGCTTGTGAATTGCCCCAGATAAGTTTTGAGAATGCCAAAATAGTGCTGTATCCTAACTACACGGTCATGGTACAGAGACAGTGCTCTTCCTTCTTAACGATTAAGAGGAAGCTTAGATATTTAAACTTGAAATATGCCCTTCTCTTCCCGGCCCGGTTGAATATCTTGCACGTCCAGAAAGCATATTTTTTTTAAATCCCTGGGGATGCAGATGACTGGCTGGAGGTAATGTAGTTAACCAGCGCTGCAGCATCTGTTTCTCAACCCACCACCAAGAATCAAAATGGTTCTGGAGTCTTAATGGGCCGTGGTAGCAGACGCTCCCGCAGGACTCCTGCCCAGAAGTTCCCCACATCACAACAGATACAACGAACAGGTCACAGGCAATTATTGCGACGGCGACCTTTACACATGCTGCAAGGCGGGAAGCCAATACCTCCTCTGAGGAAGAAGACAAAAACGACACGAACTCAGAAGGCAGTGTGGCCCTTTTTCCCTCTGCGACTCCGCATTTAATTAATGATCTATATGGTTAACTTACCCCTTACTCATATTGTGCTTCTGACGGCAGTACGATTCTGTAACTGATGTGTAAAGTATCTGTATGATTGTTTCAAGTAGTAACATGCTGATATGGCCCAGGGTTCTGTAGGAGCTTACATGCACTGTTGAAACAAAGGTCACAGCACATGCGAAGCGCTTTACATATTTAACATATTTTTAGTTGTTTGGTTGTGTTATATGATCCGGTATCGTTTTTTGACCAGACCGAGTATTGGGGTTTTTGAGGGGGGGAGGAGGGGTGGCGGTCCCATTGTAGACATTAATCCAGGTAGGCTTGGTAACTTGGGAACTTTACTTGCAATTCAGCGAGTACTGACTACATCACAATGCATACACTTGGTAAATACACCATACCGACATGGAATATTCGGGGAATGGGGACAGTGCAGAAGCGCCACAGAATACATGCACAACTACAATGCCGTAAGGCACAGATCATATATCTGCAAGAGTCTCATATGGTAGATAGTGAAGTGGTGAAGCTTCGTAAGAAATGGAGAGGGCACATTTTTTCCACTGCGTACTCCAGCTTTGCAAGAGGGACCACAGTTTGGGTGAGACATGGAGTGCCATTCTTAGCCCTGGAGCAAAGGATAGATAAACAAGGGCGGTACATATTTGTGAGACGAACGCTTGATGGTCAACCTGTGGTGTTGGGCAATATCTATGCTCCAAATTCTGATCAAGATAAGTACTGGGGTGTGCTAAATATCGCATTGATGGGGAGGGAATTGCATCCATGGATTGTAGGAGGTGATTGTAATGCAGTAATGGATGTTACTTTGGACAGATCGCACCTGCCCCTTCATGGAGCAGGAGTGTTTAAACAAGCAGAGGTGCTGGGCAGATGGGCTGAGGGATGGGAACTATGTGATGTCTGGAGGATGCGACACCCAACACACAGGGAATACTCTTTTTATTCCTCCGTTCATGTACTCCACACGAGAATAGATCAAATATATTGTTTCAACAGGATCGCAATGCAAGTGCCCCTAGCCACATACCTACCAAAGACCTTCTTGGATCATAACCTCACTTGGGGCAGGGGGCCCACCTCAGGACCCACCTGACGTATGTGGCCGCAGCTATTAGAAGACTCAGTATTCCGCACCGATATGCTAGATACTATGGAGCATTACTTCGCAGAAAATAGCAACACAGCATCTAATAGGCTGATTGAATGGGATGCATTCAAAGTGGTTGTTAGGGGAAGGGCAATCAGTGCGACTGTGGGAGCCAGACAAGAACTCCATAAGTCCCTAGTGGAGGTAGAACACACTATGGGTAGGCTAGAACAAGATGCAATAACTGATGAGGACAAAAGGGCACCACTACAGGAAACTACAATCAAGCATGCGGAACTACTGGAATCTGCGGGTCATAGTTTATCAGGCATACTCGTGGCAGAACCACACTGAAGCAGATAATTCCGGGACTCTGCTTGTCAGGCTGATCCGAAATGCTCCGCCAGCGGTTGTTATAAATGAGGTTAATACTCTGGAAGGTGTTAGAGCCGTCACTCAAGGGGATATAAATGCTGCCTTCTGTCAATATTACGCCCCTCTATATGGTGCATCTGCTACCAGTACGGAGGCCCACACAGAGGCTTTTCTTTCCACTCTCACTTATCCGCAAATCACAACAGCAGCCCAGAAAGAACTGATAAGGCCCATCACTCAGTCTGAGATTAGGGCAGCCATGAAGGGACTCCCGCGTAACAAAACCCCTGGCCTGGACGGTCTGCCAATTGAATTCTACGCTACGTATGCAGATTCCCTGGTGCCCCACTTAGAAGTTTTATATAACACAGCATTGGAGAGGGGCTCTCTACCACTCACCACGGCACACGCATTGGTAATATCACTCCCGAAAGAGGGAAGAGATCCAACAGATATGGCCAGCCATTGTCCACTGCCATTATTACCCACAGAGTATAAAATACTCAGTAAGGTGTTGGCCAATAGACTACTGCCCTCTCTGGCCAAACTCATCCATATAGACCAAACAGGGTTTTTACCTGCCCGTAGCACATCGCTGAACACTAGAAAACTTCACTATCTGATGACGGATGCCCAAAGCGATGTATTCATGCGGGTTGCATATCTCTGGATCTACGGCAGGCATTTGAGTCTATAAAAGGGGAGTTTATGTATCGAGCGCTGGAGAAATTTGGGATTCCAGAGGGCTATTTTGCATGGTTGCAGCTTCTATATAATGCTCCCACAGCACGTGCCTGTACTAGTAGTAATATCTCAGCGGAATATTCCATACACAGGGGAACTAGACAGGGCTGCCCTCTATCGCCCTTTGTCTTCATACTGGCCCTTGAACCATTGGCAATAATGATGCGTAAGGATCTCCTTGACAGGGGTATACCATTAGGAAATACGACGCATCTTTTTTCTGCATACGCTGATGATATTATTCTTTACCTTCAAGATCTCCGATTGCCCCTGGATCGGATCTACAAGGTATTTCACCATTTTGAAGCAGTGTCAGGCCTAGCCATTAATGTTACTAAGTTGCATGCTTTTTTCTTCACAGACCATGCAGAGATCACAGACATTGAATTTGGGGATTCCAGACTCCAGGTAGCACAACATACATTCAAATATCTAGTATACAGTTATATCGGATCCATACGGACATCGTGGATGGAAATCTGAACAGAGCGCTTAGAGCCTTGCATTCCAGTATCGCTTTCTGGACTACGCTGCCACTGTCCGTCAATGGTAGGGCGGCCCTAGCAAAAATGGTAGTCCTATCGCGACTGCTGTATTATTTCACTAACCTACCACTTATGATACCACACACTACGGTTAAATTGATGGACACATTACTCATTGATCTTATCTGGGGTTCTGGTTGGTTCTGGTTGGAAACGTATCAGTCTTAAGAAATTGCAATTGGATATGTGTGGGGAGGTCTGGGCGCTCCGGACCTGCGCGCATACTACTACGCATGTCAATAGCAATGGCAATTATATTGGACGGCGGGCTTAACTTGCACGACATAGGGTATACAGAGGTGGACATAGATCGTGGTATCTTACATACCCTGTTACTGCCTGGTGGTGGAATCCCAAAGGGTCTCCCTCCTCTGCTAGGCACGGCGCTCCAGTGCTGGAAAGCAGCACTGCAATATACACATGCGCCCATGGCATACTCAGGTAACATTCCATTTCTGGGCATCCCACTGATGGATCGCCGGCTCACTAAGCGCAGAATAACACTATGGCTAGATGCAGGGGTTAGTACAGTGGCTGATCTGTTTGTGGATGGGATGCTACTAGATCATGACACTTTTGTCAATGAAACAGGAGCCCCGGCGCACTTATATCTATTACACGCTTCATTGTTCCAATATATAACAATGCACTGGGTCCCGGGGAGACTGGAACCCCCCACACATGAACTGGTCAAGAAGCTTTACTATACGGGCAGAGGCAGACACCTTATTAAGTGTCTCTATACTGGTTTGTGCTCCCATACAATTATTGCTCTGGATTCATTATGGGCGACATGGGCTGGGGACATAGACAGGGAATTAGAAGACAAAGAATGGCTGAGTGTTCTTGAACACCCCAATAAAGCCTCCAGGAATGCAAAGTTCAAATTTATTCAGACCATGGTCCTCCACCGGGCCTACCTTACTCCCCATAAACTAGATAAAATGTTCCCACAGACACAGCATTGCTGTCCGAGATGTTTATTGGAGGGAGCGAACCTGCTGCATATGTTATGGACATGCCTGAAAGTGCAGGGATTCTGGGACAATGTTAGGCACATAGTCGGAGGGGTCACACACCTTGAAACTCAAAACACCGTAGAGGAATGTATTTTAGGCCTACATAAACAGGTGTCCAATTATAAAGAACCATACCGATTTATAGACTTGGCACTTATTTTAGCGATACTTGCCATCACCATGCGATGGAAGTCGCCGGAACCCCCCACTATATTTACCTGGCACACTGAACTACTGCGTTGGGGCAGTGCAGAGAGTGCTGCCTTACACAGAGAGTAACTTAGAGTCTTACGCAAGACTCCAATGGCGTTAGACTTGGATGTTCTTCTAGAAGCCCTCAAATCAGTAGACATTAATCAGTCAACCCTTGGACTCACACAGTTGACCGTACAATAGGACGAACATTCCCCGAATGATGCATGACATGAAGCGGCTTTGTATACAACTGCATTACTATTACAAGAGCCTGCAATGTTCATAATAATGTATTTATGATTTTCTGAATGTACATGGGACAGGAGGGATGGGGCTAGCGGGTGTTGGGGTTGCGTTTTTTAAGATCATTGTTTATACTTAGTCATAGCAAAGATGTTTGCTTCCATGTATGGATATGATATCAGACCGTACTGATGTGGACTACACCACTGTTTATACCGCTTTTATAGGCTATATACATTAACAGTATCTCTTTGATAGATGTGAACTGTAATAGGGTACTAGGCTCCAATTTGATAGCAGCATAGATATTGATAGATGGCACCCACAACATGTATATGGCAATATATGATATGCAACATTGTACTGAGATGTCTATGTTCTCTTAAGAAAAATCAATAAAATTAAGTTTAATATTTTTTTGTATACCTGCTCTATTGAAGCTGTTTCAACAGAGTTTAGAGTTCAACAATTTTTTTGGCTCTAGCAGGGCTAAAGACTATGAATTTACTTTTCACGCTATTTAGTTCTGCGCGAAGGTCAATGAAGTAGAGAGAGTTGTCTCCTGCTTACCAACACAGTTTTCCAGAAGAGACAGTTGAAGTGGAAGATCTGATCTACTGTACTTATTCCACTCCTGAACATTGCCTGGACCTCAGATAGTATGTTATTATCACCTATCCACTCACTCTAAAATGTGATTTAGTATTTGTTTGCAAAAGATCTTCTAAGAGGTGTCGAGAAGACTAATAATTTCTGTAGACTGTGCTGGCCCTTCTTGTGAATTGGAATAACTTCTGAAAACCGTCAGGAGGTGTTCAAGAAATGGTTCAGATAACACCCCTAGGCAACCAGGTTAAGTTTGTAGAGCTCATTTGGGATCTGGTTTGGACTAGGTGCCTTCTTTTATGACATGGAGATTCTATGGTCCTTGAGTTTTTCCACCAGCAGGGGATCCACATAAACCCATTCCGAATTGTCCAGACAGGAATATTAATTGCTAAAATGGGAAACCCATTCCTTTGATTGTACAATGTATTCCACAGATCTCTGCCCACCACTGGGTCGCAAAGCCAATTTGGCCCAAAATCTTACATTATCCTTTGATGTCAAAGGAAAGGAAAGCTCGTCCCAGAGAGAGTCTTCCCTGTCCTTCTTGCGCATTTCTAATTCTTTCTTTTTTCTGTCATTTTCTGTCATGGGCCAACAATTCAATTATGTTATTAAAGAAAGACATGGGCTGTTGCCAAAAACAGCCCTTTCTCTTCTGGGGCAAGATTATTCAATAATAGATCTATGCTCTGTGGCCATAGAGTTCACTGCCTCCACGAGTCCAGGATGCCTCTCGCTTCATCCCCATTTAATGGCATTGCTGTTATTGGAAAGTTCAACATTTCCTATTTGGGGATTACCTTAGGCTATCAGGGTGTTAGCAAGGGAGCCTAGTCAAGCAAAGGGCATTGTGTTAGATGCCTACCCTTTTGAGAACTGCCATGTCCTGAGGATACTACCAGTTCTTCAGGCTAATAAAGAAATAGTCAATAAGGCAGTTATTACCAGGCCTGTTGAAGGTATGCTCAGATCAACCGGTGCAATAAGCTCCCTGTCACCCCAAAGATCAGTCTGGAAATCATCCAGAATATTCAGCACTTGGGTTCCTACATTCCTCCCTGCAACATGATTGTAGAATTTCCACTTTTAAAATCCACTCTACAGCCAACACATCTGGGGAATTGACAGGGAGGTTACTTGGAGAACATTGCAGAGCTGAATGAATCCTTGTTCCCAAGCCCCCTAAGGAACTGCCTCTAGGTGATGGAACTGTGTGGGCGTAAAAGAAAGTATAGCAGCCCTTGGTGACAAGCACCATGCTTGGTTTTTCCTGATAAAGCAGATGTCATATTTTCCTATGAGCTGCCCTAGTCAGCATCCCCCAGTTTGGTACCTATCCCAGCTAAATTCTAAGACAGGATTTTCATTTCCTTGGCTTGCTTGGTTGACTGGCTCCTCGTACTGAACACCCATCCCCCTCACAGAATCTACCCTGCCTGTAAGAAGACATCACAAGCCCAGCTCCCCCACAGATAATACCACAAATGGATGCCACTAGGCTCACAGTGTTGTGTCCTGCTCTCTCTATCTCTGGATTTATACTTCCCTGGGGCTCTTTCTTTGTAGGTATGTTCCCATTCGCAGGACAACCTGCAAAGCTGGGCATGAAGGGGATGAGTTCAGTCAATCAATATCTCCCAGACCGATGTGCCCAGCATAGTCTTGTGAGCCACGTCTAGGTACATCCCTCATATTGTAGTTACCCTTCTATCTAATCGTGATCTGGTTGGGGACTTGACAAGTTCTGCGGGCATCCATAGGCAATAACCCACAATGTGGGCTATCAGAAAACCCACAAACTGAATAGACTTTTCGAACATCGAAGCAACATACGATGTAAATGAAGCACCCCAAAGATTAAGCAATATTTCTTATCGCTAGGACACACAACAAATGATTGGAGTTGGGTCATAATAGAACAACCTGGGAGTGGTATAAAAAACCTACATAGGATCGTGTTTGTAACAGAACAAAGATGAAGTTACCACTTTTCAACACACAAAACAGGGCATAATGATAATATACCCTGGAATGCAGTTCTAATATAACCAATATGTAGCTCCATCATGTTTTCACACTTGGGTCAGACAACATACCCCTGACAATTCTTATACTACCTGACATATATATTAAAAGGATGTAAATGATATATCTCAGTTTGACCTATCACTGGGATACTAATAGACAACAGATGTGTTACAACAAAGACAACTGTTTGTGGACAAAAAATAAGTACAAATCCTTTGTTTATTTCTTGAAGACATGAGAAAATGATGTGTCTGTCTCCTTTTACAAATACTGACTTCTCGGAGAATAGATGGTGCTCGCTCCACTCTTTAGAATAAATAGATCCTAGGTTTGGCCACGCAACAATGAAGTTATCCAACTTCCCGCAATCAGAATCAACACACATATGCCTCCTGCATCATGACACGTGTGCTGGCATGAAGCGTCTTTCCTGGAAGACATTTATCTATCCCTGATCGCTTGCATATGCTAACATACAGAGCTTGGAGAACACCATTCAGGTCCATATCGGGCGTGACACTGTGATGAATGTGTGACTACAGGGCCCATTTCTAAATCTCTATGATATAATGGACAACTATGACAAATATTTATCCACAGGACGTGGTGAGCATAACAGAGACCGTAAATTATGGCACAATATCACAACTCATAAAATGCACAAGTACACAAATGTTTGGCAAACACCTGATAATATAAGAGAGATCAAGCTATCACCCCTGAAGAAAACCATTTGACCCTGAGTGGCATTTGAAACAGGGTTGAAACATGTAGACCAAAATGTGAGAGATCATAACTGTCTCCCTCTTCATCCGACCTTGCGATTTTTTAACCTTACCTAAGGCTCCCATTAACAAATATCACCCTTCCTGGCAGGGATACCTTAAGGTCATTTTAACATGTTTTGATCCCGATAAAGAAAAACAAGCTCTGCTGTAATTCAGGTGTCGAAGCACACCCAGTTGCACTAGGCATCTTTTGTGGGAACCCTATGATGAAGCATGCAACTAATGAATATTAGTGGATGAGGCTTCTTCTACATCAAAATAGAAGCACCCTTTGGCAGATCAAGGGGTCTATCAGGACATAGAGTTAGGCTCTCTCTCATTGGTTATTTAATTACATTATTTGCCTAATAGTCAACAAACAAATATGCAAAGGTTTTAATCGGAACATTGGAGTGTTTAAAAATGTAGTTTTATTTCTAAAAGAAAAGTGAAATGCTGTATGCTAGCATATCATTTTGTCTTTTTTGATCCAACACCTGCTTTCTTTTTGTGGGCATATATATCTTTGCCTCAATTAAGGCCACCAATCATTCATACTAGATTCATTGTACTTGTGCTGCTCTCACAAACCAAAATATGGATACCAACTTGAGTTTTTTAGCACCCAATTTTCAATTCCTTCTCCTTTATCGAACATTTTAAACATTTCAATTGTACTTTTTGTCGTATGTATAATCTGCTAATATTTAATTTTCTAAACGGCAGTGGACACCTTAAGTAGGCATTGCAAACCCCTCCGGAACTTTAGACAAAGAATCACTGTTTTGGGGTATTACCTTAGGCTATCAGGGTGTTAGCAAGGGAGCCTAGTCAAGCAAAGGGTATTGTGTTAGAAGCCTACCCTTTTGAGAACTGCCATGTCCTGAAGATACTACCAGTTCTTCAGGCTAATAAAGAAATAGTCAATAAGGCAGTTATTACCAGGCCTGTTGAAGGTATGCTCAGATCAACCGGTGCAATAAGCTCCCTGTCACCCCAAAGATCAGTCTGGAAATCATCCAGAATATTCAGCACTTGGGTTCCTACATTCCTCCCTGCAACATGATTGTAGAATTTCCGCTTTTAAAATCCACTCTACATCCAACACATCTGGGGAATTGACAGGGAGGTTACTTGGAAAACATTGCAGAGCTGAATGAATCCTTGTTCCCAAGCCCCCTAAGGAACTGCCTCTAGGGGATGGAACTGTGTGGGCGTAAAAGAAAGTATAGCAGCCCTTGGTGACAAGCACCATGCTTGGTTTTTCCTGATAAAGCAGATGTCATATTTTCCTATGAGCTGCCCTAGTCAGCATCCCCCAGTTTGGTACCTATCCCAGCTAAATTCTAAGACAGGATTTTCATTTCCTTGGCTTGCTTGGTTGACTGGCTCCTCGTACTGAACACCCATCCCCCTCACAGAATCTCCCCTGCCTGTAAGAAGACATCACAAGCCCAGCTCCCCCACAGATAATCCCACAAATGGATGCCACTAGGCTTACAGTGTTGTGTCCTGCTCTCTCTATCTCTGGATTTATACTTCCCTGGGGCTCTTTCTTTGTAGGTAAGTTCCCATTCGCAGGACAACCTGCAAAGCTGGGCATGAAGGGGGTGAGTTCAGTCAATCAATATCTCCCAGACCGATGTGCCCAGCATAGTCTTGTGAGCCACGTCTAGGTACATCCCTCATATTGTAGTAACCCTTCTATCTAATCGTGATCTGGTTGGGGACTTGACAAGTTCTGCGGGCATCCATAGGCAATAACCTACAATGTGGACTATCAGAAAACCCACAAACTGACCAGACTTTTTGAACATCGAAGCAACATACGATGTAAATGAAGCACCCCGAAGATTAAGGAATATTTCTTATCGCTAGGACACACAACAAATGGTTGGAGTTGGGTCATAATAGAACAACCTGGGAGTGGTATAAAAAACCTACATAGGATCGTGTTTGTAACAGAACAAAGATGAAGTTACCACTTTTCAACCCACAAAACAGGGCTTAATGATAATATACCCTGGAATGCAGTTCTAATATAACCAATATGTAGCTCCATCATGTTTTCACACTTGGGTCAGACGACATACCCCTGACAATTCTTATACTACCTGACATATATATTAAAAGGATGTAAATGATATATCTCAGTTTGACCTATCACTGGGATACTAATAGACAACAGATGTGTTACAACAAAGACAACTGTTTGTGGACAAAAAATAAGTACAAATCCTTTGTTTATTTCTTGAAGACATGAGAAAATTATGTGTCTGTCTCCTTTTATAAATACTGACTTCTTGGAGAATTGATGGTGCTCGCTCCACTCTTTAGAATAAATAGATCCTAGGTTTGGCCACGCAACAATGAAGTTATCCAACTTCCCCCAATCAGAATCAACACACATATGCCTCCTGCATCATGACACGTGTGCTGGCATGAAGCCTCTTTCCTGGGAGACATTTATCTAGCCCTGATCGCTTGCATATGCTAACATACAGAGCTTGGAGAACACCATTCAGGTCCATATCGGGCGTGACACTGTGATGAATGTGTGACTACAGGGCCCACTTCTAAATCTCTATGATATAATGGACAACTATGACAAATATTAATCCACAGGACGTGGTGAGCATAACAGAGACCGTAAATTATGGCAGAATATCACAACTCATAAAATGCACAAGTACACAAATGTTTGGCAAACACCTGATAATATAAGAGAGATCAAGCTATCACGCCTGAAGAAAACCATTTGACCCTGAGTGGCATTTGAAACAGGGTTGAAACATGTAGACCAAAATGTGAGAGATCATAACTGTCTCCCTCTTCATCCGACCTTGCGATTTTTTAACCTTACCTAAGGTTCCCATTAATAAATATCACCCTTCCTGGCTGGGATACCTTAAGGTCATTTTAACATGTTTTGATCCCGATAAAGAAAAACAAGCTCTGCTGTAATTCAGGTGTCGAAGCACACCCTGTTGCACTAGGCATCTTTTGTGGGAACCCTATGATGAAGCATGCAACTAATGAATATTAGTGGATGAGGCTTCTTCTACAACAAAATAGAAGCACCCTTTGGCAGATCAAGGGGTCTATCAGGACATAGAGTTAGGCTCTCTCTCATTGGTTATTTAATTAAATTATTTGCCTAATTAGTCAACTAACAAATATGCAAAGGTTTTAATCGGAACATTGGAGTGTTTAAAAATGTAGTTTTATTTCTAAAAGAAAAGTGAAATGCTGTATGCTAGCATATCATTTTGTCTTTTTTGATCCAACACCTGCTTTCTTTTTGTGGGCATATATATCTTTGTCTCAATTAAGGCCACCAATCATTCATACTAGATTCATTGTACTTGTGCTGCTCTCACAAACCAAAATATGGATACCAACTTGAGTTTCTTAGCACCCAATTTTCAATTCCTTCTCCTTTATCGAACATTTTAAACATTTCAATTGTACTTTTTTTCGTATGTATCATCTGCTAATATTTAATTTTCTAAACGGCAGTGGACACCTTAAGTAGGCATTGCAAACCCCTCCGAGACTTTAGACAAAGAATCACTGTTTTTAAGCAATAATATGTCTTGCAGACAGCTGTACTGTTCAGATAGACCTAAAAATGTTATCAAGTGGGATCAGAGTCGTTAACGCTTTCAAGCTATGCTAACTATTGGTTTATAAAGAATGAACAAATTATTTGTATTACACTTGAATATCACATGTTTGAACTTAAAATATGAATGTTTAACTTATGTTGCAGAGGAATATGACTTGTTACAACACGAGTCATCACAACGCGTGCCAACACAATGTGGTGGTTACAATGACTGCGTTGTTACCACGCAAAGCCATTACAACACAAGTCATTACATCGACTTTAGAAATGTATAATTTACTATTCCAACTCCAGCCTATGTAACAGTAGGGAAGGGGTTGGAATAGTAAACTATACTATTTCTAATGTTAGCATGTAGTTTACTGCAAGTTGATGTAATGACTTGCGTAGTAATGGCACTGCGTGGTAACAACGCGGTCGTTGTAACAACTGCGTTGTAAGAGCATCTCGATGTAATGCCAACGTTGTAATGTCTATTTCCCGTTGTAGAAATCAAGGCATAAATTGTTGTCCTTATACACATGGTCATCCAAATGATCAATCATGACCTAAATCCAAAACAATTATAGATGAAAATGAAGTAAAGAGTAAAATATTTAAATGAAATAAATGCATTTGTAGCACTTACAGTAAGTAGAAAACCAAAGTTAAAATAAGTGGAGTGATTCCCAATGTGAGCATGCATACAGCTTGGCGGTCGTTTGAGAGCTGCTTCCCTATATTAGTGCTTATTCTACCTTGATCTAGACTTCTAATATTCACTCATAGAACATCATATGAAGGGTAGCAAGACCTATGTTCGGTGTTTCTGAATTAATAAACATGTTTCTAAGCTTCAGTTTAATGTGCATGTGCATATACCTCACATCAAGTATATCATATATTCTGTAGTGAAATTATTGTTCATTTAAATTTGAAAATTGTGTTTTGCCTCTCAAAGTATTTGATGTATATTGTTATTTTTAATTAGAGTTCATTGAAATGTAAGCCATCCTTATGTAACTGACCAACAAACAACAACTGGTGACTTTCTTCAAGCATTTTCCACATTTTGTCGAGCATTACTGTATAGTTTATCTATTTTACAAAAAGATAGCTGAATGTTTGAACTGAGATCCAGTTGGATTAAAAAAATGACAATTTTCGTATAAGCAGAGTTCGAGACATTAGGGTTGTGAAATACATGCCTGGTTAATTGAGCACAACTTTCATGTTTGTGTAAGGCAACTCCCTTGTACTTCTGTTTTAAAAAATCTGCATCAAATTTCAAACTGCTAGTGTTAGTTAAGACTGCTAAGTAATTTGTTTGAAAATCAGTTTTGCTAATTAAAAAATTGATTATCATATAAGACATCTGGTAAACACCTGTTGCTAAATAGATTGAATGTGATCATCCTGTAATAAAGGTATTGTGAACTTTTGCATGTTTTGAAGTTGGAAAAAGCATATTAACAACAATTGTGTCACTTTTTCACAACTACACACTTAAATAGGTTCTAAACCATTGCTCTCTTAATGTGAATAATATAGTTTATGTTGCAACCCTGAAAGTTGTGTTGCCTTATGTTTACTTTACAATTCATTAAATACATTTAAACAATGAACAAGGACAGTCTTAAGGTATGGCATATCGCCTTGATTTCAGCAATTATCTGACACCTGTCTTTTTTCTTTACACCAGCTGTGTTAAATCAATCATCATGAAGTTGCTAAAGCATTGACGCAAGAGGGAAGCCAGATACGATTTCTTAATGTGGGTAAGTAATCAAACTTATTATAGTGAGGAATACTTAACTGGGAATTGTGTGTCTAAAATTGCAGTGATATTTTTGTAAATAAATTGTCATATATTTCACTCTATCTTCGAGCACCCTTTCCCCTTTCACCATCCACCCCTCAACTCTTCACTCTGTTCGATCATCCCGTATTGTCTCTAAGACTTATCCATTTGTCCTCAGGCTGGTCAATATTTCCACATATCCTCAATAGGCTTTCCATCCATTCCAAGTTGTCTTCCATTACCAGGGGAAACCTCTACGTTAAGCTTTAAAATTGTTATGATCTTTTCTATCAGATAGGAGCCAATTGGTGACCAAATGGTAGCCTTTGGCCCGTACACCTCTGAACCATTTACTCTGACTTTTGGTGTTCCACAGGGATCTGCTCTCAATTCTACATTGTTTAATGTCTATGTGAAACTGCTGGTGGCCATGATAAAGTCGTTTGGTTTGGAACTCACCTCCGGTGTAGACGGTACTCATATGGTGATAGCTATGTATGTTCCCCATAACTTGGGGGATGGTAATTTCCATGACTACATGACAGAAACTGGAAAATGGACGGGCCAAAACTGTCTCCATCTTAATTCAGGGAAAATGTAAGTGATTCCGTTTGGGAATAACCCATCCCTATCGCCTCCTGCCTTGTGGCCTGAGGAAATGGGCCAACTTCAGTGAAAAAGGCTAAAAATCTAGGAGTAGTAATGTACAATAGGCTCACCTTCAGAGTACAGGTAAATGCTGTCACTTCCTCAGCCTTCTTTATAGTTAGGATGCTTATAAAGATCCTTTCTTTCATCCCCTTAAACTCTCGGAAAACTGTAATGTCATCTCTGGTGCTTGTCAAACTGGATTACTGCAATGTCCTCTTCCTGATATGCAGCATCTGCATCTATAGGCTTCAGGTAGTACAGAATACTGCAGCCAGAATATTAAAACAGACACCTAAACATTCTTCCAACTCACAGGTTATCAATAAATTTCACTGGTGCCGGTTAGGCAGCGTGTGAAATCTAAGGTACTATGCCTGGCCCATAGGACCCTTATGGCATTGGTCCTGTTTTTCTGCAGAACTCATTTAAATGGTATAGATAAAGAAGAATGCTCCGATTCGTGGCCCCCATTAAATTATAGACCTACAGATTTAGTTTCTCAAACTGGGGTGAAGAAGCTTTGTCATATCAACAGCTAAAGAGTGGAACCTTCTTCCTCTCCAAATCAGAACCATGCTCTTGTCAGGAAGGCTCTTGAAACATAGCTATTTGCAAATTAAGGAACTCATCAGGCATCATATCAGATCACTTTGAGCTTAGTGCCTTGACACCCAAGGGTATTGGTTGTGCTCTAGAAACATTTATAACATACCCTCATAGACCACCCACTCCACAATCCTGCACTAACCCACGTCATGTTTACATGTCTCTAGGTCTGGGGCCTTCCTGGCTCCCCATAGCTTTGAAATATTCCTTTTAGCCACTACCAGACCCACTGTCATCCATGTCTGCGGCGCCCTGTTGATGTCTGTATCTCCCCAAATATTTAGAACACATTGTTTGTGAAGACACTTTTGCCCTCACCTCCTATCTCATGCAGGCACTACACAACCACCATCCAGTATTCCTGCAGTACTGGGCAATCCCAGAGGACATGAAAGAACCTATCTGTCCGCAGTCACAGAGACAATGTGTGTCCCCTGTCCTGACCATATTTGTCATTGTCGTTAGGGCATAATAGGAGCAATGAATGATCTGTAGCTGGGTTAGACTAAACTCTGAGCATATGGCCACACTACTCCCACTCTCCATTCTCTAAGCCTCCCACCTCCTGCTCCTACTGCTCCCTTAACTGCTTCAAGACATCGTGAATATGATGAAGAAGTTTCTTATAGGTCAGTGACATGGCCTTTCGGAGCATAAATTTGTCCAACAATCTATCCCTTAGCTGTGAAAATTCCGGGAGGTCTGTCCCCCTTGGTAAAACCACTCTAAGCGCATATCAGATGCGCATATATCTACACTTTTTGAAGGATGATAATTAGTATTCCCACTGCAGTTCAGGCCAGGGGATGATGTTTTGCCTTTTTCACTCCACTTTTTACTGAATTTATTATGTTGGCCTTAGGACTCTGTGTACTTTACCACTGCTAACCAGTGTGAACATGCCTGTGCTCTCTCCTTTAAACATGATTGTAGAGACATGTATCATATACCCAGGATCTATAAATTACAGGCTACCAGTGGGCCAGCAGCACTTCTAGTGCCACCCACTTAAGAAGCATCTTAAAACATGTCCCAGGGCTGCCACTGCAGGTTGAGTGCAGGTTTTAACTGCTTTATCGACTTGGCATTAAAACCCCCTGGCCAAGCCTTCAACTCCCATTTAAGTACATATACGTCACCCCTAAGGTAGGACCTAAGTAGCCCATATGACAGGGTGCTGTGTAACTAAAAGGTTAGACGGGTACTTTTAAGTTTTACAAGTCCTGGTAGTGCAAAACTCCTGATTTCATTTTTCACTACTGTGACACCTACCCCTCTCTTAGGATAACATTGGGAATTCCTTATCACATTTATTAGACTCATTTCCAAATAGGAGCTGGTCTTTATATCATGTTTGGTATCTTCACTGTGGCTTCGACCCAAGGCCAAGTTCGACAACAACACTTCCTCTTCAGACACCTCCTGCATCCTAGCCCCACTAAACTTTACCTTCTCAGAATATTTTCCTCAGTAAACTTACTAAACCTGAGGGAAAGCACTAACCGGAGCCCAATCCGTTTCTTGTATCTGATTGCGCTCCATTGCGTTCTGATATATTTTTCAACTTTGGCCTGGTCGCATGCCACTAGATGTTCACTGTTGATGCGTTGAACTTTCAGGTGCTAGTTTTTACTAAAAGTAAAAGCATTACAAATTCATCACTCCTGTTCTACTGATTGGATTTTTGCCATTGTGTGGTGTCAAATTATTTATTAAAATTTAGACTATCTTTCTAAATTGGTGTGGTATTTTTCTTGTGTGGTATTTTCACTTTATTGCTGTTTGTGTGCTTCATAAATACTTTACACATTGCCTCTAAGTTAAGCCTGACTGCTTTTTTGTGCCTAGCTACCCAGGGTTAAGCACAGTTTAGTGCCTTTTTGTGGTTTGCCCTGCAATGGATTGTGGTTGTTGTCTGACCGGGCTCACATCCCAGGCAACCAACATCCCAATTTCCCACACTCGGCTTTACCTTTCATGGATACAGAGTGTTCACTGTGCCATCTAGGCTACCTAATGCAATATGGGGATCCTTTTTCTGCCCATTGTTTCTTTTGAACAGCTGCACTAATTGAGTTCATCCATCCATCTTTCTCTGGCGGGAATCTTCTTCCCATCAGGTCACCAATTTTCTCCAGGCAGCGAATACTTACAGGCAGTCCATTGCTTCCCTGGACGGGCAGAGTTATTTTGCTTTGGCTTTCCTGCCACATTTTGTAAATGTACCTATCAATTGCCTATACTGTCATACAGATTAAGGCTACACACTCTTCTACTTCTAATCTTCCACCTAATGATTGACAATTTGTATACCTGGACTATTATCTTTGCTACCATTCAAATATTTTGGCAAGGATTCTCCACCCATGGACTCAGGCCTTCGAAAACTCTCCACGTTTACTCCAAATGCCAGCATGGTACCACCAGAGGTGCTGACCTTCAAATAGCAGTATTGAAAGAAATCAATGGAAAACACAAAAACACAGATTTCTCCAATACATCTCGATTGGAGTCCGAGGCTATAAAAACCTTGGCATCAGACCCATCCATCACCATCAAAGAAGCGGACAAGTGAGGGGCCATCGTAATCATGTCCACCTCAGATTACAGAACAGAATGTCTATATCAACTCAGTAACACCCGCTACTATAACCACCTCACTGAGGACCTGACACCTGGCCTCTCCACATGCATCAAACTGATGGTGACCACAGTGCTCAATCAGGGGTAGATCACAAAGCATGAAGTGGGCTTCCTGATCAACGACTCCCCCAAAATGCCCTATTTCTCTTTGGCGTCGCTACATCGATGATATCCTGGTGTTTTGGACAGGAGATGCGCTTCTCATCCCCATCTTTCTCACTTGGGTAATAGCCTGAACACCTACCTGAAATGTATGGCTAACAGCTTGGACACAGAGCTACCTTTCCTAGACCTCATGATCCAACGCAGACAAGGCAGACTAGAGACCATCACCTTTAAAAAACGTATGGATAGTCACAGCCCTTTACTGTACACCAGCTTCCATCCAAAGGCCCTTAGGGAGAACCTCTCCCATGGACAGTTTTTACGCATAAGGCTTAACTGCAGCAATGTGGGGGACTTCAAAACACAGGCAGCTGCACTCGCAACTGACCTGTCAAAAAGACAATATCCCATTAGACAAATCAATCAGGCACAAAAAAGAGCATGCAACACCAATAGAATGTCACTATTGGAAGGGCAAACTAAAAACAACACTGCCCACGTGACCTGTGTGACCACCATCACTCCAGAGTCCAATATCATAAAACGAGCCATCACCAAAAACTGGAATATCCTTCAACTAGGAGACCACACCATAGAAAAACCCAGATTTGCCTTCAAATGAATAGAAAACCTAAAAGATCTACTCATTAACACCAGACCAAAAAGGAGACCTCCTGCAGTCACCAATACCCTATGGAACTTGCCACCAGTGATAGCATTTTCAATGCTGGCATTGCACCATCTTCCCCCTTACGAAAGCTTCCAAAAACATCATGGTTACCGACACTCTAAGATGGTACCAAAACAAACACACCAATTGCAATACACGCAATTGTATCTATCTCATCACCTGCCCCTGTCAGTTACAATATATAGGCATGACCACCCACCTAGTAAAAATCAGAAGGACAGAACATAGAAGTAACATCAGATGTAAAAAAACAACACAAAACTTTACACACATTTCGCTGACCACACCACACCATCAATGATCTATCATGGACTATTCTGGAAGCATTCCCACACATGTCCAAGGAGGCACTTTTTGAGAAAAGAGCAAAATTGGGTTTTCAAACTGTCCTCACATACACGAGGTCTGAACGATGACATTCCTTGGGCTCAGCTCAACTGTTCATGAATATCCCTCTCTACACTTGATCATTCCATATGTGTCTACTTGGGACCAGACCACATTGGATCACAGGTCCCTAACAACCACCATCTAGATATGTTATTTTAACTGACATACCACATCCAACATTCCACCTTGCGAGGCATATGGCCCCTTTTAATCCAGTCACCCAGTATAAATACCATAGATCAGGCTCCCTTTTGTCCATATAGGTCACCTTTCAATTGGAGGACCACAGCCCTCAACTACATATACCACCCATAATAATATATGGAACACTTCCTGCCTCTCTAGTTGACTTGACACATACCGCAAATCAGGCGCCCCCCTCTCTTCATATAGGCGACTTCCCATTATGAGGACCATGGCCTTGTTATAACACTACACACCCAATATGGCCGCCAAACTTGGCTATGCGTCTAAGTCCTTCGCAGTTGCAACATCACCCACCAAATATGGCTGCCAACACTGTCCATGCTTTTAATACTCTCCCGTGGGTCCACTTTATTCGTTATGCTATTAACCACTTACCCATGATGTCCGCCACCGTTCACGCACCAGACTATCGGTAAGATTTCATTTATAAGACTCCAACCCAGAAGTCACCTCCACGGGGCTCAGAGCCAGGGTAGGATCACCGCAGGTTGCCAGACCCCCCTGCCACCACGAGCCACTAAGTGCTCTGCCTTACCCCTTCAGCCTTTGACCATCCTTAATTCTGGTGAGTTTTAGGCGCCATTGAGGGTATTGGCTGAGATTTTGCGCGCCTTATGTATGTATAAGTCTGTCGCTGTTGTTTGTTGTGTATTGTCAACTTATTTTCATGTAACTTAAACGCGATCACTACGGCTTCTATGACTTACTTTCTGCACATTATGAAGACATGCCGGCGACCTCACAGGCATCACGCCTGCTACCATACGACGCCCGGTTTTGATCCCAACAGTTAGCCTACTATGAATAAGGACTGATCATTACACTTCAGACGCACTATGCAGCCACTTAACACCTCAAGGCCACTGCGTGGCCACTGAGTTTTTATATTTTATATTTCTTTTACTTACTAGCATCATATTTCAACCCTAAACAATCCTACGTACAAGTTGCCAATCTGCCAATGCGTTCACCAACAGTAGCGATTTAATCCGCACCCCAAGTACCATGCAACCGGGCACCCTTACTCGATAGTCATGCTACCGGCACAACAACCTATGGCTGTATTTGTTATACGTCCATCTGTAGAGCGTGGCATTCACTAAACTCCTCTACCTTACCAGCTTCGGTACAGCACCATTGTTTCTGTCAACACCCCCTGCCCTCCCATCGCCACAAGATACTAAGATGGGTCGATGTGATCAATATTCTAACAGACAGTTCAAATATGGCAAAAAGGTTACCATGTTTTCCGATTCTTCCGAGTCAGATGGAGAGGGTCAATTTGGAGCACCAGCCTCCAAACTCAAAGATTTGAAAATAGTAGCCAAAGAGGCCCCCCGGGTTTTTTAGGGAGGCGCCAAAATCGTCGAGGAAATTGGAGACCACAGTATCCACCACGGTTCCAACCCAAACCACATCTGGATTACAAGCAATATCAATCAGATCCCCAGATGGGGTACAACCAATATCTAGAGACAAGAAACAAGAGATATTGGCGGGAGCAGCGACCATACCCATATTCAATCTGAGTGGGACAGCTCTCTCCCACTCAGTTGTATCGGTACTCACAAATGGTTTAACATTTGCTCCTCACTCAGGATTAAACAATTTTGTACTGTTTAGAGATTTACAGACGTTTTTTCAGAAAAGTCAGATTACATTTTTTTTCTCTGACCGGCCTAGTGAATATGAGAATGTGAACCCATCAGGGCTCACATTAAAATCTACCTTCACACCTACTGTTGATCAAATGCCGCCTGAAGTAGCTATCTTTGAAAAAGTCCTATACAACAAATTTGTGAATATAACTAAATAGGTCCAGAAAACACCGTTCAATATGGACAAAGATGTATATAAAGCCCTAGAGATGTTGAAAACATGTAAAGATAAAGTCATTAAAACTTGTGACAAAGATGGCGAAATAGTTGTCTATGACACTTCCACCTATGTGACCGAAATGGAAGAAATGTTGGGTGACACTAGGTTTTATCTACCCATAGCCAGAGGCCCTACCAAACAAGTCATTGCCAAAATTCGTAGACTTACTAATCAAGCTCTACAAGATGAAGACATATGCCAAAAAGAATGGGCTTACCTCAATGTAGAAACACCAAGAATGGCCAGCATCTACGGAATCCCTAAGGTGCATAAGGATATATCGAACCCCCCCTTAAGACCAATAGTAACAGTTATTGAGCCATTGGCCAAATATGTGGATGCCTTTCTTTGCCCTTATGTATCGAGAACACTAGCCTTTGCCCAGGACACAAGGCACATTATCAATCTTGTAGAAAATGTAACATTTCGCACGATAGGCAGTTTCTAGCTACTATGGATATAGAAGCTCTGTACAGCTATATCCTGATTAAAGGTGCTATCACAGCTGTGCATTGGTTCATCCATATATATAAGATACAATGCCCAACACTATTTGTTTTAGAGTGCGTTAAGATTGTCCTCACTGACAACGTGTTTGAATTCAATACACATCTCTTTAAGCAACAACAAGGTGTCAGTATGGGCGCATCTTGTGCCCCTACTATTGCTAATATATACATGAGACATTTTGAGAAAAAATATGTATTTAATGAAATTGCCCCTTTCTATGAGTCAGTGACCAATTGGTCACGATTCATTGACAACGTTTTCTTCATATGGAACGACATCCATGAGAATTTGCTCCAGTTTATCGAATGAATAAACTTATGTGATGATAATATACATTTCACACATACCATCAATACAGAGAAAGTGGAATATCTAGATGTGCTGATCAAGTGCAGTGAGGGGGTCCTGGCTGTTGACTTATTCGTTAAGCCAACGGCCAGGAACACCCTCCTGCATTATGATAGCTATCCCCCAACAGTCCAAAAAAACAGTATCCCCTTTGGAGAATTTTTGCGCCTCAGGCGCAATTGCACGAAAATCTGCGATTATGATCACAAAGCAGAGGACAAGAAGATCAAGTTCCTCGCTAAGGGTTACCCCAGAAAGATTGTCCGAGACTCATATAAAAGGGCTCGTTTCTTTCATCGCCATCACCTTTTACAGAACACCAAGACTAAAAAGGACCCTAGCCTCATATTCATTACACGCCATTCAATGTTAAATGAGAGGATACGGCAAGCAGTGTATTCTAGCTGGCAGATCTTGAATGCTGATGTCCCTAACAGAGACGCACTTGCAAAACCGATGTTAGCCTATATAAGGAATAGAAACATCAAAGACCATGTGGTACGTTCTCGTATGAATCAGGCAGCAACTACAAAACAAATGAGTATCACAGGTCTTCAAACAGTAGTAGGTTATTTTAAATGTGCTAACTGTAAATCCTGTGAAGCAGCAATAGATTCACCAATGCTACACTTCAATGGGCAAGTAATAATACCAACAGATTTAAACAACTGCAGGACATCTAACGTCAGTTATTTGATAATTTGCCCATGTGCTTTGGGATATGTGGGCGAAACAGGGAGAGCCCTAAACGTGAGGCTAACAGAGCACAGGTCTGCTAATAGGACGCAAAAAACTACAGCACCTATGGTAGGCCACTACTTAGAAAAAAAACACACACCAGATGAAATGCACTGGTATATACTTGAGAGAATTTCTCCGAAACAAGGGAAATCCATGGAGTCCATTCGACAAATGAGAGAAGTTTACTGGATTTTTTTTTTAGGTACAGCGTCTAAAGGCCTGAACCATGAAATACCATGGGATCAGGCAATTAACTAAAGGGATATAGTCATCTTGATTTAATGCATACATATGGCTAACTATTTCAACTGAATTCCGTTTATTTCTATTCTAGGGAAGAAAATTCCATCATAAAATAGATTTGTATGGGAAGAGTTACTAAATTAGGTGAGGCTCTATTTATATATTACACAGGTGATAACATCAAAGAAACAGTTAGTCTTTTACCATAATTTGTAATAAACAACTCCATTCTATTATCTAATACCAAATTGGTATTTCACTTCCCCTCCAATATAATTAATGACACATAGTTATTAGGGATTAATTTATCCCTAAGTATTCCATCTAAATTAGAATCAATAGGTGTACCAATATTAAGATCTCATAAGATTTATATGTCCTTGTATATTTTTGAACAGCAGAATTAATTCTTAGAGTCTTAACATTCTATAGTAGTGGATGCAATACACCAATATGGCGGTTCTACCTTCATATTTATATAAATCTAAATACTGGACAATATCGCTAGCAGGTTTCTTCATTAATGTAGCTTGAAAACATCAGAATAAAAAAGCGGCTTCTCTTTTTCTTTTTGGCTACCAATATTCTGTTCTTATTATTTCCAACATATTGGTACCGCTTTATCCTGAAGTTGATAGTGAGACAAAGGGAGATGGTGGCTTTATTTATTTTTAGAATACCATCTGCATTAAAATTAGAAACAGCAATAATAGCGATATAGACCTATTAATCTTCACGCATATATGTATGGCATAGATTAAAGGAACTACTTTGAGGGATCTTATCGTTTTGTAACAACATATGCAGTTTCCAACATGGCGGACCCATATACACACTCAACCCGAAACAAGGACGCAGGACTATGATGTCATCGCGTGCCGCACGTAGATAACGTGAGGCCATTTTAAGGGCGAGAACTGGTTGACCGCGTTTGTATCATGGTCCGTGGACGTATTACATACCGTGCAAGACAGATGGAGGTAAGAGCTTGTTAGTCAGCGCACACTGCTACAATTACAAGAACAGGCAGAAATGTATTACTAATCGGGCTAAAGGCACAGTCAAGTTGTGTCTATTTTGTATATATATTCTAGCTTAATGTTTCAAGCTTCGTAGTAGGCACGGCACCTATCGGGGTCGGCAAGCGATTTTTCAAGACAGTATTAGACCAAGAAGGAGGAGTTAGTATCTTGACATATGTAAGGGATTCCTTCCCCTAGCAACATATATTGAGGATATTAGTGCCGCTTATATATATCGATATCTTTGGACATACAGGCTAGTTGCGGAATATGTTGTACTTTACAAACCCCCACCTCCACCTATTTCCGTGGTCCGTGGACGTATGACATACCGTGCAAGACAGATGGAGGCAAGAGCTTGTTAGTTAGCGCGTACTGCCACGATTACAAGAACGAGTAGAAATGTATTACTAATCGGGCTTAAGGCACAGTTAAGTCTTGTCTATTTAGTATATATATTCTAGCAAAATATTTTAAGCTTCATAGTAGGCACGGCATTTATCGGGATCTGTAAGTGATTTTTCAAGAGAGTATTAGATCAATAAGGAGGAGTTAGTATCTTGACATATGTAAGGGACTCCTTCCCCTAGCAACATATATTGAGGATATTAGTGCCGTTTATATATATCGATATTTTTGGCCATAAAGGCTAGTTGCGCAATATGTTGTACTTTACAAACCTCCACCTTTTTCTTTCTTTTTGGTCATAACAGACAAGGAAGAATTTGTTAGTAGTAGCTTAATTTCCTTCATGTCGTTTCTGCTAGGCCACATCATGATCCCTTTATGTATACTTCGTCAACTTGGACCAATACAATTCCAGGCTATCCCTCGAAGCATTTAAACTGCTTAATAATACAGAGGTCAGTATGCTATATACTAACATTGTACATATAAGGCAGGAATAGATAGGAATATAATCCCTAAAAATTGAACCATTTATAATGGATTCATTTTAACTTTAGTTACAGGTACACATATTGATAAAAGGCTGTAAAATTAGAACTTGGTACACCAAAATTAAAATGTCATAACATAAGGTGAGTGTTCTGTGAATGATCTTGATAATAATGAGGACAGTAGTTATGGATAGTAAAAAGTTAAATAAAGTTATAATAAGTAATAAAAGCCCATCTACATTTTCAGCCCCGTCTTACATTCCCTACAATTCAACTATTGATCAGTCTATCTCCGTTGTGAAACCTAGGTGGGAAATAAACTATAGACGAACATCATTTAGATAGTTTAGGTAAGCGACCTGACAGCTTAACAAGCAGGATTTCACACACAAAACATAGCGCTCTAAACTATCGTTTTTTGCCATTTCAGAGATACTACATATTATCAGCCATTGTATTCAGATATGATGTAATTCAGAAAAAGAATGGAATAGTGCTGGTAAGATGAGACGAATTGCTATGCTATTGATTAGGTATAAGACTATATAGATATAAACATTGGAGATTGGGTACGGACGAGTGGACCGAAAAAGCGTCTATTCTTCATCTGAGTTTACATTGGAACTCTTACCACCAGTACTTATGCCTTGAAAAAGTTTTAGTGCAAGACGAAACGCGTGTTGGTAAATCATGTGCTGGGGGATTTTATACGAATACTTTTTTCAATAAAGAGCTGATGAAATTACAAGAAGATTGACTATGAACTTACTTTTGAATCGTCTGGATCTTTGCATCTGAAGATTATATTTGCTACCCTTTGTCCTATTGTCCAGTAGAGGGTTTATTGATCCTGAATGAATTATTACTTAGTTGAAATTTGAAAGAGAGACTGATAAGGTGTGCTTTGGGTAGCCTCAACTTTGTTTTTTCTATATGGTTTTCACTGCTTGTGGGTTCCAACAGCACTTTAGGGTAGTAGGTGCTTGAGGCAGATAGCACCCGAACTTTATACATATGTTGTGCTCTACATGAATTGTGTCACGCTCTACATGATGCACAAAATACAACTGTAGCTGGTGAATTGTGCAACGTCTCCTTAGGGAACACTACTACCCAATCTTTGCAGTATATTTATTGAATATATGTGTGTAAATGTTGTTTATGAGATGTGAAATAATTTATCAGATAAAGTAATAGAAAAAGAAATGAAATAAAAAAAATATTTTTATAAGATAATAGTTTGTTTTGCATGAATTGAATACAGATCTATGTTTTGAATGCTACACTGTATATTCCCAACACTATGCCCGGTGCACTAGGTTTTTCCAAATAAACTCCCATCGCCTTCCACCATGTGCGCCAATGCACGACACGAAGTTAACCTAGCCACCAAGGGAGCACGTCAAACTCTACCCACTTAAAAGTAATTTTATTTGTCTGCAGTGTCTGAAATGTCCTTGGTTTCTCCTTTTTATTAACTCCCCCCATTTCCTCTAGGTCTTTCGCACCCCAGGACAATGCCAACTGGGGTCCGCTACCGGGTCTGGCTACCTTACTATAATTGATCGAATCAGCCCTACGGTAGTGCACACTTACTGCACAATTTTCACATATGGTCCTGAAGAAGTGCCACTAGACCCGTTAGGGGCTCAACATGCACAAACATGTCGACCAATAACACTACTTTAGCCCTATGGGAACATTACACCCTTGCAGGGGCTTACCCATAGTTTAATTAGGCTAGAGCTATCATAGGAATACGATACATTACAGTAGGACAGCTCTAGACTTATTTTATCTCACTAGCCCAGTGCACTACCCAGCCCTCACACCCGCACACACCCAACGGCTTCTTCAAAAGATCTTAGCCAAAGAGCCCCGTTTACGCTGGCCCGTCGGGAATTTCAGCGCCGGCCCGACAAGGAGCAAGGCCCAATGTTTAAGCATGACATCCTCCGAGCATGTGTGAGGGCATCAAGAAGAAAGACCTCCCTTTCCCTTCCCCTTTCCCTAGGAACTGCACACCCCTTTGAAACTCATTACGCCCTGGAGCTTGTGTGCAGAACCTGCCAAATAAAGCTCCTGGTTCCCCTTTTTTGTGACATAGCTTTCCGTGTAATCATCCCTATGTATTTAATTAAACAGGGGCATGTAATTATATAGATCACCCCATTCGCATTGCAATTAGTGTGATTATTCAATCGCCAAGGTGTCTCAAGACCTATATCCAGTTGTATAGTGTGATGGGTAAATGGACACACCCCTCATACAAACCTACATTGGATGACGCAAAACACCTTGTGCTCCTCTCCTGAGGGAGAGTTGTAGCCCATACTGTGTACCTTGCGGTTGCAGTGTGTAAGAGGGAACCCAATGATGAAGCATGTCATCTTAGGATGAGTGAGGGTTCTCGTCTTAACAAATACAGTTGTCTGTTCCCTAGCATATATAACACATTTTTCTGAGATCAGTACATAGACCATCCGGTTACCTTTATGTGAGTTGAGTATTATGGAGTGGTACTGTGGATGGTAATAATTCCTCCTTATAAGAACCCCTATAGTGTGATAACATAGGGATGTGTGCCATGTGGACTCTTCAGTTGTCTCTACACACAAAAAACACGCAGTTTGCCTGTGTGTTAAGGTGCAGGACTTCTAAGGGTGACACAACAGGTGCTGCAGCTCTTGTAGGCCTTTATTGGTCACAGTGCCTTTGGTAACAATGGTATCTTTTACAAGGGGCTTACCTGTGGGCAGGGATGTGTCAATTGTGGATCCATAGGTACAGTCTTGGCAAAGAACACAGGACCTGGGAACATGATTGGCAGGGAAACAGGGCACATGAAGTCAGGATGCATAAGATGTCAAGCACAAATGAGGGGTAACCATGGAAAAAGGGTCACTTTCCCTAGGATATATAACACATTTTTCTGAGATCAGTACATAGACCATCCGGTTACCTTTATGTGAATTGAGTATTATGGAGTGGTACTGTGGATAGGTACAGTCTTGGCAAAGAACACAGGACCTGGGAACATGATTGGCAGGGAAACAGGGCACATGAAGTCAGGATGCATAAGATGTCAAGCAACAAGTGAGGGGTAACCATGGAAAAAGGGGCACTTTCCCTAGCATATATAACAAATTTTTCTGAGATCAGTACACAGACCATCCGGTTACCTTTATGTGAGTTGAGTATTATGGAGTGGTACTGTGGATGGTAATAATTCCTCCTTATAAGAACCCCTATAGAGTGATAACATAGGGATGTGTGCCATGTGGACTCTTCAGTTGTCTCTACACACAAAAAACACGCAGCTTGCCTGTGTGTTAAGGTGCAGGACTTCTAAGGGTGACACAACAGGTGCTGCAGCTCTTGTAGGCCTTTATTGGTCACAGTGCCTTTGGTAACAATGGTATCTTTTACAAGGGGCTTACCTGTGGGCAGGGATGTGTGAATTGTGGATCCATAGGTACAGTCTTGGCAAAGAACACAGGACCTGGGAACATGATTGGCAGGGAAACAGGGCACATGAAGTCAGGATCCATAAGATGTCAAGCAACAAGTGAGGGGTAACCATGGAAAAAGGGGCACTTTCCTACACAAATGAACTGGGACACAAACCCCTTCTTCTTACTCCTTGGGCTTCCTTTCTAATTCTCAATCCCAATGATGACCCGGTCATTAGTGTGAGCCGAAATGCATTTGACTTGCACCCTCTGAACAGGGCCTAATTTATACAAAAAATAAGTGTCAGGGCCCCGTCAGGAGGCCACTGCAGATTGCATTACCCAGCCCCTGCCAATTCCTAATAGTCACACCCAACAAGTGTGACAATACAGACTATTCCAGACCCCCAAAGCTATAAGGATGGCTTAAGCAGCAGGTATAAGAATTTTTTCTTCATACTGAAATAATAAACAACTGTTGCTGTGTTGATCATTAATTTAGGCAAACAGAGCCACCATGTGGCTGACTGTTATAAGTGCTGTGTTGATAATTCACTGTTGGTGCCAAGCACCTTAAACTACAGTTCGAATTAGGCTGCATATGAACAAACATTGATATAGTCATGTCTGTTTTGTAATCTAAAAATGTTTTGCATATAAATTAGGCCTTTCATTGCTTTTCCACATCTCCTTCCTCATTTTAATTTTTTTTGTGTGATTCACCTACAGCACCGAGCAAGTTTTTTCCACAAAATTCATATCTCAGTGATCAATTCTTTTATATTTTAGAATATCATTGTTTATGTTTTCATGGGGAAGAGGAGTTGACCTAACGGCTAGGGCGGTCGACCTCGAAACTGATGGAACTGGGTTCGAGACGCTGAACATCCTGTGATTCTGGGCAAATCTCTTAATTTCCTCGAGCCAAAAAAAAATGAATGTGTCCTCATGTAATGCAACTGGTGCTATGTAAAGCGCTGTGATACTAGATTCAGTTCAAGTTCGCGCTATATAAAACTCTATAAAATAAAAAATGGTGCTCAGAAATATGTATTTCCCAATATTACAGTGTGAATTGCTATTGAATATGTCCTTAAATTGAAATGCCCTGTAAATGAACTCTTAGGAACCACAGTTGTCTCTTACTATATTACGTAGCATAAAACATTATACTAATTGTGGTGTTCCCAACGAATGTAGAGACTGGAACACGATGTGATGAAGAAGCAGGTAGGGTTTTATTCAATACCACACTACTATTTGGGGAATACTGTAGAGCTATACAACTCTGGCGTAGACATCTGAACCTACTCTTTAATGGTCCAAAGGTTCCTTCCACTAGCGACCTTGTTCGTCTATGTGCTATGTTATGTCTCTTCTCATTAGCTGTATTAGCATTAAGGTAATGAAGTGAGCATCGAAAGTCATATTGAATAAGAAACATCACTTTCAGAGAAAAGGTCCATTTCGAACATTAAATTTTTTTACAGTAATAATTCAATCACAGTGCATTTACTGAGACTTGCCAAATAGTAATCTGTCTCTAAAATCTCTTCTTGTCAAACAATTGTACGTGCCACGATGCATGAAAATGTATGAATAGTGTACTCGTACAGTAACATGGTACAAGGTCTATAAAAAAACATAGCAAACAATATTTAAAGTATCACACAGATAAAAAAGAATGTCTATTGAATAGATATTCCCCCGGCAAGATGGCAGTCGTGTAGAACAACTGTGAGTGATGGAGGCAGTGGAGATGAGCGTGTAACCCTGGTCTGACCGCGGATGCCGAAGGGTACCACATTACGGCAATACGGCATGGAAACTCACTTATAACATTTCCATAACAGTTCCTTAACATTTTCCACGAAATAACTGGTGAGAAAACGGAGGAGAAAGGCGAGATCAGTCGATCAGCTGCTCGGTGAACGACTAATGTTCCGGCCTATCACCTGCCGCGGGCCCATTGGACGTCTGCTCCGGGAGCTAACGCGAGCGGTGAGAGCAGCGGGAGGCAAAGTCTATGCGGAGTGAAGCAGGCAGGTGATTCCCGCATCAGCGAAAGGAGAAGCCTATGCGGAGGGGAGGAGCGCGGAGGCACGAAATCCGCGAAGTCAGCGGGGCAGACAGGGGATCCCTGCATCAAGGAGAGGCTGCCGAATCCGAGGGGTAAACAGGATCAAAAGTCTGAGAGGAGTCATGGCGCCGAAATTGAATACGATTTCAAAAGCCGCCGCGAAAAGGAAAGCAGCTGCTGAAGCCGCAGCTGAGAATGAAGAAGGGATACTCATCAGACGAGGCAGACGCCCCCGGTAAGGAGACATCAACATGGGAGTAAAGTTAAGTCGGCAACTACCCCTATCATTGATATGCTAGCTAAAATGGGCAAAGAGAAAGACCTCAAAGCCGGCGCAGTGGCTGTAGAGAGGGGGCAGGAAAAGGTGACTGCTGAGGGGGGGGGGCAGTTATACCCCCTTATCTGTCGGAAACAAGTGCGGAATCTCCTAGTAGCTCAGCGGAGACTAACTTAAAAACGGCTGGGGAATTCAATGGCCCAGATTCGAAGAAGGAGGCTATAGAGGCTCAGGAGGGGGCTGGAGAAAACTCAGAGGTTGTAATTTTGAGTGCAAATGAGGCAATAGAAAAGAAATCTGCAGTAGCCCAAGAGGGTACCACGGATAACATGGATAATATGGTTAATATGGTGAACCACCCTGGTCATGAAAAGCCAATTGATAAAGATAAGGAAAAAAACCCCAGCGAATGCTTCTTTTCTGTCTCAGAAGGCGGTGAGTGGTCGGAGGATGACAGCTCAGTACAGGAAGGAAGTAATTTGGATACAGAAAGCGAGCCAGAATATGGTCCTGACCCTCATATATCTTCAGCTAGACCACCTGCTGGGATTAAAATCCAGGAGCTTAGTTGGGACCACTCGTCAGACTCTCCCTTACTTGGGAGTTCACACAGGGAGGCAGCACAGATGTCCCTTTTAGAGGTGATACACAAAGAGATCCTTGCTCATAGAGAAGTGACTCGCCAGGACAGCCGTAAGGCACAGGCGGCTGTTAGAAAAATGCAAGGCGCAGTAAGGAAACTGTCTAAAGTGTGTGTCAACCTAGGCGACCGAGTATCGAACTTAGAGGAAAGAGTGGTCTCAACGGAGGCTGAGTCGGCGGCTGCCACTACTAAGGTGGATGCCCAAAGTGCCCAGATAACGGACATACAATGGAAGCTGGAGGATTTGGAGAACTGGCAAAGGCGGAATAACCTTTGAGTCTTAGGAGTACAGGAGGGGGCCGAAGGGTCGGATGTAAGAGCTTTTATCATCAAGCTCTTTGAGCAAGCTTTTGTCGATCTTCCTGGTTGGAACTGGGCAGAGGAAATACAGCGAGCACATCGTACTCCGTTTAAGCCAAAAAAACATACAAAGGAAGCGGATAAGCCTAGAGCGATATTGATATTCTTGGGCAACTTTTTATTGAGACAAGCAATATCGGGAAAAGCAAGACCAGACGCACGAAAAACAGTTGGGGAGATTTCATTTTTTGTTAGGCCGGACTTCTGCCATATAACAGTAGAGAGACGTTGGAGATTGAGACAGTTGATATTACCTTTTCAAGCTAAAAAGATGCAGGCTTACTTGATCAATCCGGCGCAATTAAAAATAATTAATGCTGGCAGAACACTGTATTTCACGTCGGAGGTGAAAGCTAAAGAATATCTGGACTCTCAAGGGGCATGAGCATGAGAAAATAATGTGGACTGGTATATCGATAACGCCTCGATAAGACGGTCAATAATTTACAACAAGGGGTGGTGATGGACAGAGTCTCTGAATTAAGCAGAGTACTCTCACCCAGTCAAGAGATCAGGGCTAGATCCAACACCGTTTTTTAGCTCATTGCACCATCCCAGTTTCAGAACCTGGCTGTATGCAAATTAGTCTGTACCTGGCCCAGTGCATCATGGGAACAGGGCAGACCAGACTACAAAAGCCAATTCTTACACTGGGAAGGAAACAAGCTTCCGGGGACCGGTTTCTGCCATTTCAGGCGTCTTCGGCCCGGCTTGCTTGAATCCTGATGGTGCAATGAGCAAGGGACTCACATCTGAGTATACCCTTCCACGCTTAGGGTGGACAAAATAATTTACAACAAGGGGTGGTGATGGACAGAGTCTCTGAATTAAGCAGAGTACTCTCACCCAGTCAAGAGATCAGGGCTAGATCCAACACCGTTTTTTAGCTCATTGCACCATCCCAGTTTCAGAACCTGGCTGTATGCAAATTAGTCTGTCCCTGGCCCAGTGCAGACTAATTTGCATACAGCCAGGTTCTGAAACTGGGATGGTGCAATGAGCTAAAAAACGGTGTTGGATCTAGCCCTGATCTTTGGACTGGGTGAGAGTATTCTGCTTAATTCAGAGACTCTGTCCCTCACCACCCCTTATTGTAAATTATTTTGTCCACCCTAAGCGTGGAAGGGTATACTCAGACATGAGTCCCTTGCTCATTGCACCATCAGGATTCAAGCAAGCCGGGCCGAAGACGGCTGTAATGCCAGAAACCGGTCCCCGGAAGCTTGTTTCCTTCCCAGTGTAAGAATTGGCTTTTGTAGTTTGGTTTGCCCTGTTCCCATCATGCACTGGGACAGGAACAGACTAATTTGCATACAGCCAGGTTCTGAAACTGGGATGGTGCAATGAGCTAAAAAAACGGTGTTGGATCTAGCCCTGATCTTTGGACTGGGTGAGAGTATTCTGCTTAATTCAGAGACTCTGTCCCTCACCACCCCTTATTGTAAATTATTTTGTCCACCCTAAGCGTGGAAGGGTATACTCAGACATGAGTCCCTTGCTCATTGCACCATCAGGATTCAAGCAAGCCGGGCCGAAGACGGCTGTAATGCCAGAAACCGGTCCCCGGAAGCTTGTTTCCTTCCCAGTGTAAGAATTGGCTTTTGTAGTTTGGTTTGCCCTGTTCCCATCATGCACTGGGACAGGAACAGACTAATTTGCATACAGCCAGGTTCTGAAACTGGGATGGTGCAATGAGATAAAAAACGGTGTTGGATCTAGCCCTGATCTTTGGACTGGGTGAGAGTATTCTGCTTAATTCAGAGACTCTGTCCCTCACCACCCCTTATTGTAAATTATTTTGTCCACCCTAAGCGTGGAAGGGTATACTCAGACATGAGTCCCTTGCTCATTGCACCATCAGGATTCAAGCAAGCCGGGCCGAAGACGGCTGTAATGCCAGAAACCGGTCCCCGGAAGCTTGTTTCCTTCCCAGTGTAAGAATTGGCTTTTGTAGTTTGGTTTGCCCTGTTCCCATCATGCACTGGGACAGGAACAGACTAATTTGCATACAGCCAGGTTCTGAAACTGGGATGGTGCAATGAGCTAAAAAACGGTGTTGGATCTAGCCCTGATCTTTGGACTGGGTGAGAGTATTCTGCTTAATTCAGAGACTCTGTCCCTCACCACCCCTTATTGTAAATTATTTTGTCCACCCTAAGCGTGGAAGGGTATACTCAGACATGAGTCCCTTGCTCATTGCACCATCAGGATTCAAGCAAGCCGGGCCGAAGACGGCTGTAATGCCAGAAACCGGTCCCCGGAAGCTTGTTTCCTTCCCAGTGTAAGAATTGGCTTTTGTAGTTTGGTTTGCCCTGTTCCCATCATGCACTGGGACAGGAACAGACTAATTTGCATACAGCCAGGTTCTGAAACTGGGATGGTGCAATGAGCTAAAAAACGGTGTTGGATCTAGCCCTGATCTTTGGACTGGGTGAGAGTATTCTGCTTAATTCAGAGACTCTGTCCCTCACCACCCCTTATTGTCGATAAGACGGTCAACAGGTTAAATGTACTATTTCCCCTGTTTTGGTACTATAGCTATATGAAGTGTGGTGTGCGTTTACCCTAAGGTATTCAGTTACTAAGTTACTAAGTAATGGTAGTTTACTATCCAGGGCATGGTTGTTTTGTTTTTTTTGAGGTTTTTTTATGAACGGTTCTGAGAAAATTTCATCTCCACCGCTTCAATCGACTCTCCATCACGTGCACAGACTAGGTCTGAGCGCCTTACTTGAGTGGGTGTGTGGGTGGTGCTGGGGGGGGGTGGGGTGGATTGGAGTGGGGGGTGGGTGGGAGATTGGTGGGAAGGGAGGGGGAGGGTGGGGAGGGAGCAAAAATCGAAAAATGAGATGTTTCGGTATATGAAAGGTGTTGGTTTCAGTCAGAGAGCCTCAGTAATTTCAGTCGATGAATCAAGACTTTGCCTTCTTTACTATCAGGAAAAGAGAATACTAGACTATGTCACACCTTAAAATCTGCTCCATTAATGTCGCTGGATTAAATGATTGGAGGAAGGGTCAGAGAGTGGGTCACTTCGCGAGATATAACAATTTGGACATTCTCTGCGTGCAAGAGACACATTTGCCCTGGGCTAGTAAAAATCTATTATATATTAGGGGTTATGAGATACTGGCCTGCTCATCACAAACCTCAATGGTTAGGGGGGTGGCTATTCTTGCCAAACAAAATTTAGGTGGGGCAAAGAGAGTGAAGGCAGATAGCTCAGGAAGATGGGCAATAGCAGAACTGACCCTTGGTTATACTTTGTGTACAGTGTACGGCTCAAATTATGATGACCCAGAAGTCTTTGATATCCTAGAGGAAGAGCTGGTAGACTGGCCAACACCTATTATAATGTGTGGGGATATGAATGTTTCGGTGGATTGGAATAGGGTAGCTAGTTACGCAGGATCTAAGCCAAAAGTATTTAGGGCGCTTACCTCACTTATGAGATCGCATGGACTCGAGGATGTGTGGAATGTGAAAATTTCCTACTGAATCGGGTTTTACTTATTTTTCTTTCCCGCATCGGAAATACTCTAAACTGGACTATTTCCTTCTCTCCTCAGATAAGCTTTGTAAAGTTAATATAACGAAACTGCCCAAATATATCTCTGACCATAACCCTCTGATTCTAACATGTGTGGTAGATAATGTAAAAAGGCGGCAAACGAATTGGTCATTTGAAAGAAAGCTTCTCGCTGATGATAGGTTTGTGAGACATATAAGGCAATGGACATAGGAATTCCATGAGATAAACCGGTATAGTGCCTCTCGCAATACAGTCTGGGATACGTTTAAGGCGTCTCTGAGGGGGGAGACAATAAGCTGCTCAGCCAGATTGAGGAAGGAGGATAGGGAGAAGGTTGAAACTCTGATCGGGAAACTGGGCATAGTGGAAACACAACATATTAAAGAGATAGGGCAGCGGATCGATGGTCAGGCAAGTTTAAATAGAATGATTACCATCAAAGCGGATCTCCAGGGGCTAGTGACACAGAAGGAGTCTAGAGAATACCAGTCTTCAAGGGCGAATCGTTACGAGACGGGGGAACAGGCAGGAAGAGTGTTAGCACTTCGGATTAGGCAGGAGAGATCTAATAATCTGATCTCCTGCATACAGGAAAATGGGATTGAATACACTGAACCGGAGGAGATTTTGAAAGTTTTTCAGACCTTCTACCAAAAATTATATGATGAAGGGGGTGGTGGGACAGTACAGACCGCAACTCTTAAAGATGATGGCCCAAAAGTAGATCAAAGAAGTAGGGAGATATTGGAATCTGATCTGACTCTAACGGAGGTAAAGATAGCGCTTCAGGAGCTAGCTGCTGGTAAAGCAGCGGGACCTGACGGGATCCCCCTTGAGGTATATAAGTGTTTAGAGGAGGAAATTGCCCCAATTCTGCTGGATCTATTCAATGGTATAGTGTGCTCAGGGTCAATCCCTGAAACTTGGAAGGAGACAAACATTGTCATATTTCATAAAAAAGGCAAACCCAAAAATAATCCAGGATCATATCGTCCGATTTCCCTTATCAACTCAGATACAAAATTATATTCTAAGGTTTGGGCGAAAAGGTTGGGAGGGATTATTGGTCGGTTGGTTTCCCCTTGGCAGCATGGGTTTGTGCCAGGCCGTGGCACTACAGATCATATAAGACGTGCTGTAGCCCTGTTTGATGCCCATGCTGCCAGGGGGGAGGATATGGCCATGATCCTTCTCGATGCTGAGAAAGCATTCAACCGTGTGACATGGGAATGCCTGTGGGGGATCTTGGCCGAAAGAGGGTTTGGGAAGAAGAGTTTTAAGGCAATCAAGGCTATGTATAGTGACCCGACTGCAAGGGTTATGATCATGGGTCAAAGCTCGGATAAGATAATAATCAGAAGGGGTACCCGACAAGGCTGCCCCTGCTCTCCGATACTATTTTCGCTGTATATAGATCCTTTGATCCAAAAAATTCTGACGTTTGAACAGATCATCCAGGTGATATTTAATGGCCACTCTACCAAAATCCTGGCATACGCCAACGATCTGGCAATTATCACAACCGCCCCCCAACAAGCAATGGTTGAGATATGTCAATTGGCTAAGGATTTTGGTGCACAGTCAGGATATCGCCTGAATGAGGAAAAAACACAGATCATTTGCACAAATAATATTATTAAATCGGATCAAAGATATGTGGACTCTGCAGTGTACTTGGGGATAAGGGTGAATGCCAATGTGAATAAGATCATCCCGGATAATTATCTCCTATTGCTAGAGTCAATTGAAAAGGAGCTTAAGAGGATAGACGTGTTACATTTATCATTGATCGGTAGGGTAAATGTTCTGAAAATGACTATGTTTCCTAAGCTGCTCTACCTGTTTCGTGCCATACCATTGCTGTTGGAAGAGGGGACAATTAGGAAGATTGAAGGAACATTTATCCGCTTCATTTGGCAGTATGGGAGAGTTAGAAGGTCGATTGCACGTATGTCTCTACCACTCGAGAGGGGTGGCCTGGCGATGCCCAATATCAGGCTATATCATTGGACATGTTTGCTAGTTCAAATGAATATATTGTTAAAATATGATTCGGGAAGAGCAGAACCTCCGCTTGATGTTCAAACAATCCCTACTATTTATGAGCTTTTAGTGGGTAGGAAGGCAGTGGGATTGCTGATGTGTGAGGTTGAAAGGAGATACTACAAGAGATCCAGATATAAGATTCTGATGGGTGCATGGGGAACTTGGAAGTCGGTAGGGAAATTTTTAAACATCCCAAAAGTTCATGCTAATACTGACATATGGAAATCTAACACTTTTGCCCATTTAGGCCAAAACACAAATAGTCGCCTTTGGAGGGAGCTGGGAGTTAAGTGTCTAGGCGATGTTATATCAGGTGACGAGATTCTTGGCTTTAATACACTGCAACATAAATTTGGGCTCCCATCCAGTCAATGGTTACTATATGCACAACTGGCTCAAACAATTAGATCACTTAGGCCTAGGCTATCTCCTTTGTTGAGTTATTCAATAGTAGAATATTTGAAAAAAGGAGGAAGTAAAATTAAAATGTGCTACAACAATCTTCTGCAGGAGCTAGAGGATGATATGGAAAAGATTGAAACCACCCTAGCTCAAAAACTAGGTGACCCAGATGTGGACCTAGATCTAGCCATAGTATTAAATAAAAAGATCTGTCGCTACTCAAATCTAAGGACTCAGCATTATAAGACCCTTTTTAACTTGTATTTTACCCCATCAAAACTGTTTGCCTGGGGAGTAAGAGATAATGATAGATGCCCTAGGTGTAATACGGGACCGGCAGATTTACTCCATATGTTTTATAACTGCCCGAATTTGATACCAATTATTAAGGAGATACAGCTATTCTTGGAGGGGCTGCTAGAACAAAACATCGTTCTATCCCCTACGGTGGTCTTAGTGGGCTTGGATGGAAAACTGAAGGCAGAAGGTGGGGCGGAAGCCCTAGTTTTTATATCTGTGGCTATATTACCTTTATTAATTTCAGCTGGATGGAAAGATACCTATGCGCCCACCTTCCAACAATGGCTCTCAAGGCTCTTAGGAATGCATAACATTGAGGAGTGCCTATATGATTTTAAGGGGAAGAAAAAACGTAAATTGGGTAGAAATATATGGGCACCAGTTAGAAAATGGAGGGAATCTAGACACTGAAGATACAAGATGAAGTGTGTATAAGATTGTTTGGTCCTCATGTATACTCTTGCCTATTTATAGTGCTTGTTTTAATCTTGTCTTATCTCCCTTTTAGTCACGCCGCTTTTTTCTACTGTTTTTTCTACTGCCTATGTATTACTGATGATGTGTCTATTTATTCTGATTATTTATCCCGATGGTGTAATGACAGTGTAATGAATTGATATATGAATTGGTATATGTAATGATATATGTAATGAATTTTTTTTACCTTAAATACCTGAATCATCTCAAAAAAAAAAAAGAATAGATATTCCCGCATTAAAGCAACCAAAGTTTAAGATATACATTGTCAACAAAATGCTAAAATTAGTAAAAAATACTATTTAAAAGAGTAATAGCAACATGAGGATAATTTTGAAGATTAGGAAGGATGCAATTTGCAGGTCATGGTGCTCACGACTCCAATATGTTTGCACTGGTAAGGAACAGCAAAGAAGAACAGAAGAGGTTCACAGGGTTAATATGTGTCATTTTTGGAATGCAACATTCTCCTTTTTTCTGAGTAGCTACACTGCATATAAATATCGGCTGATGCCAAATACCAAAAGCTGACTGGTGTCAGGCTGTGTGATTCGATATGCCTCCTTGTAGTTTCTCACACCTGTAGAGATGCAGAGTGGCTGAAGCATATGATAGGCCCTGGGTCTATCATATGCAGGACAAAAAAATAGTATGTGTTCAATATCCTCAATCTTGTATTTACAGAATACACATGCTGGTGAATAAAGACAATACGTTTTCCATCTGTTGGTACATTTGTTGACTAATAGTGTACCCATCCTAAATTCAATAAAAAAACGTACGAGCCAAGGATAATTGTATCACAGTCATATACAATTCCTTTGCAGGTGTAGGCTTAAAATATAGAAAAACATCCACCAAAACCATAGTTTTGGCTTCTTGATGGTATCGGATGGTGTTACTATTCCAGAAGGCGGTTTTTATATTAGCCTTGGTACCAGAGTTGATTGGAGAAGTATTGTTCCAATAATCACTCAGGCCTAAGTGGTGTATATGAAGTTTGACATACTCAATCCAAGGTGGAAGGTCTGTCTTGTTCAGGTATAGTACTTCCTCAGCTGCCAGCCTATATTGCTGAAGTTCTGGGGTGGACCACAGTCTAGCCCAATATAAAAAGGGTTTCCTTGCTGCCATATTGTCAACCCTTTTGAGGCAGGTGTTGAAAAATGAAGGTGTCATGGGGTGCCCTGAGGTTTACTGAACAAGGATCTCAAGAAACTGTTTTCTTTCAAAGTTAAAACTTGAATGTTTACAAACCCTCAGATTTCTGTCCCATACAGTGCAGCATCCTGAGCTTTTGCCCAGTAAAATTTAATGGCAGGGGAGACAGATTTGGGGGCAGTCATCTTGTACCTCCTTGCAATTGCTGGTGTGGAGTGTAGCAGTGTTATTGCATTTTTTTATGTGTGATTTCCATATACTAGATTTGTCAAATCTAATCCCCAGGTAGTCAAATTTCTCAGGCACCTGCAGAGTAGACCCCTTCATTAAAAACCCACCTCTGCAGGATCTGTGAGGTTTGAGTGCCATTATCTTTTCAGAGTATTCACGTCCAGGCCATGAAAGTCAAAGAATTCCATGAATGTATCAGTTTGCGAGAGCAGAAGAGTATCATCTGCAAAAAGCAGCGCAGAAGTGAAACTCCCTCCCAGCCTTGGGGAGTCACGAACACAGTAACATAAGTGCATGCCCATATCATTTATGTACAATGAAAATAATGTTGGTGCAAGTACGCACCCTTGGCGTACTCCACACTATACAGATATATGATCAGTAGATTCAGCACACAAACCTCATCTGACTTGAGCAAAGATGTTGTCGTGTAGTCTTATGGGTATGTCTAGGATTGCCTGATCTATCCCCATAGATGGTACGATGGACCACATCTGGTATCTAGGGACAAGGTAAAAGGCTGCCCTGAGAGCCACAAAAGCCATGTATAGATGGTCCATTGCAAGCCTGATTGATTTTGCTATTGATAAGATCAAAGTGGAAGAATTGATCTATTGTACTCACCTTGGGTTAAAAACCTGTCTCTAATGGGGACAGAATGGAGGTCTCATCAATCCAGTCCAGGGGTCATATTACATATCCAGCACATTTTCTTGGTTAGCGCTGGACGCTCCTTTCAAAAGGAATCCAGAGCGCTAACTAGGACAACGTGTTACAATATAGTGAATGCGCTGCCTCCAAGGCAGCGCAAACTCGAGCTGAAGGTAGCACATTCCGGTGAAAATGAAGTTTCTGTTTTTAAGCTGATCCGTGTTTCACTGTGCAAGTGGCAACCCACCTGCTCTTTGAAGGGGTATTAGCGATCCCCTTGCAGACAGTTGCAGTGGGTGACTGCTCCCACCTGAAAGGGGATGTCTGGGGGCTCCATGGGACCTCTTTTCCCCTTCCAGAGAGCTGGCATCAGGGGACACACTGGGAGTGCACCACCTTTATGTGGCGCACTGTTAGTGCCCCTCCTCACAACTGCTTTGCCTCTCTCCCCACATCGGTAATACGGCACAGGCACAGAAGCTAAGGAATTCCATGATTTGCATGAGGCTTCACCCCTGTGCAAATGGGGAACGGCCTCTGTTGACAGCCCTGGCACTTTATGTGTTACAGCACTAACAGCCTGATTCATGTACAGGCCGTTTTGCGTGGCCCTAATAGCGAATCATAGCGACTCGCTATTGAGGACACGCAAAACGGCATTCATGTAGGAATTGCTAATTAAATAGCGATTCCTACATGTTCTTTATTTGCGAGTAGCAATTTGCTACTCGCAAAAACTCCCCATTCATTCCTATGGGCCAAGAGGCCCATATGAATGAATGAGGAGTATCCCTTAATTGCGAGTAGCAATTTGCTACTCGCAAATAAGATAGCGATTTTAAGGGTGCCAGGGGTGTCCAAAGGACACCCTGTAGCACCCCTAAAAAGCACATTTGAACAGGTGTTGCGCACACACATGTCCAAAGGACATGTGTGTGTGCAACATGCAACTTAGAAAAATGCTTTTAAAAGCATTTCTCTGAGTTTTTGCTATTTACCGAGAGGTCTGACCTCTCGGTAAATAGCGGCCCCAAAAGTGCTAAATCGCAATTTCTTGATGTGTCATGAATAGCATTTGAGGAATCTCTAATAGAGATTCCTTAAATGCTATTCCTCGCATATTTGCTAATTCTTAAATAGCGATTTTTGCATTTGGGATCATGAATACCAATTGCAAAAATCGCACTCGCAAAGGGCCAGATTCTCAGAATCTGGCCCTTTTGCGAGCGCTATTGGCTACATGAATCAGGCTGTATGTGTATTACAGAAGGGACACATGAGTGTCAGCAGCCCCTTCTATAATACGGCCCCTTGAGTCTATCCAGGACTTTATGGCAAAAAACCTTTTGGAGGTTATCAATGAGGCTGATGGACTGATTACTAGGAACATTTCTGTCACCCTTTTTGTAAACTGGGATAATCTCTGTGCCTCCTCAAGAGTTGAGAACTTTCCCACCTGCCAGTATCCCATTAGACAATGCATTATTATAGGGTCCCCATACAGAAGGCTCAGAGTGAAACAGGTCACCAGGGACTTTGTCTGGGTCTGGTGCCTTCCCGAGTTGCACAGCCTGGATAGCCTTAAGTGTTCCTTTAAGGATAAAACAAATTGGTCTGCCAGCAGTGGCATCTCCTGATCTGAAAGCCCTCATCTTGGGTGCAACAGCCCCTGCGTTGGTCTGGGCATAAATGTTGACAAAGGTCTATAATAATACAGAGCACTGCATGCAACCTAAATGTTTAGTCAGTGTTCACTTTTACAATTTTTATATAGCACTTTTGTTGATGCAGGTCTCATCTACCCAACCTGGGATTTGTGGAAATTGCGCATTAAGTAAACTTTTGTATTTATCAAAGTCCTTCGCTGAATTTTGTAATTCATTATTTAGTTGTGCATCTTTGACTACATAGCATTGAGGAAATTATTGAAAAACATTGGAACAACACTGGGGCAAATTTACAAGGAATCTGTTGGAGCATGGCGTTTAGCCACGATTGCTAACTCTGCACTTCGACAGTTTCCACACGCAGGGATGCACCATATTTACCAGAATGCAATGCTACCCTGCATTTCCCCTGGTATTAATACTAAATGTAGCTACCTAGCACCAACGCAGGCACCCTTGCACCATAGTGCCAGGGTGCCTGCATTGTGGTGAATGATTGTGCAAGTGTTGGAAGGTGTCCCTTCCTGCACAGGTACAATCACTAGTGGTGATTTGCTGTTTCTATGTGTGCTGCAGAGCACAGCACACATAGAAACAGCAAAAACAAGAAGAAAGTAATAATTTCTTCTCGTTTGACCTGGTTAGGACCAGGTTTTACCTTGGTCTTATATATGGCGCTGCCCCATATTTACGTCACCCTTGTAAATAGGGGGAAGCATAAAAAACAATTGTGTTGCGTTGGAACGCCTACCACAACTCCCATTTCCCGCCCCTTTCATGCTAAGTGCTGCTTGAAAGGGGGCCTTATTCAAAAGGTGGCGTTAAGCCACGTTAAGTGGCTTAATGTTGCCTTGTAAATAAGGTGAAGGGCTTATAGCCACCAGAACGTCACAAAAAGTGACGTTCTGGTGGCAATAAGCTCTTGTAAATATGCCCCTCTCAGTGTTACCACCCCTGATGTGCCTGCAGTTGCCTAAAACTGCCAAGTGCTAAAAGCAGAAGTGAACATAGGACCTGACAACTTGTTGGAACAGTGACTTCTGTGTGTTTGTCTACCTAGCGCTGGGTCCAGATACTTTATAAGGCCACATATGACTTTGCAGCTCAACCTATATTCTAAATACGTGCCCTTGTCTCTTGCGTTAAAAAATACTATCCTGACCCTTAAAAATCCTCTCTTGCCGCCTCCTCCTATTCTTGTACTGTGCTGTCAAAATCGTTATCATCTTTTCTATTGCATATAGTCCTGCCATTTTGGAAAGACAGATTTCCTTTCTGACCCCCCCTTTTACAGTTTGTACCAGGTTACTACCTGCTTTCTCTTGGTGGTGAATTGCTAGTTCAAAATCAAATTTTTCTGAACAATTGCTATTTGCTAATATTTTATGCATGTCTTTGGCGAAGTAGTATTCAGTATTCATTCTACTTCATGTCTCTTTTAATGATTCCTAATATGATCGGTTCGCTATACAGTAAACATTATTTTTCTTCGTTGATGCATTTCAATGTCACAATTTAGCATTCGCTAACCAGTCGCAAACTGGTAACTGATTAACTTAACTTTAGTACATCGGAACCCTAAATTACAACAACATGTTTGCTAAAACTATTTTATAGAAGTTTACTTTCTGAGTAAATTTAATGGTCTTTGAGTTCAAATTGGTCTTGGTACCCCCACGCCTGGTGTTATTGAGGAGTCAAGATGGCAGTATTTCACATATTAATCAACAAACTTGGAGGATCAATGAAAAATAATGCATTTTTGTATTTATGTGGAAGGCTCAGAACTTCCAAATGAAGATCAATTAGTTAACCCACAATGTATATGTAGTCATTCTACTATAGTACAATATTTAGTCAATTTCTTCTAAGGCATAAGGGTATGATGCTCAAAATCGGTTCAGATGGACACTTCCTCAAGATTAATGTATCTGGTGGTATTTACATTTTCACAATTGTGTCATGAATTAATTGCACAGTGATCTTCTGGGCAATTTTCTCATTTCACTATTTAATGCTGTTTCATGTCAAATGAGAGATCCTGTGTTTCAAAGGTAATACAATATACATTTATCCGAAGACACCAGCAGTGCTTATGCCATAGTGTGAGCAGTGGTGGTGGAAGTCAAGAGCAGGCAAGTGCTCATATGTCTTACCTAAGTATAAAAAATAAACTCTAGTTCAAAATAGGGAAAATTTAACGAAGACCTGTCAAGAGAATACAAAAACCATACATATAGCATTGCACAGTACTACACGTCAGTGCCGTGCTCATTGTATTAAGTGAGAACAGGGATGGCATTAAACTATCTAACAACAACCTTTGCTAACAGGCAAATCAAGCAGTCAGTGACCATTTAACTTGGTGCTCTAGCCAACAATCTAGTGCACCTATTTTGATGGACTACCCTCAGAGAAATCCTGAATAATAAACAATACGTTGATATCTTGACCTAGGCCTTTAATGATATAAGAGTGCTATGGTTGGCTGGTCAGGTATAGAGACAGGCTATGTGTGTGTTCATATACTATAAGAATTGAAGAAATAAATACATTTGCATAATCATTAAAATAAAGAATTGGAGGTTCAAATTCAAGTCAAATATTGAATATATAAACCAAATAATGGGAAAGACATCTAAACATTAAAGAAGTTAAGCACTTTAATATAATGTAATTATAATGCACTGAAAAAATAGGAAGTGTATATTCACCATCTAATGTGCTGCTCCTTAACTATATTGACAGCCTCTCACCATTCAGTAGCCTTTACAGCAACTGTCATTTAGGCCGTGTTTCACAGATGGCACAATACATACTAGGAAAAGAGAATTGTAATTTTTTGAAGACCCCTCTGCTCTTTGGAGGAATCCAAGATAAACACTTTGGGGCCGATTTACAGATGTTCGGATCCATCCTGGCCGCAACATAATCGGCCGCTCGGTTTACTTTCCGACCAACGCATTACAATACTGGCGGTCCGAAATGAAACCGACTGGCTATTCCGGCTGCCTTCCGACTGGCTCAAGGAGCCCGTCGGCCACTTGGAAACGGCTTGTAATCTCACAGGGTGGGCCTTTCTGCCCATGCAATTATGCTGCATGGTTTCCCACATGGTTTCCATGACGGCCTGTTTGACATAAAAAGCATGTTAGAAAACGTGTTTAGGGGCCCCCAGCTGGGGCCCCTTGTGCATGCTGCCTTCGGTCTGGGGTCAAGGGCCCCCCTATAGATCCCAGCACCTTGTGGCAGGCACCTTGATGTGTCTGCCGAGGGGTGCAGGAATGAACAATACCTCCCATTTATGGCCGTAACACGAGCTCCCATTGACAAATGGGAGTATGCGACTGAACCGTGTATGGTCGCATTGTAATTAGCTGGCCGGGAAAGTCGACCGAAGGTCGGCTGGTCTTTGGACCTAGACAGTGTCAGGTGGACTTGAGTCTGCCCAACATCGTAATCCGGCTCAAAGTTGTTACGTTTCAAGAAAGTGGATAAAGCCAGCAGGGGCATTTAGAGCATTATGGGTGTTCCTCCATTTTGGAGTGTAGTGGCATTATAGCATTCACGGTAAGTACAAAATGCAAGCCAGCACTGCTAATACAATGTTTCTGCTAAAATAATTTAAATCTGCAGTGCTTCCATGCAATGTCCTCCTTGAGATGAATAACGTCGATATCTTTTCTCTTGCTGTTATAACCATATCTTTCCTTGGATTATCCATATTGCTCTCATCAAATGAGATTCTAAAAAATATTTTTTAACCTCCACACTTATTTAGCTTCAGGTTTAATGTCAATTTCTGTTCAGAAATTAGGACCGTCATTTGTTCAAACCTTAAGATGACAATCCAGTTTATTATTTACAGTAAGCTTCACTTTTTGCATTCTTTTCCATCTTTGAATTAGCTTATACAACTATGCTATTTTTGCACCTCTTACATACATTTGGTTGATTACCTCTTATGTACAGTGAACTGCCTTCTACTGTCCCAGAAACATGTTCCCACCCATCACTCCCCCAAACATCCAGTGATCCCAATCCAGAGCCCAGACACCAGAACCCAGACATCTTACTGCATTACCCCATTGCATTGTTGTAATGAGAATCTTCTTTAATCTCGCTTTGCTGATTCTTGAAGCTTGGCCTGCATTATACTATAGACAAAAGAGATTTATGGACATTGGTCTGAACCTTTCCAGACTGGGAAGATTTCCAAACTGCACAAATATATTGTAATATATTAATTTTAATCCTTAGAGAAGTGTGAAGCTTGCCCAGCCCCATATAAATACTCAATAACCCCTTAGTATTGCTGGAAGAACCTGCCACCATATGCGTAGATTACTCCTTTTCCTTAAGTGTGGCATGAGGGTAGTCTTTTTTGTGGTACACAAAATTAAACAGTCTTTTTTATGTTTTCTGTCACATTTGTTGCATTTATCTAACGTTGTGGATTAAATGTATGGTGCAAAATCGAGCTGTTTCATTGCCTTTTTTAGCTCTTGAAATGTCTGAATTTGAATTTGTGCCACCTTTTTCTGAGAACGTAGCATTTCTGATTTCCATCACACTATTGTAATATATACATCCTTATCTAGGTGCAGAATGAGAGGCCTAGGAGAATCCGGTGCTGGAATGAAGAAGAACAACACTCTCAGACCTGGCAAGATCATGAGAACCAAATAATGTGGTTTGGGTTACAATTTTCAAGGTATAGTGTTGGATTTTGGAAGATATTGTGAACTATGCAAGACTGCTAGTGGAGTTGGATGGTTTGGGGTCAAATGCTCATGCCACATTTACACTGTGGCACCCTGCTCTAGATTTCACCATTTTCTTATGTAATCAGGGTATTTTTCTGTGTAGGAGTCATCTAGTAAATGTGCTGCAATATTTTGTAAAAGATTTACTAGAATGGTACATGAATCTACTGGAGATTCTGCCCATCCAAAGAGACACTCCCTTTAACTTTAACATTGGGGACTATGTCTCATACAGATGCCATGTCATGACTAACTACCAGATTATGCTAATTATATATTTACAAGCGGGAGAGAGGGAGAGAGAGAGATAGAGAAAGAGTGTGTGTGCATGGGTGTGTGTATATTCCCCAGTCTATGTGTAGCCTCAAAAAGATGAGTTGCTATAATAGACGTCATAGGAAATGAGGCACTTACCTCTACTGGCACCCGTTTGTCCCTGAATTAGCCCAATTCCTGCCCTTGCTTCTGAAGACAGACTGTTCTGCATATGATTCTGTTTTACAAAAGTCTTAATGAACAGAGAGAGATCCTTAATGCCTAACCCACTTATTCAGACCACTTTGGGCAGCTCAGTCTGTATCTTGAAAGGAAGCGTCGCCATATCAATGACTGTGGACAATAGCCAAACAAAGGAGATGTGCTGAATGCCCAATCAATCATCACTGCCCCTTGTAGGTAGCTCAGGTAGAAGAGAACTAGAGCCCAGAAAGAGGAAGTCGATTTTCTATTGAAAAATCTTGCCTGAATTCACTATCAATGGTGGTATTATGGGATGGCTTTCATCATCATGGCACTAGTAACTTGAGCCCATAATGCAATGTCCATTTCTGAGATGCAAGACTCATACTTGACCTCCCACACCGCACGATCATCACGCCTCAAGAAACTTCACTGGCTCCCCATTCACAAGCAAAGTGTATTCAAACTTCTCATGCACGCATGCAAAGCCCTACACAATACAGGAGCAGAATACCTGAACAACGATATACACTTTCATCAACACAATAAACACCTAAACTCTACCTCACTCTCACTCTCACTCATTCCCCTCATCCGCAAAAGCAAAACTGGAGCTGCTCATTCTCCTAAATCACACCCAAGACATAGAGCAACCTCCCTCAACCCATCAGAGCCCCTTCCTCACTTTGTGAGTTCCGCAAGAAGCTGAAGACCTGGCTCTTCGTAAAAACACATTGGAGACCACACACCTACATACCTGCCCAAACGTCTAGATACCCTCACAGGTGATTAGTACATTATACAAATCAATATACATAACATAAGAAATCAATCTCAAATTGAGCAAAATGAACTTAAACCTGGTTGGTTCTCCCAGCGTGTCAAGCGCGGCACTCATTCTGCAAGAACAATTAAGTCACCTTCTGCTTTCTGAGTATTTAAGTTGGCTTATGACCAACATAAGTTTTTTTCATCTTCACTTCTGCACCCATCCAAAGAAGAACTGCTCAACACACAGGAATATTGGCTGTTCTCTCCCACTAAAGCAAAAGACACACAGATGGTGGACGGAATGCAGAGCAAATCACACATTGAATTGAATTGAATTGAAAGAATATTTATATAGCGCCTATACTACCCGGAGGCCTCGTAGCGCTTCAGAGCCAAGAAGCAGCAGCTACAGCGTTTTGGCAAGATTATTGATTAAATAGGTGCGATTTCAAAAGTTTGCGAAAAGCAGTTAAACTGCGGGTCTCTCTTATTAACTGAGGAAGAGCATTCCATAGCTTGGCCGCTGAATAAGAGAAGGAGCGGCCTCCCCATCTTGCTTTCTTAACCTTCCTAGTAGCCGCTAGAACTAGGTTGCTGGAGCGGAGGGATCTAGATGATTGATAGAGTGGTAGTATAGAATGAAGAATGGTGGGACCTGTTTTCCAGATAGCTTTGTGGGCTATACACAGTGCTTTGAACTGAACCCTGGCGCCCATAGGGAGCCAGTGTAGTTGACGAAGGGCGGGCCTAGCAGATTGTCTCCTCGGAACTTGCAGGAGCAATCTTGCTGCGCTGTTCTGTACCACTTGAAGTTTGTTCAATGTAGACAGTGGGGCTCCTAAATACAGGGAATTCCCATAATCCAGCCGAGATAAAATCAACGCCTGGATCATGATCCTGCGTGCTTCGAATGAAAGGAGAGGAAGAACCTTACGAAGCATCCTTAACAGCCCATAACATGTTGATGATAAAGCAGTGGCTTGGTGGCTAAAGTTAAGTTTATCATCAAGCCACACACCCAAGCTCTTTATGTGTGGCTTAGGCAGAGGGGCTGGTCCTCGGCATGAGGGCCATAGGGCAATTGGTAGTGAGGGGGAGGGGTTGCCTAGCAGCATGATCTCCGTCTTATCTCCGTTAAGGCGGAGAAAAGAATCCTTCATCCATCCGGCCACTGCTTCGAGGCAGGGTGCCAGCCCATCCAATGGTCTTTCATCGTGGCCCAGAGATACCACCAGTTGGGTGTCGTCCGCATTTACCATCAGTCTAGATATCTGGGTGAAATCCATCATTCTTCTGCTCACCAGGCCACCCTAGTTTAGACCCAGCCATATGCAAATCAGTCTTGACCCTCTGCCTCATGGGAACAGTCCAGCCCGAACTGCCAAGCCTGGTCTACAGTCCAAAGAAGAGTGTGTTGGTGAAAATTGGTGAAGAGAATGGGATATCAATAGTCTGAGAACCGGTCGTAACATTTTGAACACAAATGGCCCAGCTGTTAGTGCATTGTGGATGGATCGCAAACCAAAGTGTAAAGTCTTGATTAGACAAGTGGGCTTGTAACCTACCCAATTTAAATTAACTGCTGCCAGGAGTTGAGCTCTCTTTGTCACCGTCCACTGAGGGATGCATGCAAGGGCACCTAGATTCCTGCTATCAGGAAGGCAAGAGGAAAGAGCAAGCAAAATAATGGACAATGGGTATTCACAACCAGCTTGCCAAGGCGCCACCTCACAATCCTGAAACAGTCATATTTTGTATGAACTATGACATATCGACCTCTGCAAATGACCTTGAATATCGCCATTTAACTTAAACCTGAGATGCAATTTGCCTCTCTTGAAGTGCTATAGAAATGTTTCATGCCATTCTTGCTATGAAAGGCCAGGAACAGTAGAGTGTGAAGAAGACCAAGGCACTTCACCACATCTGTAATGTTCTAATCAGTGACTTTTCAACGTGTGCTCCCCAAAAGTACTCCAAGCTATATATTGGTATGTTTGAAGCTTGCTGATCAGCTTGACAGGCATATATCAAAAGAAGACAGTAAGACTTACACTTGCCAAGTTCATAGATCATATTAGATGCAGCTTTGCAGGCCAGACACTACACGTTGGCTTTAATGCCTTAACACATAAAATTGCACCCATGGTCTGCTTTCTTGGGTAAGCCAAACTGTCCACAGTAGTGTGGTAAATGCGACTTTCTCCGCGAACAATATTTTAATATGCTATTGGACTTTTAAATCTTCTCTGTAGTATCTTTCAAGAGAAAGGTCTTGAAATCTTGGAAGGCTATGGCTTGAACATCAAAAACTAGAAAGGTGGTTCTTGTCATTCACTGTACACGAAGTACCAGCAGCCTTATTCATCATTCTCCCGATTTGCGAGCCCCTAATAGCGATTCATAACGAATCGCTATTAAGGACATGCAAAACGGGATTCATGTAGGAATTGCAATAAATATTGCGATTCCTACATGTTCCTTATTTGCGATTAGCTAATTGCTAATCGCTAATAAGGAATAACTCCCCATGCATTCCTATGGGCCTACAGGCCCATAGGAATGAATGGGGAGTTATTCCTTATTTGCGATTAGCAATTAGCTAATCGCAAATAAGGATGCGATTTCAAGGGTGCAGGGGTGTCCAAAGGACACCCTGTAGCACCCCTGAAATGTAATCTACATTGGTGTTGCGCACACACATGTCCAAAGGACATGTGTGTGTGTAACATGCAACTTAGAAAAATGCATTTAAATGCATTTTTCTAAGTTTTTGCTATTTACCGAGAGGTCTGACCTCTCGGTAAATAGCGGCCCAAAATTGCATTTTCGCAATTTTAAAATGCTTCATGAATTGCATTTAAGGAATCTCAAATAGAGATTCCTTAAATTCAATTCTTCGCAAATGTGCGAATTCTTAAATAGCGAATTTTGCATTTGGGATGATGAATCCCAAATGCAAAAATTGCACTTGCACAAGGCAAGATTCTGAGAATCTTGCCCTTTGCGAGTGCAATTTAGCTTGATGAATCAGGCGGCAGCTTCCTCCTAGAACAACAGGCAGTAGTTGGTTCTGAAAATGTCCCTTTCCCCAAAGTCTCTCAGGCACCAGCCAACTGGTGGGACTGGATTGTGACTGTCTGTGAATTTGAAAATGTTTTGGGTTGCTGCATTTGACCTAGGTCATAAAAACATATCTCATCATTGGGTTAGGAACACAAAAGGCAGATATTGCCAATAACATCGTTTCCGTATTGTGTTTTAAACAGTGGGTGCAGTTGTTGCCTGAGCCCTTTTTTATGTTTGTTTAGCAGCTATTAGATCAGTAATGGGAATGAAGAATTCTATGAATGCACATAAGAGTTTATTTGAAGTAATTGTAGGAGAGTTGCTCTAATAGTGAGGTCCTTTGGGTTCACCCCGGTGTCATATGCCGATGACACCCAACTCCTGTTCCCTTTCAAAACCTTTACACCTGCTTTAAAACAATCCTTTGCAGATGGAATGAGGGCAGTATCAGAGTGGATGGTCAAGAACTGCCTTCAATGCAATGTGGGCAAAACTGAAGTATTGCTGTTTGGGGATGCGGGGAAACTATGGTCTGATGAGTGGTGGCCCTTAGAATTAGGGCCTGTTCCTGCCCCGAAACAGTCTGTGAAAAACCTGGGGGTACTATTTGATCAAGCCCTAACATTCAAAGATCATGTTAACCAGGTTGCCAGTACATGTTTCCGGGCGATAGGACTTCTGAGGAGAGTGTTCCCATACCTCCCAGACACGCACAGAAAGACCCTAGTTCAGGCATTAGTCATAAGCAGATTGGACTACTGCAATGGCCTTCTCCTATCATCCAACGAAGGCCAACTCACCAAACTGCAAGTAGTCCAAAATACGGCGGCGAGGTTAGTTCTAAATGTTCCACCTAGAACCCCCTCCCGACCTCTGCTTCTAGAACTACACTGGCTCCACGTGCGGCAACGTGCTCAGTTTAAAATCCTTTGCTCCATTCACAAATGCCTGATAGGAATGGGGCCAAAATACCTGACTAAAATCTTTCAACCCTATGTCCCTGGGCGATCATTACGCTCAAGCAACCTTCAGCTGTTGCAAGTGCCCAGAATAAAAAAATCCAGACAGGGAGGCCGAGCCTTGGCACACACAGGCCCAGTACTCTGGAACTCTCCCCCCCCAGACACTGAAACAAATCACCAATCATTTGTCTTTCCGGAAAACCCTTAAAACCCACCTTTTTCGCCAATAGCTAACTCATACCACCCCCACCTAGTCACTTCTGAGCTCTCACCCGCACATTTATGCTCTCACACCAGACAAAAGCGCGGAGATACCCCTCCGGGGGTCTATTCAGGCGCGATACAAGACCATAAATAAATAAATAATATCCACTCAGGAAATTCGCTATGATGGCCCATTGTTTTATGCTGTTGAGGTATCACTGTTCAACAATATTTATTACTCATTATCCAAAGCAGAAAAATGTTCAACTCATGCATAATTAATTGTTGGCCATGAATGAGTAATATTTGCCTGGAGTGAGACCATGCAAAACAGAGGTTCTCTGCACAGACATTAAGCAGTCTCTATGGAACTAATCCTGATGGTTGACCGCTCTTGGCCAGTGGCTACTACCCACAACAGAGGTGAAGGACCTTGGAGTAATTATCATCAACGGTCTGATCATTGTCCAAAGAATCACAGCTGTTACCAAAAGTGTTTCTTTTATTCCCAGATGTTGTACAAAAATGTTTTTCCCACATTTCCTCATAGAGTTGCCAATTTGTTTCCTGCAATATGTTATCTTGATGTCCTTGGAGCTCGTCTACAGTTTTGGTTATTTCCAATGAGAGGGTTAAGAATCAAAGTGAACGGTTAATCCAAAAAAGTCAGTAATACCACATTGAACAGCATTTTGGGGCTATAATTTTCACCTTCACTTCATTAAAAAGAAATAAGTTCAATTACCCTTATCTATTTGCTCTATCTAGGTGAAAATTCACTCCCGTTTGCCTCCCTGCCATTGACTGTTGCTATTGTGACTGCTGACTATATTCCAGAAATCAGAGAAGTAAGGTAAGATGGCAAAATTCTTGTTTCTCTTCATTATCCTAACCACATGAACTAATAAACTACCATTAAATTGGCAATATTAACATAGCATTCATGGAAACACACAAACTGCCAATATTGTTTTTTTTACATTATTGTCAATCTTGCCTGCTTTTCTTTTCTTACTTTTTCACGTAAACTGTGCAGATTTTTTCCTTAATATAGTTTTGCTAGACACTTAAGCAAAATAAGTTTCATAGAGCACATGTCCGAAACTTCAAGCTCTGTTCACAGCACAGATATATAGTTAAAGTGGGGAGAAATGTAAGGCCAGCACTGTTCTACAAAGAGAACATTTGAAAGTAATCAAACATTGTCAATTCACAAATCTATATTCTAATCTAACCCCCATTTCCACATAAGCATAAGGGTGTTGTTAGAAATAGGATCTTTAGTTGTCAGAGGTATGCACCCTTTCCAAGTAGTGACCACAATACTTGTTAGTTTATACTAGTTACACACAAAAAGATAATCTGTGCTCACCCTCAGGTAGGCTGGCACAGAGCACTCAGGCTTATATAAAGAGCCAATGTGTTAAGTATTTGTGCAACCAACCCGCACAGTAACACAATGAAAATACCACAAAATAACTCCATGGAGGTTTAGAAGAATAGAAAATATTTGTAGGAGTAAAACAAGACCAAAATTACAAAAATGTAATAAGTAGAACAGAAGTTATGAATTTTTAAATAATATATAAAAAAAATAGTGCTTGGAAGTTAATAGTGCTACGGAGTGACTTGAGGTCGCTCTGCAACGGGCAAATCCAAAGTTCAGGTTGACAGGAATGGAGGGCAGGCCAGCTACAGGACTCATGAAGATCCCGCTGAGAAAATACGTTGGATGGATCAAATTATTGAAGCCTTGATGTGTCAGAGAAGACTTTCATCGTTGTTGAGGCGCGCGGTCCATCATCGTCAAGCCGCGCAGTCTGTCAAGGCGATGTCATCTATAGGCTCCTGCATCAGCGTTAAAGAGCGATGCATTGGTTCTGATCAGTGCAAAGTCGTCACTGCATTGATTTTGATGGTTCTGGACAGCAGAAATCACCCTTCAAGGGCCCAGGGCTGGATTGGCACCACTTGGCAGGGCAGAGCTCAGCAGGCAGCAGGGCAGCTCAGCAAAACAGAAAGCAGCAGTTATACAGAGTGGAAATCCTTGCAGCACACCAGTCTTTACTCCTGGAACAGTCCTTCATTAGTCCAGTAGTATACTGTCTTGGTAGGGCCAGAGCCCAGTACTCATACCCAGTTGTGCAACTGAACTGAGGGTGATTTTTATGCAGACCCTTGAAGTTCACAGGACCCCTTTCATCCCAGTCCTGACTGCCATCCTATCTGTGGCGGTAATTAGCCCTTTGTATGGGACACAGGACACTGCCTTTTCAGGTGTAGGTGTCAGCTCCCCCTCCCTTTTCCTGCCCAGGAATAGCAGTCAGAATGTAGATTAATGCAGATGAGTTGTCTGTCACATCCACCCTTCATGTGCTAGTGGCTGTCTAGTGGTAATGCACAAGTGTAGCTCTCACCCATACGAGATGTGTATTGGAGACAGACTGCAAGGCACACAAAGCAGTAAGGGCAGAGAAATGTCTACTTTCAAAAAGTGGCATTTCTAAAACAGTAATATTAAATCCGACTTTACCAGTAAGAGGATTTATCATTATCATTCCAAAGATATGAAACATGATGCAGCTACTCCTTTCTAATAGAAAATTACAGCTTTAAAGAATTTTAAGGAATTCCCAATGCAAGCCCATGAGAGGAGTAGGCCTCACAGTAGTGAAAAATGAATTTGACATTTTCTCACTACCAGGACCTGTAAAAGTTGAAGGTACATGTTCTAATTTTTAGTTACACAGCACCGTGCCATTAGTGCTTTCTAGAGCCTACCTTGGGGGTGACTTATGTGTAATAAAAGGGGAGTTCAAGGCTTGGCAAGTAGTTTTAAATGCCAAGTCTTAGTGGCAGTAAATTGAACACACAGGCCTTGCAATGGCAGGCCTGGGACATGTTTGAAAGGCTATTTGTGTGGGTGGCACAATCAGTGCTACAAGCCCATAAGTAGCTTTTAGATTACAAGCGCTGGGTATATGGGATACCACTTTACAAGGGACTTATAAGTAAACTAAATATACCAATCATGGATATACCAATGTAATTATGTTTAGGAGAGAATCACATGCACTTTAGCACTGGTTAGCACTGGTATAGTGTTCAGAGGTCTAGGGCCAACAAAGCGCTACAGAAAAAAGAGGAAGTAAGCAGGTAAACGGTTTGGGGGAAGACCACCCTTAAGATGACCGGTCTAACATGCATGCTACATTTTATCATGTGAGCTAGTCTCTCATATCTTGATTATTGATATACCCTTCCATTTAATGGCAATCACCCAACATTCCATGCTAGCAGAGCATGAGCATAATTGCTTATGTATTGTATTTATAGAAGTGGGATCTATAGCATCTTGAAAGAAGTTGAGTTGACAAGGCTTAATACAGTGAATATCATCTCTCCCCATTTTGTTGCACTACTAACTTGGGTGGCACAGGGATTTGTTGTTACTATGTAAAATTCACATCTGAGATTGCCTAATCACCCAGTTGAGGTGACCTATGAAAGAGTCACATGGCCACCATTGAGGCTTGCCCCACTAGATAACGTTTCTGAATCTGTTTCAACCTGCGCAAAGGTACCAAAATGGGTAGTGTCTGGACCAGATAAAGGTGGAACAGAAGAACATTACTATTCACATATGCTCCCTTCTAAAAACACACAGTATCTCTAGGATGGGGGGAGCAATGACCATAAAAGAAGAGGGTGGAGTACAAGTGTGTACTGCAATTTACAAGCTTCGCCCATGAAATGGAAAGCAGCCCATATTTTGAGCTTTGTTTCTGTCACATGCATACCTCTCTTACTCCCTTAAATTGCTTTAAAACACACTACCTTGCAGAACTCAGCTAACTCTTTGATGAAATGTGGCACAGAAGTCACAGTTTGGTCAAAAAACTAGCTTGTCGCCTGAGTACATTGCCAGCATTTGGTGTGCCTGACCCACCACAATTATGCTGTGATAAAATGGGTTCACATATAAGAGTGTCCATGACAAGAACAAAGTTTCTGGGGAAAATGGACAGCCCTGCTACGTTAAGCAATTAAAGAGGATTCTGTCAGAAGCACTATTATTAACTCTGACTTTATTCGATTCCGTTTGACTCTTGACAGTTCTTTAAATGGACAGATATTTCTAATGGGAGAGTACTGGTATTCTCCTATCAGAAATGTATGTCCATTAAAAGCACTAATTAGTTGCCAACATGAAATTACTCAAGTCCGATGGTGTCTTTGGCCAAAATCTGAGACCACTTTATCCATGAACAACCGGTTCATCTAATCAAAAACTTCTACAACATCTAAGGTTAGTACCTAAAAAAAAGCATACTTTCCCTATATGCTTTGTCAGGTGCATTCGCTGATTCCCTAATGCCCAAAATACAGAGGGATTTTACAAAACTGGATTTGTCTAGATGAGCTATGTCCAACAAGTGATGAGCTAAAGAGATGTCTAATACCTTTAAAAAAACGTTTTGTACTCTCATTAAGTACTATGATCGTCCTGTTTTCTGTGTAGTTTTTCTCTTGCTACGATTTCTGAATGAGCATAACATTGACTCAACCATTGGGATAGTTACATGTGCAGTAGATTCCCAGGATGTATTTATGATTGCCCTTCTGCCTGTTAGATATAGAAAGTAGCTAGGAAACAATCAGGCCCCAGACCTTCATTGAAAGATAAAAAGTAAACAGTCAGTTGGACCTCTGAAGGAATATTTAGGTCAAGGATTATGTCCTTTACAAAATACTTGGATATAGAGATCAACTTGACAATTACAGTGAAGACTGTCATTTAGGATCAATGTGTTCTTTTGAAATAGGTTAGAATAGATACTAAAAAATGGCAAGACATTCGGATCCTCGTAGAGGAAATCCTTGTACTCATGGCCCTGCACCTCAGTGATTCAACAATTTTCCTGAGATACCCAGTCATGAGCGCCAAAAAACCTAGAACAATATATGCAAGAGCCCTGTGGTCTGACTAGAGTCTAGAAATGGTCTCCATTACTCTCCATCCTTGTTTCCAGTGTCTATTTAAGTATTGAATGGCAGTCTTAAAATGGTCATACTGCTGATATACAGAATCAGGCTCACAGCATTCCTGACTATACGAGTTCTGCAAGCACTGAGAAAGGGTCTGAGATAAGAGGTCCTCAGCTTTACACACAACGAACAGAAGAGAAAAGGGGCGCAAGTTATTGTTCCTTGAGCTACCTATACCTGGTTGATTTCAGTCGTTTTTAGAGTTAGAAAATGAAAATCTTTAACTGACAATCAGCCGAGTCCTAAAACAAAATAAAGAAAAGAAAAGGGGGCAGGGTAGGTATAGCCTTGGTCTTGTCAATCAATCAATCAGGGAATTGTAAGCGTGCTACTCGTCCGTGAGGGTCCCAAGGCGCTGAAGGGGCCAGGGTGGTCCGCAGGTCTCGTTAGCCAAAAAGCCAGGTCTTGAGATTCTTCCTGAATGTTTTCAGGGAGGGGGCGTGGCTGATGTCTACCGGTAGCTCGTTCCTGGTTTTGGCCACGAAATGAAAGAAGGATCTTCTGCCTATTCAGAGTTTCAGCCAGTGCGTGGTTGGAAGATTGGAGGTTTCTGTTGAGTACGTGGAAGTTGATTCTGTTGTTGAGGTCGTGTGGTTCCGTAGGGACCCTGGCAGGGCAAAAAAGCATAATTGTTTTTAATTCACAGTGAAATTCGCAAATGTACGCAGATATCACTGTGGGCTGTGGCCTCCAACTCATAATTGTAGCCCCCGGGTGGGCCAGATCCCGGGGGCATACCGACTTAATTATAAAAATGAAGGTGGGCACACAGGGCCCCCCTCCAAGGTTGCAAAAATACCCCGGAGACCACCACTTTCCGGGGCTCATGGCAATCTTAATGTGGGGGGCCGCCAATCACCCGAGCCCCAGGGACCACCACCTCCTTGGGGCTATAAATAAAAAAATAGCCCTTTATATTAAAAGTAATAAAGTTCACTCATACCATACGCATATTGCAAGTCACATCGAAGTGCAATGACCTTATAAATCAGCTCACTCTTTAGCCTTGCTTCTCTATTTGTCCTTGGAAATCCATAGAGTTGGGAACAAATTTACCTAACATGTATTAATTTTCTTAATGTAAAGAAGATGGGTTTGGACACAACCGTTTTCTTTGTATGTATTACAATGAAGGTTAACAAAAAGATTCACATTTTGGATTGGGTGCACCCTGGGGTGACGTTTCCGTCCTGGAACGTCTTAAAACTTAACTAAACCTTAGTGCTTCCAATCCTGGTTGCATCACCCTTGGGGCACTCTCCTTATTTCCTTATAGGTTCCAAATGATTTCACAACAAAAGTTTCATTTGAATTAATTTATGAATTTATTCATTCATTCCAAATGTTGTATTATCTTCTTTGCTTTCATTTATATATTTATTGCTGAAGCAGACATCTAATCATATAATCATCTCCCATTTATAATTATCACCAATGCATTTCGAGCATAACCTGCTCTTCATCAGGGAGAGTTTACTGTAAATTGAAAGAAAAACGCTTAATGATACAAGATAGAATATTGTTTGAATATCTGCTGTATTACTTATGTTGTCTAAATGTGGTGTGTGTCAATTTGATTCCAATTGGTGCAATAAACTGAAATGGTGGAGTGACGCTGCAATGAAGTGAAACTGATCGAGGTGCACATAGGTCACATGCTTATGCAAAATACTCCCGGAGTGTGTCCATATGAGCTGTTTATTCACAACTCGTTTCTGAAAAGAATATATCAACATTGAACATTAAAAGGTGCGTCCTGTGTTGGACGCAATAAGCAGTACACATCTAATGTTCCAAAAACCGCTATATGCGGTGTGTATCACAAAGACTAGATCTAAAGTCGCGGGATGCCTGGCTTTCACCTTGTGGACACCCTGCCGGGGTTTCTCACAGGGGAATACCAGGACGGGTTCCCTAAGCAAGCGCCGGGACGCTTACGGGCAGCTGTGCGCTTTACAAGTCCAACACATTTACATTTACATTTATTAAAGAATAACCGCGATGTGTGCAATATTGATACAATAGTAAAAGTTGTGGTTCCCTTCTCGCGCTGATTACGAGAGCGCTTTAAGATTAGTTTGTGCCCCACTTACTTCTGGGCCGATTTCGGTGGTTACACGGCAAAGGATTCGTCCCGAACGGTATGAGGAGGCTATGTTTACTCCTCAAGGTATTTTCGATCGTTTGTGAGACGCGAATGTTATCACGTGGTGCAAGGTGGTGAACAGCGAAAGATGGACTACTCTAGTATGTCCTAGTGGCGGACATCTTGGAATGAGCTATGATTAAACTGAGCCAATGTAAAAACATATGTGTAGGAAAATGCCATGAGAAAAAATATGAGAAAAAATAAAAATATTTTTAATAATCTAATGTTATCAAGATAACTCGAATGAACTAAATCGAATTAAATAAAAAACTGGATACACTAAACTCCCCCTCTGTAATGTGCAAGTAAGCATCATGTGTAACTGTAAAGAATATAAGTGTCATTAACAGAATGACGGCAGTAGCAACCCGAACTGTCCCTGGGTGCAAAACCAGATGTCCTGTGCTTAAAGGTAACAGGCATATTCAAGTCTCTCGTTGAGTCCAAAGGGTTTCTGTGATTGGAGCTTCATTAGCCAATAATTTTCTCGTCCTAGTAAATGTTTATTATTATCTCTTCCTTCGATTTTGTCTACTTTTTCAAGAATCATGAATCTCAATTGAGATATATTGTGGTGTTGTTCCATGAAGTGGACGGCCACTGTTGATTTCATGTTTTTGGTTCTTATATTTGACTTGTGTTCATTAATCCTCAAACGTATTTTTCTCTCAGTCTTTCCCACGTAAACGTTACCACATGGGCATTAAAGTAAATGCACAACGTTAGAATTTTCACAAGTAGCAGTTACGCGTAGTTTGATACTGTTAAACCTTCATTGGGTGATGCATGATGGTTCCTTGAATAATGTTATTGCAGTTCTGACAGTTCAGACATGGTCTTGTGCCGCTGTGTGTTGAACTTTGTGGTTGTTTTTGTTTGAGAATTTCTCCCAAATTTTTATGACGAGTATAGGCAAGTATTGGAGGTTGTGAAAATTACTGATTAAAATCCGGCCCCATAGTTAGTATCGGCCAATGCTTCTGAATACGTTTTTTAAAATATTTTACTAGACGTTGAGAATTTTGATACCACCACTGTTCTGGTGTTTCCTTTTTATTCTTTTTGTATCAGCATTTTCCCGTGAGGTTGATAAACATTTGTTTATTGCTTTATTTACTATTTCTGGAGGGTACCCTCTATCTTTGAATCTTTCAGCCATCTCATTTATCCTTTGTTTTGCCTTTTCGGAGTCAGATACAATAGGTCTCATTCTCATCATTTGGGACGTTGGTAAATGAATCTTAAGTGATGTTCGGTGATGGCTTGAGTAGTGTAATAGATTGTTTTTGTCTGTTTTTTGCGGTAAATGTCTGTTTGTAGGCTAATTTCTGTCTTCTGGATCAAAACATCTAGAAAAGTAATTTGTGTTTCTGAAGTTTCACTGGTGAATTGTAAGTGTTCATTGAAAGTATTCCAAGATTCCATAACTCTATCCGCCTCCTCCTTGGTGCCATTCCACAGCATGAAGATATCATCTATGTATCTGAGATACATTATTATTTGGTGTTTCCATTCTTGATTTGACAAAATGTGTTCCATTTCAAATCTTTCCATCACTAGATTTGCATACGACGGCGCCATACAGTTTCCCATTGTCGTACCACTGAGTTGGAGGAACGAGTCCCCCTTCCATAGAACATAACTCTGATAGAGCGAAAAGTGAACCAGCTCCATCATGAATACTTGCATTGGTGTTTCCAAATCAGAGTTGAGGAGTGCGTGTTCAACTGCTTCTAGGCCCATGCTATGGAGAATAGAGGTATATAGTGATTTTACATCAGCCGTACATAGTATGATGTTTTCCTCTTCTTTCCAACTGACGTTATGAAGTTTATGAAGAAAGTCCGTTGTATCTTTGATATATGAAACCATTTTTTTGACACTTGGTTGTAAATACTTGTCTACAAATTGTCCGACTGGTTCGTGAATACTTCCACAGGCTGAGACAATCGGTCTGAAGGGTGGGTTTGTGATGTTTTTATGTATTTTTGGTACCATATATAGTACCGGACTCTTTGGGTTTTCCTTCAGAAGAAATATCCTCGTCTTTTCCTTTAACGTACCCATGTCGTATGCTTTGTCAATTATGGTTTTGAGAACTTTCCAAAAATGTTTTGTAGGATTGTTGTCTAGTCTCATGTATGTATTTGTGTCCATTATATGTTCTTTGACCCATCTTTCATAATGTTCGATGTTCAGTAAGACCAAAGCTCCACCTTTGTCCGCTTTTTGAAACATTATATTGGGATTGTTTGCTAATTTCTTCAATGTGGTCCAATCCTTTTGGGTAAGACTTTTAGTTGTCTTTTTTTTGTAATTGATTTGTGCCACATCTTGCTTAACCAAATTTTCAAAGAGGTCTAGCGTTTTATGGCTAGTTGGTGCCATGTAGGTGCTTTTATTTCTTAACCCACGTAACTCAACTTGACCTTCATTTGGTCTTTGGTCTTGTATCACGTTATCAAAGAAATTCCTTAGTCTTAATTTCCTCATGAGTTTAAAAACACTTATTTCTAATTCCAACCTGTTGCTGTCGGTTGTTGGGACGTATGATGTTCCTCTCTGTAATAATTTAAGTTCATCCGGTGTTAGCTCACGGTCTGAGATATTCACAACTAGGTTTCTTTCAGTGTTTTCTTCTTGTCCCGTTTCGGTTGGGTGGTGCTTCTGGTACTCTTTGTCTTTGTCCTTTTCCCCTCCTGGGTCTTCTGGGCCGTCTTGGCCTTTCTCTAAAAAAGATTGTCCAGAGGTGGATTGTTGAGGTGTCTCTTCACGGGCTCTCTGCCCTGTTTCTGAAGTTACTAGAATTCTTTCTTGGAAAGTTCTGCGTAATAATTAACAAAGCATACGACATGGGTACGATAAAGGAAAAGACGAGGATATTTCTTCTGAAGGAAAACCCAAAGAGTCTGGTACTATATATGATACCAAAAATACATAAAAGCATCACAGACCCACCCTTCAGACCAATTGTCTCAACCTGTGGGAGTATTCACGAACCAGTCGGACAATTTGTAGACAAGTATTTACAACCAAGTGTCAAAAAAATGGTTTCATATATCAAAGATACTACGGACTTTCTTCATAAACTTCATAACGTCAGTTGGAAAGAAGAGGAGAACATCATACTATGTACGGCTGATGTAAAATCACTATATACCTCTATTCCCCATAACATGGGACTAGAAGCAGTTGAACAAGCACTCCTCAACTCTGATTTGGAAACACCAATGCAAGTATTCATAATGGAGCTGGTTCACTTTTCGCTCTATCAGAGTTATTTTCTATGGAAGGGGGACTCGTTCCTCCAACTCAGTGGTACATGATTGGGAAACTGTATGGTGGCATCATATGCAAATCTGGTGATGGTAAGATTTGAAATGGAACACATTTTGTAAAATCAAGAATGGAAACACCAAATAATAATGTATCTGAGATACATAGATGATATCTTCATGCTGTGGAATGGCTCCAAGGAGGAGGCGGATAGAGTTATGGAATCTTGGAATACTTTCAATGAACACTTACAATTCACCAGTGAAACTTCAGAAACACAAATGACTTTTCTAGATGTTTTGATCCAGAAGACCGCAATGAGCCTACAAACAGACATTTACCGGAAAAAAAAACAGACAAAAACAATCTATTACACTACTCAAGCCATCACCAAACATCACTTAAGATTCATTTACCAACGTCCCAAATGATGAGAATTAGACGTATTGTATCTGACTCCGAAAATGCAAAGCAAAGGATAAATGAGATGGCTGAAAGATTCAAAGATAAAGGGTACCCTCCAGAAATAGTAAATAAAGCAATAAACAAATGTTTATCAACCTCACATGAAAATTCTCTGATACAAAAAGAAAAAAAAGGAAACACCAGAACAGTGGTGGTATCAAAATTTTCAACGTCTAGTAAAATATTTAAAAAAATTATTCAGAAGCATTGGCCAATACTAACTATGGAGCTGGATTTTAATCAGTCATTTTCACAACCTCCAATATTTGCCTATACTCTTCATAAAATTTGGGAGAAATGCTCAAACATAAACAACCACAAAGTTCACCACACAGCGGCACGAGACCATGTCTAAACTGTCAGAACTGCAATAACATTATTCAAGGAACCATCATACATCACCCAATGGAGGGTAACAGTATCAAACTACGTGTAACTGCTGCTTGTGAAACATCTAACATTGTTTATTTACTTAAATGCCCATGTGGTAAAGTTTACGTGGGAAAGACTGAGAGAAAAATACGTTTGAGCATTAATGAACACAAGTCAAATAAAAAAACCAAAAACATGAAATCAACAGTGGCCGTCCACTTCATGGAAAATTTACTACGACAAGAAAATTATTGGATGATGAAGCTCCAATCGCAGAAACCCTTTGGACTCAACGAGAGAATTGAATATGCCTGTCACCTTTAAGCACAGGACATCTGGTTTTGCACCCAGGGACAGTTTGGGTTGCTACTGCCGACATTCTGTTAATGACACTTATATTCTTTACAGTTACACATGATGCTTACTTGCACATTGCAGAGGGGGATTTTAGTGTATCCATTTTTTATTTAATTCGATTTAGTTCATTCGAACTATCTTTATAACATTAGATTGTTAATAATATTTTTATTTTTTCTCATATTTTTTCTCAGATTTTCCCACACATATGTTTTTACATTGGCTCAGTTTAATCACAGCTCATTCCAAAATGTCCGCCACTAGGACATACTAGAGTAGTCAATCTTTTGCTGTTCACCACCTTGCACCACGTGATAACGCTCGCGTCTCACAAACGATTGAAAATACCTTGAGGAGTAAACATAGCCTCCTCATACCGTTCAGGACGAATCCTTTGCCTTGTAACCACCGAAATCGGCTCAGACGTAAGTGGGGCACAAACTAATCTTTAAAGTGCTCCCGTAATCAGCGCGAGAAGGGGACCACGACTTTTACTATTGTAGCGTTATTGCACACATCGCGGTTATTCTTTAGATCTAGTCTTTGTGATACACACCGCATATAGCGGTTTTTGGAACATTAGATGTGTACTGCTTATTGCGTCCAACACAGGACGCACCTTTTAATGTTCAATGTTGTTATATTCTTTTCAGAAACGAGTTGTGAATAAACAGCTCATAAGGACACACTCCGGGAGTATTTTGCATAAGCATCTGACCTATGTGCACCTCCATCGGTTTCACTCATTGCAGCTTCACTCCACCATTTCAGTTTATTGCACCAATTGGAATCTAATTGACACACACCACATTTAGACGACTTAAGTAATACTGCAGATGTTCAAACAATATTCTATATTGTATCATTAAGCATTTTTGTTTCAATTTACAGTAAACTCTCCCTGATGAAGAGAAGGCTATGCTCGAAATGCATTGGAGATAATTGTAAATGGGAGACGATTATATGATTATATGTCTGCTTCAGCAATTAATTTTCTTAATCACACAACAACAATCTGCTGATCTGAACATTATATTTAGTGTGATAGAATCGGAAACTCTGGCATATTGTAGGTTATCTGTGAGTAATAATAATAATAGTAATCATGATAATAATAATATTAATATAATAAAAATAATAATGAACCCCACCTAGGATAATAAAAAGCTGAGTCAGCTCTTCCATTTTTCAGATTGGTCGTGTACAGATCACTGCATATTTTAGAGTTGCTTTTTATTCTATCAGTTAACCGGTTTGACTGCAGAGGCTTATCAAAATTAAGCCAGTACCTATTACAAACTGTTTTGAAAGCATGAGACTTACAGAATATTAAACAGAAAGACATAACATAAAATCTAGTAACATACATCTCATTAAATAGACAATCTTCAGAATATATTTTATTATATATAAAATGTACTCTTTACTGTTAATTAAGTTCTGTACAGAGGTGTTTGGCCCCACTTAATTCTTTCTTGCAATCTAGAACAAAACTAATATTTAATGGGGATATTCATTTTTAAAGCATGTAGTCTTACCCATAATCTGGTTTGCTTATGTGTGTACTACTGTGTAATACTGACCTTGAATTTGAAATTACAGGTAAAAATTGAAGTATTGTGTAATGGGTAATGCACACATTAAATTAAATATGTACAGGCATGCTGTTTAATATGTACATTTTACAACACCATCTCATTAGGAGAATTAATGGGGTAGTTTGATATTGTTCTTGAAGTGTATTATGACTTAGAATGAACAAATTACATTTATAGTGTAAGTCGAAGGTAGAGCAGGACGCTGTACTGCTGACCGGCAAAACGTTCAAGTGACATGTTTCCATACTAAAATGAAGGAATGTGTGTATGTGTGTGTGTATATGTATATATATACATACATATGATATGATATGTTTAAGAGTTTAATTGTTTCTTATATATGTTTCTCTCTCTCGCTCTCTCTCTCTCTCTCTATATATATATATATATATATATATTTATATTTATATATAGGATATGTTTAAGATTTTAATTGCCTCTTCTTCTTCTTATAGATTCATCATTAAAACGTTTATAAGACTGAACAAAAGAAGAGAATTAAAAGGTCACTTGTTCACAACCGATGGGTGAGGAAATATCTCAAATTAATGTTTTCAAAGCAAGCCTTACGTGCTCCAGCCTAAACATTTGTCCTTGTATAGCTGGTCTGTTCCTGTGACCCAGTATTATAAGGCATTACCTTAACATACATTGGTGTAAATGATAAATAACTTAAAAAGAATATCTATTCTACAATCCTCTAGAATAGGACACAGTGTCTGAGTTTTAACATTTCAGTGGCTGAGCTGTTGACTTTAATAAATATACATCCCATCAAGAGTACATTTCAGACCCAGCTAAATTAGGTTGACATTCAAATCTGTATATTTGTGTTTTATTTGATGTTAAAAGCATAGAAACTGTATGTGGCTCCACAATCCATATGTCTATACATTGCAAAAGAATTGTCATCTTTGTTTGATCATTTTAGCTGTCTAAAACACCCAAATATTAGTACTTGACCTGAAGTCCCTTATGTACTTGTTTTATGACGAATAAAGAAATAGGTAATACTTCCTCAAAAGTCTAATAAAATGAATCTATTTTCATATTTGGTTAAATATACATGTGTGCCTATAAAACTTGAACGTAACATATGAAAGCATCAGTAACTTTCGAAATGCAACGATGATCAATGTTAATATTAGAAAACCTCACGGTTCCTGTCAAAGGCGAATTACATTCTAATCAGATTCCAGCCTGCATTGCCCAAATAGTACTTTTGAAGCATGTTTGTAAATGCCTTATCTTAAAACATAATGAACTTTTTTTAAATACCATGAAGTCTGCCATAATAATCTTGATAGTCCAGCTCCTAGTGGGCCATTATTGTTAATTTTCATGTTCATCCCTAGAAACTAATTATTCTAAAGAAAGCTGTACAATAACATTATTGGCCAGGATAACTCTGGACAATCACAAAAATATGGATGATGCATGAATCAAATGAATTCTACCGAAGTAAAGATGCATGGGATCATTTTTAATTTAGTGACCTGCCTGACAACCAACCAATTCATAACACTCCCTGGTATCGGCTTCCCTGGTAGAGGATCTCACACCACAGTTAGAGATCCCCTCCTGCCTGATGGGAATCTTAGTGCCCTTCGTGCATCCGCCAGTACATCTATTGCATGTACGACATAGAAAGACACTAATGGCCCTATTACGATGGCGGGCGGACTTTTGCCCACACGCCATCGCAATGGAGCACCAGTGTTGCGGTGGTCCCGCCATGCAAATTAGGATGCGCCCACCACATTGGTAGGCGGATCCTGGGCCTTTTACATTGCGGGTGGATCTGCTGGCTGCGGCCCCACTCACAATGTAAAACGATTGTGCACAGCATTGCCATGCACAACATGGTGCCTACAATGTAGTGCATTGCAATGAGGGGGGGTGCCATAGGTATCCCCCATGTGCACCCCGCCCCAACACCCTGGGGGCCCACAACAGGCCCCCAACATCACAGACCACATGCCTTTCCATGGCGGCATCGCCGCTATGGAAAGGTCAATTTCCACCTATATCATAATAGGAAAACAGACACAATATGGTGGCGGTGTCTGCAAGACACCGCCACCATATTGTGTCTGTTTTCCGCCTGGTCGACAATTCGACCGGCGGAAAAGCGGTGGACGGTTTTTCTGTCCGCCGCGGTGCCGCCTGCCATAATAATATGTCGGGAGAGAACCAGGGCCGGCGGTGGCGATCCATCCGCCATCATAATAGGGCCCTAAATGTGGAGGATAATGCTAAGCATGAGGCATGCTTGTTTGCCCCTGCTCAGCATTCTATTTTATGTTACTGAAACAAACTCCCAAAGTGGAAGTTTGATTCAGAAAAACCAAAATCACAATTTGTTTTCTAGAAAGTCTGCTCATTACTTATTTTCCCAGTCTGGGTCTGCCGTGCCATCAAGCATGGGAAATCAGTGATGCTCACCCACCTCTTAAAAAGGGGGCTTGAACACCACTACGGCTCTGATCCAGTGATAGAAGGACAGCTGGTCAAGATTTCTGATGGCAGAAACAGTTGAGGCTCCCCTGTCAGAAAGCATGTGAATCCTCTAACTTTAAATGAGTTAGAGGGACCATGATTTTCGAGTGGAGATAGCACTGCCAATTTATGACAGTGCTCCTACCCCTCTAAACTTTAAATATAACCTGTAGTCTTTCCTTGGTATGAATGCCTCCATTGTACATGATATTTAACTAAATTATGCAGATGCATAGGCTTTTGATAAAAGTGATAAGAATGCTGATAATTCACTGTGTAATCATGTTTCTTTAAATAATAAATAGTAACTGGATATTTCAGATCAATAATAGAGATTGACCTAATTTCTTCAACTAATCAACTATGGAATGTCTGGATTGTAGTACCAGTATAGGGTAACATTCAGGGATAGAACAATATATTATCAACTAGAGTGGTATTTCAGTTCATGAAACAAATTCATAATAAATTCACAATTGTGAGATGGACTGGCCTCAGCATGGCAACCAATGAACACAGATCTAATGCCTTGATTAATGTCAGTCTTCATTTCTGAGAGACAATTTTGTGTTATCAATAAAAGTTCTAATAGAGCTGTATATCAATAAAGTCCCACCTGACTTGATTTTACAAGCAGTTATCTTTTTTTAGTAAAACGCTCCTTAATGGCATAGCATAGATTACATTTTGTCCAAAAGACACTGCTGTTTCCTTGTCTGGTTACTTTGGATTTTAACCCCTTGCAAGCTCATGACGGAACGGTTCCGTCATCAGCGTCGGTGCTCCGGTGCTGATGACGGAACATTTCCGTCATGAGTCAATTTGATTTATGACCCTTCAGCACTGCAGCGAAATTCGCGCAGCACTGAAGGGGTTAATGTATGAGATTGTGACATCCATGCAATGCTAGAACGATTTCTTGAATTACTGCTTTTAATATTAAGAGAAAATTAAAGGGCATTTTCTGCAACCATATTTTATGACTTTTCATAATTTACAAACATAGAGCATGGTTAACATTGCCTGTTACGAGGTGCATTGTGCATAGATTGTAAAAAAATACATTGGAAGCAATGTTGAGGTTCGGTGTCAATTGCAAGGTTAACATATTTTTTTTAAAACATTTTCAATGCTGCCTGGCATATTTTATATATTTATAGAATACACAATTGCTGATGAAATGTTGTCTATTTTATTAGGTTACCTGGTGACATTGTGTTCTATAGGATCTTTTATTTATTTATTTTTTGTAATTAATTCACTGATTATTGCTGATTGAATTTTTCTGTGTCCTTGCTAGTTACGTGTAAAGAGCTTGTTGGATTTGTTCAGATTTATGCTCTTTTTGACAAAGCATTTGGATATACAGTTACACTGAGGGACCATGATGATTTGAATTTAAATTATTTTTGTTGGAAACCATCCTAAAGCTGTATGATCTGCCAAGTATAGACCAACCCAAATAGCCTCATAATGGAAATAATGAAATGATATTATATGCTAAATTACAAAATATAATTACAAAACAGTATCCAATTTGACATATTAAGAGAAATACATTTCCATTATCATTGATACCAGTAGAAGACAACGGGTTCCAGGGTGAATCTATAAACAGTATAGAAAAGATATGAAGATACTCAGAAAAACAGGAGGGAAACAAAGAAGAAGAATTTTAGATGCTAGTATTCAATTACCCCGATGTTAGGCCACTGTTTCGGGCATGGATCGAGGAAACTCCAGGGCTTTGTAGATAAATTCTCATTCAAAGAGGCAACTTGAAATCAGTCAAGCAAAAACTATTAGCTATTTGGTCAGTAAACACAAATTCTAGGCAGTAGTAGAATACATAGAAAAAGCAAGTTGCTTTGACTGTCTGACATTGATTGATCTTATTACCAGATCTGAGTATGCAAGATTATATGTTAAATCTTCCAAATCTAGGAATTATTGCTTTTATAGAAATTGCACTCCAAACTTGGTGGACACCATGAATGGAGGGCATCAAAAGCTCCTGTCCACAAAGTCTTCTGCTTCATTTGAAAGTGAACTCTGTGGCTACACTCAGAGCTACACTGATTTACCCTCGGCAGAAAAATGTTTTCAACTATCTCTGGCTTGAGTTCCTAAACATACACCATCAGTTTTGTTACAATTAAAGTCACAGACTTTCTGTGGTTGATTTTTAGCTTTTGGTCACAGATTTTATCTTTGGCTAGGTTAATTTTCATAGGAGAATTGATCTTCAAGACCAGTTGAATAAGTTGAAGAATGTATCATTGTTGCTGTGGTTAGCTCACATCAAACTTGTCACTCCTGATATTGGTTTGGCTTGTGTCTGGAGGTCATTGGTTCCAACAACCATACTAACACGAATGAAAGAATGCTATTAGCCCACAAGCCTGTACATATTTTTTATAACTTAACACCCACAAAAATTGTGTCATTTTAATTATGCATGAAATGGGCTTTAATCAGAAAAGCGTGCCCATATATACATAAATTCATAGAGACACTCACATATATATATTCATTGAAAAAACCATAGGTTTCAGGGACATTATAGTTAGTTGGACATTTCACTGGTACAAAACCAGAGAAATTCAGCCGTTATAGTTAATAGAACTAACTATAACTTGCGCCCCCGCAATGCACTGCTGATGATATCACAAATTACATCAATCATGACATGGTCAGTGACATCACTAATGACATCTCAAATTACATGTCCAACTAACTATAACGTCCCTGAAACCTATTGTTTTTTCAGTGAATTTCAAAGGTTTTTTAAATGCTAATTTCTAACTATAACATGCCTGAAACTTATGGTTTTTTTCAGTGAATTTCAAAGGTTTTTTAAATGCTAATTTCTAACTATATCGTCCCTAAAATCCATGTTATTTTAGTGAATTTCAAAGGTTTTTTAAATGCTAATTTCTAACTATAATATAGCAGTCACGTTTGCAGAGTGGTGGAGAAAGGTGAGCGTGGCCTTCAAACACCTATTAGCAATGATTAACTGGAGGTAAAAGGAGGGATAGTTAGCCCCCAACATCAACCTTGGGGGCCAACTACCCCTTTTATACCTCCAGTAAGTCCCACACAGCAGGATTGCTAACTTGTTATATCAGGCCCACCCCTCCCTCCCTGCACCACTGTGCAAACGCACCCCCTGGTGCATTGTAAGTTGGGGGATTAAGTCCCCTTGAATCCTGAGGGTCCCTGGGGGCCAACTAGCCCACCAGGTACCTCCGGTAAGCGCCACAGAGCTGTGTTGCAGAGAGGTGTAAAAAGGGGCGTTGCCTCGAACCACCTCTCTGCAACGCTGCCCTGTGGTGCTTACTGGAGTTACCTGGTAGGCTAGTTGGCCTCCAGGGAACCTCAGGATTGAAGGGGACTTAATCCTCCAATTTACAACACGCCAGGGGGCGCGTTTGCACACTTGTTATGTTAGACCCCGCCCCCTCCCTGCACCACTAAGCCAGTACAAGAGGCGTGTATTCCAACTACAGTGTAATTTAGATTCCTGCCCACAGCCACTGACGTGATTATGAGCTAGTTTTCGTTTTTTCATAGAGAGAGTGTTCCGTAGTAGCCAGGGTTTGGTGAAAGTTTCGCAACAGAAGGTGCGAGGCACTTCTTGAAAATATTGTTGCCTTGTGAGACACCCGAGAGGAGCCCTGCACACTCTCGAGGGTACAGCGATGAAATAGAAGACTAGCTTCCAACCGGAAGTGACCAATATGTGTCCTCTGTGCCCCTCGAGGTTCACTGATGCCCCCTTCTGGCTGACCCTGGATGCTGTATATTGGACAACAACAACTGCAGTGTGAGTGGTGAAAAAGTCTGATATTTTGTCGGCTGTGTCTCATTACACCTTGAGTCGCCTGTCATAGCGAGTTCAACCTTTATATCCCAAATTCTTAGGAGCAGTCACCCGTCCAGGTGCTTGTGAATTACATCAAAATCCATCACGATAACACTGATTAGTGCCTATCCCCACGAAGCCCGCAGCCAGCCATGCGCACAGAGGCCAGGTATAGCATTTTGTTATGTGGACTAACTGTGAAAGATCTGTGGAAATGTAACGAGGGGTTCTTGCCGCCCCAGAGCACCCCAAAGGAGAAGATGTGAAGTTAAGGTCAGAGCTGTTGACTTTGGAACTGGGGAACCAGGTTCAAGTCACAGCGTAGTCCCAAATCCCCCGTGATTCTGGGCAAATCGCTCACTCTCCGAGTGCCTAAAGAAGGAAAGTGTCCTTGTGTGATGTAAATGGTGCTCATATAAAGCGCACCAATACCTTTGGGTCTAGTAAGCCTATATAAACTGCGAGGAGAGGAGTTCAATCATGCCTGCACTCATGCGCTATTGCTAGTGAACTGGAGGTGAGCAGCGCCGGGCTCTCACACAGGATACTTGGGTGAGCGCTTCAAAGGTGCGTTTCAGAGTGGAGCGAGCTTCTTGTCAGACTCACTCACCCAGGACAGTGACTGGAGGCTCTCCTTTGCTACAAGCATTTAAAGTAAAAAGAATATGTACCACAGGAGATGCCAAAAGCTAAAATCCGCGGGAGGTTCTCTGATCCCACTTTGTTTCGTTTAACCTTTGCTTTATTTCTTTACTACTTTTTATCACTTGTCTTTTCTTTGACAAAATTCCCGTATATCCCCTCACCACTCTTCTGCTGCTTTCTCTTTATGATTTTTGCGGTTCTTCGAGTTTATCACTTGCGGTAAAGGCGCAGACCTTCCACTGAGGCAAATCAAATGAGGGTGTAAACGCGACACTGAAAACCTTCAGGGTCCATTCTTGGCAGAATGGGCTTTTGGGCAAACTGAGGGTGGGCTGCAGTCTGGGCCTTCGTACACCCCCGGGCGTCGAGCCGATTCTGCGTATACGTGAGGCCAGGGTTAACTCACTGTAATGATCTGGGAAGTGGGGGCTGTGAGGCAACTTCACTGACCAAACTCGGGCTAAAGGCAATCCCATCTCCACCTCAGTGGACTCTCAGGCAAACTATGAAATGTGACAACGGAGTGCAACCCCCCCAAACTCGGCTTCTGCTAACAATATTGGGCTTAGCTCCTATGAAGCTGTTAGCGTGCTACGGATGCAAGTAGCCCATTTTATGTACAACCCCCCAGGCCTGCTCTACTAAGCACCTATATGCTCTCGTGTGAATATCCACGCTCTACAATTTCACATAGGCATACAGTTTTGCATGTGAGATGGTCTTTTCACAGGGGTAAGAGTAGGTGTCCAGGGGGCAGGGGGCCACAAAAAGTTAAACATCTTTCGTCTCAACAATTTTATACATTTGCAGTGGTTCACAAACAAGCCACAGAGCACCTGTTATAAGTTCAAAAATGCGTAGGTGTGAAATCTGGGGCCCGAGTCCCATGCATTTATGACTACAGGAAAAAATACTACATGTATGAGTACTGGAAGTCGTACTACAGGAGTACTCTTTTGAATACCTTCATATGCCTTTATAAATAGTCATTGACAAACACGTCGTCGAGCTCTGGGATCTGCTCGACATCTCCGCCCGAGAAGTGGCCTTCCTGACCGAGACCTGGTGGAACGACTCCTCGGCGCCCGACATCGCCGTAGCCATCCCGGATGGCTACAAGATCACCTGCAGGGATCGCGCCAACGGAACCGGAGGAGGAATAGCCATCGTCCACAAGTCCACCCTCAAGGTCACCACCCACGCAGACAACACCCTCCACACCGCAGAACACCTGCACTTCCGGATCCACACCGACCCCAACACCACCTTCAGAGGAACTCTCATCTACAGACCCCCCGGACCCTGGGCTCAGTTCAGCGACTCCATCGCCGACCTCGCCAGCACCCACGACCTCGCTTCTACGGACTACATCCTCCTCGGGGACCTGAACTTCCACCTCGAGAACAACAACAATGCCAACTCCGCCACCCTGATCAACAACCTCGCCAACCTCGGCCTAAAACAACTCATCACCGCACCCACCCACGCCGCCAGTCACACGCTGGACCCCGTATTCTCCACAGGCACCCACGTCACCTTCGACCACACCACCGAACTCCACTGGACCGACCACCGCTGCATTCATTTCACCTTCAAGAAACCAACCACGCACCACCGCACCCAACAGCTGCATCGCCACTGGTGGAGCAAAGTCACCTAAGACCGGCTGATCACCACTTTCACCCAGAACCCACCCTACCGACCCCACCAACCCAGACACCACAGCCCGCAACCTCAGACAGTGGATCGACGACTGCGCCAACACCCTCGCCCCGCTCAAGAAACCCTCCAACAGCCACGCCAGCAAGAGAGCCACCTGGTTCACCGACGAGCTCCAGACCTCCAAACGCACATGCCGAAAACTGGAGAAAATATGGCTCCACAAACGCACACCGGACAACCACGCAGCCCACAAGGACGCCACCCGCAGACATCACCACCTCATCAGATTAGCCAAGAGATCCTCCTTTAAAGACCACTTGGACAACAACGCACACGACAGCAAAGAGCTCTTCAGCATCGTAAAGGAACTCTCCAACCCCAGCACCAACGCCAACGACATCCCACCCTCACAAGAACTGTGCGACTCACTAGCCATCTTCTTCCACCGCAAGATCGCTGACATCCACGACAGCTTCAACACCACAACCGCCCTGACTACGCCAGACTCCACCTCCCCTGCGAACAACACCAGCGCCATCCGCCTGACCTCCTGGTACAACGTCAACGACGACGAGACACGCAAGGTCATGAACTCCATTCACTCAGGATCTCCGTCAGACCCGTGCCCACACCACGTATTCAACAAAGCAGACGCAGCCATCGCACCCCAACTACGGAAGGTCATCAACATCTCCTTCGCAACAGCGACATTCCCAGAAAGCTGGAAGCATGCCGAAATCAACGCCCTCCTCAAGAAGCCCAAGGCGGACCCCAAGGACCTCAAGAACTTCAGGCCCATCTCCCTGCTCCCGTTCCCGGCAAAGGTCATCGAGAAAATCGTCAACAGGCAATTGGCCCGCCACCTGGAAGACAGCAACATCCTGGACCCTCCCCGTCCGGATTCAGACGAAACCACAGCACCGAGACAGCCCTCATCGCTGCCACAGACGACATCAGGCGCCAACTAGACAACAGCGAAACATCAGCCCTCATCCTCCTGGACCTGTCGGCCGCCTTCGACACGGTCTGCCATCGCACTCTAAAGACACGCCTCCTAGAAGCCGGAATCCAAGAGAAGGCCCTTGACTGGACCACGTCCTTCCTCTCCGGCAGAACCCAGAGCGTCCACCTCCCACCCTTCCGATCTGAAGCCACCGACATCATCAGCGGCATCCCCCAGGGCTCATCCATCAGCCCGGCGCTGTCCAACATCTACATGGCCCCCCTCGCACAAGTGGCCCGCCAGCATGACCTCAACATCATCTCCTATGCCGACGACACCGAGCTAATCCTCTCCCTCACCAAGGACCCAGACACAGCCAAAACCAACCTCCACAAGGGAATGAAGGTCATCGCCGACTGGATGAGGAGCAACTGTCTGAAGCTGAACTCGGACAAGACGGAGGTACTCATCCTCGGACCCACCCCCTCAGCCTGGGATTGTTCCTGGTGGCCGACCACACTGGGAACTGCACCAACACATACCGACAATGCAGGCAACCTAGGATTCATCCTCGACTCCTCCCTCTCCATGGCTAAGCAGGTCAACGCCGTCTCCTCCTCCTACTACAACACCCTCCGCATGCTCTGCAGGATCTACAAGTGGATCCCGACCGACACAAGAAGAACGGTGACACAGGCCCTCTTCAGCAGCAGACTGGACTATGGCAATGCACTCTATGGAGGAATCTCAGCCACACACCTACGACGACTACAACGCATCCAAAACGCCTCCGCCCGACTGATTGTCAACATTCCCCGCCGCAGCCACATCACCCCCACCTGAGAGACCTACACTGGCTCCCCGTCGACAAGAGGATCACCTTCAAGCTCCTCACCCACGCACACATAGCACTCCACAACGCCTCCCTTAACAGCACACTCAGCTTCTACACCCCCACCCGCCAGCTCCGCTCCACCAGCCTCGCCCTCGCCGCTGTCCCCCGCATCCAATGAACTACCTCCGGCGGCAGATCCTTCTCCTACCTCGCCGCCAAGACCTGGAACACCCTCCCTAACCACATACGGCAGAATCAAGACCTACTCGCCTTCAGAAGACTCCTCAAGACCTGGCTCTTTGAGCAGTAGCAGCACCCCCTCCCCTCAGCGCCTTGAGACCGTCACGGGTAAGTAGTGCACTCTACAAGTACTCTGATTGATTGATATGTCAAACTCCGAATTAGCAAAAGTGGAACGAGGACACACTCTTTTCTACTTGTGCTAAATTTATATGAGAAATGCCTGAATATTCCCATTTATCCCTTTTTAATACCTTTAGGGGCAATTCGTAAAAGCATATATGGAGTCCTAAAAGCACCAACAGGAGCACTTGTATGTTTTCTTACACCTTTGTGAGGTTCGCAAATTAATTCCTACACTTGCAGTTGGGACACTCCGACTATTTCAGCTTCTTAGCCATAGTCATGCAGCCCTCTGCAAATTCCTAAAAAGGTGCAAATGTACTTGAAATAGAAGTGGAAGTGGGAAGGGATCAACTTCTGTGTTTTTTGTTTTTTTGTGATTGCTATGTGGAATTCAGAGGCACAATCAGCCATTAATGACTTCAAATCAACGATTCTCTTTTTGTGGAAAGGATGTGGAGTAAGAGCCAGAGCAGGGGTACCAAGTTCCACTCTTGGCATCAGCTCAACATTTAGGGGCATATTATCAAGAATGCCGTTAAAATTATCACCGTTTTAGCGGCAGAAAACTGCCGATAAAGCGGCGATAATGGGCTTGATAATATGCCCTGGAGAATTCCAATAGAAGCCCATGTTCACACCAGAACATGGACTTCTATTGGAATTCTCAAGGGCATATTATCAAGCCCATTATCGCCGCTTTAGCGGCAGTTTTCTGCCGCTTAACCGGCGATAATTTTTAACGCCGCCCTTGATAATATGCCCCTCTGTGATTCTGGGCAAATCACGTAATCTCCTTGCACTCACCCAAAATTAAGGTGTTCTTGTGTAATGCAACTGGTACTCATGTAAAGCGCTCCAGTACCTACAGTTCGAGTTTGCGCTATATAAAGCTACAAAAAATTAAACAATCCTTGTGAATTCCCATAGCAGCCCAGGTTAACAACAGAACCTGGGCTGCTATGGGAATTCACAAGGGCAAATTATCAAGCCCATTATCGCAGCTTTAGCGGCAGTTTCCTGCCGATAAAGGCAGCGATAATGTATCGTCCTTTCTTGATAATATGGCCCATATTTCGCTGGTTCTGGGCTCAGCTGTGCGTTGCACAAGCCTTGTGAGCCGGTGAAGTACCGCGCGGGCCGTAATGACAGTAATGTTGAGCTGACATCTAGCCGAGTGGTTTGCACAATCCATGTCAAATAAAACGTGCACTCTCACTAAGCCACGTATATTTATTTCATATTTTCGTACATTAAACCATGAACCTGTTCTTCTTTTCCTCCTGTCTTTACTGTTTTTCCTTTCGTTTATTACTTTCTTGTCGCCTTCCTTTCTTCTTGGCTTATTTTCATGCTTTTTCTTTCCTTCTTTTTTTCTTATTCCACATTTTCTTGCCGTTTCTTTATTTTAATAATTCCATTTGCTGTCTCTTTCGCACTTTGCTCTTTGGTTTCTTGTTCCTTTATAAATTTCGCTTTTGTTCCTTCTTCCTTTCTCTCATTCATTCCTATTTCCATTTCTTTATGGTCATTTATACAGTTCTTTTATTCGTTACCTTCTTTCAGTTTTCATCGTTGATTGACATCTTTAGTTATTCTTGTCGAATCGTTTCAAAATGAGCAATTATTTGGTTTCCATGATTTTTGAACGTTTACTTTAATCGTTTTCTTTTCTCTGTGTCAGTCCGGGACAGACCTCTGTGTGTCAGAGCTTGGGCGGCATCCTATCCGTCCTGCAAAACAAACTTGGAAATGTAAATAATTTTTCAAAAATACCAAAGTCCCAACTTCAGATGAATGTCCAGTTTCGCCAACACCGACAACACACCGAAGAGAAAGCAGCCGAATCGGCAATATGTGTTAGTAAAATGTTATTTTCAAATAGTAATATGGGTCGGAAGGACAATATATACAAGATTACAAATATAAAAAAGTGGGAACCAAATTGTCGTTCATCCACTGACTAATCTCGAAATACAGGCATGCTGTTTAAAAAGGCCCCTTGCGATTGGCGCTTCTATATTTTAAAAGTGTTAAAAGTGCAAAACATGTTCTATGTAACCTTAGATGCCAGCCTTGCCCAGTTCCTCTGAGTAATCACGTCCGGGCACAGGAGGGACCGATATTACAAAACGCCCTATGGCCTGCCCCGAACCCCCACCATCAGCCCTTCAATCAGTGGCACCCCCTTTCGGCAGACCTCTGGCATTTATTGTTTATTGTCTGATGCAACCCCAGTCTTTTCCCCTTTATTAACTGCATACTTCTTGTGTATTGCATTGTCACAGGCTGGTTCGACGGTTCTCTCTAGCGCCAAGAAGTCTCGAGGCATACCAGGAGCTTTAGAAAGCAAAAGCAAGTGCTTGACTGGGACAAGGGTACCGCCTTTGTACTTATAGCACTGCACTCCACTACAGACCCCGGATAGGAGCCCCCTTCAGTCTCCCGCATTTAGGCACAGACCTCGGAAATAATAATTTGAAATCTAGGGCCGATAGTCAGAATTCGAAATAGAATAAAAACGAAAGAAAACTTCATTTTTGTCCTAAATCCGCCCGTTGACCGATGTGTTCTAATGGGCAGGCATCCTGGAAGTGCCAGCGCGATTTCTTAATGTTTAATCTGTCTGCCTCTTTGCAACAAATGATGATTTAAAGGGACAGAGGTCTGACCAAAATCTGCACAGAAGTGGAAAAGCAATCGATAAGGAACATACGGCCACATGCTTCAATCTAGGATTTTGCATTTCCTAAATAGCGAAAATTAAGGAATCGCTATTTAGGAAATGCAAAATCCTATGCATCAAGAAATCCTAAAAGTTTTTAGGATTTCTTAATTTTCGGAAATTGCGATTCCTTAATTGCGAATCGCAATTAAGGAATGGCATTACATTGATTCCTATGGGCCTAGAGGCCCATAGGAATCAATGCCGTTTTGCATTTTTTTTTTTGCACTCGCAATTTGTTGATGCATTGCAAGGGTGCAGAGGGGGGTCCAAAGGACCCCCCCCCCTTCACCCCTGAAATGTATTTTAAAGTGCATGTTTCACACACACATGTCCTAAGGACATGTGTGTCTGTAACATGCAAGTTTAAAAAATGCATTTTTTTGCTTTTTTTTAAAAATTTTCGCAAATTAACACGAGGGTCAACCTTGTGTTAATTTGCACTTCCAATTTCAAAATTCGCAATTTTTAAAACAATGATGCATTGCATTTAAGGAATCGCACAAATGCGATTCCTTAATTGCATTCGCATTTTTAAGAAATGCAAAAAATAGCGATTTTTGACACTCTGTTTCATGCATCCCAAAAACGTATTTAGGAAGTGCAAACGGCCGAATTTACCGATTCGCACCGTTTGCACTTCCTAAATAGGTTGATGCATGTGGGGGATAATGATGGTTTCAAAACAGACGCCTGTTAGGTTTATACTACACACTCTTTACATGGGAAGCAGCATGCACGAGATTCTTTTCTGCGGTGCTGGCAAAACGAGGCTTTGGCAATAATGTGTAAATTAACGGCCACATGCATCATCCCGGCCGTTTGCGAATTCCAAATTGCGAAAAATAGCGAATCGCAATTTGGAATTCGCAAAACGGGATACATGAATTTTTTCTAATAATATTAGCGATTCGGTAAAATTCGCATTTTTTACCGATTCGCTAATATTATGTGAATTCTAATTTGCTAATTCGCATTTCCCATTGATTCCTATGGGCCAAAAGGCCCATAGGAATCAATGGGAATTGCGAATTTGCAAATTAGGATTCGCATAATGTTGATGCATTCCATGGGTGCAGGGGGGGGGGTCCAAAGGACCCCCTCTGCACCCCTGAAATGTATTTTTAAGTGGATGTTTCACACACACATGTCCTAAGGACATGTGTGTCTGTAACATGCAAGTTAAAAAAATTCATTTTTTTGTTTTTTTAAACATTTTCGCAAATTAACACGAGGGTCAACCTCGTGTTAATTTGCACTTCCAATTTCCATTTTCGCAATTTTTAAAAAAATGATGCATTCCATTTAAGGAATCGCACAAATGCGATTCCTCAAATGCATTCGCATTTTTTAGAAATGCTAAAAAATGCGAATTATGCACAAAAGTTTGATGCATCCCAAAAAAAGATTTTGCATTCGCAAACGGCCGATTTTTCAGAATCGCACCGTTTGCGAATGCAAAAAACGTTGATGCATGTGGGCGTACATGTTTATAAGTTTAAATCGTGCTGAATGGTCCCACTAAATATAATTTCAGTTACCGCCATGTCCCACAACATAGGTTTCTGTCCACAAGCTGTATCTGGTATACAGCGTGATTCATCACTGCCCTTGGGGCACAATAGCGTTCTCTGCGCAGGGTGTGATGGTGCCGAGAGTGTCCGAGACTACCACGATCAGCTGTTAGCTCTGCTGGCCCCGTGGCATGTTGGACAGTGTGCTGGGTATGCATGGGTGTGAAGTGCTACGCGACTTGCAGGGCCCTTGCAGTACTGGTGACTTCACAGTGTGGCTGGTTTCCTACTGTCTCTGCAGTGCGCTGGGCAGTAATTCCGATGGCTCCACGATGAGGCGGGTATCCAGCTGGCCCTGCAGTGTGACTGGAAGTAATGCTGCTGGCTTCACAATGAGGAGAGTATGTTATTGGCTTTCCTATGCGTTGGGCAGTAATGCAGATGGCTCCACACTTTTTTTGAAAAAACAGAGCCCTGGGGAGGTGGGGGTCGCCGGGGCTGCAGGGAGGCGGGGGCGTGTGCCCTGCACATAATTAGCATAGCCCCAGGTAGGTTGCAGTCCCCGGGGCTGCGGGGGCCCAAGCAGGCCTTCGCTCTTTCTTTTTTAGCATTGCCCCCGGGAACTGGCACAACCGGGGCCTCATTAAAATGAAGCGCGGGAGCCTGCGCTTAATTTTTTTTGTTTTCGGTGGGATTCGCGATCCCCCAACGCAAATTCTGCCCTTAAAAAAAATGTTTTTTTGGGTCCTTGGGGTCCTTGTGGGACCTCCTGAGCAGGCCTAGGAGGTCAGGGTGTTACTACCTGTTGGAACTGGCCCTTCTTGCAGGGTCATCCTCAAACTTTTTGCTTCTTCCTCCCTTATTTTTCCTGACCCGTGGCTGTTGGCAATAGGACTCTGCGCACTTTATCACTGCTGATCAGTGCTAAAGTGCATATGCTCTCTATGTAAAGTGTTATTCTAATTGGATATACATGTTTGGCATATTTGTATCACCATGAAGTCCCTATTAAAGTGCACTGGGTATGCCAGGGCTGGTGATGACAAATGCTACTAGTGGGCCTGCAGCACTGATTGTGCCACCCACAGGAGTAGCCCTAAAATGATGTCTCAGGCCTGACACTGCAGTGCCTGTGTGCAGTTTAGAACTGCCATGTCCTCCTGGTCAGTGTCCCCACTGACCAGGCCTAACCCTTCCCTTTTTGTGCACATCAGTCACCCCTAAGGAAGGCCCAAGGTACCCCCCTGGGCAGGGTGCAGTGTATGTGAAAGGTAGAGCATGTACTGGTGCAGGTAACATGTTCTGGTAGTGAATTACAGCCATTTTCGTTTTTCACTATTGTAAGGCTATCTTGCTCCATAGATTAACATGGGGGACGCTGGCTACATGGGTTAACAGCATTTCTTCCCATAGGAACAAGATAGGACATAAGTATCTAGTATCCCTGAACTCAGAATTTAATAACACATCTTTTAGGAAAGGTTGTTTTTAAATCCTGTGTTTGAGAACAGCACTTTTAGAAAGTTGCTGTTCTCTTGTCTGACCCTTCTGTGTGCCTGGGCCTGTTTGTGTATTGACTGTCTTGTTTGAGAGTGACAGGGGCTGGGGAATTCCCCAGGAGGCTGGCTGAGTCAGCCCTAGGCTGAATGACTGCATTTGCAACTTGAGTGGTGGGAGGAGTTAGCACCTGGGCCTGAATAGGACTGTGCCCGCCCCCCACAGTGCTGGCTCCACCCCCTGTGGTGCGTCTGATGTCTCTGCCCTGCACTGTGAAAGGAGAGAAGGAATCATGTCAACAAAGTGCTCCAGGGCTGGGCTTTCCCCCCACAATGCTGGCTCCACCTCCTGCTGGGCGGCTGAGGACCCTGCCCCTCACTCTGAAAGGAAAGAAGCAGCCTGCAAAACAATGTACTCAGGATCCACCCAGAACTGGTTCAGACCGGGCTCAGGGCCCACATGCACCAAGAGAACAAAGACTTTAGGGGTATAAGTACAGGACCCCTGACAACAGAAAATTAGATCATCCTGGAAATCAAGAAGGAACCTCTGCCAAGGAGAAAGCTGAAACTGAAGAAGAAAGATTGTCCTGCTGTTGCTCTGCTGGACTGACCTGTTGCTTTGCTTCCAAGGAGAGGGGAAGGACTTTGCTGCTGAGCTGTGTCCCCTGTCTTGAAGGAATCTCCAAGGGCCTGAGTAGAGCTGGCTCCCTGTTTTGAAGTCCCAGGAACAAAAGGACTTCACCCCCAGCTTCCCTGAACTCTGCTGAGAGAGTTCTCTCCTTCCTAGAGTGCTTGATCCAGATGTGGGGCCTCTGGAAGTTGTACCTGAGCTGGGAAGCTTGAAACTAAGCTTGAGTGACTTTTGAACTTGAAAAGTGTCGCATCGCTTGCTTGCGGACCGCATCACGTCGCTGCTAGCATCGTCGCAGAATCAACGCATCGAGGAGCTGCGAGAGAGAGGATCCCCACTGGACTGCGCATCGTCGCCCCGGAGATCGTCGCAGCCCCTACGAGATCGTCGCATCGTGCCTTTGCGAGAACAGACTTCCTACGGAACCTACCCATCGGAATCCATACAAGTGGCCTTCCTCCCCATACAGACCGGATTCGTCGCAACACGCCCGCTGCTGCAGCGGGGCTGTCGCATCGCCTCCCCAGGGTCTCAGGAGCAACGCATCGCTTGTTTTCCACCGCACCAGCTTCTGCTTTTGGAACTTTGTTGCAACTAAAGGTACTGTGAGTAAACGTGACTCAACTGTGAACTTTTCAAGCATCTGTGGTTTATTTTACCGCAACTTGAAGAACTTTAACGCAACCTTAAGAACTCTTTTTGAAACCATATTCTTGAACTGTGTATGTTGGATTTTTTGCCAAGCTACCTAGAGGGTGAGCAGGGGTTATCTCAGAGGGTTATCTCCTTGCCCTGACTAGAAGCAAGGGTCCCTATTTGGACAGTGGTAACTACTTCTGCCAACTAGAGACCCCCAGATCTAACACTACCCTGCCCCCTTTTCTTCTTTTTCATGTTATTTTTTCTGATTTCTTGTAACTCGGTTACTGAGTCACAAGATGGCTGCTAAAACTTCCTGGTTTGAAGTGTTAGCAGCCAATCAGAATTGAGCTCTTGCTCGGGAGGCGTCACAAATCCTCCTCGGTGCTCAGATATTGATATTTTTTCTTTTTTGAATTTCTCAGGAACTAATGGACAGATTTACATCGTTTAATAAAAGTGCTCTTTCTGAACCAATACCCACCTTTATAGGGCTTCTTCTAATACTAAGTGTGGGGGGCCTCTTGTCCCCCACTCGTCCCCAGGGACCACTACCTTATTTAAATGCGGGGGTCCCCTGGGGACTGCCACCCTCCAGGGCTGACTCCAACAATGTCCCGGGATGGCCACCCCTGGGACATTGCAGTTTGCAATGACAGGGCGTGAAGCGAAGCAGAATTGCTTTTCGACAAGGGGAGCTGCAATGTGTGCTCCTGCAGTAGGCAGGGAGCCGGCTGGGACCACGGGGTGTTGGGGCTCCCCCTGCGGTCCCCAACATGAGGCCAGGCCCCAGGAGATGGGGTCCCCTGGGCCAAATGAGGCCAAGGGAAGGGGGACCACATGGCCTTCCTCCCATAAAAATGTAAATATTGCTGATGGGGTCCCTGGGCCGAAAAAGGTCTCAGGATGAGGGCCACATGGCCCCCTCCTGTAATTGTTATTTAAAAAAAAATACATAAACAAGTGGCCAGGCCGGGGAGATGGGGTCCCAGGGGCCAAAATCGGCCTCGGGAGGGAGAGCCGTGGCCCCCTTCCCTTGTTTAATTAAAGAAAACAAAAAAATAGTTTAGACCCTGGGGGATAAGGTCTCCAGTGGCCAAACAATATTAAGAGAATGGGGCCACACAGCCCCCCTTTTTTAAAAATGAAAAGAAAGGAATCCTAAGGGGCCTTAGGGGCGAACTAGCTCACCAGGTACCCCCAGAAAGCCCCACACAGTAGGATTGCTGACAAGTGGTCCGCGGCCACACCCCTTTTACACTACTCTGCAAACACGCCTCTTGGCACACTGGGGGTGGGGCAATGAGGTCCCCTTGTGTCCTGAGGACCTAAGGACTAGAGTGGACTACATCCCCTTAGCAGCAGTGCGCTAGGAGGCACTTTTGTAGAGTGGTGTAAAAAGAGGGCGTGGCCTCTGATCACTCTCAGCAATCCAGCTGTGTGGGGCTTACTAGAGGTAACAGGAGGGCTAATTGGCCTCCAAAGCCCCAGGGAGGTGGCGGTCCCTGGGGCTTTGGAGGTCTTTGAGGCCCCAGCCCTAAATAAAGTGAAGCCCCGGGGAGGTGCCGGTCTCCGGTGCAGCGTGGTGGGAAAGAGCCCACCCATGCATTTATGTTAACAAGCCCCATAGAGGTGGTAGTCCTTGGGACTACTGGGGGGTCGCATGCACCCGCGCATTATCAGCAAAGCCCTGGGGAGGTGACAGTCCCCGGGGCTGCATGGGCCACCGTGAGCCCCCACACCATAAAAAAACATTGCCCCTGGGACCTGGCTCAAACGGGGGTTTAAAAAAACAGGAGACCGCGCTTTGTTTTTAAAAATAAATTGTCCAGATTCGGGCACCAGGCGCAACTCTGGCAGAAAATGTAAAAATAAAATGTTTTTTATGGGCCTTGTGGGTCCCAGTGGGACCCCCTGACCAGGCCAAGGGGGTCAGGGTGTTTTTACCTTGCCCCCTTTTCTTGTTGTTCAATGTTTTTCTCGCCTTTTTTCTTGTGACCCAGTACAGAGTCACAAGATGGCTGCCAACATTTCCTGGTTTGAAGAGTTGGCAGCCAATCAGAAACAATATTGTCCAATGGCTCTAGCAGCAGAGGAGCACACAACAGCAGTAAGGTAACAATTTCCTTCATTGTCATGTAGCAAGGTGAACATAACATCCGTCATTTTGCATGCTTGCCGTATTTCGCCTACACGTTTCAGTGTCACTCGCACCTTCTTCTTGGGCTCTCGGCAACTCCGATGTTATGAGGCTCCACAGTCTCAGGTGTTTGCCTTTTATAACGTGAGTTGTCTCGCAGTGAGTTATGGGCTCTATAGTTCTGGCTCTAATTACCCCAGTGGGTTCAGTTGTTGCCATCGATTAAAGCAAGTTCACAGTGAGTAATTAGAGGCAGAACTAATTAACTGAGTATTTGTATGGGATAGTGAATGTGTGTATGGTTCGGTGGGGGGTGTGTGACTGCCCAAAGATGTGTGAATAGTTGATTCACTAGATATATGAAGTTAAAACTACATGTTCTAACAGTTGTTTGGGTGAGTTTATCTTTATGGGTGTGGTGATGAGCAAATATATTTCTCAATGGTACATGTCCAACAAACTAGAAAAATAAAAGGCAGTGTATGTGTCAGTTGTTGTATATAAATAAGTATACATAAGACTCAATGATTGTGTGAGTGACTGTATGGATAACTTTATACTTGTAATAATGATTTTATAATTCACTAAGTATGACTTACTATCTAAATGAATAGATGAAGTTGTGTTTGTATAAGTGTGTAGCTAAGTAAATATGTAAGTATGATCCATTGTTTGCATAAGTGAGTAGGATGACTTCATATGTGAATAGGATGTGTGCTGGTGTGTACTGTCGATTTAGGTGTATAAGTATTTTTGATAGTGTTCTATTGTTCATTGACAGCATGTATGAGTGAATCTACAGGTAAGTGATTAGATGTGTGTATACATCTATGAATCACTGAGTGGGGTTTTAGATACTTGTATTGCTGTAACAATGGATTCAAATATGATACTCTGTATATTACAAAGAGTGATGAAAGATTTTACTAGTGTATGTCAGTCAGTCAAAATACTCTTTATTCGATTTTTGTTAAAATCATAAAAGGCAAAAAGCAGACACAAATACAATATTTAAGACATCACTTGATCTCATTACAAAAAGGTTTTCTGCATAATGATTACATTTCATCAGATTGTTACACGCAAAAATACAAATCTATTTACAAACATTAAAAATTTTCCTTTAAAAGCAAATTTAAGTTAAAACAGATCAGTCTGGGGTAGTCTTTTCTTTCTAGTTCTAAATGCCGCGGTTAGATAGCAAGCAACACTGAACATGGTGTAAGTATCTGCTAATGTTTGAAGGAAGATTAAGGCTGGCCTTATTTGAGTAAAGCCCGCCGCTTTCAAGACAGGGAATAGATATTTTTTCCTTTCACTGCTATAAAAGTCACAAAAAAATATAAAATGAAGGGTGTCTTGAACTGAAAATTGATCACATCCGCATGGCGGACCATCATCAGGTTTTGACCACACCGGAAAATTTCCTAGAGAGTAATGGATTAAGTTCATCCTGAATTTGGTTAGTAGGAGTCTATGTAGAGGATTGGTCACAGTTTTTAGATAGGGTTCCATGGTGGGCGAAGTGGTTAAAACAATATGTGCCCTCACCGTGGGTTTCCTCAGTTCCAAATCTTCTCTATCCATCCGAACCCTCTCCAGGAATATCTGCTTAATCCATCTGACATCCTCCCTCCTGATGCTAGAAGGGTCATTAAAGAGTTCCGGTCTCCCCAGCATTAAAAAAGTAGATTTAATGAATTTTAGCCAGGGGATTCTCATGGCGTTATCCCTTGCAATGACGTCCTTAAGGATGGCATGGTTTAGCGTCAGCTCGGTATTCAACCATGTTTTGACCCAGAAAAGGAGGGGGGCTAATTTTAGTTTATCAGAGATGTATGGTAAGCCTATTTCCTCATGGATAGAAAAGGTGGGTGTGGAATCAGGGACAGATAGAATATTCCTGATGATACCGTTTTCTACCCTCTGTATTTTTGCCGTCTCTGCATAGCCCCAAATCGCAGATCCATACATAGCGATTGGAACGCACTTACTATTGTATATTTTAATCACCGCCTCCATTGGTTTTGCTCCCAGTCTTTTTGTGAAGGCCAGCAGGGCTGATGAAGATCGTGCTAAGCTGAGACTTTTAGCTTTGATCTGGGGGACCCAGGACCCTCTTTGGTCAAAAAGGACTCCCAGGTATGGAAAGGCTGGAACCCTAGAAAGGATCTCCCCTTTACAAATAAAAGATTTTTTCTGCAACATATTTACTTTGCGACCGATGATCATAGTGTGGGACTTGGAAACATTGATTTTCAAGTCTAGATTCCCCATAAAGGAACCAAAGCGGTCCAGAAGAATCTGTAGACTAATCCCTGTTCGTGCTATCAGGACGGCATCGTCCGCGTATAGGAGGGCTGGGATCTGAGCACCTCCTACACGGGGAACATCAACCAATCCTGTTTCTAGGTATTTCCCCAGACCATTTATATAAATAGTAAAAAGAAGGGGGGCCAGGATACAACCCTGGCGCACCCCTTTTTCAGATTTAAAACTTTCCGTGCACCTTCCGTCCCTAGTGACTCTTATTTTTGCCTTGAGATCTTGGTGTAACCTTGCCATAAATGCCACCAAGGGCTCCTCTATGCCTAGGTCTAGTAGAATGGTCCATAGCTTACTTCTATTCACCAGGTCGAAGGCCGAGGAGAGGTCCATAAAGGCCAGGTAAGCTGTCCCCTCCCCGGCCACCGTATACCTGGAGACTAAAAGGTGGAGATTAGAGCATTGTTCCAAAGTCCCCCTATTCTCGCGAAAGCCGTATTGGATATTCGAGAGTCCCCCATTCAGTTCTATATTTTCCCTTAGTTGGTTCAGAAGGACTCTACCTAAGATTTTAAAAGTAGAGTCGATGAGGGAAATTGGGCGATAGCACCCGGGGTCCTCCCGATTTCCCTTCTTAAAAATGGGAACTATTATGGATGTTGCCCATGTTTGAGGTAGGTATCCTTCGGCTGCTGCTCTGAACACTCTAGTCAGTACTTTACTCCATAGTACTGGGCAATATTTAAAAAAGTCTCCCGGGACACCATCAAGGCCTGGTGCCTTATTTTTTGTGGTATCTCTAATGGCTTTAAGGACCTGCTCTTCCGTAAATACCACTGTGGCTGCACAGTGAGCCACCTCAGTGGTACTTAGGCAGGCTAATGGTTCACCCCCATAAATGTTGCTAAAATGCTGTACCCATCTCTCATCGGGAATTACACAATCTGTGTTCAGGTTGTTCTCCCCTGTAAAAAAGGAGTGGTTTATAATTTCCCAGAACTGTTTACTGTTTTTTAAAACATCTACATTGAGTAGATCAGTCCAAGCATTGTTCTTAATCTCGTTTTTCCTTGCCCTCACATTGGCTTTATAGGCCCGTCTTAAATGAGAGATTAGTTCTTTATCCCTTTCCTTGGCCTTAAGAGCCAGTTTCAATTCTCTATGTGCCTTCGAGCATTTCCTATCGAACCATTTGTGGGGGTTTGTGGGGTACTTAGATTTGGGTTTTGTAAGATCCCTGACGGTTTGTGCACAGATACTATTAAAAGCTGCAACAACCTGAAGGTTCGAGGCAGTTTGATCTAGACAAGTTTCTATCGGTCCCTCGATTTTGGGAAGTAAGGTTTCCATAAACCGTTCCTCCATGGCCATACCCCATCTGAGTCGTCTGCCCTGATCACTGGGCACCGTCAAGGCGCAAACCCGGGGCTGGTCCATCTGGCTGCGCCATAAGTCACTCCAGTGTATTGCAGTTGACAGGGGGTTATGATCACTATGGGGTGAGACAGTTACTTTATAATCACTTGTCTTTGAAATTAAGCCTACGGACATGAATATGTAATCAATTATCGTCCCCGTAGTTGTACCTTTAAAGGTGGGGACCTTCTCATTAATAGCAGTTTTAAATGATTCGTATAAATTAAAATTGGCACACAATAGGTCAAGTGACTCCCCCATTTTGGTGTGTTCGAAGTGAGGAATGCAGGCTCCGTCAGGAGAATCTGCATCTAGTGATTGACAAGGCAATTGACATTTGTGGCTATTAAAATCGCCCATTAAAAGAATTTCGAAGGGAGTATGTAAATTTTGACTGTATTTATTAATCAAGTTCGCCAGACAATGCACATGTTCAAGTTCATTTGGTCCGCCCCAGGCATTGTAGAAATTAATTACTAGTATGATACAGCCTGGGGAGACTGTCCATTCTATTGCTAGAATGTTTGGGGAACCTGAGTTCAGTAGGTTAAAAGTTCCTGTTAGATCTAATGAAAAAAATGTAATAAACCCCCCCTTTGCTCTCCCCGCGTTACTGGTACTAGCGGGTATTATAAAACTTAGGAAGCCATCTAAGTGGAAGGAAAGTGAAGTGTCCCACGTTTCTTGCAGAGCTATGACCTTATGTTTAGAAATGTGTTGTATCCAGGTAGGGTCTGATCTTTTAGCTCTTATTCCTGCGACGTTCCAGGTCATAAATGTACATGGTAGGTGAGTTACCCTCTCAGGCATGGCTATTATAGGTGATGTTAGGTGTATAGGTAGTCAATCGTTAGTGTTCAAATCACTTAAAGGATTAAAACGCTTAACCAAATCCATAATAGGGCCTGTGTTGTGGTACGTTGGTGAATTTCGGCTCACTTTCCTAGTTACGGTTTGCCACCCATTAACTGCTGGGACCATGTTTGGGGGGGGCCTCTTCTGTGAGTTGAAATGGGGCTGTGGGGGATAAAAGAAGCCTAATGGGACTGCCCTGAGGCTATCACTTTCCTTAATATCTGATCCATCCCAGAACAGAGTACTCGGGCAATGGTCGTTATTAAAGTTTATCACCACACAATCACCTTTCACATTTTTAGCCCGTTTTCCCACCCATCCTACCCTTCTTGCGGCTATAATGCTAGAGGATGTATTTGAGTCACCGCTACTTAAATCATCACACCATTTTTTTGCTTTTCCAATAAGTGCGGGAGTTGACTCCTCCTCGCCTTGCCTTAGTGGGGTCACCCCTAGGAAAACGGCTACATAGGGTACTACCGCAGGGGGCAGATTTAGATGAATTTTACTTCCCATGTAATTAGTTTCCCCTGATGTTGAGGGGACCTCCTGTCGGGTAATAGGTATGGGTGGATGGGGGACCTGTAAACCCACTATATCTGATTCCATGGGCTCGGAGGTGGCCTCATAAAGTGGTAAAGGTGAGTGTTGTGCTCTGTGACAATCTACGGCCTTTTTGTCACTAAGATGCAAGCTATCGATTTTTTTTGCTATATCATCTATCAAGACACATTTTTTTAGCAAGCCATCGAGACAAGTGTTCATGGTATCTACTATGTCCTTTGCAATTCCCACTAAGAGGGGTTCAATCCGTTCCTCGAAAAGAGCCTCAATAAGGTCCTTTAGAGACTCCTCCATCCCATGAGTAACTCGAGGGGGGGCCTCCCTCTTCTTACGTTTTTTCGAGGGTGATTTTAAAGTTCCCATAGGGTCCAAACTTACAGTGGGACGCAAGGTTTGGGATGCGCAAGCTTGAGGTAAAGTGGAAACAGTAGCAGTTATGGGTTTTGTTATGATAACGTCAGGCTCTAAAGGGATGGCTTGTGCTTCGGGTAGTATAGCTGAGGAGGGGGACTTAGCTATTAAACCCAGTTCTTGCTGTGCTGTAGCTATTTCTTTAGTTAGAGCCCCCACCGCAGAAGTAAGGTAGGACAAGATGGAGTCAGATTGTTTTGCCACTTTAGCCTTTTTCCTGCCATCGTCTGCGGTAGCTCCGCGTTTCCGCTTACTCATGTTAGCAGAAGATGTACGATGGGTGGCCCAGCCCTGCCTGGTCTTGCCGTGGACTGCCGTAGACTGTCCCGCCCTTGTCCCGGGCTTCTCCCGGGCTGCTCCCGCGCGCTCCCGCGTCGCGGGGGGAGACGCTGGTGTTTATGCGCCGCCTGGCGCCAAATCGCGGTATGCGGCTTCCGTCCGCACTGGTTGCTGGGGCTTGTAGTCTCTGCTCCTGCTGCCCCCGGTGGTGTGTGCACGGCGGCGGCGCTCGATGGCAGAGAGCACCCCGGCTTCAAGCTGGATGGTTGTTGTCCCTTCACGGACCCCTCACGCCAACAACACAACAACGCTGCGCCCCTGGTGAGTGCGCTGTGTCCCCCGCTCTGCCGGGGGAGACGCTGGTGTTTATGCGCCGCCTGGCGCCAAATCGCGGTATGCGGCTTCCGTCCGCACTGGTTGCTGGGGCTTGTAGTCTCTGCTCCTGCTGCCCCCGGTGGTGTGTGCACGGCGGCGGCGCTCGATGGCAGAGAGCACCGCGGCTTCAAGCTGGATGGTTGTTGTCCCTTCACGGACCCCTCACGCCAACAACACAACAACGCTGCGCCCCTGGTGAGTGCGCTGTGTCCCCCGCTCTGCCGGGGGAGACGCTGGTGTTTATGCGCCGCCTGGCGCCAAATCGCGGTATGCGGCTTCCGTCCGCACTGGTTGCTGGGGCTTGTAGTCTCTGCTCCTGCTGCCCCCGGTGGTGTGTGCACGGCGGCGGCGCTCGATGGCAGAGAGCACCGCGGCTTCAAGCTGGATGGTTGTTGTCCCTTCACGGACCCCTCACGCCAACAACACAACAACGCTGCGCCCCTGGTGAGTGCGCTGTGTATGAAAAGGTGTATGTGATTGTCATGTGGATGATGTCATCAGTGATGTCATTTGAGATGTCATCAGTGATGTCACTGACCATGTCATGAATGATGTAATATGTGACATAATCAGCAGTGGATTGCGGGTGCGCGAAATATAGTTAGTACAACTAACTATATAGGAGCAATTTCAATGGTTTTGTATGAGTGAAATGTCCAGCTAACTATAACACCCCTAAAACTTATAGTTTTTGAGTGAATTTTAAAGGTTTTATAAATGCTAATTCCTAACTATATAAGGCCTGAAACCTATGTTTTTTTCAGTGAATTTCAAAGGTTTTTTAAATGCTAATTCCTAACTATATAAGGCCTGAAACCTATGGTTTTTTCAGTGAATTTGCAAGGTTTTTTAAATGCTAATTCCTAACTATATCAGGCCTGAAACTTATGTTTTTTTCAGTGAATTTCAAAGGTTTTATATAAGACCTGAAAGCCCACCAGGAATCTCCAGTATGCGTCAGGGGACTGCATTGCAGAGAGGTGTAATGAAGCCACGCCCCTTTTTACACCTCTCTGCAACGCAGCCCCCGTGTATGTTTGAAGAGGGGGAACTAATTCCCCTTGCATACTGGGAGCCCCTGGGGGCCAACTAGCCCACCTGGAACCTCCAGTATGCGCCAGGGGGCTGCATTGCAGAGGTGTAATGAGGCTATGCCCCTTGTTACACCTCTCTGCAACGCAGCCCCCTGGCGTGTTTGCAGAGGGGGAACTAATTCCCCTTGCATACTGGGGGTCCCTGGGGGCCAACTAGCCCACCAGGAGCCTCCAGTATGCGCCAGGGGGCTGCATTGCAGAGAGGTGTAATGAGGGCACACCCTTTTTTACACCTCTCTGCAATGCAGCCCCGTGCATGTTTGAAGAGGGGGAACTAATTCCCTTTGCATACTAGGGGTCCCTGGGGGCCAACTAGCCCACCTGGAACCTCCAGTATGCGCCAGGGGGCTGCATTGCACAGAGGTGCAATGAGGCTATACCCCTTTTTACACATCTCTGCAACGCAGGCCACTGGCGCGTTTGCAGAGGGGGGACTAATTCCCCGTGCATACTGGGGGTCCCTGCGTTATATCTGCCCAAACGCTGATATACCGAACGATTGAAAATGACTTTTCTTGAGAAACATTTGGATTTGGATTATCATGTCCTATACTTTGGAATTTTTGAAAGACTGACTTTGAGGATGCTATAAATTACTCAAGTCTGCCCGAATTGTGTGGGTAAAATTGATACCTAGTCACTTTGAATAAGAATGTACTTACGTCTCGTCTAACATTTGGAAGAAATATCTAGTTATATGACAACAGGATACTGACATAACTTGAAGGAAATAAGAACGCCCTGAAGAAGTTCTGTTGTACAGAACGAAACGCGTCGGCTGGCTGTGGTACATAAACTTAAGGAAAATAAAAGCATTTGAATATACACCAAGATTCAGCACTTCAATAAGGACTCTAAGTGATATGATTTGATTGGACTTATTGTGCAAGTGGTGCTGTGCCAAACTTTGGAATATTCTCCACTACTCTCTACTACTTACTCTCTACTACTCCACTACTCTCTAATACTCACTCTCTACTACTCATTCTCTACTACTCTACTACTCTCTACTACTCTCTCTCTACTACTCACTCCCTACTACTCACTATCTACTACTCTCTACTACTCACTCTCTACTACTCTCTACTCTCTACTACTCACTCTCTACTACTCTCTCTCTACTACTCACTCTTTACTACTCACTCTCTACTACTCTCTACTACTCACTCTCTACTTCTCACTCTCTACTTCTCTCTACTACTCACTCTCTACTACTCTCTCTCTACTACTCTCTACTACTCACTCTCTACTACTCACTCTACTACTCACTCTCTACTACTCACTCTCTACTACTCTCTCTCTTTACTACTCTCTACTACTCACTCTCTACTACTCTCTACTATTCTCTCTCTCTGCTACTCACTCTCTACTACTCTCTACTACTCACTCTCTACTACTCACTCTTTACTACTCTCTACTACTCACTCTTTACTACTCTCTACTACTCACTCTCTACTGCTCTCTACTACTCACTCTACTACTTACTCTCTACTCCTCTCTACTACTCGCTCTCTACTACTCACTCTCTACTACTCTCTACTACTCACTCTACTATTCACTCTACTACTCTCTACTACTCACTCTCTGCTACTCTCTCTACTGCTCTCTACTACTCTCTACTACTCACTCTCTACTCTCTATTACTCACTCTCTACTCTCTACATCTCTACCTCTCTCTACTTCTCTCTCTACTAGTCTCTACCTCTCTACCTCTACCTCTCTACCTCTACACCTCTACCTCTCTACCTCTCTCTACACGCACACATATACACATATATATATGCATATATATGCATATGCATTTATATATATGTATGTGTATATATATATACATACATATATAAACATATATAATCTGCATATCTATATAAATACAAATATAAATGCATGCATACATATACATATCTGCATACATATGCATTTTATTTACATGAAAGTTTTAAAAACACTAATAAAAACAAAGCTAAAAAGCCACCTCATTACAAACAGAATGGCTTTAACTTAAACGAGGGCGAGATCTATTGCATTTTCAATGCTTGTTTACTTTGGTTACATCAAGAAGGCATTCAGATGGGTCACACATTTGCCATAAATTCTGAATGTTAGCACTCTAGTTGCTCATTAGATCACTGTAGTAAAGCTACTGCTCACCAGGGAAGTCTGCTGCTGGTATTCAAAGTGCATGTTTCAGTCTGCATGTCAGAATTATTTAATGAAATAGAAGAGGATTTGAGAAGTCACTCAAAATGTGCCCTAATTTTTCTTTCTGAAGCACTAATCATACTTTCTATGGCAAAATGAACCCCCTCATTTTGTTCCTTTTTAAATTAAATGTTTTCAGACTTACCACTTCATTCCAATCAAGATGGCTTCTGGTGTGCCATACTTTTGTCATAAGTAAGATGTTAGCGCTCTAGTTGTTCTTTAGAACACTCTGGGACATTCTGTCATTGGGCTATACTTGGGCTACATCTGGGTGATATTTGGGCTACATTTGGGCTCTTTTGTCTCTGGTGGCCATCTTGGGAGACTGCATGTCAGAATTTTTTAATGAACTAGAAGAGGATTTGAGAAGTCACTCAAAATGTGCCCTAATTTTTCTTTCTGAAGCACTAATTATACTTTCTATGGCAAAATGAACCCCCTCATTTTGTTCCTTTTTAAATTAAATGTTTTAAGAGTTACCACTTTATTCCAATCAAGATGGCTTCAGGTGTGCCATACCTTTGTAATAAGTAGGACTGTTAGCACTCTAGTTGTTCTTTATAACACTCTGGGAGGCTGCAGTAGAACACAAAGGAATCAACTGACAGTCTCTGTCCTTGTTGGATGTACATGTTTTACTGAGAATGTCAGACTTCATTCTCACATGAGTGAGAAAGATAATGTGAATTTACAGAAAATATGCTTTCAGTTTAGCTTATAGATCCCCTTCCAAACCACTGTGGGAAAAGCATGAGATAATAGTTTTCTTTCAAACATGATTAATGATATCCCAACAGAAGGCTTTTTCACATGGTAAAATCACCTTAGAACACACCACAATTCCTAAAATGAGTATGGTACCATCAACAAATGAATTATAATGTAACTAAAGTCCTAAAACCTTCTATTAACTGCAATGCTTTTTAATGAGGTGCTATCATGTATATTGGTCCAAAGATGGCTGCCAACACTTCTTGGATGAAGTGCTGACAGCCAATCCGATCTCACGATGAGATTTGTGGTTAGGCTCCGCCCAGATATATACATTTTTTCACATTTGATTTTCTCAACAACTACTGGAGGGATTTACACCATTTAAGCAAAAGCGTGATCTGCAAATCAGACTCTACCATTTTGCCAAATTTCTTGTAATTCCGTTCAGCCGTTCGGGCTGTAGCCGTGTCTAATCGTCCTATGGAAATTAACATGGGGAAAACACGTTTTGGGACCCCCTTTTTTCTCAGCCCCCACTTCACGAATCCCCCTAAAACTTTCAGGGAAGGAGCGGAGCGGGCCATCTTCTTTGAGAAATTCGCGAAGATTCATCAACCGGTGCCAAAGTTATTTCCAATAGAATGTTGCGGATTTCCTATGGAAACTAGGTCCTAACTATATATACCTACTGGTGACCGCCAGTAGGTTTTGTGTATATATATATATATATATATATATATATATATATATATATATATATATATATATGGCGTAGCTTGTCACACCGAACCAGGAAAAGTTCAATAACAGCAACAAAGAGCCGACCCATAGAGTGCTGGTGAACAGTGATTTATTTCTTCAAAGCCAGCGCTGCCGCCACTATATATATACTAATATTATAAAGAGAAAGCCCAAACCTTTGGGGCGGGTAATCTCAGTAACCACAGCACCAACCACAACACCCAATACAGCGTTGGAAAGGGCAGTTGCAGCAGAAGGACATAGGCTATGCAGATGCCCACCATATACATTTAAAAGGTAAAAGAACCGTGCCAGCAAAGTAGTCCCTTGTGGGCGTGTCTGCATTGTGCTGTGGGCGTTTGCTGGGCGTGACAAACGCTGGGGGCGTGTGGTACGTTCTGCCCTTCATGCCATGTCTCATATCGTGTGCTGTGGGCGTGTGCTGGGGGCGCGGCATTACGAAAACATGTGGTACGTTCCTCCCTTCATCTCATATCCTGTGCTGGGGGTGTGGGTGTGTGCGGGGCGTGGCATCACGAGAAAAAAAAAGCGAGCGTACATTCCAGCTCCGGGTGTGCTTGCTCCGCGCTCCCAGTGCCGTGCACTTGCTTTACTGTATGTAGGTCAGGCATGGCGCTATTCTCAAGGGCCGGAAGGAGCGCAAACAGGGGCCATTGTGCAGGAAATCTAATCTCGCCTTATCGTCCGGTGACGCCTGATGCGCACACTGGAGATTTACCACTTCTGTTGCGCACAGGCCTCGCGCGACGCACATCCGGAAACAAGGCCCGCCTCCACGGAAATAGCAAGAAAGGGCCTATCCCTCCCCCGGTAAGTACATTGCTGGCATGGCGGGCCACATCTCCAGCAACATACTCATATTGTTTCACCACCCATTTGAAAAATGCACAGGTCTCTCTCATTAATGGATAGCACCGAGATACACTTTTAGACACACCTCTCGCCAGAAGTTCTATGGAGGGCGCTCACATATTAGGATTTAGGCATTTGTTATGGTCATTTTTATTGGGCAATATTTTGTGTTCTGGGGGCAATGACAATGGGCGCGACAATTGGCCGGCAGCAATTCATACCCCGACAACGTCGAGACGGGCTGCTAGTGTATATATATAACCTTTTTCGTGTGCAATGTTTGGCGGCTGACCCAGTCGTGGAAGAAGCCACTCTGCTGCTGTGGACCCGCGGTGACTTCAGTCGACAGTACACCGTGTTAGGGAAGTAGTGTCTATTTGGACACACGAACTGAGCAATGCGCATCAGGAGAACGTGATCTTTACCTACAAAGGATTTAATTTTTAACAAAAACGCAAGACTTTGGGCACTTCTCACTTGAGAAATACTAATCCAAGCTACTACAGGACCCAGAAGGCCACAGTTGTGGCAACGCCCATTCGGGCGGTCCCAGCGTTATATTAAGCAACATGCCTGCCTGAATTCATCGCTGCACCTGAATGCCAATGATTAAGAGGATACTCGAAACGCGTCTGGCAGAAGGCGCTATGGTCTTCAAAGCACGTTTCTTTGTGTGAGCACATTGCAGTGTCTGAATAAAACTGGTGCAACAATTATCTACTTGGCGGCACTTCTTCAAGGGTAACCTTTTCCGTGTGCAATATATATATATATATATATATATATATATATATATATATATATATATATATATATATATATATATATATATATTGCAACACAATCCGACTATATAGTCGGAAAAGCGGCAAGCACACTGGTATCCGGATTTAAAGTAATTTTAATGCAGACCCCCTCACCCCAGACAGACGCGTTTCGCTAATCTAGCTTAGTCAGTGTAAAAAAAAAAAAATATATATATATATATATAATTATTGCAAGCAAGAAAGATGTTGCTGCACTCCAGTATATCACAAATTGTGTATACTATTGCTTCAATAAAGACGTGTAATTTGTGAGATACTGGAGCACAGCAGCATCTTCCTTGTTTGCAATTTTACTGGGATTCCAAACTGCCCCCACCGCCAGCACCGGCAATGGAGTGCACCAGGACCAGCCTGACCACATATTCTTTTTTTTTGCGAGGGAGTATATATTGCGCGAACTGGACCCGATAAACCGGGTATCAGAGCACGTTACATAGCACCAGTTTCTTTACACAAGAACACATTCATTTTTCTTAGGCACGGGCGATTAAGTGATTTGCCCAGAATCACAGGATGTTGAGCGTTGTAGCCAAGATGTGAACCCGGTTCCCCAGCTTCGACGTCAACCGCTCTAGCCGTAAGACTACATCCTCTCCCCAACTCACATTGTGAGATTCAGTGTGTCTAAGGCACGCAGTAATAGTTTCCATCATGGTGACAGTAACAAAACACTTAGGCCGAGATGTAGGAAGGCTATTACCGGTCGGTAATGGCCGAAATCGTCAATTACCGACCTGTAATAGCCTATCAGATGTAGGTGGTATATTTACCGATTCGGTAAATAATGAATCAGTATTTACCGAATCATCATTTACCGATTCGGTATTTACCGAATCGGTAAATGAGATGTAGGAAGCACTAAAGAGTGCTTTTGTGCTTTAAGGATTCGTTATTTACCAGTAACTATTAGTTGGTGGTAAATAAGGAATTCCTTTGTAAATGCAAATCTGTGCATTTACACCTGTGCCATGTGACAGACATACATGCCCTTAGGGCATGTTTGTATGCCACATGTGCACACTAGCACTATTCAGGGGTGCAACAGGGTGTCAAAGTGCCACCCTGCCACCCTTGACTCTTTCCCTATTTTACCGAATTGGTATTTACCGATTCGGTAATTGACATTCATTCCTATGGGCCTCCAGGCTCATAGGAATGAATGGCAATTACCGAATCGGTAAATACAGATTCGGTAAATACCGAATCTTAACGATTCGGTATTTTTTACCGACTTTTTATCTACATTGCATTTACCGATTCGAAAATACCAAATCGGTAAAATTTGGTAGTTTCGAATCGGTAAATTACAATTACCTACATCTAGCCCTTAGTACTCTCTGTGCACATTGCCAATATAATTTTCGGGCCACATATTTTACAAACACTCCTTAATGCATGTGGATTGGCTTTATTTGGGCAGCTTGGCAGCATTTGAACTCTTAAAAGACAGAGAATCCACTTAATTTATGTAGAACCTTTTAAGAGCTGGAGTAGTTTAAATGAAAATAATTATCTGTTGGAGTTGCTGATCATGATATTAATAATTTTATGATAGTGACACATAATAGAGTAACTCTCACATTTACGTATGCATCTGATACCACTTGAATATTAATATAATTTAATGACTGATTAATGTCCAACTCTTTTTATAATGTTGAATATTCTACCCTTTATTGATTGTTTTGTAACGGCTATGTTTAGTGTTATGGAAATAGACAAAAACAAATAAAAATGTTATTGTTTCTCTGGGGTCCTGTGTAGACAACGTAGCAATATGCCATTTCAATTATGATTGACTTGCTTCAAATTTAATTGGGTTAGTAGATTAAGCATATTGATGCTTGGAACAGCAATATAAATGTTAACAAAGCAGACTTCATAGAAAGCTACTGTTGAACTAGCCATGTTTTGAATTTATGTCTGAATAGAGTGTGAGATGGTTCTCTTTTTAGATCTATGGGAAAGAGAGTTCCAGTGTTTGGGTGCTTGATAAAAGAAAAAGCACCCACCCATGCAGTTGTGGAAAATAAGGAATGTAAACCATGTTAAGATTGGCAGACTGCATGGAGCGTGTGGGATAATAAGATAGGATGTTTTCCAAATATGAAATAAGCTAGAATTTTATTGAGCTAAATTTGCCAGGCAGATGGGATTGAAGAGCAACCTTTTACCATGAGGATACAATGAAGCATGTTGAGATGAGATTATATGGACTGGTGGCTCAGACGGATCAAAATGTGATGAGTAGTCACATCCTGCATAACCTAGAAGTCCAATAGTAAATATACAGAATGTCTTAAATAGCTGACATTGCTTTTAATCAATGCGAGAAATAACAAATTGGCGAACCATAGTCTTGCAATCGAAATCAGGAAGGGGCGAGCATTTTTATTCTAGAAGTTTTTACCAATAGGAAGCAGGTAGATGCAGCTTGTTTGAATTGGTTGGAGGAAATCAAATTATAATCAAATTAACAATAAAGGTTTTTGGCTGCAGTTGCCGGAACTGGTGCAGGTCCTACATCTAAAGGCCATCAAACAGCAGAACATAAGGACAATTGTTCACAAAACACAGAGACTTCAGTCTTGTCATGGTTAAACCTTAGACAAATCACCTTCACCCCCCTCGCTGCTAATAACATGCTGACACAAAATATTTCCTGGGTGGACCCAAGGTTTTCAAAGGTCGGTACAGTGGCTTGTGTATCATCTGCATATGAAATGTTCTGGAATCCAAGGTAGTGTACTAAGGAAGCAAGAGGAGTGATAAAGATATGAAAAAGATTGGGGCCATCAGAGGAGTACTTTGGCACCCCAAAAGGGAAGAGGAAAATGGTAAAAGGGGGAAACTATATTAGTTCTGCTACTGAGAATAGAATGGAACTGTATTTAAAATTCCTATATGGTGAAGAGGAGAGATAACAGTAGCATGAGAGACTGTATCAAGGACGGCAGAGAGATATAGTGGGACCAGAGAGCAGAGCCTTCCTGGTCTACTATGATACTTCTTAGATTCTCAATAACTACAAGAAGAGCAAAATCAGTGCAATGCTGTAATATAAAGTCAGGTTGAGTATGCTGTAGTAAGTGGTTTGACTCAAGATATGTGAAGAGCTGCGTATTTTCTTGTCTCGCCCATATTTATATAGGCAATGGTAAGAGGTAAATACAGCAAAAGTTACTTAGAATGGTAGGGGCAACCTTAGTGCATTTGAGGACTGCCACAAGTAATGCATGTTTCCAAGAATCAGGAATTGTAACAGATAACAGAGAAAGACTGCAGATATCGATGAGAGTAGGATAGATCCAAGTTCAAGAGTTGAGATGAACAAAGGTCTATTGAGGAGCTGGAGTTTATATAAGTACGTCATGACCTGATGTCTTCGCAATACAGAGATGAAAAATAAGCAAAGATGGGTTGGTAGCAGAAACTGAGGGCAGGTTTTAAGATTTGGAGGGTCCAAGGAAGGTGTGAAAGTGAGCATTTAATTTTGAGATTTCATCATACAAATAACTGAGGAGTTTGGAGAATAATTCTTGGATGGAGTAAGTACTTAAGAGAAACATATTCATAAGAACCATGAGACTGGTGCTGTATCAATGCAGCATAATCAGTATTTCACCATGCATCTCAGCCAACATTTGCAATTCATACATGCATCCTCATCATCATTATCATCATCTTTATTTTGATCATCAAGATCATAAAAGTACATGTCTATAACTGTTTCTCATAAAAATACAAACAACGTAATAAAAAAAGGTGTGCAGCAACAAAGACATGGACGTCATTTAGGGATCACCAGGGGTCACAGTTAGGACACCTAGCTTGCCCGTTGTTACCCCCGGCACTGCATTTGCAAACCCTTGGCTCAGAGGTAGCAAAATCAGTGCCAAGAACACGTGTGACTCTCATTATCAGATTATCAGAGTTTTCTGCTAATTTTTGTTACATTACTAGGGAATAATTGTATACTATTCACCATTAGCGTAATAAAAAACGGAGCAGCATGATCTGTACCTTCACTTGCATCTTAGATAAGAGAAAAAAAGTGGTTTTGATGTATGTTGTGTGCGTGCATGTGGATGAGAGTGAGTTTGGGTGAGAGAGCATGTATATGTGTGAGAATGTGTGTTTGTTTATGGAATAGTAGATGTGTGTCAAAATGAGTGAATACTTATGAGTGAGTCAGAGTAAGAGTGAGTGAGTGAAAATGAGTGATTCAGGGAGTGAGTGCATATGTGAAAATGAATGAGCGCAAGTCAGTGCTAAATGATAAAATGAATGTTAATAAGTGAATGTAAGTGAGCATGTGTTGTTCTGCATGTAGATTCAATGTTGGACCTGAAATGCTTCTCATTTTATAGGATCACTCCTGACAAATTGTTGGCACTGGAATATTGGAACAGAATAGGGCAACCCGATATTACCTGATATTCCCCTAGGGACTGGGTATGTTTAATCACACAGAACACTTGTCCATAAGGGAATCATTCAACATCAGTTATAATTTTAAATCTTGTCACAAACGTGATCACTAATGTTTTGATACAGGGAGACACAAAATGTATAACTATGGTTATTTAATTCCAATAGTTTTTTCAAAATGCAAATTACAAAAAGGCAACATAATTACTACTGATATTTTACATTCATTTCACTGTAGTATCTTGAACACCTTTTGCCTATAAATCATATGGAAAACAAAATACCATATAACATGAAATTAAACAAAACATTGCATATAGTTCATGTTCTCTGTAATCAAAATAACTATATAAACAAAACGGTGTTCTTCCGTCGACGTTTCGGCCCCACGTCGGTCTACAAGATCCCAGAGACCATCATCAGGATGGTATTAGTTGCACATCCAAATTTAATCACAGTATTTCAACCGAATATCCCAGAAGTAACTTCCAATTGGAACTCTTCAGTCTCTATGCCTTCTATTCAATAAAACATACATTAACAAGTCCTTAGTTTTTTGCAGCGTATATTCACGCCGAACCAGCACTAGCTTGGTCCTCCCACGCCCGACTCAATTGAATATTGGAGGGAATATTTGCATATGGGATACTCTCAGCAAAATGCTACTGTTGGCACTGTGTAAGCACATATTGGTATGGAGCAACCGTGAAAAACTGCCAGTGCTGGCCTCCTGTAGGAAATCCTTGGCATAGTTGGCACCTCTGCAGATTGCTTGTGATGGCTCATTGGAGGAAATACTTGGCATATGGGAACTGTTGCAAGGTCATGGGGCCCTCCAATTTGAGAGGTGAAATCTTAAGTAAGTAATACTTTATTTGATTTGTAAAAATCATAAAAGGGTGGATCTTACCACCACGGGATACAGCTTTACATCTTTGGATCAGCATAAAAACAACATAAAATCACATAAAGAAATAATACGTTAAAATAACACTAACAAAGCAAATTGTTCAAATGTGCAGTTACTGTGTAAAGTTAAAAAACACAAATGGAGCTAGGCAGGGGGATAACTGTCTCATTACAGCTGCCAGACAACAAATGGGTGTTCTGAGCGGGGGAACAATGCTTGGGGTTAAGTGTAACTTGATGGAAATAACACATTGTTAACTCAGAATGAAGTTTTTTTTTTATGCTGGAAAAGTGAAAATAAAGGGTATCCATTAAGAGATTGAGGGAGAGTCCGGACCCAGCCTTGGGGGGACCAATTGACACAGGTCGTCTTTAATTGTTTCCTTGTTTCCCAGCTCTTGAGCAGCATGGGCCAAGAATTTTATAGTTTTGCAGGAAAGTTGCGCTTTGTCTACTTTGGTTGCCCAGTCGAGGTTCGATGTGGATAGGAAGAGTTCCCTCCTGGCCTTGCATTAAGTTCATGTTGAAATCTCCTGTTATTAGCATGTTATCATGTGTAGGTGGATTTCAATGTGTTAATTGCGGTGGTTAGTTGTTTTATCCTCTTCTCTTTGTGTTTTCCACCGGGGTGCATGTATGGATTTACGATCAGTAGACCAATGATGGGCGAAATTTCAACTTAGATGCATTGCATCCATGTGGAGTCCAGTTCGATGCAGCTGGCTGACCAAAGGATGTCGGTGGATATCAATATTGAGAGGCCTCCCTTAGCCCTACCTGGACGTGCCTCCTTATGAGCTGGGGTAAAAAATTATTTGTATCCCACAAGAGGCGAATTTTTTCGTCTGCCATGTTTCCTGAAACAAAAGTATTTTGTATTGGGTGATGAACTCTATAAAGTCGTCTTCCTCCAACTTTGTAATTAGGCCGTTGACGTTCCACGAACATATCTTACAGCCCTGCTCTTTTCCTACAGTTGTTAATCTTCCGTTGGTTCATTCTACCTTCCTTTTAGTTGGTACCCGGGGAGCTTGTTGGTACCTCTCAAATGTGGCTGCCTCCTGGTGGGTGAGTGTAATTGTAATTTGCCTAAATGGATAATCTTCTTTTTCAATGTTGCTTTTTTGATCCGGGCCTCTGGCGCCTTTTAGAAGGCTTCGTTTGGGGCTGGGATATCGTGCGGGCTCCACCTTTTTTAGCTCAGTGCCCCATAACGCGAATTCCTCCCTATATGTCAGGATTGATTCTGTGAAGATTTGTTCAGTCCACGTTGTGATCGTGGAGTCAGAACCTGTTTGGTAAGGGTTTGGTTTGAACTCAATTGACACCAAGTCACTAGATTGTAAGTGTCTCAAGCCTGGTAGTTCTTCTAGAAGTTTTAAAATGGACCCTCTGTTCAGGATGTCATGAGACCCTCTTGAGCTATATAGCGGGATTAGCTCGAGTTTGTTACTTGGGGTGTGCCACTTTTGGTCTTTTAGTCGTCTTCTCTCTTCAATGTTTGAAAGAACTGATCCTGCTTGGTCTGCCTCTGGATCGGGTATGACCGAGTTAGATGTGTGTGTGATGCTTGTTTCCTCATGACCTTTGGGAACTGTAACTGATGGTGCTTGTGTTTCTCCACGCGACGATTCCTTTGTCTTTTTTACCTTAGTCTTTAAGGGTTTAACTGCGTCTGCTTGTCTATTGTTTGGTGGTGCTTGCATGGAAAAAGTGCTAGATGTAGATTTAATTCCTAGCTCAGTGTCTGTGCTGTTTGTTGGCTCTGAGCGTAATAATTTACGTTCTGCTTTCCCTCCTGGTAAATTAAAAATGATGTACACTTTCTTTGCGTTCTGGGTTGAACTGGTGCGTTCTGTAGGGTCATTCGAGGTAATGGTTGCCTTGGTTGGGGAAATAACTATTGGAATTAGCCCACGCTCTGACGTTGTTGTGGTTTGGGGTGGGACGTCCTCTGTCTGCTCTTTCTTTTCTTTATCGTTGGAGTCGGTGTTAGTTTCTTGAGGCTGGGTTACCAGCACCCTTCGAGTGTGTGATTTGGTTTTTCTTGCTTTTCTCAGGCGCTTCCTTTCTCTCTTTGTAAGTGCGGGTACCTGTTCAATATGTTTGCTGCTAATCGAATCATTTGATGATGATGCCTGATTTTGCGGGGCTTCCTCTCGGATGTCAACTGGATTTTGTTCGTCCGCGATCGCTGTCGTAGTGGTGTCGATTGGAGAGGGAGAGTGCATTTTTACTTGCGTTTCGGGGCTCACTTTGCCACTACAGACGTCGGTTGACCTGCCAGATCCTTCTTTGGCGTCTTGATGGTCATTTACTTGGCTGGTGGTTGTCTTAGTCTCCGTTGATGATTCCATGACGGCTCCCAGTATTTGTGTCATCAAACTAGGAACTGTGGCCAGTTTGTCTATTATTTGGGAGCAGTGACAGGTGTAAAAGGCGGTGTCCTTGTTAAGTTGCACCTTCGTTATCATACTGTTTAGGTCCTGTTAGTTTGATTCTATCCCCTGGACATGGGAGGCCAGGATATTCAGCAGGTCGACTTGCGTATCTAGTTTGTCTGCGTCGTATGACATTGCTACGCCTATGGTTTCCATTGATTTTAATAGTTGCGGCCATATGGTGGCCGTTAAAGTGCTGTCCGATGTTTCGCCCTGGGTTTGACTAAGTATAGGTGAAGAGTCGAGGTGCTCAAAGAGACCTGTTTGGGTGTGGTGCTCACGCCAATGATCGCTCCTTTGCGATGTCCCTTTTAAAATACTCTCTTCCTTGCCAGGACTTTCTTCCTTACCAGGACTTAGAATTTTTGAGACTGAGAACTGACACATGCTTAATTTGAGAACTACTGTGTCGTTTGCAGTTGCATTTGCTTCTTGTGACTTCGGAATTTTACTTTGTTCGATTTCTTCGGTTACTGGTCCTGCAGAGAGAAAGCTATAGTTTCCATCCATTTTGTCTAGTTCCGGTGTGGATTGTCCACTCGTTAGACTAGGGAAATGCACCAGTGACGATAGACTCGGCTTTTGAGTGCAATTTTGATTGTGCGGAGAGCCTTCCTCTGTTATTTTAGAGATCTTATTCTGGACTGACAATGGGCTTTGCTCCAAAAAGACAGAGTCATTACTTGCGTCTGGAGCCTGATGGACTAGGGCACAAACCGTTGGAGGGTGAAATACTTGTTGAGCCTTGGGAGATGGTTGCTCCGAGGATCAGTCCAAGCCTTTGACTTGTTGTGGGCTGAACGGATCATCTGGCCCAAGAGGACCCGATCCCCCGCCCCCAGGGCTCCTTCTTATTTTAGTTTTAGGGGCGTTACGGGGCTCACTTTGACACCTTGAGTTGGGTAATGACGATGTTAATATGGCGCCCTTGTTCATGGGCTCCGTGGGGGAGTTATGTTGATTGCTATTAGAATTAGAACTAACATTGTGTTGTGGGAGTTCCACTCCATTCCCAGTGGAGAGTCTTTGACAAACTTTAAGAAAGTCAGTGATTAATGCTCGTTTGCTTGCTTTGAGATGCGGGGCTTGAGCATTATGGGCAGGAGAGGGCATTGCATCATCATCAGGTTGGCCCTTTTTATTTTCTGCTGGTTTGCAACCTGTGCTGTCCCGGTAGGGCCTCTTTGCAGCTGCGGCTAAGTTCTGCCATCCGTGTTTTATCGTGTCTTGGGAGGGTTATGAAAACTCTGTTGAGTTGATGTGTGGCTCTTTCAAAGTTGACTTTTTGAGGCTCTTACCCCTGCCCGCAGATGATCCTTCTTCTGCCTCTTTGGTCGTGCTCGGGGGATCCCCTTTACCCTTTTTTGTCTTCCCCTGTGGTTTTTTTGGTGGTTTATCTTCGCCACGTAGCTTTCCTGATCTCATGGTTGAAGTGCTTAGGATTTGCCTTTGTCGGGCTGTAGGGTAGTTCCTTTTAATTGGGAAGTATCTTAGGCAACAGCTTTCGGCGGTGGAGCAGGGCTGGCCTTCTTTTCAAGTATGTTGAAGTGTTTTTGAGTAATTTGTTCAACCAATTAACTCGTGTGGCTTGTGATGGAGTTGGCACGTAGTTGGCAAGCAGTTGGCAGGCTGTGATTTGTAGGGCGCCTGCTGACCGCAGATGGAGTGACTGCGGGTAGGGTGGTTTGCTGACCACAGCGCTAGGCCACTGGAAGGTGATGGAAAAGGCGGGGGCGGCGCTAGTAATCAGCTTTTGGGTGAGTTTAAAACAGTTTGAAACAGATTTTTTTCACAAACTGGGGCGGGGAGCAAGCGGAGCGCGCAGGGGGACCCCAGGCTGGGAGACCTAGTCAGGCAGCCCCCTCGGTCTACACCCCGGGCTCTTACTTCGCAGCCGACTCTAACGGCGGCCGCGCTCGCGTCCCTTCCTCTTTTCCTCGCCTCCGCCTCTTACCTCACAACCAGATGCAGAAGCCCAAATATCGGAACCCTCGGACCACTTCTTCCTTCGTAATGCGTTCCGAGTCCCGGAAACGCGGGGGAGACACAGGGGAGGCCTGGGGTGCCGGGGACGCTGGGGGTCCACTAATCCGCTGGCTTCTCTCCTGCTCTCTCCTGCTCCTGCTCTGGCTGCGGCTGCTATGGTGAAGCAGTCAGAAAACGCCCCCAAAATCAATTCCTCAGAGAGCGCTGTCACATTAAAGGGACTCGCAGCTTTCGTCTAAAAGATTTTTTTTATTTTTTTTTTATTTTTACTCCAGGCCATGTTTTGGAGGCAACCCAGAACTCACAGCTTTTCTGTAACTTTTCTGCCACGTTCAGGAAATGTTTGTGGCTCCTGTCTCTTGTCCCACAGAGATGCTCTCTGCCTCCACCTCTGCCACACCAGGGAAAACAGTCTGTGGCTCTCCACCCTCCGGAGCACACAGGCAATCCGACCCGCGGCAGCACCACTTCCTCCTCCTCCCCTGCCTGATTGCTCCCCGCACGCCGCAGGAGCTCCCCGAGCCAGAGGCCGGGCAACCCCCAGCGCCAACCACGAACCAGCAGAGGCGATGCGGCGGCGGTGTGATGGTGGCAAAAACCAGACTGGGAGCGGCAGCAGGCAGCAGGGGTGAGGGTGGAGACGGCGGCGGCGGCAGCGGAGCAAAGAATGGTGGAAAGCGGCATCTCGCTGTGGTGCGTGGCTCCGCCTCTAGTGAGCACTGAGCACTAAGAGGTGAAATCTTGATGCCTCCATATTTCTTTTGCTTTTGGGGTCTTTCTTGTTACAGGCAACAGGCCCAGCCACAGAGGTGGGGCACTGTCTTTATCAGGAACAGTGTGGGAAAACTGGGTGGTAAACGTTTTGAAATTCCTTGCAGATTCTGGAACTTCCCATCACAGAAATGTGGGGAAAATCAATGATTTTAACCAAAGTTTGATATTTGCAGGGCAATGTTAGTAGAAAAACACTATTGGAACAATGCATGTCACACTTGGACTCCCCTGGGTGCCTTGTTTTCAGAAATATCTCAGTTTGGTAAGTTTCCCTAGGAGCTTGCCAGCACAGACCCAAAATACTGCATCTATGTACATCACTAGAAAAGGTGTAATTACCTGGAAAACCCTTGCTGTTTCCTGGTTCCAGGTTTGGGTTTATCCTTTTATTGGCAATAGGCCTCGCCAAACTAGTGAGGTACCATATTTATCAGGCAAAGTGAGGGAATACAGATTAGTAGACAATTTGTTAATATAATTACACTTTGAAATGGAATCCAGTGTGCCAGAAGAAACCCATTTTGGAAAAATGTCCTATTGAGTAGACTCAAGTTTACAGCATTACACCTACCAGCTGTATCTAATCACAGTATCTTGGGCCCATTCAAAAGTGCCTTTATTTCCTTTACACCAATTTTCTATTCATTACATTTTACCATTTGTATTGATGCATGATCGGTACACCAGGAAAAATCATGAGCTGGAGTTCAGAAGTTGGCTCTTGGTGTTGCATTTTTTGGACAATAAACAAATAAAGAAATACTTCATTTCCCTGCTATGAGAATGTTTCAGCAGATGTAAGGGTAGATGCCATCGGAGCAAAAGGTGACAGATTTGAATGTTGTCACCTTATTATTTTCCATTATTTTATTGTTTTTAACAGTTAGTTGTTAGGGGGGAGGGGGACTATGAGCGAACTACACAAATGACCCCTTGCTCAAGTCTGAATTTTGTATATTTTTCTGAAAAGTAAAGCTCTCCCTGTTTACAATTAGGTTTCATGCTTATTTCTGTTACAAACTAAAGGTAGGTACAAACAGCAAAAATAGTAAAAAAAATCAACCATCTCTTAGAAATGTGCAAAACCTCGGGTAAAACATGTCTTGTTCTGCAACTCTCCCTGTTCCTGAAAGCAGGGAAAAGAGTAATCTTAACACAGCAAAAATGTTGTTGATGTTGTTGATGCTATATATGCACACTAGCAGCCCATCCTGATGTTGTCCGGGTATGAATTGCTGCTGGCCCATTGTCGCACCCATTGTCCACGCCCCCAGAACACGAAATATTGCCCAATAAAAATGACCATAACAAATGCCTAAATCCTAATATGTGAGCGCCCTCCATAGAACTTCTGGCGGGAGGTGTGTCTAAAAGTGTATCTCGGTGCTGGCCATCAATGACAGAGACCTGTGCATTTTTCAAATGGGTGGTGAAACAATATGAGTATGTTGCTGGAGATGTGGCCTGCCATGCCAGCAATGTACTTACCGGGGGAGGGATAGGCCCTTTCCTGCTATTTCCGTGGAGGCGGGCCTTGTTTCCGGATGTGCGTCGTGCGAGGCCTGTGCGCAACAGAAGTGGTAAATCTCCAGTGTGCGCATCAGGCGTCACCGGACGATAAGGCGAGATTAGATTTCCTGCAAAATGGCCCCTGTTTGCGCTCCTTCCGGCCCTTGGGAATAGCGCCATGACTGACCTACATACAGTAAAGCAGGTGCACGGCACTGAGAGCGGGGAGCAAGCACACCCGGAGCTGGAATGTACGCTCGCTTTTTTCTTTCGTGATGCTGCGTCCCGCACACGCCCACACCTCCAGCACAGGATATGAGACATGGCATGAAGAGCGGAAAGTACCACACGTTTTCGTAATGCGGCACTCCCAGCACATGCCCACAGCACACGATATGAGACATGGCATGAAGGGCGGAACGTACCACACGCCCCCAGCGTTTGTCACGCCCACAGCACACGCCCACAGCACAACGCAGACACGCCCACAAGGGTCTACTTTGCTGGCACGGTTCTTTTACCTTTTAAATGTATATGGTGGGCGTCGGCATAGCCTTTGTCCTTCTGCTGCAACTGCCCTTCCAACGCTGTATTAGGTGTTGTGATTGGTGCTGTGGTTACTGAGATTACCCGCCTCAAAGGTTTGGGCTCTCTCTTTATAATATTAGTATGGATTCATGCACAGCACTTTTTCCTATTTTTACAAAACATCCCAGGTGTTTGCTACATTTTGGCTATTTTCCTTGTTCTCTCCAGGGGAATCCACAGTCCCTGCATTCCATTAGAATCCTCAACATAGAAAAATGGTTGCACATTTGGCCCAGATACCTTGTATGGCATAAACGTTATCAAGGCTTAACATCAAACTGCTACATACATCAAAAAAGATGCTTAGGATTGGGATGGGGAATCTCAGCAGTGCACTAAGTGAATCACTAAATTTTTAGTCAAGTAGCAAGTCTGGCTTTAGGGTCCAAGTACAGCAACCTACCCTCTACACTATATCTATTCCCATGCTGTTAGAATCCTTCATTAAATTAATATGGCTTTAATTTGGGGAGCCAGACATGAACCTCAGAGGTAAATGGTACAATTCTTTATTTGCTTTTCTGGTTTGCCAAACGCAGAACACATTCACAAACAACCAATGTACATGTCTCATGGAAGATTTCCTCTACTCACCAACTACTGCCATAAACATTCATGTTTCACTTTTACATTTGTGGGAATGGTCAATAAGACCCAAATTGCCTTTACAACAGAGGATGTCTAGATTTTCTGGTCCGGTCATTCAAACATGGGCTGTAGCCATAGCCGCAGTCCATATTTTTAGGTCCTATCTGCTGATACAATTCAATTAAATTTCAATTTCAAAGCTTTATTCGGAGTATAAAACATCCATATAAGCATACATAAAACATAGGTTACATTCTGTTTCATACTGCATGTTGTAATACACAACAGAGCCAAGAACGATTAAAGTGTGCAATTATGATACAATATATATACAAAAAGTGACTTGTGCTTATAGCATAAAGTATGCTTAATCAGTGCATTTGTACATATGGTTCTTCTTTAACAGGAGTTTGGTAATGTCAAAATAATGCATTTTAAATTATCGTGTTACAAATAGCTACAAAAATTATTAAAATATTTAAAACATGTGCAAAGTGTGCTAGGATGGCAAGTCAAGAATGAGTAGTGCAAACAGTGCAAAGTTACATTTTCCGCTATTACTCTGTATATAAAAATATTCCAGGTACGCCGCTAATCGCCATCTATATCCTAAAATACCATTAGGCAAAAATAAAGTGCATATTACTTTAGAACAGGGAATCCCAAGTTTATGTTTTTACAGTACAATTGATTTCCTAACAGAAATACATTTTAAAATATAAGAAGCAGTGAAAAAACAGACATCGGGGCTTTCAAGCAGGGATAACAACCTCATCGCGTATTTGGTGGATCGAGCATTATATTTTAAAAATAGTGGTTTCAAATAAAATTTCCTTAAGAAGTAATACAATTTACAGAACAATAAAAAATGGCAGGAACTTCGTGTAGATATATTGTCACATGGGCATAAAAAACTTGTACTTCTCTTAATTTCCAGGAAGGCCACTAAATGATGTACAATCCCTAACCGCAAGCGTATTAAAACGAATCAGTGGGAAGGCATGGTTACATCATTCAGATATGCCTGGAGACCAATTGTGAGGTTAAGATCTCTGTAAAATACAACCGTGGGCTGAGACCTGATTAGGTTTCCCCTGTACGCATTTTTATGGGCTACAAACGCTTCTTTTAAATCTTTTTTAGAAATAGAAGCTGCGTGCTCAGGGTCAATAAAAATATCACATTTAAATAAAAGGCTGTACCAGTAACGAATGTAACTCAGCCACGGAATGCGGGAATTATGGTCAAGCGCAATGCAATCTCTTATTATGCTTTGGGTAAAAGCTGTTTCTGGGTTAGCCCAAATGGAACGCCATAACAAGAGCGGGTGAAGGCCAGCCAAGTCTGAAATATATTTTAAACCCACTTCCTGGTGTATTATTACTGTTGAGGCGGAAGGTGGGGTGCACAGCAGTTGTTTAATAAATGTGTTTTCATCCTGCTGTAGAGACTGTTCAAGATGGTGGCCCCAAACTCCGTTCCATAAAGTGCGGATGAAACTCACTTGGCATTATATATAGTTACCATGTCTTTGATTCTTCTTGCACCAACCTTTGCGGAAAAACGGAAGATGCCATTCACATTCCTGCTCATTTTAAAGCGGATATTAGCGTATTCTTGTGACCACTTTCCATTTCCCACAAAAGTTGCCCCAAGATAACAGAAGGAATTAACAGATTGCATTTTTGTTCCTTCTAGAAAAAAGGCCCTTCCCGGTTTGTTCATAGGTTTTCCCACATGACATAACAAAGGTCTTTGTTTTATTGATTAAAAGTTTCCTGCCTTTGATAAAAAGAGTAAAATGATCTATAAGACGTTGGAGGTCAATCAGGGTACGTGAAATTAAAACCGCATCATCTGCATATAATAAAATGGGCACGGTCTTACCCTCAATGGAAGGGGCATCAGCAGGGATTTGTTTTAGTGTGCTGTCCACATGATTAATAAACAATGAGAATAAAAATGGCGCAAGTACGCATCCCAGGCGGATGCCCCTTTTCACATTTAACAAGCTGGTACACTCTCCTGCGGGACCATAGTGCACTTTGCTGGATAACCTCTAGTACAATTTCCTCGGGAGCACCGGTTTCCAGAAGTATCTGCCACAATATAGAGTGGTCCACCAAATCAAAAGCGCTACTTAGGTCCGCAAAACATAAAAATAATTTACCCCTTTTTGCCATAGTGTATTTATTTATAAGAAGGTCCAAATTAACACACTGTTCTAGTGTGCAGATGTCCTTTCTAAACCCATATTTAGCTGGTGATAGAATTTTGTTGTCCTCATCCCATGTTTCTAATCTTTTCAGCATGACCCTACTCATTACTTTGAGTGAGGAGTCCAGCAACGATATAGGGCAATAGTTGCTGGGCATCGATTTGGAACCTTTTTTGAAAAGGGGGATAATTAATGATTGACCCCATGTAATAGGAATTTGGCCGTCAGCTGCTGCGTTAAAAATTACGGTTAAAATGGGTGCCCATAGATCCTCCTCGCTTTTATATAGGTCGATGGGCACACCATCAGGCCCAGGCGCCTTCCCACTTTACTATCAGACAGCCCTTCATGGACTTCATCTATTTTTATCGATAGAGGTAGTATAGGCCAGGTAGAAGTATTTGTTACAATTGTATCAACATTGTCTGGGTTACAAATGGTAGTAAAATGTTCGATCCAATTATTGCTGTTTATATATGAGGTTAATTCCGGTCGGTTATCGCCTTCTAAGAAGGCACAGTTAACCGTCTCCCAAAACAGCTTACTGTTATTGGTTGCTGCCACCAAACTAAAATTGTCCCATGCCTCATGTTGTAATTCTTTTTTACGAGCCTCGATGGTGTGTTTATAGTTAAGACGTAGCACTCTTATGTTATCTTTTATTCGGGGTTTAGTGCCCAGTGCAAGCTTTAACGCATGCAGAGCATCAGTGCAACTTTTGTTGAACCATCCTGTATGTTCATGTCTTCTAGCTTTGTATTTGTTGGTAAGGAGTTGTTCGATGAATGCATTAATCCTTTGGAAGTTAAGAATCAAAGAGCAGGAGTCCACCTCCTCGCCTAGGCAGTGTTCTATTTCTTTTTTGCAGAGGGAAATAACTTCCTTTTGTATTTTATTTGGGTCAATAGATGCCAATTTTAATCTCATGCCATTTATGGGGAAAATATCAGTGATACAGCTAGGGGTATTTACCTGTTTAGTTCCCCAGCAGAGCAGAGCTAGGGATAAACTGTTATGATCACTGACCACCTGGTCCGTGTTCCATAAGTCCTTATAATCACTGTCATGGGATAATAAAATATGATCAATGGTTGTTGAGGCACCCCTCCCAGTGAAAGTTGGGCATATAATATTATTTTTGTTCCTGGTGCACTTTAAGAGTTCGAGATCATATTTTGACAGCAAAGTATTTAGTGATACGCCATATTCGCCATGAGGAAAATGCAGCAATCCTGCATTGTCTTCACGGCTATACCCTTTGGTAAAGCCGCATGTTTTGGTATTGGCAAGTGGGCAGATTTGAACATTAAAATCTCCCATCCAATGGATGGTTGCTTGTCTATTTGGCATTTCCAGTGCCCTATCTAGTTCTTTCTCGATGTCATGAATAGCACTTCCTCTATTACCGCTAAAGTTGGGATTATAAAAATTAATAAGTAATAGGTCATTACCCCTATTGAATCTGAGTCTCATCAGCTGGCAGTTAGTGTCTATAGTTACACAGCTAATGATTTTACACTCGACTGGTTTATTGGAGACAAGTATTACGAGTCCGCCCTTTGCCCTACCAAAAGTAGAATCAACCGCTTTAACCCAATTAGAGGTATACCCGTCAACATAGACTGGTTCTGTATACCAAGTTTCCTGCAGACAGATTATGTCGTGTTTTGATGCGATAAGATTATTCCAGTGTGGAGTATTTAGTTTACTGTTTAAACCTGCTATATTCCAACTCATGAAGGTGTAGCCTTCATGAGAGGTAACCATATTACCTTTGTGTTGGTCAGTTATAATATTAATTCATAAATATTTATTTCGGTAAAAATTTTCACCATAAAAGACATTTATAACATCCATAAAAGTACTTAAAAGATAAAATGTATACTTTATAGGGTCACCCATGACCGTTAAAACCAGAGTTTCATAGTACAAATGTCACATTCTTGGTACGTTAGAGTCAGTGCCGGCCTTAAGGCATTTTCTTCTCAGAGACCAAATGGCACCCAGGTATTTGGCCACTGCAAAAACGATGTGGTCCGACAGATCTGATTTCAGAACTCTAAAGGCAGCTAAACAGTCTCCAAATCCCAAGTTTCTGCATAGAGGGACTATCCATTTCTTGCGAATCTCATGGTAGACCGGGCAAAAAAAGAGTATATGGAGTTCGGACTCATGGGACATTCTACAAGCTGGGCACACACTATCTGGTCAGTTATATTAAATGTAACAGGTAGTTGTCCGGTAGAAATTTTCTCATTATGTGAAGGTCCTGCTAAAATAGTCTCAAATAGAGACTGTTTTATTGTTGCCCCCCCTATGTTTGGTGTTAATATACTATTTCCAGATGTTACAGTAATACCCAAGTTAGGTATATTGCCATGTATATTGTCATTCTTGGTAACTTTTAGTTGGGTCTGTACCGAGCTGAAGTTGGCTGCCGTTTTACTGCCTATTGTGGCACTACCCTCACTTTGGTTTAATATTAATATTGATTGAACTCCCTCTGGTGACGTAAGTCAATCATTATCCTCCAAAGAACCCAATATCTGGTATCTATTAGATGTGAGAATGCTCGCGTATGGAGGTATAGGTGGTATTGGAAAAAAAGGTTTGATGCCTAATATTAGGGTTACAGGTAGTACCATCTTGGTCAAGGTTCCCCATTAGGTGTCTGTAAAAGTAGCCGAGTGGTAATAGTGTCATATTGTATTCCCATTGGGATGGAGGTGGGGCATTTGCCAAGACATCTCTTGCCCAAGCTGGAGATTTAAAATTAATTATAATACAGTCTCCCTCGAACTTTTTCCTCAGGGGACCTATCCAGCCCACCCATTGCACTAAAAGTATCTGGTTGGCTGCCGTTAGTGGGAAGCCACAGTTGTCTGACATCCAGTGGGTTGTTTTGTTTTTTAGTGCTACGTGATCTTCCCTCTGGTCTTTTTTAGTTTGGGCACATTCACCAAAACGGCCACGTAGGGTCTACACTCGGGGGGTAAATTGATAAATGGGGGCGCTGCAGATGTAATTTTTGTGTTGCCTATCGCCTCTGGAAGATTTCTACTTTCAGGTGCGGTAGTATCCCTTTTGTCTTTTTCACATTGAGTTTTGGTGATATGTGTATTTAATGGCTGTCGAAGGGTTTCTAGCATATCTCTCGTACGGGTTTGATTACCATTAATGAATTTCCCATTTTGTTCTTTATTTGTACTAGTTGCAGGATTATTATTTCTCTCAGGAATATTCAGTGTGTCCGTGCCCAAACTATTTTTTTCTGCTCCCTTACTGCTTTTCTCTAATTTTGTATGTATTTTCTCGAGACACCCGCTAAGTTTGTGCACTTCTTTAGCTACATTGTCTATTCTTTCATGCAGAGGCCTTAACAATATTACCAGTTTTTCAAAGATGGCTTCTATGTTAAGGCTTGTCGAGATGTTTTTCTGCTCCATTTCCTTACTTATTTTAGCTACACTCCCTCGAGTAAAGTGTTTTTTATCTCTCTTTACTTTAGAAGCTCCCTGACCAGGGGCATTTTATTCCTTGTAATTACAACCTTTGGCGATGCTATAGGGGATGTAATAGGTGGTGAAGCTAATATGGATAGTGAGGGTGGTTTGGAAATACGTGAATGGTCTGGGCTGACCTCGGTTATGTTGTCTATTTGGGTGGTTTCATCTCCCACTAAGAGTAGCGATCCTGTGGTTGGTCTATCTTCCGTATACCCTAAATTGGAATCTTCCCTTGAATTCCCTCCGAACGCTATATTTGAACTCATGGATAACCGTCTCTACGTACGGTCAATTTCTTTTGACTGATCACTGACTGCTTTAACTAAATATGTATCCAAAGTGTTACATGCACGCTCTACCAAATTCTTATTTCCCCGTTTTCTGTCCATTATCAATCAGCCAGTGGGGAAAAGGATAGAAAAGATGTACAGTAATTTAAAACAAATTGCTCATATATGACTGTTATGAAAGGCTGGTAACAAATCACGATAATACCTTAGGATTTTATGTCCATATCAATGCGTCCCGGCGACGCCCGAGCGCGTCCCGCGACGAGGGGGCTCTCAGGTGTTTTTAAGCGCCACTGGGTGCCAAATGCGTGTAGGCGGCGTCCAGCCGCAAAGCCTTATGGGGGCTGTAGTCTCCCCCTCTTGGCGGCCGAGCTGCGATGTCCGGCGGCGGTGGAGGGAGACCAGTATCAGTGGCAGGAGGGTTTGCAGCAGCAGTCCCGGTGAGTCTGGCCCCGAAAGAGGTTTCTAATGGCATTTTAGAAGAGCTCCCGCTCCACCGGGGCTCTCAGGTGTTTTTAAGCGCCACTGGGTGCCAAATGCGTGTAGGCGGCGTCCAGCCGCTAAGCCTTATGGGGGCTGTAGTCTCCCCCTTTCGGCGGCCGCACTGCGATGTCCGGCAGAGGTGGGGGGAGAACAGTATCAGTGGCAGGAGGGTTGTGCAGCAGCAGTCCCGGTGAGTCTGGCCCCGAAAGAGGTTTATAATGCCGAGCTCCTATTTCTTTTTCCCCTTAATCCACCACCATCTAGGCTCCGTCATGCCAATGTCCTTGACACTTCTTACCTCTCCTCACCTCTCTCGTCCTTCTGAATATTCCTCTCCCTCTGACTCCTCTGACTCCAAACAAGCTCCGGTGTCCCGTGTCTCGTGTCTCCTCCCCTGGCGCCTGCATCCAAGCACAGTCGGGACTCATTCCTCGACAAGCAGAGACGTCTAGAAGCCGTCGAGAAGCCCCTCTGCTTTTCCGCGATTCAGTCCTTCCCAAAGCGCTTCTCCTGCGCTTTCTCACAGGCTCCGAATACCTCAGTGCTTTTTTCCACCAAAACCGCCAAACCACGATGTCCACAAGCACGGACATCAGCACACGCTGGTACTGCCGAGCTGCGTCACCATTACCAGGGGGGGGGCGTGGTCTAATTCAATCTCGCCTGCAGCTTGTTCTGCGATACAAACTTTGAAATTAAGCAGTTGTAGTCTACATTCATGAGACAGGTGATGTTAGTAAGGTGCCATTAGTTGTTCAACCCTCAAGGCATTCAAAAATGTGTGTTAGCCACAAAGCATCCACAAAAGCAAACTAAAGATGTGCTTGGTTGCAGTGTGTATAGGGAGGATCCAGTCTACTCAACTCCTACAGCAACTACAATGCTGGCATAGTTTAGGACAGACTTAAATCTTATTAAAGTAATATTATCAAAAAAAAATCATACTCATTTTCATACCAACAAGGAGGTCCTAAAGTGGACAGATTGCCCTCGTCAACAAATACTGAGTGTAAGTGCTGTAGCTACATTGATGACCAGATTTCAACCAAGAATTAGAAAGACTGCATCTCCTCTCAGGATTCTCTTGCTCTTGTGCTACCATGATTTAGAGTAATGAATACTCAGATCGTTCTTCTGGATGTTTATCTTGGCTCAGCTGCAACAGCTCAAATTGTGACTGCCTCAGAGATCATTGATGTATACAAACAAGTGATGGGTGGGATGCTTGTATTAATTACAGCCTATGGTAATTATTCAGGGCCACATCCCAGTCCATCATTTGTCTGCACCCAATACCACCTCAGATTAGACCTAACCATAGGCAAATCATCCTTGATCCTGCTCCAGTAGAAACAGTCCAGGCTGAATTGCTAAGCCATGTCATCTCAGAATCAAAATACAAGCAACTCAAGACCCAATCCACACTAGTTTTGGCTTCTCAGTCAGCTGCAGCATGTTCCAGTGGCAAAGAAAGGGTGAGACCCACGTCGGGACATACCCATCACATTAAGGGAGTCATACTAAAGTATACAAAAATGTTATGGGTAAGATGCTTGAATTCATCTCAGCCACTGGTAATTACTCAAGATGACATCCCAGTCCTTTTTTTTCTGCCCACAGATCCACCTCAGATTCGACCCAGCCATAGCCAAACTAACCTTGATCCTGCTGCAATAGGAACAGTTGTACCTGAACTGACAAACTAGATCCTCTCTGAACCAGATCACAAGTAATGCATGACCAGTTTTGGCCTGAGGCCTAATGCCTAATTCAAGCATTCAAGCCTTCAAACATTCCATTCATCTCTTTATTGTTATTGCAGTTGATGCACTAAGTGCAACAGGTATGCCAAGATGTGGGTTCCATGCTCACTGTGCCAGACGACCTAAGCTACTCCCTACTGACGAATTACAGGTAGGGTAACACTGGTGTGGTGTTGCTTATGTTACATTATGGAGGGTTATAAATATATCAAGAGGGAGGGACTCGGAACGCATAAAGGTCCAGCATACATACAGCATACATTAGCTAATCAAGATCATAGGGGTATGCAGTTCCTAGTAAGTATGGATTTGACTGCTTAGGTTGGTTAAGTTCCACAGAGTCTGTAGGGAGCATTGCTCTGTTGGAACAAATGCCCTCTAGTACTTAGATAGGTGTCATGCTTCATCATTTGGCTTTTTCTCCACATCGGGCCGGTGCTGCAATGCCCGACAGGCACCCTCAATGGGGGCTCTTTACCGAAGATCTTTTTATAAGTCATATGGTGAAGTGTGGGTGTGTGGATAAAATAGTAGATTGGTGTATTTTAAGTAAATATGTTAAAGAGTGGGATAAAAATATGACAAGAGGTATGCTACAGAAATATTTTAATGATTAAATCCTACTGCCCAATTGTCAAATATGGGGTGCCAACTACTGCAAGTTTTTATCTAAGGAAGTTGCAGAGCGACATGCATCAAGCCTTATTTTCTCATGTGAATGATCTAGAACTTTTCTTCAGAAACATAAAAACTTAGTCTACACAGTGACTGGGGTTTTGATATATATGAGTTCATTTGTGTTACTCCCAGCCACCTATATTTCTTTATGTATCAATATAAATAAACCAGTTTTCGGAAGACCTGTAGTGCAGACAAAATTAGGACATCATCAATTTCATTAATTTAAAAAAATTGACAATTTGAGACACCAAAGCATACTCACATGTGCATGCTCAAACTCAAATGTGTTCCATATATTAAAAAGTGCAATGAACCGACACCACATGGAAGATAAAACATATATCATGAAATTCCAACACACTGTTGATCAGTGAGGAAACTTACCCACTGAGGGTATAAATCCGGACTCCTTGAGTATTTTGCCAGGTGACACACTTATTAGCCTGCTGTAAAATATCAAAATATAGGGCCAATTGACCGTTGATAATGATCTTGTAAGCAAGCGGTTAAATTGCACCGACACTCTCTTTTGGAAAAATAGAGCGGTTATGCAGTACTTACGAACTACTGTGCATCAGCACACTGGAAGGCCTACTCATGCGGGCAACCTCAAAAGTGCCATGTGTGGTGAGTCTCCAGTATTTAACCTGTGTTCCATCAGCGTTAATTGGAAGCAGATGTTTCTCGTGCGGTTGAAGCCCAGTTTCAACCACTAGAGCAGAAACACTTGTGTCGAGCGTTCAGGTCTGTTTTTATTTCTAATGGAAGAGGAACCTTCTCCCATCTATGTGTAAACATGGCTGCCATTTTAACAAGGGGCAGGAATCAGTGACGTCAATGTGGGCTAACATTGTCTGTCCAGTCAATCTCAGTTTTATTAGTCCAATTGACATAAAAACACTCCTATTTTGTTGACATGATGTGTTTTTTTCAGTAGTGATTCTAATATTTTTTTTCTTTGAGCAATTGTCATCATTGAGACCGATGATGTTCGATGAAAAGCGGAATATCCTTTGTTGTTCTCTTCTAAAGAGGGCATGCTGATTCATGTTTGGGTATGCTTCTAGCACAGTCCATCGTATATCCTCTGCAGTGAGTCCCTCAGTGAGAAAAAGTGTGCTAATTTTTGGATTGGATTTTTTGCAGCGTATAGTGCTGCAATGTTCATTTATTCTCAATTTTACTGGGTGTGTGGTCATCTTTATGTATTGTTTACCACTGGGGCAAGTGATCAAGTAGACACAGTTCTTTGTGTTGCAATTGGTGTGCAATTTGTGTGTCCACATCCCATTAGTCTTTAATGGCATCTCCCGAGAGATTTCTGTGAAAAGTACAGGTGAAACATAATCCACATGGGAAATGTCCTTTTACCGAGGGTAGATCCCATAGAAATCTCTGGTCAGACCCCAGGTGATCTTGTGGGCTTGTGTGTATTAGCATGTTCTTCAGATTAGCAGTTTTTTTTAAGGCAAACCTAGGTGGTGGGAAGGATAGTTACAGTGAGGCTGGTTCACAGAACTAATGAGATAAAATCCTTAACTTACTACTTTTGGTATTCACAGAAGGCATTTAGGAGTAGTAAAGTTAGGAATCCTAACTTTACTACTACTAAACTGAGACAAAATCCTAACTTTACGACTTTCGGTATTCACAAAAGGCACTTAATAGTAGTAAATTTAGGAGTCCTAACTTTACTAATACTAAATGCCTTCTGAGAATACCACAAGTAGTACGTTTAGGACTTTATCTCAGATTAGTTCTGTGAATCGACCCCCCAGTTTGTAAGATTTTCCAGTGTTTCTTAATTATTTTGCTTATCTTATTTAATTGGGGTGTGTAAGTGGGGACGTGTCGCAGGCGCACAAACTGTCCATGTGGTAGGTTCTCTCGCAGGGATTGTGGGTGGTGGCTATTGTCAAGTAGAAGGCTATTCCTGTCTGTAGGATTTTTATATGAGCTTACAACTAGCTCGTTGTCTTTCTTCTTAATCAAAAGACCCAGGAACTGTAGTTCATTCACAGTGATTTTTTTTATTTTTATTTCAGGTTAGGGGTTTAAGGAGGGGGCCTTGCCTGGCAGTTTGGGATAGACTGCTCCCACGAGGAGCATGGCCCATACTGATTTGCATAAGGCAGGCTTTTGTTTTGGGTGGCATGGTGGTCGAAAAATGATAGACTGCAATACAGCCCAAGTGATGGCCACTGGCTGAGATCAATTCAAACATTCTATCCATCACTTTGTTGTTGTGTCAGAGATCATTGATGTCAGTTACCTTTTCTTGTGATAGGCCACTCTCTTGCTAGTTTTCGACTTGGATTAGAAACTGAAGGCTCGTATTTGTCAGTAAGTTCACTTTTTCCTGAGGTGGAAGACGTAATCATGTCTAACACATATTGAAAAGCACACTAGATTGGACTGTGGAAGAACCACCTTTGTTGGTCTAGTTATGCTTCATGGAAGGATGCCGGCAAAAAGTATAAGTAAGATTGGTGCAGTATGCTGACAATGCAAACTGTATCCTAGTTTATTAATTGTCAAAGAGACAGTGCCGTTATTTTGGGTTTTGATGACTCTCCCACTTAATTCACACTTTGTATATACAGCCTACACACAGTTCTTCATTTGTGAACAATATAAGTTCAGGGCCCCCAACATTTTTCGTAGGAGCCTGCCGTGACACTGCCAAATTCATTGCCAAATATCAAGACTGCCTAGTTGTGGTTCCACCTCATGCCTCTTTCTTCTACTGCCCTGTACTTTCTGGCCCTTTAGCTCACTCCTGCAAGTTCTTTTAATTTCTGCATTCTTCCTTTCTTACTGCTTTCCCATCTCTCTCTCCTCCACATTCTTTTCCCCTTTTCTCCATGTGTGCCTTTCACTATGGAGTGGAGAAGTGTGGCTCAATGGTTAGAGCGGCAGACCCTGATGCAGAGGTCTGGCCCGGGACCAGGGTTCAATTCCCGCCTCGGCGGGTCTTGGGCTTAATTTCCTCGGACCTGATAATTCTCGCCTCGGTGCCTATACTAATCATGGGTCCCACTCTGCAACTCTGGGCAATTTCTTGCTTAATCTCCACAACGGCCCCAACAGCGCTGGGATGCCTGGCTTCACCTTGGGGGTGCCCAGGGGTGGATATTTCACAGGGAAAAGCCAGGAAGGGTTCCACAGCGGTATGCATTACAGCGCCAGGACACCCAAGGGTATAAGTGCGCTTTGCAAGTACAAATTACATTACATTACTATGGGTCATAGTCTAATGAATAAAAATAAGTCCTGCTCCCTAGACATGAATGCTGTGCCCATAACCTGCAACCAATGGCACAAATTAAGTGCTGAATGGACCCAAATGCAGAAATGAGTAGGAAAAAGAAAAAGGCAGCTGTGAAAATAATAGTGACTAAACTAATTACTGTGTCTTTGTTATCTCAAGTTTTTTAATGAACAGCTAAAAGTCCTCACACGAGGTAGGCAAGGCTGTAGATGTCCAGCAACAAACCATACAGAAAAGCATCAACAATGCACAATGGCTAACATCTGTTTATATTTTAAATGTGCTAACCTCACAGTGATTATTAAGGCAGTACTCACAAAGCACATTATTTAGTAATATAGAGATATACAAAAGAAGGTATTACATTGGACCGCACCATTGCTAGACAGAGAATACACAACAGAGAGTGGTCAGACACCACACCCAATGAAATACCAAAATGGTCCTGGGCACACTATAATAGTTGATTGACCATCCAAGGAGGATATGAGTTTTGGCCTTTTATTTTAGTCTCAGTATGTAAAAACACTAGAACAGAAAATAAACAGGACAAATACTGTGGTGTTGTACCCATATGCCAATTACAGTTCATATTTGGTGATGCAATAAGAAGGTATTTGTACCAACTGAAGACTTCTTACAGTTGAGGCTTGCCAGCAATACAGTGATAAGGTGTTAGAAATAGGATTTCTGGTTGGCTAGGGCTTGCGCCTAAGCAAGCAGAAACCACCACTCTTGTCAGGGCAAGGGAGTTACACACTGATGATAACCCCTGGTCACCCCCTTGGTAGCTTGGCACGAGCAGTCAGGTTTATCCAGGAGGCCATGTGTAAAGCGTTTGCGCAACACACACACACAGCAGCAACACACTAGGCACACCACAAAAGAAACTTCACACAAGGTTATATAAAAAATTGCCTTTGTGTTGTCATAAACACATTAGAAACATAATCACACATTTACACTGTGCCAACTGGCATTGGCAATATTCACAGGGGATTATATACAGGACCAGGCCAATTGGGCCACGTTCAGAACCATCAGAACAGGTAAGTAAATGTAAATATAACACACAACCAGTAACTACTGGTACCATAATGACCTCAGCATTATTACGTCAGGCATAAAACACATTAGGCCAAACCTCATTAGCATACACACATTACACAATTGGCCTTACCAGCATACACACAGTATGCATAAACACCCTAAACATAAAAGCATTATGTCATAGGCATCACCATAGCTACATTATGCAACATCACATTATGCCTAAACACTGGACATACGTCACATCACATTCCAATAAGAGAACCAGTCATGACTGGTAACAGTGAATCCTCCCTGAACCTGTTAGGCATACATAGTAGGCCTGAAAGCTGGGTATACACACAGGGTGCATAAATCACAAAATGTGACATAATCATTCTGTTGGCAACACTCCTAGTAATTGACATATTACGCAATTCGGTAGAGCCTGGCGCTCTACCAATGTCACCAAAATGGCCTTCTCAAAGTGCTTGAATGCCCTATGTCCCAATGTCAGGGCTGGCTGCCAATGCAGCAGAAGAAAGTGCGCACAGGCACTGGCCTAAACGTTGCAGCTGCCCACTAATTGCTGGGCAGCTGTGGAAAACTGTAGGCATGGGCACTCCTGTGCCCTGAGTCCTACACTGGGTCTCTCTCGTAAACACAACATGCCCACCATTGCAGCTGCCCACTGACAGGCAGGGCAGCTAAGAAATCAGCACGGGCACTCACGTTGCGCCCAACGCACTACCACTGGGGGTGGGCACCGGCAATGTGCCCCAGCACACCCCCAACCTGTGCACAATTGAGCCCCACTCACTGGGCTCTCTGTGGGCGACTCCTGCAGGCTCTGGGCACCGGAAATGTGCCCTGACAGGACCCAACAATATCGCACCAGGCCCCTCCCCTGGACTCACTAAACTAAAATGCCCCCAAGCATTGGAGCGGCCCACTGTCAAGCAGGCCGCTCAGCAGATCGGCACCTGTGCCTCAATTTCGCCTCCCCCCCCCCAGCTGTCTCAACTCACCGGCTCTCGGCGTGGACTAAGGTGGGCACTGGCATTTCTGCCTACTTCACCCAGTCTCTTCTCAGCGCTGGGGTGAAGGCAGTGCTCTCCAGGCTCTTCTCCCTTGCTGGCGCCCGCAAGGCTCTCCCTCACTCACGGGAGCCCCGGGCAGGCATGCGCCAACCTCCGGGGATGCTTCTCTTGTTCTTTCTCCTCCTTTCACCCGGGCCCCCTCCTGGGACTTCTCTGGACAGCCCGCGAGGCTTGGCGCGACTTCCCCCAAGGCAGGGGGAAGCAGAAATGGAATGCGACATGCTCTGACCGGCTTCCTCAACAGGCCCGCCCACAGGCAGGCACGGCACCTGTCTTCCGGTTCGGGTATCCTCAGCGGCGGCTCCTGTTTTCTTCCCGGGCCACGGAGGTGATTCAGGGTGGGCACCTGCTCTTAATTAAAACAAGAAGCGGGGTGGGCACCCGCCATCAGGCACCAAGATAAGGGGGAGGCAACCGCCATCAAAATAAGCACAAAGCGGGATGGGCTCCCGCTATTGAGGCATAAAGTGGGGTGGGCACCTGCTCGATCAATAAAAAGAACGCGGGGTTGGCACCCTCTCTTCCAAGGCACTGTGGGGAAATTCCCATGTCAGGATTCCCTCTGAAATTATCGCAGCTTAGCTCTGCAAGGCCCACACTCTTCTCTTCTTGGGGCCAATTAAAATGAAAGCGCTCCCAGGTGCAAGGTGCACAAAGAGTCCTGTAGTTGAGAAGCATGAACCCCTGCAGAAGTTCCTCCAGGTCCAGGGGGCATAGCTGGGCCCAGAGAGGCCAGCACACAGGGCCCTCCAGCAGGGACAGAAGCCCCATGGCGGTTCCAAGCCCCTCGCAAGTCCAGGAATGCACACCAAACATGGGGTCACAGCCACAGCATATATTCACCTTTTCCCTTTGTCTGCTCCAGCCCAGGGCTTGGGAAACCAGCAGAAACTGGTTCAAGGTGGAATTGGAGCACTCTGTTGACAGTTCTCCTCTTCCCCATTGTTAGGTGGGGGCTCGTCATTAGACATCCCACAGGGGGGCAAAGCCAGCATTCACTAGGGCAGGCACCATCCTATTCAGGGACCAGGGACTTCCCCTCCCACTACTCAAAATGTAGATGTCCCATTCAGCCTAGCGCTGGCTCACCCTGCCCCTTCTGGAGCCACAACACCTCCCAGCCCCTGTCACTTAGAAGCCAGACATGCAATTCACATCAGGCAGACAGACACATAACACACAGAAATGTCAACTTCTAAAAGTGGCATTTCTCCCGTAGTCATAATAAAGCTGCTCACACCATTGCGCAGCATTTATTCTTACCATTTCGTACATACTAGACTTGACCACACTGCTCCTCTCATAACAGAAATTACCACTGGCACACCTTATCAGGGAATCCCCCATGCATTCCTAAGGGAGGGCAGGCCAACCTTACCAATGTACCACCGAGAGCGCACGCACTTTACACTAGACCACAGTGCTAAAGTGCTCAGAGACCTAAAATCATCAACACGAGGTTACAGAAAAAGGCTAGGAGAATGCAAAAAGCTTTGGGGTGAACCTGCCAAAAGGGCAAAGTCCATCAGAAGGTATTTCCTCAAGTTGAAGACTTAAAAAGGAAACACAACTAACACATGTTTCGTCCAAGCAACTTTCTCAAGGATTAGGGGCCAGATGTAGCTCGCCAAATACCGGTCGGTAACGGCCGATTTCGGCCGTTACCGACCGGTATTTGGGATTTGTAATGTAGGGGGCCATTGATTTACAGAATCGGTAATGTTACCGATTCGGTAAATATACAGAGTCGGTAAAATACCGAATCGGTAAATTTACTGATTCTGTAAATCAATATGTAGATGGCACTGTAATCAGTGCCACAGGCCCTTACCGAATCGTTATTTACCATGGAATACTATTGCATGGTAAATAACGAATTCCTGTGTACATGCACATCTGTGCATGTACACCTGTGCCATGTGGCACACAGACATGCCCTAAGGGCATGTCTGTGTGTCACATGGCACACAAGCCAGAAACAGGGGTGCAACAGGGTGTCAAAGTGACACCCTGTCCCCCTTGTAAATTCGGTATTTTTACTGATTCGGTAATTACCGAATCGGTATCTGCCATTGAATCCTATGGGCTTCAAGGCCCATAGGAATCAATGACAAATACAGATTCTGTAATTACAGAATCGGTAAATACCGAATCATACCGATTCGGTATTTGTTACCGATTTTCTACCTACATTTGATTTACCGATTCATGAATACCAAATCGGTAAAATTCGGTATTTATGAATCGGTAATTCACATTTACCTACATCTAGGCCTAGGTCATTTAATGAACAAGTCAAAGCAGAGACAGTTTGCTCTATGAAATCTATGCACTGTAGTTGAGAATCACAAATGAGAAAAGAATGTTCATATAGTATATGACATCATATGTTATTAAACGAAGGTGACAGCGGACTTGCAATAATAAGATCACGTCTGTGCTTGCTCCCACTCAGCTTGCTTCCAAAGGAAACAGCACTCGATCCACAAAGGTAATTTTACATTAGTAGATCTACTACCACCCCTCGGTGCAACTCTCACTTTTTTTCTATGTACCATGTCTTAAGGGAGAATTACACATAGGTGAATACCAACATGTCTGCATGAGCCTTCTAAGATAGAATTTATGAATGTAAAGAAACTTTTAATAATTTACAGCAGTTGAAACTAAAATACTTCTTTTCAATCAAGCAAAAATATTTTTCCCTTACCTTTCTATTTTTACTTCATCCACCTCAGAAATTTGAGGTGATTGGAAGTCCTTCATACACGGTGTTATTGCATAATTTCACACACTTGAGGAATAGCTGGGAAGGAGAAATGGATTGAAGTATGTTTGCAAATTTTGAAAGTGTTACTTAAAAATCTGACAACACAGTATATGCAGACCCATATCTGTTGCAGTATCCTGCCCAGAATTTCCTATGGCATTGGATGCCACCACTGGATAACCCATGACATGTCTTGTTGGAAATTACCAGCTTCTGTGTGGTGTACCCCGAGATATTTGCCTTGACTTTGTTTACTGGCTGTAGAGCTCCGTGCATTTTACCCCTGCTAACCAGTGGTAAAGTGTCCCCCTTTCAACATGATGAAATTAGCATGCCCTTGATTGGTCTATTTAAAACACCTATAAGTCTCTAGTATATGGTACAAAAGTGTGCCAAGACACAGTAAGTTAATTGTCACAAATGGACTGCAGCACCCATTGTGCCATCCTCAATTTTGACAGTGTAAACATACCTGCCGACTTGCCATGTCTAACCTGCCTTTGCCTTTTTACCCTGAAAATTCTACATGTCAAAATAACCCTCTTTTGACAGGCCTAAAAGGTGATTTTAAATATTAATAAGTAACCGTAATCAGGACCTAATGCCCAGAAGGAAGGGTCCATGGTATTTAAAAGTAGGACATGTATATTTTAATGTTAAAGATGCGCAGGAAGAAATGCCTCCCTATTGTTGAAATAGGAACTTAACAGATGTGTTCCAGAAGTGCATGTGTAAAACTGCAACTGGCTCAGCATTCCAGAGTTATCCTGAAAACTGTGAATTTTTGTTGGACCTGGCATTTTTGGCGTGTTTTTTCCCTGTCTTTTTTTGCTTCTGACCTATCTTTATTTGTTTATGTGTGATTTATATCGTTTTGGGCTTGTTTTACTCGGCTACATTTTCTCGATTTGTCTAAACTGGTGTGGAGTCCTTTTCTAGTGTTTTTGTGTGTGTGTGTGTGTATGTGTGAGTTCAAATACTTTACATATTGCCTCTGAGATAAGCCTGACTGCTCATGCTAAGCTACCAAGGGGGTGGGCAGCGGTTATCTTACCTAGGTGATCCCCTTACACTGACTAGAGGGAGGGTCTTTACTTGGACAGGGTGCATAGCGACTGCCAACTAGAGACCCTATTGCTAACAATTCCTGAAAGTCATTAGTCTGTAGACATACCAGATACTAGATTTGCAAGTCAGCATCTATTCCGGTGTTTGTAAAAGGGACCTACAGCCACAAGCACCACACCTATTTATCTAGCCATACTTCGGACACAGTCCATTGGAGCCTCAATGTTTATACAGACCTGTGTACATGTGCAGACTTCGATGATGTAGCTCATAATTTGCACACGCTCATATTATTTCACAATATTTGGAATGAATTTCATACGCTTATGTTTCAGCGTCTGCCAAAACATTTACAGTTTGTGACAGTAATTAAACATTTTGAAGACTGCATTTGTTTAGGGAATGCATGGAGTTGACTTAATGCAATTTCTGACTTAGTCCAATTTTTTATTTGGTTAGCAGAAGTCGATTAATTAGGCAAAATTTGTTTGCATTTAGATCACAAGCTTCTCAAATCAGCATCTAAATGAATGTATGCATTTACTCATCTATTTATTTATTTGTGGTACAGCAGTAGGTTAAATAGAAATTGTGGGCCTACATGATTATATCACTGAATGTTTTCCTACACTAATGTATCATTAACTTTTATTTAAAATCGAATCATTTGACTCAAGTTTGGTGGCCATTCACAAATCTTCAAGGCTTGACTGCCCACTCCCCTCCTATTGCTTAAGGTGTACTGTTGCACTACATAATTGGAAGCAGGCTTAGCATACAAAGCTGTACTAAATACATTTGCACCTTTTAGGTAGCCTTTCATGGACACCTGGCAGTCAGTCAAAAATTGTTCCACTTGAAGCTGTAAATGTGGGTTTACATCCAAAAACCAGAAGTCTTTTGTTTTGCTTTCTCTAGAGCCATTTTCGATGTCAGCACAGTGTGGTTGCAACACAGGCCTTTATTACATGTGTGTAGTGTTCAGACCATGCACACTTTCTGCATCTAGTGTAGAAACATATTTATGGGGCAGCAGTTAAATATAACACATTATTATACTTAGTTTATATTCATAGCACAACTCTATCTTCAAGATATTTTTCATAAAAAATACCCAAAGACAGATATGTGGTACTTTCTAAATGGTGCACATTTATTTACTTGTTTTTCTGATGGAGACTTATATCCTTAGATTCCTCACCTTTTGAATATTCTCAAGGCATTAGACTGGGTCTGAAAATGTTTCAGCAGTACCTCTGTGTGCTAGCAGGTGGTACCATGTGGATCCACACCAACTCTGTTCCACTCCTGAAATGATGTGTGGAGCATATAGAGGCACCATTCGCACACCCTAACATCCGTTCTTTTCTATCTGTGCCTTCTGACATAGATCTGGAGCTCCATCTCTCCAAGACTTCTTACCTTGATATTTTTTACAAATGTCTACAGTCTGAAAGGGATGTCTCCCACTTATACGCAAATTTTAAGCTCTGTTGGGACTATCAAAAGGAAATGTCGGTGACAGATCCCCATCGATTGTGCCTGTGCTGTTTGAGGTCAAGTCATTACTCCAAGGCCTGCAGTGAATGCATGGCTATGAAACCGAAGGCCATCCGGGACTGCGAGGCAAAACATTACATTTCCAAGCATTAGAAGACTCTTCACCAAGATCGCTCTAAGTCGTGTTCCAGGTAAGTCTGGGTGGTGAACACCGCTCCCCTCGTGGAGTTTGTAGAGTTTTCCACACACTCCCGTTCATCAACATCAAGTTGCCAAGGGCAAGTGAGGAAAATCCAACTCCCAGCGAGATTTTTCCATGCTCGCAATCGTCAACATCAAGTTGGCGAGCGTGAGCGTGGAAACGTAATCTCCGGGCAAGATTTCTCAATGCAGGCAGTCACATTTCTTATTGCGAGTGGTCGCGTATGCTCGTGACTGCTCGCGTTGAGAAACCGTCTGTTCGCATTGAGAAAGCTGCAGCTTGAGTAAAAATCTACTCGAGTAGCAGAAAGGAAGCAGCGCCAACTTGTGCTGTGCATGGTGCCATTCAGGATGATTGCACAGTGTGGACAAGCACCTGCCCTCGAAAAACACTGCAAACGGCATTTATCTATTGCACTCTGCTGCTTGCGGAGCTCTGCATAGTGCGACAGAGTTTTTTTGCACGCGAACTCCGCCCAGGCTTAGTTCCAGGTCCAAGGCTCGGTCCCAGTCCTACTTTAGGAGTGATTGCAATTGCTCACAACGCCGGTCTTCATTGTGATTCAAATCGTCCAGTAAGTCAAAATAGAAGCATAAGAAATTTTAGTGGGACTTGACCCCATCTCATCACTTGCATTTGCCTGAGCGGTGCTGTGGTTATCAATCTCACTCACAGAGTTGGCCATCTTTGGAGCTGATCTCACTACTGGTTCCAGAAAACACCAGTTTCCAGGGCCGTCTGCCACCCTACATTAGATCAAAGAGGCCTGCGCAGCCATGCTCCGGTTCCTAGGATCCTTGCCGACTTCCACTGGTGTGCCTTTGGGCTGGAAGGAGCCAAGAAACCTTCCACCTGGGGTACTGCAGACAGGATCACCTTTGGAACAAGTTGGATCCTCCGAGGCCATTATGACACCTCTGGCTGCAGTCTGAATGCCACCTCCGGCGCCATGGCCCAAGCCAGTCTCTGGGATTTCGATACTGATACCAAATCCATTGATGCTATACAACAAGCTACCCATAATACTGTCAGACTTTGAGATGCTGCTAGTCCGACCTCGGTCAACGTTGTGCCCATCAACAGTTGAAGCGCCACTTCCTTTGCCTGCTCTAACCACCTCCACAGAGAAGACAACACACCTTGCATTCACTTTTCAGCAAGGACTGGATAATGAGTATGATACAGGTACTGAGTTCGCTCAGCTCTATTAAGTTGACAGTTTGTATGATGACTTCCAGGAGGCTCATCGTCTTGATACCTCCCCTGAAATTAGCTTCCTTTTTCTCCCCAAGACAATCCACAGAGAAATCTGCTTCCTAAGACATGATAATGCATAGGGAGGCTGAAGTCCTTGACATCCAGCTCTCCACCTTGAAGGTGAAGGCTAACGTCTTGACGGAAGTTCTCCAGCCGAGGTAAGCCTCTTCTGAGTCCCTGCTGCCAGTTAACAACACCTTATTGAGAGCATGAGCCAAACCTGGCTGTGGCCCATCAGTCAACTATCAAATTACGCAACACCATCACCCTGTCAATCCTGCGTTTCTACCTCAGCACTGCTCCCCTGAAAGATTGGTGGTACAGGTGTCTGCAAATAACACCAATCCTCACATGCTCCCAACTACTCCTCCAAACAGAGAATCAAAAGGTGTTGAAACCTTTGGAAAACAAGTATTTTATGCCAACCAGCTTTGCGCTCAGGTCAGTGAATGCAAACTGCCTACTGGAGCTCTATTCCCATGACATTACGTATAATAGAAAACAACATATCCCCCTTCCTTAACAAATTGAATTTAAAACAGGAACTTAAACAATTTCTTAAGCACATATATAATGTTTGTGCCACAATGGTTGTGCCATGCCCCGAATTCTAGGCTCCCTTTTGCACAACCCTTCATCCTTGACTTCACTCCTATTTGGACTGCATCTTTTCATCCATTCTTGCTCTTCAACCTCACAGCAAGTGGTCACCCTCCTGGTACACCAACATTTCTTCCTCAAACTTCCTGCTTTCTGTAATCACTCTCTCATTGTTTCATTGCTCATAATGTGCCTTGTACTGTTGTTTGCGGTCACTCATTTTTTATTTCTTTCTGACCACATCTTGCCATCCATGCTGGCACAGCCACCATGCAAGGCACCCTTCCCTTCAACAAACTATAACGAGTCTCCCCTGTTGCAGAATGTGGGGTAGTTCTGTAGTTCCATAGCATCTCTTTAACCTTTTTTCTGCAACAAGTGTTGCTTAACAATGCAAATTCTACACTCTCGCCTAGCACATGGTTGAAGTGCTCAATGAGACCATTCGTCCCAGGATGATATACTGGTGTCCTGCTCTGTTTTATGCCCATTTCTTAAGGAAACTCCCAAACTCTTCTGATACAAATTGCTTATTGGTGAGAATCTCTGCAGGGCATCCTTCTCTGTGAAAGATCTCCTCACAAAAAGCAATTACATTTACAGACTTCACCTCCCTCATGAATGCAACCTACGGCCACTTAGAGTAATGGTCCATGAGTGCTATCACAAATCTCTCATTCACTCCTACACTGTCAAACTGACCACATATGTTCGTGGCCACCTTCTCCCGCACCCATCTGGGTAGTGCCACGGGATTAATAGCAGTTTTTTGCAGCCGGTGCGATTCATCACTACATAAATAAGGGATACAATCCCAAACAAATGTCTCTATCTGCCTATCCATCCCAGGCTACCAGAAATCCATCCTGACCTTCCTCTTCATAACTGACATTCCCCCATGCCCTTTGTGCATCGGACACAGCGACCTACAGCATAACCTATCTCTCGCAACCATCTATCCCCCTGTTCGCACAATTCCGTCCACCACTGACCGTTCGTCCCACACATTTTTATAGCTCACCAAATCAACATTCGACTGCCATCCAAAGCTCTTGGGTAAAGTGTCTAAAACGTTCACCAACACTGAATCAGCTTCAATGGCCTCCCTTCACGCATCCAGCTTCTCCTATGGCTTGACACACCTCAGATATCTCTTCCATCATAAATTCTTCTTCTCTTACATCACCACTCCCCAAAGGCAATCTGAACAAGAAATCTGCATTGATATTCCTCACTTCCTGGCACATATCTCAAAGAAAAAAACATACTTTTGCAGATGGTGCCGCCACTTTGCAATGCACCAGGTAGCTCTTCCAGCTCCAGTCATAAAGAATAGATCTACCTATGGTCTATATTCAGTTTGGAGCTCAAAATGTACACCCCACTCAAAAATGTGAAAATGCTGCACCCCTCAACAAGCCAGTGCTTATAGCTCCACTACAGAATAATTGCTTTCCGTCCCTTTCAGGGTGTGCAACGCAAAAGCCACCACTCTTTCTTCCCCTCATGTTCCTGCATTAATACTGCCTCAAATCTGAACCCACTTGCATCCAGCACCACGGTCGTCCTGCCCTTGGAGTCATAAGGCTTCAGCGTTACAGCCTACACTATTGCTTCCTTCACTATATCAAATGGCTACTGACTTTCCTTTGTTCTTTGGTACACCACTCCCCTTTTCATCAACTCATGCAGAATGTGACCTTTTCAGCAAAGTGGTGCACAAATTTGGCATAATATTACGCAAGACCAAGGAAAGATCTAAGTTGTTCCTTGTCTTGGGGAGGTTGTGCACTTAATTGCTTCAACCATAATTGTGTTTAGGCTTGACTCCCCCATGTGTTAAGGCATGACCTAGGTACTCCAGTTCTGATCTACAGAATTAGCATTTTTGTAGACTAATGGTGAGCCCTGCCTTCTCCAGCCTACTCAGCACCTCCTTCAGAACTTCATCATGCCGAGTCCTATCCTGTCCCCACACTGACACATCATCTTGGGAAACCAACACATTTTACATGTCCCCCAAAGCACCCTGCATGACCCTTTGGAACACCACAGATGTGGATGCCAGAGCAAGAGCATGCAGATGAACTAGTATGTTCCCTTGGGTGGTATGAAGGACGTAAAATCCCTGGGTTGTGCATGCAAACGTATCTGGTGGTAGGCACCCAACAGGTCCAGTGTGGTAAAATGCCTACCACGTGACACGCCTGCGAGCATTTCATTAATTCAGGGAATAGGATGTCGGTCAATCCAAATGCATTCATTCAAGTCTCTCATGAACACACACACATGTAGATATTGCCATTAGGTTTTCTAGCAATGATAATGGGACTTAGCCATTCTGAAGCCTCTGTGAGTGCAATCACGTCCTCCTTGCATAACCTTTGCAGTTCCTCCTTCAATGGATCCCTCAGAGCCAATGGTACATTCTGAACTTTGGGACCGTAGGTGTGGCACCCTTCTTTAAAATTATCCAGTGTTCAAATATTTTTAAACACCCTAATTAATTTCCAAACAACTTGGGAAATCTAACAGCCCACTTGTCCACACTCTGGGTTTCAGTTAACAATACCTGCTGAGGATGGTTGGGGTTGAGAACCATTACCAACCCACGTTGTACTTTCTAAACAAGGAGTGATTTCCCTTTCTCTGCAACATAAACCTTTCCCTCCGCTGCTCCACCTTGAAATCCTAAATTTGCCTCAAAATAGCCCAATACCAGTAGTTTGTTGCCACAGTATCCTTCTGGTTCCACTCCCTTGGGACTCAGTACACCTGTATTCAAGTTCTGCCACATGGACTTATCAATAACACTGAAAGGCAAGCACGAATCTGCCCAAACATGTGCTGATAGTACATTTTGGTCAGAAATACACCTCTCTATTCATTACAGAGATAACGCTTGGTTGATCATTCACCTTGCTCACCATTAACACTTCTACTTCATTGCCATCACTCATGTCTGACTCCCCATTTTGATTCCATGTTTCTTTTGTCTTTCACCAAATTCACTGTTTTCTTGATGACTGCTGAGCCCGCCATTCTGCACGCCCTTGAGAAATGCATCTGCTTTTAACAGCTGGACACTTACTAACTTCAGAAGTGTGTCTCATGCTGCAGCACCTAAAACACACTCTTTTTTATCAACTTCCGGTTTCATCCCATCATCCCTCGTCATTCACATTTCATGTATGTTTCTTTCCTGCGACAACTTCACACACAGCGTTCTCCACGCATTTTGCCACATCAAATGTCTTGTCCAACGTGGTATCCTTCAGATTCAACAACTTCCCTTAGATTTTCAGGTTGTTTATCCTGTTTATTAATTGGTCCCTTATGATCGCGTGTCTAAGTCCCCTAAATTTACATGTGACTGCCAGTCTACTCAATGTGGCCACATATTGTCCACCGGACTCACCACGCTCTTTTGCATGAGAAAAGGATTTGTGTCTTTCAACAACAATAATAACTTTTTTCCCATAATTCTCTTCAAGTGCCATGAGTACATTTTCATACTCATCTTCCTCCTCGTTGTCTGAACCAGCATCCACATTTCTACCCACAGGTTTTGGCAGACTATTCAACACTTTTCTGCCTTCGATGCCCAAACGATGCATGAGAATAGATAACTTTCTCCTAGCTATGTACACCTCCCCCCCAAGACCTCCAACTATGTTAGAAATGTCTCCTCCCAGTCTTCTCATCCTATGCATGGCTGACCAGGATCCTGTAAAAAATAAGGAGGCACAGGAATAGATTGAGATGACATAGTTGGTGCAGGAACTTATATGCAGTGTCAAAAATGTAACAATTAAAATGCTATTTGATGTGCAGGCGATTTGAAGATGCATTGTTTACAGGCCAATATATGGTGGGTCTGTCAATGTGGTAAACTTCCACAAATGCCAACCGATCGTCAATCCTCTCAACACAGTGCAGGATAGGCAGTGCAGGGCAGTGGGAATGCTCGTCCTCATCCAATATTGCGCAAAGGTGCCCCAAATGTCACCAGTTTGTTAAAGGGTCAATAACAACTTCGCACTGGGCGTGCTCAGTACGTTACGTATCATACGTCACTCCCAGGCTACGAACAACTGCACGCTTTCCTTGACTTTGAATGTCTCGGTGTCTGGTTTCCAAGGGCAATGTCCGCATGCTGGTAATGTGACACGCTACTTAAAGATCATGGACAGTTGATGAGCCAGGAAGCACTCTCCCTTACTTTGAATGTCGCCGACTGGTGAGTCTCTACGTAAACCGTAATGAGGCTCAACAATGCTCCCAAGCTTCCCTCACCAGTGAACTTCATACACACTCAATCCAGCGCTGACCACTACACCTTGAGCCACATTTAAACCTAAACAGCCTAGCTCATAAAGAACATCCATGCCCCAACCAAGTTACTTGCCCAACTTGTAAAAACACACTATTTAGCATGCAAGAGTTCCTTCTGCCAAATAGTTGTTACCAGGTTTACAGGACTTTTCAAAACCAGTGGCCGCAATCCACATGAGAACCATGATTCACATGAAGGTAATTCTTGGCAGTCACTACAAAATCTCAGTATTCTGTTCAACACAGTGTCCTGTTTAGCTCCATCCCATTCTCGACATGAATTTTGGAAAAAAAAGGTATTCAGCTACCAAAAATTACCCCTGGTCAGCCCCTGAAGTTCAGCAACTGTGTCTTCCCAGCTTCTTAGAATCCACAAACTGGATTCCAGAAGTGGAATCACATGGGTTGCTCTGGAACAGCATCACTGTTACCAGTACAGATAAACACTAACATTAAGAATACAACACTAGGATGAATCCAAGTTCACTATTCGTGGCTTGGATGCCACTGATTCCTTTGGAGGGCCATTAGCACCATTATAACCATTCATCACCATGTCTGTCTGTGATCCACTGTTTTTTCAGGCGATGTCCAGTTGTCCCTTTGGACATGCAGTTTGATCAGACCATTTGTTTGGAGACAAGGGGACTCTGCTCTCGAGTGGTTCAAGGACCGCAGAGCCACGGCATGCTTTTTGGGTTTATATACCCTACCTTGCCAGCCGCATCCACCCTACAACTACTTTTGTGGTTTTGGAAGAGGTACCTCATAGTGCCGGCTAATGCTTGCCCAGCATTGCATCCAGCAGATTTGTGGTTGCAGCCATGGTGCCCACCAGCCCGTTGGCAAGGTCAACGGGCTGCCAAGTCCTCCTTCTCCCCATGTAGCCACACGAAACCCCCATTAGTGTGCTCTTTGTGGAGCACGGCTACCCAGTCAGAGCAGGATCTTATGATTCTTGCTGGGATGGCAGGCCAAAACATCAGATACTTTGGCTATCGAGAAGGTGTCTGCACCAAAACTACTTCCTAATGCAAATAAAGGACAGAGGCCTGCAGCCTATTTTAGACCTGCGCCCTCCAACACATTCCACCAGAAGGAAAAATTCAAAATACTCATACTGGCTCAGTTCTTGTCTGCCCTAGACTTTGGAGATAGGATGGTTGTCTTGTACCTGCAGGATGCCTATTTCTATATACTCACCCTACCATTCCATGAGCGTTACCTGCAGTTCGTGGTGGGACAAGATAATTTTCAATTTGCTGTGCATCGTTTTGGTCTCACAGTGCCAATCGGGTGTCATGAAAGTGATAGTAGTGGTAGTAATACATTTTCAGAGGTCAAACGAGCCAGACTTCCTCTAGCTCTATGATTGTCTTTTGGAGGCGGGCTCGCCCCAGGCAGTTGTCAGCAACCTCCAGATTACAGCGCGCCTTTTTGCATCTTTGGGGTTCACTACCAATGTGCCTATGTCACAGTGTACTCCTTCTCAGCCGATCACCTTTATCAGAGCCATTCAGAATATAGGGGCCTATTATGATCGCGGACGGACTTGAGTCCGTCCTCGACCATAGAGGAGGAGGGAACCTCCGCATGGCCTGCGGAGTTCCCTCCTGTCCAATTAGGATGTGACCGCCACCCTGGCGGTCACATCCTCTATTTTTACCATTGCGGCGGGTGCGGCTTCAAACTGCACCCGCCGCAATGGTAAAAATGCATACATTGCATTTGTATGCAGAAAGCGGCAGGCACTGTGCGGTGCCTGCCGATTTCTGCATACAAATGCAGGGGGGTACCATAGGTACCCCCCATGTGCACCCCCGCCGCGGAAAAGCATTTTTTAAAGCCCATTCTAATATGGCTGGCGGTGTCTGAGAGACACTGCCATCATATTAGAGCTTTTCCGCCGCGGTTGTAAGCCAACCGCGTGTCGCAATCACGCATTTTGCGTGAGGTTTTGCAGGTGCCACCCTGCGTTATGCCCGAGTAGCGCTATTTTTAAACTAAAGGGTGCCACCCCTTGTTTTGGTGCCCTGAGCGAGTGCCCACCTCGCTGCTATGTTTATTTGGGATTTCGAGGGTGCCCACCCCTCATTATGCCCGTGAAATCACCGCCGCGGCCCTCGCGCCGCGACCAGGAAGTCAGGCACCGGAGTGCCTGATGTGGGGCGGGACTTCCGGTTCCCGGAGGAAGTCCCGCCCGCTGCCGCGCACTGATTGGCCAGTCCGGCCCGGTGAGGGAGAAGTGAAGCATGGCGGCCGGTGACCAGGGCTCCCGTGTGCTGAGGGAGCCCTGCAGCGAGAGAGGAGGAAGCTGCCTGCCGTGTCCATCCCGGGGCTCCTGAGTGAAGGGGGAGCCCCGGGGAGGGAAAGAAGTCCCGCGCCGCCTGCCAAGGGAAGCGCCACCGAGGTCTGGTGAGTCTGGGCCGGGCGGGTGAGGCGGGGGCAATTCTGTTGCTGCTCCGTGAGGGAGCAGATGGACTTTTGTGGTGCCGGTGGAGGCACTGTGTTAAGAGCGGCCCCGTGTGGCAGTGGGCCGCTCCAACGAGGAGGCTGGTTGCACGGGCCTGGAGGGGCCCACGCTTTGTCCTTTAGGGGAGGGTGGTGTCGGGGCACGTTGTCGGTGCCCGCCCCCTCCCCCTGCGCCCATCTTCAGAGCGTCCCCGATGGCAGAGGGCCGCTCCAACGTGGGGGCAGAATTGTTCAGAGAGCCGGTGTGGTTCAGAGGGCCATTTTTGTGTTTAGAGCCACAGGAGGCTCTAGGGGACATACATGATTTGCGAGCCCAGCAAGGCTCGAGGGCCATATTAGATAGAGGGGGCGTCGGGGCACAGTGCCGGTGCCCGCTCCCCTCCTGCCTGCGAGGGATCTGTTCAGAGCCTCGAGGGCTCCAGGGGCCTATAATTGTTAAAGAGACTGCGTGGCTCCAAGTGCGCAGTTTAGAGCCTGTGTGGCTCCAGCAGTGGCGCAGTTTGCACCTAAGGGTCAGTGAGGGCCCTGGCGCAGTTTTGAAATTCCCCAGCTGCCCAGCAATTAGTGGGCAGCTGCACCGTTTAGGTTTTGGGATGTTCCCAGGTGCCCAGCAAGTAGTGGGCACCTGCTACGTTTAGGCTTGTGCTTGGACTGGCGCTGCATGGCAGCGCGCCCTGACATTGAGACTCAGGGCGTCCTAGCCCCAACAAGGCCAGTTGGCCTAGGGACTACCACAGGTGGTGGCTTATGTAGGTTTTGCGCAATTGTATGGTTATTGCACCTCTGAATGTGATTTCTTACATCATGTGTTATTCCTGCACCTCTGAATGTTTTTAGACATCATGTGACTTTTGCGCTACTGCATTGTTCTGGTACCTCTGAATGTATTTTTATTGCATCATGTGCTTTATTCTTAACACCGCTGAATGTGTAGGTTTATACATTATGTGTTTCCCTTTACTACTCCTCTGAATGTATATTAATGCATCATGGGTAATGTGTTCTTGCTGATACCCCTAAATGTATTTTTCTTAGGTGGTTGTTCTTTTTGATACAGGTGGTCCTAGTGAGGTCCTGGTCGCCTGTGTGACATTCTCCTAAGGTGTTTAGGGTTGCGTAGGTGGTACTTACCTGTCCCCAGTAGTTACTGGATGTGATTTACAACTGTTATTCTTTTTGCTATACTTATTCTAAGTTCTATAAGTGCTATTTCTATATCTGCAAAGTGTTGATTCTGACAGTGGCCCATGTGGCCCTGTCCTGTACATAATCCCTTATGAATGTTGCCCGTGCCAGTTGGCACAATGTACATGTGTGATTTTTATCTGATATGTTTTGACAATACAAAAGTTATTTTAATATAACCTTGTGTGGAGTTCCTTTTGTGGTGTGCCTAGGATGTTGTTGCTGTTGTGTGCTGGCGCAAATGCTTTACACATCGCCTCCGAGTTTAGCCTTGCTGCTCGTGCCAAGCTACCAAGGGGATGAGCAGGGGTTATCTTGGCGTGTGACTTCCTTGCCTGACTAGAATGGTGGTTTCTGCCTGGCTTTGGCGTCAGCCTTAGCCTACCAGAAATAGCCAGTTCTAACATTGTTGGTCAGCGGTGCGGATTTGGACTTGTGTTTGCGCAGTGCCACAGCGACAGCTGGCTACATTACAAAAACTCTGCATTTTTCAGATAGTCACATGTTTGGGATTATTGTTATTGATTTTGTTCATTTTCGGATGGTGTATCTGCGCTTTATGTTTAGTGGCAGATGAGAGAAAATGACAGGGCGGGATGCCAGTAGAGAGGGGGGGTTCCCATAGATTAGGAATCCCTTGCTGGGTCCAGTGCCCAATCCCTATTCCTGTCCCTGTATGGGTAGATGGAAGAGAGGGAGTGTGGAGGAGAAGTAACTTGCTTGGGATGGTGGTTATCCCCTGAGTGTAGTGTGTGTGTGTCTGGATTCCCCAGTGTGGTAGGATCCAGTGGTGGCAGCTTAAATGTGTCCAGTGCGTGAATTCCCATTCCCAGTTCCCAGAGTATGGTGCCTCGTGCTCAGTAAGAGGGTGACAGGTTGGGAGTCAGGGGCAGTCAGGAACTGTCTCACCAGTCTGGAGGGGGAGTGTGTGGATGAGTGCTGTGTTGAACTGGAGGAGTTGGTGTGAGGTTTTTTTAAGGAGCTTGCACGTGAGGTGTACCTCTGGTGGTGTGCAGGAGGTCCTGCAGAGGCACTGGACAAGAAGGTGGATGTCTGGCGGTGTGCTAGATGTCTTGCAGAGGCATTAGGGAGTGATTCTGAAAGTAGTGGCTTGTGTATCTGATGATTCTGTATAGGTGAAGAGGTTTATGTGTAGCCCAGCTAGGTACCATTAGTATGGTAGGGGTGTAGGGGCTCACGTCCTGTCTCAGTGGAGGCGGAGTGAGTGTGGGACGGTGTCTCACGTTGGCCCGAAACCCTGTCTCAGGGCCTGGAGGGTTCCCTAAGGGAGCGCTAGGTCAGGGGCCTAGGCTGTACTTACAGGTCATTTGAGGAGGATCTTCTTGTGTCTAGAGGATGGGGAGTTTCTGTAACCAGAACTCCGGCGGTCCTAGTGTTGGGCAGTACCGCTCCTAAGTGGAGGGTGCAGAAGTCCTGGCTCGCTGAGCATTTGACTGTCTAGAGTGCTTGACCATTTGTGGGGCCTCTGGAGGTCGTTCCCCGAGGAGGGGGAAAGCCAGGTTGGGGTTGTAGCCTGACCTGGAAGGAGTACTGGAGGAGAGTGTGTCACTGATACGCCGCTGGCGTGTGCTCTGTCTAGCCTGGGACATACTGAGAATTACCCTGTAATAGGGAGTACTGAAGGAGAGTGTGTCACTGATACGCCGCTGGCGTGTGCTCTGTCTAGCCTGAGACATACTGGGCCTGTAATCATGGAACTGGAAGGGGGTGCAGAGGGACGGTGTACTTCTGACCCCGGTGCAACTGAGGGTTTAGATCCTAGGTTGGGAGATTAGGAAGCTTCCTGGTCAAGAGGAATCTCTACCAAAGTGGATCAGCTGAAGAGATTGAGGGGGCTGCCCTTGCTGTGTGTTCTGGGGCCCACCTGCAGTTTGTTGTTTCCACTAAGGTAGAGGAAAGGGGATTTTGCTGTGTGCGGTGTCCCCCCACCTGCTTGAAGAGGAACTGTGCTGTGTGCTTTGTACCTCAGGAGTGAAATAGTTTCCAGGTGGTAGACCAGTGATGGAGTAAGGTCCTGATATGGTAGGGGAATTGTGTTCTGGTGAGTGCTTCCCTGTGAGGGAGCGGGAACCCAGAAGTAGAGGTAGGGTGGGGCATTCTTGCCCGTGACATCTGGTCACCCTGGGGGTGTGGACCCTAGGTTGTTGGATCAGTGGTAGTTGTAGCTACCCTGAGAGAGAGAGTGGGGAATGGCTATTGTGTGCCAGGGGTTACTGCCCCCCACTCTGTGGATTGGTTAGGACCTGTGATTTGGATGGCCTAGGGCCTGGTCCTGGCTGTGGATGACTAGTGTGTACCAGTGGGGTACCCTAGTTGTGCCAGAGAGCTTTCATTGAGGGGAATCTATGTGGGTTCAGAGTGGCAAAAAACTGGAAGGTGTCCCTGCCGTGCGGGCCCGTGTCCATGTTTTGTCGCCCAAATCAAGGAAGCCCATCAGTGGAGTGATTGGTCTACCCTGCGTTTTGGCTGGAAGGGGGTTGTGTTGGACCTGGCCCTTTTGGCAGGTTCACCCCGAGACTTTTTGCTTTTTCCTAGCCTGTTTCTGGAACCTGGGTTTGTGATTTTAGGCCTCTGCGCACTTTTTCACTGTGGTACGGTACAGTGTAAAGTGTGTGTGCTCTCTGTGTATGTGTGGTGAGTGACCTGCCCTCCCATAGGAATGAATGGGGAATATGTATGCCCATGGTAGTTCCTGATGTGTGGGGAGTGCAGGGTCGAGTTTGATATGTGTGAACTCGTGAGATCGAATGCTGCGAAATGGCGTATGCGGCATAGTTGTGTCTAGTCTAGAAGTGCCACTTTTAGAAGTTGGCATATTTGTGTAGTGAGTCTGCTGGCACGTGATCGGCTGGTGAGCCTGGCCCAGGAGTGCCTGGGCCTGCTTGTGGATTGACTGTCTGGTTTGAGTGTGACAGGGGCTGCAGAGCCCCCAGATGGTTGTCTGAGTCAGCCGTGGATGAAAGGCAGCATCTGCTGCCAGGGAAGTGGGAGGAGATTAGCACCTGATAGTGAAGGGCTGTGCCTGCCTGCCACAATGCTGGCTCCACCCCCCCCGCTGGGCGACTGTCACCTCTGTCCCTGATACTGAAGGGACTTCCCTCTAAACCAGTCTAGCTGGTTCTCACACTGCCTACACAAAGACTTCAAAGAATTTTCTGGGTATAAGAAGGGGCTGTGTCCCCTTCCAAAATTGTTCTTGTTTCTGACTTGAATCTACCAGGGGCGGGCGCTGCCCTGCCCCTGGATGCTGGAGGATTTTCCTGCTGGGGGCTATGCTGCTCCCTCTTTTATTCCTGGACTTCTGGGAACTTTCTCTTGCTTTTGCTGTGGACCCTTCTTGCTATGGGGGTAATTTCTAGGGGCCTGTGGGTGCTGTCAGTGGCCCCAGCGCGATGGAAGCGCTTTATTTTGCCTCCTAGCGCTTGAGAGCGCTTTATTTTGCACCCGTAGTGAGCATGTCGCTATCACGCATTTTGCGTGAGGTTTTGCAGGTGCCACCCTGCGTTATGCCCGAGTAGCACTATTTTTAAACTAAAGGGTGCCACCCCTTGTTTTGGTGCCCTGAGCGAGTGCCCACCTCGCTGCTATGTTTATTTGGGATTTCGAGGGTGCCCACCCCTCATTATGCCCGTGAAACCACCGCCGCGGCCCTCGCGCCGGACCAGGAAGTCAGGCACCGGAGTGCCTGATGTGGGGCGGGACTTCCGGTTCCCGGAGGAAGTCCCGCCCGCTGCCGCGCACTGATTGGCCAGTCCGGCCCGGTGAGGGAGAAGTAAAGCATGGCGGCCGGTGACCAGGGCTCCCGTGTGCCGAGGGAGCCCTGCAGCGAGAGAGGAGGAAGCTGCCTGCCGTGTCCATCCCGGGGCTCCTGAGTGAAGGGGGAGCCCCGGGGAGGGAAAGAAGTCCCGCGCCGCCTGCCAAGGGAAGCGCCGCCGAGGTCTGGTGAGTCTGGGCCGGGCCGGGTGAGGCGGGGGCAGTTCTGTTGCTGCTCCGTGAGGGAGCAGATGGACTTTTGTGGTGCCGGTGGAGGCACTGTGTTAAGAGCGGCCCCGTGTGGCAGTGGGCTGCTCCAACGAGGAGGCTGGTTGCACGGGCCTGGAGGGGCCCACGCTTTGTCCTTTAGGGGAGGGTGGTGTCGGAGCACATTGTCGGTGCCCGCCCCCTCCCCCTGCGCCCATCTTCAGAGCGTCCCCGATGGCAGAGGGCCGCTCCAACGTGGGGGCAGAATTGTTCAGAGAGCCGGTGTGGTTCAGAGGGCCATTTTTGTGTTAAGAGCCACAGGAGGCTCTAGGGGACATACATGATTTGCGAGCCCAGCAAGGCTCGAGGGCCATATTAGATAGAGGGGGCGTCGGGGCACAGTGCCGGTGCCCGCCCCCCTCTTGCCTGCGAGGGATCTGTTCAGAGCCTCGAGGGCTCCAGGGGCCTATAATTGTTAAAGAGCCTGCGTGACTCCAATTGCGCAGTTTAAAGCCTGTGTGGCTCCAGCAGTGGCGCAGTTTGCACCTAAGGGTCAGTGAGGGCCCTGGCGCAGTTTTGAAATTTCCCAGCTGCCCAGCAATTAGTGGGCAGCTGCACCGTTTAGGTTTTGGGATGTTCCCAGGTGCCCAGCAAGTAGTGGGCACCTGCTACGTTTAGGCTTGTGCTTGGACTGGCGCTGCATGGCAGCGCGCCCTGACATTGAGACTCAGGGCGTCCTAGCCCCAACAAGGCCAGTTGGCCTAGGGACTGCCACAGGTGGTGGCTTATGTAGGTTTTGCGCAATTGTATGGTTATTGCACCTCTGAATGTGATTTCTTACATCATGTGTTATTCCTGCACCTCTGAATGTTTTTAGACATCATGTGACTTTTGCGCTACTGCATTGTTATGGTACCTCTGAATGTATTTTTATTGCATCATGTGCTTTATTCTTAACACCGCTGAATGTGTAGGTTTATACATTATGTGTTTCCCTTTACTACTCCTCTGAATGTATATTTATGCATCATGGGTAATGTGTTCTTGCTGATACCCCTAAATGTATTTTTCTTAGGTGGTTGTTCTTTTTGATACAGGTGGTCCTAGTGAGGCCCTGGTCCCCTGCGTGACATTCTCCTAAGGTGTTTAGGGTTGCGTACGTGGTACTTACCTGTCCCCAGTAGTTACTGGATGTGATTTACAACTGTTATTCTTTTTGCTATACTTATTCTAAGTTCTATAAGTGCTATTTCTATATCTGCAAAGTGTTGATTCTGACAGTGGCCCATGTGGCCCTGTCCTGTACATAATCCCTTATGAATGTTGCCCGTGCCAGTTGGCACAATGTACATGTGTGATTTTTATCTGATATGTTTTGACAATACAAAAGTTATTTTAATATAACCTTGTGTGGAGTTCCTTTTGTGGTGTGCCTAGGATGTTGTTGCTGTTGTGTGCTGGCGCAAATGCTTTACACATCGCCTCTGAGTTTAGCCTTGCTGCTCGTGCCAAGCTACCAAGGGGGTGAGCAGGGGTTATCTTGGCGTGTGACTTCCTTGCCTGACTAGAATGGTGGTTTCTGCCTGGCTTTGGCGTCAGCCTTAGCCTACCAGAAATAGCCAGTTCTAACACCCTGGAAAGAGGGTACAGTATATTCTGGCTATTATATCGATCTTTCAGTCTACATCCTGGATTTCAGTGAGTTTGACACTGAGGCTGCTGGGACTACTGGCCTCCTGCATCCTGCTGGCTAAATACGCCAGGTGGCATACAGGGCTGTGCAGTGGGATCTGGCGTTTCAGAGGGCCTAACATCTATGACTGCAAACAGTGTGTTAGAACATGGAATCCCTGTCCTAGACACTTGAAGGCAACTACATGGGCATTTCTCCAAACATTCACAAAGCACTATTATCTGAACAGCCAGGTCTGCCAAGATGGGCATTTTGCTCAATTAGTCCTACAGGACTTTCTGGTTTGAGTCCCTCTACAGCCCCCCCTCCAATTAGATACTACTTTGTTATCTATTCAGAAAGTGAGGAATCTACGGATAGAAGTCTCCATGAGAAGAAAAAGTTGCTTACCTCTCAGAATGCTCTTTCTGGTAGAGACTCTATCTAGCCGCACATTCCTCACTGACTCTCCCATTCTCCCTGTTCTGTGAATTAAACTCTATCAATTGATAACATCCCAATTCAAGGGCTCTGCACAATTGTCACATAATTTGCTTTTTGGGATCTGGGGCGTGGACAATCTTAAAAGCTACTGACATCAGCACGTGGGAGTGGCACCTATATATACTCCGCTCTTCATTTCTGGAGATTATTGGCGTTAGTGCGGACCCGCAAGGCACCACCTACCAGTGTGTAGAGGTACTGCTAAAAAGGCGACGAATCTGCAGCTATATAGAGTGTCTACAAGAGCATTTCTGAAAGGAAGTAACTTGTTCTGTAACCCCATCTAGTGGAACTGAAAAGTAAGTGAGACCTCTACCCAGATTTAATTTGTTGGAGAAGGAAGAAACTACCTGGACATCCTAAGAAGGTAATTTTTGACAGAGCTCCACTCCATATAACGGCTGGGGACACTAAAGGCAGGATAACAGCAATTCTATAAATCTAATACCTTTGGAGTAGGTACGACGTGCCCTTCTAATTCCTGAAGAAATAAGCTGATGCACTCCACTGCAAATCCAGCTTTTAATAATATACCTATGTTCCTCAATTCCCTCAATCACGACATTTAGTCTGGTTCATATGAAAATCATCCTTTCTTTTAGAGTACTGTCACAGAACATACTTGCCTTATTCACTTAATGAATGCCAGCCGTTGACCACAAACATTCAACGTTCTTCTTGATTACAAGCTCTCTTGCCATATATTAGAACTTCCTGCATAGAAAAGACCTTTTCCAAGATGCATTCACAAGAAAAAGTGTGACTAACTCTGCAGCGATGACGGAGTTGTGGGAGAGATGTGTCTGCTGAAAACCCCCTTGCTCTCTTAAAGAAGTAGCGTCTAATCATTAAGTATTGTATCAGCCATACTGGCCCAGTTTCTGAAGTCTTTCTGAGAGATGTGTTGATGGAACCCTTGAATGCTTGCTTGAACAGTGCTGTGACGGAAACACGGAATGGATTAACAAACCTTCTTGGCTAGGACAGTTACTGTGCAGCACTTTACAAACATTCAATAATAGCTTAGAAGCCTGTGTAGGCTGCAGACATCAAAACAGCAGACAGTGGGCATATGAACCACAAGTTGTATGCTATGCCAAACGTCCAATTCACAATATGACACCAGGGCCATACCCAGGAACCTAGGTTTTGGGTGGCATGGGCCCTGGTGATAACATAACTCAAAGGGATTATGGGCAATGTTGATTGTGGTCGTGGGTCGGAGTTTTCCACCTCGAGGTATGTTTTCCGCTAACCGTGGTTGTGGTTGATGTTCCAACAAAACATTTTCTCTTAATATTTTTATTATGGCATTAATCTGCTCTGGTGAAATTTTAGAAAGGGTATTGTCTTCCAAAGCACATTGATCAAATATTAATGGAACCAAACTCCTGGCTCACTGAGTTAATGCTTCCTCCCTGACAACTGTTGGGCTGTGCGCAAATCACAGGTTATAGTCCCACAAAGGCTGACATCCATCCTTTTGGTCTGATTCTTTCCAAGTTGGCAAATTGAGTACCATTAATAAATTATGCAATAATAACAATCCCTGTTTTTTTTTAAGCTGATAGAAACTTCAGAAATGTATTATGAAAGACTATAGAAGTGTGAGTATGAACTACCCATCATGGGCCTGCATACTGTGCATATATCAGAGACTTTAATAATCTAAATATGTTTGATGCCTGCAAATTGTACATATATCAAGGGCTGCAATACCATGAATATATTTGAAGCTTTCACACAGGGCATGTATTACCAGAGGTCTGCATACTGTGCATATATCTGAGTAAGACCTATGACATATGCACTTTACATACATATATTCTACTGTAAACAATACTGTATAGAAATAACCAAAAATTATTATTTGCTATGTGGGAGAAAGCTGTACTGACAGGCATATTGGAATGAGTGTGACATAAACCACTGTATGGAAAGAATGCAATGAATTGGGCTTTGAAGTTTGCTAGATTGTCATTTTGTACATTTACTTGTTTAACTGCCGCTTTTTCAACTGCAGAAAATGGTCACATTCTATTACTAACATAAACCTCAGACATATTTCCAAATGTCCTCAAGACCTCCTTCGTCAAGCCACATTTGAAGAAATTAAACCTCAATCCAGTAGAACTGGAGAACTAACAACCAATCTCTAATGAATGATATGACATTCACCCAGATCTTCAACGAAGAAAATAACAGTACATGACCTCATCCTTTTACTGAATCTAGAAGAACTCCATAATCCAACAGATCAAGTATCAATGAGATTCTACCATACACTTTAGTTCTGTTCAGCACTGACTCTAGTGTGTTGCAAGATTCGATCATCTCTCTACTCCTCTTCACTGCTTATTCCTCACTGTACTACCAGAAAGTATGTCCTTCAAAGTAGCATTGCCTAGATGACACACAGATCATTCTCATGCTCAAAAACCTAGTGTTATAGACTGCTCTAGCTGGAACCACTGCTTTAGAGTCACAGACTAATAGGTTCTAATTAACAGCCTCAAACTGAACTCCTAAATAGTGATGCAGTAACTGGTAGAATTACTTTCAGACAGCCATCTGGCTGCAGTCCTATCCCTAGCGCTGCAAATGAATCATGTAACCAGCAGTGCCTTTCTCTCTATGTAAAACCAATCCAATCCAAAAGTTCTTTATTTCGGCCATCAAGGCCATAAAAGATGCAATAAAAACAGTAAAATCCTCGTGCCATACAAATACAGGCTAAAAAAAACATCAACATACAATTTTACAGAAATTGCAAGGAAGCGGAAACTAACTTAATTCAATATTTGTCATGATCCAGGGAAGTCAAGATACTATGCAGTGCAGTTCTACTCACAGTTAGGGATTAGCTTTGAGCAGTTTTATCCTTTTCAACCACATAGCCATTAAATACTTAGATAGTGCAAATACAATACAGTGTAAAGTACTTGACTTTAAAATTCTAAACGAATGTAAACAAGGTCTAAAGCCTAGATTCCTGCACAAAGGTACTAGCCAGTGCTTTCTTGGTCTGCTATAGGAAGAGCAAAAAAACAGCACATGCAGTTCGTCCTCCACAATCGCGCTGCACCCTGGGCAAGTTTTATCGTCCGATGTAGACCATTTGCTTGTAAAGTCTTTGATGGGCAATGTACCAAACCTCCATTGAATAAAAAGTTTCCTTGCAGAAGTAGGAACAATAATGTCCATAAATTCTTCGAACTTGAATGAACTTTTGGAAACCAAAAATTGTTCAGTGTGGGTGGCAATTTTTGGGGCACACAGGAGCGTAGTTAGACTTTTGTCCTTGAAGATCTTGTTGAGCGATTTACGAGAGACCTCAAGACAGCCTCTTTCGGGATCATCCCACAGATCAGCCAAGCCTAGTCGCAGAAATTCTCGTTTTACATAGGCCAACCATGGGATTCTGTCAGAACAGCTATGGCTCAGGACATGCTTCAGATCTTGCCTGTAGTGGGACAGTTCAGTAGTGGACCATAGCCTGTGCCAAAACCTCAGTGGTTTTAGGGCTAACTCGTCCCCTATAGAAGGGAGGCCCAGATCTAGTCTCAATTGTAAGAGAGGCGTGCCTTTTGGTAGGGACAGCAACCGTCTAAGGAAGTTAGTCTCTACCTTGATGAGTTCTGTTCCAGCATTATAGCCCCACAGTTCACCACCATATAATGAGGCTGCTCTGGCTTGAGTTTTATGCATCTCCAGTGCTGGACTAACTGGCTTGAAGGTTGAAGAATTTGAAGCCTTCAAAATGGCCCCTACCATTTGCGATAGCTTTAGGCGAGATCTTGCTATCTGTGGGCCCCAAGATAGGTTTTCGTGCAGAGTTACCCCCAGGTACTGGAACGTTGTGACCCTTTCCAGCCTATCCGATCCCAAGGTTGGATTTGGCCTAGTTGTTGCCGAGGGATTGAATACCATAAACTTGGTTTTGTCTGCATTGCTCTCAAGGCCGTGGGCTCTGCAAAAGTCCCCAAACCCGTCCAGTATCCGTTGGATCCCCATAGGGGATTTGGAGAGCAGGAGAGTATCATCGGCAAACATAATTTGCCTGCCAGCCTAGGGGCGTCGTTGTTATTGACGTTATCAAGGTGAGATATTACACCGTTGACATAGAGGCAGAACAGGGTTGGTGCTAAGACACAACCCTGTCTCACCCCCCTGTCAACTGGGAACCTGGATGACAATGCCCCATCCCTCCCACACCTAACCTGGGCAAAATTCCCTTGGTGCAGCCTAATTATTACATGCACGAGCTGTGGTGGAACACCTAACTCCCTAAGGACCGCCCATAGTTTCTCGCGTGGTACTAAGTCAAATGCGGATCTCAGGTCCACAAACACCATGTACAGACTTCCCCCCTCGATCCTTGCCGTTTTCCAGAAAAGAAGAACAAGGCGAAAAATCTGATCCATGGTGGATGTGTTCTTCCTGAATCCTGCTTGGAGAGGGCTAAGGATCATATTGTCCTCCATCCAATCCAAGAGCTGGTCCAGCAGAAGACGAGCGAAAAGTTTTTGGGGTACATCTATAAGGCTGATCGGCCTGTAGTTGGCTAGGAGCAGAGGAGACCCCTTTTTAAAAATTGGTACTATCTCTGCGCCCAGCCAAGTACTGGGGATCTCTATTCCCCTCAAAACTGAGTTAAAAATAATAAGGAGATAGGGACCCCAGATCTCTGGTTGGTGCCTGAATAAATCTCCAGGCAGTTTGTCTAGGCTTGGAGCCTTCCCCCATGCAAGTCTCCCTATTGCGTTTAGTACCTCACCCAGAGTAAACTCTAGTTGCTCGTTATGATCAGAAGGGGTGTCAAAGACTGCCTCTATAGGCATAGTAGGACCATCCTGATACAATTTACTAAAGTGGGATTCCCATACCGAAGCAGTGATGTTTGGCTCTACAGCAGCTTTCGGTTCCCCTGATCCTGTATGTACTAGTGACCAAAATTTTCTAGAATCCCTGGTTTCCAGGGCCATTGTTAGATTGTTTAGATCAAAGAGAGAGAGAGGACTAGATAGGCTAGGCCGAATCCCCTGAATTATATATGCATATATCAATAAGGACTAGCTAGTTTTAATAAGGATATAGGAGACTCAGGTAGGTACGTCGTGTAGCAACAAAGGATAAGGAAAAACGTTGTTTTCCTCTTAAAGCCCTCACCCACCGACCTAGTCGTTGGCATGCTTCATCATCGGGCCCACCACAGTGGCACCGAATGTGCCCCGGGTGTGCTTCAACGCCAGGAGACTGCGGAGCTGGTATGTTGCTGAGTGTGCGGTGAAAAGGGTGAGAGAAGTGAAGTTGATTAAAAGCTATGCAGGCGGTCCCAGCACCCGAGGGTTGCTTATCTTTAATGAACTGGGCCTCTGCTAGCGGATAATAAGGCAAGAAGACGAGATGGAGTGCTTATTATGACCTCCAGCGTCTAGTGCGGTCTACATGTTTCAGCCAGTGCCTTGTTAGTTTTAAGCTGGCTTTCCTCAGGACCTTTTAGTATGTGAAAAGTGCAAAATAAACTTAATTTTAAGTGGTTATGTGGTCTTTTGGTTATGTGTGGCGCCCGCTAAGGCGCTATAGCTGTTTAGAGGGGATTCCCTCAAGCTTGATCTGTTTTGTCTTGTAAAAAGCTTCATGGGTCGCCTGGCAGAGAAAGAGACCGAGTATTTCGGTCTGGTTCCTCCTTGGACCTATTCGTCCTTCCGCAGCGCCCGTTATGTGACCACATGCTAGTATCCACAAAAATATAGTCTAGGCGTGATTCATGGCCCTTCCTGTTGAAGGTACACACTGAGGGGCTGTCAGATGGAATGCGCCCGTTACAAGCCCTCAGGGCGCAGTTCAGGGTAAGGGACATAATCTGTAACGCCAAAGGAGACCATGATTTCGGACTTGGCGATCGGCAGGGGGGAATCCCCCAATAGTCGTCCTCAGCCATCAGGGCACCCTCCTTTAATCCAAGTAATGGTTCAAAGTGGCAGTTGACGTCCCCTCCCATCAGAATCTTACAATCAGTGGGTAATAGCCCTAGAAAGAGAGATAAGTCATCTATAGTGGGTGATTCCATAGACACACTAACTGGACGTGAGTAAACATTCACAATTGCTAGTTTATAGGCTGGTGGCCATTTAAGAAGAACGCATTGTACGTCTTCCGAATGAGTTGGTATGTTTTCGGCTGTGCAACCCAAATGGGTCGCTACCCATATTGCAAGTCTACCAGACGGCCTCCCTTTGCCTCCCCATCTGGCAGGGACATAGAAGGTTGCATAACCCACCCTGGGGTAATCTTCCCTAGCCTAAGTCTCCTGAAAGAGACAGATGTCATTACTGTCCACTAGGGAGCCCCAGTCACTGCAATAAATTTTTATTAGCAATGCCTGCAAGGTTCCATGAAAGAATCTTCATCCTTTTTGGGCCCAAACTGGGCGCTCTCCCCACCTCGCACTCACCGTCCTGATCTGGGTTGGTGGATAACACCCCCGCCAAGGGTACCTGCCCTTCCAAAACCCTCGAATCTAAGGCATGTTGAGATGTTATATTCCGAGGAAGGCTTTTTAATACATGCCGACTGGAGGATGTGCGGGGAGATTGTATAGGGGATTCTAAAGTGCTAGTTGTGCTTGGCCGATCAGGGAATGAATGGACACAGGCAAAATTGCCAGTATCAGAGATATCTGCCACTGTCCCCGGCTGAGCTGTGTGGGGGGCCACCCCTTTTCTTCCCCCAGTGCATTCATTCCGCTGAAGTCAGTATACCTGATCAAGACAACTATACCTGTTGGCATGTAAATAGTTGTTCGGTGTTTGTATATCGTGACGCATAGGCCTGTACCTTGTGCCATCAATGGCAAATCCCACCCTTGTCCAGCCATCATTCGCCCCAGAATACAAGTTGTAATTTCATGGATAGAAAAAGGACAGCGGTAGCAGTTGGATGGTTGTGTTTCCCGAGCTCCCCAACCAGTTACAAATATGGGAAACGATCTGTGAATCCCTAAAATGTACCAAAATGCAATCACCCTTTATTTGCTTTATGGTATGTCCCACCCAAGGGACCCTCCTGACCATCAATATTTCACCTCTCAGGTTTGGTTGTAGGGGCCTATGAATGTTCAACCAACTAATCGCTTTGTTTCTTAAAGAATCAAAGGATTCTGGTGCAGAGTTGGAAAGCTCAGGGACCCCGGTCAAGATTACAGTATGGGCTGCCGCCTCTGGAGGTAGATTAACTATATTTGACCGATTTAGGCTGTTAACATTCTGGTGGGGGGGCGGTCATCCGTCCTAGTGGGCGTCTTTTCTTGCCTCGTTAAGGTTGTTGGCGCAGGCAGCTTTGATTTCCGCACTAAGGGCACAGGAGGAAGTTGCCTTGGAAGGGATAGGGGGAGGGAATTTGGTAGGGTAACTATGGTACACTTACTGTGGAGGGGGGGTAATCTTCTTTCTAGTTGGGGCACTGGATGGGTTAGAGGGAGGGGGGGTCCCCACGTTCATCATAGTTACACATTGGATGCTACCCAAAGTTCTTAACTGATTCTCCATACCTTTACTGCATTTTCTGTCTTCTAGGTTTCGCCATTAAGGTTCAGAATTTAAAACGCAGCAGCCAGGAACTAGTATACTTATGCAACTACTTCCCTCAATAGCAGTGAAAGTGTTCCAATGGATACCCCAAGATGAGAGCCTTCTTCCTCGTGGCACTCTGCTTTGCTCACAAGGCCAGCGATGGCACAGGGCCATTCTTCACACAAGTGAAACCTTAGTGGTACATAAAACTTAGGGTGTGCAGTCCAGACACCACCATTCAACAATGCAAGCATCGGTAAGACATCTTTGTTTATTCAGGCCACTGATCCCTGAAACTTATTGATGACAAAGATAAGAAACCATCTGAACCAGAATGAATTCTGGAAGGTGGTAAATACCTGGACATTCCCACACAAATGGCCCACTTACAATAAAAGGTCTCAAACCAATGCCAGATGAAGAAAGAATCAGTTACCCATACAAACATGGTAAATATCAACACATGGAACTCTGTCTAATCTCACCAATGCTTCCCTCCGCAATTAAGCACAGATACAATTTTCACAGGATACCATTGGAGCACCACGTTGTATCTTGAAGATGACTCCAAAAGTCTTCATGCACAAGCCATACTATAAACTTACACTTTTCCAATGAAATATAACAATTATAATTATCTGCTTATATGACTGTATCTCTCACCTCTCTTCACTCCTGCACAACACCAAATCTCATTCCATACATGCCACACTATACCACATCCACTGCCAACCAAGCTCAAAGAACAGAGTGAAAGTCACAACTTAAAATACCAGCAAGGCAGAGCCACCTTTCCATCCTTCCAAGTTCAGCACATTGAGTACCATTAATTGGATAAGAGTAACACCTGTTATTGATAGCAACGACAGAAATGCATCTTGAAGGTTTGAATAAAACAACAAATTACAAGTAAATGTTATTGAAAGACACAGTGTGTTTGCAGCAAGGTTAGAAAAGCAAAGATACAAATTACACATTGTTGGGACTAGAGTGCCCCTAGCATCATATGCAATCGTGTCCCCTGCCCTGTGCACACAGACTGCATACTGTTGATCTTTTTTTATTTAAATTTTTGGTCATTCCACAAACTAAACCTGTATTTGCTTACTGACTTAAGCGAGATCTTTGACAGTGATAGGCTCCGGACATAACCATTAACTAGGAGGGGCATACCACGTGTTTCCTCATAGTGACATGAAGCATGGTAGTGGCACTATACCGAGAAAGTGAATTATTGTAACAGACATTTTTACCAGTCAGACATGAATACACACCTACCAGCCCATTCAGCTAGAAATTCTGCAGCTTCCAATGAACACAGAATCATAAATGTAACATCCTGTCTGTCGTCTGCGTGTGTGCTGGAGCTAGTAATACGCTGTGCACAAGCGATACAGGCCTGCGGGTTCCATTTTAGAAGCTCACAGCCTGGACCAGAGTACAAGATGGAGGTGAAGTTGATTTCTTCAGACAGTATACATGTACTGCTGCCATCTCCTAGAAGGAAGTGGCAACACCAGATGCAATGGTGAGAAAAAAGGAGACAGGCTTTCTTTAGAAGGGCCAGGTTCTTTTCTGATACATGGGGCTGTAAATTACATCAGCTGACATTAGGTAGATGGAAGGGGGTACGGGGTGAGGTCTGCATTCTCTGTTGTTCAGGAAAGGAATCAACTGAAGGGGCCAATATTCTTGTCTTGCTTCCTGATCTATGAGAAGGGGGACCATAAATAGCTGGGAGCAGCCTGCTCTCACCACTTTGTACTGCTGTGGTGTGCACTCCACTTGGAGTAGAGGTGGGCTGGCAGAGCATCCTTGCAGACAAAGGCCAGGCCTGGAAGTTGGCTTGGCCAGGACACATCAAAGGGGAACTGACCCAAACATGGAATACTGAATGCACCACAGGGTAATCAGGGACTACTTTTTTTACAGCCAAGAGTTGGTGTCACAGTGACAGCCAACTCCCCTGCGGCAAGGGAACTTCACTCGGAGTATGATCTGAAGGGGGAATTACTGACTGTCAGGTGTGGCAAGACATTTTAGATGTGAGCAAGAAAATGAAGTGCCAGCCCTGTCGGAGGAGCATATCGTAGAAGAACTGCTGTAATTGACCCTGGTGTAGGGTCTGTCTGAAAGAGACTTACTAAGCAAAAGTGCAGAAGGATTCGCTGTATTGCCAGATTGAGCAGTACGATCTTCTTTGACTAACCCTGTTGTAGACATCAGGTCTAAGAGTGGTGTGTCTGTGTGATGGACTCAACTGAAGCTGTGATAAGCGACTGCTGGTGGCCCCTGTACCTTATAAGTGTGATCATAAAACTGGCACTGTGGCCTGAAGATAGCGATTGGTGTCCACAGCCAGGAGAACTACCATGTATAGGTGTGTGGCCAGCCCACCTAAGAAGTAAAAGCCAAGTGATCTGTTACATGAGTCAAGTATCCACTGGAGTGCTGGATCAAGCCTTGATCTGCTTCCGCCGCCCAGAATTGAGCCATTAGAAGTCTCTGCTCCTGCAGCAGCCTCTTCAATCAATGGCTCTGTACAGACGGCTGCCATGCAGCCTCTAAGAGGACTGCTCTGTGCCTCCTGGAGCCTTCTGCTTGCTGCTGGGGAGATTCCGTTGCAGCATGAAGGCAGAAAACAGCCCTGCAATGCCTATGGACTGCTATGTGCCGGGGTGGAGGCTCCAGAATGAAGCTGTTGGGATCCTGCTACTGCAGTATGGCCAAATATGGCTCTGCACTGCTACGACAAATTTGATGAGAGGATGAACGAACCTAGGCCAAGGAGGCTAAATGTTGCAATGGTGGGACCCACTGGAGACAGTGGAAAGCCCAGTCAGCAGAGGCTGCTGAGAGCTTAAAGACTCACACATGTGCGTCAGGAATTCATGCAAGATTGAATGTGTTATGGAAATCTATGTTTTTGTATTATAAAGCACTTTTCTTACATAGAAAGAGAAACTGGGCTAGACATTGATCTTAAGGCGCTATTGGGGGAGGTGATATTTATTCTTGAGCCTGAGTGACCCCCTACACTAATCTCCCTGAGAAGCCTGTGACGGCTCACCTATGCTTCTTCTAAGACACAAGTGTGGAAAAGTTTGCCCTTGGTCCGTTTTGGAGAGACATAGCAAAACTGTCCCTAGGACAACAGTGGTATAAGGCCTCAACCCCCACAGTTGTGAGCCAGTAGCCTTTTTCTGGCCTTTGACCTCCTGAATGTAGTCTGACACTCATCCTTTCATGCAGTTAAAACATTTCAGTTCTGTGAAACAACATTAAGAAACCAAACACCACCAACATTTGAACTGACACCTATCTCCATTCAAAAGGATAGGGTTGGCAGGCTGCTGCTGCTCCCAATGGGATAGTCATTTGCCATTTCACATTGAGGTTATCCAAACCCTTCAATAGACTAATTGCAACATAAAAAGGTGTTACATTTGCAAACCTGGTAACTGAGGAAGTTCTTATGTCTAGGAAATCAAAAGATACTGGTGTGGAATGGTCCATGGTCGCCTTTGAAATTAAGATCTATCCAAAAGTCATGAGTATACCATCAGCATCTTAATATGCAATGCAAAATCAACCTGATTAGGTTAGGCAAGTACTAGCAACTTGTGTTAACCAGTCTATTCTCCATTACCTCTGCATGATTCTAGAAGTTGATTAAACACTATTATTGCAACTAGTTCAAGTGTGTATGATGCCGCCTCTGCTAGTACATTTCGGCTCTCAAACATCATAGGATGAGGGGATCCTAGCATTCAAGCAAATATTGGCATACGAAAAGAATTGTCATTGATCTCATGGACAACAAAAACAATTTGATTAGGGTCTGGGCGGGGATTTAAAGACCGAGCTCTAGTAAGCCCCAACTATACAATGAACTACAAAGGTACTAGAGGGTCTAAATGAATGCAAGACAGTAACAAACAGGAAATCAAATCATCATCCCTCATGTACGGTCCACCCACAGTCACCCTTCACCACGACCCTCATAGTGGTCAGGAAAGGATGCCCATCAGTCACCACACGAAACCGCCCTTCATCATTTGGGTTTCCTTGAAGACCACCACAAAGGGTGCCACTCATCCTGCACGACGAGGGCCCAGATGTTAGAACAAGTCCGCAAGATCTTATGTGGTCCTATAACTCATTGTGAGAATGTAGAAGTGGCCGGGACTGATGTTGCAGTGCAAAAAAGTGTGTGAGAAAAAGAGAAAAGAGTGCATTAAAATTGGATTAGTGGGAGCTGATAACTTTATTCTGTTGTTACCCACTATGCCAATATTAAAAAGTAAATAACACTTGAAACCTGGGGGTCTAGTAGTAGAGTCAAACAAATACTCTCAATTGCTTACAGGTGCTCATTAAAAGACATGACCAAAAATTATGTCCACAATGCTGTCCAACGCATTCTCTTCCCAGCAAAGGTAGGTAAGACCCAAGGACCAGAGATGGATTCCCATCAATGTCTTGTGAGTGGCCTCATAATCTTATCATTTGGTCATCCAAAAGGTTGGGATGGGGTACCTCTGGAGCATTGAGATACCTTGCACCCCACCTTGTCGGCCAGGGAACAAAGCCCACAATTGCTCGATAGACCATACGTGGGATCACTCAATGGGATTCAGTGCAGTGAAAAAAAGTGAACAAGTGTAAAGTTAAAAGTAGAATAGTAGGCATACAGTAAGCAACTTTAATAAATGTATGCTTCTTTCTCTTTAAAAACAGGAACAGTGCAAAAAATGCAGTTCAAACAAATAGCTGCATGTTGGCCGACATGTTTCTGCCAGGTAAGGGGAAACAACCTCTTACGGCTTCATCAGGGCCTCTGTTCTAAGAAAAATTATTGTCACTGCTGGTGCGTGCTACCAAGTGAAACAGCCATTAATAAAGTGATTAACTTAAACCATAAAGGATATAACTTTTTCCTATTCCTCCATGTCAGATGGTGTTATTCTCACCCTTCATGACAGGTGATAGTACCTCACCTCGCCTGGACCAAGCTCAGTTTAAGGGAGGCCACGCTCTCTCCGTCGTTGCCTCGAACTGTGGCTGAGATCGGGGGAGGCCTTGGTCCAGGCGAGGTGAGGTACTATCCTTTATGGTTTAAGTTAATCACTTTATTAATGGCTGTTTCACTTGGTAGCACGCACCAGCAGTGACATTAATTTTTCTTAGAACAGAGGCCCTGATGAAGCCGTAAGAGGTTGTTTCCCCTTACCTGGCAGAAACATGTCGGCCAACATGCAGCTATTTGTTTGAACTGCATTTTTTGCACTGTTCCTGTTTTTAAAGAGAAAGAAGCATACATTTATTAAAGTTGCTTACTGTATGCCTACTATTCTACTTTTAACTTTACACTTGTTCACTTTTTTTCACTGCACTGAATCCCATTGAGTGATCCCACGTATGGTCTATCGAGCAATTGTGGGCTTTGTTCCCTGGCCGACAAGGTGGGGTGCAAGGTATCTCAATGGTCCAGAGGTTCCCCATCCCAACCTTTTGGATGACCAAATGATAAGATTATGAGGTCACTCACAAGACATTGATGGGAATCCATTTCTGGTCCTTGGGTCTTACCTACCTTTGCTGGGAAGAGAATGCGTTGGACAGCATTGTGGACATAATTTTTGGTCTTGTCTTTTAATGAGCACCTGTAAGCAATTGAGAGTAAGTGTTTGACTCTACTACTAGACCCCCAGGTTTCAAGTGTTATTTAGTATGATTATTAGGGGATGTTAGCCTGGGCGGGTCTTACAAATTCCCTTGGACCCTCCACTACCTGTTTTGTGATTATTAATATTAAAAAGTAGTCAGAGACAATCAAGACATTACATATTGTCTAGATGTGTGTTGGGGTCGACATGTTTCAGCAAACTTGGCAGGGTGACTGTGGGTGGACCGTACATGAGGGATGATGATTTGATTTCCTGTTTGTTACTGTCTTGCATTCATTTAGACCCTCTAGTACCTTTGTAATTCATTGATCTCATGGAACCTGGCAGGGATTAGATCTAAACTCATGGGTAATGATTGGCTGCTATTTGTGGGGGGAAAGGGTGTCTGTATCTTTCAAGACACCTGGGCCATAGACAGAATATTCATGAAGGGTTACACTACTTATAGTGTGGTGCGAGACCGCCAAATAAAACTGGGCAAGTGATGCAAGGATTAATTATTATGGCAAAGCATACCACTGCCTGTTCCCACACACAGTTTAAGATTTACTCCCTAGATTTAATGGGGGTTCAGTTCAAGTTCCCCTCTGGGTTAACCATTGTACTGTTAAATGTGTATGCCAGGTCAGGTTCTGTTAGACAAGATTCCCCTATTTTGGCCCTGCTGGATAATAGGAAGGAGTTCTATCAACAGAGAGAAAAACGTTGTGGTAGCAGGGGATTTCAATGTCCCTTTCAAGCCTTCAACTTCGCTTCATGGATTGGTTTAAGAGGAGGATGAGATGTGTAATATACAAGGCTTCACTTGTAGACCTCAAAGATCTTTTTTTAGTGCTGCATGGCAGGTAGCCATGATGGTGTTAAGAACAGTCCCAGGGTTTGCAACGGATGGACCCAATCTGATCCTGACAGATCACCTACATTTAAAAGAGGCTTTTATTCAAGTGTTGTTGATTACATAATACTTGATGTAAGGATTTGGTCATTGCTGAGTGATATAACATGGTAATTTTACCCTAACTTGACAGTGACAATTATTGTGAGAAAGTACCATCTTTCTTGCATTGGTATGCCCCCACTTTTTTCTGAACTGCTGATGTGCTTTGACTGAGTGTGCCCTGGGCTCCTGCCAACCAGGTGCCCAGGGCCCGTGTTCCTTCCCTAAAACTGTGTTGAAACTAAAACCCAGTTGCCATCTCTGGCCACCTGTCAGCCCCTAGTAAATGGTACCCTAGGTACCCAGGCAAGGGTGACCAGAGAAGACCCCTAAGGGCTGCAGCACTTATTGTGCCACTCTTAAGGGCCCTGTACCCTGACACCCACACACTGCCTTTGCAGGCTGAGTGTCTCAGTGCAGAACTAAACAGAGAGTCGACATGGCACACATCCCTGTGTGCCATGCCCACAAACCCCACTGCCCTGGAATACCTCAATCACCACTCTAGCTGGGTGCCCTATGCCAGCAGTGTGGACACAGGTGCATGAGCCCTGTGCCCCTGCAGTACCCAGGGCCCTTCCTGGGCACTGGAAGTGCAGTGATGCCATTAAGAGTGTATGGTGCTGGGAGGTTGTCATTACGAACTCCACAGCACCATTATGGCTACACTGAAGACTGACAAGTTTGATATCAAACTTCTCAGCACATTAAACCCACACTAATGCCAGTGTGGGATTTAATGTAAAATGCACCAGAGGGCATCTTAGAGATGTCCCCTGAAAACCTAACCTACAATCCACGTCTGGACTGAGAGGCTGCCTAGGCTGCCACACAGCAGACATGTTGCTGGACCCCTGGGTGGAGAGCTCCCCGCTCTCCTGGGCCTGCAACAATGCACATCCTGGGCGAGGTGCTGGGTCTCCTCCCCCAGGATGGGCAGGGGGAAGATTCTAAGGCCTGCCGCATTTGTGAGCATCTCCAGACCACTTGCTGTACTCAGCAACTGGCCCCCACCAGTTCTGACCCCCCACTCTGGCGGGAAGACTGGCGGGAAACCCTACGTCAGGAAGGGGGGTGTGCCAGCCTGCGCCAACTCCACCCCTCAGGTGGGAGAGGCGAGGTGAAGCACGACCCCGGGCTCCGGCCATCTTGAAGATGGGGAGCCCTGCTAAATTACAGCTAGGCTCCTGCCCCCCTCCCACAGGAGAGGAGCAGACTAGGAGGTGTACCCACCCCAGGACAGGGACCTCTTGGTCCCTGCCATTGACCTACCTGTAATGCCCCTAAAATCAGTATTATGTGGCACACTGAACCTTCCTACCTTAGATCCCGATAAGAAAACCAGAAAGAAGAAGAAGAAGACCCGCCGCGCATCTGCTAACAACAGGACGACACCAACTGACTAGGCCCCAGCCCTACCGGCCTGTCGACCCTGGAACCTGCCCCTGCTAAATCCCGGCAACTCCTGTGGACAGCAACCTTGGAAACCCAGAGGACCTGCTTGCCTTGACCCTCCGAAAGATTGGGACTTCCCTGAGCAGAAGCTCTGCTCCAACATCCATACCCCTGGTGCCAGCCAGGAACCGCAAATCCAGCCCACTCTGCACCCGCCGAGCCAGGCCCCTGCCTGAGTGATCCAAGACCACGAGGACATCCCCCCGGCAACTGGAACCCAAAGTCCAGTGCCCAAAGACTCTCCTCGGTGACCCAGACAACGCCTGCAGCCTCAGAACCAGGGACCCCTCCAACCGCGACCAGCCGAGGGTAAGGTTTCCTGACACCCAAAGACACCCCTGCACACAGTGCCCCATGGCCCCTTGTGCCCTCCTTTGGGGTACTTACCTTTTCTCCAAGAACCCAACTTATCTCTCGAAGTGGTGGTCGCACCTGAAGAATCTCCGTCCCCAAGTCTGCAGCCTTTGTTCACTTTGCAACTTTCCCATTGGATAGCATTGAGCGCCCTACGGCTCAAAAGCACCCTGCCCCCAGCCGCCCAAGTGCCACTGGAAGTGAAACTACTACCCTACTCTACTTCCCCACTTGCCCTGAGTAAGTGACCAGAACTCAGCTCCCACAACCGCGTGGCCTGCCTGCTTGCAGCCACCAACCAAAGGCTCCCTACCCTCCATTGGATTGCATTGGGCCTACTCTCTCTGCACCCGGATGCCCCTGTGCCGCTGAGGGTGTAACAACTGTACCTTTCCGACCCTGGGAGACCCCTGAGTCTATGCCCAGAACCTTAACCTCACCAGTCGAGTATTCACCTGAAAGCCAATAACTCACTTTCCTTCCATAGGCTAACATTGACTGGTTTTCACTGAAATTTCTTCTAAGTGTCGATTTTTGCAACTTTAAAATATTCCTCTAAAATCAGCCGAATAACGATTTCCGAAATACTCAACTGGGATCAGGAGAGAAGCCAGTGCTGTACTTTCTAGTTCAGTGCTGAACCGCAAAAGTAATCTTAACTGTACTTACCAGTTACCTGCATTTTCTTCCATAGGAAACCATTGACTGTTTTTCTCTGAAATTTCTTGTGTCGATTTTTGCAAATTACAAATATTCCTTAAAAATCGTACCAACTGCTGAAGCGTAAATACTTACCTGTCTTAGGTAGAGGTCCCAGTGCTGGATCTAGGAGTCCAGTACTGGATTACAAAAGTAACAAGAACCTACTTTACCTGTGACTTGAATTTCCTTCCATATGATAACATTGCCAATGTTTCTCTGAAAAGTTTCTAAGTGTCAACTTTGAAAATACATTTATATCCTTTAAAAAAGTGCAACTGTAACCAAAACGCTTTTACTTAACTGTTTACAGCTTAGGTCCCGGGACTGAATCCAGGATTCAATCCTGTGGTCAGTAAAGTAATCCTGAAAGTAATCAATTGCATTTTTTATAGAAAAACCTATTGAGCTCAATGTCAAATTGTGTTTAGAATTGTATTGCCTATTGCAACCCCAGTAACTATTGTACTTGCCAGGTCTATTGCCTGTCTGCAAAGTAATTACCCAAAGTCACTCATATTGAGAAAAGTATATTTTGATACCTGTTGGTTCTAAAATAAAACAACTATATCTTGTGATATAAAAACAATTGGCCTAGAGTTCATTTATTGAGTGTGTGAAACCTTTTGCTGACTGAGTGTTTACAACAAATTCTTTACATTATCCTCTGATACTGCCTTACTGCTCGACCAAGCAACGACATTAGAGAGTTAGGTCAGATCTGACTTTAACCTCTGTTATACCTCTGGGGATTGGGGACTCTATACACACTGTACCTTACTTTGGTCCAGTATATATAGAGCCACTTTCTTACAATTATCCATTACATTTAACTTTAAATGGAGATTTTCTTAATAGAGCACTGATTGGGTGTCTTACTGTAATGCAGAACTGACTCTAGCCAATAACTCAAGAAGGGTTTCTTGACCTCGAGTTGTGGAAAAGTCAGCCCATAACACACCTGATGCCCAGGCTGCTGGCGCAGGACGCCTCTTAGTTCCCATCTTGAACAATTACCAAATAAAGAGACGGGCGCTGGAAGCAGGAAAACAAGAACAGAGTTTTATTTCTCATGAGGAGAGCCTGTCATTTCGGACACTCGCATAGTGTCTTCAGGAGGTGCTCTAACAAGTTTCTCTGAGGCTTCGTCTTTTATACACATGTTTATGATGCACAAAACATTCCTTATTGCAAAAAAGACGTTTTGAAGTAGGAAGAAGCATGCTTGGAATCCCAGCTTCAGGCCTATTCCCATACCAGTCGATCAGATGTCATTCTCCCCTCCTGAATGTAACAAGAGATTGTGATCTCTCAGCCGGACACTTCTACAGGACACGGGGGCAGGAGGGGATGATCAGATCAAAGGTTGGACAGGCGATAAGATCGGGGACTTTGGCTGGTGTATCACGGTTTTGTTATGCTGGGCAGAAAAAGGGGGGGGTGTACATCCACGGGGCTTGATCTTCGGTTTTGGGACCGGGTCGAAGGGCCAAGTGCAGTTGGGGGGGGCTCATCAGCTGAGGGGAAGGGTGCTCTTGGGAGGAAATGGGGGGTGTGGGTCAAGCAGGAGGGTTACTTCTAGGGCAGGGTCACGCAGAGGGAGAGGGTCTTATGGCCGATGCATGAGCAATGCGCGCGGGGAGGGGTGCCGGGAACGAACGGGCAGAGAGGCCATGGTGCCTAAAATGGCTGTCGTGTACGTGTGTGCATGGGTCTATGCTGGCGGGATAACACAGTCAGTGTTTAGCGATATCCGTTCTGTTTACAACAAGGGGTACAGTGAACACAAATGAACGCCGCTTATGTGCATATACATTGCCATTTTCAACAGTCGCCGCTTTTTTACATAAGCTAGTTCATTTCTATACAGTCGATACGATTGGCGGAATGTGGTACATGTGATTTTACATTTGTTGGGTTATTCATACAAGTCTAGAGATCGGCATAATACTTAGTCGGGGTCAATCAAGAAAATGTTCCGACACATTATAGAATCCGGTTCTGACTTTCTCTCCGGTGACATCAACATACAGTAAAGAGTGCTCTGATACCTTCGGGTCTTGTCAGTGCAATAAGAGACTTTTGGAAAACTAAATACATGAGTGACCGATGAAACATTTTTGAAAGCCATACAAAATGGTTGAGGGAGGAATTCAGTTCGATACAAGCAATTAGTCAAGGGGTGGGTAGAAAGTTCAGGAAGGGGGGGTCTTTGTCACAGTGTCTTTTTAACAGAGTCCGTCTTTTTTCGTTGGCGCTGTTGAGCACCGGCGGTGGAGCTATAGGTCCAGCTCGGATTCATCCTTACGCGTTGCAGGGTGCGATCAGTCCTCTGCTGTTAGATCACAGTCCTGTTTCCTAACTGATCTTCTTAGGGGTGCCTCACGCTGGGCACCTGCGTGTCTTTCTTCTTTCGTGGCAAAACCTTATTCTATATAAATGCTGCTCTTCTTTTCTGAGTCAAAAGTTATGCGAAAAGGGTGATGTTGTTGAATAATCGAGGGAAGAGAGGGCGGAGTGGGATCAGATCTTTGAACACACCAAGGGACCAAAGGAGCAAAGGATGACGAGCAGGCAGGCCCATCAGTCGGGCTAAAAAGGGACGGGGACTTCAGGCACGAGTGGGTCAGCAAATCGAGGGCTTCAAGGCAGCCCTTCATTCCTTTATCTGCCGAGTTTGATAGTGGTGCCTCGTCCCGCGTCTCGTTGCTCTGTGATTCCACCTTTGGTCAAGGTCACACGTGCTTCAAGATCTGTGGCCAGGCTGTGCGTCACGTCCAGCTCCTCTCCTCCGGTGATTGTATCTTTGAATGGGTACAAAACAAGTTTTAGAAAAACTGGCAGGAGAAGACATTTATACATCTCAATTTCGTCCCCAATCCTAAGTAGGTGGGGGATAGGTTCATCGGTCACAGTCAGAAGTCATCACTTATGGATATGTAGGAGGGCATTTCCACTGTATTCGTAAGCCTATTTGGCGTTCATTCGTAACGTACGTGGAGAGAAATCGGACTCCTATTGACAGTGTATTATATCAAAACTCGAAATCGAGTCCTTAGGTAGAGACTCGCCCTTTTTCTTTTTTAACCCAAGTACTGACAATCTTACATTTCCCTTCGGGGTCGGCAAACTCTTGCAAGCAGAGGGGTTATCATCATGAGAGGGGGGCAGAGGTTAAACATGCTTTTCTTGGGGAGCGACGGTTAATCAAGGTCATCAATTACGCTTCGGGGATAGCTGATATGGAGCTGGGGTCAATCGGGAGAAGCGAGAATGCTTTGGACAGGGAGCTGGGGTCAATCGAGGGAAGCAAGGACGCTTTGGGCAGGGAGCTGGGGTCAATCGAGGGAAGCAAGGACGCTTTGGACAGGGAGCTTAAGTGCAGAGGGGTGAGGCAATCTGGGCATTGGGGATTGCATTTCTAACTAACTGAAAAACAGAAGGCCATTGGCGTTATAGTCCCCCTATAAAAGGCCAGATTAGGGGACATCAGTCGTCTTACCTGTCCTTTCTTTCATTACCAACTCGGGTTCTATCGTTTTGCAGAAAGGAGAGGTAGTAATATGGCAAGTTACAATCGTTTTAGTTTCTGTCAATTTCGCCGAACACCTTTGTGTTCGAAGAGACCCAATTAGGTTTGTGCCGGTGGGGCATAACGTTACCATACGAGGGAGGAGGGAACAGGGGGATCCTCAGAGAGAGAGAGAGAGAGGGAGAGAGAGAGAGAGAGAGAGAGAGAGAGAGTCCGCACTCTAAACGAACCATTCGGTATACGTATGACATGGAGGGAGAGGGAGAGAGAGAGAGAGAGAGAGAGAGAAACGTGTACAATAATGGGCCATTCAGTGCGCACACAACACAGAACAGCAGGGGTCAAGTAATACGGAAACACAGGCAGAGGGACGACGTAGACCCATACATTATGTGCACACAAACTCAGGCGGGGGAGACAGTACATGTATTATGTACAAAAATCCAAGACAAAACATAGAACAGTGACTGGTATTATATACAAAAATTCAAGACAAAACATAGAACAGTTATTGGCCAAAATGATCTCTGCCTGTATGCTGCGCATCCTTAGCATCCTAAGCTCTTTTTACCTTTTTCTTCTCTTTTATCGTCGGCTGCCTTCACCCATGGCTTTAGTTATATACACTTATATGCCTTTGGCGATTGGTCAAGAACTAACCTGGTCGGGCTAGGATGTTTCCAGGCTTGAGGCAACAGTGGGTGTCAGTTGTGAGAACAATGGGGCAGCTTTGAGTTTCATGTCTATGAGGGTGCGAAAGGAGGTAGTAGATTTTAAACACTGGCAACATTCCTAGTCCTCCGAACGGAGGGTACTTGGGTAAACCTCACCTCGGAATATTCCTTAAACTTTCCCTATTTAGTTAAACGTAGGAATTCATTCATTAGGGCACGTCATTCCTGGTTGTATTATTCGGGGTGCCAAGCGAAGTCATATTTCGTAGTTTCCGCTTCAGTCTGTCCTCCCAAGCGCTAAGTTCAGGGAGAGAAATAGCCATTGTTCGCTCGTCGTGTGTAGGTACCATAATCGAACCCCTTTTTCCCATCTTCGTCCGCTAGATCACCATTTTCCTTTTCGTACTTTAGTCGACGTTCCGATGTGACCTGCAGAAAGAGGGAAAAAGAAGGGGGGCGGGGGCAGCATTTTAAAAACACATCAGCGCGCATAAACTCGAAAAGGCTTTTATTTACTACATACTCGGGTTATCTCCACTGGACGCAGTCCCTGCCAACTTGGCGTTTAAGCCCAGGTGGACCATTTAGTGTGGGAGAGATGATTATCGGAAGCCTGTGGATAGCATAGGTCGCCCAAGTGTGGTATTACGGATCGTGCGCAGGGGGGGGGTCAGAACAGAGGGCAGTCGGTGCAACGTGGGGGGGGGGGGCGAGCTCGTACTCTCCTTTGAGAAAAAGTGATAACCTACAGTGGTACGGGGTCGTTTGTCGTTCGTACCAGGGGGGGGGGTCAGGTGGCATTCCTTCGGGGCGACTTAGGGGCATTTTTAAAACAACTTTATTGATACAGGTAGCTTATAAAATATAGGCTAAATACCAGGATCTTTAGCGGTTGCTTTAGGCTGTACAAAAATGCAAAACACATACAACAAAAACCTGGACCATTCATATTTGCAATATTTCTGCGTACTATACTTTTTAACCCTTAATTAGTCGAGCTGAGCCATTTCACCTGTAATTTAGTTATATCGGAAATTGTTGTCATTTATTCGAAACTTACCAACTTACGCGTGACAACTACGTTTGCTTTTTCCAAAAATCTTTAATAAAAATGTCGGTGCATAAATACGGGCCTACAACCCCGTGGGCCGGCCAGAACTGTACATGTGGGGATACTTATTAGTGGAAAACCTAATGGAGTCGGTGGTCGTTGATTTCATAATAAAAAGAGCGACAAGTACAATAAAATCATATCGAAACTTCAGTGTGAGCGAGTATCATAAGTGTTGAAATTCGAACTTTCAATAATCATGATGCGCCAAAACTTAACAACAATTCATTGTCCGAATGTTCAATCAGTACCCATCTTACTTCAATTCATTGTCCAAACACATAATCAGTACCCATCCTATATCAATTCATTGTGTTTAAAAACTGCATACATATTTCATGACACCAAGGCTGAGCAATCGGGGTACAACAAGGAGTTGAAAGTTTCATTTGTACCAGCGCCGTTTTGGGAGCAGCCAGGCAGATCCAGGCATAGTCAAAATCTCCACTAACTCGTGGTTGGCCTAGAGCCTCTTTCGGCAGTCCAAAAGTTCCGTTAAAGGGCAACAGAAAGGATCAGCGGTATGAACCATCAGTCAAAGGGGGGAGGGAGGCAACAATTTTTTCTACCGGGTCATACTGAGTTTTCACCGGAACTGATCCGAACTGTAGTCTGCAGGATTTTAGTCATTCAAACTGAGGCTGGCGTCAGCATGGGAGCGCCGACGTCTCGCGGCTACATTTTCATCGTTCCGCGGGCAATCATGGCAGTCATTCCCCATCGGGGGTGTCTGCGGGGGTCGGGCCCCCGTGGCTCCTATAGAATCTTCAAAGTCGAGGAGAACACTTCTGATTGTGGGACTCATTTCTTAATCAACAAGCAACCGGGCCATCTCTCCACGCCGGGCCCGCTCCAGCAGGGTCGACCGCCATTTTACGAGTGGGCGAACCCTCGTCGGGTGAGTGGAGCGTTGGGGGTGCCACCGGGGGCCTCCACCTGGGGAGGTGGGAGAGGCTCGTTCGCGCCACCTCTCCCTCCCAGCGCACCCCACGCCGTTTTTCTCGGCGCTAATATTCATGATGGCCGGACCAGGCGATGAGAGGGGGGGGTCGGAGGCATAGGCAAGACATCCCCCGTGTTGTCGCAGCCATTATTGAAGAAAGAAGAGGGGACGCCCGGATCCCGTCGGCCTCGGCTCCTCTTTTGGCCCACCTTACTCAACGACCTCCGGCCGACGGCTGGCAGCAGGACCCGCCCTACATGTGCCGAAGATGTCGTCTTCCGGATGGGCGTAGCCACGAACCTGTTGCACTTCGGGAGTTTCCAGAATGGGGGTAGGTACCTGTTGACTTGTATCTGTCTCATGTTACCGTTATTGGGGCGTGGCAGGCGGTGGGACAGACATGTTTGGAGCAGTGAGGGGTGGCGAAGCCTAGTTGCCTCGTGGCCGTTGCGATGTCAAGCTTGGCTTCTTTCACCATTTTCATGTTTCGTATTACGGACTTATTTCTTAACGTTTCTTATTTCTAGCGAAATCATGTGTTTTATCGTCAGCTATTTCTAACGTTTTCTTATTTGTAGCGAAATCAAAAACTCATCAGTGGCCTACTGATTTTGCTTTCTTATTTCTTTCTTCCCTTTTTTTTTTTCCCTAGCGTGTTTCATGCTAAAGTTTCTGTTAACAGGATACGGTTATTACTTCGTTATTGTTGCATATGTCCTTTTTATTAGGGGTGCCCTCTGGTCGAGCCAGATGACCTACCTCTAATAAATGGTCCGGGTGGAACTAGTTTACCAATCAGTGGGGAGTAGATAGGCCCGAGAGATTACAACGGGGGACAAAGGTCCGCATTACCAGACAGAATATTTCTTTTCTACGTTATTTGCAAACAGAGAATACCTCAAAAGAACTATTCCTTGAACAATAAATGTCCAGACAATCAATCAATCAGTGGGGAGAAAAACAGGCATGACGGATTACAACGGGGACAAAAATCTGCATTACCTATCCTTCACTATCTGCAAAGGGGGGCAGAATATTTCTATTCTTCCCTGTTTGTAGACAGGGAATATCTCAAAGAGCAATAATCGATAAAAATCGATAACAAACAATCAGTGGGGAGAAAGATAGGCATGACGGATTACAATGGGGGACAAACGTCTGCATTACCTATCCTTAACTATTTGCAAAGAGAGGGGAACGTTCCTATTCATCGCTGTTTGCAAATAGAAAATGTCTCAAAGAGAACCAATACTTCAAGTACAATCAATCAATCAATCAAATGGATAAAGCCATCCTACCAATCGGACGTAAAGACGTCCTACTTAACCTTACCCGGACCGGACCGTGTGGGCAATTCTTCACCTTCCCTTTTCCAGCGCCCAATCGTTCTCTTTCTCCATGTTTTTACCGCAGCATTCCTGTGGGATTCCAGTCAGGACAGTAGGTCACTTGAGAGAGGTCCGTTCGGAATCGGTGAAGTTCATTCAATCGGCAGCCGGACGAGGGCCCTCTCAAGGCAGGTATACTCCAATCGTTTAGATGTTCACCCCATCGTCTGGACCTCTCTTACCGGACCTTATGTCGCTGATGGGCCCCGCGTTGGGACGCCAATTGTGGAAAAGTCAGCCCATAACACACCTGATGCCCAGGCTGCTGGCGCAGGACGCCTCTTAGTTCCCATCTTGAACAATTACCAAATAAAGAGACGGGCGCTGGAGGCAGGAAAACAAGAACAGAGTTTTATTTCTCATGAGGAGAGCCTGTCATTTCGGACACTCGCATAGTGTCTTCAGGAGGTGCTCTAACAAGTTTCTCTGAGGCTTCGTCTTTTATACACATGTTTATGATGCACAAAACATTCCTTATTGCAAAAAAGACGCTTTGAAGTAGGAAGAAGCATGCTTGGAATCCCAGCTTCAGGCCTATTCCCATACCAGTCAATCAGATGTCATTCTCCCCTCCTGAATGTAACAAGAGATTGTGATCTCTCAGCCGGACACTCCTACAGGACACGAGGGCAGGAGGGGATGATCAGATCAAAGGTTGGACAGGCGATAAGATCGGGGACTTCGGCTGGTGTATCACGGTTTTGTTATGCTGGGCAGAAAAAGGGGGGGTGTACATCCACGAGGCTTGGTCTTAGGACTTGGGACCGGGTCGAAGGGCCAAGTGCAGTTGGGGGGGGCTCATCAGCTGAGGGGAAGGGTGCTCTTGGGAGGAAATGGGGGGTGTGGGTCAAGCAGGAGGGTTACTTCTAGGGCAGGGTCACGCAGAGGGAGAGGGTCTTATGGCCGATGCATGAGCAGTGCGCGCGGGGAGGGGTGCCGGGAACGAACGGGCAGAGAGGCCATGGTGCCTAAAATGGCTGTCGTGTACGTGTGTGCATGGGTCTATGCTGGCGGGATAACACAGTCAGTGTTTAGCGATATCCGTTCTGTTTACAACAAGGGGTACAGTGAACACAAATGAACGCCGCTTATGTGCATATACATTGCCATTTTCAACAGAGTATTGGCCAATGATAAACTGCACTCAGAAATCTAAAATTGTTTGTGTGCTTTTTTTCTCTTTTTAAAGGAAACTTGGTAACTTCTGTTTCAATTTTTGATATTTATACAATAATGCCATAGAGAATTACTCACGTTTTTTACAAAGATTTAAGAAAACGGAGGCCTCCATGTAGGAAGGAAAATCAGTGGTATAATGTAGAATGTAGAGCTGCAAAAACACAGTTAATAGCAGCAATTAATTAATGTAATAGTTCTAATATTAGTGCTGGGTGCTACAGATATAAATTGACGCAAGATAAGGCTAAAAGGGAATAGGTGGGCATGAATTAGGATGCCATGCTGAAAGCTGTTAGAACTATTGATTATTGGGCGTTTTGGCATATAATCTGCCATGGGAGCTCAGATACTGTCAAGAAAAAGCCTTATTATATTTAACTAGAGAAATGAGTCCATCTGCTTACAACATTACCTTCAGAAGAAGCCACTTCATCTTTGCTACACTTGCAAAATCAGAATTGTGGTCTCAATGATAATACAAATATCCCTAATCATGCTAATCTAGCATTCATTTTGGCTGACACAACCTCTGCCATTAGTTTCCTAAAACAGCTAAAGCCCCCAGCCCCCACCACATACCAGTTGATTTGCACAAATCTGAACCTTTAATTTGGGAATTTATGTTAATCCCCTATCTACGGCAATTGTTGCTGGGGGTAGGATCCTGGACACCTGGAGGGGTTCAGTTCTAATTCCGGTCTATAAGAACGGGGATGCCCCTACTCCATCCAACTATAGGTCAATCATCCTTATTGATAATCTGCAAAAAATATTTGCTAGGCAACTGCTTGACAAGTTGCAAGAATGGATGGACAGTAATCAAATTCTGTTGTCCTTCCAAGCAGAATTCCGTGCCAAAACTAGCCCGTCAGACCACGTTTTTAGGTTTACATTACTGTATTGGAAGTATGCTCAAATTTGTAACCAAAAACTATGTGGCTTTCATAGATCTACGTGCAGCCTTTGATTTAGTTCCTCGAAGCCTTCTGTGGAAGGTGTTAATTGAGATGGGAGCCCAGCCAACCTGATTAATTTAATTACAAGGCTGCATGAGAAATAATTTAACACAAGTACGATGGGGTAATCAAAGGAAACTATCACAGCATGTTCAAATTCGTCGTTGGGTATGCAAAGGGTGCATTTTGGTTCCAACTCATTTTACATTATATATAAATGATGTTGTTAAGAACGCCAGGATTGTAACAACAACTCTCTTGCATTGAATGGTAGCAAGATTCCTATATTACTTTTTGCTGAAGATTCCTTACTCATATTGAAAACCTGTACCAGCCTTTAAAATGTAATTAATACGTTTGTGAACTTTTGTGTTACTAGGGGACTGGAAATAAATGCGTCAAAAACTAAATACATGTTTTTGGGAAAAGTCCCGTTAGAAATAGTACTGTGAGAGTGGCCGATAAACCTCTCAAAAGAGTTTATTGCTTCAATTATCTGGGTATCAAACCGACCCATGAGCTTAGTGGAAACTCCAGCTTAGAAAATGTTCTTTGTTTCTCACACAAAGATCCAAGTCAATACTCAGATTGCAGAAACAGACCCGGTCCAGAGCCATATCACCAGCTTTGGAGGTATATGAATGCTGCCCTTTTTGGTGTCGAAGTCTGTGAGCATGCAGATACTCAGAAGTTAACAGTCGAGGAGAATACATTTATCAGATCAATTATCTGTGTTCCTTCAAACACACCCCTAATTCCACTTTTCTTGGACTTCGGCAGCAAACATTTTGCAAATATGGCACACCTAAGACCTTTGATGTTTTGGGTTCGTATCTGGTCTACCCCAGAACTAATAGAGTATAGGGGTGCTTTGAGGGATTTAATGAAGACCAATGCTGCCCTCAAAACCCCTTGGTTACAATATATCTTAACAATGTGTTGGAGAATTGGGCTAGGCAGACTCTGACATAGGCCTGAGAAAATCGGAAAGTCTGAGGATGCTCAAAATCAGGTATTGGGCCTTCCTGCATGACCAACAACTAGCAACGGCATGATCAAAAAACTAGCAACAGCTTCTACAGGTTGTCTGACCAATCAGTTCTTTGAATTCAAGCCTAGCCCAAAGTTTGAAGTTTTTCTTGATAACATTTCTCCTCAACTGGCCAAAAGTCTGTTTATGAAATTTTGGTTGGTTAGCCTGCCACTAAAAACATTTATGAGTAAGTGGGCAAGAGAGTGAAATTCAGCCAAATGTCCTACCTGTGGGATAGTTCCTGAAACGGAGGAACACATTTTATTTTTCTGCCCAGAATACAGTGGCCTCCACAGGAAATGGATACTCCTGTCTGTTTAAATTTGAAGGTTAATTCTTATAAAATTGCATACAGAATTTAAAAAACAGACACCTCTGAAGCAATAGTCTTTTCTGTAAGGCGGATTTTAGCTAATGTTTGGTACTCTTGTGAGAAGAAGAGTACACTACTTCCTTTTTAGAATTAAATTCTGATAGCTGGGGTATGAGGTACTCCCTTCAATTCGATTCTAACACAGTACACTCACTAAGTTAACTAGTTGCTAAATTTGCCAGATTTGCCCAGACGGTATGTCAGTAGAATACCGCTGTGCCTTTGGTATTTTAATTGATTCTTTCTTTTTCTTAGATCTTTTAAATCTGTGAGAACATTGTAATGGCTTCCTCTACTCACATTACCTTTTATATTTCCTGAATTTTACTTTAGACTTTTAATTATAGACATGTTTTTGTATTTGTACTCTTTGATTTTTCTTGGCAAACCGAATAGAGCTTATTTGAAGCTCTGTTATCCCATAGTTCATCTAGGCTTCATTTGAACTCTGACAAACACCAAGGGCTATAATACTCAAGGCTCTTTCTACCTAGGATCCTAGGGTCAGCCAGGGTGGTAATTCCTCTTCTGTTTTGCTATTGGGGCCCCTATGCTTGCACACTACTCGGAGCCAGGATGAAGATCAGTCCACTGTTTCCTGACTTATTTGATGAAGTAGGGACAACATTCATCTTGTCAGGTATGTCCCCACAGAGCCATTACTAGGGCTGTGGTGAGTAAGGTTTTAAGTGATTGGTTGTCAAATAAGTGGCATTATGGTTTCACAAACTCTTTGGCAAAACCACACACCATTGATAAGCAAGTGCACTTCTTAAACGTAAAGCTCTCTTGATTCAAAGTACTTCTTAACCTTTAATTCTATTTTAAAATATTCTTTTTTATTTTTGCTCACCTAAACCTAATGTCACATTATTAATAAAAAATTTAAATTCTCCTAACATTATTGAGACTTATTTTTTAAAATATTATAACTCTAAAACAATCGGCCACATGCATCATCCCGGCCGTTTGCGAATTCCAAATTGCGAAAAATAGCGAATCGCAATTTGGAATTCGCAAAACGGGATGCATGAATTTTTTCTAATAATATTAGCGATTCAGTAAAATTCGCATTTTTTACCGATTCGCTAATATTATGCGAATTCTAATTTGCTAATTCGCATTTCCCATTGATTCCTATGGGCCAAAAGGGCCATAGGAATCAATGGGAATTGCGAATTTGCAAATTAGGATTCGCATAATGTTGATGCATTCCATGGGTGCAGGGGGGGGTCCAAAGGACCCCCCCCCTGCACCCCTGAAATGTATTTTTAAGTGGATGTTTCACACACACATGTCCTAAGGACATGTGTGTCTGTAACATGCAAGTTAAAAAAATTCATTTTTTTGTTTTTTTAAATTTTTTCGCAAATTAACACGAGGGTCAACCTCGTGTTTATTTGCACTTCCAATTTCCATTTTCGCAATTTTTAAAAAAAGTGATGCATTCCATTTAAGGAATCGCACAAATGCGATTCCTTAAATGCATTCGCATTTTTTAGAAATGCTAAAAAATGCGAATTGTGCAAACAAGTTTGATGCATCCCACACATTGGTATTTGCATTCGCAAACGGCCGATTTTACCGATTCGCACCGTTTGCGAATGCAAAAACCAATGATGCATGTGCCCGTAAATGTTTTTCAAACAAAGTTTCAAATTTATAGTCTTCTTTCTATGTAATACTCTCTGGGCTTCTCAGCACTTTGGAGAGAGTTGAATATTTGTCTACCCAATGTGAAATTTTTAACTAAACGCCGCATACAGACCTACAATAAGCACTAGTTATACCAAAAAGAGGTGGATGAGCCAACTAATTAGCAGAGAGAGCCAAGCCATAGGTCTGACTTGGTTCTAAGAGCCAGTATAAGAGCCAAGTCACGAAAATGTTTGGCATGTAAATCATGCAACAAACATAATGTAAAAAATGTGGTAAAGCCTCTTAAAATTTCAAAAAAGTTAATTCCTTTAACAAGAATAAGGATTGCACCTGGGTAAATCAGATTATATCACTGCATTGAGAAGAATTTAGTAAAAGTGATAGTTTTTAAACATTAACTTAGAAACATTCCCCACCTCAACCTATTGAAAATGCCTTTAGTGAACTAAGACGCAAGTCACTTGTTATGCACACGCTATATGTAGCCAATACAATTATTGTTGGAAGTGGGGGTCCTTATCTCTCACCGTCGCCACCAAATGCTGGTGGCGGGAGCCCCCGTCCCACGCCCTGAGCCTACAGTTTCAACGTTAGGCTCAGTAAGGACACCGTCTGAAATAGCCCTGCTCACCCCCTTAGTAGCTTGGCACGAGCAACCAGGCTTATCTCCAAGGCACGGGTGTACAGTATGTACAACCACACTCACAGCAACCCAATGATGACACCACAAATAGACTCCACAAGAGTTTTTATAAAACGAATATAATCTTTATATTAGAAGATATATAATATGACCACACAATACAAAACCAACATATAATAATGGATAGTATTCCTTCCGGTGGATTGGTAGGTTCTAATCCCAACCACCGCTTCTAACCAACAGTTAAGCTTAGTTCTAACCGTTTCCAAATGGTTAGGTATGTTGTATTGCTAGAATCATACACATTGCAAAAGAAAAGAAATACTGCAATACGGAACAATATACTCCTGTACTGAGCAATAGAGAAACAATGCCATACGTAGCGCCACAGTCATGTATGTTGAAATAGAAGGAATAATGCAATGGGTATCACTACCAGCATGCCCAATGCAAGGAAGAAACAAAGCAATGCGTCACGCTAATCATCTACCGTACGATGAAGAAATAATGCAATGTGCCACGTTACATTCATGTACTCTGCAAGGGAAAAATAACGCAGTGCGTAGTGCACCAAGCATGTAGTTCATCAGGCACAAATAAGGTCAGGCATCATAAGCCTGACCTGGACCGCGCCCAGCGCCAGAACCCCTGGACCCCGTGAACGCCACAACACCAGACTCCACTACGACGCCAGCACCCTCCACGCACTCAACGCTGGCAGAACCACACCTGCTTCCAGGCCGCCCCGAAATGGACCCACGGACCCTTCTCCTGCCGCACCTGCAGCTGCACCTGCGACAGAACCACCAAACCTCCAAGAACTGGACCCAACCACCTCCGCTGCATACTCCTCAACACCCGCTCCCCACAAAAACACGCCGTCCATGCCCTCAACACGATTTCAAAAAGCAGACGCAGCCATCGCACCCCAACTATGGAAGGTCATCAACATCTCCTTCAAAATAGCGACATTCCCGGAAAGCTGGAAGAAGCACGCCAAAATCAACGCCCTCCTTAAGAAACCCAAGGGGGACCCCAAGGACCTCAAGAACTTCCAGCCCATCTCCCTGCTCCCGTTCCCGGCAAAGGTCATCGAGAAAATCATCAACAAGCAATTGGCCCGCCACCTGGAAGACAACAACATACTGGGCCTGTCCCAGTCCGGATTCAGACAAAACCACAGCACCGAGACAGCCCTCTTCGCTGCCACAGACGACATCAGGTGCCAACTAGAAAACAGCGAAACATCAGCCCTCATCCTCCTGGACCTATCGGCCGCCTTCGACACGGTCTGCCATCGCACTCTAAAGACACGCCTCCTAGAAGCCGGAATCCAAGAGAAGGCCCTCGAGTGGACCATGTCCTTCCTCTCTGGCAGAACCCAGAGCGTCCGCATCCCACCCTTCCGATCCAAAGCCACCGACATCATCTGCGGCGTCCCCAGGGCTCATCCCTCAGCCCGACGCTGTTCAACGTCTACATGGCCCCCTCGCATGAGTAACCCGCCAGCACGACCTCAACATCATCTCCTACGCCGACGACACCCAGCTCATCCTCTCCCTCACCAAGGACCCACACACTGCCAAAACCAACCGACTAGATGAGGGGTAGGCATCTGAAGCTGAACTCGGACAAGACGGAGGTACTCATCCTCGCACACAGCCCCTCAGCCTGGGACGACTCATGGTGGCCGCCCACACTGAGAACAGCACCAACACCCACCAACCACGCACGCAACCTAGGATTCATCCTCGACAATTCTTCTCCATGTCTAAACAGGTCAATGCCGTCTCCTCCTCCGGCTACAACACCCTCTGCATGCTCTGCAGGATCTACAAGTGGATCCCGACTGAAACAAGAAGAATGGTGACACAGGCCCTCGTCAGCAGCAGACTGGACTATGGCAACGCACTCTGTGCAGGAATCCCGCCAAAGCACCTACGACGACTACAACGCATCCAAAACGCCTCCGCCCGACTGATCGTCAACGTCCCCCGCCGCAGCCAATCACCCCCACTTGAGAGACCTACACTGGCAACCCATCGACAAGAGGATCACCTTCAAGCTCCTCACCCACACACACAAAGCACTCCACAACACCGGACCAGCCTACCTGAACAGCAGACTCAGCTTCAACACCCCCACCCACCAGCTCCACTCCGCCAGCCTCGCCCTCGCCGCTGTACCCCACATCCAACGAACGACCTCCGGCTGCAGATCCTTCACCTACCTCGCCGCCAAGACCTAGAACATCCTCCCTACCCACATACGGCAGACCCAAGATCTACTTGCCTTCAGAAGACTCCTCAAGACCTGGCTCTTTGAGCAGTAGCAGCACCCCCCTCCCCTCAGCGCCTTGAGACCCTCACGGGTAAGTAGCGCGCTCTAAAAGTACTATGATTGATTGATTGATTGATACGCACGCACTCCTCGCCAGAGCCTCTGGCTGTACCTCGACACGTACTCACGTCCGAGACTCGCCTCTTCTCTGCTGCACACGATGACCAGGCGCTCTTCACCAATGCCTCGGCTTGCACCTCGACACGCACCCCGCGCATCTGAGTCTCACCTCTTCTCCCGGTGCACACAACGACCAGGTGCTCTTCACCAATGCCTTGGCTTGCACCATGACATGCACCCTACGCATCCGAGTCTCACCTCTTCTCCCAATGCACACGATGACCAGGCGCTCTTCACCAATGCCCTGGCTTGCACCACGACATGCACCCTGCGCATCCGAGACTCACTTCTTTGCTCAGTGCACACCACGACCAGGTGGTCCTCACCAACACCTTGGCTGCACCACGACATGCTCTTAGCACGTCCGAGTCTCACCTCTTCTACCTGTGCACACGATGACCAGGTGCTTGTCACCAACACCCTGGCTTGCCCCAAGTCACGCACCCTGCGCGTCCGAGACTCACTTCTTCGTTCGGTGCACACAATGACTAGGAGCTCCTCACCAATGCCTTGGCTTGCACCACGACACACACCCTGCGCGTCCGAGTCTCACCTTGTCTCCCAGTGCACACAATGACCAGGCACTCCTCACCAATGCCTTGGCTTGCACCACGTCACACACTCTGCGCGTCCAAGACACAGCTTACTCCTGCAAGCCCACGATCACAAGGCACAACTTCTGAGGGTCTCAATCTGCAAAAGCACGCGCACACCGTGCTGCTTGAGACTTCTCCGGAAACTTTTATGTTCTGATGTTTCCAAACAGGGAGCCAGCTCACCTCGGGCCCTTTGGGGCTGAGGACACAGCACAAAGCACAGTCTCCATCAAGCAGGGGGACCCAGCGCCTCCAAGCATAGTCCCAACAGCCTCTTCCTTGGTTAGAACAGCAAATTGCAGACCAGCCCAAGATAACAAAGCAAGAGTTGGTATTTCCCCAGCTGTCTCTTCAGTTGCTCCTTCTTTAGCAGAGGTTCCTCTCGATCACGAAATAGGTCCAAGCCTTTTCAGTCTCAATCCATTTCTGTTTCATTCCAACATTCAGGGGTTTCAGCTCTCATAGTTATACCCCTTAAAGTCTTTGAAGTGTGTTGTGCTAAATCAGTTCTGTGTGTCTCCTTCCCAGTGGCACCTTTCTTCCTTTGATAGTGGGGGTCTGGATCGTTAATCACTCTGCAGAAGATGGGTCAATTAGTTTATAGCACCAGCCCAGGCCTTTTCACCTCCCAGACTTCTCCTCCCCCTACTCTCCAGATGCAGGGCAGCCTGGTGCCATCTCAACCCCTCCCTGAGTCAAGACCTCTCCCAGCTCCTCTCACCTCTCAGATCCAGACAGTCAATCCACATTCAGCAGAGACACACAGAAATGCTTAAAGCACAAAACTCAGCCAATTTTTAAAAGAGTGGTTTCTGAATACACAGTGACAAAACCACTTTCACATAAAGATGTGTTATGGCACTGTGAGTTCATACACACTAAACTTCACCTCTTCATTTGAAAACTTATGGGAAACTAGGCTAACAAACACAACACCCAGCCTCCCCCACTCAGTCCTATGGGCAGGATGGCCTTTCAGCAGTGAAAAACGAAATGGAGTGGTTTTCACTGTCAGGACATAACACTCACCTTAGTATATGTCCTGACTTTTACTTACGCTGCACCCTGCCCAGGGGTTTCCCGGGACCTACCACAGGAGTGCCCAATGTGTATGCAAAAGGGCGAGTAAGGCATGATAAGTGGTTGCACTTGTCAGGACAACATGCTAACTTAGCAAGCTGCACGCAGGCCCTACACTGCAGGCCTGAGTTCCCTTCTCCACGTGCCTTTGTTTTACTAGCCCTGGCACACACAGTGCACATCACTAGGGACGTTACTTGTAAAGCAAGCATACCAGTCATGGCCAACCAATTACCATTACACTTTACATAGGGAACACTTGTACTTTGACACTGATCATCAGTGGCAAAGTACCCAAAGAATCTAAATTGGGAACTCTATGTCACGAAAACGGTCTAGGGGGAAAGCAAAAGGTTTAGGGAACCTTAGCCAAAAAGGCCAAGTCCTACAATTAATATACATGGAGAAACTCTATATTTAATTAAATTAAACTTGAAAGAGGTTTTTGTACGGCACATATCCAGAACTCATAAATTTCATGATACTCTCATTAGCGATAATGAAGAACAAGGGGGCATGATGTAGCAAAATATTTGCCTAGGATCACACAGTTTGGTCAAATGAGGAGGGTTGGATTGATCTCAGTTTACTGCTCTCACATTGTGCATTTCAACCTCTATATGGGTATCTATTTCTCTCTGGTTTGAAATTAAAAAATCAATGTTTTTTCTTTATTTGGTGGCGCATGAGGTGAGAGCATGCATGGCAGGCAGGAGGCAGAAGTCACATGAAGGTTCCGCTCATTTTGTGCTTGAGGGTCCAAGATGACCTCATGCTAAGCAAGGGCCATGCATTTGGCTCGAGCCTAGCTCAGGCCTTCAGTGGCTCTGGCACCTCTATACCAAAGTTGAAAACTGTAATGAAGCGTTGTATTTTACAAGAAAGTCACTAACCAGCCATTAATCACCAAATCAACAAAATTGACAAAACCGATTGGTCACACCTTTGGTGCCTATTGGCTTTGACAATGGCTTTTAGCCATACTGTACAGCATCTTCGATCAGGCCTCAACAAATCTACTCTCCGAACCGCTATGGCAAGTCAGATTTTCTCAGGGCAAGCTATTTTAAGGGCGAGAGGGCAGCAGCTAGAAAAGTACAGGTGTTCTGTTCATTCAGCAAGTAAATGGGGAGAGGGGTTGGCCTAACGGTTAAGGCGCTCGACCTCCGACCTGGGGATCTGGGTTCGAGTCTCGGTAACGACGCCAAAAAAAAAATAACCCTGTGATTCTGGGCAAATCACTTCATTTCCCCGTGCCTAAAATTTTTTTTTTTTAAAAATGAAAGTGTGTCCTCATGTAACGTAACTGGTGCTATGTAAAGCGCTCTGATAACTGATTCGGTTCGGTTCTAGTTCGCGCTATATAAAACTCTGCAAAAAAAAAAAAAATGATGAATAAAGATGCATTCAAATATTGCCTTTTATCTTGTCACATTTTCTGGGTTTTCAAAGACAGTGGTCAAATGTCATCTTATGTCTTCTTACAAATTGATGCTTATTTTATTGTGAAGATTGGGGCTTACTTTTCTTCCTCTGACTGCAAAGTTAGAGGATTTTGTAAAGTGAACTGTCTGATAATCATGCTGGGGTGCAGGGGTTCTGAAATTAACGGCTGTAGGTTGGTGGCTTCATACACACAACATTTAAGCGGCTTGTAAATGAACTGTACAAATATTTCAAAATATATCCACTCTTAGCAGAGCCTTTTTTGCAATTCTGAAGTGTGATGGAAACAAATATTTGAATAGTATGAAAAGTATTCAGAACATTTTACTTTGTGATGTGCAAATGATAAATATTTTCTGAAACCCAATTTCCACACATTATCCATATATAGTTTTATCAGTAAAACTGCATGTCAGTGGTAAGGTTGGTGGGCATTTTACTGGAAAATGTACTGTCCATAAAAGACAGCATGCTACCACATCTTGCTTGAGTAATACATGATTTGATAAACAATTCTGCCCCCTGCCCTTATGACAATGCTATTACTGAACTGAGAGGAAAGTCAGGGTTCATCTTACCTCATATGTGGACTAGATTTTTATTATTCATGGAGTAAAAGTGTAGTCTAATAAATTAGACATGCGTGTTTTGTGTACAGCGTACATGCTCATCTCACATATTTGAAAGTGCTCTCAAATGTGATAATGAAGAAAAAGACAATTCAGTGAAATTGAAATGTTTGCCTAAGATCACACAATTGGAGACCAGACTACGGGTGAAGGGCACGACAGTTAAGTCGAGTAGATTATTAAAGTCACAACATTTTTGGATTTTTCAAAGCCTGCCGAGTAGTGCAGCATGGCTGTAAAATACAAGCAACAAACAGGCATCATGATGCAGTAGTTACGTCATTTTGTAGGTGCACACACCATGCATGCGCATGTCTACAAAATTACGCGAACCTATTTGTTTTTTATTTACTGAGTTGCATTGGTAAACAGAAAAAACAAGCACCACAAGCACTTTTTTAAAACGTGCGGGTGGGGGGAGCAACACAAAGGGTGCACGTGTGTAGGAAGCATTGCAAAAGACACAGGCATAGGGGAGGTATCACAAAGGGCATGGATGAGACAGTAGCAACCCGGTGGGCGAGAGTGGAAGGGGAGAAGCAAAAGCCAAGAGAGAAAAATGCAGAACAGGCGGGGACAAGCCTAGAATGAGAAATAAATGAGTACATGCTCTAGGGGAGAGACGAATGCAAGATTTGGAAGGAAAGCCCACATAGCTAATGAATGAGAAACAAGCAAATGAGTGACAGTAAAGCCAACCAGTAGTAACCAATGAGCCTACTGTAAGCTGACATTAAGCCTTTTTGCCAACAGAAAGCTTAAACTGTGTGGTAGGAGGTACTTAAAAATCAAAACTATACAGTTTTATTAACTGTAAACACAAATTAGCAATCATCTCTAAAAGTTAAATTCCAAATCCCAGAAAGCAAGGGGATGGTGGCAAAAAGCTTGAACTGGCTAAGCATATCTTGGGCATTCACTTCCGGTCCTGAAACTCTTGTTACCAATTTAAACACTTCAGAGAAACAACCAACTACACCAGCAAAATATGTTTTGAAAACAGTTCAACAAAGCAGTATCAAGACGATCATGTCTGCATCAGGGCTGGAATAGCATTGGTCTTGCAGTTGCACTGTGGCCCTTGTATTGTATATTTCTTCATCCTTTGGAGCACACCAGATTTAACCTGAGCACATATTTGCAAATATTTTACTTCAAACTGGTTCTTCTGAACCTGAAGGCAGTCAGACTCCAGAGGAAGGTACTGCACGACAAAGGGTACCCCAGACTGGCCATGTACTCAATAGCATTGGGATGATTAAAGAGTCTCTAAGGCAGAGGTCTTCAAACTGTGGGACGCGCCCTCCTGGGGGGGGGGCGTGGATGTGCTGCCAGGGGGGCGCAAATAGGTCTGCAATTACATGTAAATGAAGATAGCCTTGAAGCGCGAACGTCGCTGTTCTAGGCTGTCTACATTTACATGCAGTAGTTAAATGCCACAAGTGAAAGGACTGTACTACTAAGTGGCACTGAGGAGGCCAGTGAGTGTGAAGTTAGGGTCAAAGACCAGGCTAAAAAGAAAAAAAAATCCATTGTTTTCTGTTCACCTTGGAATAACTACATATAAAAACACGCAAACAACTCGAGGACAAATCATCAATTAACGGTCAATTAGGCGTTTAGGGCATGCGTAGGGCCAGGTCATCAGGCTACAGTGTAAATCTGTGGGGGAATGGAATGCAAAGTTGGCAGAGAAACTAAAACCCAATCCCGTTTAAACTGTGAAAGCAACTCGGAAAGGTGAGGTGGGTGATATTAACAGAGAGTTCCACCTAAACTACTGATGGTGATAGAAAGGTATCAAAGAAAAAAGTACTTAAGAACTACTTGTTGGGAGGCACAAAAAGCAAGATTTTTCTTTTTTGTGAAAAATAAACTTTGCACACGTACAAGCTCACGGGACATATGGCTGCATTTTTGTATTTTGGAGCTGGTGAGGATAAAGTGCTCTCAATGTTTCCGATTTTATTTTCAACTGTGGAGATTGCAGGCATAAGAGTGATAAATGGATGGCATTTGTCACCTAGCATGCTCGTTGGGGCATTGACAGACATGACGGTCACTGGTCCTGAACACAATTACTGCACCACAGTGACCATTGTAAAAGGACTTTGAGGTTATGCAGTTAGAAACATCTGGTTTGTCACAGAAACTACATCTTAGTATCTGTTACATTTTGTAAAATGCAATATCAAATTTATGTTCTATTTTTGAAGATGTAATTAAATTTGTAATAATGACACACACACCTTAGTTGAAAAATAAATGCAAGTTAAACAAACCAAAAGGAAATACACTATTTTACTTTATGTAACCTCAGTTAGCTAATGTGATCACTGCAGATATCTTCGTGTGGGACGACTGAGTTACAGAATTAAATCCTGATTGGTGCAGTGATGAATAGTGGTTTGTTTATAGTGCTACAATGTCCCAGTCTGTGACAGAAAGCACTGTGAATGTCATTGTTTTAAAATTGTATTACAATGTATAAAACAGACTGCAGCAAAATACTGTTTAAGATAAAAACAAGTGTTTTTTTAAAATATATTTTTTAGTGATAAGAATCCAGACTGTAACTAATTTGATGCGGCAGCTGCATAGGAGGTCTAGAGCACACTTCCTATGCCAGTGTTTCTTTGAGCCTTGGAGCAATGACGCAAGGGAGGGGGACAATTAAACAGAGGCGACACCTTGATTTGGGCATCAGAGAGATGAGAGGGTAGGGAGGGGAGGGAGGGAGAGGGTTGGTATGAGATGGGATCCCATGGGATTTATATTTCGGCGGACGGGACATCTATCACCGTCGTGACGGAGTAAACTGTCCGCTGAGATCTAAATCAGCCCCTAAATCCGAACTCAGAACTAGCGATGTGGCCCTGCCCTGCTTTTTCTGCCTAGGGTGCAGATGGGCCTGCGTGGCCGATGCACCTCACACTCAGCAGGTGCTGGTGCTAGTGAGAAGGTGAGGCTGGTCTCATCAGCAGGGGATTTGTGAACCTTGTAGCCCCCCTACTGGGCCTCTGTTCCAAATGCAGTCCACTGCTGCCTCACCGAAGTGTCAATAGCAGCAAGTGTGTTGGCACTCTAAATAGTGCTAGGAAGAAGGCGTGGCCGTTGTCTTCAGCAAAGCATTCTGGGCCTTGTAATATCCCTAATAGGTTGTGTTTCAGATTCAGTCCTCTATGGCAACACATCAATATAGCTTGAAGATATGTGTACCACGTAAGTACATATATGTGGAATTCGGTACAGAAAATGTAGTCTAATATACCTGTTAATATTTTATTTTTGATATTTTGTCCTCGTTGTTCTGTTCCACCAATATTGTTGATTTGATATACAGGAGGCACACCCTATTTTATCCTTCAATTCCAGCTACAGAGCAATAGGCAGCTGTATATAGGAGTAAGTTGGCATAGAACCTATCTGTCTTATTTAGATTTTGGTACAAGGGATATTCCATCTAAGGGTCAGTCATAGGCTATAATGCACTTGTATTATGACAGATTTGATATCTGTCAGACTTGTGATGGAGTATGCCATCTGTCAAACAGTACATAAGGTCCCATGTTGGGTAAGCAGAAGAAATAATTTGAAGAGGTGGATCTTTTCAGAACTATGGTTGTGACTATTATTTGGGGAAGGACTATATGTAGTAAAAATTGAGACATAACAAAGAAATCTTGGTTCCGGGGGTAGAATTAGAGAAGTGTACTAGGCACTATATCTATATTATAATACAAAATGTGAACCAAAAACCCCTTTGGCCTTCACTTTTGTGTGTGACCCTTGAAGGGTTGTAGATTTGCAAATATATATATGATACTTTCTTTGTTGCCTACAGAAGTTCAGAGTTTTTACAGTATTTTCCTATTTTTAGTGAGTTACTGTGTTTCAATAAATAACTACAAAATGAATTGGCTGTGTGAAACTTATGTTATAGTGAGAAAAACAGTGAATGTGTACATGTAAAAATGTCTTACATCCGACTATTTTCGTGAAACAGAATGCAGGATACGCTTGTATACTAACTATCTTGTTTCTGTCTATGTTTTGCAGCCACTGGTATACTCAGCTGAAATGAGAAAGAGGCAGCAGTCACAAAATGAGGAAACATCAGCTGTGTCCCAAGCACCTGAAAACCAAAGGCCCAATACATGTTGCTTTTGCTGGTGCTGTTGTTGCAGCTGCTCATGGTACGTCATACAGTCTGTTTGGTACCTTTTCAGAAAGAGGATAATAATGGGAAATAATATCTGTTTTTGAAAAATGAGCAGGTACAAACAATTTCATGTCCACGATATGAGAGCCATTATTTTCAGATTTGGCCTCTCATCTAGTAAATTTCGATGTAGAAACCGTTTATGCATTAAATGTAGATAAGAAATGTTGCTGGCTCTTGTGAGGTTAGGCTACACTATGCAGAGTGATGCAATGCACTGCTCTCCTATCCTGAAAGCAGCCGCGACCCATGCAGGTAAGAGCAGTGGGTCCAGGTTGGGAGGGATCTGACAGGCAACCACGAGGGAAAATTAAATAAATAATGAATTTTCCCGGGTGGTCATCTGCTGAAATCCTTCAACCCCCTCCCACCCCCACCGGGCACACCGCTCTTACATGCACGGGCCCCGGCTTGCTGAAAATTTGATCTTTTATGTTATGCTGTGTGATGTTATGTTAGGTTATACTGTGTGATCTTACCCTACATTATGTTGTGTGATGTGATGTTACATTAACATTATGCTGTATGCAGGGGCGGCTCCTCCATGTGGGCGGAGGAGCATTGCCCCACTGCTTTCGCACAGTGCGAGAAGCAGAAACATAAAATGGTATTATAAATACCATCGCACTGCGAGAAAGCAGAAGGGTTTGGTTGGGGGCGGATGGGTGAGCGGTCCTGCTCGAGGGCAGGGGAGGAGTGGCTAGCCCGATGTCGCGGGCCCTGACTTTTTGGTCAGCCCTGTGGAGCCGACCAAACCAGTCATGCGCACTCTACCTTTTCTCCATGTAGGCTGCCTACATGGAGAAAATGGACTGCCCATAGATGCCTATGGGGTCGGCATCAAAACCAATCACAGCCCTGCCATTGCAGCATTGTGATTGGCTTAGGGGAGGAAGGCTGTCTGATTCCTGTTCCTGTGCAGGCAGGAAGGCAGGAGCAGACCGAGCAGAAGATGCGGGACCCGAGAAAGGTACTTTATTTTGTTTTTATTATTATTTAAACCCCCCCTCTCAGCGTGTGACCTCCCTTCCTTAGCGAGCACTCGCCCATCCCCCCCACACGACCCCACGCCCGCCCCCACCACCCGTGACACATGCCGATTGCAACTGCTGTATGACGTCACATTATATTCTGTTGTGCGATGTTACGTTATCCTGTGTAATGTTATGATATTCTGTATGATGTGACATTATATCACAGTATCTTGCTACGCATGTTACGTTACGTTATGTAAGGTTTTTGTTGAAAAGTATGCCTTTCATGTGTTGTCCACAGATATTTCAGTTGTTTGCACTACTGGGTCCTAGAAGGTTAACAACTACCACTGCATGTGTTCTAACCTCTAAATCATGTTGAACAATTTGCAGACACCCGTTGTCATATTTGACATTTGGGTGAGGCCACAGTAAAGGTTTATTTTCCCCTGTGTTTTTTATTGAGCTGGGTGCAAAGAAATTACAAACGTTGTTTTAAAACACCCAAAAGGAGCGCCAGGTCATGTACTCACATTTCAAAAGTAGTCGAATGTGACAGTTACTCGCACAATTTGCTAATATTTTAGAACACAACTGATCGAATACCAGTACTGTCTTTTTGGGAGACTTATACCGTACCTAAGTAATGAAGAAGCAGCCGCATACGACCGTACAGTGCACAAATGCTCAACAAATATTCGCTTGAAAGCGTTGATGCCTGAATAATAAGAAGTGCATCCAAAATACAGTTCATGGTTCTGCAAGATATATAAAGTAAAAAAGAATTGCTCAAAAGCGCTGACATGTGGATAATTAAAGTGAATAAAAAATAAAGTACCCAATTTTGCGAGATTTAGAAAGTGAAAAAAAACAGTAGTTGCGAAATAAATAAAATGCATAGTGATACAGTATTTTCAAATATACCCCATACGAAAATCCAAATGCCACTAGATGGACCGGTAAGATAGGATGCAATCCTACTTCCAGAGAATGCACACTCCTCTCTGTACATTAATAATGCAGTGCATCAGATTATTCCAGCAACCTTCTAAAATGGGAAGTACAAGAGAATCCCATCATTCCACTAACGTACAACTTTTGTGCGGCATATAATTATACCATGCCCCTCCCCCCAATTCAAAATAGCACTTATTAATGCTTCAAAAACCCCTTGAGATGAAATAGGCCTTGGTCTTAAAAACTTACCAAATCAGACCCTATAGGCCATCTAATGGGCTACACTGCATTATTTCCTAAAGTCTCTAGGGCCTTATTACGAGAAAGTGACTCAGAGTGGTGCCGCAAGCCATTTTGCTGCACCACACTGAGTCACTTTCAAAGCACTGCAATGTGTCATATCTACAACAATATGACGGATCCCTGTGCTCTCCTCTGCGATGGCACACAATTTGCTGCCATACGCCAAAGCAGGCACCCTTGTTCCATGGTGCAAGGGTGCCTGCGTTGTGGGGAGATTGTTTTTGTTCAGGAAGGGACACCTTCCTGATAGCAAAAACAATCACGAGAGGTGATTTACTATTCCAATGTGTGCTGCAGAATGCATCATGCATAGAAAAAGGAAAAAACTAGGAGGATTGTATACATTTCTCCTCATTGCACCTCCCTACGCCTCCCCTGGGGAGGCATAGGATTCTGATGCATTCCCAGGTTTAAGAAAGGTTGTAAATTTGGGAATGGAGAAGAAGTTATGGGTGGTACATGGGAACACCCACAGCAACACCCATGGCATGCCCCTTTCAAGCAAAGTACTGCGTGAAAAGTGGCCGTATTTAAAAGGACACAAAAGCCACACAGGGTGGTTTTGCTTGTCCTTGTAAATATGGGACAGCAAAATGCGCTGCCGGTGCTTCACAAAAATTGACGCACCAGCAGCGCAAGGGGCTTGTAAATATGCCCCCTAATTTTTTCCAGAGAGCGATAAATCATGAGACATTTATCAGCTCGTCTTGCATGTGCTTCTTCAAAGGCTCTCATCCTTATTTTCTCATATCAGCCCTGAATAGTTGATATGTTGAGCGTTGTCCAAAATTGGAGTATTAGAGAGCGTGCTACCATTAAGCCAATGGAGATAAATATATTGTTACTTATTCCGCAACACTCATTGGAGATGCCAAATAACACTATACATGCTTCCAAGGTACTCCTGAACTGCACACCTTCACTAAGGGCTAAATATAAACTACTCCCAAAATTGCGAAAGTTTGAGACATGAATCAAATATTTGCCTTACCTGTCACATTGGCAGCGAAAGCATTCATCCAGGACTGATTGATATATTTAATGCAGAGCTTGCAGAGTGTAAAATGCCATCCAACGGGACAGAAAGAGCATCCTTTAAAATGTTGCTGCCCTGAGAAATTTGTGCCCCAGCTTCGAGATGGCCTTTCAGTCTTCCTTAGGTAGCCTGCAACTAGTTTTCTCAAATATTTTTCCCATATACGAAGTAATTAGGTCTTGGGACCTAATTATGACTTCAGCAGTGTGGGTGTGGGCCGCCATGCCAGCGCCCTGCTCCCACACCGCCAAAGCCATACTGGCACCGCCTGCCAGATTACGAGTTTCCTTGTGTCTGGCAGGCGGTGATTTAGGTCATCCCACGGCGGTACCCATTAAAAAGGCACTGCAATGGGAGTGCCAAAAGTCGTTCCAGCACAGCATGGACTGGGCAGGCCATGACGTGCAGGAAAGGGGGTGAATGCACACAGTGGGGCACAACATGTCCTCCAATGCAGGCACCCCATTACCCTGAGGAAACAGGGGGCCCTGTAGCGCCTCCTTTGTTTCCTTATAGCCACAGTTTTCATGGCGGCCTCCTCGCCATAAAAACTGTGGCAGTGATGACATTTCTAATATGCTCAGCGGTGCTGCAGTGGCACCACCAGCATATTTGGGCCTCTCACTGCTGCACCACTGCTGCAGGATCCATGATCCCCAACAGCGAGTCTGTGGCGGTCCCACCTCCATAATCATAATACGGTGGGTGGACCACCAGTCTCTACTGCTGAACTCTTAATCAGCCCCGTGATCTGAATGTTTTCCCCAAACCCTGTACCAAATGCCAGGGCCTGTCAGCTTGCTCTTAACTAGTGAGTGAAGAATTATCTGAGCCTCTTCACTCATCTCCTGAAAATTTGCTGTTAGAAAACTGGTGATCTGAATAAAACTAATAATAAGCTGAAGGCATAGTGCAGGATAAGCTCTTCCCATTTAATCTGGTTATGACTTATGAAAAAATTTCCTATCTTGCTAATACCTTTTGAATTCCAAAATCCTAACTTAACCCAGTCAGCTCAAAAACTTTGCAGTCCTGCTGCGGGATAAATCTGGGACAGGGTGGGACCTATCGTGAGCTGAGAAGAGTGCTGATACGATTTTCTAGCTCCAATAATACCCTATACCCAGTCTCCTTCAGAAGCTTTGCAAATTTTATGAAGGCTGGTAAATCAATTGCTGATCCTTGTGTCATACTCCTTAATAGAAAAAGTCATTCAGTTCTGCAGTACCTTTAATAAGTCGTGCCATGGTATCAGGCAAAGCCGCCTGATAGTAAGTCTTAAAATTGGGAAGCACTAATCCACCCTGGGATCCTAGGGGTTTTTCTGTTCCAAACAAAGTTTCTGATGAGAGAATCAAGCTCCTTAAAATACAAACAATTAATTTTAATGGTTACATTAGAAAAAAGAAATAAAAATAGGGGAAATATTGACATTTTGATAAGCGCTGCCCTACCAATCAACGACACCGGAAGAAAAGCCCACCTTTCTAATAGCCCTGAACTTTCCGGAGCAATGCAACATAATTCAATTGAAATAGTTGAGAGTAGTTATTGTTAACGAAGTTCCCCAATAGCGGATTGGGTGATGAGAGCTACCCTGATGCAGCAAAGCTAGTGAAAGATCTCTAGATGATGAACAAAAAAAGGCAGCTCTGTTTCTCCTTGATTAAGCTTTTACCCACATATATTTGTAACATTTTGGATTGGATCGAACACCCCCAAAATATTAGACCTTGAGGTGCAAAATAATAACATTGGAAAATTATTTTATTTATGGCATCCTCTCCACAGGTGGTTAGATAGTCCCTGTGCTAAGAATCTTCTCTGCTAGAGGTTCAATAAAAAAACATGACAAGAATGGGGGACCTAGGTGCCTCTGTCCAGTACCTCTATTATCACAGAACCGACTACTTTTAAATTTGTAATGATTTTGACCTCAGCACCCTGGCAAAAATGTCTTAATATATGTATAAGTTGAGCAGGAAATGCAAGTTTACCCAAAGTGTAAAGGAGGACATCCCAGTTACCCAGGTCAAATGCTTTTTCAGCATCGATCATGACTAACGCTGCCCTAGTTTGGTTGCTCATAAAATAATCAATAGCATGAATTAAAAGATTAGTGTGTGTTGCCATAAGCCAATTACATACAAATCCCCTATGATCTTTAATGATGAACATTTGAGCTGCGGGGATAATGGGAGATGCCAAACATTTGTTAATAGTTGATAATCCGTATTAAGCAGACATCTGCCTGTACAAATTGACGTGTGTCGGGTATTTGTCTTTCTTGAGAAGGCTAACTATGGTGGATTCTTTAAAAGTTGAAGGGATCTCAGCACCTTCCCTTATAGCATTGAATGAATCAGTGAGGAGTAGTCAGCTCTTTTGTAAATGCCTTATAGACCTCTACTGGCATGCCGTCATTACCACATGCTTTAGCAATAGGCATCTTTTAAAGCACTTCTGCCACCCCAGATATTTTTATTTTACCTAATTTTGCATCTTTTTGAATACTAGACATTCGGAGTAATCGTGTTGCACTAAAACTTCGGTCTAAGCTAGGGACTGGAACTGATTAGTTACCTCATAAAGACTTCTATAATGTTGCAAAAAAGCCTTTCTAATTGCCTCCTTCTCAGTTACAATTGTATGAGAAACAGGGTTCTCAATCTGATTGCCCGTTTGTTTCTTTGTGCTTGATCCGAGTGGACCAGGCCAATAATTTCTCTATCTGCTCACTTCCTTCATATACCCGTTGCAGGTATGATCTAAATTTGCATATTTACTCCAGTGCAACACAATCCCTGAGATTCTCTTTAGCCTTCTCCGGCTCTTCTTTTGCGTCAGGCCTGCTGTGTGTACCTATATAGGCTCCTGTTCCTGAATTTCCTGAATTCAAGAGGCTTGCTGCCTATTCTGATGTGCTTGATAAGCTATACCGTGTCCTTGAAAAGTGGCCTTGAAGTGCTCCTAGATTTCAAAATCTATGGACGTGTTATAATTGACCTCAAACAATTCTTTTATAAATAATCTTGTTGCAGTCAGTCAGTCCTGATTTGCTAATAGGGACTTATCAAACTGCCATCTAGGTCTCTTGCTTCTGGCAGTTTCCAGATCGAGCTGAATGGATGTTACTGAATCATCAGAAAATGTGTTTGCCCAAGTATTTGATACCACAACCCACCTAATTGTCTGGAAAACCACACAAAAAGTCTATCTGTGATGCTGTATTAAATTAGCGTGAAAAACAAGTATATGAGGAATGCATGGATGGTCTGCTCCCCAGGGTTAATCTAAAAAAGTTCCTGCTTCATTATATTAAGCACCGATGTGGTTTTTGGCTTTAACTTGTTTTTCTTCTCATGATTAGAGGTATTTAGGGTCAAGTTTTCACTAAATTCATTCTAAGGCAACGTTTTGTGTCAGAGCGGGCCCTCGGTATTGTAGGTTGATCTAGATAGTCACAATGGCTGTGTACTAGCTATTTGCCATGCTGCTGAACTCAATCGAAATCCTCCTGAGATAGTATTTTAGTGTCTCGCACTCATCCTCATGATACTGTGGAGTCCATCTGATTTTATTGGCTGGCGTTACTTCCTCCTGGGATACTAGTAGGCATAATGGCTCTTTGTGACGGCCTTCCAAATTCTAGCTGGTGCATTAGAATTGCATGATCACTGATCCCGTCTGACGCACTGTGAAGGTTTTGATTCTCGAAAAGTGTTGTCATAGGCAAACACTGATCATGAGTGTGTGTCATGACATTGGCCTGCCTCACTGATTATGGTCTTGTTGGACCAGGAGGGGCACACAAAGCTCTACTCTTACAGTGGTGGGAGGCTACTGCTTTCACCAGGAGTCGAGTAGCATGAGTGTGGTGGTGGCAGCATACCATGTAGTGATCAGTAGGAGTGAACATTTCCTTTTAAACCTGTGTCACTGGAGAGAGGCCTATAGGCTCACTTGCTTTTAAAGTTACGCTGCTGTGTACTTAGCTCATCTCATAACTTAACACAACCTGATGTAGGACACATCAGGTTGTGTGAAGTGTTGAGCATTGCAGAAGTGGTGTACCTGTGCTGGGTTTATGTGTGCCTGGGAAGGATGCACTACAGGGTTATTGCAGTACTGAGTAGTGTGTGCATGGCGTATGCCTATGCTGGATGTGCCTGTAAGTGTTACAGTATCTGAAGGATGTAGTGCTGTGCAGTGCACACAGGATGAATGCATGTTTTGGGTGTATGTGTAGCTGTGAGTAGTAGGATACATGAAGGATAATGTACGTGCATGTTAAATGCATATGCTGGATGTATGTGTACCTGTGAGTGGTACAATACATGAAGGATCCAGTGGATGCATGTTAAACGCATATGCTGGATGCATGTGTGCACATGAGTGAGTGGTGCAATACATAAAAGATACAGTTCTGGTCAGTGCATGCAAGTTGAATGCATAATCTAGATGTATTTGTGCCTGTTAGAGTTACAATACATGGAGGATACATTACTGTGCAGTGCATGTGTGCTGTATGCATGCACTGGGTGTATGTGTGCCTGTGGATGGTACAATACATGAGGGGCCCTGGGTTCTATTTTGGAAGACCCAGGCCTGAATGGTGAAACATGGAGAGGAGGTAAACAGCTCTCCCAGACAGATTTGTGTATAGCTGCATTCCTAGAAGCTGGGTTGGACACACACTGGGAGGGGAGTGCCAGGCATTTTCTGGTTACTTTCAAAAGGTGTTCTTTGATTCAATAAGAGGTCACAAGGAAAGGGCCTGGCACATCTCAGGAAGGAGCTGGGACTGCAAAGAGAATTATAAATAGTAGTTTTGGGAACCTTATGATAACCTTTTAAGCTACATATTGCTGAGGCTGACATCCAGGTTTGAACTCTAGTTAATCCCATGGCCCATGTTGTGCTTTGGAGACGCTCCTTCTGGGACAGGCAGTTTTTCAAGAGGAAGTGAGAGCAGGGGAGTAGATACTTCAAAAGAAGGAGAGTGGAGGATGAGATTCTAAGAATTGTCATCTGCAAAGCAGCCAGACAGACTGCATGGGATGGGGAAGCTCTGCAAGACTTCTGCCTGTGAAAAGGACTAAGGGCTAAGATCTGCTAGTATCCCTGCTGGGTCAGAGAACATCACTCAGGGAATCTAAGACCACCTGCCCTGGAACACCAGATCATGCCTACTTGCCAAGACCAGTGTGCCCTGTGAGGTGGAGGCGACCTTTGAAGGGATTCAGGTCCAGTGGAGAGCACTGTTGAGTGGACTCCCTGTATGAGGTGTGAGGAAACGGCTGCTGCACCAATCTGGTCATTGCTCATGTGCAGGAAGAAGTAATTAAATCTTGTATGCCAGGAGAGGGCTGCTGTGAACCCAGCCATGTGCTGTGCTGTGACGATCGGCCCGCAGCCCTGTGTGGTAGCGGAGTGGTGACGCCATATGCCAGAAGGGGCTGCCAGAGAAAGACTGCTGTGCCGAAAAGGGCCGTAGCCCTGTGCAGTAGTATACTGGCAACCCTATATGCCAGGAGTGGCTGCAGTGGAGACTATCACTGTGCCGATTAGGCAAAAGCAAGTGGTCTGCATACCATAGGGGGTCACCAGGAGCACCAAGGACAGTGACCTGTTCTGCCCTGTTGAATAAGTGAGGACACCGTGGTAGCATCGTTACCCACACTAGGGTTCCAGGATAGGGTTTGTTGCAGCCACCCCCCTTTGGGAGCCGAGCAAAAACGTACCCCTCAGGAGGAGCTGCAGGAAACCATTAGTCGTTTCAGGATGGAAGTGAGTGATCCTGTACCTGCTTGATAGACATGTGGCCGACATGCCTGAACTTAGCTGCAGCAGCAGCGGGTGCCCGCAGAAGAGGCGCACACAAAATTTCCAACCTCTTCACACCTGCTGGTGCGGGTAAGACAAGTTTCGGGCCTGTAGATCATGGGGTAGCATGCGAGTACTTGTGCTGTGGCACTAGAACACTGTTTACTTTAATTGAGAGTTAAAGTGGACTTTTGAGACTAAGACTGCTAGTAGGGCATACCCTTTTTGTTACCAATAGTGAATGGGGAATAACCACTATCAGTAACACGAGGAGAAAGTGAAACAGGGATACACAATTTAAACACTATAACCCCAACCTCAAGGGGGAATTGTATCGCTGTTTGTGTATGTGATAAAAAAAATTTGTTTAGGTTGTGTTAGAAAATAAAATACTTTTTTTACACATGAGTATGTGGCTGGACAATGTTGCTGCTGCATGCATTTTGCAGTTGTGATCCTGCAAATACTCCCACATATTTACACCTCCCCACGAGGGAGCCTTGGACTGCTTGGACCACACATACCCTGAAAGTCAAGTGCAGAAGAGGTATTTGGCCCACCTACTTAAAATCCATAGTAGGTCGCACCCTAGGATATCAGTAGCAAAGGGCCTCAACATCCATGGTTGTGCCCAGCTGCCCTTGAGTTCCCCGTGTCCCTTTGAAAGGGGTGTTGACAAGATGGTACTATATAATTTATCAAACATGTTTCTACAAGTCTAGGAATGGCTGGAAAATGCCAAGAAAATATATATTGTATGTTTTACTTACATGTTCCCAAATGTTTTGCCATCACAAATTTGAAAGCATGTGGTGGAAATGAGCTACTAAAATTTAATCAGGAGCCCAGGATCTTTTGAGGTGTCTGAAACATCTATATAGGAAGCGTTATGTTTCATTTGGTACCCCAATATAGGCTCAAGTAGTCACCTAACCTTTTCCCTATATTCTCCCCTACCATTACACTACATAGCAGTTCTTAGGACTGAACTTTTACCTAGTTATGGTACTGCTTTCAGGAAGGAGGGTTTTCCCTGAAAACAAGCCTCATCCATTATGCATGAGGATTCCTCGAAACTCAGCAGGACTACCATCTCCTGCATAATAACTATGTATAAGGGTCATTTGTTCAGTCAATCTATGTCCGACAAGACTCAGCAAGATAGAACACTTGAGGGTAACACTTTGGGTATATAAACACCATATCTTGCTGGGGTAGGCAGAGGAGAAAAGAACTTCCATGCTGACACACTGACGCGAGATGCTGAGGTTTCTGCACGCAGACACTCCAGCTCGTAGTGGTCTGACATCCCTCGCGGAGTGTCCATCTAGACCGTGCTGGACTGAGAACCAAAACCGGCCCTGGCAAAGTGCTCGGCCGGCCCCCTGGGGATGCTACCGAGCTCTTTGCCGGGGCCAGTTTTCGGCCGATTTTGTTACAGGACCGATTTTGCAGCCATGCTGCAAAAACGGCCCTGTAACAAAACCGGCCCCCAGGGCCCAAAACCGGCCCCCACCCTTGCGGCACACTGGGGGATTGCCCGGTGCCTGCAACGGCCAGTCCAGGCCTGCATCTCGAGATCAAGACAGGGTCCCACAGTCTCTCACTTCAGGTAATGGGGTTGACGTTATCCTAGAGGGATTCTTAGCTTTACACCTACATAAATGCTAGGTGCACTTAGGTACACCTAGTTAGGGTCTCATCAAAGGAGTATGCTTTTATTACTGTCATATATTTTATATACTTGCATGTATTCATTCTTTTAGCACGATTATAGAAATCTACCATCCTTTTACTCTGTTGGTGCTTCTAATCATGCATATCTGTTTCTGTCTAATGTTCATTTCAGCACACCTATTTTACATTAGAATGACGCTGGTTCAAAAAAATTTTATTGAAAAACATCCCCACCGTTTCTTCTGTGTATCTCTCTGAGACAACGTGAGCATGAGTGTCTGAGCAAAAAGTATCGGACTGTTTCGGACAGAGTTATCATTTTCGATAGTTGCCAAGAACTATTTCCTCCTTGGTAAGAGGAGCTTCTAGTGGCACTGTGAGCTAGCTGGTATACAGGCTAACATACTAGGTGGGGATGTCTATAATCAGTCTGGACACCAATCCTACAGTGTATGTTGTCTAAACGTGCAGATTCTATATAGGTTTATTGGAACTAGATGACAGAAGGATGTGTGAGGACTAACAATTGCCCTTGAAAAAAGACCACACCTCGGAACACTGAGGCATGAGATACTGCTGATGAGCATTCAAAATATATTTTACTGGTAAAGTAATTACCGTCATCCACTCCTGGTCAAATCCCAGATTCCTAAAATAGTACGAGACCAAATTTTGGTTTTACATTTCATAATATGACGTGAACCAGAGGGCAACCATCAATCCATATTTTCCACCCACCCTGCAATGTCAAGGATACACAATGAGTGGGGGAGATGCTTCATCATTCAGGGCAGGCACATTTATGAAATGCCAATAAGCAGAAGTTCATATCTGCCAATTCAGGCATGTCTTTTCAAACTCACATATTCAGACTGCCCATTATTAAGTTCATAGCATATGTGCAAGATTATCGTTTCAGCATTTGTAAGAATGCTGGCTGGTTCCAACGATCGATTTGTGCTTGTCAAGTCGTCTGGCATGAATCCCTTCTCTAACCTGAGTGCAGGTGAGATCTCGAAAACACTATGGATCTTCATTAAGGATTGTGTGCTTTAGTAATAATTTGATTTATCCTTCAAAGGCCAACAGGTATGCCTACTGCTGTACGTAATCTCCCATGTTGAAGTTCTCAGGTGTGCCAAGAGCCTACCACTGGCGTAACAAGAGCTTAGACCGCCCGGGGCAGTCCCTGCATTTGGCGCCCCACGGTGGCTGCATTGAAGAGCATTGGGTGCTGGCGGATTCCTCGGATTGTTGCCTCCCCGCTATGGCTGCACTGCTGAAGAGCGGGGGCATTTACCGCCCTAATACGGAAGGTAAGAGCTGGAGGGTGACCGCCACACCCAAAACTTATGCAGTCCGGGGCGGACCGTCCCCCACATACAACGCAAATGGAGCCGACAGACTACGACCTCTCCAGAGTTTTATTGGAACGTGGGTTAGCCCCCTGCTAGCATCAGCTGTCCCTGTGATCCTTCATCAGGTTTGCTGGCTCCCCAATTGTCCTATGTTAGGACCCTAAAGGCAAAGGAGAGAAACCCACGCATGGCTTCTAAAATTTTAGATAATTATTCTTTTTTCGAAAAATAGCATCGAAAAAAGGCTAGTTCATTAATTTGAATATAACATGAGACAAAGCGGACCATGAACACTGCGCCTGCCGCATGTTTCAAAAGTACAATTCACACAACAATTAAAAGTGTGTGCACACACTACAAGCACCTGCTGCCAAGGTGCATATACCAACATAGGTTTCAAACAACAATTTAGAGCGTAGAGGTGCACCACATTAATAACCCAAAGAAGCTAAGGGGAGAAACCCCCCAATCAAACAGGAAAACTTTGTGCAGTTCTTTTCTTTATTTTCTTTCCTTAAAAAAAAATCACACTTATGCAGCGAAGACAGCCTCATTCATTTTTAATGCTGAAAAGTTGTAAATATTCAATAAATTCTTCAGCTGCATTTACTCTCATTCATTACTCACAGTGTCCTCGGGCTGCATACCGGGCTAAGTATGCATAGAAAGACTGAATGGTTCTCATACTGATGATGCCCTTTTATGTTATGGGCATTTACATATCCAATTAATTGGCCTCTTGAATGCTTTGTACAGAGTTCTGTCTGCAGATGTGATTCATCCGGGTTTGTTAGAGTTTTTTTGTTGTTGTGTGAGCATAGTTTCAGCACAGTAATACAGCTGTCGCGCTTTATAAAACTTCAAATAGAGCAGAATAGAAAATAGAACCCAGGATTTCTTTCCACTTCTGGATTGCTTTGCAAAACATGGATGTGTGTGTGCGGTTTCAAGTGTAGGGACTATCCTTGTGGAGAGAGGATAGGAGGCCTTGTGGCCTTCCAACCTAACCTGTGTGAATGTTGAGTATTTTGGGGTTTATCTCTGCGTGGTGATTTGCATTGGGGATTCCATTTGCTGATGGCCATAAATTAGTGCGTTAAAAAAACGAGAAATATTTTTTTATATTTCGCACATAAGCTACCTAATCGACCTTCTCAACTCCTTTCGCCGCCTCATCTCTTATGTTACAAATTGTGAAAAAATAAAGGGATGCTGATTGCCTTTGTCACAGTCTATAAGTTTATGTATCGTAAATAATTTCTTTGGAACAAAAAATTGCAAAAACTCTGACATTACTTGGTGGTAAAGGGGAAATATGGATCCCTGTAGAAACTCCTTGGGCATCATTTATGAGGCCTTGCGTGAGTTTTGCGCTTCCGATGCGTCACTTTTTGTGACGCATCGGCGGCGTAAAACATGCCTCCTGTTGCGCACTATTTACAAAGTGACGCATCTGCTTAGATGCGTCACTTTGTAAACCCCTGCGCTACATTATACCTGCGTCAGGTATAATGTATGCAGAGGGGGCGTTCCCCCGCAAAAAGCCTCGTAATAGTGACGCAGTGAAATCTATGAGATTTCACGGCGTCCCTTTTAGGACGCTGTTGCGTCAAAATCTTGCGCCTGCCTCACAGCAGGCGTAAGACTGACACAAGCCCTTTCACATGGGCCTTTCCCCATGTGAAAGGACGCATTGCTGGAGTTGCGTCACTTTTGTGACACACCCCAGCAATGCGTGACTTTTGCGCTTACAGATACGTCAGAAATACTGACGTATCTGTAACTCCTTGCGACATGATGCGTCATACTGTAAATATGACGCATAAATCATGTCGCAAGGAGTGCGCACTGAGTAGTGACGCATCGCTGCTTTCACGCAGTGATGCTTCATTTCTCATAAATGAGGCCCATGGTATGTGCAGGAGTCGGAAGTCAGAGTCACGCGGAAATTTCCGCAGCAAATAATTTTCTCCCGGTGAATTTTGTTAGATCAAACTCGCCTCAATTTAGCAGGCGAAAAACACAATGAGGTCTATTTACTAAGATTTAAAGCCATGTTTGTGTCACAAAAGTGACGCAAAACGACGCGAAATCTTTTTTCACCTATTTACTTTCCAGTGTAAAACCTGTTTTGCGCTGAAAAATAACTTGAAAGGAACGCTTTGCATTATTAAGCGCCATGGGAGAGAACATTGGGTGGTGCACAGGTGTTCCCATGCAACCATGGGTTTCTGCCGCTAAGCCCTATTTACATAAATAAGTAGACATGGTTTAGCATCAGAAAATAGTGCCCATTTCAAATAGACACTACAAAGTAGAAAAGCATTCTCCTTCGTTTTCCGACTTTGTATGTGTGCTGCACTGTACAGCAAACATACAAAGTGGGAAAAGGTTTCAAATTAGTATGCTAGCCTCACAGAGACACCCTTGCACTATGATGCAAAGGAGTGTCTGTGCCACATGGCAGCATATTTCTGCGCCGGCTCTAGGGAGAGGGGAGGAGAGTGCCATTGCTGTAAATGTGGCGCAATCTCAGCATTTGCGCTGCTGCACTGCGCTCACTGAAGATTTAGTTAATCTGCCCCGTGTGTACTACGATACTTGCAGAATTCGGTGCTCTTATCTTTTAGAAGAAAACACAAATTTGGAGGTAGTTACTATGTGTAGTGTTGTGGACTGTAGGCCCAAAGGCTGCACAAAATATGAAAATAACCATACTGACACAGTAGTGTGGTACTGGAACTGGCCCAGGGCACGTGCGCCTGGCCCCTTTGATTAGCAGGGTCACCTGACTGGTGACGCCTGTGATGAGTGGGTGTTAGTGTGAGTGTTAAATAGAGCGAAACACTAAAACTTGTCCAGCAGGACACTACACTATGCACTTCAGTATTGGTATATACTGAGTGTAGTATACACATCTCTCCCTTCCGGTTCACTTGTAATCAGGACCTTAATCGGGTAGTGCATTTCCGGTATAAACTCCATGCTATAGCTGAAGGAGAATGTCTTTATCCGAGTTTCATGTTTTGGTCAAAAGACATTATTTTGGGGTGTATATTTCTAATGTTCTAATAACAGATGATCCATGGACGACATTGATTCTGCCAATTTTACACAGCGGTACACAATGAGCCACCACTAGCTACATCTGTAGAAATAAAAATGACAAAAAGTCATTGGTGGATTATCACTGTTTTAGAGCAAACAATAAAGCTGCATCCAATGCTTCAAATTGACAGGTACTGTCAGATACTGCGGGCCTCATTTATGAGAAATGACGCATCGCTGCGTGAAAGCAGCGATGCGTCACTTCTCAGTGCACACTCCTTGCGACATTCCTGATGCGTCATATTTAATGTATGACGCATCATGTCGCAAGGAGTTACAGGTACGTCAGTATTTCTGCAGTATCTGTAAGCGCAAAAGTGACGCATTGCTGGAGTGTGTCACAAAAGTGACGCAACTCCAGCAATGCGTCCTTTCACATGGGGCAAGCCCCATGTGAAAGGGCCTGCGTCAGTCTTACGCCTGCTGTGAGGCAGGAGCAAGATTTTGACGCAACAGCGTCCTAAAAGTGACGCAGTGAAATCTCATAGATTTCACTGTGTCACTTCTATGACCCTTCCTTGCTTCAATACACCCCCCCTTGCATACATTATACCTGGCGCAGGTATAATGTGGCGCAGGGGTTTACAAAGTAACGCATCTACCTAGATGTGTCACTTTGTAAATATGGCGCAACAAGGCGCATTTTTTACGCCACTGGTGCGTCACAAAAAGTGACGCACTGGCGGTGTAAAAGTGACGCAGGGCCTCATAAATGAGGTCCCGAGTGCCTGCACTTCTTTGCAGAGATCCAACACTTTTAATAGGAGAGTGCTGGCAGTGGCGCTTCTCAGAAGGAAAAAGGTGCTCTGGGACTGTGAGTGCCTGCACTTCTGTGTTTCCCTGTCAAGCATCTGCATCTGAGCCAAAAACGCAACACTTAAAGTCGTGTTATTGTAAACTAAGTTAATGGGGCCAAATTGCAAAAGTGGGCCAGGGGTTTAGTTATATTTCGCTCAATAAGGGCCTATGCGGAATCCTCGTAAAACGCATATATTTTGAACTACAACTGATCACGTGTTTTATTCTTACTTGGACGCATTTGCTGAATGCCGTTCCATAACGGTGCAACATTTTTGACATTTTACAAACAAAACACACGTTGCAAAATATAGGTTTTTCATATACAATTTGCCAAATTGGGATCACTGTTGGAGGAGAAACTGTGAGCACCTACGAGCGTAGCAACAGTGCATGGGCCCTGATGGAAGAAGATGAAAATGTGCCCCCCCCCCCCCCCCCTTTCTATTAAGTATCAAAATAGAACCACAATACAGGGTCAAGGGGCTGCTTTTACTTTTGCCCCTCCCCCCGTGCCACTTCACCTGCTGCACTAATGCTAGCTACGTCCTTGAGTAATCCCTCTCACGTGAATTTAATTAGTCCCTGATTCTGGAGATAGCGTTTTTGAAATCCGTTAGTGCCGTTTAGTCGGCGCCAGTTTATAGAAATACAAAAAAAGACGATTGGTTTACAGTGACGAGGGATGTACATTACTGCTTTCAGGAGCTCGCGCGCCGGTTTGCCGTAGGCGTTAAGCGAGGCCTGGTTAATATGGAAACAGTCCTTAATGACTCCGCGGGAGAGGCCGTGGCTCATTAAGGCTCTTATTAGCCGAGTTACGCTTGGCCGAGCCCTGAAATAGCAAAGCTTAGACAGCAAAGTCTGTTCAGGTCAAACAGTTATGATGCACGCTGCCAGCAGGGCTTCTGAAAGGCACTGAGTTCCAGAAAGAAAACTGCTGTATAATGTCCTGCTACAGACACACTCGTCTCTTTTTAATTGGGGTCAGAATTAGCGCACTCTTTGAATTCGCTAGGCAGACTTTGTAGTTTTCAAAACTGCAGTCTTTTTTTCTGCGGCCTCATCTAAATTGATCTACGCCATGTGCCGCGATTACGGTGCATAGTGTGGAGTGGGGGTGCAACAGATGTCTGTGCATCCCTTCTGCATCCTTGTGGAATACGTGTCTGCGGTCCTTCCTGTGAAACGAATCGTACTTTATGCACGTGTGCAATCTGAGGGTGGGGTGTGGGGCAGAATATGACTGGGAGCTCAGTAGAGACATTTCAGTTTGACCTCATTGTCATAAGGTTTGAATCCTGGGAGCCACTCAGGCTTTCATTACTGTGAGGTCATAAAATGAGTACCTTAGAATTTGTTATCAAAAAACATTCGTTTTTCAACTGTTTGAATTGTATTGGGCGTGTATCCTGAATATCGCTTACAGCAGGGCACAAGTCCTAAAAAAAGAAGTGGGGGGGGGGGCGCTCCAAGTTAGGTGGTGTCCCCGGAAGTGATGTCATGACAGGAAGTGACGTCACGACAGGAAGTGACGTCACGGAAAGTGGCTTGCACCATCAGACTCATTGCCTCCCCTCGCTTTATTTATTTATGCGTTTTTATATAGCGCGGACTTTACCCGAAGGCGTCAGAGCGCTTCACACAAGGAACAGAACTGTTACATGAGGAGAACATTACACGTGAACAAATTACAAAAGCAGACGTTAAGTTACATGAGGTAAAAGTGACAATTGTGAGCAAACAAAATACATGAGGTAGCAAAGGTGCCAGGAGGAAAAAGTGACAAGTGTGCAGGTTATAAGAGAAAACAAAGTACAAATAGAGGTATAATACTGCAAAATAAGCTAGACACTCAGGCACAAGAATAAACGTAACGTAGGCAATGGTGGCACTTGTGCAAGTATCAAAGGTAAACAAAATGTGAGAGGTAGCATACTGTGTGTTACAAGGGAAAGTGGTGTATGCAAGTTACAAAAAGGTACCAAACACAAGTACAAGGATAATACAGCAGTGAATGTTAAACACTCCAACCACAAGAACACACTGGGAAGGCACTTCCATAGTCAAGGAGAATAGAATTTTCAGTAAAGGGATTACTTTTGGAGGTGTTTTTGGAGGAGAACTTTGAGGTCCGTTTTGAAGGCCTGGGAGGAGGTGGTGGTCCGGAGCTGCCGCGGAAGGGAGTTCCAGATTCTCACCGCGTTGCCTGAAAAGGATTGTGCCATCGTTCTTTCCTTCTTGAAAGTGGGAGGTTCAAGCAGAAGATTTTCCGCATTACGTGATGGTCTAGAGCCTCCAGAGAGTTTCAGTTTATTCGCCAGGTAGCGAGCAGAGGAGGAGTGCAAGGCTTTGTGGGTGATACAGGCAGTCTTGTAGATAGCTCTAGCCTCGATTGGAAGCCAGCGGAGGGTGGATAACATCGGTGTGATGTGGTCGCTTCTTTTGGCCCCATAAATGAAATGAGCTGCTGAATGGAAAACAGATTTCAGGGGGGACAAGTGGGATTTGGGGAGGCCAGTAAGAAGAGAATTGCAGTAGTCAAGTCTGGAGAGGACCAGCGATTGCACCAGGGTTATAAGGTCCTGCTCCGGGAAGAAGCGACGGATTCCCCAAAGAAGGCGCAGATGGTATTGAGCAGACTTTGCAATGGAATTGATGTGGGGGATTAGATTGAGTTTTTTGTCGAGAATGACACCAAGGGATTTTGCGCTGTCGGCAATGATGGGTTTAGTGTTAAGTAGATTCAACTGATCCATCCATGATTGCACCGGGGGAGGAGAGATTGAAGAGGAGAAGAGGAGGAATTCGGTTTTGGAGGGATTCAGAATCAGTTGATGAGTAAACATCCAGTTATGAATGGAGTCGAGAGTAGAGCTTAGGATAGAGAGATCGTGAGTGGAGGCAACCTTGAGGTAGATTTGAGTGTCGTCAGCATAGAGATGATAGTGGATCCCGGATTTACTTAGGAGATTTCCTAGTGGTTCTAAATAGAGATTGAACAATGTGGGTGCAAGTATAGAGCCTTGAGGAACACCTTGACCTACCGCCACAGGAGATGAAAGACTGTTCGCTATTTTGATCATTTGGGATCTATCAGAGAGGAAGGAGGCAAACCATTTAAGCACAGTGCCCTCCATGCCCATTCTCTGTTTAAGAATGTTGAGGAGGGTGTTGTGATTGTCAGTCTCAAAGGCTGCAGAAAGGTTAAGGAGAATTAGAAGACAGGACGCCCCCGAGTCGAGGATCCTCAGCGCGTCATCAACCACTTACAGAAGTTTTGAATGAAGCCAGACTGGAAATTGTCAAGAAGATCATTGCTCGCTCACCCCTTAGATGCGATTGCATCAGAGAAGCCAGCGCTTGAGCAGTGTTCTGAATGAGCTGCGATCTTGCCCCAGAGAGGCCAAAGAATGAATGCGTGGCTCCATTTGCTCCAGTTATCGAGCTCTCAAGTTTTCCACTGTCATGTGGGCGATGTCAGCCAGTCCTGGTTTTACAACTCTCCTTGCTTTGCGTTATGCATAATAATATAATAGTAATAATGCAGGTAAAATTCCAATCGCACAGATCTCTCGAGTCAATGGGTAAAGGGAGATCGACGGGGTGGCCGTGCAGGCAAGTAACCCCATAATTAAAAGTCCAGCTTTTGGGCAGGGGGGACGGCGTCCACCTGGTAAAAAACCCACTAAAATAAGTGGGGGAACGCCGTCCACCCAAGTGGTACCCCGACTCAAGCCCTGGCCTACAGAATATTGTGGTGACACTAATGCAATAGACAGAATAAGGGGTAAAATAATGAAAGGTAAGTATGTGTATATGTGCTATGCCTAACTCACTCCAAGTAGATGTACCTTTTATTTTATATAATATAATATATATATATAGGAAAACGTGCAATCAAAGGAAAAAAGAATTCAACCTTGTGTACACAGATGGCAGAGAAGTAAAAAAAAATCGCCAACAAAGGGCAAGTGAACTTCTTAATGATGAAAGTAGTCCCATAGCAGACTCTAACATAAGAGGAACAACAGTGGGAAAAGAAAAAGACAACAGAACCATTGTAAATATCATAAGGGAATTACAACATAATAAAATATTGGAAATCAATAAATGGTGGGAAAAAACAACATTAAAGAAATATATAGAATTCAAAAAGAATTCCTAGAGGTCTCAGGATTTTAATCATGCCCACCCTAAATGATCTAGACCCGGATTTGATTAAACTTTGGCAAACAGACACTAATGAATGTTCCTACAAGCTAATGAGGACACTGATAATACATGCTGAAAGGAAATTGGAAAAAATCACATCTGTGATTGAAGCCCTGGAATCTGAATTAGCAAATGTTCCGACATCAGAAGAGTCCAAAGAACTGATTGAAAATATGGAGAAAAAAGTTTGTAAACATGAGGCAGAGGTAGAAAAACGTAAAGCCAGCAAATTTACAAGGGACAGATTGGATTACATCAATGGGCGCATTTACACATTCGCCAGAAAATATGACACTCTGAGGAATCGAGTGGTGATGGATAAATGCGCAGGACCGGCACATATAGATACAGTTGAAAGTTCAGAGATCAGTTCGACTGATGAAGATGCAGTAACCACCCCTCTGGATTTTCGTGGGGAGATACATCTGGCACAGATGATAACGCGACAAAGAGGGAGAGGCAGGGGCAACACTTGGGGAAGAGAAACATCAAAACCCCAGTCAAAACTACAAACCGAAGGGGCAACAGGAGGAACAAAGCCAAAGAGAGGCAGAGGAAAGCAAAAGTAAACTTGAAAAAGAAGAAACAGACGGCAGTCAATGCAGTTATAAACTTATCAAGTAAGAAACTGTCTGAAACACATTTGAAACTCCTTAACAGAGGACTATCATACTGCCCGAATAAAAATATGGATATTGCAAGTGCACAAATTGATTTATATAAGTTTTGCAGAAAAGTTAAATGAAAGAAATATTTTTCGGAGAAAAAATCTCAGAGACCTGACAAACAGATGGAAGAAATGGATTTATCTCCCATTACTCAAAGGGACTTACCGACAATGAGGGCCCTGATACAAATGGATGAGAAAATTATCACAATAGAAGAAGAAGAAGAAAATGAAAGTTCTCTCCAATTGGATATTGACTTTTGCAAAAAAACTGGATTTATAATTTACAAAGGAGGAACCAGTGGTCTACGAAAACAATCACGATTTTGTCCACAGCTACCACCTGGCAATAAAGTTGACCTATTCCAAGAGTTGATGGTGGAGGAGATCGCAAGAATATCCAATAAATCCTTCACCAACAAAACAGGAACATGGATCAGGAAATCATGTAATCTCTCGCCAAATGAATATAAAGCAATATCAGAGCTCAAGAATGATCCAACAATAATAATAAAGTCCTCAGACAAAGGAGGCAATATTGTGGTGCAAGACATGACGGATTACATTAATGAAGCGAAACGACAACTGGACAATCAAAATCACTATATATTACTCGAGAAGAAACCAATGGAAGATTGGACTAAAGAATATCACACGCTATTATCAGGCTGGAAAGATCAAGGCTTAATTGATTTTGATGAGTATCTGTACCTGAAGACGGATAATCCAATCCTAGCCACAATATACTTTCTACCGAAAGTTCATAAGGCAATGAAGAATCCGCCTGGTAGACCTATAGTGAGCGCTATAGGCTCATTACTTGAGACAACGTCAAGATTCATTGACATATTTTTAATGAATTATGTTACATCACAACCCTCATACCTAAGGGATACAATGGACTTTCTGAAAAAACTGTCAGAAATTGAATGGAAACCAGGATATCTGATGACAACGATAGACGTGACGTCTTTATATACTTCAATACGCCATGATGACGGAATAAAAGCCATTAGAAAGATTTTGGAGACGCGATCAATCAGCCACCTGGAGCATTCTGCAATGCTGATAGACATGCTGACCTATTGTTTAACCCACAACATTTTTCTTTTCCTGGGAAAACTTTATTTACAGAAACAGGGCACCGCAATGGGGACATCTTTTGCCCCAACTTATGCAAACCTCCTAATGGCTGTCTGGGAGAACGAGGTTATAGAACAGGAAAAGAAGAAACACACAAAAATTATAGCATGGTGTCGTTTCATTGATGACTAGTTCGTCGTATGGGATGGAAACAAAGCAGAACTCCAAAACTTCATAGACTCATTGGAAACCAACGAGTACAATCTCCACTTTACATCGGCCATAAGTGAAACAAATCTGGTATTTTTGGATGTGGAAATTTTTACGATAAATAATCAACTATGCACCAAGATACACAGGAAACCAACTGCTTGCAACAGCATCCTCCACGCTAACAGTGGGAACCCGGCAAAATTGAACTGGAGCATACCTTATGGTCAGATGTTAAGAGCCAAGAGGAACTGCTCACAAGAAGAGGACCTCAAACAAGAAATTGAAAAAATGAGTGACCGTTTTCTTGAGTGGGGATACCCATTAGAAGTGATTGAAACGGCGGTTTCAAGAATGAATCTTAAGAAAAGGAGAGACCTCCTAGTACCAGCTAAACATACTAAGAATGTAGTACATGAAACAGGAGAGAAAATGGATGAAATTCGTCTAATCATGGATTTCAATAATCAGAGTGTTGAATTGAAGAAGGCACTTAGAAAACATTGGAAACCCCTATTATTAGATGAAACCTTGAAAGTGAATCTAACGGCGTTTCCAAGTGTCACATATAGAAGAACATCTTCATTACAGGATATCCTGACTAATAGTCATCTGGAGATCAAACCATTGCTGAAGACTTCATGGCTGAATACCCCTGGATTCTGGAAATGCACAAAGTGCAAGGCCTGTGAATATGGCCTTAATATCACAGAGTACAAACTGCAAAATGGCAGGTCCGAGAAAATCACAGAACACATCACTTGTGAATCGAAGTACGTGATTTACAGACTTGTGTGCCCATGTGGGAAATCCTACATAGGGAGCACCATTAACAAATTAAAACTCAGGATACTACAACATCTACGTGCGATAAAGAACAAAGACCCCAATTATCCAATGGCCAAACATTTTGAGAAATATCATGAAAGTGACTGTAGCCAATTGAAATACTCAGGAATAAAAATCAGCAAATTTTCACAAAGAGGGGGGATCGCATTTTTGTAATTATAATAATAAACAATTGCGTAAGCTAGAATCAAGAATGATCCTGGGAATGGGAACGGAGTACCCTTATGGACATAACCAAGATGCAGAACTATATGTACATCTGTAAATAGATTAAACCATCAGAAGAAGAAAATAAGATGAAATATGAGATCCCAGAACCAATTGACTGCATGTATATAGATGTAAATAGGATGAGAAGAAGTGATCTAATTAATCCCAAGAACTTGAGTGGTAATGGATTATTGCAGCTGTTAGCTTGGTAAACAATGCACTCATATAATAGAAAAAGATTATAAGAATAATTGATCGTACACAAATGTTACTATATGAAAAAATGTAAGGATTACATCTATGATATAGAACTTGAATTGAATGTACTTTACAGTCATATCAGATGTGATCACATTATCAGGAAACTATGGAACCTAAAAAGTGTTACAGTTAATTGTAAATAGTGTACATAGTGTATAAAATCTAGGAAATTATGAGAGCATGAATACCAAATGTAGTGGTAAAATTCACAATATGAAATTACTTCAATTTGAAAAAATGAAATTTATGAAATTTGTGTACTTTAGAAGGAGAAGTTAACAAACAGTTGAAAAATTACCAGAACTAAAAATTACCAGAACAATAAGTGGAAAATATGCTGCATTGAATTACATCGCATTAATTTGTTTCAACAATGGAGAAAATAATTTTTAAATGTACTTCACTGTAAATATCTTGATCATGTTTTGAAACAAGTAAGAATTTCGTTTTTACCACTCAAGAAAATGGCGTTCACCTTTTGCCCGTAATGTGTAAATGAGGTTGACTGTCTAGAGGAGCAATAGAAATGGTAAAAGGGCACGCTCACTTAGTTTAATAAAAAGAAGGTCTAGACATCAGGACTCTATGGTCCAGTGGAAGACTAGTAAAGCCGAAACGCGTAGGCCGTCCGATTCTGCACGAAATTTTGCACATGGTGTGTAAAAACGAATAAAAGAACTGTGAAAAAGCTTACCTGCTGCTGTGCCGTGACTTCTGCCGGTGGGGAACCAGAGGGCAAGGAGATTCGAAGCAATATATATATATATATATATATTATTTTTTTCACTGAAAATACCATAGGTTTCAGGGACGTTATAATTAGTTGGACATTTCACTCATAGACATTTGTGCTATAAAAAGTGGGGCCCAGACCCCTGAACTTTATATTACTGCTGAACTAAGGAACTTGCCAGGAAGAAGAACAGGGAAAGCTGGAGGAGGAGTTCGGCCCCTGTGCTGTGTGCAGTTGGGGTTGGCATAGAGTGGTTGCTTCTGTCTTAGGCAGGGAAAGGACTGGGCTGTGCTTTTATCATCCTGGTGTTAGATTGTTTTCAAAGGGCTTGTAGTAGAGCTTACCTCCTGTTGGAAGTCTGAGGGATAAACAATACTTCAAAGATTACTTCTGGGATTCAAGAGGAACCTTTGCCAAGGAGAAGAGCTGGAGAAACTGAGGAGAAGTACTGCCCCTTTTGCTGTGTGATTTCCATGGGCTTGAAGTAGAGTTTGCCTCCTGAACTTCCTTGATTGGAGTTCTGACCTGCCAAGAGGTTGCTTTGCTTTACTTTTCCAGCTCCCAACAGCAGTAACAACCTCCACAGGCCCAGAGCAGTAGTAGGCACCTCTCAGCAGGTCAGAACTCCCAGAAAGGAAGTTCAGGGGAGCTGCGGGCAAAATCTTTGTATCTCTGTGACTTCAAAAACAGGAGGCAAGCTCTACTTCAAGCCCTTGAAGATCTTCTTCAAGCAGGGGACACAGCACAAAGCAAAGTCCTTGTCCTTTCCTTGGCAGAAACAGCCACTGCAGGCCAACCCCAGCCAACACACAGCAAAAGGGGCAGTGCTTCTCCTCAGTTTCTCCAGCTCTTCTCCTTGGCAAAGTTCACCTTGACTCACAGAAGTTACCTTTGAAGTCTTTTCTATACCTGAGACTTTCAACAGGAGGTAAGCTCTACTACAAGCCCTTCGAGAAAACTCTAACAGCATGATGATGAAGGCACAGTCCAGTCCTTTCCCTGCCCAAGACAGAAGCAACCACTGCAGGCCAACCCAAATAGCACACAGCACAGGGGCAGTACGGCTCTTCCAGCTTTCCCGGTTCTTCTTCCTGGTAGGTCCCTTAGTTCAGCAGTAATCTAAAGTTCAAGGGTCTAGACCCACTTTTTATGGCACAAATTCCTTTGTTCTCTGGTGGCGGAGAAGAGCTTTGCCCAGCAAAAAACAGTTCTGTCCTCTCTGGTGCAGCCTCCCAGCAGGAGGTGGAGACAGCATTGTGTAAGGGCAGATCCGGCCTATTCAGGTGCAAGGCAATCTTCTCCTCCCACTCTAAATCCAGCCCAGGTGTATTCAGCCCAGCCCTGACTCATTCAGGAAAGGCAAGACACACATCAGCCCCCCAGTGGCTGTCTGAGAGAATGCACATCCCCAGCACCGGTCACTGCAAAGGCAGACAGTGAATCCACAAACCAGCATAGGCATACAGGATGGCTAAACAAGAAAATACCCACTTTCTAAAAGTGGTATTTTCAAACACACAATATAAAAATCATCCTTCTTAAAAGATGCATTTTTATATTCTCAGTTCAGGCATACTAAACTCCATCTTTCCATTTTGTCCCAATGGAAAGTTATATTTATAAAATGTTATAAATAAACTCCCATCCTATCCTATAGGACAGATATTCTTTCAAAAGTGAAAAATGAAATACACTGCATTTCACTATAAGGTCATGTCACACACCTCAGTATATGTCATACCTTTCACATACACTGCACCCTGCCCACGGGGCTCTTTGGGCCTGCCTTAGGGGCTTCTTACATGTATGAAACGGGAAGGTTAGTGCCTGGCAAGTAGGTGCACTTGCTTTATCGACATAGCAGTACCAAACTGCGCACAGACACTGCAGTGGCAGGTCTGAGTTATATTTACAGGCTGCTCATGTGGGTGGCACAATCAGTGATGTAGGACCACTAGCAGCATTTGATTTACAGGCCCTGGACACACACAGTACACTGTACTAGGGACTTTCCAGTAAATCAAATATGCCAATAATGGAATCACCAAAACATATATACAATTTACAGGGAGAGCATATGCACTTTAGCACTGATCAGCAGTGGTAAAGTGCCCAGAGTCATAAAACTGACAAAAACAGGTCAGAAACATTAGGCCAAAAAAAGCAACAATTCTGGGGATAAACACGCTGGAGAAGCCAGGTCTAACAGTTAACTAGCAGAAAATTAAAGTCTATGCAGAATAGAGGCGAAAGGCAAAGAGCCTCTTGTTCCAGGAAAGATATCTTGTGAACCACCGGCAGATGCAAAGTAGGAAGTCCGATACTCACTATGATGTTGAAGCCTTTCGTGTGGTATCCACAAACTGACATATGGTGTCTGACCAGCATACTGAGAAGTCTGCATCAGAGTCTCTTCTCAATTTAGGCATTTATCTCATCGGTCTCCTTATCGAGGTGGCGAATGAAAGACTGAGGGGGCGATTTCGATGTCAGACGTACCTAAGTCCGTCCGACTTCGATCTGGTACTGGGACCGACTGACCTTCTGTTGGCGGTTACAAACCAGCAATTAGGATGAGACCAAATACTGTTTAGTCGCATTCCTCTTCCTTACAATGGGAGCATGCATTCTGACCGGAATGCATGCTCTCATTGTAAAGAGCTGAGGTGCAGTTCAACCCTGCACCTGGTGGCAGGCACCTGAAGGTGCCTGCCACCGGTTGCAAGGGTCAATAGGTGGGCACCATAGGTGCCCCCTCAGCTGCCATCTGGAGGCCTTGCATCCATGGGGGCCCTGCTTGGGGCCCCCAAAGTCGGATTCCGGCAGCCTTTCTGTGTCAGAGAGGCCGACACAGAAAGGCTGTAGAAATCTGCCATCGTAATCCCTCGGGCAGAAAGAGCCGTCCTTGGGATTACTGGCCCCTTTCCGAATGGCAGACAGCTCTCTGAGTCCATTAGAAGCCATTCAGAAAGCCCACTCAGACTCCTCTCCGACCGACCACATCATAATGGGTCAGTCGGAAAAGAATCTGAACAGGACATTTCAATGCGGTCCGAATGACTCCGACTGACGGTCAAAGCTGTTTCCAACCGCTTAGAAATCGGCCCCAGAGTCTGAAAACCTAATGAGTGTTGTTGTTTCTCCACGTCTTTGAAGATCTATGACACTGAAGGGAAATGCTCCCAGCTTCCAGTAATCTGATCAGATCATATGGTTAAAGTGCCAAAACGATTATTTGGAGAGATGTAAATGTATGTATGCTGATCTGCCAATGAATAATTGTACGTTTTTATTTAACAGAGGAGGTGTACCTTGAGAGTTTTTATAATGGAACCCTTTTGGTTCCTCCCTGACTCCGTAGAGGTGTGACAAAAGTGTTAGAGCGGAATGCAATGGAAGCTTGGTTTAGAATGTTGAGTTTGCATTAGCGCCCAGAATAATAAAGATGGGTAATATTATGCTCTGTGTGTGGCGTAGTCATTGGCTGGTACCCAAGCTGCAGTAAACGCTACAGAGTGCTGTGATACTGTCCATTAGTATAGTCAAGTTTGAAGCGGATGAGTGATGCTGTTTTGTATGTACTGTTTGATGAAACCCTGGATGTGGGAATATGAGGTTAATTGTTTTCATCGTGGTGAAAGATGATTAAGAGAGCCTGTCCACTTGAGTATTTATGGAAAGTATAGCGTCAAAGAGGATTACAATATTTCTCAATTTTATAGCTATTTTTGCCAGTTCATATGGCAGTAATTTAGAGGATCATATTTTTTCTATTTGCTGTAGGTCAGAATTTCAGATTTTGTAGCATTCAGCTTGAGTTGATTCTACGTCATCCATCAATCTATGGCAATGAGGCAGGTGTTCCGTTTTGATGTTATTACGTCCTTAGGAGTTTCCGTTTTGCGAATTATCTGTGTCATCTACAGAGTTGTAGCAGATGAAACTGAAACTGTTGATAAGATTTAGTATGGTTTCATGTGTTTGTTAAAACATAGATAGAAGATGAAAGATCATTGTGGTAAGTCAAGAGTGTGGTATTCCTAACAGTGTGTTTATTGGCAATCACTGCTGGGCCCTGTTCTGGCACTAGTTGTGATTGCCACTATGATTGATGTCATGTGCTGTAGGTTACCATGGGAATGGAATATCATTACTTGAATGTACTGGTCAGTTAGGAGCTGCCAAGCTGTTTGATGGCTCAAATCTTCTGTTAATAAAGGATCATCAAGCTACAACTGCCTCTCTGTTATGTACTGCTTCAACAACACTTGGCAAAGGAAGGAAGCAGAAGAAGTGGAGGAAGCCATAACTGCACTAATGACCTCAGTAGAAGAGTTCTCTGCGGTATCTGGTTATAAACTAAATAAAGAAAAAACAGAGGTAAAACATCTAAACTACCTTGGTGGGAAGGAAATCCTCAGTAACTCAGGCTTTTAATGGCAGCCAAATAATATCAAATACCTAGGTTACGATTTTGCAAGAGACCTAATTACCACCCAGCAGACTAATGAGAATGTTCTCATTACAAAAATGTCAATGTTACTAGATGGCTGGTCACCAGCATTTTTATCCTGGTGGGGAAAAGCAGAGACGTTAAAAATTATGATCACCCCATTAATAAATTATTTGTCCAGCATGTTACCAATGACACTCTCTAATGATTTCTTGACCAAGATGTATCAAATATTCAACTTGTTTCTCTGGCAAGGTAAGAGACCCAGAATTTATTTGAAAAAACTTCAGTTGACCAAAGAAAAAGGAGGTCTGAGCCTTCCAAACTTCAGGAACTATCAAACTGCATATCTCTGCAAACAAGGAGCTAACTGGCTACTATTCCACATCGACTACACTCCAATATGGGTGGAGATAGAAAGATCAATCCCGTTTTTGGCTCTCCTAACCATGGATATCTCTTTCATCCCCCATTCTAAATATATCTTTCAGAACACCAAAAGAGCCCTGCTACGCCCGGATCAACTGTCACTGGTTAAAATTAACAAATCCAACTTAACCTCTCTGTGGAATAATTCTTTCCTGAGGATAGACGGAAAAATGTTCTTCTGGAAAAAATGGTTGGAAAACAACATAAACCTAGTCAAAGACCTTTTTGCAGGGAAACTCCCTTCGCCTTTCTCCGAGCTTCAAACACGGTTTAATCTAGATCCCCTACATTTTTATACATTTTTTAAACTAAAGTCACAACTCATGCTGCGCTCCATTAAGCCATCTGATCCGTCGATCCTCACAAGGATGCCACAGCTGCTAAGGCCAGGACACGCCGTTTCCAAAATCTACAACCTTTTATCTCCTAAGCCTCATAAATCACACCTAATAGTAATAAATAATAAAACCATTTCTAAAGCGCCTGGTTACACTAAAGACAGTGTGTCCCCGCGCTAAGATTGCTGTTCACCCCCGATAAGCAGACGACCTAAAACAAGGAGCCAGAGCATAGGTGGAAGAAAGGAGCCAGAGCATAGGTGGACAAAAAAAGAGTGAGACAAAATGGGAAGCTGAAACTAACACCAGAGGCAACCCCTTTGACTGGGACAACTTACTTATAACTCCCTTCTCAAATAAAATCTCCCCAATATTATCCCAAACAAAGCTTATGCTAATAAACAGGACATACTGGACCTCTGAAAGGATTTTTAAGCTTAAACTCAGCCAGAGCCCTACATGCTGGAACTGCAACTCACATGTTGGCAACCTTCCTCATATGCTCTTCCACTGCCCCATCCTACAAACTTATTGGGACAAAATATATGGGTGTATAAACAAAACATTTAACATCAATCCCCCAAGGGAATTTTCCTATATCCTTCTGGACTTTCTGGACCCATTGCTTCAAGATGTGAATGACCACTATTTTTTAGATCTTGTGCTTACACTGGCCTGCAAAATAGTGCTCAATAAGTGGAAGAACTCCAAAGAAGTATCCTTCAGAATGTGGCAGGAATGGTTGTCCTTCCTCAGAGGAGCGGATAATATCTCCTTACATTCCTCTCCCTGGAGCACTTCACATAGGAAACTTGGAGGAATCTTGATGCCTTTTCCTTTACATTTGACTGACAGTGAAACCTATCACACTGCACTTCATCACATAAATACAGTATCCTTGGTCTCAACACATTTAGAGGTGTCTTCCCACCTGCTACCCCATTGCTAAAGTTCGCACCTTATAGACTGTTCTCCGACTTGCCCATAACGTATTATCGTGATTCTACTATGTCTTCTGTGTACGTCTGTAATGTATCTTGGATCGTATGTAATATGTGTTATTCTTAGCCCTCTGCTACATGCCAGTAATGTATCATAGATCGTATGTAGAATGTGATATTCATAGTCCACTTGCACCTCTCCAACATAACTGCATTTCCTATTGCAATGCACTTGGATAACTTGTTGTCTTTTTATTTCCTCTCTTGTAATTTTCCTTGGTTTCATCATATCTCAGTATTATTGCTATTTATGTTACTTTTACTGTGATTTCATCTTGTATCACTCTTTCTGAAAATCAATAAAAACAATTTGAAATAAATAAAAAAACGAAAGGAAGTGAAGAGTGGTGGAGCACAGAGGCATGAGGTAGCATTAAAACTAGGAAGCCTTGGCATTCAGCAACCATGGCTTTGGGAAGAATCATCATTTGACTTTTGCAAAAAAAAAATGGGAACCTTAAATACACAAATTAAGTACTGAGTCTGGTATTTTATAGTGCCGACAATGCCACCTCGCAGTTACTGCAGCTATTTATGATTACATTTGCATAAATTGGTGCCATTGTTTACAGCTGCACCTAGGAAACGGTAGATTATATTTTTCATATGTGCATTTTGCTTCTATGTGCCTGCCTGCCAAAAACATTACATTCAGTAAAGTAAGAATTCTTAAAATGTAAAGCCAAAGCAGATCTTACAGTGACCGTTTTTTCTGCAACATGGCGCAGGGATGATAAGAAAACAACAGAAGCATGGGGGCAAATCACCAACTCTTCTCTTTTCCGCCCTTTTTTCCCAAAAGACTGCTGTCTGTGGTAGCTCATATAGCATCTCTTTTTTTTTATCTAGGAAGGTACCCCTTTTCCAATAAATGCACATCAATTGGCTTTAGGGAGCCCAGTAGCCTTTTTGTTTCAGTGCTCCTTGAAAATAAATTGTCACTGTTCAATTACTTCTTCAAGGTTTTGCTTGTGCCTTTGTGATCTTAAAAATAATCCGAAGAAAATCTAAATTGCTGTCCTCATATACTAGTATTTGGTTATATTAAAATGCTCTTTATTCTGATCTGTACATGGAGAGGAGAAAATTACATAATTCATATACATACTTCCCAAGATAGGTCATTTACACTGTGGGTGATTTGATGACGTTTGATTCCTTTTGAGTTGGACTGCAGCTCCTGATGTCTTATTTCCAGAAATGTTCCCTTCTTGAACATGATTTGGTACACCAAAAGATTGCCACATTTTGCTATTTTCGAAAATGGTAACATTTTTGCCTTTAGTTACATTTACTATTGATTAATGCACGAAGCATAGTTCTCAAAGTGTGTTTAAGGTGTTGGTGGACACTGGTTGGTATGAGCTTTCTCTAAGAACTTTCTTTGGTGAATTCTAGCTCCACATTTCGTATGTCTGCCTTGGGGAGATTGAAGAATTTAGATATTTGCTCCTGGAGGACGAAGCACCATAAAGCAGGCTTCCTGGGCAGCCAGCGCTGTTGTCTTCCATCCAGTCGTGCAACACAAAAAGTTAAAGAAAGAGGAAATGTTTTGGGGATAAATGGCACATTGGTCTAGAAGACATGACAGTGGAGGGGACTTCTGTTGAAACCAAAGTGCACTTTGTGCACAAGTGAAATGTCTTTACTCACAGGGAAGGGAACTAAAGGGTGCTTTGGTGGGTGGGAATAAAATGTGATTGCCACTACAACTGACCAATAGATTTAAAGGGCTGACTGAGTGCCCCTGTAAGTTTATATTTTTAAAGATTTGTATAACAAAAACACAAAATGTCTTGGCTTACGTCAGACCTAAAAATGATAATGTGCTAGTTTGCATTAAAACAGTGTGAGTTCTAACTGTAGTGTACCTCACTGCTATTGAGCTGGATGGAACTCGCAAGGAGCTGCATACCTAAGTTTGTGTTTACCTAAAAACAGGGTGGTACTGCTACAGCGGAGCTCCAAAAATTATTTCTAATCAGCATCACCATTTCCCTAGAACCACCGGACACACATTCATTCGTAAGTGGGGCCCATAACACTGCACACTTTCTCTGTTCACTTAACTCGACTTCAAGGATTGGTGAAACACAAAGGAGTAATACTGTAACATTTGGCGGAGTATCTAAACCTATTTAACCAGTTATTATTTACACCTATAGTTTTATATTTACCATGGTTTTAACAAACATGAATTTTATTCAGACACACCACCATAGTGGCAATGGATCTGCTAGAAAGAAAATCAGGCGTAGGAAAAATTACAAGACCAGCTTTAATATTCCATTTTCCTAATTTTATTAAAAGCAAAACTTTAATATGTCTGACATTTAGGCATTAATTAATTCTTTATTCAGTAAAATCTTAAACTTTTTTTCAGAATGATCATTTTATTTAGAACTCAGAAAATAGTCATTTCTTTAGAAATCAGTTAAAAGTTTAGTAAAGAATAAATAGTTCCAAATTCATTCTCTCCTAACATCCCTAACTAACGCCCTCATCTTATCCTTCAGTCCTGCAAAGAAAACAAGAAATAAATCAAAGTATCTTACATCCAGGAATCGATCTGCAATCCGATAGCACTTCGAGATGAAATCGAAAGAGCGATCCTCTCTAAGCAAAATCAGGGGTTTTTATACACTAATTTCCTAACTTAATCTGTCTAAAAAGTATCTAACATCACCAACTCGGGTTCGGATTGGACAAATTTGGGATGGGTGAGCATCTCCTCACCATTACAACATCATATTCACGGTGAAGGGGCGTGGCTAAGCGCGCGATGTGAGCGGACGTGCCCGGGCTGAGCTCCGAGTGAGGCTCCCCTACCACGGGCCATTTCTCCTTCATTTTTGGTGGTGGCGAGCCCAGACTCAGACCGAGTGCACCCGGGAGCCTGATCCACCGCCAGGGCGATTTTCAGGCAGATCGGAGAGACGGACCCTCCGACCGACTACAACCCCGGCACCTACCCGCCCTGGACTCACTTCCGGCCGGCGAACTTAACCACCTGGGACCGGGGATCCGGCCCTACGGGGTAGGCCGCGACAGGTGCATCCTCCCCGGTGCGGCCTAGGGCCAGGAGCGGGATCGCGCCGCGGCGCCTAGTGTCCCCAGAGGCCCCACTGCTAGGGAGCCCCGGACGCTGTGAGCGGATGCGGCGCCCTGGCCCGCCACGGACTGTGACACCGGCCCACCAGGCCTGACGGCGCTGGGACCACCCAGCTGTGCCTCGTGGTTGCCGGGGGGAGATCGCGCCCTATCGTTTGGGGACCCCCGCTGCCAATGTTGCCCCTGGGCCCCGGCGACCACCAACGGCGGCGGTGAAGTCCTGTATCCTGGGCCCCTGTTCCCGCCCTCCGCCCTGCAGCAGCCGCTAACCGGCACCGGATCTGGCCACCTCTCGGGGACCCGGCCCACGCGGCGCACAGTCCACGACCACTACTGAGCGGCCCCACCGGCGGCCGGCCCTACACAGGGGGGACTAACCAGTGCCTGCACGGGTGAAGAAACAGTGTGGCCCCACACTCATCGACACTGCTTACCTCGCGCTGAACCGCACGGAGCCCCGCACAGAGCTGGGTGGTGTCCGGAGTCGCCCAGCCAAGCGTGCCCTTCCAGACTCGAGGGGCGGGTACGACCAGAGGGACCACGCGGTCCGGCCTAGCTGACCTACGCGTGGCACTTGATGGGAGGCGGTTCGCCATTGAGACCCTTACGGTGACAGCCAGTGACGCATGGGGGCTCCCACATCAATCACGACACCGCCATCTCGCCCTCCTCAGACGGTGTCGTAGAGCAAGATCCTGAGGGCCTGGCAGTATAGCGGTCCCCCCACCCCGCTGACTACGCACCGCCCGGAACGAGTGGTGCAGAGCGCCTAACCCTGTGGCCTTCCCGCACAGGTCCCGACAGTGTTCATCGCGAGGGCCTACCCACCCGGCTGCTTTGCAGCGTCGACCAGCCCCATGTCAGGGGGGACCAGAGCGAAGACCGGCACCGGTGGGACGCTGAACAAAGGGAAGATGGCGAAGAACTCTGAGACTGACCAGACCGCCTCCAAATTGGACACTATGCTGGCGGCCATGGAGCGCCTGGAGGAATCCATGCAGCTGACCCGTACATCGCTGGAGACCAGGATCGACAAGGTAGCGGTGGACCTGACGCATCTCCGAGCGGACCACAAGAAACTGTCCGAACGCACCACAGCCCTGGAACACACGATGGCGGAGACCACACCCAGGCTGACACAGACGGACAAGCACGTACGAGACCTACTCAACCGGGTGGAGTTCCTCGAGGACAGGGCGGAGGACGCGGAAGGACGGGCCAGGAGAAACAATGTGCGCATAGTGGGCCTGCCGGAGCGATGGGAGCGGAGGGAGATGGCGGAGCACATGGAGACCTGGCTCCGGGAACTATTGCCGGAGGGCACGCTGTCACCACATTTTGTAGTGGAAAGAGCACACAGGGTGCCGTCCCGTCCACCCCCGGAGGGCTCCAATCCGAGACCAATGCTTATGCGGGTGCTGAACTACCGTGATCGAGACGCCATCCTGCGCGAAACACGGAAACTATCAGACATAAAGGTGGACAACGCCAAGGTGATGTTCTTCCCCGACTACATCGTGCAGGTCCAACGACAACGTCAATCGTTTTTGGAGGTGAAGCAACGACTCAGGCGACTGGCACTCAAGTACTCATTACTGTTCCCGGCACGCCTCCGGGTGGTGGCACAGGACAAGACCCACTTCTTTGACTCCCCTGAGGCAGCGGCGTCCTGGCTGGATTCTGGGGTAGATGCGGGCCACGGGTCCGCACCGATGGAGCAACGTCGGAATCGAGGCACCCGCAGGCGAAGACACCGGCGCACCTCGAGGGTCGGATAGCCAGCCACGAACACGGAACTCGGCCCCACTCCGGAGCAAATGCAGAGTGCACAACAAGAGGCCCTCCGGATGACAGCTGAGATTAGTGGATCACAGTCACCCATCCTGATCTCCAACGCCAGCCCACGGTCGCGTGGGAGCGAGGACGACGAATACTTGTACGGACTGCCAGATGATCCGAATAAAGAGGGCCTACCAGATGTCACACCCCAAACGGCGGACCTGATAGCATAGCGACCCTCCTAGCCCTGGCAGGGCTACTACAGCTGGCGACACTTAGCGGTTTGTACACTAACATGGTTGACCCACTTGGGGGTCCCCACCGGCACTCCTAGTGACCCCGGTGACCACAACTGGCTCCGTCCCCGGGGCCTGAGCTCTGCTGCCGACCCCCCCCACCTCCCGGATGGGCCTTGGGCTGCCGCTGCCGCCGGGAAGGGGGCCGGAGCCATTCCTCTCCAGTAACGCCGGAAGTATTATGTTGGAGGGGTGGACGGACCCCTAGAGGTGAGTGCCCCCTCGGGGGAAAAGCGGATGAGGTCCCCCCCCCCAGAACTAAACATCCGAGTCCTGTGACATTAGACACTCTGGCCCTGAATGTGGGCACTGCCATTGACTTCTGATGCCCTTCGGCTCACTGCCCGTGGAGGGGGGCCACCACGGCTCTCTTGGCCTAGTGAACTAACTTGTATTACCTAAGTGACGTACTTTGTCATCCCCCCACTGAACTAACGGATTGATTAAGCTCGTTAGAGCGTTTGGGCGGCGACTCGTTTTGTTGTTGCCCTTTTGGTATTATGGTTCTGTTCCTGTTCTTTCTGAGACTAGTGTTGGCATTGAAGTGTTACAGCGCGCATTCCTGGGACTGTGTGGGATGGCGGGGGGTAAAAATGGTCATCGATAACTGCTGCTGTACGTGTGTGGGCGGGGCGGGCTGGGGGTTTGGGGGGGGGCGAGTGCTTGGGCGAGATAGATGCTGTGATGACTACGGTTACATTTTGTACCTGGAATGTCAGGGGCATGCACACACCCTCACGTAGATATCAGGTGTACTCCTATCTTAAAAGACATCAGATCCAAATTGCACTACTGCAGGAGACCCACCTGGTCGCCACTGAGGTAGCCACACTTCGCCGTAGGTGGAGGGGGCAAATATTCGCCACGACCTTTTCGGCGTTTGCACGAGGGACACTGATCTGGGTACGGCCGGGGGTTCCATTTGCATTGACACACAGCAACATTGACACTGAGGGGCGCTATGTCTTCATACAGGGCAGACTAGACGGGCAGCAGATTGTTATGGCTTCCATATACGCACCTAATGTCGAGCAGGGGAAGTTCCTAACACGATTATCGGCAGTGATTGCACCTTGGCCTGAAGTGCCCCTACTGTTGGGTGGGGATTACAATAGTGTGCTAGATGTCTCTCTTGACCGCTCGTCCCCCCCGGCGACGATCGCCCCTGCGCAGGCAGCCTCCGGGGCCCTACTTGATTGGGCGGCGCAGTGGAACCTACAAGATGCCTGGTGAGTTAGAAACCCTACCGCCCGTGTGTATTCCTACTACTCTGGGCCCACTCATTACACGTCAGGCTAGATAGATATATGATGTCCCGCGACCTGATTCCTTTCGTGACGGACACTGACTATCTGGGGCGGACGCACTCAGACCATAACCCACACACTCTAGTTTAAGGATGGAGGCGCCCACGCCCACCTGTACCTACATGGCGCCTACAGCCGGATCTCCTACTCGACACCCCATTCCGAGAGGAGATATCTAGGAGGATAATACAGTATTTCGAGGACAATGGCGACTCGACCTCGTCCCCGACAATTGAATGGGACGCCTTCAAGGCAGTGGTTCGGGGGAGCTGCCTCGGCGTACAGGCGGGACTACGGGGACAGGTGGAGAGAGATCTGATACGGGCGGAAGAGACACTGCTAGCTAAAGAACGAGAGGCGGCGGAAGGCGATGACTCCCAGCTGGCCTCGGCCAGGGCGGATCATGCTCTTTTGATGGAGAGGCTGAAAAACATTAATTTTGCAGCACACTCCGCACGCACCCACAACACAGGTGATAAACCTGGCAGGCTCCTGTCGTGGCTGATACGAAAGGACACCCAGTCCGCGTCGGTGCTATCGGTCCGTGCGACTCAGGGCGTTGAAGTCTACACCCAGAAACAGATACACGAAGCGTTCACGTCGCATTACAGGTCCTTATACAGCTCACGGCTGCGGGCCACCGTGGTGGAGATCGCGGATTATCTGGCGACACTGCAACTTCCGACAGCCACTCCTGCCCACCAGGCGGAGCTAGGTGCTGAGCTTACCAGCGAGGAACTACGGGAGGTGATTTTTTCCCTCTCCAATGGCAAGGCACCGGGCCCTGACGGGCTCCCGGCTGAATTTTATAAGGCCTACTCATTGGTGTTAATACCGGAACTGCTGAAGGTGTATAAGGCGGCATCGGAGGATGCTGAACTCCCGGCGTCCTTGAACGAAGCCAACGTGATCTCCCTGCTAAAACCGGGCAGAGAGGCAAGCGAGCTCGGCTCGTACAGACCATTAGCGCTCCTCAACACCGATTACAAAATCTTAGCAGCGACATTGGCTCGGAGGCTTGCACCCCTAGTCCCCACGCTGGTACACTCTGACCAGAACGGCTTTGTGCCCACCCGGAGCACGTCTTACAATTTGCGCCGTTTTTTCAGAATCCAACGGTATGCGACCCCCACCTGGCCACGTTCAGGATGCATAATCCTCGATCTGGAAAAAGCGTTTGACTCGGTGGAGTGGCCCTATCTCCTCCAGGTCCTCGAGAAATACGAGTTAGGCGACGCTTATGTCCAGATGGTGGGGCTCCTCTACCAGGCACCCGAGGTACGGGTCCGGACTGGGCGATTGTTCTCTGACAGGATCCGGATTGGGAGAGGCACCAGGCAGGGCTGTCCCCTCTCCCCTCTATTGTTCGCCCTTGTGATGGAGCCATTGGCAGAACTACTTCGCGCCTCCGGCGACACCTGGGGTATCCCACTGGCAGATGGCATCCACTCGGTGTCTCTGTATGCCGACGACTTATTGTTATATATCAGGGACCTTGCCCATATACCTGCGGCAATCACGGACATCTTTCAAACGTTCGGGGACATGTCAGGGCTCCGCGTTAACTGGGCTAAATCGGGAGCTTATGCATTCAGTGACGAGATGCCGCAATGTGCTGTGTGCATGATGGGAGAGACGCTCCGGTGGCACCCGACGGTATTCAGGTATCTAGGGATCCTCATATATCGGGACCCTATGGATCTCCTGGAGGGCAACCTCGTGAGAGCCATATCCTCGCTATCGGCCCAGGTCACGTTCTGGAACTTCCTCCCACTAAATGTGCCGGCCCGAGTGGCGCTAACCAAGATGATAATGCTCCCTCGGCTCCTCTATTTTTATGCTAATCTACCAGTGTATGTACCGGCACGCATATTCAAGGGGTTGGAAACCCTCACCAGGCGCCTCATCTGGAATAAAGGGCGCCCCCGGGTAGCATTGAGGACACTCTACGCGGCCTCGGACTCTGGAGGCTTAGCGGTTCCCAATCAGGAGCTATATTACTTAGCGGACCAGCTACAATGGGTGGCTTGCTGGCTGAGCGGTAAGAACCTGATGGATACGGCCACGATCAACACTACCCTGTCCCCCGTGCAGGTGCTGACGCTCTTCCACCCCCTGACGCGGGGCCGACCCCCCACTCAGATCCATGTGGCGGTCGCGAGGCGGTGCTTTATGCGGAGCCTCAGACTCACCAAGAGTACGGTACCCTATGCCCCGAACCTGCCTCTACTGGGGACACCCCTGGGCGCTGGCGCGCTGTCTTCAACCGAGCTACGCAGCTGGTCTGCGGTAGACTTAGACGAACTGGGCGGCCTGTATAGCGACGGAGAGCTGTTGCCCTTCGAGACCTTGGCCGCAGACACCGGTCTACCAGTGGGCCAATTTCTGGCGCACGCCAGGCTTCTCCGTGAGCTAGCGAAGGCTTGGGGTGACCTGGCCCACGAGCCGTCCACTCATATGCTTATCCAGTACCTACATGTGATGGGCGATGGTTCCCATATAGTGCATTGGTTAGCACAAGCGCTGAACAGTCATACTCAATTCTCCTCCCAAAGGCTGAGGGAGAAATGGACGACTGACCGGGGTAGTGCCTGGACAGACAAACAGTGGGACGCGGTGTTGGCAGGCGCCAGACATATTCCTCGCAACGCGCGATTCAAGATCATTCAATATTACATAATACACCGCGCGTATCTGTCCCCAGACAAACTGAACCGTTACTTCGGACTCACATCGTCGGCGTGCCCCAGGTGTGGCCTCCTGAACTCGGACTTCCTACACGCACTATGGAGTTGCGCGCACCTCACTTTATACTGGTCGGCAGTCGCAGACACATTGACGACGGCCACGGGCGATACCCTCCCCAAGACGTGGGAAGCATGCCTATTGGGGCTCTACAAGAGAACCAAACAGACCAAACTAAGGGCGCGTTTCTGGGACCTAGGACTCATTACGGCTAAGCGACTCATCACGAAACGATGGAAGAGTGTCACCCCCCCGCGCCCTGCTGACTGGCGTCGCTCTTTTGACAACTGGGCTTGCGCGGAGAGTGTGTCTCTACACAGGGAAGAGACCGCGGGCCTCCGGAAGTACCCGATTGCCCAGGACTGGGACGCTACCCTGACTGCGTACCACCGGGCGTGCACCCGGGCCGGTATAGCATGATCGCCCCAACATGGAATAGTGAGGGTCCTGTCGTCTACTGTCCGATTGTGGCACGAAACCCCCCCCTTTCCCTCCCCCTCTCCCCCCCCGGCCACCGAGGTCGTGCCCGACAGGAGATGTCCCCTGTCGCCCCCCCCCTTTCCCCCCCCCGCCCTGCGGTCACGGCAACCCTACATCCTCAGACATCCCCACCCCCACACGGCCCACATAGGGTGCAGCATACACAGCTAGGATCACTGATACATTACTGTACACGTCACTACTAGTCCAACTACTGTTGTTGAAATGTTTCTCCCTCCCCCCCCTTCTTTTCATTCCCTGTTGTGTCTTCTGGTTGACAGTGAGATTGTTTCTGCTGCATTCATGATGATGTTTGATTTCCCCTCCCCGTTTACTCTACACACAATGCCTGTTGGACAATGCCAAGATCGGGAGACTGTAACCCAACGACTCATGTGACAATATGGGATGTGATCCTGCCTTTGACTGCTTCTGTGCCAACCGGGGAACGCGGCCTCAGACAATGGTTGTTGGCCTTTATGACCACCTTGGTCTCTTTGCAGTGCTGCGGACTGCGAGCACTGCATCCCGAGACTTTTCCTGGCACTGCTGATTGCGGACTAATGCATCTCCCCTGGCTACTGTTTATTTTCACTTATGTATGACCGACATGTCAAACCATACTACTAGCTGGGTATCGTTTGTAGTAGTTATCCTTTTTAATGACATTGTGTGATCGATTGCATTGTTACTTGTGAAACTAAATAAAGTTTGGGACCATTGGTCTTAAAAAAAAAAAATCATATTCACGGTGAATCAGCAGTTTAATAAAGGGGTATTGTTTACGACAGTCTTTGGCCTGGTCACTTCCTTGACTTGTAACTTCACGTTTCTTTCCCACGTTCAGAACACTTGAATGTCCATGTTTTGGCAACCATCCTGACTTCCAGGGCACAGTAGCCTTGAACTTCCCATCCAAGCACAGGCAGTTCACTCTCTCTTGCAGGCTTTTGGGTGCGCATGCGCAGTCCAGCACTTGCTCGCAGTTTACCAGAGCAGCCATGTTTTCACTAGGCCTCAGAGGCCACTTTTGGAACTATCGTAGAAACAAACAAAAATTCATGTTAAATATGGATCTAAAGACCTTCTGTTTACCTCCCACCGTACTAATGTCTCCCTATTAGTTATTACCTAGCAAGTAAGCCACATAAATGCGTTTCATACTTACATATCTGATGACTTTCTGGCACAATAACGTGTACAATAAGCACATTCATATTGCATTTATTTATATTCAAGCTGTGCATTAGTTCATATCACAATAATAATACAAATTAGTTAATTATATTGCTTCATGCAGACAAAATTAGTATTCCCACGTGTGCATTTGTGTGCATCTTATACTATTGTTGGTTATTTCACCACAACACACCATTAGTAAACTTTAACGTTATGGAACATTGATTTTACAAGGGGTACACAAAATTTTGTTTTGCCACCTTGCTCCATCATTTCGTTCTTGAATTGTCTTCTTTATTGCCTTTCTAAAATCTCTCCTACCTTTGCAAATACAGCATAATCTTATCAGGAAAATCACTATCACTAAAATTGTTATTGGAATTAGTATTTTACCTATAATTGAACTACCTATTTCTTGGAACCAATGCTTAATTGCTGAGAAACTTTTACCCAACTTTTCAAGAACACCTTTATTATTATTAATTTATTATTATTAATAGGGTTTTGTTGAGCGCATTCTACCCGGAGGCCTCGTAGCGCTATATTGTTTGAGTCAGGAAGATCACAGAGCCAGATTAGGTGAAGAGGAGCGTTTTCAGTTCCTTACGGAACTTCAGTAGATTAGGCTCGCCCCGGAGAGTGTCAGGCAGGGAGTTCCAGGCCTTAGCGGCATTCCAAGAGAAGGAGCGTCCTCCCCATCTTGCCCGATTAATTCTATTAACGGTAGCCAGGAAGGCTGAGCTGGATCTCAAGCTACGTTTAGGGAGGTAAGGGTTTGCAAAGGAGCAAACCATGGCTGGGCCAGTTTTCCACATAGCTTTGTGCATAATGCACATAGATTTAAACACGACTCTGGCTTTGATGGGCAGCCAATGCAGTTTCCTGAGTGCGGCTGTGCCTGAGTCTCGCCGGCCCAGGTTGAGAAGAAGGCGAGCCGCTGCATTCTGGGTAATCTGCAGTCTTCTGGTAGTGGAACTAGGGGCTCCTAGGTACAATGAGTTTCCATAGTCCAGACGGGACAGGATAATGGCCTGCACCATAATCCTTCGTGCCTGGAAGGGAAGAAGAGGCAACACCTTCCTGAGCATACGCATTAGGCCAAAACAGATGGCAGATAGAGTGGTGGCTTGTTGCTTAAAATCCAACTTTGTGTCCAACCACATACCTAAGCTCTTTATTTGGGTTTTGGGTTGGGGTGGGGTCCCCATATTAGGGGGCCACTCTAGCGAGGAGCTCGGGGTTGGTGAGTTACCCAGAAACATAAGCTCCGTCTTCTCACCGTTGAGCTTTAGGTGTGAGAGGGTCATCCAGTGACTTATTGCTGCCAGACAATTCATAAGATTAGGGGGAGAGGTGTTTAGCTGGTTCATGGATACCACAAGTTGTGTGTCGTCGGCATAGGTTACTATATCTAGGCCGAACGAACGCACGATGTCCGCCAGAGGTTGAAGGTATACATTAAATAGGGTAGGGCTCAGAGACGAGCCCTGTGGTACACCTTGCTCAAGGGGCCAAGTTTTTGAGCGGGCGTCGTTCTCGACTACCTCGAAGGAACGTTCCTCCAAAAAAGATTGAAGCCATATTATGGCCTTCCCTGAAATTCCTATATGACGCAAGCGGTCAAGGAGGATGCTAGTATTGACGGTATCGAAGGCGGCACTGAGATCTAGCAACATAATTGCTACAGTGCCGCCTTGATCCATCTGTTTCCTAGCCAGCTCCGTCACAGTCAGCAGGGCCGTTTCTGTGCCTAATTTAGGGCGGAAGCCTGCTTGGGAGTCGTGGAGCAGGAGGTTATGTTCCAGGTATTGGGTAACAGAGGCATTAATATGTTTTTCCAGCAATTTGCTGATCCAGGGGAGGAGCGAGATAGGGCGATAATTGGCCAAGTTATTGGGGTCCAAGGTGGGTTTTTTTAAGAGTGCTTTGACTTGGGCACGTTTCCATGCTGTTGGGACTGTGCTTGTGGCAATGGAGGAGTTTAAGATTTTAAGGATTATAGGACTGATGGTCTCCTTGATTTTAAGTAGGTGAAAAGGGGGTGCCGGGTCAATGGGTGAGCCAGATTTAACTTTTTGCATGAGAGTGTCTAATAGCTCCTCGTTGAGTAGAGGGAACTCATTCAACGTGCAAGACACCAGCTGTGTTGAAGTAAGGTTTTTGGCTGGTTCAAATGTGGCAATGATATTCTGGATTTTATTATAAAAGTATTCTGCCTGACTATCACAGCGTAGTTGGATTTTGCTGGGGTCAGGAGAAGTAGTGGGGGTGTCTATGAGGGATTTAGCAATTTTAAAAATTTCCCTGGATGAATTTGAGGCGCTAGCAATTAAACTTTCAAAATACACGGCTTTTGAATTGCTTATTTCTGTTTTATATTTTTTAATTGCTTCTTGGTAGCTAAGTTTGTCCAAATTATTATGGGAAACTCGCCATATGCGTTCCAGTTTCCTACAGCCTCTTTTCAGCTCTTTAAGTTGAGGGGTGTACCATGGGGAGTTCTTTGATTTGGTTTTTCCTTTGAGGATTTTCAAAGGTGCCACCGAGTCAAGAGCTGTGCACAGCCAGTTAGTGTAGGTATCATAAAGTAGTGTGGGATCGGTTCCCATTTGGGAGGGAGCTGGAGATAAAGATTCGATCCACTGGTCTACCGATATTTTTGACCATTCTCTCCCTTTCTGAGTAGAGCGCGTAAGGGCTAGTGCTGGGGCAGCTACTGTCCATTGTATTGGGACCAGGAGGTGGTCAGTCCAGGCTAGGGGCAGTGGTGTCCCTACCTCTAGCCTATGGTCATTACTGAATACCCAGTCTAAGAGATGGCCTTTCTCATGGGTAGGCTGGAAGCCCTTCTGAGTAATTTGAAGGGCTGCCAGATTGTCTACTATGGACCTAGCCGTCGTATTACTGGGGTCATCCAAATGAATATTAACATCTCCCAAAATCGAGAAATTAGGACAGGTGATCACTGATTCAGCGATGTTTGAGTGGAGCGAGTCTAGGAAATCTCCTATATGATGAGGGGGGCGGTAGATCAAGATTCCTGAGAAAGTTGAGGTCGGATTAAAATCTAATGCGAAATGCATGCTCTCACAGTTAGAAATTAAAGACGGGCTGATCCTGCATTGATAGGGGTTTTTTACGAGAATAGCTAGTCCCCCTCCTCTCCCCTGTGGCCTATCCACTCTGTGGAGGGCATATCCCAGTTGCATAAGGGCAGTAATATCGGGGTCTGGCGTGTCCTTAAGCCACGTTTCTGTTAGAAATATAGCATCAGGGCTAGTTTCTTCTAGGAGTAGCGCCATTTGTACTGCGTGTTTAACTAAGGAGCGACAGTTCACGAGATACATTTTGTAGTTTTTGATGCTATGAGCACTAGCACAAAGGCTAGTAAATGTATAGCTACAATGGGAACATCTACCTGTGGCCATGGTCGGGTGAATTGAATGCAGACAGGGAGTAAGGGGGGGTGACATTAGATTTTTTAGGGTGTAAGAGTCATACCGTATAGGCCGGGTAGTTGCCTCACTGGTTTGTGCAGGGGGGGTGGCCCCTGGTCCCGTCCGGTCGCGGACGGGCGCAGACGGGCTTGCCTTTGGCGCGCCTTCGGCGCGCCGCCGGCGCGCCCGCTGCGCCCGCCCGCTGCGCGGACGGGCAGTGCGGGTGCTTTTATCCATGGATAGAGGGAGGAGGGTGGGAGGGACGATCGACTAGACCGTCTCCCTTCCCTTCCCAAGATGGCCGATCCGGTGGGTGGGGGTGAGCGCCCAGCGCCAACCACGAGCGGAGATGAGTAACCGATCGTGGCTCTGCCTGCAGCGAAGTGATCTCGCCTCAGGTAGGGGTCTGGATAAAAAATGGCATTAAAATATGTACAGTTTTTAAAATATTCTCCAGATCTCAAAAGGTTGTAGAGTAATTTGTAATCAAGTACTCTAATTTCAAAGAAGCGCAAGAGAGCGCTGAGAACCCCGGCTTTCCGCCTCAGGGTGTGAACAACAACAGCAAACAATGCGGGCGTCCGATTTGTATGGCCTTAAGTAGTCTGGGAGGGCGGGAGGGACGATCGACTAGACCGTCTCCCTTCCCTTCCCAAGATGGCCGATCCGGTGGGTGGGGGTGAGCGCCCAGCGCCAACCACGAGCGGAGATGAGTAACCGATCGTGGCTCTGCCTGCAGCGAAGTGATCTCGCCTCAGGTAGGGGTCTGGATAAAAAATGGCATTAAAATATGTACAGTTTTTAAAATATTCTCCAGATCTCAAAAGGTTGTAGAGTAATTTGTAATCAAGTACTCTAATTTCAAAGAAGCGCAAGAGAGCGCTGAGAACCCCGGCTTTCCGCCTCAGGGTGTGAACAACAACAGCAAACAATGCGGGCGTCCGATTTGTATGGCCTTAAGTAGTCTGGGAGGGCGGGAGGGACGATCGACTAGACCGTCTCCCTTCCCTTCCCAAGATGGCCGATCCGGTGGGTGGGGGTGAGCGCCCAGCGCCAACCACGAGCGGAGATGAGTAACCGATCGTGGCTCTGCCTGCAGCGAAGTGATCTCGCCTCAGGTAGGGGTCTGGATAAAAAATGGCATTAAAATATGTACAGTTTTTAAAATATTCTCCAGATCTCAAAAGGTTGTAGAGTAATTTGTAATCAAGTACTCTAATTTCAAAGAAGCGCAAGAGAGCGCTGAGAACCCCGGCTTTCCGCCTCAGGGTGTGAACAACAACAGCAAACAATGCGGGCGTCCGATTTGTATGGCCTTAAGTAGTCTGGGAGGGCGGGAGGGACGATCGACTAGACCGTCTCCCTTCCCTTCCCAAGATGGCCGATCCGGTGGGTGGGGGTGAGCGCCCAGCGCCAACCACGAGCGGAGATGAGTAACCGATCGTGGCTCTGCCTGCAGCGAAGTGATCTCGCCTCAGGTAGGGGTCTGGATAAAAAATGGCATTAAAATATGTACAGTTTTTAAAATATTCTCCAGATCTCAAAAGGTTGTAGAGTAATTTGTAATCAAGTACTCTAATTTCAAAGAAGCGCAAGAGAGCGCTGAGAACCCCGGCTTTCCGCCTCAGGGTGTGAACAACAACAGCAAACAATGGTGGTTCAATTTCTCTATGTAAATCTGTAATATTTATAATATACTTCTCAAGATTTTGACTTTTATCCGGGATGTAAGTACAACAATGTTGCACTTTTAAAATTCCACAGACTCCTCCCTCTTTTGCTAAAATTATATCAAGAGCAAATCGATTTTGCATTACCATAGCTCTCATAGCAACCATTTCAGTATTAACCAACAGGAATCCTCCTGCGGTGTCTGTTGACAAACAATCAACTATTGTGGACAATTTTCGAATTCTATTTGCATTAAACGAAATTCCCACTGCTGGTATCAATGCTCCGAAGACATCACCTATTATTCCTATCACACTCTCTCTTCTTTTTCGACTTAAGACTTTGCCTATCTCATGCTTTCCATTAGTACCTCTATCTACATGAAAACGTTTAGGAAAGACCAAGCCCACATAACAGGTCTCATACCAATGATCAGGTAACCTATAGTAAGCTCTGTTCCCACAGATGAAATATATTCCCGGAAAAACAGGATCATCTCCTCCTTTAAATCCCCAACCCCCTATGATTCTATAGGTGTCTTTGCATTGACTTGCACCCACAAAATAATTATCATACATAGTATTGTCTCTTCTAATACAAAATTTACCTAACATTGGAGTATCTATATTTATAGCCGCATTCACATTTTTATCATCAAGATTCTCATCATTTATTGTCCAGTATTTAGATTTCACATGTTTTACTTCGTTTGTAAGCAACCCTTCTTTCTTCAACCATATTCAAAAATGTTTTCTCTTCAACTCTCATTTTACATGTCAAATTATTATTAAAAGCGTATTCATGTGTCAACTCATCTAATTCTAAGAAATACTCTCTCATCTCTTTTGCAGGTTTCCTTTTGTTCAATGCACTGTCAATTTTTAATTTTGCAAACATGTCATCTACATTAGAATAATGATATTCCGATTTCCGAGTGTGATAAAACAAAGTTGCAATTACACTACTAGTCACTCCATTGGTGAGAGGAAGGTGGAGATAGGTCACCCCTTCTGACACTGATGCTGGCAATTTTACACAAACATAACAATCATCAACATTCATAGTTTTAATATACTCAAGTAATAACTTTGAAATTGTATTCTTTGTGTAGTCACTAATTGACCTATCCTGATGCACCTCTGGTTTGTACACACGAGTCTCATGAACTTTTTCTTTCTCACTTGGCTTATTTAAACTCACATTTGGTTTCAATTTCGTTAAACTATCTTGAAAAGGAATAACAATAGCTAAAATTACCCATAATATTATCAACAATCCCATGCATATTGAGCAGCATCTACACCATTTTCTAAACATAGAACATTTTGTTTTATGATTACTGATAGCCATATTTCTCTAACACAATTTCTTCGACCTAGCGTCACCTATGAGTTATACACCACTCAATACACTAACAGGTTTTCTTTGACCTTATGTCAACTCTGACCTCTTCTATATTTACAATATCCGTCTCACAGGACTTCAGAATTTTTACTTATTATCATATACTTTGAGCACCTATCTCTTTTCTCTTAGTTGACTTCCTTACTCACTTTTCCCAATCGTCTTCGGGTAATACAGGTTTTCTTCACTGCTATTAACCTCAACAATTGGTGGCAGGACAATATATGTCCACTCAGGTTATTTATACTTCTGGTTTGGTCGTCTTACTCTTTTTGGCATTGGAATAATTTCTATTTTCTTTCCCAGTGTTTCTTTCTAGCTAGTGATCTCATTTACTTGCTCTTCTGGCTCTTTTGTTTTGTTCACTAGTCTAAATGTCAATCCACCAGTTTCTTTAGGCTAATTGTCTCCTTTACAGACTTTCTTAGTATTTGGCTCTACTCTGTTATGCTCCACTCTCCAAGCTCTTTTCCTTGGGCTTTTTCTTAATGCAGTTTCATCTGCACTGTCATCAGTTTCACTTTCAGTATCTTCAACTGTATCATTGATTACAATTTTCACAATGTCTTTGTCTTCATCAGACTCAACTTCCTTTTCTGTTACTCTGTTAGGAACACCTTCATTACTGGTACTTGGAATCTCATCCTTATCGTGAGTTACTTCCTCTTCCCCAGTCTCAGGATTTCCATTCCTGCTTTCAGAGTTTTCAGATTGCTCTTCGGTTTTCTCCTCTTCAACAACTTTGTCTTCACTTTCTTTTGCGTCTTTACTGGTGTCTGTCTTTACCAATTCTAGATCTTCAGATTGATATTCTGAATCTGGTATCTCCACAACCTCCCTTTCACCTTCACCTTCACCTTCAGACTCAGAACTGGCTTCTGATACTTCCAGATGTCGACGTTCCTGTTGTTATTCAGTATCTGGAGTTTTTTCTGGTTCAGCTTCAGAATCAGAGTCAGTTGTACATTCACCGTCGTATGGGTACTCAGGTGCAGGCACACGAATGGTGTGGCTCGCACGCACCGACCTCTTTTGTCCAGCACACTTGACTGCAGTAGTACTGACCAAGATAACCTGGTGTGGTTTCTGCCACCGAGGTACCAAGCAATTTCTCCTGCAATGCACTTTCACTCGAACCCAGTCTCCAGGGACTAGATCATGAGCTGGATGTTTCTCTTTGGAATTTGACTCAGTTCCCACCTGGTGGAGCACAGAACCTACCACATCAGACAGAATTTTGCAGTAATCCAGAATGACGTCATTATTAATTGTCAACAATTTATCAACAGGTACATAGGCCTACCTCATCACCCTGCCCATCAGAATCTCATGGGGATTTAGTCAAGTTTTCCTGTCAAGTATGCTTCTTAGTGTCATCAAGGCAAGTGGCAAGGCATCTGGCCACTTAAGTCCTGTTGCCAGACACATTTTTGCAATTCTCTTCTTAATTGTTCCATTCACCTGTTCCACTACTCCTGAAGCCTCAGGTTTGTAAGCACAATGCAGCTTCTGGTGAATGTCCAGAGGTTCACAGATCATTTGCATGAACTAATTTTGGAAATGAGGTCCACGGTCTGACTCAATCGTCACCGGGAACCCGAAATGTGGTATTATCTCACGTAAAAACAGTTTAGCAACAGTCAACCCATCATTCCTTCTCGTGGGAATAGCTTCCACCCATTGGGAAAACAAACAGATTATCACAAGAATATACCTAAGCCTATTGCATGGGGGCAACTGCACAAAATCCAGCTGAACCCTTGTAAACGGACCACCCTCCCATTACTATGGTTCCCAAATTTATAACAGTTCTCCTGTTTGAATTGAATTGCTGACATACCAAACACCTTTGGCACAGGCTTTCAGCAATCATCCTGAACTTGGGATTGTACGAAGTCTGTCTAAAAAGACGAATCATAGCATCTCTACCAATGTGGGCCTGACCATGGTACTTTCGGGCCATGTCTGAGATCATGCTATCGGGCATTACTGGTCTTTCATCTTTGTAAACCCAAATTTCATCTTCCTCTCTTTGTCTGCATCCGGCTTTTAGCCAAATATCTTTTTCTTCTGCTTCTGCCTCCTCCTGCATCTGTTTCACTTCCTGCCGAGTCTCAACTACAGTAGTTAGCATTAAAGGACTCGGAACATGTTCTTTAAGCTTTTCTCGATTGATTGACATTTGTTTTTCGCACAATGCTTTGCAATTGCATCCACATAAATATTTCCACGGGTAATGTAATCCGCACTCTTTTTATGGGCTGAATATTTTACAACAGCTATTTTCTCAGGTAAATGAATTACATCTATTAGTGTTTTCACAAATTCAGAATTCCGAATAGGTGTTCCTGCAGAGGTCAAATAACCTCTTTGGGACCAAAGCTGTCCATAATCATGAACAACTCCGTAACCATATTGACTATCAGTCACTATAGTTACTTTCACCTCTTTTCCCAATTCTCATGCTCGTATCAAAGCAATCAGTTCCACTACTTGAGCAGAATGAATTCCTTTCAGACAAGATGCTTCCAACACTTCTGCCACAGTACAAACAGCATAAGCAGCACTTAGAACACCACTCTCCGTTCTCAGACATGATCCATCCACAAACATTACAAAATCTGATTCAGGTAAAGGTTCATCTCTGATATCTGGTCTGGGTTTTGTACAGTATTCAAGAACATCCAAACATTTGTGATCAAGCTCACCTTTCACTTCTGCCTCAATGGTGTCAGGTAACAATGTAGAAGGATTAACGTATACACATCTGGTAATAGTCACATTCTCAGCTCCCAAAATGATTTTATCATATCGGATCATTCTGCTGTTGGTCATATACTGTGTTTTGGCCCTAGTGAGGAGAATCTTCACAGAATGAGGTACATACACCCTCACAGGAAATACCATCACTGGGACATAATATAATGGGGGTTAATCTCCGATTTTTTGGCTTTAAAAGCCAAGAAAGCGGAGATAAAATTATCTCCCTATTACCTAGCTGTCGCTAACACCAGTTAGCGACAGCTAGTAGGAGATAGCGACCATCTTGGGCCCCACTTTGCATGTCAGTGATATTTATCACTAATGACATGCAAAGTGGGTGTGCCAAGATGTTAGCGACTGGAAACAGTCGCTAACATCGCTATCTCCTATTACCAACTTTTGGAGATATTCGCGCTAAGCGCGAATATCTCCAAAAGCTAACACCTGCCCTGAGCAGTTCTTAGCCACGTTATCCAATGGGAGGTGGATAACATGGCTAAGAGCATTTGCTCGGTAATGCATGAATATCGCTGACTTTTCAGCGATATTCATGCATTGCGGACGATTTTTATCGCATTTGCGATAAACCTTGGTAATACCAAGGTTTATCTGCGATAAAAATCGCTGCAGCTCAGCGGTAAATTTTTGTCTCTAACCAAGCAATAGCGATAATTATCGCTATTGCTTGGTAATAGGCCCCACTATTCCTTCACTTTGCTCCAAACTTACACTAGTAGCTGCTACTGCTTTCAGACAACCTGGCAAAGCTTTTGCAACAGGGTCCAAAACAGCTGAGAAATACGCAATTGGTTTTCTCAATTTTCCATGTCTCTGAACCAACACTGACAATGCACATCCTTCTCGCTCACTGCAGTACAGTTCAAATTCCTTCTCATAATCAGGCATTCCTAAAGCTGGTGCTTTACACAGTTTCGTTTTCAGCTGTTCAAATGCTTCCATCTCTGTTTTGGTCAAAACAATGGGGTCTCTGATATCTGCTTTTGTCAGTCTCTGTAATGGTTTTGCAATCAATGAGAGTCCACTAATCCACTGTCTACAATAACCTACGATTCCCAAGAACATTCTCACCTGTCTTTGAGTTTTTGGTGGCTGCATTCCTTGTATCATTTTGATTCTTTCTATTGTGACTTGTCTGATTCCTTTAGCAATCTTGTGACCTAAATATTGTACTTCATTCTGACAAAACTGCAATTTTGATGGAGACACTTTATGTCCTTCCTCGGCCACATGATTCAATAATGCTACAGTGTCAGTTACACATGCATCCTTTGTTTTCGATGCAATCAAAAGATCATCAATGTATTGTACCAACACAGACTCTCCAGGCATGTTCAAGTTTTCTAATGATTTCTTTAGCAGCTGATTAAAAACTCGATGGACTCTTAGTGTACCCTTGCGGAATTCTACACCATGCTAGGATACGATTTTGGAATCGAAACGCAAAAATTGGTTGGCTTTCTGGATGCAATGGAACAGTAAAGAACGCATTGCACAGGTCTATCACAGTGTACCATTCGGCATCATGAGGAATTTGGTACAGAACCACTGCTGGATTCGGAACAAACGGACAACATAGGACAACAATTTCATTAACCTTTCTAAGGTTTTGCACAATTCTAAATGTTCCGTTAGGCTTTTTCAATCCCATAATTGGTGAATTACAAGGACTGCTTTCTATTTCTCTTAGTATTCCCTGCTCAATCATTTTGTCAATCACTGGAGTTATTCCTTCAATTACTTCCGCAGTCATTTTATACTGAGGAATATTCAGATAACTTGCACCTTCTTTTACTGTGACGTTTACATGATCAACACTTTCATCAATCCTATATCTTTTCCAGTGAATCCCAAACCCCTTCTTTCACTGCCTCTTTCAATTTAATAGGAATCTTTTCTCTGTCAAAAACAGGAAATAGCTTGTTCTGCTCTGCCTCAATCATGAGCATTGTCATTTTATACAAACTATCCTCATCTGGAGTTTGCAACTCTATGCCATCCAGTGAACAATAAATGGCACAATTCATTTTACGCAATATATACCTTCCTAATAGATTAACAGGACTACTATCGCACACCACAAATCGATGCATATCTTTGAAAGTTTCAATTTCTACTTCAACTGGTTTTGTCAAGAGAGTTTTTATCTGTCTATTAGCTACACCTACAACTTGGATCGACTCTCCCGAGAGAGGAAGATTTTGTACTTCCACTGATCTAACAGTAGAACGGGTAGCACCAGTGTCCACTAGGAAAGTTATTTCTACATCAGTCACCTTCCGACTCACAAATGGACCAGACTGATTTACCCCAAGAGTGGCTCCAAGCACACACTCTTCTTCCTCTCTCAGGCACCGTCAGAAACTTTCATCCAGCTCACTGCCATCCCCCTCTTGTAACCAATACTGAGGACACGCATTCACTCTTTGCGGTCTTTTTACCTGCTCACCTCCGCTGAATCCTGTCTCTGCACTGTATCTCTGCTGGTTTACACTATATGACAGTGACGGTTGTGGCACCTGACTTTGCTGATTTGCTATCTGCTGTTGTTGCGGTTGCTGTTGATTTACCTCAAACTGCACCTGCGGATTCAATGATGAATTTTTCGCATTAACTTTTGGCGGACATTTAAACTCTTTCTTCCAATGCCCTAACTTGCCGCAATTAGCGAAATTTCTTCTTCAATTCATCAATATTTCCTACTAATTTAGGTTTACCCTTAAAATTTCCTTAATTCCCTACATTCTAACTTTCCATTTGCGCTACCTGTTGTTCTGCTACCTTCACTTGTGCCCACATGGCTTTCTCTTTCAACTTTTTCTGTTTTGCATCAATTTCTTCACTGCAATATTTCGCCTGTCTCAGTACTTTGTCTACTGAGCTCGACTGCCAACCTATCATGCTGTGTCTAATCATATCTGAAATTTCTGGTCTCAAACCATATACAAATCTATATATAAAATGGCTCCTAACTTTTTCATTCAGTTCCTCATAACCGCTATACTGTTTGAAAACTAACAACAATATATCAAAAAATGAATGTACAGTTTTTTTGGCTCTTGTGTGGTCCTGTCTATTTTCAACCAATCAGTTTCCTTTAGAGGTATTTTATTTTTCAGCCATACTATCACCTGTTCGTACTTTCGCATCACATCTGGTGATGGATCTCCTGTTACCTTATCTCTGGGATACTCTTCCCTTGGCCAATGTACAGCTATTTTGCATTCTGTCCATAAGTCTGCTGGCACCACTATGTAAAACAATCCATCCAAATCGATTCATAAAACTTTTGACACTTTTACAAATCTGTCTACCTGTCGATACCATTCCACTGGTTTCTCTCTCAGCCCAGGAAAATCATTTGTAAATGACAAAATATCTTGTCTGCTCCAAGGAACATGTACATATCCTCCTCCAGGTATCTCTCTCATGGGAAACTCAGTTGTCACTGTCTCTTTTTCCCTGATTGGAAAAGCTAATATGGATTTAACACTAATTTCTTCTTTCTTCTTTTCCCACTTAACCCTCCAATTACTCACATCTCCCCATTTTCGCAACAGCACAATCAACTCTTTTATTTGTGCTAACCTTCCAGCAGTATTCATGTTCTCAATGTCTTTTTCTGCAAAATCCTCTCTATATGATTTCTGCAATGATTTAATTTTTGAAAATTCTATTCCAAATTCACTTGCCAATTCTTTTAACTGATCATACACCGTTTTGGCCTTCCATGTTATGTTATGCTTTTACACAAAAACAGAAGCTCATCATCCTGGGACGTTTTTAGTGTGTCTGTTCCAATAATTCCGATAATTAATTCTTCCATGTCTACTTTTAATTTTGCCACATCTAGCACTTTTGATTCCTGCTCCTTTAATTTTAAAGTTTTGATCCAATCACTCAATTCTCTATCTGATGGTCCCACAGGTGTTTGCGTTAGATCTATTTTATCTACACTTCTCTCTGGGGTTGCAGAGTCATATTCTGCTCCAGTCCGGTATCTGTATGACGAACTTTGATTAAAAGTCAATTCAGGTGGATTCACATTGATATTCCGCTTTATTTCTGACAAATCAGGATAAATATTCTCTTTTACTTTCTGTAAACTCTGTTGCAATAGAATTGTCAAGCTTGACTCTTTTATTCTTTGATTTTCGAATACTGGTATTACAGGTTCTATTGTTACTGGGACAGTTACTGCTTCCATATTTTGAGTAAGGTTTTGAAGCAGTTCACGTGTGGAACGTTCATAATCAGAAATATCTGGTTGTACATCATTTCGCTTTTCAGCACTTAGCATAGTTTTATGCGAGTCATTAATTTGTACAGGAGTACCCGAAATTCTAGCATCCCCTATCGGTGTTCTTGGAGTATATCTTGTTTCTACTCTTTCAGGGAACTCTCGGAAATTTGATGGTTGTCTCGGAGTTTCACTAATTCTCTCATCTGCTATTGGAGCATTCGGGGTAGTCCATGAAGAACATGGTTGATATGGTGGCGGTCTCCTATTTAATATTTCCTCCAATACAGCATCCTCTGGTTCGCTTTCACCATAACTTTGGTTCCCTATCTGCACATTCTTTTTCTTTTCTGTGCATTTCCGTCTCTCATATTCATCTATTAATCTAACTGGATACATGCCATCACACATGTTACCATTTCTCCATCTACGCATTCTACTCTCATGTGTTTCTCCCCATAAATCTCGACTTCTACCTCTTGGTCTGATATGCCTGCTTAACCTCTCGCTTTCCAATTCATGCATCTCATCTTCCCATTCAACCAGTGCCTCAAATTGAGTCGGTCTAGGTCTCGGTTCAAGCTTCATCATTCTGTCTCTCAGATTTCTCAAAATTGCCAAATCAAAAGATCCTCCTTCTGGAAAAGCAAACACACCATCATCCTTGATATACCGTACCCAATTCTCCAACCAAACACACGTATGGTAACCATATTTTGACAACATATGAAAAGCAGGTGTCTTTGGCGGAGGAAGTGTTTTTCCCTCTCTCGTAACTACCTCTTTGTCTTTTACAAACATATTTTTCAACTTTTTAAACCATGAAGGTTTCTTCTTGTCTTCGTCATAATAATAGTAAGCCATTTTCAACAAATTTCCTGTTTTCAAAAAGATTGCGTACTATTCTATTGCTGTTCCGTAACACCAACCTATCACAGCGCGGTTCACACTAACGTACCAATTAGAACAAGATACGTCACTATAGTGCTCAACCAATAGCTCTCGCTGCTTTCTGTGATGCACCAATCTGCCCTTTCCCCGTCTTGGTCACGAGGACCAATCCCAGCGTGACACTTTTGACGTCACCAGCGCTACAGCTTCTGCAGCGCCAGCTGACACCTCCTTTACAGGATTTTTTCAAGAAGTCGTATTTACAAGATATTTTACAAAATCAGTTAGTAACTTACAGAAAACAATACCATTTGCCTGTTTTGCTAAATAAAGTGATAGAATTTTTCTCAATCACACAAGTATTCTGTATACGGAGTAGACGATGCTTACTATTCTATCTACACTTCTCTCTATTTTATCTATCTACACTTCTCTCTATTTTATCTACACTTCTCTCTGGGGTTGCAGAGTCATATTCTGCTCCAGTCGGGTATCTGTATGACGAACTTTGATTAAAAGTCAATTCAGGTGGATTCACATTGATATTCTGCTTTATTTCTGACAAATCAGGATAAATATTCTCTTTTACTTTCTGAAAACTTTGTTGCAATAGAATTGTCAAGCGTGACTCCTTTATTCTTTAATTTTCGAATACTGGTATTACAGGTTCTATTGTTACTGAGACAGTTACTGCTTCCATATTTTGAGTAAGGTTTTGAAGCAGTTCACGTGTGGAACATTCGTAATCAGAAATATCTGGTTGTACATCCTTTCGCTTTTCAGCACTTAGCATAGTTTTATGCGAGTCATTAATTTGTACAGGAGTACCCGAAATTCTAGCATCCCCTATCGGTATTCTTGGAGTATATCTTGTTTCTACTCTTTCAGGGAACTCTCGGAAATTTGATGGTTGTCTCGGAGTTTCACTAACTCTCTCATCTGCTATTGGAGCATTCGGGGTAGTCCATAAAGAACCTGGTTGATATGGTGGCGGTCTCCTATTTAATATTTCCTCCAATACAGCATCCTCTGGTTCGCTTTCACCATAACTTTGGTTCCCTTTCTGCACATTCTTTTTCTTTTCTGTGCATTTCCGTCTCTCATATTCATCTATTAATCTAACTGGATACATGCCATCACACATGTTACCATTTCTCCATCTACGCATTATACTCTCATGTGTTTCTCCCCATAAATCTCGACCTCTACCTCTTGGTCTGATATGCCTGCTTAACCTCTCGCTTTCCAATTCATGCATCTCATCTTCCCATTTAACCAGTGCTTCAAATTGAGTCGGTCTAGGTCTCGGTTCAAGCTTCATCATTCTGTCTCTCAGATTTCTCAAAATTGCCAAATCAAAAGATCCTCCTTCTGGAAAAGCAAACACACCATCATCCTTGATATACCGTACCCAATTCTCCAACCAAACACACGTATGGTAACCATATTTTGACAACATATGAAAAGCAGGTGTCTTTGGCGGAGGAAGTGTTTTTCCCTCTCTCGTAACTACCTCTTTGTCTTTTACAAACATATTTTTCAACTTTTTAAACCATGAAGGTTTCTTCTTGTCTTCGTCATAATAGTACTAAGCCATTTTCAACAAATTTCCTGTTTTCAAAAAGATTGCGTACTATTCTATTGCTGTTCCGTAACACCAACCTATCACAGCGCGGTTCACACTAACGTACCAATTAGAACAAGATACGTCACTATAGTCCTCAACCAATAGCTCTCGCTGCTTTCTGTGATGCACCAATCAGCCCTTTCCCCGTCTTGGTCACGAGGACCAATCCCAGCGTGACACTTTTGACGTCACCAGCGCTACAGCTTCTGCAGCGCCAGCTGACACCTCCTTTACAGGGTTTTTCAAGAAGTTGTATTTACAAGATATTTTACAAAATCAGTTAGAAACTTACAGAAAACAATACCATTTGCCTGTTTTGCTAAATAAAGTGATAGAATTTTTCTCAATCACACAAGTATTCTGTATATGGAGTAGACGACGCTTACCTCCACAGAATTTTAGACTCGTTGATAAAGTAGCACTACCATCTACCTTACCCTTCTGTCAGGCAACAACAAACTCGTTTCTCTAGGAAAGCACATACAGAGATCTTTTTCACTTCCTTAGAGACAATCCCAGTGTTTCACCAGAACGCATATTGCAATTTCATTTATACACGTTCATACAGAAATCTCTACTTATATACACATGAACTCTGTATCTCCAGTAGGCAGCGCTTACCTCAAGCCCACCACAGAATTCCTCTTTCTTTAGTAAAGTAGACGCAACTCCTTTACCCTTCTATCAAGCTCAGGTTAAGTCCTACTACTCTCCCAGCAATAAGTTCTAGTCAGGATACGCAATGATCCCTATACTTGAAGGCTAAGATTTTATAGACTGTCCTCACTATATATTTATCCTTTCACACCTAATGTCCCTAAACAGTGATATGCGACAATACCACTGCAGTATACGACGATACTACTTCTTTGAAACAGACCAATGCACTGTGCGACTTTACTTGCCACACTTCCTCTGCCTGCAGACAGAGGCACTAGCTTCACGCAACACTTGGAAGCCTTTGCAGAACTACTTATAACGTAATACGAACTCAACAGATGTGGGTTCATAATTTTGTACATTAAATTCTATATAGTACTTTATACATAACCCTAGCTAATTTCCTTAGCAACCACTACTCTGCTACCAAGATATAACTGCTACAGCGGAACTCCAAAAATCATTTCTAATCAGCATCACCATTTCCCTGAAACCTCCGGACACACATTCATTCATCAGTTCTCTGTTCACTTAACTCGACTTCAAGGATTGGTGAAACACAAAGGAGTAATGCTGTAACATTTGGCGGAGTGTCTAAACCTATTTAACCAGTTATCATTTACACCTATAGTTTTACATGATTTACCATGGTTTTAACAAACATGAATTTTATTCAGACACACCACCATAGTGGCAATGGATCTGCTAGAAAGAAAATCAGGTGTAGGAAAAATTACAAGACCAGCTTTAATATTCCATTTTCCTAATTTTATTAAAAGCAAAACTTTAATATGTCTGACATATAGGGATTAATTAATTCTTTATTCAGTAAAATCTTAAACTTTATTTCAGAATGATAATTTTATTTAGAATTCAGAAAATAGTCATTTATTTAGAAATCAGTTAAAAGTTTAGCAAATAATAGATAGTTCCAAATTCATTCTCTCCTAACATCCCTAACTAACGCCCTCATCTTATCCTTCAGTCCTGCAAAGAAAACAAGAAATAAATCAAAGTATCTTACATTCAGGAATCGATATGCAATCCGACAGCACTTCGAGATGAAATCGAAAGAGCGATTCTCTCTAAGCATAATCAGGGGTTTTTATACACTAATTTCCTAACTTAATCTATCTAAAAAGTATCTAACATCACCAACTCGGGTTCTGATTGGACAAATTTGGGATGGGTGAGCATCTCCTCACCATTACAACATCATATTTACGGTGAATCAGCAGTTTAATAAAGGGGTATTGTTTACGACAGTCTTTGACCTGGTCACTTCCTTGACTTGTAACTTCACGTTTCTTTGCCACGTTCAGAACACTCGAGTGTCCATGTTTTGGCAACCATCCTGACTTCCAGGGCACAGTAGCCTTGAACTTCCCATCCGAGCACAGGCAGTTCACTCTCTCTTGCAGGCTTTTGGGTGTGCATGCCCAGTCCAGCACTTGTTCGCAGTTTACCATAGCAGCCATGTTTTCACTAGGCCTCAGAGGCCACTTTTTGAACTATCATAGAAACAAACACAAATTCATGTTAAATATGGATCTAAAGACCTTCTGTTTACCTCCCAACGTACTAATGTCTCCCTATTAGTTATTACCTAGCAAGTAAGCCACATAAATGCGTTTCATACTTACATATCTGATGACTTTCTGGCACAATAACGTGTACAATAAGCACATTCATATTGCGTTTATTTATATTTAAGCTGTGCATTAGTTCACATCACAATATTAATACAAATTAGTTAATTATATTGCTTCATGCAGGCAAAATTAGTATTCCCACATTTGCATTTGTGTGCATCTTATACTATTGTTGGTTATTTCACCACAACACACCATTAGTAAACTTTAACGTTATGGAACATTGATTTTACAAGGGGTACACAAAATTTTGTTTTGCCACCTTGCTCCATCAATTCCCTTATCCGGTGATTTCATCACAAAACATCTCTCAAAATTTAGAAAAATTTAGCAGAACATGTTTCGAATTCTTTATATTAGTACAATCTACACTCTAGTATCTTTCTCCTTTGAATCTTTAAAAATCTTCTCTTTGATTTCTTCCATTTCTATTTCATTCTTTTCTCTTTCCCTTGCATTTCATTCTTGAATTGTCGTCTTTATTGTGTTCTAAAATCTCTCCTACCTTTGCAAATACAGCATAATCTTATCAGGAAAATCACTATCACTAAAATTGTTATTGGAATTAGTATTTTACCTATAATTGAACTACCTATTTCTTGGAACCAATGCTTAATTGCTGAGAAACTTTTACCCAACTTTTCAAGAACACCTTTAACCTCCAGTGGTTCAATCTCTCTATGTAAATCTGTAATATTTATAATATACTTCTCAAGATAGATTTTGACTTTTATCCGGGATGTAAGTACAACAATGTTGCACTTTTAAAATTCCACAGACTTCTCCCTCTTTTGCTAAAGTTATATCAAGAGCAAGTCGATTTTGCATTACCATAGCTCTCATAGCAACCATTTCAGTATTAACCATCAGGAATTCTCCTGCGGTGTCTGTTGACAAACAATCAACTATTGTGGCCAATTTTCGAATTCTATTTGCATGAAACGAAATTCCCACTGCTGGTATCAATGCTCCGAAGACATCACCTATTATTTCTATCACACTCTCTCTTCTTTTTCGACTTAAGACTTTGCCTATCTCATGCTTTCCATTAGTACCTCTATCTACATGAAAACTTTTAGGAAAGACCAAGCCCACATAACAGGTCCCATACCAATGGTCAGGTAACCTATAGTAAGCTCTGTTCCCACAGATGAAATGTATTCCCGGAAACACAGGATCATCTCCTCCTTTAAATCCCCAACCCCCTATAATTCTATAGGTGTCTTTGCATTGACTTGCACCCACAAAATAATTATCATACATAGTATTGTCTCTTCTAATACAAAATTTACCTAACATTGGAGTATCTATATTTATAGCCATATTCACATTTTTATCATCAAGATTCTCATCATTAATTGTCCAGTATTTAGATTTCGCATGTTTTACTTTCTCACTTCGTTTGTAAGCAACCCTTCTTTCTTCAACCATATTCAAAAATGTTTTCTCTTCAACTCTCATTTTACATGTCAAATTATTATTAAAAGCGTATTCATGTGTCAACTCATCTAATTCTAAGAAATACTCTGCCATCTCTTTTGCAGGTTTCCTTTTGTTCAATGCACTGTCAATGTTTAATATTGCAAAAATGTCATCTACATTAGAATAATGATATTCCAATTTCCCAGTGTGATGAAACAAAGTTGCAATTACACTACTAGTCACTCCATAGGTGAGAGGAAGGTGGAGATAGGTCACCCCTTCTGACACTGATGCTGGCAATTTTACACAAACATAACAATCATCAACATTCATAGTTTTAATATACTCAAGTAATAACTTTGAAAATGTATTCTTTGTGTAGTCACTATTTGACCTATCCTGATGCACCTCTGGTTTGTACAAATGAGTCTCTTGAACTTTTTCTTTCTCACTTGGCTTATTTAAACTCACATTTGGTTTCACTTTCGTTAAACTATCTTGAAAAGGAATATAAATAGCTAAAATTACCCATAATATTATCAATAATCCCATGCATATTGAGCAGCATCTACACCATTTTCTAAAAATAGGACATTTTGTTTTATGATTACTGATAGCCATATTTCTCTAACACAATGTCTTCGACCTAGCGTCACCTATGAGTTATACACCACTCAATTCACTAACAAGTATTCTTCAACCTTGTGTCAATTCTATTCTAAATTATACTATAGTTAGGTTTTCTAACAGGTTTTCTTCGACCTTATGTCAACTCCGACCTCTTCTATATTTACAATATCCGTCTCACAGGACTTCAGAATTTGTAATTATTATCATATACTTTGAGCACCTATCTCTTTTCTCTTAGCTGACTTCCTTACTCACTTTTCCCAATCGTCTTCAGGTAGTACAGGTTTTCTTGGCTGCTATTAACCTCAACAATTGGTGGCAGGACAATATATGTCCACTCAGGTGATTTATACTTTTGGTTTGGTCGTCTTACTCTTTTTGGCCTTGGAATAATTTCTATTTTCTTTCCCAGTGTTTCTTTCTGGCTAGTGATCTCATTTACTTGCTCTTTTGACTCTTTTGTTTTGTTCACTAGTCTAAATCTCAATCCACCAGTTTCTTTAGGCAAATTGTCTCCTTTACAGACTTTCTTAGTATTTGGCTCTACTGTGTTATGCTCCACTCTCCAAGCTCTTTTCCTTGGGCTTTTTCTTAATGCAGTTTCATCTGCACTGTCATCAGTTTCACTTTCAGTGTCTTCAACTGTATCATTGATTATAATTTTCACAATGTCTTTGTCTTCATCAGACTCAACTTTCTTTTCTGTTACTCTGTTAGGAACACCTTCATAACTGGTACTTGGAATCCCATCCTTATCGTGAGTTACTTCCTCTTCCCCAGTCTCAGGATTTCCGTTCCTGCTTTCAGAGTTTTCAGATTGCTCTTCGGTTTTCTCCTCTTCAACAACTTTGTCTTTACTTTCTTTTGCGTCTTTATTGGTGTCTGTCTTTACCAATTCTCGATCTTCAGATTGATCTTCAGAATCTGGTATCTCCACAACCTCCCATTCACCTTCACCTTCAGACGCAGTACTGGCTTCTGATACTTCCAGAAGTCGACGCTCCTGTCGATCTTCAGTATCTGGAGTTTTTTCTGGTTCAGCTTCAGAATCAGAATCAGTTGTACTTTCACCGTCGTATGGGTATTCAGGTGCAGGCACACGAATGGTGTGGCTCGTACGCACCCACCTCTTCAGTCCAGCACACTTGACTGCAGTAATACTGACCAAGATAACCTGGCGTGGTTTCTGCCACCGAGGTACCAAGCAATTTCTCCTGCAATGCACTTTCACTCGAACCCAGTCTCCAGGGACTAGATCATGAGCTGGATTTTTCTCTTTGGAATTTGACTCAGTTCCCACCTGGTGGAGCACAGAAGTTACCACATAAGACAGAATTTTGCAGTAATCCAGTATGACGTCATTATTAATTGTCAACAATTTTTCAACAGGTACATAGGCCTGCCTCATCACCCTGCCCATCAAAATCTCATGTGGACTTAGTCCAGTTTTCCTGTCAGGTATGCTTCTTAGTGTCATCAAGACAAGCGGCAAGGAATCTGGCCACTTAAGTCCTGTTGCCAGACACATTTTTGCAATTCTGTTCTTAATTGTTACATTCACCTGTTCCACTACTCCTAAAGCATCAGGTCTGTAAGCACAATGCAGCTTCTGGCGAATGTCCAGAGCTTCACAGATTATTTGCATGAGCTCATTTTAGAAATGAGGTCCACGGTCTGACTCAATCGTCACCGGGAACCCGAAATGTGGTATTATCTCACGTAAAAACAGTTTAGCAACAGTCAACCCATCATTCCTTCTCGTGGGAAAAGCTTCCACCCATTGGGAAAACAAACAGATTATCACAAGAATATACCTAAGCCTATTGCATGGGGGCAACTGCACAAAATCCAGCTGAACCCTTGTAAACGGACCACCCTCCCATTACTATGGTTCCCAAATTTATAACAGTTCTCCTGTTTGAATTGAATTGCTGACATACCAAACACCTTTGGCACAGGCTTTCAGCAATCATCCTGAACTTGGGATTGTACGAAGTCTGTCTAAAAAGACGAATCATAGCATCTCTACCAATGTGGGCCTGACCATGGTACTTGCGGGCCATGTCTTAGATCATGCTATCGGGCATTACTGGTCTTTCATCTTTGTAAACCCAAATTTCATCTTCCTCTCTTTGTCTGCATCCGGCTTTTAGCCAAATATCTTTTTCTTCTGCTTCTGCCTCCTCCTGTATCTGTTTCACTTCCTGCCAAGTCTCAACTACAGTAGTTAGCATTAAAGGACTCGGAACATGTTCTTTAAGCTTTTCTCGATTGATTGCAATTTGATTTTCGCACAATGCTTTGCAATTGCATCCACATAATTATTTCCACGGGTAATGGAATCCTCACTCTTTTTATGGGCTGAACATTTTACAACAGCTATTTTCTCAGGTAAATGAATTACATCTATTAGTGTTTTCACAAATTCAGCATTCCAAATAGGTGTTCCTGCAGAGGTCAAATAACCTCTTTGGGACCAAAGCTGTCCATAATCATGAACAACTCCGTAACCATATTGACTATCAGTCACTATAGTTACTTTCACCTCTTTTCCCAATTCGCATGCTCGTATCAAAGCAATCAGTTCCGCTACTTGAGCAGAATGAATTCCTTTTCAGACAAGATGCTTCCAACACTTCTGCCACAGTACAAACAGCATAAGCAGCACTTAGAACACCACTCTCCGTTCTCAGACATGATCCATCCACAAGCATCTCAAAATCTGATTCAGGTAAAGGTTCATCTCTGATATCTGGTCTGGGGTTTGTACAGTATTCAAGAACATCCAAACATTTGTGATCAAGCTCACCTTTCACCTCTGCCTCAATGGTGTCAGGTAACAATGTAGAAGGATTAACGTTTACACATCTGGTAATAGTCACATTCTCAGCTCCCAAAATTATTTTATCATATCGGGTCATTCTGCTGTTGGTCATATACTGTGTTTTGGCCCTAGTGAGGAGAATCTCCTCAGAATGACGTACATACACCCTCACAGGAAATACCATCACTATTCCTTCACTTTGCTCAAAACTTACACTAGTAGCTGCTACTGCTTTCAGACAACCTGGCAAAGCTTTTGCAACAGGGTCCAAAACAGCTGAGAAATACGCAATTGGTTTTCTCAATTTTCCATGTCTCTGAACCAACACTGACAATGCACATCCTTCTCGCTCACTGCAGTACAGTTCAAATTCCTTCTCATAATCAGGCATTCCTAAAGCTGGTGCTTCACACAGTTTCGTTTTCAGCTGTTCAAGTGCTTCCATTTTTTTTTTGGGTCAAAACAATGGGGTCTCTGATATCTGCTTTTGTCAGTCTCTGTTATGGTTTTGCAATCAATGAGAATCCACTAATCCACTGTCTACAATAACCTACCATTCCCAAGAACATTCTCACCTGAGTTTTTGGTGGCTGCATTCCTTGTATCATTTTGATTCTTTCTATTGTTACTTGTCTGATTCCTTTAGCAATCTTGTGACCTAAATATTGTACTTCATTCTGACAAAACTGCAATTTTGATGGAAACACTTTATGTCCCTCCTCGGCCAAATGATTCAATAATGCTACAGTGTCAGTTACACATGCATCCTTTGTTTTCAATGCAATCAAAAGATCATCAATGTATTGTACCAACACAGACTCTGCAGGCATGTTCAAGTTTTCTAATGATTTCTTTAGCAGCTGATTAAAAATCGATGGACTCTTAGTGTACCCTTGCGGAATTCTACACCATGCTAGGATACGATTTTGGAATCGGAACGCAAAAATTGGTTGGCTTTCTGGATGCAATGGAACAGTAAAAAACGCATTGCACAGGTCAATCACAGTGTACCATTCGGCATCATGAGTAAGCATGGGCGGATTTCACGGATCCACGATCCGTGGATTTTGCGGATTTGCGTATTGTTGATACGCAAAATCCGCGGATCTGCGGATTTGCGGATTTTTTATTTTTTTTGCGGATTGCGCTCGTGAAAGTCAAGGATGCAAAGGCCTCTATCCAGCATCACAGCTGATTTTCGACGGTAGATTTGTGAAGAAAGCACACCTGCCCAGCCTCGACAATGCTCACGATTGTTTTTGGGCTGATTTATGCATCACTGAATTTGAGCTTCAACTGTCCATCATAGTGGGTAAATGGCGGGAAGACGGTTCACACCGCAAGTGTGTGGGCGGGGCCAAACGGGCGGGGCTTCCATGCGAGCACACATGCCTCTGGTGTGTGTAAAAGGTCAGAGACCGATCAGAGCAGCAGATGAAGAGAAAGAAGCTCCTGGTCACAGGAACAACCAGGGGATTGCGCTCGTGAAAGTCAAGGATGCAAAGGCCTCTATCCAGCATCACAGCTGATTTTCGACGGTAGATTTGGGAAGAAAGCACACCTGCCAAGCCTCGACAATGCTCACGATTGTTTTTGGGCTGATGAATGCGTCACTGAATTTGAGCTTCAACTAGGGCACATGCTTTATTGATATCTGTAAGTGCTTCCTGTTGAGGTTTAATTTTTGTGACAGGACCATCGTGCCAGAATGAACCCTGCCCTTCCTATCCCTTGAGTGAGCTGTCCATCATCCTGTAACTATTTTAGGATTGCGCCGGCAAGCTGCCAGCGCCATCCTGAAATAGTTACTAAGTTAGCTTCAACAGGAAGCACTAATAGATAAAATAAAGCAGGTGCTCGAGCACCAGCTTTATTTTATCTATTTGTGCTTCCTGTTGAAGCTAACTTAGTAACTATTTTAGGATGGTGCTGGCAGTTTGCCGGCGCCATCCTAAAATAGTTACAACAACTTCAAGCTTGAAGGCTTGAACTTTTGCCCCCCGGATCCGCCGCTCGCGGATTTGCGGATTTATGGTAAATTCGCGGGAGTTCGTGGATCGCGAATTTACCGAAAATCCGCAAAATCCGCGAGCGGAACGGATTTTGTGCTCATGCTTAATCATGAGGAATTTGGTACAGAATCACTGCTGGATTCGGAACAAACGGACAACATGGGACAACAATTTTATTAACCTTTCTAAGGTTTTGCACAATTCTAAATGTTCCGTTAGGCTTTTTCAATCCCATAATTGGTGAATTACAAGGACTGCTTTCTATTTCTCTTAGTATTCCCTGCTCAATCATTTTGTCAATCACTGGAGTTATTCCTTCAATTACTTCCGCAGTCATTTTGTACTGAGGAATATTCAGATAACTTGCACCTTCTTTTACTGTGACTTTTACAGGATCAACACCTTTCATCAATCCTATATCTTTTCCAGTGAATCCCAAACTCCTTCTTTCACTGCCTCTTTCATTCAATAGGAATATTTTCTCTGTCAAAAACAGGAAATAGCTTGTTCTACTCTGCCTCAATCATGAGCATTGTCATTTTATACAAACTATCCTCATCTGGAATTTGCAACTCTATGCCATCCAGTGAACAATATATGGCACAATTCATTTTACACAATATATCCCTTCCTAATAGATTAACAGGACTACTATCGCACACCACAAATCGATGCATATCTTTGAAAGTTTCAATTTTTACTTCAACTGGTTTTGTCAAGAGAGTTTTTATCTGTCTATTAGCTACACCTCCTACAACTTGGATTGACTCTCCCGAGAGAGGAAGATTTTGTACTTCCACTGATCTAACAGTAGAACAGGTAGCACCAGTGTCCACTAGGAAAGGTATTTCTACATCATTCACCTTCCCACTCACAAATGGACCAGACTGATCTACCCCAAGAGTGGCTCCAATCACACACTCTTCTTCTTCTCTCAGGCACTGTCAGAAACTTTCATCCGGCTCACTGCCATCCTCCTCTTGTAACCAATACTGAGGACCAGCTTTCACTCTTTGCGGTCTTTTTACCTGCTCACCTCCGCTGAATCCTGTCTCTGCACTGTATCTCTGCTGGTTTACACTGTATGGCAGTGGCGGTTGTGGCACCTGACTTTGCTGATTTGCTATCTGCTGTTGTTGCGGTTGCTGTTGATTTACCTCAAACTGCACCTGCGGATTCAATGATGAATTTTCCGCATTACCTCTTGGCGGACATTAACACTCTTTCTTCCAATTCCCTAACTTGCCGCAATTAAAACATGAAAATTTCTTCTTCAATTCATCAATATTTCCTACTAATTTAGGTTTACCCTTAAAATTTCCTTAATTCCCTACATTCTAACTCTCCATTGCGCTACCTGTTGTCCTCCTACCTTCACTTGTGCCCACATGGCTTTCTCTTTCAACTTTTTCTGTTTTGCATCAATTTCTTCACTGCAATATTTCGCCTGTCTCAGTACTTTGTCTACTGAGCTCGACTGCCAACCTATCATGCTGTGTCTAATCATATCTGAAATTTCTGTTCTCAAACCATATACAAATCTATATATAAAATGGCTCCTATCCTTTTCATTCAGTTCCTCATAACCGCTATACTGTTTGAAAACTAACAACAATCTATCATAAAATGAATGTACAGTTTCTTTTGGCTCTTGTGTGGTCCTGTCTATTTTCACCCAATCAGTTTCCTTTGGAGGTATTTTATTTTTCAGCCATACTATCACCTGTTCGTACTTTCGCATTACATCTGGTGATGGAGCTCCTGTTACCTTATCTCTGGGATACTCTTCCCTTGGCCAATGTACAGCTATTTTGCATTCTGTCCATAAGTCTGCTGGCACCACTATGTCAAACAATCCATCCAAATCGATCCATAAAACTTTTGACACTTTTACAAATCTGTCTACCTGTCGATACCATTCCACTGGTTTCTCTCTCAGCCTAGGAAAATCATTTGTAAATGACAATATATCTTGTCTGCTCCAAGGAACATGTACATATCCTCCTCCAGGTATCTCTCTCATGGGAAACTCAGTTGTCACTGTCTCTTTTTCCCTGATTGGAAAAGCTAATGTGGATTTATCACTAATTTCTTCTTTCTTCTTTGCCCACTTAACCCTCCAATTACTCACATCTCCCCATTTTCGCAACAGCACAATCAACTCTTTTATTTGTGCTAATCTTCCAGCAGTATTCATGTTCTCAATGTCTTTTTCTGCAAAATCCACTCTATATGATTTCTGTAATGATTTAATTTTTGAAAATTCTATTCCAAATTCACTTGCCAATTCTTCCAACTGATCATACACCGTTTTGGCCTTCCATGTTATGCTTTTACACAAAAACATAAGTTCATCATCCTGGTACGTTTTTAGTCTGTCTGTTCCAATAGTTCCGTTAATTAATTCTTCCATGTCTACTTTTAATTTTGCCACATCTAGCACTTTTAATTCCTGCTCCTTTAATTTTAAAGTTTTGATCCAATCACTCAATTCTCTATCTGATGGTCCCACAGGTGTTTGCGTTAGATCTATTTTATCTACACTTCTCTCTGGGGTTGCAAAGTCATATTCTGCTCCAGTCGGGTATCTGTATAACAAACTTTAATTAAAAGTCAATTCAGGTGGATTCACATTGATATTCCGCTTTATTTCTGACAAATCAGGATAAATATTCTCTTTTACTTTCTATAAACTCTGTTGCAATAGAATTGTCAAGCTTGACTCTTTTATTCTTTGATTTTCGAATACTGGTATTACAGGTTCTATATTTACTGGGACAGTTACTGCTTCCATATTTTGAGTAAGGTTTTGAAGCAGTTCACGTGTGGAACGTTCATATCTGGTTGTACATCATTTCGCTTTTCAACACTTAGAATAGTTTTATGCGAGTCATTAATTTGTACAGGAGTACCCAAAATTCTAGCATCCCCTATCGGTGTACTTGGAGTATATCTTGTTTCTACTCTTTCAGGGAACTCTCGGAAATTTGATGGTTGTCTCGGAGTTTCACTAATTCTCTCATCTGCTATTGGAGCATTCGGGGTAGTCCATAAAGAACCTGGTTGATATGGTGGCGGTCTCCTATTTAATATTTCCTTCAATACAGCATCCTCTGGTTCGCTTTCACCATAACTTTGGTTACCTATCTGCACATTCTTTTTCTTTTCTGTGAATTTCCGTCCCTCATATTCATCTATTAATCTAACTGGATACATGCCATCACACATGTTACCATTTCTCCATCTACGCATTCTACTCTCATGTGTTTCTCCCCATAAATCTCGACCTCTACCTCTTGGTCTAATATGCCTGCTTAACCTCTCGCTTTCCAATTCATGCATCTCATCTTCCCATTCAACCAGTGCCGCAAATTGAGTCGGTCTAGGTCTCGGTTCAAGCTTCATCATTCTGTCTCTCAGATTTCTCAAAATTGCCAAATCAAAAGATCCTCCTTCTGGAAAAGCTAACACACCATCATCCTTGGTATACCGTACCCAATTCTCCAACCAAACACACGTATAGTAACCATATTTTGACAACATATGAGAAGCAGGTGTCTTTGGCGGAGGAAGGGTTTTTCCCTCTCTCGTAACTACCTCTTTGTCTTTTACAAACATATTTTTCAACTTTTTAAACCATGAAGGTTTCTTCTTGTCTTCGTCATAATAGTAGTAAGCCATTTTCAACAAATTTCCTGTTTTCAAAAAGATTGCGTACTATTCTATTGCTGTTCCGTAACACCAACCTATCACAGCGCGGTTCACACTAACGTACCAATTAGAACAAGATACGTCACTACAGTGCTCAACCAATAGCTCTTGCTGCTTTCTGTGATGCACCAATCAGCCCTTTCCCCGTCTTGGTCACGAGGACCAATCCCAGCGCGACACCTTTGACGTCACCAGCGCTCCGGCTTCTGCAGCGCCAGCTGACACCTCCTTTACAGGATTTTTCAAGAAGTCGTATTTACAAGATATTTTACAAAATCAGTTAGTAACTTACAGAAAACAATACCATTTGCCTGTTTTGCTAAATAAAGTGATAGAATTTTTCAAAATCACACAAGTATTCTGTATAGACCACGCTTACCTCCACAGAATTTTAGACTCTTTGATAAAGTAGCACTACCCTCTACCTTACCCTTCTGTCAGGCAACAATGAACTCGTTTCACTAGGAAAGCACATACAGAGATCTTTTTCACTTCCTTAGAGACAATCCCAGAGTTTCACCAGAACGCATATTGCAATTTCATTTATACACGTTCATACAGAAATCCCTACTCATATACACATGAACTCTGTATCTCCAGTAGGCAGCGCTTACCTCTAGCCCACCACAGAATTCCTCTTTCGTTAGTAAAGTAGACGCAACTCCTTTACCCTTCTATCAAGCTCAGGTTAAGTCCTACTACTCTCCCAGCAATAAGTTCTAGTCAGGATACGCAATGATCCCTAAACTTGAAGGCTAAGATTTTATAGACTGTCCTCACTATATATTTATCCTTTCACACCTAATGTCCCTAAACAGTGATATGCGACAATACCACTGCAGTATACGACGATACTCCCTCTTTGAAACAGACCAATGCACTGTGCGACTTTATTTGCCACACTTCCTCTGCCTGCATACAGAGGCACTAGCTTCACGCAACACTTGGAAGCCTTTGCAGAACTACATATAACGTAATACGAACTCAACAGATGTTGGTTCATAATTTTGTACATTAAATTCTATATAGTACTTTATACATAACCCTAGCTAATTTCCTTAGCAACCACTACTCTGCTACCAAGATATAACTGCTACAGCGGAACTCCAAAAATCATTTCTAATCAGCATCACCATTTCCCTGAAACCTCCGGACACACATTCATTTGTCAGTGGGGCCCATAACACTGCACACTTTCTCTGTTCACTAAACTCGACTTCAAGGATTGGTGAAACACAAAGGAGTAATGCTGTAACTTTTGGCAGAGTGTCTAAACCTATTTAACCAGTTATTATTTACACCTATAGTTTTATATGATTTACCATGGTTTTAACAAACATGAATTTTATTCAGACACACCACCATAGTGGCAATGGATCTGCTAGAAAGACAATCAGGCATAGGAAAAACTACAAGACCAGCTTTAATATTCCATTTTCGTAATTTTATTAAAAGCAAAACTTTAATATGTCTGACATTTAGGCATTAATTAATTCTTTATTTAGTAAAATCTTAAACTTTATTTCAGAATGATCATTTTATTTAGAACTCAGAAAATAGTAATTTATTTAAGAATCAGTTAAAACTTTAGCAAAGAATAGATAGTTCCAAATTCATTCTCTCCTAACATCCCTAACTAACGCCCTCATCTTATCCTTCAGTCCTGCAAAGAAAACAAGAAATAAATCAAAGTATCTTACATCCAGGAATCGATCTGCAATCCGACAGCACTTCGAGATGAAATCGAAAGAGCGACCCTCCCTAAGCAAAATCAGGGGTTTTTATACACTAATTTCCTAACTTAATCTATCTAAAAAGTATCTAACATCACCAACTCGGGTTCTGATCGTACAAATTTGGGATGGGTGAGCATCTCCTCACCATTACAACATCATATTCACAGTGAATCAGCAGTTTAATAAAGGGGTATTGTTTAGGACAGTCTTTGGCCTGGTCACTTCCTTGACTTGTAACTTCACGTTTCTTTCCCACGTTCAGAACACTCAAGTGTCCATGTTTTGGCAACCATCCTGACTTCCAGGGCACAGTAGCCTTGAACTTCCCATCCGAGCACAGGCAGTTCACTCTCTCTTGCAGTCTTTTGGGTGCGCATGCGCAGTCCAGCACTTGCTCGCAGTTTACCAGAGCAGCCATGTTTTCACTAGGCCTCATAGGTCACATTTGGAACTATCATAGAAACAAACACAAATTCATGTTAAATATGGAACTAAAGCCCTTCTGTTTACCTCCCACTGTACTAATGTTTACCTATTAGTTATTACCTACCAAGTAAACCACATACATGCGTATCATACTTACATATCCGATGACTTCCTGGCACAATAACGTGTACAATAAGCACATTCATATTGCGTTTATTTATATTTACGCTGTGCATTAATTCACATCACAATAACAATACAAATTAGTTAATTATATTGCTTCATGCAGGCAACATTAGTATTCCCATGTGTGCATTTGTGTGCATCTTATACTATTGTTGGTTATTTCACCACAACACACTATTAGTAAACGTTAACGTTATGGAACATTGATTTTACAAGGGGTACACAACATTTTGTTTTACCACCTTGCTAAATCAGTACAAATCGGAATTCCGAACTCCAAGCTGTTGGTCATCCAATGGACTTTGAAAATCACTGGAGTACACAGCACACAACAGTTCGACTTTGGCAACAGTGCATTAAAAACTCCCTTTCAATGCTAACCTCCCATGGTTCACGCTGCCTCGTGGATTTTATTTCGTAGTCCTCATTGATGAAATAATCCCTGTATAGCAGGGACTGGAGGTGTGGCCCTGCCCTGCCTCTTCCTGTCACTAATGACAAAGGCACGTTATAGCACTGCAGGCAATTCAGTGACCCACCTTCTGTCACCAAGCATTCTGGAACTTGGAGTCCTTTTTGCCAAGAATGTAGCTGCAGCTGCACGGCATCTGGTGTAGCGGGATATAGCGCTGCAGGAAATTGGGCATACCACCTCTTTCTGCCACCAATGATCCTGGAAATTGTACTCCCTCTTGCCATTTAATGCAATTTCAACTCAAATTCTATTCTCCAGCTGCTGCACGCAGTCCCATAGGAGTAATATACTTCACCTCATGCTATTGGCAGTTTGGGGTATCAGTCCGCCTTCCAGCAAGTGCTTCCATTGGAAGGCTGATGGATTATTTTACATCGGAAAATACACTCACTCATGAAGTACACTCAACCATAATGCTGTTGTCACTTCCGGTTATTTGACTCATATTTGCATTCAGTACAGAAAGCAGTCCTTTCAGATGCGTTTTTTTCTTGGCATTGGCAAAGTCAGGAGGGCATACTTTTATATATGAAGTACTGTATTTGTGCATACAATACATGTAAACAACAATACGTCCTTCTACCTTGCCACAGTAATAACCAATGAGCATTATGCTCCCACAGAAACTCCAAGCAAAAGTTAACAACCAATTCTCCCTATCCCTCCAATATGGCCCCCAGTGGCTACAACCAATCACATAAAAGGATATATCATCCAGAGCACAACCTGTTTTTTTGTTTCTGCACTACTCCGAGTGCTGTTCCTGTTCCAGTGATCAGGTAGGTGGGTAGGGGTGGTCCTGCTCTAGCTGACTCTTGGGCCCTGAGGGGGCGTGGGGATTGTGTTTCCTGTCATCCCCCTTCGGTGCCACTTCCTCCTCAGTCCAGCGATAGTGAACTCTCGGAGTTACCTTGATGTTATGCCTCGCATTGGATCTGCTGAGTCCGGCTTTAGCAGACTCGGCAGGTCTTGGGTGTGTCATGGTGCTCTGCACCTTTTTCCCGACATTATAGTTGGCTCTCTAAGGGGTTAGGAGGGACACCTGAGTTCTCCGAATGGCTCCCTCCTACCCAGTCTCTTACCGGCTTCCACGGTGATGGTGGCTTAGTTTGGTATGCGATGGTTGTCGACCTCTGTGGGCGTGGCTTCAAGCTGGCTCCTTGCGGGCCGACGCGTTGTGATGACGTCTTTTGCAGTGGCTCATTGACATTGCGTACACGCAAGGGGCCTGCTGATGGCCGTGCTGGGGAATTTTTATTTACGGTTACCGTTGTATTCTGGATGCATTTATGTTTATGTCATATATGTGCTTGTGGCAGCTATATCTTAGTAACTCAGGCTTCCACTACGAGAAGCCAGTCTGTTGGAGTCTCGGAGATGGAGGCAGGTGTGCGCTGGAAGAGAGCTGTCAGGGCTTGCTGTTACTTAACTTAATAAAGCTATTCTTCAATTATACTGACGTCCTCTCTTCGAAAATGGCGACGAGGATGGGATGACCCTTTTAGAAGGAAGATTAGACATCACAAGGCATTTTCGAATTTTCCCTACGAACTGGAAGAGGATTGAGTATACAGCTTACTTCGTTCGAGGTACCGAAAACCCTCTGCAGCGAGAAGGAGCAAACCCATCGGTAAGGTGAAACTTTCAGTCAGATATATAGCACCTGCAATAATTTTGGGGAACTTTGGCTACATGCTTTTGCAGTAACAACGTAATGTGCACCTAAAATTTCCCTTGTCTATGAGACTGAATTTCGTAAGACACGCAGCGCCTGTATGTGGAACACCTTCACTTCAAAGGCATAGCGACAGATCTCATTTCAAACACCAACATTGTAAGTATGTCTTACTTGTAACTGTCACTCTCGAGGTGCTGTGCGCTGGTGAAGCGATTTGAATCATCACACTGGACTCGAGCACGTCTTCTGGGGAGTCTATTGTTCAGTGATTTCACAACCCTGCGTGTCTCCTCAGAACTTCCAATGTTCGGCGCTGTGCCACTCCACGTAGCTGTGATACATAGGGTCACGTCGTGCGTGCCGCCATTTTTTTTGCTGGTTATTGTTCGCGGAAATTGACTCACAGTGTTCACGCTATTACGGAGGAATCGTGTGAGGTGCTGTGAAAGGTAAAGAGATCGTGGTGCAAGGAGGCAGCACTTAATGGGGTAACTGACTCGGTACAATTAAGGGACAACTAACTGCGTTTTGTCTTCCGAAGACTAGCATGAAGGTGAGGTGTAGTGAGACAGTGTTGTGATGATCGAGAACAGTTCTTGACTGAACTTTGGAGTAACGTGTTTAAACACAGCGTATTTGGATTCTTCTTTTGGATTCTCAGTATTGTTACTCATCTCCTGTCATATTGGAACGTCGTTATGGAACTTTTCCCCTAATTGAACAGCTTAAACTTCAGTGACTTCCACCTTATCTCCACCTAGTAGCAACATTTTAATATTAGTATTGGATATTTCTCTTTGTTGTTCCTTATTTTAGAGTGATTATGTCTAACCAAGGTATTATTCCTCCTCCACATTTTTACAATATCCAGGTGCCACCTGTATGAACTGGGAAGATTGGAAGGAATCCTTTACTACATATTTGGAAGCTATTGGTGGAGAAGATTATATATCCAATAGAAAATTAGCGATTCTTAAACACCATTTGGGTGTAGAGGGAAGAAATCTTTTTAAAACTCTTCCTAAACCTGCAGCTCCCCCAAGGAATGGCAATGGTTCTGATTCAGATGATGAGGATGTATATGAAATAGCCATGGTCATGTTAGAAGAAAACTATGGAAAGAAACTGAGTACAGTTGTTGAAAGGCATACATTTTTTTCTCGTAAACAGTTACAGGGTGGAAAAATAGGACAATATGTTGCAGCATTAAGGAGGTTAGCTATCAATTGTAAGTTCATTGATTTACGAGACAATATCATCATTAGGGATCAATTAATTAATGCTACCAACAACAAAAAGGTCCAAGAAAAATTGTTAGATTTGATAGATCCTACTTTAGACAAAGCCATAGAAATTGCTTAAAGCAGTGAGCATGCGTCTCAATATGTCAAGGAGTTAACAAACACAGGATCTTCCAATGAATCGAATACACCATAAGTATGTGTAGTACATTTTTCAAGTGATAAAAAAGGAGGCAATACTGAAGGTAACAAAGTTGATAAAAAACTTTTCACGAGTGCTAACAAAATATGTTATAGATGTGGAAGTAACATACACTCTTCTGATGCTATGCATTGTCCTGCAGCGAAAAGTAGATGCTATAAGTGTAAAAGATTTGGACACTTTTCAAGGGTTTGCAAGGCGTCTGGTGTATCTCAATCTAAACCAGTTCTAAACGTGATAGGTAATGAATCCGGTACTAATTCCAATGAGAGCTATATCGGAATATTAGTAATTGATGAGGTCAACGATGTAGGTGCAGATATTAGTATCCATTACAAACCTCCTATTTCTTTTTTTTTTTTTTATATTTTTATTGCAAGTTGGTCCGGTTACAAACATATTAAAGGCAAACAGCAACATAAAGATAGCAGAAGGAATTCTTTGTGTGGATAATACATAAAAGAAAAAAAGAGAACAGAATTTTCCAGTCAAGGTTATGCATAGGGGAAAACAAGCAGCCTCTGATAATAACAAAAGAACAGCTACCCCGATTCCCCCTCCATCCATCGTTCCAACGATAACCAGATTTTTATTCCTAATGCCCTTCTTTTACACCCTTTAGTTCTATAGATGGCACGTTCTAAAACATACATGGCCAAAAGACGCGCCCTCCATGCAAAGAAAGAGGGCGGGTCTGGACTGATCCAATCTTGAGTCACACAGGAACGAAAGACCCCAATAGAAATGAATATCAGTTTTTTGTGATCATTGCCCAAAGATGCAGAAGAAACTCCAAACAGTACAAGATCTGGTGTAAGTACCACAGAGATGCCAAGTATCAAAGAAAGAAAGACTTGAATTTCAGATAGAATTGTACTTAAATGTGGAGACGTGAAAAACATATGCACCGCATCTGCAGCATGCCAGCCGCACCTACTGCATGAGGTGCCGGCCAATGAGCCCCATTTTGAGATTTTAGCTGGCGTATAATACAAATCGTACAACACCATATAGTGCTGTGTCCTGCTCCTTCCAGAGAGCAAAATAGAATTAGCCAAACAAATGGACTCCTCGATGTTATTGGAGTCCAATCCCAATTTCTCGGCCCACAATTTTTGTCTAAAAAGTAAGGATAGCAAGATATTAAAAAAGTAACCAATCTTTCTCTTTTGATACATGGAATCAATCAAAGGAGTCCGACATAACGATTCTCGTTCCTGCACCGTTAATGAGTTAAAATAAGGATGCCACTGCAAATATTTGAAATAGTCAGCATTCACAAGTTTGAATTTAACTTGAAGGTCCACAAATGCTATAATTTTATTATCCTGAAGAAGAACGCTAAATTGATTAATGCCCAAGTTGTGCCATCTTTTCATGGTGTAATCTGTGCCCGCAAATGGAAAAATATGATAGGACGTCAGGAGTGTATATCTCATGACTTTAGGGATAACAATAATGCGTTTGATAGATTTCCAAGCCCTAAAAGCAGCTTTTAAAATCTTGATTTTAGTTATTTTATAATAACTAGGCTCAACAAATTTTAACAAACAGCCCCTGGCCTCCACCTCTAGAGCCAGTTCATAAATTGACGGGGAATGCGAATCCAAAATCGGAGCCTTTTCACTGATTATTAAAGGAGTAATGAATTGCAACACTGATGCAAGATAATAATAATAATAAAAATATGGGATGCCCCAACCCCCCCAGCCTTTGGAAGTATCATTTTTTGATAAGCTCTTCGGTGACTTTTATAACCCCATAGGAATCTCCCTGTCATTTTCTCCAACTGTTTGAAAATGGAAAGAGGAAAATCCAAGGGTATGCAACGAAATAAATATAAGAATTTCGGCAAGACCACCATTTTCAACACATTATTTCTGCCATATAAGGATAAATGTAGGTGGTTAATACGCTCAAGTAAGGCATCAGATTTTTTTTATCATAGGAGCGATGTTCATTTCAGGAATCTGCGAGACTGGTGATGTGATCTTTATACCCAAGTAGGTTGCTATGGGGACTATATTAGGAAGCGCAGGAGGGTTCTGACCGGTCACAAGAATTTGTGTCTTTGACATGTTCAGTTTATAGCCAGAAAAAGCTCCAAACTGGGCTGCCAAAACTTCTATCTTTGGGATTGCATTTACTATATCCGTGGTGAGAACCACCACGTCGTCTGCGTATGCCAGTGCCCTATACTGTATACCTGCTGCCACAACTGGTGTTATATCCGGCGCAAGGTTTAGTTTATTTAAAAAAACATCAATATATATTGCAAAAAGCAACGGAGAGGACGGACACCCTTGCCTTGTGCCTCGGTAGATGGGAAACGAGATTGATTTATTCGCTCCAATTTTGATAGTAGAGGTGGGTGTTCTATACAAAGCTTTCAGTGCGCTAATGATGCCAGGTCCAAACCCCTTGAAGGATAAAAGGTCCCAAAGGTAGGGCATGCTACCCGGTCAAACGCCTTCTCGGCATCTAGCAGAGTGACCCCTACTGCTGTGCTTGTGCCCTCTGCCCAATCCAACAAAGCAATTACTCGGCGAACATGATCCGTGGTACCACGGTTAGGTAGGAACCCATGTTGCCATCGAGAAACTATGTTAGAAATTATCGATGAAAGCCGTGCCACAAATATTTTAGAAAAGACTTTGCTATCGGCATTGATAAGTGAAATCGGCCTATAAGATGCCGGGTCAGAGGGAGGTTTATCCTTTTTAATAAATGCCATAATGATTGATTGGCTCCATGAAGGAGGGGTATCGCCTTTCTGTGCCGCCAAGAAAGTAGTTAACATATCTTGTTTTAGGACATTTCTAAACATTTGATAAAATTCTAAGGGAATCCCATCTGTTCCCATGGCTTTACCCATAGCGAGAGAAAGTACCGCAGACTCTATCTCTTCCCATGTAATATCCAAATCTAAAATCTGAGCCTGTTCTAGTGAGTGTTTGGACACATTGTCATTTGAAATAAAATTCAGAAATGAGTGGCTAGAATAATCTAGGATATCTTGAGCATAGAGATTACTATAAAATTGGCAAAAAACCTCTAGAATCTCATCAGGTTTAGTGTGTACCTGACCTGTCTCGTCCTTAATTGAGCATATAAAATGTTATGCCTCTTTTTGACGCATCTTTTTTGCCAGGACTTTCCCTGAGTGTTCACCCATTTCATAAATCTGTGCCCTTATAACTGCAGACTGTTCTGCCAATTTTGCTGCAAAAACTTCATAAAGTTTTGCTTTAGCAATAGCTAATGAGGATTTAATGCTATCAGTGTCCTGGTTGGCCATGATGGCTGATGTCAACTTCTATTCACACTCACATACCGATTTATGTAAGAGACCCATTTTATTTCAAATGCATTTCTGTTTATTAATCGAGTATGATAAGGTCTCCCCTCTCACTCCGGTTTGAAGGCATCCCAAACTATTTTAGGGGAAGCACTCCCTCTATTAAATTGAAAAAATTCCATAATCCAATTTCCCATATATTCCAAGTATATTGAATCTGCCAGCAGTTTCCGATCGAATGACCTCCTAAATGTGGCATTTGTGTGGATGGCCAAACCATTCCCATGTGGGAAGATTCATGTTCTCCGTTTACCTTAATTGACAGACAAAATTGAGTAGGTTTGGGTTCAAAAAGTTTACACATCCCTGATGTGAATTCTGTAGGGTACTGCGGGCAAATATTTCCTGTTTTGGGTTATTTCACATCCAAGATCAAATTTCAGGACAGAGAAGCTATAGCCAAGATATATGTAGTGGAGAAGGGTAAGTCCTTACTTGGATGGAGAGAACAGAAAACCTTAAATATTATACTTAATCCCAATCATCCTGCTCAAGTATTGTTGACTGATTCTCATGAAGATAATGAATGGGTATCTAAATTCCCCAATTTGTTTAAAAAGGAACTAGGATGTTTAAAGAAGTTTAGACATCATATAATCTTAAAAAAGGGAACAGTTCCTAAGGTACTCAAAGTACAAAAGCTACCATTGAGGTTGAGAGGTCCTCTTAAAGACAAATTAAATAGGTTGTGTAAGGAAGGGATTATAGAACCAATATAGGCGTCAGCGTGGTTAAGTCCGATTGTTAACTCACGCAAACCCAATGGCTGTATCCGCATGTGTGTGGACTTAAGAGACTTAAATGAATGTATTTGGATTGATCGCTATCCTTTGCCTTACATCAATGAGATGTTATCTGGTGTCGACAATGGTACGTTTTTTTCAACGTTGGATCTATCAAGTACGGATCATCAGATCCTTTTGCAGCCTGAATCAAAACATTTAACATCGTTCATCACACCTGAAGGAGCATTTCAATTTGTCAGACTGCCCTTTGGTCTGGCTCCTGCTTCGGCAGTTTTTCAAAGGGTCATGCAGGATGTGCTGAAAGATATCCCATATGTGCTTGTTTTCCAGGATGATGTTTTGTTGTGGGGAAAGGATAAATAGGAGCACAACCATTTGATTGGAGAGAGTTTTAAACAAATTAGAACAAGCTTGTCTTACCATAAGCCAACAAAAGTTTAAACTTTGCAAAACGGAAGTCGATTACCTAGGTCATATTCTATCACAAGAAGTTGTTAAACCTAAATTTAAACTTGTGGAAGATCTAGAGAATGCACCTATTCCAGAGAATAAGGACCAGTTAAGCTCATTTCTTGGGCTGGCTGAATACTACTCAAGGTTTATTTACAATTTTTTCACCTGTGTGTTTCCTCTTCGTAAATTAATGAAGAAAAAGGCGTCTTATGTGTGATCTGATGATTGTCAACGTGGTTTCGAAGATGTGAAGAAAGCTGTGGTGAATGCCGCCGCTTTGAAACCATTCAATCCCAAAGATAGTTGCATTATTGTATATATATATTTTTTTTACTTCAGGAAAATCAGAGCAAAACAAAAATCCATTACATTCATACGGTCATGGGAAAATTTAGCATCATACATTTATTTATGAAAAACCAGAGAATCGAGAGAGGGAGGGAGGACAGAGGGCGGGGGCCGCACAGCGGGTTGGAGAGAGGAGGAGCCGGAAAGGGAAGAGGATATCCAAAAAGACAGAACAGAAGAAGAGAAAAAAAAAGAAAAAAGAAAAAACAATCATTTTAACTGTTTGCTTAGTTACCATAGTCCCCCCCATTCTCTCCCCCATCCTCCTGACCCCCCCCCGAGCCCATCTCTACCCTTCCATCAGATACCCCCATATTTGCTGGCCCTTTTTCCTTGCCCTATTCCCTTTGCACTTATATAGTGCAGTCTCCAGATTAAATATATGAAACAATCTAGCATACCAGGCCTGAAAAGTTGGGGGTCTTTATCTTTCTGCTTAGAAGCTATCATTATACGCAACACTGATATTACTATAAAACAAAAATACACTTGATTTACTTCCAAGTGAAGAGACTCATCCCAACCAAGCAGGATTAGCGTGGGAGTCAATTTCACTGGTCGTCCGATATTCTTATCAAGAAAAAAAGATTCAATCCCCTGTTTCACCTGCCCCAATTCCGGGCATTCTGCGAACCTATGAATCATGTCTGCAGGGCCTTCCCCACATCTTGGGCAATCATCGACTCTCTTTTCCCCCAAGCCCAAGGTTTAGCCAGTGTAAAATATAATCTATATATAGTTTTGAAATGTTGGGCCTTTAAATTAGCCGACAAGAGAATCTCCTTGGACAGCTCCAGGGACCTATATAGATCCACATCTTGGTTTCCCAATTTAGCTGCCCACCCACTTTCTACTTTGACTAAATCATCATTGCTGGCTTCCATCAGTAGGGCATATACTTCCTTCACTTGGAATTGCTTACGGACCAATATATCTAAGATTGTAGCGCTTAGATTGGAGGTAAGGTGCTGCATGACTGATTTAATGGATTCCCTTACTTGTAAAAACTTGAATAAACTCTGTGGGTCTATCTCACACCGGGCCTGAATATCCTCAAATGACATAATACCAGAAGAATTTACCAAATCCCCAACATAATTCATTCCCGCCTGTTACCATTTCCTGCTAATCTTATCATACCAGTAACTTGGAAAAAAAGATGACCTCCATAATAGAAGATAGCGGTGGATTTTTGGGATGTTTAATAGATTACTAGTACGCTGCCACACCCTCGATGCTGCTATCAATGGTTTAAATCGAGTTTTTTTGTAATAACTGCCCTCCAGTTGTCTAAGTAATATCCCTGCTGCTTGGTGCATTATTGTAACTGATGCTAAAGGGTATGGTCTAGGAGCCGTGCTGATGCAAATCCATGATGGCAAGGAACAAGTTGTAGCCTTTGCATCACGCACACTCAAGGGTGCTGAGAGCACATACACCACCATCGAGAAGGAGGCACTGTTGTGTTGGTTGGTTGTAGAACACTTCCGAAATTTTGTCTGGGGTACAAATTTTGAAGTGCACACAGATCACAAACCGCTTATTGACATATTTTCCACTACAGGTGCAGGGAGGGCCACATCTCGTATTTCTAAATGGATATATCGGTTACAGGAGTTCAATTTCACTTTGAAGTATGTTCCAGGTGTAAAAAATGTGAACGCTGATTGTCTGTCACTCCTACCTGTGGTTAAATCTGACAGTGAAGAAATCAATTCGGAAGCAAATGACTGGATTGTAGCTAATTTGGTGGATGTATGTCAGGCCATAGAGGAGGTAGATTGGAAGCGAGCAATTTCTGATGATGTCATTATGAAAAAAGACATAGAGTGTTTACCTATGAATGAAGGATGGAAACTCCATGAGGATATGTTACAATATAAGGAAGTCTCGTGTGAATTGTCAGTGGTAAATGGTATTTTGAGGAGGAATGACGGGTTAGTGGTTCCTACTTCTATGAGGCCTAGATTGATCGAACTATTGCATGAGGGCCAAGGTGGGATGACAGCCATGAAGAGGAAGGCAAGGAAAGATTTCTGATGGCCAGGGATTGACTGGCAAATAGAGAGATTTGTAAGAGACTGCGTGGCATGTTCATGTAGTGACAAAAGCTCATGTGTTGCAGGAGACTTCTATTCATCATGTGAATTGGCCAGAACATGCTTGGGAAAAAGTGGCCCTTGACATTTGTGGTCCCTTTGAGATTTTAGGTGTTGGTTGTAGTATGCCATTGTCTTGATGGATTATTTTTCAAAATGACCTGAGGTAACTTTTGTACTTGAGGTCAAATCTTGTGATATAATTGATTTTTGTGAAGAATTTTTTCGGAGAGAAGGATGCCCAGCTGAAATTTTAACTGACAACGGTCCCCAATTTTTGTCAAAGGAATTTGGTGAATTTCTTAAGAAATGGGGTATTAAACATTGCAAGATGCCTGTATGTCATCCCAGGGGAAACGGTTTAATTGAGCGCTTTAACCGTGTTCTAGGGGAGTGCATACAGATAGCAGTACAAAGTCATAGTTGCTGGAAGAGTTCTGTGAGAAATATGCTGTGGAAATATAGAATAACTCCACATTCTGCAACAGGAGAAACTCCTTTTTGTTTGTTAAAGGGTAGGGTTCCTTGTTCAATAGCCATACCAGCTTGGATGGGAAAGAATAGAAGGAAATGGGTGAATGAAAATGCCATAAGAACTAAGGTTGAGAGGTATCAATGTACGTATTAGCAGAAACATAATGAGAAATTACTCAAAAGACCGAGGGTGTTTGATTTAGATATGTATGTGAGAGTGAAATTGGGTACTACTCATTGCAAGGGAAATTCCAAATTATCTGATCTCAAGAGAGGTATACAACCTTTACAACGAAACTTTTACTACGAACTACCATTACAACGCAACTTTTACAACGCAAACTATTACAACGCATTGCTCTGGGGGGCGCTCTAGGATAGGGAATAGGTTAATTTACTATCCAATAACCTTCCCTACTATCCACGGGGACTGGAGTTGGAATAGTAAATTAAGCTATTCACTATCCAGCGCCCAAAAGCATTATGCGTTGTAATGGTATGCGTTGTAAAAATTACGATGTAAAGGTAGGCGTTGTAAAAGTAGGCGCTGTAACGTCATACATCCCTCAAGAGAATATTGGTGATCAATGGTAATTTCCTTAAACTTTCAGATGGAAAATGGTGAAATGCCAATTGTTGAGCCAAGGGCAATGAGACTGAGGTGCAGGAGTGGTTGAGGTTAAATTCCAATTCCTGTTATGACGATGAGTCAGGTGAGGTTTCCAACAAAGATTTCAATATGAGCTCTAATGTTCCAAATAGGGAATGTCATTTGCGTGGTACGGGATCCTGATTTCTACCAACAAAATTGCAAGACTATATTTGTAATTTGGTTTTTTTCATTTTAAAATTTGTTAAAGGAAGATGATATGTTGTATTCTGGATGCATTTATGTTCATATGTCATCAATGTGCTCGTGGCAGCTGTATCCTAGTAACTCAGGCTTCCACTACGAGAAGCCAGTTTGTTGGAGTCTCAGAGACGGAGGCAGGGGTGTGCTGGATGGGAGGTGTCAGGGGTTGCTGTTACTTAACTTAATAAAGCTATTCTTCAATTATACTGACGTCCTCTCTTCAAACGTTACCATGGCAATGGTATGCTTTTTAAGCATCCTAGCTTGACGTCTTTTGTTATTCTGGCATTTTTGTCCTGGCAAAGATAGAGGAAGGTGCTGAGTTGGTTTCTGCTCACGCTCGAGAGTCTTCTGGGTCTGCGGACACAGTCCCTTCCCTGGCTGTGATCCAACAGATGATTCCTACTGCTGTTGCTGCCACTTTGCATGACAGGGAGTCTGTTCCTCAATCTAAAAAGGCTAAATGTGACCCTGGTCCCTCTCAGGACTCTGATGGGGAGGAGGAGGTAGAACTTAAGGGTTGTTTTGTGCAGGGCTCGTATCTTAAGGATGTTCTTCAGCACATGTCTGATGTTGCTGTAGTAGACACAGATTTCATTTCCCAGTATCAAAAGAAAGAGCCGGAGTCATTGCTGCTCCACTACTCTGTCTTGAAGTTGGTGGATCCCACTGTGAAACACACTTTTCCCACTGCAAATTTTTCCATTACAGCTGCTACATATTCCTCCTATGCCATCCATTCTTTTTGGAAAGACTTCCAATCGTTGTCTGAGTGGTTGGACCAGGGCGAAGACGTTTTTCCCACTCTTGCACTGATGGAGCAACTAATGCGACACCTTTCTGACATTTCCTTTGGTTTCTTGAGGGGAGCAGCTTCTACGGCTGGGTCTTCTTATCACCAATTGTGGTTACGTTCTTGGAAGGCCGATGCTGCGCAGAAGGGTTTGCTCATGAAAATCCCTTTTTCTGGAGTTAAGCTTTTTGGTGCTCCCTTGCAGAATATGGTCAAGAAATCTGCGGTGGATCATAAACTGTTGGCTCGGGAGAGAGCAGGGCGTTCACGCTTTTTTGGGGCTCATAGGGCCTTTGGTCCTGCTCGTTAAGGGCGGGCTCCTCAGCCCTTTCATGGAAGGGGGCATGGCCAGGGTGCTCCTTCCTCTGACAAGTCCTGGTTCCCTGCCACCTCTTCCTCCCCTTCTACTCCCTCCAAATCATGACTGGGTTGCTCCAGGAGTGGGTCCTGTGGGGGGTTGACTGTCTCTCTTTGTGGACAACTGGATGCAGACTGTGTCGGATGAAAGTGTTCTTCAGGTGGTGTTGTAAGGTTTTCACCTTGGGTTTGTCCAGACTCCCCCAGACTTTTTTAGGGTCACTCCTTGCCCCAGGGACTCTCGGAAGAAGGTGGCTCTGTTGGAAGGCATCCGTTGTCTTGTGGAAAAGGGCGCTGTCATTCCAGTGCCTGTGGATCAGCGGGGGGCTGGGAGTGTACTCTATTCTCTTCCTGATAGAGAAACACACCAGGGACTTCAGACCAGTGTTGGATCTGAGGTGGTTGAATTGGTTCATTCCTCCCATAAAATTCAAGATGGTGTCCTTACAGGTGATCCTCCCTCTGATAAATCAGGGGGATTTTCTGGCTTCCATTGACCTTCAGGATGCTTATCTGCATGTTCCGGTCCATCTTGACTCTTAGAAGTTTCTCCGATTCTGCTTTATGGGCCAACATTTTCAGTTCAAGGTATTACCCTTTGGCCTGTGATCCTCCCTCGGGTCTTTACTAAGGTTCTGGCCCCTCTGATGGGGCACTTACATGGGAAGGGAATTAAGATCTTTCCTTACCTGGATGATTTGTTGATTTTTGCTTCTCCTTTCTCCAAGGCGGAGCTCCATGTCCAGGAGGTTTGCCAGGTCCTGGAGGGTCATGGATTTCTGGTGAATCGGATAAAGTCCTGCCTGGTTCCTTCTCAGGATCTGACGTACAATGGGGCTCATTCCAGGACTCAGTTGGGGTTGGTGTTCCTGCCTTCTGCACAACAACTTACTCTGATGTTGTAGATTTGGTCCCTGTTGTCAGGGACTTGCCCTCCTGTGAGACTGTGGTTGAGGGTCCAGGGTATGATGTCCCCCTCCTTGTTGGTGGTTCATTGGGCTTTTCTCCATTTGTATTCTTTGGTGAACCATGTTTTGTCTCATTGGCACCCCTATGGTCAGGATTTCAATCAGGGGGTTCCTGTGTCAGCCCAGGTGAGGGAGGATCTGGGTTGATGGTTGGTCGACGAATATCTGTCCAGGGGTCATCCGTTTCTGATTGTTCCCTCTCAAGTGGTCACTAAGGATGCCAGTCTGTTAGTCTGGGGGCTACTCTGAATGACTCTTCGGTGCAAGGCATGTGGTCAAGGGCTCCGATGCCTTGTTCCTGCAGTTACAGGGAACTGAAGGAGGTTCTGTTGGGTCTATTGGCGTTTTCTGCCTTGCTGGCGGGTCACCATGTTCAGTTACGTATGGACAACCAGGTGGTCATGTCCTATATCAATCATCAGGGGGGTTGCAGGGTTCGTTCCCTCAGTTGCCTTATTTGTTCCTGGGTGGAATTGAAGTTGGCATCCCTGTTGGCGGTTTATCTCCCGGGCAGGGAGAATGTGGTGGCAGACTGTCTGAGCAGGGTCTTTCCTTCCATTGGGGTCTTTGTCTCTGACCCAGGTGATGTTCCAGACATTGCAGAGGAGGTTTGGGTGCCCGGTGGTGGACTTGTTTAAGTCTCCGGACAATACCAAGATCCAACTTTTCTGCACAATAATGCCTTGTCCAGAAGCTTGGAGGGTGGATGCGATGTCCTTTCTGTGGCAGAGGGGCCTCTTGTATGCCTTTCTGCCAGTTCCCCTGATTCTGGCAGCGTTGCAGAAGATCAGGAGGAAGGAGACGTTGGTGCTTCTGGTGGTTCCGGGTTGGCGCCGCAGCCCGCGGTTTCCTCTGTTGTTGGAGTTGCCGGTGCATCCGGGTTGGATGTTGCTATTCCTTCCGTATCCATTGATGGGCCCTCTAGTTCGTCTTCCGGTGGTACGGTCCATGGGTCTTCAGGCTTGGCTGTTGAACTGTGTTCCCTGATCCAGAGTGGTTGATCCTTTGAGGTTGTGGGTCTTGTACATCAGTCCAGGCGACCCTTGACTTTGAAGTCTTACGCTAAGCATTGGTACAATTTTGCGAGTTGGTGTGTGTGCCATGGTTGGTCTGTTGAGAGTTTGGATCCGACTAGGGTCCTGGATTGTTTTAAAGATGGTTTTGATTTGGGCTTAGCCCTTTCTACCCTCCGTGCTCAGTGGGCTGCCATTAGAGTTTTTCATGGTCTCTCTTTTATGTCTGTGGAGCCCTTGGTGGCTCATCTTTTCAAGTCTCTGGCCTTTCAAAGCCCTCACCCTCCTCCCCCGGACCTTCCTTTGGTATTGCAGACCTTTCAAGGGGTTCTCTTTGAGCCCGTGAAATAGATGGACTAGAAGTTTTTGACACTGAAGGTGGTGTTTTTGGTGGTTATTGCCTCTGCCAGACGTGTTGGGGAGTTGGTGGCTTTCCTGGGGTCTGCTCCTTTTTTGCGGATTTCGGCGGATAGGGTGGTCCTGCGGGCTCATCCTACTTTTGTGCCTAAGGTGGACTCTTTCTTTCATCATTCTGCGGAGGTGGTGCTCCCTGTTTTCTGTCCTGTTCCTTCGTCGGAGGAGGAGTCTCGTTGCACCTTTTGGATGTTAAGCGTGCTTTGGGGATTTATTTGTCTCGCACGGCTTCTTTTTGTAAAGTGGATAATTTGTTTGTCACTTTTGGTCTGGCACGGTAGGGCCTGAAGCTGTTTTTTCCACTCTCAGTCGGTGGATTAAGGAGGCTATTCTATTGGTGTATGATGTCCAGTCGGTGGTTCCCTCTCATCTTATTCTGGGGTGTTCTACTCGTTCTGTTGCTGTTTCTTGGGCCGCCTTTAAAGGTGTTTCTGTGGAGGATATTTGCAGGGCGGCCACTTGGCTTTCTCCTCATACCTTCATGTCTCATTACAGGCTTGAGATTGGGGGTTGTGCTTCTGTTGCTTTTGCCTCTTCGATTCTGGACTCTGTGGTTTCTTGAGTTGTGCCTCTCTCCATTGTTGTCAATAGCATTTTTTTTTATACTGCCTTCCATGTGTGGGCTGTGTTTACTATCCATGATTTTGCTTTGGTATCTGCTCATTGGTTATTACTGTGGCGAGGAAGACGGAGGAGGAGGTAATGCCCTGGGTACTAACCTCGTAATCTTCATTGCTCCGAGTCCTAGTCTTCCTTGCCACAGTATAGTTTCCCTTCCCTCCCGGACCTCTGTTGTGGCTTCATGTCTACAGCTTTGTTTACAGGTCGTGCTTTGGATGATGTATCCTTTTATGTAATTGGTTGTAGCCACTGGGGGCCATATTGGAGGGATAGGGAGACTAGTATGTTAACAGAATGCCCATTGGTTATTACTGTGGCGAGGAAGACTCGGACTCAGAGTAATGAAGATTACTGGTAAGGAATCAGGGCATTTGTGAGTGCCTATGATTACATGTGCTGGCTTTGCTAATGCTTGTTGTAGGTGTAACAGGGGGAACATGAAGTACAATACATTGTGAAATAATACATTCCCGATTAGTATTTATTTAACGATTTTTTCTTATCTCCAAATGTTGGATGTTTTCTAAATCTGTTAAAGATGAAATAACATTTTAGCATGCTAAGGCCAATTTAACTTATGCTAATCACAACTCTGCTTATGTCCCAGTTTCCCAAACTATAGAATACATGAGCAACCATTAGTGGAAAGCAATTATTATGTGTGTTTAACGAGAAACAGTTCGACAATAAAATACTTAGTAATACTTTCTGCAGTCACCCACCAGATGGCAATGTTTCCTCATGATTGGAAATACAGTGTCAGATGGACGAGCACCGTGAGTTTTCAGAACAAGTAATTCCGCGTTGGCGGTATTTTGGTGTATAATAAAATTGGTGCCTTATGTTTATTCTTGGCGAGGAAGAGAAGGAGTTTAGGTGCATAATTGTGTGCATAAGGAGTTTAGGACATAATTATGAGGTGTTTTCTCGTCACTTGTACATGATTTTGAATAATTTATTGGCCTCAAAGAATCCATGATGGAAAGAAAATTTGCTGTAATTGTCTTGTGCTTTTCACAGGATGACTGCTAAAATGAGCACCAGTCTCCTTTCACGTAAACATGATTTGCGACGTGGATTCTTTGTTAGATGTTCTCACAGCAGCGGAATGTAATCCGGAGAATATTATCCGATGCTATAACTTAAAAAGTATGAAACGGTCATCACAGGGAGACAAAGACACAATGGTTGTTTGGTGGTCTACGTTATACAAAGAAAGATACCGCCCTCTGTGTACCAAAGGTGACAGTGCGGGCCATGGTGATATCACAACGCTTAAATAATGTTACCTTTAACTAATTACCTATTTTTCCTATCACATTCGCATTCTTCAGTCTTACTGGGTATGCAATAAATATCCTCTTATAGCAAAATTAGACACAGAAGCAATATATACATCCTGAATAAACTTCAGGAAAGTACTCGACACGTATAAAGTTAAGGATTAAATACGTAGGCATCAAAGAGCCATACTCGAAGATGGCTTCAAAAAGCCTGGGGCCTCATTTATGAAAAGTGACGCATCGCTGCGTGAAAAACAGCAATGCGCCACTTTTCACTGCGCCCTCCTTGCGACACCAATGATGCATCATATTTACAGTATGACGCATCATGTCGCAAGGAGTTACAGATACATCAGTATTTCTGACGTATATGTAGGCGCAAAAATGACGCATTGGTGGAGTGTGTCACAAAAGTGACGCAACTCCAGCAATGTGTCCTTTCACATGGGGAAAGCCCCATGTGAAAGGGCCTGCGTCAGTCTTACGCCTGCTGTGAGGCAGGCGTAAGATTTTGACGCATTTGAGTCCTAGAAGTGGCGCAGTGAAATCTCATAGATTTCACTGCGTCACTTCCATGACCCTTCCTTGCGTCAATACGCCCCCTCTTGCATACATTATACCTGGCGCACGTATAATGTGGCGCAGGGGTTTACAAAGTGACGCATCTACCTAGATGCGTCACTTTGCAAATATGGCGCAACAAGGCGCTTTTTTTACGCCACTGGTGCGTCACAAAAAGTGACGCACCGGCGGCGTAAAAGTGACGCACAGCCTCATAAATGAGGCCCCTGATATTTATTGTCATTGGTTACTTTTCTGCCTTCAAACAGCATGATTTGAATTCAATGAAAGAGATCCACCTCCCCTTACAGAAGAATTGCTTCAGGTCAGAAAAGCAATTTAAAAAGGCACTGCTTAATTTGAGCCAGTGGGTTCGGTGCTCAGCACCAGCACATAATTGTCAACACCGGCGCTTTAATCGCTTTTCACACGGTGCGCTGTCTGGCTAATTTAGAGATGACCACACAGGTGATTAATATTTCAATAAACATTAAAAATGACAATTACCTGCCGCCTAAGCCATTCTTATAGCTCTGGGGGCATGAAATAGTCCGAAATGTCACACTTGTAGGATTGTGGTGGTTAGTAGTTGTGTTGTTACTATCATTGGCAGCATAGCAGGGGCAATGCAATGCAAGCTGCAGTGGCCTCCTGACGAGAGCCCTGGCACTTATATTTTCACAAATTAAGGACTGTAAAAAGATTAAATTAAAAAAATAGCTTTGAGAAGATTGCACCAAAGGCTAGATATGTAAGAGTTTGTCTTTGATGTGGAGAATAGTCTATTTTGTTCAAGTATACCTGCTATCCAGAGGGCAAACCTGAACATCTTTCTTTTATAAATTAGCAGAGCGACGAGATGACGAGAATGTTGTAACAAAATAACGAGGCCTGGCAACATTTGAAAACATTTTTTTACTGGTACCCAAGCACTGAGATACTTTTCCAAATTTCCCTGCAACTGACTTTTTTAGGTGCCTAAGGAATAAAGGGGAATTAAAATCATCCACTAGTTTAATTTACAGTGGAGCCTATTTGGCTACACAATGAGGACCCACAAGTCAGTAGTTGAGAATATGCATAGATTTATTACAAATTCATCGTCAAGTTTTTGTACACTAATCTTAAGAATACCTTGTAAAATACAGAATCACTACTGGCAGGCGAAATCATCTGAGAATGTTAAGTCTTAATAAAAATGAAGCATACAAGAAATTCAGTAATGGCAATGCAGAAAATGAGAAATGGGGGAGTATATGTACAAGTGATTCGTGCCTTTGGAACTTCACTTTTACCGGCATTCAGTGGCACAATGCCCTGCTCCATATTTACAAAGTGACCTTAACCGCATGCGCGCGGCTGCTTTTCCCGCTGTACGCGGCGTTTTTTAAAAACGCACGTTACATGATGAGCTCAGCTCGTCATCAGCGTGCGAGCGGCGCAACTCAGTTAAGGAACTTTTTCTGACTTAACACCGCTTTGTAAATATGATACCCTTTCATGCAGGTATCTGCGTAAAAGGGGAAACATCCTTTACAACGCAACTTTTACCACGCAGTGCCTTTACGACGCAACTATTACAACGCATGTCATTACAACGCATAGCGCTGGGGGGCGCTCTAGGATAGGGAATAGATTTAATTTACTATCCAACACCTTCCCTACTATCCACGGGGACTGGAGTTGGAATAGTAAATTAAACTATTCACTATCCAGCACCCCTAAGCATTATGCGTTGTAAAGGCATGCGTGGTAAAAGCATGCGTTGTAATGTCATACATCCGCGTAAAAGGGGCTTGCAATGGATGTTGCTGTGGGAGTTCCACCGCAACTCCTATTGCTTTTTGATGCTGCCCTAGATTTATATGGATCTGTAAAACTGAGGAAGCGGCAAAAACTAACGCCATGCAAAAGCAGGCATTTTATTAGTGCAACAAAGAGAAATACTTTTATTTCCCTCGTTTTTGCTTTTTCTTTGTGTACTGCATTCTGCGCCAACACTAACTGAGCCGGGGCAGCAGTCTCTTGCATTTGGTAATGGTCACAGGCCATGAGAAATTAGTTCCAAACGAGTGCACTGAGATGGCTGCCCATGGATTTGAAGATGCTTGGTGGGTGAGAGAGAGGTTTTAGGTACTCTGAGCCTTCCCAGAGATGTATCCTCAGCTTTCTCATTCTCACTGCTCTCACTGTGGATCATTCTAGTTGCAGTCATAGCATTGTAATACTATGTGTAAGGGTTTCATGGGTCTGTGTCCTCCGTCCGTAATACCAGCAAATAAACAAAACTTGATCCACTTGGTCTACCCTTTAGACAAGCGTGTGTGGAGTCCTTTAAATACAGGATCCAGGGTACCTGTGAGTGCAAGAGCAGGCTAATGCCCTAATATGATTACTTCCATTCAGAATAGTGTGCTGGAAGCATTTCTTAATATGTCATTATAATTCTAAAATATAAATGCATATTTTGAAGATGTATGCTATTAGAACAATGGAATGGCTCGGCAGGGCTCTACTTAGCGAAGGAATTATTTTGAACAGGGAAAGCCCATCTGGCGTCTTTACCCACTCTATGACCTTTGTCGCAAACACATTACAAATTCTCTAAAACAAACCTTGAAAAAGTCCCATTATACATACTCTAAAGCTCAACAAGTGTGCCAGCCATATCAAAACTACGTAGACTGTACCCAGAATGTCCTAAGAAACTTGTGACACTACAGTGTTAGTTCTGTCAACAACAAAAAATTGCCTTAACAGTACAGTGACCTCAACATGTGTATCTGTACCATTGAGTTATATCAATATAATAAGAAATACGGAATTAGACTAGCACGGTTTCCTTAATGTAATTCTTAATATTAAGGCATTGGTCTGTTCCTATAGTAATAGATACCCTAAGGGCCACATGTATCAAGCAATTTTGCATCCGTGAACACGCCGATTGGCAGAATTGACTCATTTGCAAACGCAAAAAAAGGCTTTTCCCATGCATCAAACCCTATTTTGCAATTTGGTAACCTGTTACCAAATCACAAAATGGGGTTGCGGTTCGGTATTCAGGGTGTTCCTTCCAAATACCGAACCATAACGATATGTAGGAATGTTTTGTGAACATGAATGCAGTCGCCAAACATTTGCATTTTACCACCAACTTCAAGTTGGTGGTAACCCATTCGGAAACAGGACGGGTTCCCCAAGTATGCAAAAACTTTTTTAAGAGCAGGCAGTGGTCCGTGGGACCACTGCCTGCTCTTAAAAAAATGAAAGGAAAACGTTTTTTCATTTTTCTTTTTGTAAAGCAGCCCACAGGAAAACAGGCTGCTTTACTAAAAATAAAGATTGCTTTATTTAAATACAATCATAGATATGGTGGTCTGCTGACCTCAGCAGGTCACCATCCCTGTGATTTCTGTGATTTCTAATGGGTCGCAAATTGCGAACCACTTCATTAACATTCATGAGGTAGGTCATTAGCGACCCACTGGGAATCAAAGAAAGTGTTCAACACACTTTCATGCATGCTGTTTTGCGATTTCCTAATTGCGACTTGCAAGGATTCACAATTAGCGTATTGCAAAAAGGTTTCTTAATACATATGGCCCTTGGGGCCATATGTATGTAACTTTTTTAAGGTCAGAAACGGCCCGATTCGTGGAATCCGTTCGTAGAATCCGTCCGTTTGCGGCAGGAAAAAAGGCTTTCCCAATGTACCAAACCCTAATTTGTGATTCCTTATTAGGAAGAGGTGTGTTTAGGGCAGCCCTTCCTGATACCAAATCGCATCGGTATGTAGGAATGTTTTGTTACCGAAATGCTGTCACAAAATAATCGCATTTTACCACCTACTTCTAGCAAGTGGTAACCGATTCGCAAATGGGAAGGGTTCCCCAAGGGACCCTTTCGCTTTTGTGAATGTATGCAAAACCTTTTTTAAATGCAGACAGTGGTCCCACGGACAACTGCCCACTCTTAAAAAATGAAAAGATAACTTTTCATTCTTTCCTAAATGCAACCTGTTTTCCTTTAAGGAAAACGGGCTGCATTTAAAAAAAAAAAGATTGCTTTATTTAAAAGCAATCATGGACATGGTGGTCTGCTGACCCTAGCAGGCCACCATCCCCGTGATTTTAGCGATTCCTAGGGGTTCGCAAATAGTGACCTACGTCAATAATATCAGTGAGGTAGGTTAATTCGCGACCCCTTACAAATTGCTATATGAAACTCTTGAAGTTTCATACATTTGTAATAGCGATTGCCTAATTGCGATTCACGGGAAATTGCAATTAGGTAATCGTTATTACAGATGTTGATACATGTGGCCCTCAGACTTGGTTTTAAAAATGTGCGAGTGAGGCAGTGTGGGCAGGGTTATTGTGTGGTGCAGGATGGGAGTGGGGAAGCTGTGTCCTCTCGTGTAGGAGCATTCGGCCAGATTCATGAACCGAAAATCGGCTCGCAAAGGGCCAGATTCTGAGAATCTGGCCCTTTGCGAGCGCAATTATTGCATTTGGGATTCATCATCCCAAATGCAATAATCGCTATTATAGAATTCGCTATTGTGCGAGGAATTGCATTTAAGGAATCTCTATTAGAGATTCCTTAAATGCAATTCATCAACCAATTTTAAATTGCGAATTCGCTATATTTGGCCGCTATTTACCACGAAGTCTACCTTCAGGGTAAATAGCGAAAAAATAGATTAAAGCACTTTAGTGCATTTTTTCTTTTGCATGTTACACACACACATGTCCTTTCGACATGTGTGTGCGCAACACCTGTGTAATGTTGCATTTCAGGGGTGCTACAGGGTGTCCTTTGGACACCCCTGGCACCCTTGAAATCGCATCCTTATTTGCGATTAGCAAATTGCTAATCGCAAATAAGGAATAACTCCCTTTTCATTCCTATGGGCCTTTAGGGGAGTTATTCCTTATTTGCGATTAGCAATTTGCTAATCGCAAATAAGGAATGTGTAGGATTCGCAATTTATTTAGCAATTCCTACATGGATCCCGTTTTGCAAGTCCTTAATAGCGATTCCTTATGAATCGCTATTAGGGGCTCGCAAAACGGGAGAATGATGAATCAGGCAGATTGTGTGCTATCCTGCGGGGTGCTGGAGGAGGCAAGCAGAGGCCAGGATACACCTCTTCCCTCAGACCCTGACACTTCCCTCTGTGGTTTTATTGGATGCCAATATGCACCCTGTAATACCATGTCCACTGTTTCCAATTAGGTTCTTATTGGTTGTGAAAAAAAAACAGGCCAATTATAGCAGGATCCCTTATAATTAAATGGTCTTTCTTTCGCTTTCCTCGAAATGTATTGGACTTTACATTTGGCGGCCCCTCTTCTACGTGTCAATTTTTAAGTGTGGTGGCAAAATTTCCCAGTCTTGAACTACTGCACAAATATAAGGTGTGGCATTTTTGGTGCATTTCCAAATGTTGTTTTAAAGTTGTTACAGCTTCAAAGCTCCTTGCTGGAGCTAAGATATTTTGCAGTAGGAATGCGAAGGATTCTATTGTGTAGAAATGTTTAATCTTAGTCCATATTTAAAGGAACAAGATGTGTTTATCCATGAACAAAGGAACTTGAATGGGGAGGGGTGGGTCAAGAAACGCTCAGCCTAATATCGGGCTAAAAGTCATTTCACATGATAAAGAGGCACAGACTGAGGCAAAGGAAAACGTAAAAATCCTAAATTCCCAAGGCAAATCATCCCCATTCCTTCTCCTTTTGTGAAACACATATGTGATTACTACTGGCACTGGGACCTATGTGTTATGCATAGTGCACTGGTTTAATGGTAATAGAGGGCTTATACAAAAGAGTATATTAAGGAATATAAACAAAAATTTAGAGCCTCTAGTGCGGTGCATCCATCCCAGATCTTCTCATGTGTTCCTAAAAAGAGCAATTAAATAAGAAGCTGGGGGGTGCTGCACCACTTTCAGGTGAAGATTTGCTTTCCCTGAACTGAGGTAGGAAGTTTGAAAAGTTCAGGAGTGGGGATATTTTCAGCAAGGGGCCTATGGTTGGTCCCAGGAATTCCCAGCAACTTTTTTCCAAAATCAAAGCAATTTATGCAGTGCCAATGCTCCATGTGTGCTGTAATGCCTGCAGCTTATGGCTTCCACCAAGGGCGGAGCAGTCAGTGGCCAATCCCAAATCAGCCATGGACTTCTGCACAGTCATGACAAGCCATTGCAATGATGCATCCAGGAGAGTGGTGATGTGCGGAATCTGCAGTTAGATGCAGTATCCAACAGAAAGAGTGTTACCTAAGGTAAGTAACTAGTTCATAAAAGAGCTGTTAGAATTGGGGGTCTCTATTTGGTAGAGGTAGGTACCTTTGTCCAAATGGGGACCCTTACTTCTAGTCAGTGTAAGGGGGATACACACTTTAGATAACCCCTGCTCAACCCCTTGGTAGCTTGGCACGAGCAGACAGGCTTATCCCAAAGTCAATGTGTAAAGTATGGGTGTCTCTCTGGCGTTAGCGAGCTTGGTCGATCGACTCGGGCCGGCGGTGGTGTCAGGCACGCAGCCTTTTAAATAACCACTGCTTCTGGGTATCACGGCAGGGTTCATGAGGATCACAGTGCAGGCAGGGCTGCGTGCTGACACACGCACACAGTGTCACTGCGACTCGGGCCGGCGATGGTATCTGATACACAGTACTTGGAATAGTCACAGCCTCTGGATATCACTGCAGGCTTCACGAAGGTCACAGTGCAGGTAGAGCTGTGTGCAGACACACACACACAGCGTTGATGAGATAGTTTTGGAAACTTTGATCTTCCTGAGTTTCCACAACAGGAGGCCAGCTCACACAGGCCCTTGGAGACTCCTTTTCAAGCAGGGGGAGGACACAGCACACAGCAAAGTCCCTTGTCCTTTCCTCAGCGGCAACAGAAAACTGTAGGCCAGCACCAGACACACAGCAAGGGCAGCACATCTCTTCAGTCTCTTCATCTGTCCTCTTTGGCAAAGGTTCCTCTTGATCACAAAGTAATCTAACATTCAGGGGTTTCAGCTCTAATATTTAAACCCCAAAGGGTCTTCGTTCGCTTTGTGTAAGGGGCTCTGAGCCCAGTCCAAACCAGTTCTTGGTGCACTCTGCCAGTGCACAACTTCTTCCTTTGTCAGTGAGGGCCTGAGTCCCAGACACACGCCAGGAGGTGGCACCAGTCTTTTGTGGAGGACAGGCACAGCCCTATTCAGGTACAGGTGCTACTCCTCCCACCGGTCCAAATGCAAATCGGCCTATTCAGCCTAGTGCTGACTCACCCAGACTCCTGGAGCCAGGACACCTCACCAGCCCCTATCACTCCCAAAGCCAGACAGTCAATCCACAACCAGGCAGAGGCACACAGAAAGGTTGAACAAGAAAAATAGCCACTTTCTAAAACTGCTTTTTCAAAAACAGAATTTAAAAACCATCCTTTCTAAAAGATGTGTTATTAAATTCTGAGTTCAAGGATACCAGACTCCAATTTTCTATCTTACTCCTATGGGAAGATATGCTTGTAAAATGTTAGAGAGCATTCCCCATTCTGTTCTATGAGCAAGATAGCCTTTCAATAGTGACAAACAAAATTGGCAGTATTTCACTATCAGGACCTGTTACACAACTCAGTACATGTCTTACCTTTCAGACACAATGCACCCTGCCCAGAGGGGTACCGTGGGCCTTCCATAGGGGTTTCCTACGTGCATGGAAAGGAAAGGGTAGGGCCTGGCAAGTGGGTGCAGTTGCCAGGTCGACATTGCAGTTACCAAACTGTGTACAGGCACTGCGGTGGCATGCCTGAGACATCTTTTCCGGGCTATGCATGTGTGTGGCGCACTCAGCGCTGCAGGCCCGTGCGTAGCATTTGGTTGACCAGCCCTGGCACAAGTGGTGCACATTACTAGGGACCTACTAGTAAACCAAATATGCCAATCAGGGAGCACCAATCATATTCAAACTTTACACAGTGAGGACTTGCACTTTGACACTGATCAGCAGTGGCAAAGTGCCCAAAGCATCTGAGCCAGCAAAACGAAATGCAGCACAACATAAAAAACACAGGAGGTAGAGGCAAAAAGTCAGGGAAAACCACACCAAGGATGCCAGGTCTAACAAGAGCTACGTGAAATTACCTCCTCGTCCATCTTCCCTTCCCATTCCTTACACATGAGCAGCTCAACTGCTCCACAGAAACCTATTACCTAGCTGAGGTCAAATACTTCCCCCAATATGGCTCTGCCTAGCCAGCATGCATTAAGAGGGAAGTATGTCACCAGGACTGCCTATTCTTTTCTTTCTGTGGCTGCAGATACGTTGCCTAGCGAGGTCTGGTACATTTTCTTTACTTTTATATGTCGTAGTTCTTTTGCCTACCGTGATCTGCTCTAGCAGTCACTGTTTTCAGGGAACCTGGTCGCCCTGCACATCGGGCTTTGGTTCATGATGTGGTTTGCAGCGCTGAGTGTCCTTCCATATGTTTCGGTCCCCGCAGATACAGCAGCTGGTCTCCCTTTCAGCTATGTTTGTTCCTTATTGAAGCATCCACCCACTTATACTGCTTTTGGGCTCACTGGTGCTTCCTGTATGCCTCGGCTTCCACAAGTGGTCAGGGGCCACAAGAATTTGATTCCTTAGAAACAGGTCCAATGCAGGGAGCGCCCATTTTCATGTTTGTGGCAGTTATGGAGCCAGCTGCCTCATGTGGCTCTACGGGGGTTCCAATGATGGAAGTTCTTCTGCACATCGTGATTAATGAGTCTGTGGAGGCAACATTCAGTGCCAGGGAAACTGTCAGTCCTCCAGCTAAAATACCTAGGCCCACCCCCCTGGTAGACATGGATGACCCTGATGAGGAGGAAGGATGGAGGGGTCGCTTTGTGCAGAGGGCTGAGTTCTCTGATCTATTTGCCCTTGTCAAAGGCAATCTGGGTTTTACTTCTCCTGTGGTGCAAGAGGTGGAGGATGATTTTTTTACATAGTACCACCAGCTCGATCCTGACTCTACCTTTGTATTGCCTTGATTTTTGAGCAAACGTTACGATTAGGAAGGGGTTTCAAAGAAATTCCCACAGTCAGTCAAATTGGATAACCTGATTGCTGACCTGTCTTCCCAGGGCATAGTACTTTCGGATGACTGCCTTCCTTACGACCCCATCGACAAGAAGGTGGAGGGTGTTGATAAAGGATCTTACCCTGCCTTCAATTTTTCTTTCAGAGCAACAGCCTATTCCAATTATATGGTTCAGTCCCTTTTGAAATATTTCCAGGCTCTTTCTCTTCAGATGAGTGAGGGTGAGGATGAGTCCTCTCTGTTGGCTGTACTTGTCCGACATCTCCTTCAATAACTTGTATGCACCTACTGCAGCATCAGGAGCTTCCATTGCGGCTTGTCACCAAATATGGATGTTTGAGGAGTTGGAGAAGCAGTCAGTAGAGAATCAGAAACTAGTGTCTCCCTTTCTCCCGAGGTAGGGCTTTTGGGTATCGCCACGCTTTTAGGTATCGCCACACTTTTGATTTTCCTCAGGCCAGGGGTGCTAACCAGCCCTTTCATGGTTGAGGTCTTTGCCAGGGTCCCCTGGAAGTGACAAGTCCCAGTCTTCGTCCACTGGTACCCCACTGCTACTTCTCCAAAGTAGTGACTTTCTGCCCTTACCAGTTAGAGCCGGCTCACTTCTTTTATCACCAATGGCAGGGTTTTTCCAATGTCTGGTTGGTTCGGACTGTGACCTCTGGGTACTGGATCGAGTCTTCATCTTGGGGTGTTCAAGGAGACTTCTCTACCCCTGAATCCCATAAAGTAGGGAGCTTTGCTGGAAGATGTTCAGCTTCTCTTGGAGAAGGTAGCTGTCATCGAGATTCAGACCCTGGAAAGGGGAATGGGTCATATTCCATCCTCTTTCTGGTTTCAAAGAAGTACACCACAGACTTCCACCCAGTGTTCACTCTCAAAGGGGTGAATCTGCACACCATTACTTCAAAATGGTAATTTTGCAGTCGATACTCCCTCAACCTGATGGATGCCTACCTGCACATACCCATCCATGCTTTGAATCAGCTGTTTTGGCGCTTTGCGGAGGGCTCATGGCACTACCAGTACTGGGTGCTTCAGCCGTTTGTCTGCGCCAAGGGTTTTTACAAAACTCTTGGCCCCCTGATGGGTATTCTCCATTCTTGAGGTATTCAAGTGTATTCTTACCTTGATGATTAGCTGATTGTTTGTCCTTCTTTCTCTCAGGCATCGGAGGATATCCATTAGGTCTGTCTTCTTCTGGAGTCTTTTGGGTTCCTTCTAAATGATAGCAGGTCCCCATGGTTACTCACTTGTAATCTTCATTACTACGAGTCCTGGTATTTCCAGTCCATTCCTGAGCCCGTCTCTCCCTCCCTGGTTTCTGTTTATGTTGATTGTTTCGTGTTTTCTTTCCTTGGGTTTCTTTGGTATTTCCAGACAGTCTTGGTAACGTACTTCCCCCATTATACATGCTAGGTAGGCAACTCCATATTGTGGGAGGAATTTGACCTCAGCCAGGTAATAGGTTTCTGTGGAGAAGACGATCTGCTCATGTGTAAGGAATGGAATAGGAAGACCTGGAGTAATGAAGATTACCGATGAGTAACTAGGCATTATTGTGTATAGCACCCACCAGGACTGGCATTAGTGCAGTGCGACCAGTGTGGCACTTGTGGAGGAGACGCTGACCTCAGGGGGGCGCTGTGTTTAGCAATAACTTATGATTGGAGAGATGAGGGGCACTTTTGCCTGGTGCTATTGAGAGAATCCGAGAAGGTGGTCATGGGTGTAGGGGTGCCAAAAATGATTTTCGCACCTGGCGCCACCAGCGTTAAAGCCAGCCCTAACTTCCATCATATTATTATGCATTTGTAGAAAACATGTTTGTTCCATTCCTTTTAACTAAGAAAGCAGTAATTGTGCGTCATTAGTTTGCTCCATGAAAATGTAGAGGCTTTTATGTAACAAGCTGTTGTGATCTGTCTCTAGATTTTCTGTGCTTTCTGTCGTAGCATTTATATATATGTTTTTAGTTTAATGCTAGTTTTCTGGTTTATCTCTTGTATATTCTCACTTATTTCTCTTTTTTTCGAAATTTGTTTTTTAAATGCACTTTTTGTAGGGGTAGGTTTACACTCTGTACTTAGACGTTAATGATCATTATTGCTTTAATAAGTTGCACCTCAGCTTTCAGTCATGTATATGTTTTGCGTTATTGTTCAAACTGAAGAATGGCCTGTCTGTTAGTGTACTGTTGAATTCTGGCCAGTTGTATGTGAACAGACCTTCTCTCGACAAAATAAAGTGTTGTACTACATTGCAGCCTCACTGTTAGGAATGAAGACAGACGAGACCATGCTGGAAGACATCTGCATGCAACCAAAATGGAAAGTGTTCAAGTTATAGAAGAATGGTAAGTGAATACTCTGTATTTTAAAGCTGCTTCAGTACAGTCATTATTTTACAAAATGTATATACCTATTTCCAATGTACCTTTTTTTCTGCAAGATTATGAAGTCTGGGTTTACTAAACAGTTATAGGATTTCATAAATCAGTTGCTTTCAGGTCGTCAGTCTAATATTTAACGCTGCTAGGTACAAAGTCACTTCCCTTATTGTGAAAGAGAGATTATAGGATTTGGAGGACATAGGCGAACCCTCTATCAATGCCTGTTTGTGTTTACAATCTCTTTGACCCTGTCACCATGTCATTAAGTTTGGTCTGATACACTGTTCTGTAGATATTTTGGGATAGGCTCGAATCTCTATTTTATCTTGGATAGGGATCAACAAGCTGATCTTGATAATTCTTCATATTTGTAAGTTCAGCAGAGTTTGGTTTTAAACCCTCCCTTGTTCATTACCTCTGTGTGCCTCCCTTTGCTCACCTAAAGGATAGCCATTGCCTGCAGTGTTAAGTATATGCTGGTGATCTACTGATCCTGTCACATCTGCATGGGGATTCAAAAGATTCTCAATGAGTCAGAGAGAGTTTGGAGGGTGTGTACTTATGGATGAGTGACAGTTGGTTACACCTCAATAGGAATAAAAACAAAGTCCTGCTCCTTCACTGCCCTGACCCCAATACTCTTCTTTTACAGTGGCCCTCCCATCTGAGGAGTGATCCTGTCCTTTTCTATTGAGTGTGAAACCCTGTGAAGGTTTTTTGATTAAGAGTTTTTGTGGCTAAAGGTGTCAAGGTTTCTCTGTATTCACTGTGAGAGACCGGTTCACCATTGAGCACTGAGCATAAAATGAGTTGGGTTGTTGTTTTTGATCAAATACAATGTTGCATAACTATTGAAGTGAGTTGTTCATGTAAACAGTTTAACCACTTCGACGCTGATGACGGAACCGCTCCGTCATCAGCCGCGGTGGCGCTGTGCTGATGACGGAGCGGTTCCGTCATGGCCCGCCCGACGTGCCTGCGCGGCGCTGATTTTGCGCCTGTTCGGCGCGTTCTATTGAGCGGGCGGGGCCATGACGGAACCGCTCCGTCATCAGCACAGCTCACCCGAGGCTGGTGATGGAGCGGATCTGACACCAGCGTGTGAGCACCGCGCGGCCACCCCACCCCCTTAGCGCTGCGGCGGAATAGCCGCCGCAGCAAAGGTGTTAATTAAATGGAATGTGTACAGAAGGGATGATTTTTGTTTTTGAAAAATTCTTGTTGATATGACCAAGCAGTGCAAATAGGTAAACAGGCTAATCACTGAACATTGACTGCAAATGTGTGTTTTGATCCAGATGTGTAAGTTAATCAAAACAACATTTCATACCTACCTTTTAAGGACTCACACTACAGAAAAGTCTACACCTATTGCATAAAGTGCAAAATGGACACTGGGGTGTGTGTCATGTGCTCTTGATTGGGTGACTTTCTATTACAGTTGCTTGCTCCTATTCAATGGCTTTTCTCTCTTTTGTTGTGTGCGTCCCGCCCCAGAGCATAGCTCGTTTATATGAATTCTGATTGGAAGAATTGTATACTACCAATGTCGACTTGAATGGACTACTTTTTTACTTGTGACTCTGCTCTCCATGGGAGTGCATCGTTTTTCTGTCGTTCTATCTTGAAACAACTCTCTCTCTTGTTCACTCATTGGCCATCCCACTTAACCATCACACCCATTCATTTTCACAATCCTCATTTTATAATTTTTAGAATATTTTTTCATTTTTTGAGAAATAAAAAAATTAAAAAGATGTCTTCTACATAGGTGTGCACATTCTTGGCAGACATCTTTAAATGTTTTTTCTACTTTCAGAAAAAATATTCGGAGAAGGCCACTAAGCTTGTGTATGGAGTCCATCCTCTAATGATTTTTCTTAAAGCAAAAGAAAAATTATTGAAATATGTCTGCTATTCGTTCACACTTGTATATGATCGTCATCTTTGAATGATTTTTCTTTTGTTTTAAAAATAACAAAAGACAATAGGGCCATGTGTACATGCAAGTGCAGCAGACATTTTAGGGGAAAAGCATTGACAAAGCCATAAGATCATGGGGAGGCATATTGGTTTTAACAGTGCTTGTTTATTTTAATATCTGCCTAGACGAGAGGTCTTCAAAATTTTTGATGCCGAGACCCCCTTGTAAAACCTTTTTAGGCGTAAGGACCCCCTTCCGACAAAAGTTTCTAGAAACTGGTACTCCTCATCATCAACAACTATCGATAACCATAAATGCACCTGTTAGACCTCATCACATCCATCAATCCATCATTCATCCACCCACGCTTTCACACATCAATCCATCCATCCTTCATCCATCAAACCTTTCATCCTTCCATCCATACATCCATCCGTCATCCATCCACCCTTTCATCCTTCCATCCATACATCCATCCTTTATCCATCCACCCATCCATCCATCCACCCATCATTCATCCACCCACCTGTTCACACATCCATCATTCATCCATGCAACCTTTAATCCATCCATACATCCATCCTTCATCCATCCACCCTTTCATCCTTCCATCCATACATCCATCCCCCACCTTCTCACACATCCATCCATGCATCATTCATCCATGCAACCTTTTATCCATCCATACATCCATCCTTCATCCATCCACCCTTTCATCCTTCCATCCATCCACCCTTTAATCCATACATCCATCCATCTCTCATCCACCCACCCTTTCATCCGTCCATCCACCCATCATTCATCCCCCCACCTTTTCACACATCCATTCATCCATGCATCATTCATCCATGCAACCTTGTATCCATCAATACATCCATCCTTCATCCATCCACCCTTTCATCCTTCCATCCATCCATCCTTCATCCATCCACCCTTTCATCCTTCCATCCATACATCCATCCTTCATCCATCCACCCTTTAATCCATACATCCATACTTCATCCACCCACCCTTTCATCCATCCATCCACCCATCATTCCTCCCCCCACCTTTTCACACATCCATCCATGCATCATTCATCCATGCAACCCTTATCCATCCATACATCCATCCTTCATCCGTCCTTTTCACCCTTCCATCTATACACCCATCCACCCTTTCATCCTTCCATCCATCAATCCATCATTTATTCATCCACCCTTTCATCCATCCATTCACCCATCATTCATCCACCCACCTTTTCACACATCCATTCATCCATCCATCATTCATCCATGCAACCTTTTATCCATCCATACATCCATCCTTCATCCATCTACCCTTTAACCCTTCCATCCATCCACTCATCATTCATCCACCCAACTTTTCACACATCCATCCACTCATCATTCATCCACCCACCTTTTCACACATCCATCCATCCTTCATCCATCCACCCTTTCATCCTTACATCCATCCACCCTTTCATCCTTACATCCATACATTCATCCTTCATCCATCCACCCTTTCATCCATCCATCCACCCACCCACCTTTTCTGTGCCTCTCTCATGGGGGGGAGGGGGGTGTCAGTATCTCTCTGCCTCTTCTTCCTTCTTCCTCTCTCATGGGAGGGCATCTCTGTGCCTTCCTTCTGAGGGGGGCAGACAGGCTGTAACTACATCTCATCCTTAAAGAACAGACTCTCAGGCACATTTATGAACCAATGGGACGTGTTGGAGGGGGGAGAGAGAGGACCTTTCATCGTGCTTTACTGGCGGGACCCACAGCTCCAGGCGCGCAATGTCCATTGAACTCAAAGGGCTACAGCCTCCTCCCCTAGCCCCCCCCCGGCTGAGACAGCTTCAGGGACACACACACAGCCGCACCCGAGTACTTCACAGGTCTTTAAAAGACCTTTTACTTGTTAATGAGGCTTTGTTGTTTTTTACCCCTCGGTGTGAATTAGGTCTCCGCCAGTGAGCACCCTCAATCAGCCCGATGCCACTAAGGCAAACCACGTGCTGCGACCCTCTTCCCAGGATTCCACGGCCCCCCAGGGGGTCGCGCCCCACAGATTGAAGACCTCTGGTCTAGACTCATCATAAACATTTACTAACTCAGATAAAAACTTGGAGCATGATTTACAAATGTAACACACTTTTGAGTAAAGTACACTTTGGAATAAGTTTACTACTTTTTGGCATTCACAAAATTCAAGTGTAAATTTACTACAAAAGTGTACATATCATCACCCACTGAGAATTGTAATTGGCTTAATCTGGTGTGGTGGTGATATCCCCCCTAAATCCTCCTTTGACTTCTCCCCAATCCACTCTTACTTTTCCCTATTTCCATCCCCTTCTGTAGCCCCTTTTTCCATTCAGTCCCTCTAGTCGCTCCCAAACTTACTGCTAAAACCTATACTTGCATGTGTTGAGCGTGTGCAGAGACGCAAGACGCAAACTCCACACAGAAGCATAGGTGATGCGAAGGGGTAAAACATCAAATCTGGTTTGTGAATTGCTCCTTGTAGTACACTTTGTAATACTACAAAATGTACTACAATCAATCAATACGGCGTTTGTAAAGTGCACTACTCACCTGTTAGGGTCTCAAGGCGCTTGGGGGAGGGGTGAGGGGGTGCGTTCCGGTGGGGTCATTTGAAGAGCCTGGTCTTGAGGTCTTTCCTGAACTGGAACAGTGTAGGGCTTTGCCTGAGGTGGAGGTGAAGGCCGTTCCAGGTCTCGGCTGCAAGGTAGGAGAAGGACTTTTCATCCACTCTGTTCACGTAGAAGCATGAGACAGTGCCAGGGAGAGGTTGGCTGAGCAGATGCTTTTCTTGGGGGTGTGGAAGGATAGACAGTTGTTGAGCTATTGTGGTTCGATGTTGTGGAGGGCCTAGTATGCATGCGTGAGCAGCTTGAATGTTATTCTTTTTGCGACGGGGAGCCAGTAGAGATTGCGGAGGTATTGGATGATATGGTTGTGCCGGGGGATGTCGAGGACTAGACCGGCTGCGACGTTTACGATGGTCTGGAGCTTGCTGAGGATTTTTTTGTTGATTATGGCGTAGGGGGCATTGCCGTAGTCCAGTCTTTTGATGATGAGTGCGTGTGTGACAATTCTTTTGGATTCTAAGGGGATCCATTTGAATGTTTTCTGGAAAATGCAGAGGGTGTTGAAGCTGGCCGAGGAGATGGCGTTGATCTGGCGGTTCATAGTGAGCGATGAGTCCAATATGATGCAGAGGTTGTGTGCATGGTCTGTTGGGGTGGGTGGGTTTCCCAGGGCGAGGGGCCCCAGGTTTCGTCCCGAACAGAGGGGGTGCAGCCGAGGATGAAGACTTGTGTTTTCTCTGAATTGAGTGTCAGGCAGCTGTTCTCCATCCAGGTTGCGATGGCTTTCATCCCTACTTGGAAGTTGTGCCTGGTTATGTTGGATTCCTTGGTGAGGGAGAGGATGATTTGGGTGTCATCAGCATAGGAGACAATGTTGAGCTTATGCTTTCTGACGACCGTTGCGAGAAGGGACATGTAAATGTTGAAGAGGGTGGGGCTGAAGGAGGATCCCTGGGGTGCTCCACATCTAGTCTCTGTCGCTTTTGAGAGGTAGGGCAGGAGTCTGACTCTCTGTGTTCTGCCTGTGAGGAATGAGAGTATCCAGTCTATGATATAGGAAGCGTTCTACTCTGCTCGCTTGTAACCCTTTTTGGACGATACTACGCCGATGTAGGTGCACCGCCAATCAGAAATATAATCCAACATAACAGATGTTCGCCATCCATATGGACATCAATATTTAAGCAACTTTATATTCGAAATAGGTAAGACCCATAAAAGAACTGTTTTAGGAATCGTCAGAAATCGGAAAGAAAATTAAACATATATGTATGTAGCGGGGTGTGTAGAAATTGGCAGAAGTCGAGTTTTGGTAAGGGTAGGCTTTATTTGATGGTAGAGATAGTCGGTACAAGTTTTTCTGAAGGGGTCCCTCCTAGGAGATCTGCTTCTCTTGGTTCGGCGTTTTCTTCTGGCTCCGTCCTCCTCCCTTCGAGCGGGGCTCCTCCGCGGTTCGGCGTCTTCCGTCTCCGTGGTGATAATCTCTCCGCCGTTTGGGGGAAACACAAAAGAGGCTGACATCAGTCCCAAGACTGACCAAATGGCAGGTTGTCAGGTAAGGGGGTGAGGACACACCAGCGGTGACTATGTACAACGAGTGAGGGGAACGGGGAGTGTGGGAAGGGTAAACCGGGAAAAGTAAGGGTATATGGTCACGGTACGGACCCACCCCTTCTCCCAACCCTGCCCGTGATACGCTTTTGTACCTCTGTGAGCCACACACCTCCTGGCGTGTGGCTGGGTGGCTCGTTTTGCCGTTGGCCTCCTGGCTCCCGCACCGCCGACAGGTCTCTCCTCTCGTCCTCCTTCTCCGTTGATGGTATACCGGTTCCTCTGCTCGCCTCTCTCGTTTCCCTCTCCTCGCTCCAATCCACTCTGCTCCACTCTCCTTCCGCGCCTCCGGTGAACAAGCACACCTGAGTGCAGTCACCGGTCGTACTTGAGGTGTGGCCAGGCTCCTACCCTTCACCAGTACCTGGCCAGTTAAAGGGCCCGCAGTCGTCTTCCTCAGTGTCACAGCTGTACTGTTCGTCAGGAATAGTCCATACCTGCGGTTGGGGTGGCTGTGAAGAGAAGAGGGGGGAGTCACATGGTAAATACCCACAGGGGGGTGCAGGGCTCTGAGGCAGAACCGGAGGCGGCCCGTCCCCGTTACAATGTATCTGCAAAGCGGAGAATAAGGATTGAGAACCAGTTAATATATAAATTTGGAAGCTTCGATTTTTTTGTGTCCGACAGAAGGTCATTCAGTGTACCTATTTGAAGTAACTTTGTGGCAATTCCTGACGAAGGCGCAACCGCACCGAAAAACGCGTCGAAGAAGATTCATTTTCTGCCACTATTGGTTTTTATTTTGTTTTTTTACAAAAATGTCATTCTTATATTGAATAATACTGTCTATCTAAGATTGCATTTGATGTTTTTCATGAATGAAAATCGTTTTTATTATAATTGAATTCAATCAATTTAAAATCAAAAAGTACCTTTTTAATGCACTTTTTATTGCTTTTTTTCTCTCCTTTGGCTTTACACTGAGTTTTGTTTTAATGATTAACCATTTTGTCATAGTATAAAGTTTGACAAGCTTATTATTGCCTAGGAATTTATTTTCGATCGTATCCAGTCTATGGCCTTTCCTCGGATGCTGGTGTTGTGGAGTCTGGTGACTAGTGTGCGGTGGGAGGCGGTGTTGAAGGCTGCTGATAGGTCCAGGGGGATGAGGGCTGCCGTTTGTCCCTGGTCAAGGAGGGTGCAGATGTTGCCAGTGGTGGTGAGCACGGCGGTCTCTGTGCTATGGTTGCTGTGGAATCCAGATCGGGAGATGTCTAGGATGTTGTTGGCTTCGATGAAGAGTGCTAGCTGGGTGTTAACGACCTTTTCAATGACCTTGGCTGTGAATGGGAGCAGAGAGATGGGCCTGAATCTCTTGACGGCCATTGGGTCTGTGGATGGTTTCTTTAGGAAGGGGGTTGAATTCGACGTGCTTCTAGCCATTGGGGAAAGTGGTAGTCATGAGGGAGCAGTTGATCGTTCAACATAACTCAGGTGTGATGGCTGTGTCAGCCTTGTGGAAGATGTGAGGCGGACAGGGGTCTGCGCGTGCTCCGGAATGGATGTTCTACATGGTCTTTAATGTGTCTTCTGTCATAAACGGGGTCCAAGTGAGTAGGGTCAGTTGGGTGGTGTCACTGGGGGTGGGAGTTGAGGCGGTGCAGAGGTCTTGTTCGTCGAAGTCGTCGTAAAGCGTCTTGATCTTGAGGTGAAAGAAGGAGCTGAGTCTGTTGCAGAGGTCTTAGGAGGGTGGGACCTCTGTTGTTTCGCTATTGGGTTTGGCAAATTTCTGTATGATGGAGAAGAGTTCCTTGGAGTTGTTGGCGTTGGAGAGGATTCAGTCTTGGGGGAAGTTCTTCTTTGTGGATTTGATGAGTTGTTGGTGTGCTGTTGTGGCTGTTTTGTAGGTGGTGCATGTTTCAGGGTTTTTTCTGTTTCTCCATGTCTTTTCAAGTCATCGGCAGGAGTGCTTGGATTCTTGAAGTGCTGTGGTGAACTAGCTTGCTTTTTTGTTGTGTCGTCCTGTAGCCTTCTGGAGGTTGGCGAGTGGGTCGGTGCAGTTGGTAATCCATCGTTGGAGGTTGCTTGCTCCGATGTTGCCATCTGGTGTCGTTGGGTTTGGAGCACTGGTGAGGGCTGAGGTGAGGTGTTCCTCTATGACTTTGTTCCTGCTTCTGCGTGAGAGGTGACACACTTGCTTGTGTGTGGTGAGATTTCTACAGGAGAAATTAATGCTGTCGTGGTCCGTCCAGAGCAGTTCTGTGGTGTGGCTGAAGACCTTGTTTCCTCCAGTGAAAACGGGGTTGAGCGCATGTCCTGTTCTGTGAGTGGGGGCGGAGACAAGTTGCTTTAGTCCTATGTTGGTGAGGTTCTCTAGTAGGGAGGTAGTGTTGGGGTTATGGTGCTTGTCAATTTGGAAGTTTACGTCTCCGAGTAGTATGTAGTCTTTGGAGGTAGGGGCGTGGGGTGCGATTATGTTAGTGCAAAGGAGTGCGGGGCCAGCTGGTCTGTAGACGAGGGTTCCACGTTGCATTGTTTTGGGGTTGGTCTAGATCTGGACATGGAGGGGCACTTTGTAGTCTAGGTCCGTGGTTGTCATGCAGAGGGAGCTTTTATCAATGATGGCGATGCCTCCTCCTGAGTGGGGGGGGGGGCAGTCTTTTCTAAGGATCTTGTATCCGTCAGGATAGTGCTTGTGATGTCAGGTGCGGAGTTGGTCTGTGTGAGGAAGGCGGTGCCAGGAGTGGGAGTGTTGAGGAGGTCCCAGATTTCTATGGTGTGTCTGTGAAGTTGGCACACGTTGAGGAGGTTCAGGTCAGTGGGTCGTCTGTGCTGGCATCCGGTGGGCTAGGGGGTACTGCTGGTGTCCGGAAGTGGGTGACGGTGCAGTGTCAGCAGGAGATTGGGCCCTGGTTGTTGCTCGGCGTCAAGAGCTGGTAGTTGTTGATACATCCGAAGTTGAGAGTGTGGAGGGTGCTGGGGTCATAACTGCGGCAGGTTGGTGGGTAGGATACCTGCCGCTGGTTGTGGTTGGGTCACGGACGGGCGCAGAAGGGGTTGCCTTTGGCGCGCCAGTGGTGTACCAGCGGCATGGCCGCACAGCAGCCACAATGAAGTTAGGAACGGGGGAGGGTGGTCATCAGGGAGCGCAGGAAAAAAGGATCAGGATAGAAAGAGGGGGCAAAAAAGAAAAGGGGAGAGCAAAAACAGAAAAAGAAGAAAGAGCAAAAAGAGAAAATCGGACACAGAACAGAGTGTAACAGCAGAAGAGCAGAGTGCTCTTCCACTATACCAGTCTGCGGGTGGATGAACGCCTCGAACACCTACCTGGCACAGGAGCTCCAGGCGCAGAGGAAAGTCCCTTAACAGTGAAGCTGTGAAGTGCAGAGCAGTGACACTGACCAGGAAGGTCAGCGGTCTACTACAAAGTGCAGTTTGTCAATTAGGCCCTTATGTTCAAAAGGACGTCTGCGGGCAACTGCCTGAATGTTGCATAGGTGAACCTCTCAAACTCTCTCCCAAAATATTGAGGGACAAACCCTCATCTGTCTTTTAAAAAGGGTTAAACAGTTATTGTTTACAGAAAGCTATCTTAGGCTGATTCTGTATTGCTATAAATGTCCTTCTCTCTGTTAATTTTATCTTTACTATATTTTGTGTTGTTTTTGCTTGGTAGTATGTCAGTTGTATTTTTATATTGATTTTGTAAAAGCTTATTGACTAAATGTTCTGTTGTTTTGTGTGTATGTACCACAATGAATATTAACAGACCTAAGTTGCTCTGAGAAATGTCAACCTTTTTTGGAAGAGTGTGAGGGGATTACACCACCCCAAGACAGTTGGTGTCAAACGTGTTTTCTATCATAATTTATTAAAGATATTGAATATCAAGCAATGGATTTTACAGGCTGTACTGAAGAACTGATGAGGTATCCCAGTGTGTAAAGCTCTATGGGTCAGTTTCCAGTCCAGGTCCTCCCTGGACTGGAAACGAGCATCCTAGGATCGGTCCAGGGCCCAGATCTCTGTACTGGGGTGAATGTATGACATTGTTCTGCATTCTGTCCGTCAACTGTTGTTTTTGCATTTGTCACCCCGAGTGGGACGGGTATGCTCAGACTTGAGTCCCCGTGCTCCCCATGCCACTGGAATCAAGCTATCCTGGCTGAAGACGGGTGAAACCCCAAAACCGGTCCTAGGATGCTTTTTTCCAGTCCAGGGAGGACCTGGCTTGGCAGTTCGGGCTGGACTGTTCCCATGAGGCACAGGGTCAAGACTGATTTGCATCTTGCTGGGTCTAAACTGGAATGGCATGGTGAGCAAACAAACTATGGATTTAGCCCAGATCTCTGTGCTGGGGTGAATGTATGACATTATTCTGCATTCTATCCATCAATTGTTTTTGCATTAGAAAAAGTAGTCCTGCATCCTTACTAACATCAAATTAAATACAACTTGCTGCCTTGTCATACACATATTTTATTTTGTCTGTCAAAGAAAACAAATTAGACTGCTTTGATGCCATTGAGCTCAACCGTGCTCAGACTTGGGTACCATTAATAATGAAAAGGACTGGAAAATCAGCACCAAGTGCATTACCAGCATACAACTTTCATCCAAGATAACTATTTGCATTTCATTTGTCTTGAAAGGCATAAACTGGCTATTTTGAGAAGTGAAAATTAAAGATATAATTTGCTGCCAGGCGTATTAAGCCATTCATCTGATTAGACACTTGTTGTATATTGCTTTGTACAACTGTTCATTTTGTACATTAGAATGTTTATGTGTTCTGGAGTGCTGACTCCTGGCATGTTCCTGAGAAATCAGTTGCTCAGGAACTTCTCTATTGGTGCGGGGTCTGGCTGTGGGCTCCTTAGAATACATTTCTATTTACCTTTCATGCATCGTGTGGCTTCTCTTCCCACCACAACCCTCCTGCCTGTCAAACCTACCTGCCTCAAGAGGGAAAACAAGTTCTATAGAGCAAGGACTGTCTCCTGATGCGACCACTAATATTCAACATTTTACACACTATTTTACCTATTTAAAGCATTGGGAAAAAGTTCCAAATATTGCAATATCCATGTATATGCTCACAATAACTGTTCAAATCAATTCAATTCCTCTGGAGTCTTGTTCATCCAACTTGTTATTGATGTTTTTGTATCAAAACAAATTGCAATCAGACCAGCCAATGTGTTTCATCCCTAAGGACTTCATCAGGGTTGGATTAATCAAAACAATCACTTATCACAACGTTTTGTACAGTGTTGTCCCATGTTAAATGTCTTCTTAGAGCCAGATCACTTATGTTGGGTGGTATAGTAACCCCTATTTCATCTTCTTCGTCTGTGTCCCAGCTCCAATCTATGGGCAATAGGTCTATTCAATAAATTTAAGAAAAGTTGAACAAACACAACTCCTAAGGAATTTAATTTCTTTGAACCGTTTTTTTGGGATAGACATGGATATTGCAATATATGGAACTTTTCCCCAATACTTTAACTGAATAATATCCATCATACATTGTACCCTCCTTTTCAATTGTTTTGTTGGTTAATGGATTGACCAGGCTCCTAAACAGTAGGGTCGTCAAAAGTTGAGTGGAGTTTATAGATAGAACTGAAATACATTACAGTAGTGCAATATTGAATTGCCCACACTGATATTTCCTGCTGTGGCTGTCCCGGGTTCTGATTGTGCACCGCCTGTTTGCAAAGGGTGGTGTCAGCTGGTTCTTATTTTGCTCTGCTTTTGGTTTCCATGTTTCAGCGGAAGACTCACCATTGAATTGTTGAGCTGGGGCTTTTTGATGTTCTCTAGCGTGGAGGTGGGTTCTTCAGAGAAAGATCATTCTTGCTGCTAGGGTTTGTGTGGTTTAGGCACACTTACTATATGTTTGTGGTGTGACTTTCAAAACAGCCGGGCAAGTACAGTGAGCTGCCCCAACAGTGAAAATGCGAGCTTAAGGGAGGGAGATGAAGCACAACAGAAGTATAGTTAGGCTGAACCAGTGACATGGCCTGGCAAATAGTGACAGCTGCCATCTTTAGCACCCCAAACTGAAGGTCCATGCTGAGACTGGAGGGCCCATACACAGCGGGAGTAGTAGTAGTGATGCTGGCATCTGCCAAATAACAGGTAGACATCAATAAGACCTTCTTTTTGGCTGTGAGCTTCTTCCTGATAACTCCTAGGTGTCAGATTAGAGGAAGATTGAGAGGGCCAACATCAGAAAATATTAAAGGCCACTCGGAAACCAACCAAGTAGAGAGCAGATGTATCAGCGAAAAAATGGCCTGGATTGAAACCCACTGATGACTGGTTTGGACGTAAATAAGACAAGCAGCAATCATTGTGAGATGAGCAATATACTAGTGAGTACTGGGTCTGGCAAACACATGCACCTGTCCGCTCTATGTTTTTGAGCGAACCAGAAGATACCTTAAATATCAGACTTGTAAATAAAAGCGTTCTATAGAAAGAGAGAAGAGAGACAAGAGTGGCTGAACATTAACTTGGGGATTCCATGTACACCATATCTGTGGGGACAGCGGGGCCCATTTGCAAACAGTATGACACCAGTAACTGAAGAATCTCTAGATGCTAGTACACCACACCTCAGCCAAGTGCATAAGCTCTATGCAGTGAGCGCAGATAATGGACAGAAACATTGCCCGTGCAACACAGGATGGGCACAAAAAAATCACCTCTTGGGGGTTTAGTATTAGAACCATGAATCGCGACAGACTCATCACTTGCATATGGTCTACCCAGGGCCTTTTCCTATCCTGCAGGTGTGACTGAAGAGACAACCAGAACTGACCTGGGGATCTATTGGAGCACAAAAGAGGCTCAGAGACCTTGACAAATCTGTCCTCATGGGAATGCCTGAACTGCACAGCCCTCCGCGGTAGTAGTCAACTCAGCAGGATGTAAAGAGATAACTTTATGAAAGATATGCTGATATTCCCTACAGATGATGTTGAAAAGAAAATAGTTTGAATGCCATGGGTCTTAAAACCCCAACCATATGCCTGGCAGTAATCAGCTTAGTAAATTCGCAGAGTAGCAATATAGGTCTCCTCCAAGAATCCCACCTACTCACGCTGGTCTAAGGTAAACTACATTTCTGCTGCGTTCTCAAACAACATTATTTTGTATCAGGCCCCCCTAAAAAAGTGCGTACAGGAAAGACTGTAAAGTCTTCAATCTATCAAATGAGGAAATGGTGAAATAGAACAGCTTGAGAATTCGATCTGTCGCATATTTTAAATATAAATCCGCGTGTAAAATCTGGGGTAGCTAGGTTTGTCAGATTCTTTTGAAAGAAATGGCCTTTAGTTAATTTTTCTAATCCAGCATTGGCTGGAGAGAAAGCCAGTATGATCCTAAAAATGCTCTTTAAATCCAAGCTTAGAGGCATTGGTTGTTGGTATATACAGCTGTGTGATAACCAGCATACTGCTCTCCTTGTTAGCCATTTGATAGAGTCGAGAAACAGAAAAGACTTAGAATTACATCAAAGTAATAGGGGGAACTATCTACCTGAGGTAGTTACAATCTTGTTTGGATTCATTGAAAAATGTGTTTCCAATGATGTCCCTATTTTAGCAGCAGAATGGACTTTTCTTTTTATTGGTATGTCTGTGACCTGCTCACTCAGTTACAGTGTTGGAAGGCAACCACTTTTGTTAACTGTCGGTTAATCATGTAAAGTTTTTCAAACTGACTTATGCAGAAAGAACTAATCAAGTAGCTAATGGCAAAGAGAATGCTATTTAAGGAGAGCAGGGACTGTGGCTGACTCAATGTTGACAGCCAAAATAGTGGCTATTCCATAACCAGACAAAGAACTCGCACTGTGTGTCTGACTGACCTAAATTACTCTTGACTCCTGATGCCAAATATTTCACAGGCATATTGGTGAAAAGCTTAAACCCAGTGATGCCCGAAATGAGACACCCTGGTCGTCCAAATTCAATTTGCGATGAGTGTGGTGACAATACCAAAAATGCCCAAAGAATGTGCAAGATGGATATGCTTGTCTCTTTAGCTATGGAAAAAGCATCTGAGAAAGTCAGCTTTACATTTATAGCTTACCTGGTACAATCTCTTGGTTTTGGCCCATGAGTCCTGGCATGGCTTCTGTTCAAATAACCTGAGGGCACAAACTAGGGTTACCAGCACAGCCTCCCTTAATCACAGGAGCACATGGCACAGATTCCCACTATCCCCATGTCTGTTTGCCCTTACAATAGAGATCTTTATAGATCAACTACATAGACATGAAGACATGTATTGAATCAAAATAGACATAGGTATGTTCAAATCGGCGATGGCATTATGCTTTTAGTCACAAACTTGGTTAATTTCCTAGTCTGCGTGCTGGCGGAACTAGAAATGAACAGTGCCGTCCCTGGATTTGACATCAATATAAAAAAGTCAGCTGTCCTGGATCTTAGTCAACCATGAAGAAATGCAGACACTCCAAGAATGGGTCCCCTTTCAGTATGCATCCATAGATCTAACATATCTAGTTGTCCAAATTGACCAGTCCACAGCACAAGTGACCACTTCAAATTATTCACTGCCATTGGCGAATTTTTAGACAGAACTGCACTTCTCGTGGCTTAGCAGAATTGCTGCAGCGAAAATGCCAATCCTGTCAAAATGTCTACATCTATGTAAAAACACTATGTATATCACAGTATCAATCGCCCACCTTTGCCAATCCCAACAAGGGCTCAACAACTTTATTTGGGGGGAGAGGAGCGGACAAGAGTGGTGTCTAGGCTCCTTTCCCTACTATTAATGTCTGATAGGTTATTATCAAGCAGTTCAACTATACTTTTTAAGGAGGAAACTGATAGTCAGTGGTGCATTGCAATCCATGCCATCACAGACCTATCAACGTGGAAAGTGCATTGGATGGAAAAGAAGTGCTTGCGATTGATACAATACCCATTGCTACTAAGTAGAGTGACACTTAATGTCTGGGACAAACTGAGTAGGGGTTCACCCCATTTGCAAAATGTGGAATGATTGAAAAGGTATGATTCTGGGATTATTATTCAGTGGGGAACACATTTACTATTTTTGTTTACCTAAAAATGAATTTGGCCTACCAAAGGCTGAACGATTTAGAGATTTGCAGGTCTGCCACCAGGAGATGAATTTGACAGTGAGATTGGGGGTGTCACCTGTTTTTACAGCATTTGAGAGGTGGGCATGGAGAGGCGAACATGACAAGCACCTGATCTCTAGGCTGTACAAGATGATAACATCCTCCATACAATGTCCTAAGAGCTCAGGCTAGAAAAGATGGGAGATCAAACTGTGTATACTATTGCTAATTGGGGAAAAGCCTATGACAAGTCCATGGTAACCAACAGATGTATCAATGCAATCAAGATCACGTTCAAGCTTCTCACTTAATGGTAGGTAACACCTGAAAAGCTGCATAAATAGGACAAAATGTAGTCCACTCTCTGATGGAGATGTTGCGTTGAGACTGATTCACTGCTGCATTTACTTTGGAAATGCTCAATGTTAGGCAAATATTGGAAAGACGTTCTTCGGGCAGTTGACTCACACAATCCTCACCCTGCATGACCCCAGGATTGTCTTACTAGTATTCCTGTATCGGGAAGTCAGGTCCTTTAAATCCCTTATCGATAAGCATATAGCCCTGGCTTTGGTAATTGTATCCCAACGTATATTGTTCATGTGAGGTAGAGAGACGCCTCGTACTAAGAGGGACTGGCTGTGGGATCTCATGGCAACAGAAAAATTAACCCCATCCATCAAGCAATAGGTTGAATCATTTGACACCTAGGGACTACATTCAGGGAATTAACTCATCCAAGGTATCTTAAAGCATTAAGAATTATACAGTCAGAAAGGTGCAACGTCTCCAAGGGTTTAGGTACCGAGAAACCCTCCCTGGGCAAAGGCTTACGACTGGTAGGACATGGGCGCTTTATTCTCTGCACATGAGAAGACTGAGCATTCCTGGAGGTGACGTTGGGGAGGGAAAGAGAGAAGGGTCCAGAAAATTGCTTCATGTTCTCCGCTACCTAATTCCTCACCCGTCAGAGGGTGCTTGGTGATTGTATTTATTAAGATCTAAAACTATAAAATAAAAAATGGTTTATTCTAAAAATTAATGTACTGTGTTAGCGAAACGAATGGTAAAATAACACCCTATAAATTAATTTTGCATGTGGAATAATGTTACGCCAGTTGTCTTTCATTTGAGTTGCAATGCTTTACATTTATTTACACATTTTATCTGAAATTATGGTGCCAACCTTTGGTATCTCTATTTACTGTGACAAATGTAAGCATGTTTTCAGCAACCCTTTTCCCTGCTGTAGGTATACTATTTTAGACCGATTCTTGTTCATTCAGAATCGCACTTGAGGGAATTCATTGTATGAAGTCATTAATTGACCCATTATGCTTGCTAAGGTAGTTAAAAAGTGGTAATTTTCTGATAAGATCAGTCAGGTTTTCTGGATTCCCATGACCAAGCTGCAAAGAGCTTTCTAAATTTGCTATAGAGATAACTTGTTTAAACTAGTTTTAGGCAACATGCAGATTATCTGTCATTTTCAGATTGACAGTCAAAGGAGAGAACAATCTGAATCAGAAATCAAGTGTCTCCGAAAAAAAATCTTTTCTTGCAAGTTTTTATTGTGAATAAATTGTGGCCACTGTCCTGCGAAAAAACTTCCATAATAGCTCAAATGAGCACGCAGTTGCTGGTAATTTCTTCCATAAAACTGATATGATAGGTCATCGTTTTATGGGAGCCTTTACATACATTTGTCCCATAAATGTGTGGGATCACTCAGTTTACAGGTGGCGGGTCGAAAGTAGGGACTTGTACGTTGATGGGCCATCATTTTTCAGCCCCTACGCCTATGCTGTCCAAGTGCATGCCTGGAGAAAAGTTGTAGTAAATGTGTATTCCAATAAAAACTTCAAACTAGAAGACAATTGATTTGTGAAATAAAGGTAGATATTATCATACCAACAAAACGCATTACGGTCTTTAATGATCTTAGTGAGTTTATCATCTTCTAACATCACTAAACCTGCTCCCTATTAAATAACGGATTCAATTCAAGTCCCTCTGAATTGCCTTTAAGGCATTGCATGGTCTTGGCCCCGAATATTTTAAACATACATTCTTCTGGTATGCCCCCCACAAGACATTTTCGATCCTCATCTGCCTTGAACCTTTTAATTCCCAATGTCAACACAGCTTCCTGGTGTGTGTGTGTGTGTGTGTGGGGGTGGTGGGATGTTAGGGGTGGGGGTAGTTTTGTAGCTGGGACGACCAGGCTTTTGAATTCCATACCAATGCCCTTAGGAAAAAATCCGACCTCCTCTCCTTCCGCAAATCTTTAAGAACTTGGCTGCTTAATAATTGATACTTCCCTCATTTTTTTTCTTTTTCCTTTTCTTTTTTCTTTCCTTCTCCCTCCTAGTAAGAGCATGGCGTCTACGCACCTTTGGGTAGTTGAGCGCAGTCCAAATTACATTTTCATTTCATTTCAATATTTTTAATAATATTGACAGTGTTTTAACAATATCTTTGTAACACATTAAAAATTGAGATAACCATTTAGAAACGTGTTGCAGTTAGTTGCATTTTTCGGCCTGCTATGTTCGTGTTTGATTATGTTGCGTGTTGATGAGTAGATTTTTAATCGTTTCTTTTTGTTTAGATTTTTTAATGACCATGAAATGATAAAGTGTATGCAGTATTTCAAAAATATTTATAGATGAATGTTCATGTGCAAGCATTGGAAAATCATCAACTCACACTTTCATACATGGCCAAATCTAATGACACTCTTCCATTTGCAGCCAAGAACCAACTGCAGAAGAGATTTTGTCCTGGTCGCATAATTTTGACAAGTTGATGAAAACTGCAGCAGGGCGGAACCAGTTCAGAGAATTTCTGCGGACGGAGTACAGCGAAGAGAACCTGCTCTTCTGGCTTGCATGTGAAGAACTGAAGAATGAGCAGAACAAGAAGGTTATTGAGGAGAAGGCTAGGATTATATATGAAGATTACATTTCTATACTTTCACCAAAAGAGGTAAAGGAAAACTTTATATAGCTGGGTCATTACAATCAGGTTAGAGACCACTATATTCAGTTATGATCAGATATATTTTCATCGGCTGACGTTTCTCTGACGACCAAATCCATGATATTTCTCAATTTTTGTTGGTGGAAGTGGTCATTCTCGGTGCAACCTCAGTGCCATGATGATCTAAGTACCTGAAATCATTGCGGGAGCCATCAGTTCATTTCTGGTGGGTGGAAATAGATGACTTATAAATTAATGTGATTGTTTTTTTTGTTTTTTTCTGCTGTCATTTTTTTAAAATATTTCCATAGAACCCAAACAAAAAGGTAAGGTCCTCTAAAGCCTCCATTGTAAGTGGCCCTTTTATTGTGATAGGGAAGATATCTGGACTTCCCTCTAGCATCCGGATTTCAGGTCCCTTGGAAAGATGCTTTCAGAGTGTTCAAATCGCGCTCTTCGCAAGGTGAGAGCAGGTGAAATAGCCGGGTAAAATATGGGAAGATGGGAAATGGCCATTAACAGCGGGATTTGGGCATAGTTTTCCCGATTCCCTTGATAATGAATTCCCCCTTTGTCACTGGACCCTCAGTGACTATCTTGTGATCACACTGTAATGTGTCCCCCTCTGCAGATATATGGGCAACCCCTACATTGGGTGAGGGTGCGATACCGGATTCTTTTAAGGCTCGCTAATAAGGTGCACCTAAATCCTATTCATACCCCATCAAGGGCACCATTAATCCTAGAATAATACGCAATATTTAACTCACACGTATAAAAGTTAGGTGATATATTATTTCATATCAATTGCAAAGGTGCAGCCACATATGGAACAAGTTTTCTAGTAGGGCTAGTGAAGTAAATGTATACTCAATAGAGAAAATACCCCCAAGTGGCTCAGACACTACACCACTTGGCATACGTATGGCAGGGATTATCTACAGTACTACAAGTTTAATATATACGAGTCCATTAAAAAAAAAAAATCAGTAAATATAATGTGTTGAAAATGAGGGTGTCTCATCCCATGGTTACATTGCATCAGATGCAGAACAGTGGGGCATATTATCAAGACAGGCGATACATTTATCGCCGGTTTAGCGGCAGAAAACTGCAGCTAAAACGGCGATAATGGGCTTGATAATATGCTCTATGGAATTCCAATTGAAGCCTATGTGAGATGTCCTTCACATCTAACATGGGCTTCAATTGGAATCCATTAGGCATATTATCAAGCCCATTATCGCTGTTTTAGCGGCAGTTTTCTGTCGCTAAAGCGGCAATAAGTTTATAGCTTGTCTTGATAATATGCCCCTGTATTCCGTTTTTCTTAATAGACCTTCAAGGTGAACTTAGCTTCTCCTTTTCATTGGAATTCTTTGGGAAATTGTTCTGTGCTGTAGCACTGGCTTTGGGGGAGTGTATTGCCGTTGCATGCCTTTCCTTAACGAGTATAAAAATGTCAGTGCCTTGAAAATTCAGAGTATTAATGTAGACCGTCAGTCTTTAATTGTTGGCATGCAAACACGTAGGAATATCTCATGGTTATTATGATGGATGCAGCCTCACCTATGCACTCTTGGCATCTCAGGCAATGTTCTTGCTTTTCATGTGTTCACTGCAACTGTGAGTTACAGTTATTCTTTAGACATCTTTGGGGTTCACTCAACAATGTAGACTCTTTTAAATAAGCAACGAGAAGTTGTTGGGGAACTAGATGTGGTGTTTCTCTCTACTTCACACATAATGAATTTTCTTCATGATTTACCTGTCCGAGGACTTTGTCGTGCCTGACCCTGACATGTCTCCCCAGTACCTATTTCATTACAAAACAAGACCTTTAACCTGCCAAATAAACTTTTTATTTTACTTGCAGTCAGTTTGACCATGTAATCCATATAATCCACCCCCAAAAAATTAGGACTGTATGGCATATGCCAGTTTCATGAACAGGGTAAAAATAAATGGCCTCTATGATTTAGTCCTTAGAATAACAAGTTCTGGAGGGAGGTAAGATGGTGACCGACTGACATCGCCTTGCGGAGGCTCCGCTGAGTCTCCCCCGCGATTGAGCTTCGAATTGAGATCTGAGAACGGAGATGCTAAATACATGAACTCTAGGTAGCAGAAAAGACTTGTGACTTATGAACTCACCGAAAGACAAAATAAAACGAAAGCTTCAGAGTAAGAATGCGGCTTAAAACCGTGATCAAGGAAAATCCACCTTTGCTACTAATCGCTGCTATCTATCCCAGCCTCAAGGATGCAGCATCCGTTCGGTGCTCCTGGATGGAGCTTGACCTGCGCAGCTCTTTACCAGCGTGTCTTCGCTACAGAAGATTTTCCAAAGAGCTGGCTGATCTCCGTGTGGAACAGAGGAGACAAATACGGACCCTGTGTGCCACCCGATTCAGGAGCAGAGAAGGCGTCGGATTGAGAAATAGTATCAGGACCGCGATACTTTGTTGCATTCAGTATGCCTACCAGCAGTCTGCCCATGTAACGATGACCGGTAAAGGGGTGAGAGGAGGCAAGGGCAAGCCCGCTTCACTATCCTTACAGCCAGGCGCAGCTCAGCCAAACACTTCACTCACACCTGCACGCTTGGGCAAAAAGATGGAAAATACGAGCACGGGTGCAAGAGGTAAAGGAGGGGGCGAGAAAGGGGAAGGCATGTGCAAAACTCTGCAGGAGAAGGAAAAAGATTTAACCACTAACTCCACAGGGAAAAAGAATAACATACGAATACCCAAGGAGACTGACAAGTTGCAACCTTTAATCTCCAGCAGTTTTGTGGCAGCTGGAGGTCTTGGGAGCAGTAAACAGGTTGGCTGTGGTGAGCTGAGGACAGGATCAGATACTCCCACAGTGGATGATCCAGTAGGGGTAGCCACGTTAGTCGCAGAGGAAACTGATGGCTCCAAAGGTAATATGGCAAGCAGCCACAGTAGTCCTGCCACACAAATGAACTCCACAACCCCATCTAAAGGCGCTACTGGTAGTACTACCCTCCCCCTCCAGTGTTGCGCAATGCTTAATCACTCTTAGACTGGAGCCAGATGACGTCAGATAACCAGGATAAGTTTGTCTCACTAACTGAGGAGTCTATAATAACAGGCAGTAGTATCCCCTTGTCGAGCGGGGAGGAAGGCAAGAAATGGTATAGCAGCCCTAACACTGGCAGTCATAGATCCAGATCAGGGGCTAAAAGGCTACACAAAAATCGAAACAGTGCCCGTACGCAAAGAGATAATTGCTTGTCAGGGAATGAGAGCCCTAGTGAGCTGAAATGGGACTATGACAACACCCCACTCACACTGGTCTCATCCCCTTCCTTGGCTTCAGGGGTTACTCCAAAAAACAACAACCCAGCGAGTGGTGGTAGTTGCAGCAACGAGGCGGAAGAACAGGGTGAATCCGCTTTATCAGTTGTTCTCAAGTCTATTAAAAGCTTCCAAGACGAAGTCAAGGCAGACAGCCGACGATACCGCTTGGCTGCCAAAAAACTGCAGGGGGCTGTCAGAAAGGTGGGGAAAACCTGTGCCGACATAACATAGCTGATCGAATGACCATGGTGGAGGGCAGGACAGAACAGTTGGAAAAGGAAGTATCTACACTTCAGACACAGCATGATGAGCATGAGGGCCTGGTAAAAGACTTGATGTGGAAGATGGAGGAACAAGAAAACCGGTAGAGATGCAACAACCTCCGCTTCTTAGGGATCCCGGAAGGTGCGGAAAAAGATGATCCTAGGAAATTCATGATCGGCTTGCTAAAGGTAGCGTTCCCAGAGCTGCATTCATGGGACCTGAATAGGGAGGTTCAAAGAGCCCATAGATTTCCCCTGTTTCCTGGAAAGCATGCATCCGCATCACAACACCCTCGAGCAATGCTTCTATTCTTTGGGAACTTTATCCTCTGTCAAACCTTGTTCAACCTGGCCAGGCCAACAAAGAAATGAACATTCGAGGGAATAACCTTTTTTACCAGACCCGATTTCGCCCACGCCACTGTAGAACGGAGGTGGAGGCTCCGACAGCTCTTTGATCCATTCCAGAAACTAGGGGCCGAAGTGTATTTGCAGAATCTGGCCAGACTGAAAATAGTCTTCAAGGGGGCCGTCCGCAGCTTTGTGTCTGAAATACAGGCACAAAAATACGTGAGGAACTGGCAGGACAGAAAAAATAAGTTGACTAACAAATTCATGCAATATTTAAAGTTCAAATAAGCTGTTTACAGTTAGACGGGCTCCAAGGTGTGGTTTTGACGTATTGCTCTTGTTATTATATCGGAGCTTCCTTCTTTTCTCTCTTTTTAAAGGGTGATGGGGTGGTTTGCTGCCTTGCTTGATGTATTTGGTTTGACCTCTGCTCTGGTTGGTTGTTTTTTGTCTTTTTTTCTTTTCTTTTTCTTTTTCTTCTTTCTCTTGCGGGGAGGTAATTGCTACCTGAAGAGATATGCTTCTCTAATGTTAATCTGTGGAGTATGTTTAAAATATAGGTGTAGGGGGAGGCCCAGCGGGGTTGCGGGGCTCTGCACGTCGGATGTCGCACTCCTGGTTTGGCCAGGTAACCACCAAAAGTGGTGGAGGGCAGGGGGCATACAGGAAAGGGTGCAACCCAAAAAAAAATGGGGAAGGCTGGGGTGGAGAAAGAAGGAGGAAGAAGGGAAGGTATATGCATGGGACACTGATATAATGCAATGGGTCTAGTAAGAATATTATTTATGAATATTTGAGGTCTAAATGATGTTAAGAAAAGACAAACTGTGATGGTAGCACTTCAAGCCGGGGGGACAAATATTGTTTTTTTGCAAGAAACTCATATTGAAGCGTCACAAAAGCATATTCTTAATTCTCTAGGATATCAGCTGATATGTGCCACATCACAAGGAGCTAGGGTAAGGGGGGTTGCTATTTTAGCAAGGAGAAAGGGGTTAATGTTTAATCATTCTAAAGCTGAAAGTTTCGGCCGCTGGGTAATGACAGAATGTCCATATGGGAATGGGCAAAAGTTAACTTTATGTGCTATCCATGGTAGCAATCATGATGAGGCTTCAGTTATTGAAGAGATTTCAAATGAATTAATGCATTTGCCTTTGCCGCTAATGGTTTGCAGGGATCTTAATATCAATCTGCATTACAATTGGTCCCTAAATGAGGAGTGGCACTACTCAGGGCATAAACCCAAGGTTTTTAAAGCATAGAAACAAATATGCTGGAGTCATGGCCTGGTTGATGGCTGGCAGACTTCAAACCCTGATGACCAGGGTTTACATACATTTCCAACTCACATCTTACCCATGTGAGATTGGATTACTTCTTAACCTCCAACTCAATTAAATCCAAATGCCCGATAATGAAACTTCCCCGGATCCTGTCGGCTCATAATCCTCTCATATGCTCTCTTGAAGTGGATACGAGAGATAATATACATAATGCATGGACCTTCAAGAAATCTCTGCTTTTAGATGAGAATTACTGTAGGCATATGAGGGAATGGATCCCAAACTTTCTATCTGATAATGAGGGAAGCGCCTCAATTGAAGTTATCTGGGATACGCTAAAAGCATGGATCCGTGGGAAGACTATTCAATATTCTTTCAAAACTAATAAACAAGGCCGGGTAGCTATGCAGGGGCTACAAGATAATCTTAGGAAGGCCTTGGGAGAGTTAATAGGCGGTACAAGCAACAGTAGCCTAATCAGAAAAGAAGAAGTTGATAAACTGCAGAATCAAGTGGCAATCGCGAAAGCTCAGATATTTAATGTCTTCACTGAAAAAGCAATTAAAAAAGCACTAGCCCAAAGAGAGAGGGTTTATGAAGTCAATGAGCAAATTCGACATCAGCTAGCAGTTCGTATAAGACAAGAGGCCACCTCAAACTTAATCCGTGAAATTCAGGATCCCCAAGGGTCTCGGGTAGAGGACCCCAAACTCATAAGAGATGCTTTCTGGCTGTTCTATCAAGACCTATATTCTGGAACTGGGGAGGTTGATCAGACAAACATCGAGGACTACCTGGATAATTCCAGGCTTACTAAATTTGATATAGAAGATGCAAATAGCTTAGAGGAACTGCCCTCGGAGGGGTAAATCCTAGGGGTAATTAAAAATCTACCTGGAGGGAAAGCTACGGGGTTAGATTGCATCCCATCAGAATTCCATGCTCTATTCTTAAACCAGATTAAAAATGTCCTGATTGACCTTATCACACATATCTTTAAAAGAGGCACTCCATTGAAATCTTGGTCCCGGGCAAAAATAATCATCTTTCCCAAAAAAAAATAAACCTCCCGAACAGCTTTTGTCATATCGCCCCATTACCCTCATCAACTCAGATTCTAAAATTTATGTGAAAGTCTTGGCCAATAGAAATGCCCCTTTAATTCACAAAGTAATTTTGCAAAGCCAGCACAGCTTTATTCCTGGTAGATCCACCATTAATCATATTCATCGGGTAATCACTCTGATTCATGGTATGGAGGTGGCAGGCGACCCTATGGTGCTGGTTTTGCTTGATGCGGAAAAAGAGTTTGATAGAGTCTCCTGGCAATTCCTCTTGGTTGCAGTATCCAGAATTGGGATTCAAGAGGGGTATTTTCAGGCAGTTCAAAAACTGTATGTAAATCCTAGGGCCGTGGTGATGGTAAATGGCAGTCTAACAGAATAACTAATAATATCATGTGGGACACATCAAGGCTGCCCGTCCTCTCCATTGCTAATCGCGATTTTATATAGATTTATTCATCAGGCGATTAGAAGAGGATAGAGCAAATATATCGGTAATTTCAAAATGTTTTCCCACCAAAACGCTAGCCTATGCGGATGATATCGCTAGTGTAACAGTCGATCCAATTATGGCTATGCCAGCAATAGAGAAAGAGGCAAAGCATTTTGGGGAACTGTCTGGATATGCACTTAATCGGGGGAAAACCCAGATAATACTAAATAAAAATTGCATGAAGAGGGATGCACTGGTGTTGGAACAAGCAACTTATCTACACATCTGTATTACATCTGATCTCGAAAACCTGGTCAATGTCAACCTAAAACCGATAACCCCTGCAATAAGGAAAGATCTTCAACGCCTAGATAATCTACACCTCTCTCTTATAGGCAGAGCAAATGCGATTAAGATGGTCTTCTTCCCCAAAATGTTGTATCTACTTAGAGCAATCTGCTTAGAATTTTCGGGATCCTGGCTTAAATCAATTGAATGGGCGTTTTGCCAGCTTCATCTGGGCATATTCACAACCACGGCGTGCCCAGAAGTTTCTTTCCCTTCAGAAAGATCGTGGCGGGCTGGGTCTCCCGAATTTACAGGCGTACTATTGGGCAACTGTTCTCCTACACAGCAAGTAACTGCTGGAGAATAATTGGGAAAATGGAGAAGGGGATGCCTACAAACCATCTACTTTCCAATCGTTGCTAGGTAGGGAGAGCAGTGGGTACTGGTGGAGACATATACATGACAGCTACCACAAAAAACTTAGCGGGTTTAAAGTATGGAAAACAATCAGGAATATGCTACGGATAGGAAGACCCTCATTCTACACATCCATAAAAAACAACCCTGATCTCCATGCAATTTTTAATGATAGCTATATGCTTAAATGGCACGAGGCAGGAATTAGTCAGGTAGGCTGCCTCTTTTCCTCTGTTGGGATACACTCCTTTGAAGAATTGAAAAATAAATTTGGATTAGACTGGCGCGAATGATTTAAATACCTCCAAATCAGAGATTTTCTGACATGATAGACAGGTGGGAAGCGGGGTATGGGTAAAATAAAATTAATAGACGCATTAGTATCTGGTACAAGGAATAAGATTGGGGCATTTACCTACACAATATTGCTATGTTTCCTGACGATATGGAAAAAAATCACAGAAATGGCTAGAGAAAGCAGACATATCGAATAATGAGTTTACTTATACCTTTGAATTGTCACAAACAATCTTAATGTCTACCAAACTCCAGGCACAGTTTTTTAAAACATGCTTCTTCTAATATTACACCCCGGACAGAATAGCAAAATGGGGGTCCGGTGTGAGCACATGCTGCCCTAGGTGCAAACTTTATAGTGCTGACTGCATACATATTTTGTCTACCTGCGAGGGATTAAAATCAGTCAAACAAGAAATAGATACATTTCTCTCCACAATTTTAAACAATACAATTGTACTATCCAATGGGGATATCTTACTGGGGGCCACAGATCCCAAAAACACTAATATAGGCCATGAACTCATCTTTATTGCAATGGCAGTCTTCAGGCTTTGCATTGCCTCTGCATGGCGGGATACCAATGCCCCCTCGTTTCAACAATGGCTAGCCAGATTCCTTGCTATTGCAAACGTCAAAAATGCCATCTATAAACGCAAGGGTAGGAAACGACGAAAAAAAGGCCTAAAAGTTTGGACTCCCCTGATAGTTTGGGGTCAAACTCTAGGCTTTATAGAGTGAGTTTTAGACTTAAAAGATAATTAGATATGGGCATCCCAAGACAGGTAGGGGTTTGTTATCTTGGTTCTTTCCTTGTTTTGTCCCAAATTGCTCACTGTATCTTATCATGTATCCCTTCATGTAAGTTTTTGTTTATCGTGAATATTTTTTTCTCTGTGTATTAATTCTTTTTGTATAATGGCACACATATCTGTCTGTCCGGGAGGGTGGGGGGTGGGGAGATTGAGGAAAAAAACGCAGATGCTGTAAAATCTGAATAAAGACATTTTAAAAAAAAAAGAAAAACAAGTTCTAACTTTATTAGTAGAACAAGAGTCACTGGGAACAGCACATGTTTATGCAATAGAACACACTGCCTCTGTCAGCACCAGGCACATTCAGTTGTAGGTACAGGCTGGCAATGGAGTAGCCAGAAAATTAAAATACCCCCTCTTTGAACCAATCTCTATGGCACCAAGCTAATGTAGCAAGTCATCACAACCCTTCTCTGAAGAGATTGCTTGTCTCTTCCATCCAAGCATCTATCCATTCACCTTTTCATCCTTCTATCCATCTGCTGACATCCACCATCTCACCTTTCCATTCTGTCATCCTTTCAGTCTTTCTTCCAACATTCAGTCTGTCACCATTCCGTCCATCCATCAGCCTATCCATATCCAAACCTATCTATTTATCTTCAAACCTATCCATCTAACATGTCCATTCTTTCAGTCAATCATCCATCCTTTCACTTTTCTATACCCCATCATTATTCATCCATCATCCTTTCAGTCATTTATCCATCCTTTCTCAGCAGTCATTCAGATCAGCTGCGTGCAACCTCCACTTTCCTGGGCCATATTGTCATCTAGGGGGTGCAGGGAAATGGTTTTCAGAGTTCGGGCATTAAATTAATTTGTTCGTTTTAGTCCACAATTACCTGGTTTAGATGCTCCTTGAAATAAAGACGACTTAGTAAATGCACTAAAAAGGATGAAGTCTGTTGTATAATTTCTAATGCCAATTTGGCACGTCTTAATGCAAAGCAATTTTCTAATAAGATGTAATAAATCGAGAACTCTTAGCCCATCATCATGGAAAATTAGCCAATTTGAAACACTCTTTTTTGTGGAGTGTAATCCCAGGTTTATGTCTAGGTCACATTGTTATTTTTCATCTAAACCCTTTATTACTTGAATTATGAGAGTAGGGACAACAGCATGTGAACTTTCCATTCCTTACCACCTCTTGCACAAGTTGTGCATTGTTCTCTAGATCCTTGTCACTTCTAGTTCTGCCCAAATGAAACTTGGGTTTTTAAAGACCGAAAAAGAAGTGGTGCTTAACCTATAGAACAGTAGTAAATTTATTTGAATATCGCGAATGGAAACCATGTGGTACAAAGCATCTACACTTATTTCTTTTACCAGTACACATATAGCTAGTGGCAGGCCACTGGAGTGAAATATCATTGTTCATAGCATGTGTGACTGTGGAAACATATGCTCTGCTTACTCCTGTCACTTAGGGTTTGGTTTGGACGTTTGCCACTTGTTTTTTTCCGAAGAAGTGTTGTGAGTCATGAGGTGTAATGACTCCTCCCTTAGTTGGCAAGGCGCATGGGCATCAGCTCCAATGTTTGATTGTATTTTTCTGCGATCAGATTCTGATGTGTGCTAATTAGGCTCAGTGTGTTGTGGCTCACAGCACTTAACCGTAGGGCCCACTCAATCGCTCAATTCATGTACCTATGGGAAAACTCCCCATGGCAGCTCCTCAATCCCTTTTTTGGCTACACTCAAAGTCTACTGAAGACCGACCTCTCGATGCCTTACTGCTGGAGACTCGGCCTCTCCCTGGGCACCCTGCTCCTCATCGCAGAAAACCCACCAACAAAAATGCCAAGGCAGTGATGGAAAAGACTCCCTTCCACTGCCGACCCCAGTGTTATTCAAAGTTCCCCTGGACCAACCGCCATCAAGTCTGAAACCTCTGCCTCTCCCCTGAGCATAAAGACACCATGTGCAAAGCTTTGCTAATCTCAACCCATCCTTCAGTGGCTGCAGGAGTAGCTAAATGCTCTCCATAAGCATCTATTATACATCTCAGATAGGTAGAATCTACACAAAGCTGCCACCAAAGCCAGTGGATTCTCTCCCAAGGAAGAGGACATTGAATTTTTAGGAACAGATTGCTATGGAGCCTACTCAAACAGCCCAAGCATAAACAGTAGAAGGACAACAGGGGCACTAGCTCCTTCCATGCTCAACCTCCTCTTGTACCCCAATCATACACGAGCACCATGTCATACCTCACCTCCTTGCTATTCACTGGAGGGGTCACAACGCTTAAATTGGGGGAGGGCTGCCAAATTTACCCTCCCGATCCCTATGATACATAATTTTTCTTAGAGCCTAAGGATGACCTGTAGAACAACTATAATATTGATCTCCCAGGTGATTCAGGCCTGTATCTGTATTCAGTCAAGCCTTCTCCCTCTGTTGACACTACAACGTACCATGAAGTCATACAGATGACAGCCACACATCAGAAAGTTGCTAATCATATTGTTCAGGAAGATAATTACTTCCTGGTTAACACACTATCCAAGACCTAACACGCCCTCCATTCTGTTCCTCTCTATACTTAAGGGTCACACCTAGGGTACACAAAGAATATTAACCTAACCCACCCTAAATACAAGACAACATGACTCCAGACTCTCTAGTAGTCCATACAGCGTGCAAACCCATAAACACCCAGGCTCCCTCTCCAGATTAGGAGAGCGTTTGACCTGGCCCTCTGTGCACGGTCATCCTCAAACTTTTTGCGTCTACCCATCATGTATTATGAAATGTATATTTATTGGTATTAGGACTCTGTACACTTTACCACTTTTGACCAGTGGTAAATTACTTGAGCTGTCTACTTAAAACATGGTAAAATTGGTACACCTGATCGGCACATAAGTTTACTTATTAGTACCTAGTATATGGTACTACATAATACCCAGGGCTTATAAATTAAATGCTACCAGTGGACTTGCAGCACTTATTGTGCCAATCACTGAAAGAGCATTTTAAAACATGTCACAAGCCTGCCATTCTAGGCTGTAGTGCAGTTTTAAACTGCCAATTCAACCTGGCAAAATAAACCTTTAGCCAGGCCGAAACATTTTTTTTCAATACATGTAAGTCACCCCTAAGGTAGGACTTAAAAGCCCTTAAAGCAATGTCATTTGTATTTAAAAAGAAAGTAAGGCATGTGTTTTTTAAGTTGTACATGTCCTGGCAGTGAATTATTCCTTTTTTTTTTTTTTTTTTTTTTTTTTCAACATCAGAATTACAAATCTATAATACATTGCCAGAGAAACAGAAACAAAAAAACAATCTTACAATTCAGAAAACATTATTGTCAAGTTTAAAACAAATAAAGCATTTTTTTCAAAAACACAAAGAGCTTTAGACTGGGAGGAGTCAGTTGGAAAAGTGAGAAAAATTGATCTTGAAAAACAATAGAAAACAGTCATTAAGAATTATTATATAATCTTAATTGCATCTGACTTTCACTCCATTTCATCTTAAATCTCTCCCAGCCTCCTTTTCCATTCAATTATTGGGGCCCATATCCTCCGTCCGGCCTCTTTTTTTTCCCTCCCTCTTTTTTCATATAGGGCCATTTCTAAGATATATATGGCCAGCACACGGGAGATCCATTGCTGTAATGTTGGGGGGTTCGGATCTTTCTAGAGTGTGGCTATGCATAGTCTGCTGAGGGTCATAGCTAAATACAAAAACTCATGGTGAAGAACATCTACACCCGCCCTCACTACTCCCAAGATCATAACTTCATCTGTCAAAGTTAAATGTATCCCCCGAGAATCAGCGAAGAATTGTTCCAAAGATTTTTTAAATATATCCAGAGAGGGGCATGATGCAAACATATGAATTGTATCTGCTTGCGTGGATTGGCATCTCGGACAGATGCCCCCATTATTTCCCCCCACTGCGCTATTTTATGAGGAGTGTAATAGAGTTCAAACATAGTCTTGTATTGTTGAGATTGTAAATTTGCCACTCTTAAGACCGAGTTTGAAAGTTTTAATGACTTCTCTGCCTCATTTCCTGTTAAACCTAGTTTAACTCTCCACTTCTCATACATTCTATCACAATCATCCTTTTTATATTTACACATTTCTTCGTATAATTGCGAGATGGAGGATCCCCCTTCATCCCTTACACATTCCAGCAATTCGATTCTTTGAAAATTCATATCTCCTCCCTGTTTCTTTAGCAGAACTGACCTCACTTGTAGGTACTTAAAGAAGTCTCTATGCCCTAAGTTATATAAGCGTTGTGCCTGCTCAAAAGAGATCAGACCGGTGGCCCCTATAAGGTCCCCGATAGCTTTAACCCCTAGTGCATCCCAGCCCCTCATAACTGGGTCGTGAAATACCCCCGGCAATGATGGGTTCCCGTACAGAGGGGTATAATAATTCATTCTCCCTAGTTTTAATTTTCTCCTTATCCCAGTCCAGACTGACCTTGCAGCCGACAAGGTCTTAAACCTTGCTTTTTTGTGATAGCTCCTCTCCTCATATGTGAGTAACCATTGATTAGAGTTTTTCACTACGAGTTCATATATACGTCTGGGACACCATCTCTACCTCTCCATCTGTCTATAACCCTCCCCCCCAGCATACCTCTAGTGTATTGTAGGACCGTTGCCCAATAATATGCCTTAAAATCTGGTAGCGCCAGCCCCCCTCTCTCTCTTGGGAGTGACAGAAATTTTTGGCTGCGGCGTGTTTTGCCCTTGGCCCAAATAAATCTATTTGTCACCTTTTCTAGCTCCCTGAACCAGCTGTTGTTAAATATTAGCGGTATGGTCCTAAATAAATAAAGGACCTTTGGCATAAACGCCATTTTAATGACATTACAGCGACCAATTGTTGTTAAGTGTAGATTGTTCAATTTGTCAAAATCAATTTTGGCCTTATCTATGATGGGGCTTAAGTTATTCGATACCACTTTAGAAAGGTCTGAGGTTATGCGAACCCCCAAATATATTGCTGTCTCTACCACTCTTTGATCGACTAAAGATATTTTCTGATGTACTACTACCTGGGTCTTATTTGCATTTAATTTGTACCCAGACAGTCTTCCAAATGTGGCGGCTTCCTGTTCTATTTCTATTATGGCTGATATTGGTTCGCATGATGTTATGGCCAGGTCGTCCGCATATCCTAATATTTTAGTTTCATGCCTGTTCAGTGTTATGGGCAAGATGTTTCTGTTCTGCTCTATCCTCCTAATGAATGTATCTATATATAAGGCGAAGAGTAGCGGGGAGCAAGGACACCCTTGCCTAGTTCCTCGTCCAATATCTATTATACCACTCATCTCCCCCATGATTCTAACCCTTATTCTTGGATTATGGTATAAGGGTTTCAAAGCTCCCACATAGCCCTCCCCCAGATTCAGCTTCTCCAGCGCAGCCCAGAGAAATCCCCACGAGACCCTATCAAATGCCTTCTCAGCATCTAAAAGAATCAACGCCATAGGGTCTCGTGAGGATGCCGTGCCATCAAATAGTGTAAGAACTCTTCTGACATGTTCCGCAGTTCCTCTCCCAGGGATAAACCCGTGCTGCCATGGAGAAACGATCTTGCCAATTACTGCTCCTAGCCTATTTGCCAGCATCTTAGAGTAGATTTTCACATCGCTGTTCATTAGGCTTATCGGCCTATAAGACCCAGGATTGGTTGCGGGCTTATCTTTTTTCAGAAAAACTATCATAGTTGCCTCTCCCCATGACTCCGGAGGTAACGCACCCCCTTGTATATTTACAGCCATCTCATATAGTTCTTCTTCTATCTCTGCTAAGAATGTTTTGTAAAACTCCAGGGGTATAGAATCTGGGCCTACTGCTTTGCCGGATGGTAAGTCATAGATTGCCCTCTGTATTTCCGTTTCATTAAATGCCTTCTCCAATGTCCCCCTGTCCTCTGTCGTTAGTTTCTCTAGTCTAACACTCTCAAGATACCTCTCTATTTCCTCGCTAGGAACCATATAGTCAGCTTCATATAGCTTCTGATAGTAGTCCCGAAAGCTAGCACATATACTCTCGGGTGTTGTTGCGACACTACCGTTCTCAGTCCTGATCTCGGAAATATCCCCCTTTGTGGCAGCCTGCCTTGTTCGAACAGCTAGCATGCGGCCTATCTGCTCATTATACTCATATTGATCCTTTCTCCATGCCAGATACTTCCCTGCTGCTTTAGATGCAAAAAGCTCCCCAACCGCTGCCTTAGCCATAACAAGCTCATATGTTATACTAACAATATCCTGATTCACCCTAATTGCGCTACTAAGTTCATGTTCTAGTCTAGCGACTGCTCTTACTCTCGTTTCTACTTCCTCCCTCTCTGCCTTATTCCGCCTAATTGAATATCTGATTGTCTCCCCCCTTATACCTGCTTTCATGGTATCCCACACTACTGTAGGGGGGGCAGAGCCTTTGTTTAGTACCAAAACATTTCTTATCCATTCTTTCATTAGGGCGGTATACTCTGAATCCTGTAGCAGGGCTCTCTCAAATGTCCAATTTGTCACCTTCTTTTGTTGGGCAGCTGTTGTTATATCTAAGATAAGCGGGTTGTGATCGGACATTACCCGGGGTAGTATGCTAATCTTTGCTGTGGATGCTACTTCTGGTGATACCAAAAAATTGTCTAGCCTTGCTAAGACCTTATGAGGGGCAGAATAATATGTACTTCCGCTCCCTAAGTTATTTTGCAGCTCCCATATATCTACTAGACCGTTATCGCACATCAATTGAATCAGTGCTCTGTGGCTTCTCTTCTTCCGGACCGAGAATTTCCCCGGATCGTTCTTCCACAAGCCATTCAGTCCGTTAACATTTAAGTCTCCACAAACTATTAATGGCAGAGGCCAGTTGGCTATTTCTAAGTTAACAGAGTCCATAATTTCCGGGTCGTCTACAGTGGGAGCATACAATGAGCATAGTGTGAAGTTAAAACTCTGTGCCTGGCACTCCGCCAAAACCCATCTGCCATAGCGGTCTGATTTTTGCCTATTTACAACAACACATCCATGCCTTGCTAAGATCGCTACCCCTCTTGTTCTTGTTCCTTGCGTCGTATATGATATTAGTGAATTATTCCTAAATTAGTTTTTCACTACTGTAAGCCCTACCTCTCTCATAGGATAACATTTAGGACCATTTTGTTTTGCGGTCACAAATGGGAAATCAGCCCGTTTGTGATTGCAAAAAAAGGTGGTGGTCTATACAAACGCTATTATGCGAGTCGGTGACTCGCAAAATACTGTTTGCGAGTTTCTATTAGGAAGGGCCGAACCAACGGCGTTCCTTCATAATAGCGAGTCAGAGGGGTATGTACCAATGTTTTACACCTGCATTTGCAGCTGCAAAACACTTGAATTTTACTACCTACTTCAAGTACATGGTATGCCACTCGCAAACAGGAAGGGGTCCCCAGGGGACCCCTTCCCCTTTGTGAATTGATGAGAATATAATTTTTAAGAGCAGGCAGTGGTCCCACGAACCACTGCCTACTATTAAAAAATTATACAGAAATGTTTCATTTTTCTTTTTTTAAAAGCATCCTGTTTTCCTTTAAGAAAAATGGAATGCATTAAAAAACAGAAAGCCTGCTTTATTGAAAAAGTAGTTACATGCATGGTGGTCTGCTAACTCCAGCAGGCTACCATCCCTAAAAGTGCTGGCCATTCGCAATGGGTCGCAAATTGGGACCTGCCTCATGATATTGATGAGGCAGGTCATTTGCGACCTAATTAGGAATCGTAAACATTGTCTGAGATACTGTTGTGCATTCCATTTTGTGAGTCACAAATTGCGAGACGTAGGACGTTGTAATTTGCGACTCCCAAAATTGAATGGTCATACATCTGGCTCTAAGTTGCCTTATTACATTTAATAAGAGCTAACTTTAGATTGGGTGATTGGGAACAGGTAAAAATGTCATGTTTGGACTCTAATTAATTGCAATTAAAAATCTTCTTCAATGGTAAAATCGGATATTAAGCGACAATCCTAATAATGCCAGTTTTAGAAAGGTTTTAAATCGAAAAGGGTGAGGCCCTAAATGACAACTAGAAAGGGCCTATTCATTAAAAAGCATAAGAGGATATAGTCATCACATTTTATGTAGTACGATCTAGCCTATGCAAACCCAGAAGTAATCAGATGGTTTATTTACTCAATTATTCATTCTTTTTTCATTGAGCTACGTCATTCACATGTATATTCAGAACAGGGTAGACATTACATTTCAAACAGTGAGCGTACATTTAACATAATTGACAAAATATAATTTGTGACAAAACATTACATTGCACATGACCATAGATAAACATTAAGACCAGTCAGGTTTCAAAAAGAAAAGAAGAGAGCGCAACCTGTTTTTTTTTTTTACATTTCATTGCTCATTATTAGGTTGCTACCAGGGATAACCTTATTCACACAAACAATTATTCCCTGCAATAGGTTACAAATCCAAATAGAGTTGCCCGCTGCTTAAAAGGTGCCGATGTGTATCAAATCCCTAAATAAGTTACGGGATTCTCCTCCGGTACGTGACTGGGTACGATCTAAATCAACACAAAATCAGAAAATAAATTATAACCAACCATCCCGTAAATGTTGCTTTGTTCGGTGATATTTAAAATTAATCATGCAACTTGTACCTGTATTGGTTACATAGGGAGAGCCCTCTAATGAAGCTACTTTGTATGTAACGTAAAGCTGCGTTCTGAAGGGTAGAGAGATAGAGTGTATCAAATGCATGTGTAAACAAGACGCATGGCTTGTTTGTAAAAGGAAAGCAATCCTCACTCTCCAGATTTTCTAAACGTACTTATCACAGTGGACAGTGGCATTACTTTTCGAGAAACGGCAACAGGTCACGACATACTCCAATATCTGAAACTGATTGATTTACATTCTATTACCAGTTTGTTGTGCGTGCTTATTTGTCAAGGGCCAAAGGTTAATCACAGTGTTGCTTGTGCACTTACTTCAGATTTGTAAACGTAGCCGTTATTTTTCCAAAAAAACATTGGGGCATATTACCAAGGGCCATTATCGCGGACTTTTTCCCGCTGAAGCGGCGATAATTTTATCGCCCTATTACCAAGCTGTCGCTAACACCAGGTAGCGACAGCTTGTGGGCGATAGCGGGCATTTTGGGGCCCACTTTTTATGTCAGCGATAATTATCGCTAATGACATGCAAAGTGGGCGTGCCAAAATGTCAGCAACTGAAAACAGTTGCTGCAATCGCTATCGCCTATGATCAACACAGGCGTAGTTATGGAAATATTCGCGCTAAGCGCGAATATCTCCGAAAGCTAACGCCTGCCCTGACCAGTTCTTAGCCATGTTATCCAATGAGAGGTGGATAACATGGCTAAGAGCATTGTCACGGTAATGCCTGAATATCGCTGTATTGACAGCGATATTCACGCATTTCGCCTGTTTTTTATCGCTCCTGAGATAAACCTTGCTATTAGCAAGGTATTTCAGCGATAAAAACAGGTGAAGGGCGGCGATAGAAATATTCCCGCTAAGCCAACACAGCGATAATTATCGGTAGTTGTTTGTAATATGCCCCATTGTCTTCTTGGAGACGTTTCTCGCTTCCTGTGAAAAAATGATATGAAATCGGAACCTGAATTTCAGGCAGTGGTCTCTAACAGCAGCATTATCAGCATTAGCACAGATACAACTATTTACACTCTCTCGTTTATCGAACTCCTCTGAGTTTCCTTTGTACGTTGGGCTTCAAGCAAGCAGCCCACCAAACTTCCGGTGTATAATCCTCCTACCATCGCATTCAATCTACTTACATTATGGGTTTGGTAGTTCTGGACAGCGGTTTCTTCGAGTACGCACGGATCAATAAGTGCACAACGTGCACCTGATGTAACAGTTTATGAGTAATCTGTGAAAGCTATACGTTGTTCATAGCTTATCAACTGTTGTGGTAAATAGTCCATGAATTATGGCCGATCGAAACATAAATCAAATACAACCTATCTCAGATATTTTATTCAACCCATGGATGGTACTGTTGAATTTAAGTATAAAGTACGCTTCTTGTCTTAGGAGTTTGGATTCAATATCACCTCCTCTCGGATTAGGTTTCACGGTGCAGAGAAAAGTCCACTAAGAAATCTTTCTCTGAATGATTTCTTTCCATGAAATGGTTGATCATCAGTGCTGTGGCTACCTTCATGTTGATTCTGGACCAATGTTGTACAATACGCTGTCTGACTTCTTGATTGGCTTTACCCACGTAAAGTTTTTTACACAGGCATATGATGACGTACACATCGTTCTTAGTCTTACATTTCGTGAAATCCTTGCATGAGCATGTGATGTTATTATGAGTGAAATCTATTCCTTCCACCATTGTTTCGGAGGTAGAACAGGTCCCGCATTTGCGATGGCCTATTAATGGTCTTAAGTTCCAGTGGGACCTTACATCTTTTTTTCTCCCGACGGCTACAATTTCAGATCTGACAATTTGTTGTCCAATACTGGCATTTTTCTTCATTGCAAAAAGTGGTGGCGGTAATGGATGTTCAAGGTTTGCCATCAAGTGCCAATTTTTTAGAATAATCTGATGAAATTTGTTGGTGTCTGGTCCATAAGTGGATACACAAACTAGTTTCTCCAACTGTTGTTTCGGTTTCTTCAAGAGCAGATTCTCTCGTGGGGTAAACCATGCACATTTCATTGCATGTTTGAGTAACTTCTTTGGATATCCTCGCAATTTGAGTTGGTCACAAAGCGCCGTTGCATGAATTTCATAGTCTTCCCTACGTGTACAGTAATGCCTGACTCTCAACAATTACCCCTACGGCAAATTTTCTTTCTTGTGTGGAAGCTCCTGTAATGGTATTTTTATCTGTTGGTTTCTTGTGCAGAGACACTGTCAGTTTGTTTTCAATTTGTCTGACATCCACATCAAGATGCCTTTGGTTGATGCAATAATGACATTTGCCAGTATCCATTTCAGTGCCGTTCCATAGGCACCAAATATCATCAATATAGCGATACCAATGTCTCAATTGCTGTGAGAAAGGATTGTGGTTGAAGATTAATTTGTCCTCATACCGGGCCATGCACAGTACCACCATTTCTGGGGCGAAGGGACAACCCATTGCGGTCCCCTTAGTTTGAATGAAAAAATGTTCTTCTAACTTGAAGTAATTTTTTTAAGGGCTAACAATGCTAGTCAAAGTATAAATTCGGTAGGCATGCATGGAGGGCAAGGTCATGTTTCCAAGTAGAATTTGATTGCGTCTATAGCCTCATCTTGCGGGATATACAGACATTACATCAAAAGATACAAGAAAGTTTTGAAAATAATCAAAGGGAGTACGTTTAACTCGAGATGAAGTCTGTGGTGTCTCGTAGGTATGATGGGATTCCTTGACACCAACAATTTCCACAGATTATTTTCAAAAATTGGCACTTGATGGCAAACCTTGAACATCCATTACGGAAACCACTTTTCGCTATGAAGAAAAATGCCAGTATTAAACAACAAATTGTCTGATCTGAGATTGTAGATTTAAGATCCCACTGGAACTTATGACCATTAATGGACCATCACAAATGTGGAACCTGTTCTACCTGCGAAACAACGGTGGAAGGAATAGATTTCACTCAGAATAACATCACATGCTCACGCAGGGACTTCACAAATTGTAAGACTAAGAACATTGTGTACGTCATCATATGCCTGTGTCAAAAACTTTTCGTATATAAAACTGATCAAGAAGTCAGACTGCGCATTGTCCAACATCGGTCCAAAATGAGGTAGCCACAGCAACCATTTCATGGAACAAAATCATTCAGAGAAAGATTTCAAGTGAACTGTTCTCTGCACAGTGAAACCCAATCCGAGAGAAGGCGATATTGATTTCAAACTCTTATGACACGAAGCGTACTTTATCCCTAAAGTCAACAGTACTATCTATCGGTTGAATGAAGTATCTGAGATAGATCGTATTTGATTTATGTTTTGATCAGCCATAATTTGTTGCCTATTGACCACAACAGTTTGCAAATACGTTTGCGCATGCATAAACCGTCTTACACCTGGCCCCACGTTTCTACCGCTCTGAGTTTTTTCCAGCCATCCTCAACAGCTTCACCAAGACCTTATCCAGCTATTCCCCAATGACAATGTCTTCTTGGGCACAGCCACATGCCTTGCCACGCTGAGCTCACCTTGCCTCTAGGTTAAACCTGACTGCTTTTGTGCTAAGGTACCTTAGGGTTAAGTGCAGGTTAATTTAGTAACCTTTGTAGTTCACCCTCACATGGATTGTTAGATCTGGGGGTTTCTAGTTGGCAATGGTATTCACCTTTGCCCAAATAGGGCCCCTTACTTCTAAGCCAGGATAAGGGGATTACACTCCTTAATAACCCCTGCTCACCCCCTTGGTGGCTTGGCACGAGCAGACAGGCTTATCTCAGAGGCAGTGTGGTAAGCATTTGTGAATATACACAGTAATACAGTGAAAACACTACAGATGGACAGAACACAGGTCTTATAAAAATAAGTATTCTTTACATAGACTTAACACAAGACCACAAACCACAAAAATCCAAAATACTACACTAAAGATTGCTTTAAAGATGAAAACAGTTACTTAGTTCAAGTTGAAGATAAATGTGACACAGTTCTCAACAAAGTACCTTGATGCATAACGCAAAGTAAACAAAAGGCTCGCGAAAGGGGAGATGCGTCGGTTCCGTGATCCAGGGGAAATGATGCGTCGTGCCTCAATGCTTGCGCAGAGTAGGGGATGCGTCGTGATCCTTACTGGTGCGGAGGTATACGTAGATTCTCGGCCTGCGGGCCCGTTGCTGTGCGCAAGATAGCGCCGCGATGCGATGATACGGTTACGATGCGAGACGATGGCGCCCTTGATGCGATGATGATGCATAGGCGCCCTGGCAGCCTTGCGACAACTCTGTACTTTGAAGCCGCGACAGGCGCTGCGACACGCTTCTCATGTGATGCGATGGTGACTCTCTCGATGGAGTCACGCTTCTCCAGTGATGCGACAGCAGGTAGCTATGACGAAGACACGCTTCCAGGGAGATGCGGCGAAGGCTCGCTTTTCCGGCGATACGACGATTTCAGCTGCGGCGGCGACACGCATCCTCTCGAGGCGTCGCGCTTCCAGAACCCAGCGACGCGCAAATGTCTGGAGTTAGAATTCCCAGCAAGGAAATTCAGAGGGGAGCTGGAGATTAAGTTTTTTGTCCCTGAGACTTCAGCAGGAGGCAAGCACCGTTCAAGCCCTTGGAGAATATTCTGTAGGTAATGAAAGTCCTTAACAAATTCCTTCTCTTTTCCTTGGCAATGAAGCAACCACTGCAGTCCAACCCAACAAACAGCACACTAGCAGAGGGGCAGTCAAACTCCTGCAGCTTCCTTGGTTCTTCTCTTTGGCAAAAGGTTTCTTGTTCCAGAAGTGATCTAAAGTTCTTGGGTCTGGGTCCCAATATTTATACCCCAAAATCCTTTGTTCTCTGAAGGCAGAGAGGCCTCTGCCTAGTCCAAACCAGTTCCTGAGCACTTTGTTTACATGACTCCTTCCTTCCTTTCACTGTGCAGTGCAGAGACATCAGACGCCCCACAGGAGGTGGCACCAGCACAGGGGAGGGACGGCACAGCTCTGGAGCACTTTGTTAACAAGATTCCTTTTGTCCTTTCACAGTGCAGAGCAGAGACATCAGACAAGCCACAGGAGGTGGAGCCAGCATTGTAGAGGGAAGGCCGAGCCCTATTCAGGTCCCAGATGCAGCAACTCCTCCCTCCCGTCTGGATGCAGATCTCTCTATTCACCACTGGGCTGCCCCAGCCTGTCTCCTGGAATCCCCCAGTTCTGTCACTCACAAACCCAGACAAGAAATTCACAACCTAGCAGAGGCAGGCCTGGACATTTAGGCAAGAAAATACCCACTTTCTAAAAAGTGGTATTTTCAAACACAGAATATTAAAACCAACTATACTGAAAGATGTATTTTATTATTCTGAGTTCAGGCATACTAAATTCGAATTTCTACCATGTTCCCCGAGTCAGTTAGGATTATAAGAATGTAATAATCTAACTGCCCCTTCTAGCCTATGGAGAACAGTATAGTGAAAAACGAAAATGGCTGTAATTCACTATTAGGACATGCTACACACATCAGAGCATGTCCTACCTTATACTTTCAATACACCCTGCCGTTGGGCATACCCTACGGGTGTCTAATATGAAGCAAAGGGAAGGTTTAGGGACTGGCAAGTGGGTGCACTTGCCAAGTCGACATGGCAGTCACAGACTGCCCACATGCCTGCAATGGCAAGCCTGAGACACATTCTACAAGCTGCTTCTGTGAGTGGCGCAACGAGTGCTGCAAGTCCACTAGCAACACTTGATTTACAAGCCCTGGGCACACATGGTGCACTGTACTAGGGACTGACAGGTAAATCAAATAACCCAATCATGGAATCACCAATTAGTACATCAATTTAACATAGGGAGCACTTGCACTGTTGCACTGAATAGCAGTGGCACAGTGCCCAAAGCATATGACCAGCAAAAACATATCAAAACAGAGGAGGCAATCCTTCAAAAATGGAAGGGAGACTCACGCCAATGATGCCAGGTCTAACATGGATTATAGTTTTTGCCTGGGTAGGGTTATCAGCCCCCTCAATTTATTGACCGAAATTCCTTCAGAGAGTAAAAAGCTGAACACAGTGGGTAAGAGGGTAACAGTGCAAACAGCCACACATTAGAGTATTGCCAACTTGGTTGGCCTGCTCACCCAATGCCACAGGACACATTGGGACTAGATGCAGGATGTACTTCAACACCTCCCTTAGGATTATAGGCATTTAGGGCAAGAGTTGGTAATGGAGGGAAAAACATATCCAGTGCTACTGTCTGCTGTGCCCAGACACCACAGCCATAGAGTTCAACACCAGTATACTGGTCTCACATCATGTCTGGCTCTGCGTCTCTGTTATTAAACCAGAGGTTCAAACAAATCTGCTTAATCTGCTGTTTGTTGAAGGACCAGATGCTAAAGAATATTAAAAAAGACATGGGCAAGGCCAAGGCTATTAGTGCCCTACAAACATCTACTCTAAAGGGCTCTTCTCACAGGCAACAGTACAGAGCAGGTAGTAAGACCACATTGCCAGTCACTCCTAACGTCTATAAGAGACAACAGAAGGGACACCATCAGCAGTCACCACAGGGTTACCCCAGAGGGTCTATAGAGGCAACAATACTAGGGTTACAGGCAAAGGAGGCTCAAGCAAAGGAGTTTCATTTTCCAAGTACTGACTTCCTTCGCATTCCCCCTGATTATACTACACCTGCAGGGGGCAGACTCTAGGATTGTCTTCCTTGGTGAGAAGAGATTACCTTTACTCACTGGGTTCAATCCATCATCGAGCACAGCTGCTGCCTCGAGCTCATCTTAACCCCTCCAAACTTCCCACCCCGCAAACACACCCTTAGCCTCAAATACTACAGCCTCATTCAAGAGGAGGTTCAGGTGCTCATCTCCAAAGGTGCCACAGAGCTATTACCACTACTGCACAGTGGCAAGGGGGGCTGCTCTCTATATTTCTTTATAACCAAAAGGACAACACCTTAAGGCCCATTCTAGACATTCTAGACATCAGGCCTCTCAACTAGTACATCCCCTCAGAGCATTTCCACATAGTCACTCTGCAGGATGTCATCCTGCTGCTTTGGCAATGTGACTTCATGACAGCAATAGATCTGAAGAACGCCTACTTCTACACAGCCATCCATCATGCTCATCACCTCTATCTATGCTTCATGGTAACTGGTCAACAGTATCAGTCTAAGGTGTTGTAGTTCGGTGTCACCACAGTCCCCATGGTATTCACAAAATGCCTAGCGGCGATAGCTGACTATCCTACAAGAGGAGGACACTAATGTGTTCCTCTATCTCGATGATTGGCTGATTAAGAGTGCAAGCAAGCAAAAGTGTCTTGAAGAAACCCAAGCCACCATATCCCTCCTCCAGAGGTTGGGATTCACCAGAAATGGTGCCAAGTCCCACTTCCAGCATTCGCTGATTCTTTTTCAGCCATATCATCAAATCACAGTAATGTGCCTCCTAGGGATGATGACTCCATACATAGCCATTGAGCCCTATGCCAGACTGCACTTGCATCTGTTGCAGACGTGCCAGCACAATGGTCACAGGGGGATGGAACTTGGAAGATCTAGTTTTTATGCCAGCCAACACCATCATCACTGTTTGCAGTGGTGGAACCGGAACAATCTGTTCCACTGCCGGTGCTTTACGGACCCCTTTCCACCAGTGACCATCACCCTGGATGCTTCACTCTCAGGATGGGGAGTGCATCTTCAACACCTACCTATTCAGCGCATGTGGCCACCCCAACAGAGGGGTCTTTAGATAAACTACCTAGAACCCCTGGCGATCCAGCTAGCTCTCAAGGCCTTCCTTCAAGTGATTTTGCACAATGTAGTCCCCATAAACACAGACAAGATGACCACCAAGTGCTATCTCCAAAAGCAGGGTGGCATTCAATCACCACATTTGTCAATACTGACGTAGACGATTTGGCGTTGGGTGATGCACCAGCGGTTATACCTCTTTGCAGAGTACCTTCCAGGAATTACTACTTAGCAGACATTGCTGAACAGGATGCAGCAACATATCCACGAGTTTGAACCTCCATACAGAAGTCCTATTTCTATACTTCTGTTGTTGGGGGTTCTGACGTCATCCTCTCTGCCACTGCACAAAATGCTAAAACTTCACCTCCAGGTTCCCAAGCCCACAGTCAATGGTCAATGCTCTATGGATGAATTGGTCTGGGATCTTTGCATATGCTTTTCCTCCTCTCCCTCTCCTTTTGTATACAATTCAGGAGCTTCAGCAAACATCCGTCATTCTCATCCTGGTGGTTCCCATGTGGACCAGATAACCCTAGTTCTCAAACCTCATGGAGATGTCAGGTAATCCCCATGAGAAGCTCCCCAACAGGCCTGCCCTTCTCACTTGCAACCAAGGCAGAGCCAGGACCCTCAACCCCAGGTAGCTCAATCCAACAACTTGGCTCCTGAGATCCTATATTTTGGTTATCTCTATTAACCTCAAGACTGCATTTCCTTCCTCAAGGAAGCATACAGGCCCACTTTGTGAATGTGTTCTGCACCAAATGGGAAAGGTTTGTCCGTTATTGCATTTCCAAGCACCTGGACATTCTAACATCTGCAGTTCAGGATATTATCTGTAACTTCCATATGCATTTACTTAGCCGCTATTTCCATCTGCATGCTGAAGAGGGAACATTCCTCTTTATTCAAAATCCCTTTTATCAAGGATTTCATGGAAGGACGGAAATGGTTATCCCACACGAGGGCCCACTGCCCCAGCCTGGAACCTTAATGTTATTCTTACCAGGGTCATTGGCTCTCCATTTGAACCAGTAGACGTATGCCCTTTACAGTTCCTCTCCTGGAAGGTCGCCTTCCTTGTCACTATTAAATCTTTACAATGCATTAGCAAGCTACAGGACCTCAATTTAGAGCAGCCTTTCTTCTAGGTTAATAACAACTGGGTTGTCTTTAGAACCAAACTCAGGTTTCTCTGAAAGGGAATGTCTCCCTTTCACCCCGACCAAACTACAGAGCTCCCTGTCTTTTTTCCTCATCTGGACTTGGTAGCAGAGACTGACCTTCACACCCTTTATGTCAAGCATGCCCTCATGTACTACACTGACAGGACCAAATCATTTAGGAAGACTCTGCAAATGTTACTTGCTTTTGCAACACCTCACAAAGGACATGCTTTGTCGAAGGGAGGCATAGCTAGATGGATTGTCTAAGGCTAAAAGACCTTTGCCTGCCCCGCCTAGGTCGCATTTCACTATTTTGAAAAGGGTCATTATGGTCTTCCTTGAAAATATTTCCATAGCTGACATTTGTTATTCAGCTACATGGTCCCCTACACATGTTTACTAAGCATTTCTGAGTGGTTGTCTTAGAACACCAACAAGCTGCAGTTGGTCAGACTGTTTCAAGAACTTTGTTTCAATCATCTGCACCCTCCAATGGCTAACCACCAATTTATATGCCCTATCTGCTGCTCCATCCCCAAGCTCTCCTCCTATGTGAAAAATAATCTAACACTGAAGCCAGTGCCCATGTCCATTGGCATCTAAGAGAGGAGTTATTATACCTTGTGACTTGAAACACTTCTTCACAGATTAATAGATTGCAAACGTCTGCAGCCAGCCTTAGACCATATAGGATCTAATAGTGCTTGACCTCACTTTACCCCAAGAGTGTATGTGTGCTTTAATATTTTGCTGCAGTAGATGATGCCATACATTAGAACTTCTGATGTTCTGTTTCCACTAAAGATATCTAGAGCACTTTGGTAACTGCCTCCCCTCTTTTTTGGAGCAACTCTCTGCAGCACCTTACAGCTGACTTCCCTGTGACTGTATCCTGCCCACACATTTCAGTCGTTGCCTACATCATGACTATTAACCAGTGAGACTCAGCTTTCTGAGCTGTCAAGGTAGTGCCAATTAGTACCAAAATGCCTCAAACTTGATTATGTTTTGCCACATAGCTGTTGTGCTGCAGGAAAAGTAATGTGAATATTCTATTGCCATAGTTAAAATACAAGCACTAATACATGTATCCAAAACATAGCTCTGTCAAACTCTTGCAAGTATGTAAAGGACATGGATAAAGTTCCATTTCATGTGACAGTTTCCCTCTGAGCACTGCCATGTGCAGTGAGAGACATGGTACTGGGTACATGGTGTATTTTAAATTCATATCAGTGACCACTGAACTGAAAAAATGATTCTAGTTCATGTCCTGCAGGTAAACGCACAATAGCTTGGTAGCAACACCGGCCAGCCCCCTTTTAAGAAGATACACCTTCTTGTTATGTGCTTGTACGGTATTCCTGGAACCAGTATCGTTATTCATTAAATTCATCATCATGTGTGGTGGTGAACTTTGAAAGTGGTGGGCTGTAATAGTTCATTGAACCAGGTGTATCCCTTTGAGAAAATTAGGAGAAAAAAAGAATCAAATTGTGCATTTACAGACATTTTTCGCATGAACTGCCTTCGCATCCAAAGGATTTAAAGATACACCAATAAAAAATAGTCCAGTACTTATGTTATGTGTCATACATTCCTTAATCCTACTCAGGCTTCAGTAAGTAGTAGTGATCACAATCTTTATGATTGAGACATCTGAGAGTATTAGTCATTCCCTATAAAATGTATCAATATAGACAATACAGTTAGTTTGTAGAAGACATGAAATGGGAACCATACATTGTACCAAGGAACAAATATTGGCAGCAAGTTTCATGAACTCAACATGAATAATGCTCAAATATCAGAATTAAATATATTTCAGAAATACAGTCATCATTTTGTCCAATACATTAACTTGCCAGCTTTGAAAATTGCAGACAATTGATGTTAAATACAACATTTTCATTTTGAAAAATTAAGCTCCATTACTCCAGATGAAAGCATGCCATTTTCATGAAAAAGAACACCTTGAACAACTTTTGTGTCCTGAAATATCAAATATCAGATATCTATGTTTGCGGATCACTGTTATGTCAAGAATATTCATAATTTTCTCAACAAATAGCCGCAATTTGACAAAGATGGTCCACTATTATGCTATTGGTAGCCAGATTGCCACAAAGTAATGCCACAATAGAGAAAGGAAACCAGAATAATACAATTAGGGATCAAGGACTGAAGATCAGAGTACCTGGGTGGAATCCAAAATGTAACCAAAGGAAAGGGGGCTAAGTATAATACATGAAAAAGTCACGGAGGAACTCAAACTGAAGGTAGCTACCTTGAGTGGTGCATGCTAATGATCACATGATCTTAAAGAAAACATATCTGTGAGTGCAGTTCTGAAAACAATGTGACTAATAATGTTTTTACATTTGCCCCAAGCAAGTAATTGATTCATATTGAGACATTAACAATAGGAAAATAAAGGTGGTTTTCACAGAAAAGTGTGCTGCAGTAGCCAACAATCAGATAATAATGACATAATATTATATATATTATATATTTTATTATATATATATTATACAAACTCTAATCTACCTAATCTATCTACTGAATGAAGGAAAGGTTTAAGACCTTTCCTACCTAAATCACAGTTAACTGAAGAGCATTTATACAAGCCCCTTACGACACCAGTACCTCAAGTTGTGCCCAGACATGGGTCACTTGCTCACTTTGCTACTGGATTCAAGCTAGCCTGGCAGATGAAGGGTAGAACCCCAAAACTAGTCTCAGGATCAAATAGTTATAAAAAATTTGCACCACAGGAGTTAGTGCTTTTTTGACTTCCATTGGAGATGATTTAAATCTGAAAGGAAGAAACACAAATTGATGCTAGTACCTCAGCACTGAAAATCAAAGAACTGTTTGATTATCTCATCATACAGAAATGTGACTGTATGCATCTTGAAGATATCAAGAACAGTAAGTGCATCTGGAATTTTATTGTAGATACAAATTGATTCAGGATTTTGGTATGAATAATGAGGCAAAAAACAAACAAACAATTCTGCAAAGAACACTCTAGAGAAAACTCCTGTGCTTCTTCGTGGTGTGGGTAATTCTACCACTGCCTATTTGGTAAAAGGGTCCTAGATCCGTGACTTCATTGCAGTCTTTTTCCAAGGACCTTGAGGAAAGTATATATTCGCTACTCTTGACTAGTGGAAGAGAAGAAAAGTCTTTCCGGCATCCTCTTTGGACAATATCCAGCACCCAATGATCATAGCCAGAAAGACACTATGTGTTATAGAAGTGAGCCTTCATCCATCCACTGGTCGGTGTAAGAACCCTAAACTCTGGACTAGTCAAGGACAGGCAAGGTTGGGTGAAGACAAAGTCTATGGACTTTTGTAGAAACATTTGTGGAAACTTTGCTTGTCGGCAAAACTGTCCTTGAAAGAAGTCCTGTTTGAATGACAAAATATTTTACATGTTTGAAAGTCCACCTTTGGTTTGTCCTGGGTGGACATATGCTTTCAGACCTTGAGTCTTTGGGCACCAGTTCTTCTAACTGAGGACCCAACAGGTATTGTACATCATATGGCAACATGGCTGAGAGCAGTCTCACAAAGTATTTACCATTCTGGATCAGCGAAAACATCTGAAAGTCTTTACCAAGGCCTGTAAAGCATTAGTGGCATAATCTCTTGACCTTGTAGACAAGTTTGATGCATCCTAGGCTTTCTTAACAGCTAATTATTTTATAATCTGCTAACCCTAATGGCATATCATTTTACCAAAAACAGTAGACTTGCCCAATTGCTTGGAAACGTTGAAATCCACCTTGGTAGGCTGAGGAATCTCAGAGTCTCCTCCTTGTAATTCATAAAGACAGGACAGAAACCTGGGAACTGCAACTTTATCTAAATCCTCTGTTTATGTTTTTTAGTAAGCTGGTAAATGGGAAAATGTGGGATATGGATTCTACCACCAATGGTGTAGGAGGTTACCTCTACCTTGGAAAGATACAGATTTTCCAAAAGGTATCCATGAAGACTTTACATTTTAGTAATATCTGGATAATAATTTGACCCGCAGTTTCACTGACCACTATGGACCTAAAATTAAATTACCTCAACTCTGTTTGGACAAGGGAGCTTTCTCTCCCATCTTCCCAGTCAGTTCCTCAAAGCCAAAGTTGGGGCTATGGTACCAATGCTCTCTGATTGGCAGCCAAAATGTAAAGAAAAAGATTGCAGCCGCACATGCAGGACATGGGCAAACAATTCATGCACAAAAAGGGTCATATTTGGGAGAAGTGTGAGTTCATCCAAAGTAACCCTCATGAATAAAAATGCTGCAGGGTTTACAGATCCCATCATGGATTTTAACAAATTAGAATGAATATGTTGAAAATTGTCTAAAATGACCAGTATATTTTTAGACTATTCTTACTTAAGTTTGGTATGAATATCTTAAAATAAACAAATGGGTTAGTATTTAGGTTTATTTCTGTGAATCATTTTTAGTCAAGTTATATTACGTCTTTTTTTTTTTAAATTGTTTTGAAAGATTGTGAACTTTACCCAATGAAATGGAGACACTTTTTAAAAATAATGTATATTGCCATTTGCTTTTCACAAACATATAAATGAGCTCACTCAACATATGATTGAATGAAACCAATTTAAAAAATGTCAGTGAACAATTGATCACATTTTCAGTGGTTTACTATGTTGAGGTAGGGACATTATTGATTTTCATCATTCATTGGTTAATGTCTCACCTTGTGGGGTGTTAACCTTTTCAGTGTTTGTGTGTTTCTACATTTGTCTCTAAATATTATCTCATCTATGTAAATGATTACCATATCAGGTGCTTGAAATGTTAGCCATCTGATCACTATTTCATTGATATCAGATTTGTATCATAATTATTCCAAAATTTTTCCTGTCCCCCCTTATTGTATGGCGTTTTAGGATCCGAGCAAATTTTCCTGATTTATGCCCTTATATAGGTACAATTCACATTGCCCTAATATAGGCATAGAAATCATACCCTTATTTAGACATAGCCCATGCAGTCCAAATACAGGCATTGCTACTTCCACCCGTACCAAAACGTCACAACGATTTCTTGAAAAATCGGCTAAAGGAGTCAGGGACCTCCCCTTGCTTAAATATTGATTTTTCCAAGAACTCATGGAATTTATAAAGAACTACTATTCCCTTGGGGTTCTTTACTGATGTTATTATGCCCGACTTTACGTCAAACTAGGTACCTTCAAGGTATAAATATGCCTTCACTTGCTCTAGCAAGACACGGTGGTTCGGAGCAGTTCAACTATCTACTTGCCCGACACAGCTCGCTACAGCAAGTGCCCAAGGAAGCTCCCCTCACGGGGTGTTGGGAAATCGAGTCCCGAGATAGAGGTACCAGACCTCCTTCATTCTAAACTAAGGTATGGAGCTGATTAGACCCTAAGAGAACTCTTGGATAGATTCTTGGCAAAGAAAACCAAACCTATGCTACACAATACTTACTCCCTCCCGTGTACTAGACTTAGGTTAGGTACATTGGGGTAGACATATTTTAGAAGCACCAGTTGAGTATTTTAGTCAATGTATTTATGTATGTATTTTTATATGGCTTAGAAACCATACAATGCTTTTACAGTATTATTTTATAATTCTGTTCTCGCTGTACGCATTACGATTGTAGCAGTTCACTTCTCTTGTATGAGAAAGATGACTGTTCAATAAACCTTTTTATTGAAATCGCCCGTCTCTCTATTTCTCTGCACCTTTGTTGAAACGAAGCATGCACGATTGACTGAGCAAAATATTTATCTATTGTTTCCATGACTCTAGAGATATATTTCTTATTCTTGGGAAACAAAGTTGTCATGTTTATGCGATTGTCAGAAACAAATCCCTTCTTGTGAAATTCGAGAAAGTTTCTAGTGACCTCTGAGCTAGCTGGCACTCACTATTAAGTTTAGTATATTCGATAGAGACCTAGTAGACCTAAGTCCTATTGGGAATATAGGAACTACACTACATGGCGCCCAACCTTTGGTAAGGCACTAATTTAACGGTAGATACTAGAGTAACTCAGTCGTGCTTTTCACAGAGACCCCATTTTCCCGTAAAATACTCCAATAGACGTCTGGAGTGGGTAAAAGGATAAAATATCCGCCATAACTGAGTAGGACGAAAATCCTCTGTATTAGTTTTTGGTTTGTTCAACGTTGAAGGATACAGTGTTCCAAAATATTGTGCACCTTATCTTTGTTTTCTTGAAACTTGCTCTGCAAACTTTCATTAAACAATGTCGATTAACGACAGCAATAACGCAACCGGTGGAGTGGCAGCAACTGCAACCCAACCGGGCTTAGACGTTACAGGCTTCCAACAAGACGACCAGGATGCTATAATCATCCCGGAAAACTTAAGGGAAACCATCACTATAAAGCTTATAACAAATGGCATATCACCAAGAGGTGGTAGGGTAATTTTTGTCATAGACGCACATGAATATCGGCAGGCAGAGGTATTCTATTCATGGATTTTCTTCCCTGAAGCAAATCCAGTATCACATGTGTTTCACTTCTACAAAGAAGAGGAACATCCAACGGAATATACTTCTTTCGGGGATGTTGAAATTCCACTAACATACCAAGAGCATGCACTCTGGTTTAAAGGCGCCCTACAACATAAAAATCACATTACCAGGCTCGGTCCACTAGGTAGACCAGGAGCAACATGGCCGGTACTAGCCAGCTATACACCACATCCTGACATTGAAGAAATGACGGATGCGGAACTATTAGTTCAACTAAATCAACTAATCAAAATCCATAGACAATTGATTCAATATGTCACGCGGACTCTAACATTGAAATTCCCCCATTATAGTTAGTTCAGCTAACTATAACTCGCACGCCCGCAATCCACTGCTGATGATGTCACATATTACATCACTCATGACATGGTCAGTGACATCACTCATGACATCACTCATGACATCTCAAATGACATCACTGATGACATCATCCAGTGAATATGTGTCTTTCTGAAAAATAAATATTTTTCATATATGGGGGTGGGCTGGGACCGTGGGGGCATTGGGGCTCCCCCCATGGTCCCCAACATTGTATTTGGATCCCGGGGGTTGGGGTCCTCGGGGATTTTAAAAATTAGTGATAGAGGCTATTATTTTTTTATGGTAGATTTAGCGTACGCGTACCATGCACATAAGTACGACGTACGGTGCGAAGTTTGTAAGTCGTCCCGTAAGCGTACCTAAGCAAGAAAAATACAAATATTTTTTAGATATTTATGAAGTGTATGTGTTTACATGTTGGGTGGCTCTAAAAAGAGCCCTTGTGTTTATTGGGAGATTTTAGTACCTACACAAGTAAGTACCGATGCAGAGTCTAAAGTTCGTGAGGAAGACTCTGTTCCCTTCATCTGTAAAATGTAAATATACACCATCTCTTCCTACGCAGATTGTTGTTGTAAATGGACCCCATTCTATAGTCTCGGAGAAAAGCAGAAACAGATTTATTCACATGTTTCCTAGCTTTCTCAATTTGTGGACAAAATTGATTGGACCAGTTCCAATTCTGCCTTTGGCATATATGAGCATAGACAAAGGTAGTTTGGGGGAAAAGTGACATCAGATCAGTAAAGGTGTCCTTCATAAACATTTCCAGACCTACCCCACTCAAAGTGCCTAGGTCATTGCCACCACAGTGCACAATTATGAGGTCAGGGTGTTGGAGATGCAAAAAGGATTTCACCAATGGCAACAATTGGTGCCACTTTAACCCTCTTTGTCCAATCCATTTAATGTCTACATTTGGTAAACCTAGGTCTTTGTGAATTCCTTTCTGTTCTGCGTGCCTTTGACTCCAGAAAATATAGCTGTGTCCCACAATCCACACTCTTAGCATCTTGAAGAGAGGTCTGGATGCACTCAGATGGTCTCTGTAAATAAAAGAGCAGTTTGAAGATTTTTTTTTCTAAAATGGTGGATAAGAGGAGTTTTGAAAAAAGCAAAGAAGTGATTGGTTGTTTGAGAACTTTTTAGATAGAAAACTAGGGTGCAAATTTCTGTTTTTTAAAAGCCTGTTATTTATTGGTTAAGAAAAAGTGATAGAAAAGAACATTACTTAAGATAAGCTGGTCTATTGACAAGTCAAGCACACTTGCTGTTTTGATTTGCAACAATGTATTATGAACTTTTCACCTGTGTGCTCAGTTAGGTGTTCCCTGAAGTGTTTCTATGGTAACTGGCAGAATGTGGAATGGGGGAAGGGTTATAAGTTTTGTCAGTTGGAAAGGGTTCAAAAGTTCAATCAATAGAAAAGTGTGTTTCGATTTGATTTAATGTGGGAATAAATGTGATTTGTTATTTATTTGTATATGTGTGTAGATTGACAGGAAATGTTTGCTATTTGCTATAGGACTTCTTGACACCCTAGGGCTGTTTAGGGGGTTTTACAATGATCCCCAAGGTCAAAATATTTTATATGTTCTTGCTTAGGTACGCTTACTGGACAACTTACACACTTCACACCGCACGTCGAACGTACATGCATGGTGCGCGCACGGTAAATCTACCGTAAAAAAAAAATCTCCTCTATCACTAATTCTTAGAATTCCCGGGGACCCCATTCCCCGGGGCTGAAATACAACGTTGGGGACCGTGGGGGGAGCCTCAATGCCCCCACGGTCCCAGCCTGCTCCCCGTGTCCTTCGGGAGCCGGCATTGCTTTTCATCACAGAGAGCAGCTTTATGCTGCACTCTCTGACGAAAAGCAATCTGCTTTCCTATTTGAATGAGAGAGCAGGTTTCCTGCTCTCTCTTTCAAATAGGAAAGCAGTTTGCTGTGGTAGGCTGGGAGCCGCGAGGCTCCCGCCCTACCATAGCAAACAGCAGAGTCCAGGGAGTAGGCACCCCAGGACACTGCAGGAGCTGGCCCTGGGGGTGGCGGTCACCAGGGCCACCACAAGGCGGCCCCCTCCCAATATTTAAAAGCTTCAGGGGGTGATGGTCCGTCACAGACCCCCCTATTTTCTATATTAGAGCCCTGGGGAGGTGGTGGTCCCCGGGGCATGTGGGGGGACTTAAGCCCCCCCACACAGCTGTTTTAAAAAAAAAAAATTTAAAAAGAAGCCCCGGGGGGTGGCGGTCCCCGGGGCTGCCGGGGGGCCATGAGCCCCCCACATTCATATAGTTAAAGCCCCGGGGGATGGGGTCCCTGGGGAATATAAAAAATTTGTGATAAAGGCTATTTTTTTTAACAGTAGATTTACCGTGCGCGTACCATGCACGTACATTCGACGTACAGTGCGAAGTCTGTAAGTCGTCCCGTAAGCGTACCTAAGCAAGACAAAATCAATTAAAAAATATATTTTAAAGATATCCAGCAAGTTTGTGTGTTTATATGTTAGTTGGTTCTAATGAGACCTTTTCTCTTTATTGGTACTTATAAGTAAGTACTTATGCATAGTCTAAAGTTGTTGAGGAGCAGTGTTTTATAGAGTGCTGAACTTTTGACCTCTGTTGACAGTTGACTTTTGCATGATCTATTGGGGGTAGGGTGGAAAGTTATGTCAGTTGGAAAGGTTTGAAATGTTGAACCAATAGAAATGTGTGCTTGGTTTTGAATTAATGTGTGAAGGAATTTGATTTGTTATTAACGTGTATATATGTGTAAATTGAGAAGGAAAATGTGCAAGCACTGAAGTAGAGAGATTCTGTATAAGACTAACTGCTGTGTGAGTGACATTCTTCTTAATCTACCAATGAGTTTGAGAGGTGAGTTGATAACTTGTAAGGGAATGTATGTGGTGCATTATATTTTTAGTAAGAGTAATGTGTTTATCCTTCTAAAGTTTGTAGAATCATATTCTGAGTTTGTCTGCATTTGGATAACGATTGTGATAAAATCATTTGGTAAGTTAATGTGTTTAGTGTGTCACCTTTGTGCAATAAAGTGCACTGCTAAAAAATGTAGAATGTGTGCAGTCACTTTTTTAGTTGTAGAGTAGTTAATAGTGTTGCTTGCTTAGAATTAGACTTGTGTTCTAAATCTACAATGTTGTAGTCAGCATACATACACTGCTGCATACACTCTTGGGAAGATTTACAAGCCCCTTGCGCCTCTTTGTTGTTCTATTGTGTCACATTTTTCATGTAATGTTGGCAAAAATATGCAGCAAATTGGAAATGTATTTGCAAAATGAGTCAGGGTTGTCCACTGAAATGTAGTAATTATGTACATGGAATGTGTGCAGTCACTTAACCGTTTTAGTGTAGTAAATGTGTTTTGGTAAAATGTATGGTCTCATATTTTTTGTCTAGAATCACACTGAGCGTCTGTGTACATTAAGGAATTATACTTGCCCCTTTTTCCATAATCTCCCCCCTCTCTCCTCACGGTCTACCTCTCTCTGCTTATACTGTCTCCTCTCTTCTGATATTCCCCCTCTTTCCTTATTCTCGCTTCTCTCTCCTTATAGTGCTCCTTGTAGTCATAGTCCCCCCTGTCCTCATATTCCCCTTCTTTCCTCATTGTCTTCTCTGTCTCCTAATACTCTCCCTTCTTTTTATACTCCCTCCTCTGTGCTCTTACTCCTCCCTCTGTCATCATACCTCCCTCTTAACAATTCCCCACTCAGTATATATACACTGCTGCATACATTCTTGGGCAGATTTTCAAGCCCCTTGCGCCTCTTTGTTGTTCTATTGTGTCACTTTTTGGATGTAATGAGTGAAATGTCCAGCTAACTATAACATGTGTGAAACCTATGTTTTTTTCAGTGAATTTCTAAGGTTTTTTAAATGCTAATTCCTAACTATTACGTGGCTGAAACCTATGGTTTTTTCAGTGAATTTCAAAGGTTTTGTGAATGATAATTTTTAAATGTATTAATTGTTATATTTTCTTGATACTGATTTACTACATTGTTTTAATCTATTTATTTTTAGATATTTTATTTTTAAATTACATTACATATTTTTAATATAAATTGAAATAAAAATGATTTTAAAAATATTGAAGTTGTAATATTTTTTATTTTTTATTTTATATATTTTTTTATATATATTTTATATAGCAGGCAATGATATCCTATGGAAGGAAATTCAAGTTACTGTAAGTATGGTTAGAATTACTTTTCAGGATCAGTAGTGGGCTGAAAGATGCAGCACTGAGGTCTCTCCTGACAAGAGGTGAGTAAATCGGAATTCGGAGTTCGGCTGATTTTAGAGACATTTTTGAAAGTTCCAAAGCTCCACATTTACAAAGAATTTTCCAAGTGAAACCAGTCAATGTTATCCTATAGAAGAAAATTCAAGTTACTGTAAGTACGGTTAGAATTACTTTCCAGGATCAGTAGTGGGCTGACAGATGCAGCACTGAGGTCTCTCCTGATAACAGGTGAGTAAATCAGAATTCGACGTTCGGCTGATTTTAGAGGAATTTTTTTAAGTTCCAAAACTCCACACTTAGAAGAATTTCCAATTAAAACCACTCAATGTTACCCTATGGAAGGAAATTCACTTAGCAGGTAAGTAGTGTTATCGTTACTTTTTCTTACTCAGTGGTGGATCCTGGATCCAGCACTGGTGCATCTCCTGTAAACAGTTGAAAGAATGCGTTCAAGTCATACAGGCGATTTTTACAGAATATTTTTAGTTTGTGAAAATAGACACTTGAAAACCAGACAATGGATTCCTATGGAAGGAAAAACAAGTTACTGGTAAGTACGGTTAGAATTACTTTTCAGGGTCAGTGCTGGGCTAAAAGATGCAGCCCTGGGTTCTCTCCTGATAACAGGTGAGTAAATCAGAATTTGTTAGTCGGATGATTATTGGTGAATATTTTAAAGTTCCAAAACTCTACACTTAGAAGAATTTCCAAGTGAAACCAGGTGAGTAAATCTGAATTCGTACTACATCCAGTAAGCGCCACAGAGCGGCATAGCAGAGAGATGTAAAAAGGGGCACGGCATGCACCACCTCTCGCAGAAGTTCTGGCACTTCCTAAGCACCCTCAGACGATGCACAAATCACAGAGAAAACTCCCTCGAGGCTCATGTAAAAGCCCTTTACATTGAAACAGGCTCCGTCACCAAGCAAAATGAAACAATTAACGTTGAAGCCGACTCAGACCCAATCAACGAGATGACTGCCCCGCCGGGAAGACCGTTGGTGTCCAAAATTCTAAAAAACATCAGACAAAATGGTGCCCCGGGGCCCAACGGCCTTCCCGGTCACTTATTTAAGGCAAACATCGATTTCTGGTCTAAGACCCTGACCCACCTGTACACTGAATGCTGGCTCCTGGGGGATGTCCCTGATTCATGGAGAGGCTCGCTCCTACAGCCAATTCACAAAAAGGGCCCCAAACTTGAACCATCAAACTATCGCCTGATTGCCCTCCTGGACATCGAGGGAAAAGCCTACGCCAGTGCGATCTTGAGGGACCTCACAGACTGGACGAACGCTGAAGGTTTCCTCCCATTCTGTCAAACTGGATTTAGACCAGGGTCCGCCACAGTCGACAACATCACTGCACTCTCTTATCTGGTCCACCACGCTCGGACACGCAAAAGCCCCCCCTTATTCGCCTGCTTTATTGACTATTCGGCGGCGTTCGACGGTGTAGATCCTTCAATCCAGTTTTGTTGAGGGTGATCCAATCCTTGTATCATAAAACGTGGGTAAGAATCAAACTCTCGAGGGAGCATGCATCCGTAAAGATCAACACGGACCACGGTCTAAAACAAGGGTGCGTGCTAGCCCCAATGCTATTTAATTTATATACAGCGGACATGGAGAGAGCCTTGTCTGGGGCCGCACTGCTCATCCCAAAGATCGGCGGGACAAAATCCATTTTATGCAATACGCCGACGACCTGGTGCTCTTGGACCATACGAGAATTGGGCTACAAAAGGCGCTGACGGCACTTGCCGTATACAACGATAAAAATAAGCTCGTAGCAAATTCATCCAAGTCCAAAATCATTATCTTTGGAAAGTATCCAAAGAAAAAATCATTAAAATGGAGGCTTGGCCACCTCTTGCTGGAAAGCACTCAGCGGTACACTTACTTGGGCATTTACTTTCAGGAGTCGGGGCTCTCAAGCGCGCACCTAAAGACCATCCAAGGCAAAGGCAAAACCATAACTTACGCTACCTGCAAGCTGCACGCCTCCTTATATAGCCCGTCCACAATGGCCATCCAACGAGTACTCAAAGCAAAATTAATGCCGGCCCTAAATTATGCTCTCCAAGCATTTCCAGGCAAACTGCATAAAGAACTAGAAAAAATTCATTGCAGAGCCTACAAGAGATTATTCCATCTTCCGAGATGTATCAGAAACACTCTCATCCGCTTGGAGTTTTCACTCAATCAGCAATACTTGGAAGAGATGGCCGCCCTAAGCAAATACTATTTTTTAACAACGACGGCCAAGGAGAACACACTTAAGGCAACGCTGAACTGCATCTTCAGAGAACCAGGGAATCCCTGGTCGGTCACTCTCAAGGCGGCGAAGGACCATCTCAATCTCGCAATTGAGTTTTGGAATCCCGAATATGTCAGCTATGCTGCCATCAAAAGAGAACTGGACCTGGAGTCGCTGGCAAAAAAAGACCTACACAAGTCCTTGTTCTTACCACATATCCTGCATAACCCCAAACACCACCTTAAGCAGGCCGTGGGCCGCGCAGCCCTTCACAAGATCTTAGCCTATAGACTACACCCGCTGCCTTTAAAAGAACTATATGCCTTTGGCACGGCCGGCTCAGGAGCCCAGGAATGCAGGCTCTGCAGGTACAAATGTGAGTCATTGGCCCATCTACTATTTTGCTGCCCGGTCCTGCGTATGGCCCGTAGTCTCTATCTCAGGCCAATTCTAAGACAATCAGGAATCCGCACTGCAAAAGAGGCGACCATCTACCTTTATACTTTGACAACGGTAAAGCATATGGCCTCCTTCGGAAAGTTCATTTACCAGACACGAACTCTGCTGATGGCCCCGGAGGGCCTCCCCTCATAGAGACTTTGCAGATCCACGCCTCAATAATGTAAATGTAAATGTAAATGTAGTTGAGCTTATATAGCGCACAGCTACCCGCAGTGGGTGTCCCGGCGCTTGCTTAGGGAACCCTTCCTGGTATTCCCCGGTGAGATAGCAGGGTATCCACAAGGTGAAAGTCAGGCATCCCGCCACGAGGGGCCGTGGTGGAGATTAAGCAAGCTATTGCCCAGAGTCGCAGAGTGTGAACCCGTGAGTCGAGGAGGCACCGGGGCGAGAATTATCGAGTCCGTGGAATTTTTATTTAGCCCAAGACCCCGCCGAGGGGGGGAATTGAACCCTGGTCCAGGACCGATCTCAGCTTCTGGGTCTGCTGCCTCTAACCCCTGAGCCACACTTCAATCCTTATTCACCGCAACCCCGCCCCTTGGGCGGTACAAACTCCCTTGCTTTTAACGTTTGTAATTTTGTAACCTCGTATTTTGTTTTAATGTAATGGTTTTGAGTAACCAAACAATAAAAGAATTCATGCACCACCTCTCTGCAACGCAGCGCAGTGGCGCTTCCTGGAAGCACCTGGTGGACTACTTGGCCCCCATGGTCCCCCAGGTTTGAAGTAGAATTTTTTCCCCAGCTTAAAACGCGCCACAGGGCGTGTTTGCACACATCACGTCAGGATCCCGTCCCCTCCCTTCACCACTGTCTAAATGTGCCCTGTCACCGCTCTAAGTTGAGAGATTAAGTCCCCTTCAATCCTAAGGATCCATAGGGTCAAACTAGCCCACTAGGTACCTCCAGTAAGCACCACAGAGCTGCGTTGCAGAGAGGTGTAAAAAGGGGCGTGGCCTCTGAACACCTGTCTGCAACGCAGCTCCCTGGCGCATACTGGGGATACCTGTTGGGCTATTTGGCCCTCAGGGACCCTCAGTATTGAAAGAAAAGTAATTCCCCAACTGAAAACGCACCATGGGGCGCATTTGCGCTCTGATGAAGGAAGGGGGCGTACCCTGAGGTGACATGTCTGCAAACACGCCCTGTGGCGCGTTTAAAGTTAGAGAATTAATTCCTCTTCATTCCTGAGGTCCCCTGTGGGCCAACTAGCCCACCAGGCACCTCCAGTATGCGCCAGGGAGCTGCGTTGCAAAGAGGTGTTTAGAGGCCACGGCCCTTTTTACAACACTCTGCAATGCAGCTCCGTGGTGCTTACTGGAGGTACCTGGTGGGCTAGTTGGCCCCTAGGGGACGTCTGGAGTGAAGAGTAATTAATTCCCCAACTTAAAACGCGCCACAGGGCGTGCTTGCACACACATCACCTCAAGCCCCGCCCCTTACCTTCACCACTGTGCAAATGTGCCCCGTGGTGCGTTCTAAGTTGGGGGATTAGGTCCCCTTGAATACTGGGGGTCCCTGGGGGCCAACTAGCCCACCAGGAACCTCCAGTATGCGCCAGGGGGCTGCGTTGCCACAGGGCGTGTTTGCACAGTGGTGAAGGTAGGGGGCGGGGTGTTCAGAGGCCATACCCCTTTTTATAACACTCTGCAACGCAGCACCCTCGCACATATTGGAGGTTCCTGGTAGGCTACTCGGCCCCCAGGGACCCCCAGTATTCAAGGGGAATTAGTTCCCCCTCTGCAAACGCACCAGGGGGCACATTTGCAGAGTGGTGCAATCCGTCACCTCAAGCCCTGCCCCCTACCTTCAACACTATGCAAACGCGCCCTGTGGCGTGTTCTAAATTGGGGGATTAAGTCCCCTTGAATACTGGGGGTCCCTGGTGGCCAACTAGCCCACCAGGAACCTACACTATGCAACAGGGGGCTGCGTTGCAGAGAGGTGTAAAAAGGGGCATGGCCTCATTACACCTCTCTGCAACTCAGCCCCCTGGCGCATACTGGAGGTTCCTGGTGGGCTACTTTGCCCCCAGGGACCCCCAGTATTCAAGGGGACTTAGGGGCATATTACCAATGTTAAGCGATATTTATAGCTAACGATGCTTAGCAACAAATTTTTTACCGCTAAGCATCGTCAGAAATTATCGCAGATAAACCTTTCTATTATCAAGGTTTATCGCAAATGCGATACAAAACGGCCGCAATGCATGAATATCGCTGAAAAGTCAGCGATATTCATGCATTACCGAGCTAATGCTCTTAGCCATGTTATCCACCTCCCATTGGATAACATGGCTAAGAACTGCTCAGGGCAGGTGTTAGTTTTTGAAGATATTCGCGCTTAGCGCGAATATCTCCAAAAGTTGGTAATAGGAGATAGCGATGTTAGCGACTGTTTCCAGTCGCTAACATCTTGGCACGCCCACTTTGCATGTCATTAGTGATAAATATCACTGACATGCAAAGTGGGGCCCAAGATGGTCGCTATCTCCTACTAGCGATCGCTAACTGGTGTTAGCGACAGCTAGGTAATAGGGAGATAATTTTATCTCCGCTTTCTTGGCTTTTAAAGCCAAAAAAGCGGAGATAAACCCCCTTGATAATATGCCCCTTAATCCCCCAACTTAGAATGTGCCCCAGGGCGAGTTTGCACAGTGGTGAAGGTAGGGGGCGGGGTGTTCAGAGGCCATGCCCCTTTATAAAATACTCTGCAACGCAGCTCTGTGGCGCTTACTGGAGGTACATGGTGGGCTAGTTGGCCCCTAGGGGACCTCTGGATTGAAGAGGAATTAATTTCCCAACTTAAAACGCCCCACAGGGCGTGTTTGCCCACACATCACCTCAAGCCCCGCCCCCTACCTTCACCACTGTGCAAACGCGCCCCGTGGTGCATTTTAAGTTGGGGAATTAATTCTCTTTCAATACTGAGGGTCCCTGGGGGCCAACTAGCCCACCAGGAACCTCCAGTATGCGCCAGGGGGCTGCGTTGCAGAGAGGTGTAAAAAGGGGCATGGCCTCTTTACACGTCTCTGCAACGCAACCCCTTGGCACATACTGGAGGTTCCTGGTGGGCTACTTGGCCCCCAGGGACCCCCAGTATTCAAGGGAACTACTTCCCCCTCTGCAACTCGCCAGGGGGCGCATTTGCAGAGTGGTGCAGCGAGGGGGCGTGGCCTCCTCCCCGATCCCGCGATTTAAAAAATAAATTAAAAAAAATGTTTGGCCTTGTGGGTCCTAGTGAGACCCCCTAAGCAGGCCTGGGGGGTCAGGGTGTTTCTACCCTGCCCCCTTTTCTTGTTTTTCACGTTTCTTTTTCTGTTTTCCTGTGCCTCGGTTCTACGAGGCACAAGATGGCTGCCAACACTTCCTGGTTTGGAGTGTAGACAGCCAATTAGCATGCAGCTCGTGCTCGGGAGGGTACTCGTATAATCCTTGGACAGTCTATAGATATATCTATGATTTTACTTTTGATTTTCTCAGGAACTACTGAACGGATTTACACCATTTAACAAAAAGCGTCATCTGCGAACCAAACTCTACCTTTTTGCTAAATTTGGTGTAATTCCGATCAGCAGTTCGGACTGTAGCCCGTCTTAAAGGTCCCTATGGAAAATTGCATGGGGAAAACACGTTTTGGGACCCCCCCCCTTTTTTCTCGGCCCCCGCTTGACCAATCACCTCCAAACTTTCAGGGAAGGAGCGGAGCAAACCAACTGCGAGGAACTCTATCCTTTGTGCTTATAGCAATCACCCCCCAAAATTGATCCAGAGTATACCATATGGGGAGCTCCTGAGATTACGAAGAAATAGCTCCAGGGATCAGGACTTCGAGGCGGCAGCCTCGGAGTGCATAAGTAGATTTAATATGAGAGGTTACGATAAAGACTCTCTAGAGAAAACCCTTAGAAGGGTTAGACAGATTCCTAGAGCACAACTTCTTATGGATACACCTAAGCACAAAGACACTAGCACAGATGGCAAATTTTAAATGATCACTCCCTATTCTTCAGAAGCCAACCATCTCAGAAAGATGCTCCGAAAAAATTGCATATCCTTAAAACTGATACCATCATTAAGGATGATATACCGGCATATCCGCTGGTAACATTCAGAAAAGCAAGGTCCTTAAGGGACATGTTAGTCAGGAGCCACTTAGAAAAGGTTACACCTAGAGCAGGAACTCTGAAAGAGATGAGAGGCTTCTTTCCCTGCAGTAGGTGTAAAGCCTGTGCTGCAAGCAAACGGGTTTTGACATACAACCTAGCAGAATCAGAGAAATCCAAGGAAATCAACAGATTCATAACGTGTAGTACATATTACGCCGTCTACTGTTTAGTTTGCCCTTGTGGATTACGCTATATAGGCAGTACTATACATCAGCTTAAGATTAGAATTTTAGAACATCTGAGGGCAATAGATAAACCTGACCCTGCCTATCCTGTCGCAAGACATTTTACCTAATTCCATCAGAGCGACAGAGGCAAACTGCAGTATTTTGGTCTGGACTTCATCTCCTAAAACACCAGGGGGGTTGACAGGCTACGAAAACTACGACGTTTAGAATCTAGATACATCATTGATCTAATGTCTAAAATCCCTAAGGGCCTGAATAGTGGAGAAGAGTTAGCGGTGCACTTGGGAAAGTAGTAGATCATTAGCCTTGACCCGCACGTACAATATTATTTTGAAATGTATTCTCGTTTACGCTCTGCTGGTATGTAAGCTCATCATAGGTAACATCCTTTGAGAAATATCACTGTATGAACTGTGTAAATATGATTGGAATATTTATACACGTATTTAGTGTGTTTTTATACTGTTATGAATAACTGTATTGCTGCTGCTGGACCTAAGATGGAATTATATTGACTCTGGCAGTTATGAAAAGATATAGAAATATTGTTGGGAAGGGACACTAGCCGATCCACGGCAAGATCTTGATGTTGACAAAACCTTGTAATGAATGGATTTAACTGTTGTTTACTTATATTATATAATATAATAATTAGCATTAGAGCATCTGCGATGATTTATTGTGAATGCGCCGTGTCTATAGAGCCGGTGCATTCAATATGGCGCTCTTGGCTAGTAAAGGTTGTTGTGTCATTCCCTACAGGCTTACAAATGTAGGGATATGAGCCGATCCACGGTGGAATGTTGCTAGTTATACCCCTTGGCAGAGTTTATGTTGCCAATTTGTGGCAGCAGAATTCAGTTTAAGCACAAACACAAATATGTACATAAGAATGTATTGTGGTTATGCATTGTGAAAATACGCTTGTGAATTTCAACATGGTGTTCACTATTTGCTAAGGTGATTTTGCCCCTTCTCGATGTTTATCGATGTAATTTGAAAACTTTATTAGCACGCCATCTTCGAGGTGTCATGAACACCGAAGAAGGCTTGATGCCGAAACGCGCCTGTTCGACCTAAAATAAAGAAGTTTTGTAAAAACGTCCGCCCGTGAGTGCGGTAATTCTTGGCAAAATGGAGAATTGGAGCTTTTATATATTTATATATATATATTACCTACTGGCAGTAGAACCGAGTCACAAGAAAACAGTAAAACAAAGTTAAAAGTCAAGAAAAGGGGGCAGGGTAGAAACACCCTGACCCCCTAGGGCTGCCGAAGGGGTCCCACAAGTACTCTTCATTTATTTATTTATGTTTTTAAATGTCAAAATGCGCGCTGGGTGTGCGGATCCGGACAACATTTTCTTTTTTTTAAATGAAGCCAGGGCACTCCACTTCATTTAAATGAGCCCCCAGGAGGGCCTGGTCCCTGGGGCAATTGTATAATTATACTGCCACATCCTCGGGGCTATGTAAATTTGATGCAGGAAGGCACACTGCCCTCCCGCAGCCCCGGGCACCACCAGCACCTCTGGGCTTTGACAATAGAAGGAGGGGTGGGGCAGAGCGGCCCCCGTCCTGGAGAGCTTGATGGCCCTGAGGACCGCCACCCCCCACGGCCGGCTTCTGGAATGTCCCGGGGTGTCCTCCCCAGGACATTTCTATTTGTTATGACAGGGCGGGAGAATGGCTTCCACCCTGTGATAGCAAACGCCAGTTTAACTGTAACTATCACTTTAACCTTTGTATTTCTTTAGTGAATTTCAAGGGTTGCTTTGAATTTCTAATTGTAACTGCCACTTTAACCTTTGCTTTTTCAGTGAATTTTTACAGTTTATTAAACGTAATTTACTGGCACTTTGTAAAAGACAAGCTCACATTATATAACTCACGATTTTCATTTTCATTGGGGGCTGTGCAGATACCCAGAAAGGGCCTTGTGGCACTCCCCACGAGGCCCCGACAGCTCCCTGAAACCAGACCCATTGCACAGGACTGCACAGGAGACAATAACACTTTTTCTCTTAAATATATGTAGTGCTCACTGCTCAGGGGCACCCAGAACCATTATTTACGATGGGGAGGGGAGGCCAATGGCCCCCACAGTCCCAACCGCTCCCCTGCCAGCACCCCTCCTGGGTGCTAGCGGGAGTGGCATTGCTCTCACCTGGAAGGAGCAGCTTTTATTTTGCTTCCGCCGTGTGGCAGGATTTCTAATTTTCCATTCTAATGTTGTGCTCCAACCTGGCGGGAGCAGCTTTCTGCTCCCGTTAGGTGGGAGCAGGGGAGACTTCCCTGCCTGTGCTCTCTCATGGGCGGTGACCCTGCAGTGTCTCAAGGTGGGATCCCCAGGATTCCATTCAAAAGGAAGCCCTGGGAGATGGGGTTCCCAGGGCAATAATATGGCTCATGGAGGGGGAACACAACCCCTTCACCCTTCAATTTGTAACATAGCCCCAGAGGATTGGATCCTGGGATCTTAAGGGGGCTGCAGATAGGCCTCCATGTGCCTCCTTCTGCTTAATTTTAGATTGACACAGCCCTAGGGAATGGGGTTCATGAGGCTTGGGGAGAAGGGCGGGCACGTGCCTCCCTCTCCTTTATTTTAGCTGTTGACCCTGGAGTAAGGTCTTTGGGCACGAGTAATAGTTAGCTTTAACCCCTGCCTTTTACAGTGGTGTGTGTGTGTGTGTGTGTATATATATATATCGTTTTTTTATAATGAAAAATATTAATGACTATTGAATTAATAGATTATATAAAATTGATTTATACATGAATTGTTTGCAACAACGAAATCATAAAATTATGGAATTTTTACATGAGCTGAACTTATGAATTTATGTTGATTGAAAAACCCTGGTTTAAAACTTTGTACATAGTGATCATGTAAAAACATACCATTATAAGATGGCTAACAAAGAAAGCTTTCCGTTTTGTTATTAGAGGGAGACTTCCTCTATGTCAGTTACCTGAATGAATTGCTTCCTTCCTTTGTGTTTACGTTTTGAATTTACTTTAAATATCCATGTTTTAAAAACCACAGCTGAAAAGTGTCTGTCTGGTGCTGTGGTCGTGTTGGCAATAAACATTTGAAGAAGCAATATCCCATGTGCTCCTCAATTTATGACCAGGAAAAGATCATCATTTAGAAATATATATATATATATTTTTTTTTCTTTTCTTTTCTTTTTCGCTGCAATGTACAAAGTACAGCACTCGCTGGAGCTTCTAACCCAAATTTTATTGGGGTTTGTAGCACACAAGACGTGCTTCGGCAACTGCCTTTTTCAATATCAATTGGCAGCCCGAGACAGCGTCATTTAAATATACACACACAATTCATTGGTGGTTTGAAAATAATCAAAACAAACAAAGAACTATCTTGATGGATACGAAAAACATTTTGGCCATCTAAAAACATGCAAAAGACATTCTTTTGATCATGTTCTCATTAATGAATTCATATGGTTAAACACAAATGTCTTGCCCTGGATGAGCTTTACTGAAGGTTTTTCATTAATCCATCTCAAATATTTGATCGTTATAGACAATTCTGGATATTTTTCATGATTGAGCCCAAGATGGGCATATCCCATGCCAAACATGTACAATGAAGCATCACTATACATCAGTCAGATAATCATTCCCCACCAACTAAAAAGAAAACAAAAAGAAAGTAGAGAGACAAAATAGAAAAGCGACGAAATCCGTAATTTCATGATGCTGATATTTACTAATATTTACAATCCGGAGCCTGACAATACCACCTTACACATGTGTGGGCAATTCCTCCCCACTGTTGGCTCCATGTGGTATTTTTGTTTGAATATCTATAATATATCGGGACTCTGGTCTCCAGAGTTTGAGTTGTCTATCCCCGCCTCTGACGTTACCAGGCACATGTTCTAAGCAAAAATAGCTTAACAGATCCCTAGAGCTGCCATGATGGCTTTTGAAATGTCGAGCCACTGAATATGTGACATCTTTATTGGCAATGGCTCTCATGTGTTCCAAAATCCTTATTTTGGTGGGGTGTATGGTATTGTCAATGTACCTTAGCCCACACGGATATACTAAACAGTATACCGTGTGGCTGGTGTTACAGTTCATGAATTTCTCCATTTTTATTGGTTGGAGTTTTCAGTCCAGGTACCTCATATGTCAAGACCTTATTACTGGTCTTACATACCTTGCACTTTTTGCAAGGGAAAAAACCTTTTATCTGGCCAAAACACGAATCACTACTCTCTTTAGTGTAGTGGCTTTGCACCAACTGATCCTTTAAAGATTGTGCCTTCCTGAACGACAATAGGGAGGATCTAGCCAGACACTACCCTATGATCGGATCTGATTTGAGTATATGCCAACTTTTCCTCAATGCTTGTGTTAAATCATTGGCATTGCTAGAGTAGTTCGTGATCATTCTACAATCATTGGATTGGGACAATCTGGTTTGTTCTTTTTTTCTATTTGGTGATGGATTTCCCACAGATCAGTTCTGTTCTAGACTTAGGGGCCGATTATGATGGCGGATTTCCCGCATCCACCGGGCCGGCGGAAGCGGCAAATCCGCCGGGGAGCCCTGCAAGACCCACCGCCATATTAGGATGGCTGGTGGGTCTTCCTATCTGTCCGCCGCCTTTCCGCCGCGGGCGGATTGCGCCCGCGGCGGAAAAGCATTAACATGGCTGGCGGTGTCTATCAGACTCCGCCAGCCATATTAGGATGAGTGCGGAAAAATGCCTTTACACGGCGGCATTTCCGCCGTGTAAAGGCATACGGATTTGTGTTGCGGACCCCCAGGGGTGAAGGGGGGCGTGGGGGGTGCACATGGCCCCCTGCATTTGCCTGCACAAAGCGGCAGGCACCGCGAGGTGCCTGCCGCTTTGTGCATGCAAATGCACAACTTACTTTTTTAACATTGCGGCGGGTGCTGCTTCAAGCAGCACCCGTCGCAATGATAAAAATACAGGATGTGACCGCCACCCTGGCGGTCACATCCTAATTAGCACGGAGGGACCGCCGCTGCCCCTGCGGACGGTCCCTCCTCCTCTAGGGTGGCGGACGGACGCAAGTCCGTCCGCCATCCTAATGAGCCCCTTAGTGTCTACTTTCTTTTTGGCAATTAATAAAACCTCACTGAAGTAACACCGTGTTTGAAATCTGGCTACACTCTCCGTGGCTGCTGCTTGGAAATCACACTCTCTGGTGCAATTCCTTTTTATCCGCAGAAGTTTGCCATACGGAATGCTATTGATTAGTTTGTCCAGATGACAACTGCTAGCGTGTAAACTGGAGTTACCCGCTGTGGGCTATCTGTGTAAGATGGTGCAAAGTCTCCTCTCAGATGCAAAGATCTTTAAATCTAGAAAGTTCACTGTTGTCTTACTCACTTCTCCAGTAAATTTAGGTCATTGGTGTTCAATACTGTGACAAACTCTCTAGCTGACTCCTCTGTCCCATTGTATATGATGAATAAATCATCAATATACCGGTTCCAGCTGGCCAGTCTACTGGTCCAATCCTCATTGGCATCTGACCTGGCCACCCGCTTCTCCCACCAGCCCACGAAAGATTTGCATGACTGGGGGCTAAGAAGGTGCCTGGAAAAGAAAGATATTGTTGGTTAAACAATATTTGACAAATTCAAGTAACATGGTTTTGTGCTCCATATATTTTAAGGAGCGTCCTTTCAAGAATAATTCAATGGCTTCCAAGCCTCTACTGTGTTGAATACTGGTATAAAGGCTGGAGATGTCCAAAGTAATGATGACAAAGTCTGGCTCCCAAGTTATCCCCTTGATTCTTTTCAATAAATTCTTGGGGACTTAGGTATACAAAGTTAGTTCTACAACAAAATCAAATAGAAAGTAATCAATAAATGTGGACATATTTTCAGTTAGACTTCCCTTTGAAGAAACAATAGGACGCCCAGGAGGATTCACATTGTCCTTATGTAACTTCGTAAGATGATAAAAAGTCGGAATGACTGGATATTTACAGTCTAACAACTTGAATTCTTCATTGTCCAACATACCTTTCTGTTTCCATTTTCTTATATGGTTGCCCATTTACCTCAATACTCTTCAAATACTCCTGCATATTGATCCGATGTAATTGGAGACATCATCTAGTTGTTTCAGTGCTTCCTTACAATAATACTCTGATGTTAAGAGCACAATATTGCCACCCTTATCAGAGGGTTTACATATGATCGTTCGAACTTCCTGTAGGTCTTTGATTGCCTTTTGGTTGTTTGGTGACGTTACCACCAACTCTCCATTCGTCCTCACTTAGTCTGAGCTTCATCAGGTCTTTTGTAACCTGATCCATGAATAAATCAATTGTGTCACTAGGCATTTGAGGAATACATTTGGATGCTGATTTAAAAGGGCTCTTCAGACTCTCTTGTGGCAGGCTCACACTTCCTGTTCTAACTGGAACCGTGTTGTGATCATACATAGTGGTAGCCCCTTCATCTTGTAATTCCTCTAGAATGGCTACTGTGCTCAAGTCGTAGACAGTTAATAAATCTAGTCTTGTATCTTGTGTCCGAGTTGGTCTGGTTTGATTTCTTGGTCCTTGTAGTTAAAAAAATAAATCAACTTCATTTTTCTCGCAAATTTAAAAAGGCAATCCTCGTCTATGTGTATTCGAGTTTTCTAGATGGACAAAAGGTTAATCACAGTTGTAGAACTGATTTCTAAATGTCCGTTAAGATCCTTGGAATGAGATTTACAAGGGTCAGGTTATCACTCATAGGCGTTTTGCTCCCCGTTTGCTTCTCATTACCCTTGGTGATGCGTTGTCGGTGCTTGTGCCAGCCGCCTCTCCTCGTTGGACGTTTCTTTTTGTCTCTGGTGGTTTGCCTCTTCCCCCTCTCCCCCACATCTGTTTAATTAGAAGGAACTCCTCGTGAAAAGGGATCGATGGTTCAGTGCCGGCTTGTTGTACCACCCTGTGGTCATCAGTTAGTTCTGAAGTTTATAGTTGTTCCGCCACCTTCTGATTTCTGTTACTTTGTAACTATCTTCACGGTGCATTGAACTTCTTGGCGAATTTTAGGACCTGGCCCAACTTATAATCTTGGGCATCCCTTTCAAATTTGTCATGTTTTCATTGTTTAATTTTTTGTTCATAATTTGTTAGTCTTTTCTTCATTGCCCCCGTGGGCTCATCTACCTTGTTTTTATCAGTGTGGGTGGCAATATCACTTTCTAGAATGCTGATCTCTTGCAATGCCTGGACGCTATCGCTCCAGGCAAATTCGACCAGAATTATTAACATTCCCTGGGAGGAATTAGCAGTATGTTCCACTCGTTCTTCGAGGAGCAGTGGGTCTGGATTTTTGTAGGCTGGGACCGTATGGATTGTGGGCACCCTTGGCACTCGCCTCACATCAATATAATGTTGGAGGGATTTGGCCTCCCACCATTTGCGGGTCTCTCTGTTAATCTAAATATACAGCCATTACAGGACTCAGGGACATGGTACCTCATCCTGAAATTGAACTAAAAAGAGCATATATAAGGGACCAGGATGAGCACTTCCTGACCAGAACCTGCATGTGCAAAGGGACCCCCAACTTTATTGGCTGGCTATAACATGAACAACATGTTGTGGCATACATTACATGACTCTGAGACATTGTAGCCATTGCTACACAATGTAGTAATAGACTGTTTTTTAGGCTCACAATAGGAGCACATATAATGGTTGATACCATATTTTAGTCTCAATGTAAAATATTTGTTTAAATGTACAATAGTAACTTTAGGAATTGTGTTGTGCTCTAAGGTAATTTTACAGTGTGAAAAAAGATAAAGTCCTGCTGGGATTTGATCAACTCTGTTTGTGAGAAAAATGTTCTCTTATATGATTTTCTCATGGAGGTCATACAAGGTGCTCCAGAAGCTAAAATGAGAGCACTGTTTCTCATTATCTTCCTCAACAATGCTAGAATAAAGTCTCACATTCTGAGTAAAACATACTTCCAACAGCAGCATCAGACGGTCAATTGAGTCCCTAATGTTCTAATGTAGCCTTCCACAGGGTTATAATGAAGAACTGAAGTGCTAGCATTCTATATTTATGTGCATAATGGGACGTGCATGAAGCGATCTTGATGGAATCACAACTATATAACCAAAACATTTTCTTTAGAAATTAACAAAAGGAAGGGATTCTTTTTGTCATAGATTTCATGGTTATTGCTCTAGAAAGCTACAATCAGGACACATTGTTTATGGATAATGCAGTGCAGGGGTGGGAAGCCAACCCTGCAGAATAGGTGAGAGAAGGTATGGCAGCACAGCAGAACATGGAGGACGGGAGGGATCGGATATGATCACAGACTCTTACAATGGAGGGATAGAGGGAGCTGGCAGGGGCAGTAAGTTGACCATGCATGGCAGGTGCAGTGGTATTAGCAGCATAACAGACCATTAAAGGGTAGGATGGAGGGAGCTGGTTCACACACACATACACACACAGACAACAGAGGGTAGGGATAGGGAGGTAGGGGGCAACCAGCTAACCATGCAGGACATGCTGGATGGGTACACCAACACTGTTTCTGGCAAACACAATAGTCCCTTTGTTCTCAGGGACACAGTGGTGTTTAGGAAACCCACCTTTTGTGCTTAGAATATCACACTCAGGCATATGTACTAATAATGAAACAATGTATGTTTGAAAAACATTTATTGCTGTAACGTGCTATTTAGTACATGCAATCTGACCACAAGACATATAATGCATATTGCTATTATCAAGGTTACTATGAATGTAAATACGACAAATGTTCCCTTAATCCTACATCCTAGTTTTAGCACTGCTCTGACAGCATAAAGGAAACTAATAAAGTATTTTGTATTTCTCACACTGCATACCGCAACACAGTGTTCCTCTGTGCTTATTAGACTTCAGAAGGCACAGGAGAAGGACGGAGTGTCTTTGGTTTCCCAGTTAAAACGTGCACTCTGTTTGCTGACTTCAGGTACACTTAGCTTCTGTGTGGGTCCAGTTTCAGACTGGAGGTACAGCAACCAGCAATCTGGAATCTTACCTCTTCTGGACTCCTTCTGGGGTGAGCACCTTTCTAATCTAACACAAATAGGCAAGTCTCAGTGTTTATATAATAAACTGACTAATGCTTAATCTAGCTGATTATAAGTGAAGAGCAAGACAGAAATGCAGTGAAAAAAATCCAGCTTGAGCCAGTGCTCATAATGTGTCACACATACCATCATCTCCCTATCTTAATGTATGTACCAAGCAACCCAGAGAAGCAGATATTCAGGGCATCTTAGCCAGACTCATGTATTTTATTCTGCTAATAAACAAGATGTTGAGAAGCGGGAATACGGGTAAAAGACATACATTCTGGAGTATTTGGGAAAAGTATAGCCAACCGAGTTAAAGAAGGGGACATACATGGCAAGGTCCAATGATTAGGCAATGCAATAAAGCTCTCCAGTGGAAACTTGAAGGAGTGGTCAGAGTGACTAGCTCCACCCATATTTTATTTGCACTGGAACTGGGCAAAAAGGGGCCCGAAAGAAAAGGGTAAGAGACAACTCTCCACGCATACGATGTCTTTACCCAGGAGAGATCCCGAAAGACGGAACAGAAGGGCCAATGGGCCCCCAACACCTCCAAATACAAAATATTGCTGAATGAGGACAAAAAATAGATGAACAAGATGTGCAAACTGAGGGGCATATTACCAAGCAATAGCGATAATTATCGCTATTGCTTGGTTAGAGAGAAAATTTTACCGCTAAGCTGCGGCGATTTTTACCGCAGATAAACCTTGGTATTGCCAAGGTTTATCGCAAATGCGATAAAAAACGGCCGCAATGCATGAATATCGCTGAAAAGTCAGCGATATTCATGCATTATCGAGCTAATGCTCTTAGCCATGTTATCCACCTCCCATTGGATAACATGGCTAAGAACTGCTCAGGGGCAGGTGTTAGCTTTTGGAGATATTCGCGCTTAACGTGAATATCTCCAAAAGTTGGTAATAGGAGATAGCGATGTTAGCGACTGTTTCCAGTCGCTAACATCTTGGCACGCCCACTTTGCATGTCATTAGTGATAAATATCACTGACATGCAAAGTGAGGCCCAAGATCGTCGCTATCTCCTACTAGCTGTCGCTAACTGGTGTTAGCGACAGCTAGGTAATAGGGAGATCATTTTATCTCCGCTTTCTTGGCTTTTAAAGCCAAAAAAGCGGAGATAAACCCCCTTGATAATATGCCCCTGAATGTGGCTGCGTGCCATGAAGAGTGTAAACAGCTTGTGTGAGGACCATGTAGTACAGAAGGGAGGGGCACAGACTCAGACAATAGAAGGGAGAGGAAAGGGGGAAAAGGAGCAGGGGCATCAAGTTAACCAGAAAGGGCCAGCAGGAGGGGCAGAGGCAGCATTATAAACTGTGCAGAGAAGGAGGGAAAGGGCAGGGACATGGATTCGAACAATGGAGGTCAGGAGGCATGGGCAGCAAGCTGACCATAGAGGGCAAACGGGAGGGCAGTGGCAGCACGACAGAAGATTCAGGGTAAGAGGGAAGTGATAGGTGCACAGATTTGGATAACAAAAGGAGGGAGAGGGGAACAACCATAGTGACAGCAAGGTAACCATGTAGGGTAAGTGGGAGGGGCAGTCACAGCACAATGAACCATGTAGAACAGGCAGAGGGGGCAGGAGCATGGATTCAGACATCAGAGGGAAGGGGAGGGGAAGCAAGCTAACCACAAAGGTCAGGTGGGAGGGGCAGGGGCAGCAGGACCATCCATCGTACGCGGAAGCGAAGGTATGAGGGCACACACATGGACAGTGGATGGTTGTATGAAAATAACCTGCTATACTATTTTTGCACTGAACTGTTACAACTACCTCCCTGACCTCCATTTACCATTTCTACCTCTACCCCCACTCTCCCAGTTACTACTGTTTTATATGTAGGTTATAAGTATTCCAATTTACCATTGTGGGATTTGAAAATATAACACTTTTGTGCCAGCTGAATATCCTGTGCAGTTTGTGGAATGTTCATATACTACTGTTTATTTTGCATAGATATTTGATCTCAGGATTTCCTAAACAGGGATTCTTCTGTCACACCACAATGTTTGTATGTTGTAAAAAACCTGTAATAAAAACACTTTTTAAAAGTTCCCTGTGGACAGTGAGGGGAATGGTTCAGGTGGAACAAAGTGACCAAACAGGGCAGGTGGATGGTTATTGGCAGCAGAACTGGCTGTGCAAGGCAGGCAGGAGGGATAGTGGCTACACACTAGGCCAAAGAGGACATGAGGGTGGGCGGGTGCATGTGCAGCAGACAATGGAGGCAGGAGGGAGTGCTCAAACAAAAGAGGGCTGCTGAGGACAGGCAGGAGGGGCACAGGCTTCAAAAACTACCATGAAGGGCAAGAGGGAGGGACAGGGGCATCCATGTGGATAGCAGAGGGCAAGGGGGGAAGTGAGCTGGGGCATCAAGCTGACCATGCAGGGCAGGAAAGTGAGGTAGTGACAGCACAACAGACCAGGCTGAGCAGGAGGGCGGGGGCAGGGGCATAGCCTGGGACAATGGAGGGCAAGGCAGTGGTGAGCAGGGACAGCAAGCTAATCATGAAGGGCAAGCGAGAGGGGCAGTGGCAGGACAATGGACCATGCAGGGCAAGTGGAATAAATGGACATAGTTTAAGAAAATGGAGGGTAGATCAATCAGTCAATCAAGCAATGTGTAGAGTGCACTACATACCCGCAAGGGTCTCAAGATGCTGAGAGGGGGGGGGATGCTGCTACTGTTCAAAAAGCCAGGTCTTGAGGAGTCTTCTGAAGGTGTGCCGGTCTTGGGTCTGCCTCAGGAGGATCGGGAGGGTGTTCCAGGTCTTGGCGGCGAGGAAGGAGAAGGATCTTCCGCCGGCTGTTGTTCGTTGAATGCGGGGGACCACGGCGAGGGCGAGGCAGGTGGAGCGGAGCTGGCGGGTGGGGGTGTAGAAGCTGAGTCGGTCATTGAGGAATGCTGGTCCAGTGTTGTATAGGGCTTTGTGTGCATGGGTGAGAAGCTTGAAGGTGACTCTCTTTCCGACGGGGAGCCAGTGGAAGTCTCTCAGGTGAGGGGTGATGCGGCTGCGGCCTGGGATGTTGAGGATCAGACGGGGGAGGCGTTTTGAATGCGTTGCAGACGTCGCAGGTGTTTGGCCGGGATCCCTGCGTAGAGTGCGTTGCCGTAGTCCAGTCTGCTGCTGACAAGGGCCTGGGTGACCGTTCTTCTTTTTTCGGTCGGGATCCACTTGTAGATCCTGCGGAGCATGCGGAGGGTGTTGAAGCAGGAGGAGGAGATGGCGTTGAGCTGCTTTGACATGGAGAAGGAGGAGTCGAGGATGATACCCAGGTTGAGTGCGTGGTCGGTGGGTGTCGGTGCTGTTCCCAACGTGTTCGGCCACCAGGAGTCGTCCCAGGCTGAGGGGGTGGAGCCGAGAATGAGGACCTCTGTTTTGTCCGAGTTCAGCTTCAGTCGGCTGATCCTCATCCATTCCGCGACGGCCTTCATTCTTTTGTGGAGTTTGGTTTTGGCGGCGTGCGGGTCCTTGATGAGGGAGACGATCAGCTGGGTGTCGTCTGCATAGGAGATGATGTTGAGGTGGTGCTAGCGGGCGACGTGGGCGAGGGTGGCCATGTACACGTTGAATACCGTCGGGCTGAGAGATGAGCCCTGGGGTACGCCGCAGATGATGTCGGTGGCTTCGGATCTGAAGGGTGGGAGGCGAATGCTCTGTGTTCTCCCGGAAAGGAAGGATGTGGTCCAGTTGAGGGCTTTCTCTTGTATCCCGGCCTCTTGGAGACGTGTCTTTAGTGTGCAGTGGCAGACCGTGTCGAAGGCGGCAGACAAGTCCAGGAGGATGAGGGCAGATGTCTCGCCGTTGTCTTGTTGCAACCTGATGTCGTCTGTGGCGGCGATGAGGGCTGTCTCGGTGCTGTGGTTTCTTTGGAAACCAGACTGGGAGGGGTCCAGGATGCTGTTGTCTTCGAGGTATCGGGTCAGTTGCGTGTTGATGACTTTCTTGATGACCTTCGCAGCGAATGGGAGTAGGGAGATGGGCCGGAAGTTCTTGAGTTCCTTGGGGTCCGCTTTGGGCTTCTTGAGGAGGGCGTTGATCTCGGTGTGCTTCCAGCTTTCCGGGAATGTGGCTGTCTCGAGGGAGCAGTTGATTACTTTCCGGTGTTGGGGTGCTATGATTGTGTCTGCTTTGTTGAATATGTGATGTGGGCAGGGTTCTGATGGTGATCCTGAGTGGATGGTGTTCATGGTCTTGCCTGTTTCGTCGTCGTTTATGCTGGTCCAGACAGTCAGGTGGGTGGCGCGGGTGATGGTCGCCGGAGGGGTGGTTTCTGGCATTGTAGGTGCTGTCGTGGTGTTAAAGCTGTCATGGATGTCGGCGATCTTGCGGTGGAAGAAGGTGGCCAGAGAGTTGCACAGTTCTTGTGAGGGCGGTATGTCGTTGGTGATGGCGCTGGGGTTGGAGAGTTCCCTGACGATGCTAAAGAGTTCTTTGCTGTCGTGTGCGTTGTTGTCCAGGCGGGCTTTGAAGGACGCTCTCTTGGCTGATCTGATGAGGTGGTGATGTCGGCGGGTGGCGTCCTTGTGAGCTGCGTGGCTGTCCGGTGTTCGTTCATGGAGCCATTTCTTCTCCAGTTTCTGGCATGTTCGTTTGGATGTCTTGAGTTCAGTGAACCAGGCGGCTTTCTTGCTGGTGCGGCTGCTGGATGGTTTCTTGAGCGGGGCGAGGGTGTTGATGCAGTCGTTGATCCAGTGCCTGACGTTACGGGTGGCGGTGTCTGGTTCGGTGGGGTCGGTGGGTGGGTTCTGGGTGAGGGTGTTGGCAAGCTGGTCCTCGGTGACTTTGCTCCAGCCGCGGCGGGGTAGCTGTTGGGTGCGATGGTGCGTGGTGGGTTTCTTGAAGGTAAAGTGGATGCAGTGGTGATCCGTCCAGTGGAGTTCGGTGTTGTGGTTGAAGGAGACGTGGTTGCTCATGGAGAAGATGGGGTCCAGCGTGTGGCTTGCGGTGTGGGTGGGTGCGGTGACTAGTTGTCAGAGTCCGAAGTTGGCGAGGTTGTCAATCAGTGAGGCGGAGTTGGTGTCGTTGTTGTTCTCAAGGTGGAAGTTGAGGTCCCCAAGGAGGATGTAGTTCGTGGAGTCTAGTGCGTGGGTGCTAGGGAGGTCTGCGATGGAGTCGCTGAACTGTGGCCTGGGTCCAGGGGGTTTGTAGACGAGTATTCCTCTGAGGGTGGTGTTGGGGTCGGTGTGGATCTGGAAGTGCAGGTGCTCGGCGGTGCTGAGGGTGTCGTCTGCGTGGGTGGAGACCTTGAGGGAGGACTTGTAGATAATGGCTATTCCTCCTCCGATTCCAAAGAAGGGTGGCAAAAGCAGGCAGCAGCAAGTTAACCATACAGGGAAAGCGAAAGGCATATGGCATCACAATGAACCACACAGGCAGGGGGAAGGGTTAGGGCCACACACTCAGATATTGAAAGGGGCCAGGGCATAAATGTCAAGTGTGAGGGACAGTTACAGGGCTTTACAGAGGGGAAAGGGGCATAGACTCAGGCAGCAGAGGTCAGGGGGATGGGGCAAGATGGGGCAAGATGGGGGCAGTAGCCTAACCATGGATGGCAAGGGGGAAGGGGCAATGATACAACCTGCAAGTGAATCACAGAGAGCAGGTAGGAGGGGCAGTGGCAGTACAGCAAACCACACAAGGCAGGGTAGAGTCTGCAGGGCCATGGACATGGACTATGGAGGGCATGGAGGAGGTGGACAAGGACAGCAGGCTAACTGCAGAGGGCAAGGGGAAGTAGTTGTACAGTACAATGGACTTGGCAGGGCAGGAGGAATGGGCAGGGACATTTATTAGAGCGTTGGAGAACAAAGTGGCAGGGAAAGGGGAAATCATTCTAATCCCAAAGGGCAAACATATCGGGCACTTGCAGCACACCATGCCATTCAAGGCATGAGGGTGGGCAAGGACATGTACTCTGACAACAGAGGGAAGGGGAACAGTGACAAGGATAGCAAGGTAACCGGAGGAGCAGAGACAGCACAACAGGCCACACAGGGCAGGAAGGATGGGGCAGGAGAACTTACTCTAACAATGGAGGAAAGGGAAAGAGGAAGCAGGGTCCTGGGTAGTAATCTAGCCATGAAGGACAAGATGGAGAGGCAGTGGCAACAAAACAGACTACACAGGGCAGGAGGGTGGGGCAGGGTCATGAACTCAGACAACAAGGGGGAGGGGCAAAAAGCTAACCACTGAGTGCAAGCAGAATGGGCAGTGGCAACACAAAAGACTACGCAGAGCTGGATGGAGGGTCAGGACACAGACTCAGACAATGAAGGGCAGAGGGACAGGGGCAGCAAGCTGACCACAGAGTAAAGCATAGATAGGAAGGGAATGCAGAAAATTCCATGAAATGAAGAGGGAGGGCCAGAAAGGAAGCATACAGAACACAGATGCCAAGAAGGAGAGGGAAGGATCAGAGGCATAAAGCCAAACATAATGGGCAGGTGCAGCAGGCTCTCCACAGAGGGCTGGTGGAAAGGCGCAGAAGAATGCAGAATGGTGAAGTGACGGTAAGCAGAGCAGGATGGGGGAACAATTCGACCATGAGGAACAAGACAGCAAAGGCAGGGTTCACCTTAGAATACACAAGTCCATTCTAATAACGAATATGGTACTACCGACAAATGATTTATATTGCGACTAAATCTGTTTTGCCCTTATATGCTCCTTTTTATAACTCTCAAAATCAGGCTTTCTCCTCAATGCATATTAAAGAAAACCACGACCCAGAATCCAGAAATCAATGTCCATATTGTGGTCAACAAAACAAGGGATGGTCCCTTTGGGACCCCTCATCATTCCATTTGGGGCAGGGTGCTCTCACCCTCGCCCTTTGTATATTTTTAAATATGTTTTAAATTCATTAATTTTCAGAACCCCAGGTCCATATTCCTGAGTTCTGTGATGGCTGCGACAACATATTGTTTAGGTTTTGACTAACTAATCCGGATTAACTATTTCCCCTTAAAGTGACTAATCAGAGTATATTAGGACATTTGGGGCAGGGTATTCTCAGCCTCGCCCTTTATATATTTTGACATATTTTTTAATTAATTTTATTTTCAGGACACCGGATCTAAATCCCTGAGTTCTGTAATGGCAGCCACAACATATTGTTTAGATTTTGACCGACCAATCAGGATTCACAAGTCCCCCTTAAAGTGACTAATCAGAGTATATTAGGACAAATCCCACCCAGATATCTCTTTTTTTAATCTTCATTTCTCAAAAGTAGCTGAACAGATTTACTTCAAATCAAAGAAACGCATGCTTTTTGGGTAAAAGTCTTGCTTTTTGCCAAAGTGGTGTAACTCTGCTCAACCATTTGTTATGTATTGTCTATAATTCTCTATGAAACTTCCATGGGTAAATTGTGCTTTTGGACCCCCCCCATTTTTCGAACCCCCCCACCCCCCTTTATATATCACCCCGAAAATGTCAGTGTCGAATCTGAGGTGGATGAACTAAAAAACACTTCCTGATATTGTTCAATCCTTTGCTACCATGTGCCATACTCAGCTAACATAGTGAAAATATGTACTAATTGACTTCGATTACTACTTGTGGATGGTTTTTGAAGAAATAATTATATAATCAATAACTCTTTGGTTTTGTCCACCACTAACTTGAACCTCTTGAACTTCTAAGAACTATCCTAAGCCAGGGCATTGTTTTTGGGGACTACATGGTCGCCTCACACTACCCTACTCACAATATTACATGCACTATCATGGTGATGGTAGACATATGGTGGCCTGCCTTTTTCTTTGGGCTTGCCGCAAATGTTATTTCTTATAAATATACACCAATTTGATTGATAAATATAGTGAATTAGGGGGCATGGACTAAGTAGCCAATATAGCAGCCGCTTTAAGAGAACACTCCACGACCACCTACGCAATCCACCAGCATCCTGTCACCTATCTCCCCTTGAAGCATGCCAAATCTCCTGCCAAAAGGGGCTAACACAGGTCTATATGACAGAAGATTACCCATCATGTGGTGATCCCGGAGTCAGCGGTGGAGAGATGGAGGTGGCCAAGTTTGCCGGCTGTAAAGAGTAAGGCCGTGGTGAACCACAGACTACGTGTAGCACTGCACTGGGCTGAAAGCAGCCTCTATAAGATTCCACAAATTTTAACAAATTTCAACATAAAGAAACAAATGATTAATCAATTGTGTTCATGAATTCATTCATTTGAATAACCAAGGATGAATCACAAAAGTGTGAGGTCACCAGTTATCATTCAACTGGGTAAACGTTTTACAAAAATGAAAGGAAATGCATACATTCAATATGCTCAATACATCTCATAGGTTAAATGAACATAATCAAAATTTGAAAATTCCCAATGCATTTCGGGTTCATCATGAACCCTTCTTCAGGGGATGTACTTTGTAAGAAATAATAAATGACGACAATTTCTTTGAGGTCCTTGGTCCAGATCTACAACACAATACATAAAAATCTGTAAAAAACACATAGACTTGCTGAGTACAGCGTATTCTCATACTACTAGGATTTACACTCAAAAGATGGGAGTTAAAGAATGAGGCCAACACGGCTGGCACCAACGCTGCAGGTCTTTCTGGTTGACCTCCATGGCAGATGCAGTCATGGGCTGCACTGTGCTGAAGTGGAAGTAGTGGCGGGAAGCAGTCCAAGCAGGTTAGTTGTCCCTCTGTAGGGGACCCCGCGAGGATTGGCAGAGGTGGAGCTCACCTGATTTGTGGCCGGACCCCGTGACCGGCAGTGGGTACCTGTGATACCTCCTCCCCGCCCCTGGAGGTGGATGGTTCAGATATTGTGGGACTCCTCCCCCTTTCTTGGATTCTGGCATCACAGGAGCTGGTCAACGATGCCTGAGGGCCCTTCCCTAACTGACATCCACTAGAAGTCGACCACAAGGGGGTACTTGTGAGGGACACCCTCAGCATTTGAGACACCGGAGGTGCCAGGACCCCCAGGGGGTAAGGACATGTGCAAGTATGACCCTGGCCCAACAGAGAGACCTCAGTGGCCCTGGGAGGTGGCACCACAGTGGGGGTGAGAAAGTCCCTAGCTGCTCATGTTGCCCATGAGGCAAGAGAGACAGGAACCACTGATGCGCTATCTCTGGTTGGGGCTATCTTTGTGGTGGCAGTGCTCCCCTCTTCTCTCCCCTCTGCTGATAGACTGTCCTCGGACTTGCACAAGGACAAGGTGGCAAAGGGCCAATGCAGATTTCAACAGAAACCCATCTGCCTCTGGCACGCACTAGGGTCTTGTGGTGGCCTTTTGGGAATGTCAGACGGAAGAGTACTCCTCCTCACGCTAACATGGGCAAAGACAACGCTTTGCAGCTGCAAACTCAGTCCAAGATATTCAGGTGTACCACTGCAGCCTCGGAGCCCACATGGGGACCACTGAACATCCGTCAGTCCAGGGGCGACCAGACTCTGCTGAGGTTGCCTAAATCCTATAGGTGATCCAGATCTCTCGAGAGGCAGTCGAAACAAAAATCTGAAAGGTTGGGGCAGGCGTTACCCTCCTCCATCAAGATCTCTGGAATGTAGTTGAGGGTAAATGAGGTGTAAGAAAGGGTCTTTACCTTGGAAGATACAATGGCAGGCTTCAAAGCAAAAGTTACCAATCTGCTGTCAACCACCCGCACACTGGAGATCAGAGTGAAAGGTGCTTACATTTTCTACCAGCATAACAATCTGCACTTTGTGGGATTCCTTGAGGGGGTTGAGACCCCTAATCCAGAAATCTTTGTAAAGAACTGGATTATGTCTTTCATTCTGAAGGGGCCCTGCTGCAGTGGTTCATGGTGAGGCGTGTACACTAGTCTCTCCCAGTGCCCCCCTACGGTAGCACTATTACACTCCATAATTGCCAAAAAAATAAACTACAGAGATTGAGATGGCATGCTGCGTGCCGCATGTAACAATGGAATAGTATACTTTCAATCAACCAGCATTATGGTGTTTCCTGTCTACACCAGGTTAGTCCAGAAACACACGAATGCCTTGACGTTGTTAAGGTGAAACTTCGAGAATTGTCTCCACAGTACATGCTGATTTTCCCAGCTACGCTAAATCTGGTCTACTATTCCAAATCTCATTTAGTTGACACCCAGAGGGGGCCTGGGAGTGGGTTGTGGAAAAACGCAAACTGTGCTGCCACAACCCCCTGTGCCTCCCCGCCTTGACTTTTACTGGCAGCTGGCAGTACAGTGCTACCCAAGCCACGACAGAGACTGAAATCCCAGCAAGGGCGCAGAAAATGAAGATGCTCCCCAGACTCTTTATACACCAACCGGTGCTGACCCAAAGAGATGGAAATCCCTGAACAGTCCCTCCTGCAAGCCCCCATCTGACCGAGGAGAAAGTCGCCAGCTAAAGGATATGACATCAAAACCGTAGGATCCGATCACCTTGGCCAATGGGGTCATATATATATTGAAGAGGGTCAGGCTCAAAATAGAGCCTTGAGGTACCCCCATCTTCACTGGTCTTTCCCCTGAAACATTTTTGCCCATTTGGACTGCGGTGACACGATCAGCCAGGTAGCTCTTGAGCCACTTTGAGCCACTTTGAGCCACGTTCAGGGCAGTATTGTAGTGTAGGGAGAGGTCTGGGGGTCGGGGAGGGTTGTGCAGGGGGTAGTGTTTTAGGGTTTAGGGTAGTGTTGTGGTGTTAGTGTAGTGTAGGGTAGCGTTTTAGGGTTTAGATTAGTGTTGGGGTGTCATGTAGAGTAGTGTTTGGGTGTAGGGACAGGACTGGGGGTCGGGGAAGTTTGTGCAGGGGGTAGTGTTTTAGGTTTTAGGGTAGTGTTGTGGTGTTGTGTAGTCTAGGGTAGTGGTTTAGGGTAGTGTTGGGGGTCGTGAAGGGTAGTGTTTGGGAGTAGGGACAGGACTGGGAAAGAGGCAGGGTCATGCTGGGGGTAGTGATTTAGGGTTTAGGTTAGTGTAGTGGTGTTTGAGTAGTGTAGGGTAGTGTAGTGTTTGGGTACAGTTTTAGAGATTGTTATGTGTAGGGTAGTGTATTTGTATTTAGTATTTAGTGTAGTGTTGGGGTAAATGTCTGTTTTATTACTAGGCAAGTTTTTAGTTCACATACATCAACACTTGCAATGTAAAAGTATGCAAACTAAAAACAGTTGATTTAGGGGTAGGACAGGGGCCGAGGTTGGAGGGCCACCAGTCCTGAGACCAATACTATTGGGCCCTCCCGAACAGCATGATCTCGGACTTATCACCGTTCAGTTGGAGATGGTTAGAATTCATCCATCTGTCAATGTGAGACATGCATTGCTTGAAGCGCTGTTTAGTTTCCGCTGGGTGCGGACCATTGGTGATCTGGATCTGCGTGTCGTCCGCATAGGTTATGACATCAAAACCGTAGGATCTGATCACCTTGGCCAATGGGGTCATATATATATTGAAGAGGGTCAGGCTCAAAATAGAGCCTTGAGGTACCCCCATCTTCACTGGTCTTTCCCCTGAAACATTTTTGCCCATTTGGACTGCGGTGACACGATCAGCCAGGTAGCTCTTGAGCCACTTTAGGGCATTTCCCCTGACACCAATCTCCCACAGCCGGTGTTCTAAAATGCTGTGGGAGATGGTGTCAAAGGCAGCAGGTAGGTCGAGCAGGACAAGAAAGGCTGACTGATGTTTGTCTAACGCCAACCTAACATTATCCATAACTTCGACCAGAGCTGTCTCATTGCTATGTGCCGCCCTAAAACCAGACTGTGAAGGGTCGAGTAGTTCATGGCTCTCGAGGTGGGCTACTAACTGTTGGTTAATAAGTGATTCCATCATTTTACCAAAATAGGGCAGTAACGATATAGGGCGATAATTAAGAGGTAGTTTCTGGTCGGCTGTGTTTTCTTTTAATGTGGGTCTGACCATCGCGGCCTTCCACATTGTGGGGAATGTTGCTTCCGCTAGAGACTTATTAAATAGACTTATAAGATCGTCTAGAATTACCGGCGCAATAATGGGGAAGAATTTTGGGGGTACCGGATCTGTAGGTGAGCCTGATTTTATCCTCGTCATAACAGTAGTAACCGATTTTTTATCGCACTTTGCAAATTCTTTCAAGATACAGCGCGGGTTCTGAGACAGGCAATGCACATCCTCAGAGTAAGTGTTGTTGTGCAATGATGGGAAGGATTTGTGAATGGCTAAAAAAAATTCCTCGAAGAATTTGGAAAGCGTGTCCGTCCAGTCCTGAGTAATTGGGACCGAGGGCTGGTTGGGAGGAGAAGTGAATTCTTTGTAAATTTGATATAGTTCTTTACAGGAATTGTCAGCCTGATTTATCTGAGTTAAAAAGAATTGCTCTTTAGCCAACTTGATATCATTCATATAATTGTGGTGGATATCTTTATAGTTTTTACGGTCGTCCATCTTGTGGCTTTTGCGCCACTTCCGTTCCGCCATACGACACAGGAGCTTAGTGACCCTTAACTGGTCCGTGAACCATGGGGCGGCTCTGGGCTTGATTTTGATCTGGATAGATGGAGCAATTTTATCTAGAGCAGTCCTAATTGCTTTATCAAGGTTATGTGCAGTTTGATTTGTACTAACATCGAGACCAGATGAGTGTAGGCGAAAATATGTGGCAAAGAGGGATAGGGTGACTTTCTGCCAGGATCGTCGGTCTATTAATTCACTCTTATGGTCGATTTTAATCGTTTTGTTAGGGATAACAAATTTTATCATGTAGTGGTCTGACCATAATATCGGGCCAGGGGGTTCTATTTGTGCACCTGAAAAGTTGGTAAAATGAAGGTCCAATGTATGGCCAGCGTTATGAGTAGGGCCCGTGACCAATTGGCAGAGACAGAGCATTGTTCATGTTTGAGATCAATTGGTCAGTATCTTAAAAACATCCCTCTTACCTCTCTCTCCTTGTGTCCTTTGTTCTCCTTCCTGCGTCGTCAGAGGGGCTGTGATTGTCGCAAGTCGTTGTGAGGAAACTCCTTAGTTTCCTCACAACAATGTTGTTCGCATTACAACGCTTGCGTTACAGCCCATGCGGTGTAATAACATGAGTAGAAATGGTTACGCGTTATTACAGTGCATGCGTTGTGACGCTTGAGTAGTAACAGTATGCAGTGTAATGATAGCGTACAAATGGATGTTTACCGTGACTGAAGTGTGGGGTAGGGATGTGGAGGGGACTGCACAGTGTAAAGTTCTTATCTGTTCTGGTTTCTTGCAGCCTGTTGTTTACACATGCATCCAAAAGCACATACTAGATACCACCCTACCTTGTCATTATCCAACTACCGGTGAAAGCCCTGACAACCAATCAACTCATAGACCGTAGGGCTAACTTCCAAGGCATGTCTTGGAATGTCAGCGGCCTCCTTGACCCCATCAAATGTACAGCGTTCATGCCCGATATACTACTAATGCAAAAAAACCACCTTTTGGACTCTAACTGCTCCATCTATGGAGGTTTGGATGTGCCCGAGTCTTTCATGCTGAGTTTACTAGGGGATCCAGAGAGGTGTCCATTCTTCTCCACAAGGTATTTCCGGTGGTGGAAACATACCTTCAGAGACTTGTGTGGGCTCTATGTGGGAATTAAGGAAACATTAGAGGGCAAACCCTGCACCATCCTAAGCATTTACATACCACCCCAGTTGCACACACAAACTCTGGAGGCACTAACCAATGTGGTAGTAGGCCTATCATCCAGGGTTATGATCCTAAGGGAGGGGATTTTAAAGCCACCCTAAACCTAATAGAGGATGCATCAGCCCCACGAGGCACCTAGTGGAGACAGCTAAGGTGCTGGGGTTGTGGATAGCCTTGTTGGTCCTCTGCGGGGTGTGAAGGGCTTGAAAGCGACAAGGTACACCTTCACCTCAGCCTCTGCAAAAACCCTTTCATGCATAGACCTTCTTCTTCCAGCCATCAATATGCTTTGTTCAAAAGCAGCAAGCATTCTCCCCAGAGGGATATCTGATCACGACCCGATTAACCTCCAGATGGGAACCACCAGGCACTTTACAAGGGCAGACTGGTGACTCAATGCCTAGTTCTTGGTGGATGAGCACCTCATGGAGCATCTGGCTACAAGCCTTTTCTGATACTTTGAAATCAAAAATGGACCTGTGTCTCCGGCTGGCACTTTGTAGGCAGCCTGTTTGGCCATGATCAGGGGTGACATCTAGGCGTACCTCAAGCATGTAGACAGAGAAAATACTATCAAATAACTAAACTTGAGACTAACATCTTGTTGCTACAGGCTGACTCCTCGGATATGAAGGCAAGAGTGGGAAACTCCTACATTGGCTAGCCACATAAGACTCAGGTTCTAAACTAATCCTGGCTGTCAGTGATCCATCAGGCTGTCAAGCATATAACTCCACCAAGATAGCAGTATTTCCAGACTATTATTTTTTTTGTGTGTCCTCATTCACCACCCATCTCACCTTGAGTGTACATTCTGACCGTCCGTACTCACACTCAGCTAACTGAGAGGCATAGGCGGCTAAGAGTTTAACCACGCCCACCTACCGGCACTAAGACATACTGATATATGCACCCAGAAGTCAGCTGAGAAAACTCTATTTTACAAGCTTCCAGAGCTAGATGACCTTGTCTGAAAAGCTCCCCGCTTATGCTGGGCATAGTTTCTGGCAGCATAATCATCGGACCCAAAAGGGGGAAATTGTTTTTTTTTTTTTAAAACCCTCTCCTGGTCTCATCATGATTTCAAGATATTCCAGAAACTTCTCTTCTTTTGGCTGCCAGTTCTTGATAGATCCAGTTTAGAAGTTGCCAGGACTGAAGATTGCCATTCTAAAAAGGAAGGAGGGATAGGTTCTGTCCATTTTATGCACATTTGCCTCCTAGCCAGGAGCACAACATAAAGAAGTAAAGATCTTGCGTGGCCTCTAACATTCTCCTGAAGGCCGAAAAAGACCAGGGAAAAGTCAATGATAATCGGATTCTAATTAGGTCCGACATGAATTTGCCAAAGCTGTCCCAAAAAGAGGCTAGAGCTGGACATTCTTTAAACATATGCAAGTCAGAAGCCAAAGCCAGACCACACTTCCTGCAACTATTGGTAGCTCTTTGTTGATTTTAGAAAGCTTCAGCGGGGGGAAGTTAACCCTGTGGATGGTATATAAGTGATTCCTTTTTAGCCATGCAGGCTTTACTATGTCGTATAAAAGTTTACACGAAGCTTGCCACAGGGTATCACACTCTTGGCCTGGCAAGACTCCTCCCCATAGATCTTGAGCAAGTTTAAACTCTCCATCCACTGCCTCCGACACTGCCTGGTACCAAAAGGAAACTTTTTTCTTCCCTCGTGGTCTGGTCACAAGATTAAACTCTAAGTCGGTGCCTTCCCCTAATAGGCCACCCTTGGTAGTTTGAAGCTAAGCCTGAACCCAGCTAGCCAGCTGGAGGTATTTGAACCTAGAGAGACCTGACCCGACCCTTTCACTAAGTTGTTCCCAAGTTAGCAGCGTTCCATCTATGATTGATCAAATCCCCCCAGACTGCCAGGCCTGATTCCCTTAGCGGGGCTGCCAAACTGTCCCTCAAGCATTCTGGACCCCCGGGTGAATCCCACACCGGGGCCATGCTGGAGAAATAACCCAAAGATGCCGACCTCCTCATGTCTACCCATGTTTTTGCCAGGCCCTGTAACACCTTAATGATTCAGAAAAGGGGGTGGTGATGAACAGAGTGTCTGAATTAAGCAGACCACTCTTACCCAGTCCAAAGATCAGGGCTTGATCCATCACCGTTATTTAGCTCACTGCCCCATCCCAGCTCAGAACCTGGCTATATGCAAATTAGTCTGTCCCTGGCCCAGTGCATCATGGGAACAGGGCAGACCAAACTACCAAGCCAATTCTTCACCAGAAAGGAGACAAGCTTCCGGGGACCGGTTTCTGCCATTCCAGGCGTCGTCGGCCCGGCTTGCTTGAATCCTGATGGAGCAGTGAGCAAGGGACTCATGTCTGAGTATACCCTTCCACGCTTATGCTGGACAAAATGATTCAGAAAAGAGGGTGGTGATGAACAGAGTGTCTGAATTAAGCAGACCACTCTTACCCAGTCCAAAGATCATGGCTTGATCCATCACCGATCTCAGATGTGAGTCCCTTGCTCATTGCACCATCAGGATTCAAGCAAGCCGGGCCGACGACGCCTGAAATGGCAGAAACCGGTCCCCGGAAGCTTGTTTCCTTCCCAGTACAAGAATTGGCTTGGTAGTTTGGTTTGCCCTGTTCCCATCATGCACTGGGACAGGAACAGACTAATTTGCATATAGCCAAGTTCTGAGCTGGGATGGTGCAGTGAGCTAAAAAACGGTGATGGATCAAGCCCTGATCTTTGGACTGGGTAAGAGTGGTCTGCTTAAGTCAGGCACTCTGTTCATCACCACCCCCTTTTCTGAATCATTTTGTCCACCATAAGCGTGGAAGGGTATACTCAGATGTGAGTTCCTTGCTCATTGCACCATCAGGATTCAAGCAAGCCGGGCCGACGACGCCTGAAATGGCAGAAACTGGTCCCCGGAAGCTTGTTTCCTTCCCAGTACAAGAATTGGCTTGGTAGTTTGGTTTGCCCTGTTCCCATCATGCACTGGGACAGGAACAGACTAATTTGCATATAGCCAAGTTCTGAGCTGGGATGGTGCAGTGAGCTAAAAAACGGTGATGGATCAAGCCCTGAACTTTGGACTGGGTAAGAGTGGTCTGCTTAATTCAGGCACTCTGTTCATCACCACCCCCTTTTCTGAATCATTTTGTCCACCATAAGCGTGGAAGGGTATACTCAGATGTGAGTCCCTTGCTCATTGCACCATCAGGATTCAAGCAAGCCGGGCCGACGACGCCTGAAATGGCAGAAACCGGTCCCCGGAAGCTTGTTTCCTTCCCAGTACAAGAATTGGCTTGGTAGTTTGGTTTGCCCTGTTCCCATCATGCACTGGGACAGGAACAGACTAATTTGCATATAGCCAAGTTCTGAGCTGGGATGGTGCTGTGAGCTAAAAAACGGTGATGGATCAAGCCCTGATCTTTGGACTGGGTAAGAGTGGTCTGCTCAATTCAGGCACTCTGTTCATCACCACCCCCTTTTCTAAATCATTTTGTCCACCATAAGCGTGGAAGGGTATACTCAGATGTGAGTCCCTTGCTCATTGCACCATCAGGATTCAAGCAAGCCCGGCCGACGACGCCTGAAATGGCAGAAACCGGTCCCCGGAAGCTTGTTTCCTTCCCAGTACAAGAATTGGCTTGGTAGTTTGGTTTGCCTTGTTCCCATCATGCACTGGGACAGGAACAGACTAATTTGCATATAGCCAAGTTCTGAGCTGGGATGGTGCAGTGAGCTAACAAACGGTGATGGATCAAGCCCTGATCTTTGGACTGGGTAAGAGTGGTCTGCTTAATTCAGGCACTCTGTTCATCACCACCCCCTTTTCTGAACCTGTAACACCTTAAGCCTAACTTTCTTGAAGAACTGAACATCCCCAAACTTAAACAAAAAGCCCTCCACCTGTAGATGTGCACCCTGAAGCATTGCTAAAAACATCCCTCCTATCCCATTATTAACCGGCATTTTTAAGAGCATACGAGCATGAGAGAGTTGGAAGGCCCAGGCATAGAGTTAAATATCAGGCAGAGCCAGGCCACCCTTCTCCCTTCGGCGTCTCAGCTTTTTCCAGGCTAGTCTCGCATATTTGTACCCCCACACAAAATAATTGATCTTCCTCTGGATTTTGTTAATTTGTGCTTTATCAAAGTACAATGGGATGCAGTTGAAAAGAAAAGAGATTTTAGGAAATATTGACATTTTAGCCAAGTTTGCCCTACCCATGATCGAGAGAGGCAACGAAGACCAGGACTTCATCAGCTTCACACACTCTCTCGCCACTGCCGTCAAGTTAGTTTCCACAATCTTGGCTGTGTCTTGAACTATCTTGACCCCTAAATATCTCATAGTGGGGCTTATTTGATACTGATGCTGGCTAGCCACCTGGTTCCAGACCATTACCTCAGTTTTAGCCGCATTGATTTCGTACCCCGAGACTGAACCGAAATCCAGGGCTTGACTGATAACAGCTGGGAAGGCCCTGTCGAGATTGGCTGTAAAGATTAAAACATCATCAGCATACAAGGCTATCTTCCTCTCCCACTCTCCATATCTAAAAGGCTTAATGCTAATATCCTCCCTTAACCGTTGAGCAAATGGTTCGATGTATAAATCAAAAAGGAGAGGGGCGAGTGGGCAGCCCTGTCTAGTGCCCCTAGATATATCAAAGGGTGCCGTAAGACCACCGTTTACCAACAACCTAGCCGAGGGGCTCCTGTAAATAGATTGTATGGTGCGACAGAACTTTTCGCCAAGATTGAATTTTTTTGCAAGGCCACCGACAGGCATAACCAATTTACCCTGTCGAAGGCCTTGGTGACGTCTAGAGTCATTGCTGCCAGTGGTAAGGCGTATGTAGATGCCAAGTCTATTGCCCCGATATGGTCGTAAGTTAGATGTGATAACTGGCGGTTCTTCACAAAGCCCTTCTGATCTAGATGCAGGACATCCCCCACCACTGTTCCCAGTAGTGCTGCCATTATAGATGTAAACATTTTTATAATCTGCATTTAATAAAGATATGGATCTATAAGACCCACAATTAGATGTCGCTTCCCTGGCTTCAGTATCAATACTATGGTAGCCTCAATCCATGAGTCTGGCGGGATCAGGCCTTCTTGCAAGATCTGATTGAAGAGTTTGGTCATGATAGGAATGACCTGGTCCCCTACTACCTTATATATCTCGGAAGGTATGCCGTCTGGCCCTGCGGCCTTACCCCTCTTAGTATTAACAATTGCCTCCCTTACTTCCAGACAGGAGCAATCCCTGCCCAGATATCTTTGTTGCTCCGGACTAAGAGAGGGAAGCGACATGCCCTCAAGCCACCTCTGGGCACTCTGGCTGTCTCCTTTGCCATCCTCGTGATAGATATTCTGGAAGAAGGTGCAAAAAGCATCTCGGATTTCCTCATCTGTTGCAGAAGTGCCTCTTTCATCCATGATCTCTCTGATATAGCTCATTGTTTGGTCAGATTTACTCTTCCAAGCCAGGAGCTTGCCTGCTCCTTCCCCATTTTCGAAGTGTGAGATTTTACTGGCTTCCCACCTTCAGATTAGCGTGGTGTTCATAATGCTTTCAAGCTGGGATTTCAAATCCCTAATCTTATCTTGGTTCTCCTGTAGGATTTCGAGAAGCATTAAAGCAGATAGATCTACCTCTGCATCCTTTACCCTGTGCTCAATATTTGAGATCTCCTCCTTATATATTCTGTTCCTGTAACAGGACCTATTAGTAATTTGTCCCCGTAAGAAGGCTTTCATACAATCCTAAAATGAAGTGATTAGGGCTGTGCCCACATTCACTTCTAAAAACCAGGACACTTCTTATAAAAGATAGAGTTCTTCTTCCTTTTCCCTGAGTATAGCACGATTGAAAGACCAGGTCCTGATTGGACTGGGTGCTTGGCATTTGAGAGTCAAAAGGACCCCAGAATGATCCGAAAGGTAGGGTGCCAAATATACTACGCTCTTAACCAAGCTTCTTAGTGAGTAGCTGACAAACACAAAGTCGATACGTGAATGATGTCTATATTTAAAATCCCGATACGACACCCCCAGCTGCTGCCCAGATCTATCTCTCCAACTGTCCAATAGAGTGTACTATTTCATAGCCCCCAATAGATACTCTCGAGATTTAGACAGGGCCACTGCCCTGTTAGAGTGAGATTTGTCCAATACAGGGTTTAAAACAATGTTAAAGTCGCCTGCAAGGACCATTGGCTCTGGAAAGTCCAGTAAATGTGAAAATATGGTCTTTAAACTGGAAGGGTCATCCTGGATAGGGCCTTAGTATCCTTTTAAGATTAAAAGGGTATCCATAATTAAGGTTTTAACAACCACCCACCTGCCATTTGGATCTTTTATATGGGAAAAGACATGGGCCCTAGCTGACTTCTTAAAAATAATTGATACCCCCTCGAATGTTTGCTGTTTGGTTTGTGCTGACATGGGAGCCCACACAAATATGGGGCTTTAACAGGGAAGTCATTTCATCTTCTAATAGGTGTGTTTCCTGGAGGACAATGACCTGTGCCGTAGAGTCTCGTAAATATTGTAGAATCTTATCACTCCTTGGTCCTTGGCCTAGTGTGCAGGCCACTGTCATTCCAGGAAAGAATCTGTAAAGAAGTCATGGCTGCTCCCCCTTCTCTACCTTATCAAGCTGCGAGATGTTGACTAATAGCACCTTCAGTACCTTACCTACACACTTTACCTTAATTCCAAGACTAGACATACCCAAGATGGCGGAAATGAGGATTTATTTGAACATTTTACCCTCCCTCCTCCTAACCCTTGCCCCTCTGCCCCCCACCCCTGGAGAACCCAACCCCCAGTCATCCGAACAAATGTAGTCCAGATAATTGCAACCTGAAATTTCCACCCGGGACCCCCACCAAAAAAGAACAAAATAGAAAACTCACCCAGGAGTGCAAGGCAAGAGAAGAAAACCCCCAACTAAAAAAGAAAAAGAAAATAACCAGCCTTCCACATCTATCCATAATGTGCCTCTTAATAAGCTAAACCTTAAGTATAAATCTAGATATAGGCCTGCCATATTGTAAGAGGGGGGGAAATAGAAAAAGAAGAAGGTAAGAGGGAGACCTGGTTAATGACTATCCTGAACTCACTTATCTCATCTCCCTCCTCCCTCTTTCCCAGTTATCTAAAAGAACCCTACCCATCCTCCCCCAGAAACTTACTAAATAAACAAGTGTTTATATTATATATACATAAAGACACATTTGGGAGCTAATTTGGGATTTGTAATTGCAAATGGCTTAGATGTACTTAGCCTGACTTAATGTTTACGAGTAGGTCTTTAGCCTCCTATACTGATCTTACATTGTACATCTTGTTTTTGAACATGATCCTCAAGGAAGCAGGAAATTTGAGTTGGGCCTCTGCTCCCAATTTTTTTAATTCTTTCAACTTCCTCCCCAATTCCCATTGTCGATCTAGCGTGGCTCTAGCCAAGTCTGATTGAATCTGAAAAGGAAAATCCTTACCTCTCAGTGATTTAAGTTTGAGGGAAAGTTTCAAAATCTTCTCTTTCACTGAGTAGGTATGAAAATTAATAAGGATTTTCCTTGGCTTAGGATGGTTCGGGTTACGTCTGAAGGGATCCCGATGAATTCTTTGGATGTCCCTATCCAATTCCTCAGCTGAAATCTCTAAATCTAACGCTTCTTTTAGGAGGTTTATCATAAAGGGTCCTTCCCCTCACTGCCCTCTGGGACACTCAAAACCCATAAATTATTCCTGCAGGAGTTGTTTTCTTCAATTTCCAGCTTTTCTCTTAATGATCCCTCCTATTTTTCAAGGCTGTGAAGTCTCCCTTCATGACATTCAGCTGTCCAGTTAATGCCCCCACTTCAGATTCTAAACATTCTGTTATGACATGTAGAAGATCTACTTTTTTATCTAATGACTCACAAAAGCTTCCAATCTCCCCTTGATTTGAAGCAGAAACCTCAAAGCCCCTCTTTACATCCACCGCCAGTGAGGCCATGAGAAGTTCTAAAGAGGAGATTGAGTGTGCCTCTGGAACCGAGGCCAGGACAATGGCTGGAACCAGGGAAAGAGCCTCTAAACTTTGGGCCATCGCCCCTCCGTCTGAACATTCTTCCACAGCGATAGGTCTCTGACCCTTAAATATATCCTGAGGGTTTCTGGAGGCAACTCCATGAGGTGTCTGACCGTGACTTCTTCTCCCCCTTCTTTTTCTACCTCTATCTTTTTGTCCCTCACTACTGGCCCAGAGCTGACTACGTATGCCAAAGCACGCTCTCCCACAAGCCCATGGATCCCTGAATTTCCTTTAACTGAGGTAGGGGTACCCAGCTCGCTTAAATCTGGTGCTGTCTGAAATTCGACCTCTGCTGTCGTTCTGCCGGCTTCCCCCAGATACAGTACTGCTGGCAAGACCTTAAAATAAGACCTAAGGGAGGGGGTGATCCTAGGCTTGGCATCCGAAAAAGGACCCTTAACCTTGGCTTTGGAAAGTTTGGGGTTCTTCTTTTTAGCCTCCCCTGACAAGAAGGTAGAGATGCTCTTTTTACCAACCTTCCCGCCTTTTCGGGTCTTTGCCTTCACCATCCAGCCTGCTCCATCCTTGCCACTGCTGCTGCCGTTGCTGCTACTGTCAGGCTCCTTGCAGTTACTGCTACTCAAGATATCCCCAGGGATGAAAATGCAGGTCTCTGAGTCCCCCCTTAAATTACTCAACTGTAGCTTGTCAGTGTTTTTTTTATCGGGCTTAATCCTTTCAATCCCTCCTCCACCCCTATGCTTCATACCCTGCACGTAACGCTTAATGTTACTCAAGGGGGAAGCAGGAAAGAGAGCAGAGGTATTTGTATTTGTATTTGTATTTGTAATTAAACTTGTAGGGCGCTCAGCTACCCACATGGGGTCTCCCGGTGCCAATAGAGGTGGTGTTAAAGTCCCAACAATTATCACTGAGGGAAGAGTCAGGTTTTAAGATCTCTTCGAAATTTTATCCAAGAAGGTTCAAATTTCAGCGCGACAGGGAGAGAATTCCATAGCTTAGGAGCCAGAAAGGAAAAGGAGCGACCGCCCATTCTCGTCAGTTTAAAACGTGGAATCAAAAACTTCCCTAGAGATGAGGATCTAAGAAGACGAGGTGGAGAGTATTGTTGGACCAGGGATTGGAGGTATGCCGGAGCAGACCCCTGCTTGATCTTAAACATGAAGCAGAGGGCCTTAAATTTAACTCAGCTTTCAATACGGAGCCAGTGTAGGTCTTTTAAATAGGGGAAGATGGAGGACCTCCAGGGGACATTGCACAGGAGACGTGCAGCTGAATTTTGGACAAACTGGAGTTTCTTCTGGATTTCCACGGTGGCTCCAAGGTAGAGCACATTGCCGTAGTCCAGGCGAGAGGTGACCAGGGCCTGGACCACAATGCACCTTGTTGAGTCCGGGAGCATTCAGAGGATTTTCCGGAGCCACCCTAAGATGGAAATACAGGTGGCTACCACTCTGACCGCTTGGTGCCGCATAGAAAGCGAGTCGTCCAGAACAAAACCAAGGTTTCGTACCTGCGCAACAGGCATGGGTAGCGGGCCCATTTCCGGCGGCCAATGTTGGGGGCCCCACAGATGTTTATGCTTGCCCAAAATGACCACCTCCGTCTTGTCGCCATTCAGTTTCAGGAGGTTCGACTGCATCCACTCTGCCACTCGGCTGAGTCCCTGTTTAAGAGCAGATGGAGCACTTGACTCAACCGAGGAAAGGGAAAAGATGATTTGAGTGTTGTCTGCGTAGGAGTAAAGGGAAAGACCAGTGTCTTCCACGATGGTTGCCAGGGGTCTCACATAGTTGTTAAAGAGCATAGGGCTCAGTAAGGACCCCTGGGGCACCCCATGCGCAGACGAGCGGGCAGAGGAAGAGGAGTTAGAAGAAACAACCTGAAATGATCGTCCGCTCAAGAAAGAGGACAGCCAGGCCAGCGCGGAACCGGACACCCCAGCCACCCTCAAAGCGTTCAAGAGGACAGGGTGCGAGACCGTGTCAAATGCGGCGCTTAAATCTAAAAGTATAAGCGCCGAGGTTTCGCCCTGATCGAGGCGAGAGCGTAGGCTCTCAGTGACCCCCCAAGAGGGTAGTCTTCGTGGAGAAGTGGGTACGGAACCCAGATTGAGATGGATGCAAGAAGCCAGTAGTCTCCACGTGGGAGGTCAGATGTGTGTTAACGTGCCTCTCCAAGAACTTTGAGAACATTGGCAGCAGAGAGATGGGGCGGAAGTTAGAAAGCGTCTTAGGGTCTGCGCCAGGTTTTTTTAGGAGAGGAACCACCATGGCTCTTTTCCATTCACATGGGACGATGGATTCCCGTAATGAGGAGTTGAGGAGCTCTTGAATGACCAGGAGTATATCAGGCGACAGCTTTCGGAGAATATCGATTGGAATAGGATCCAGGGGAGAACCTGAATTTACCCTGGCCATACAGTTCCAAAGCGAACTCTGATCTAACTGGGGCCACTCCGTAACCTGTGCCGTAGAAGATCAAAAACCATGAGTTCCCAAACTGGGAGGGTCATGAAATAAGCCGGTGGAAGCAGTAGAGAGAGAAATATAGATTGTGTTGACTTTAGATATGAAAAAGTCGGCGATTTCATTGCATTGGGTTCCCCCAAAGCCGGTGGGGTAGGGGAAGTGTTTGAACCAGCTAGCTTCTTCACCATTGAAAAAAGGGCTTTCAGACGGCTAGTGGCACTATTGATGGTCTCCGAAATATATAGGGCCTTCGCCTTTCTGCAGGCTCGATGGTACTGCCTGAGAACTGAACGATATGTCAGTTTGTAGCTTGGAGTGTATGTTTTTCTCCAGACTCTCTTCTGATGTTTGCATTTGGACTTCAATTTTTTCAGGTCGTCCGTAAACCACGGGGCCGGGGGGAGGTGTGTAATAGGTCATCTGGAGCATAATGGCAGATGGCGGTTGATGTTAGAGGTCAACCAGTGGGAAACTTCCTGATTGAGAGAAGTACATGTTAGCTTAATGTCTGGATGTTCAACTTGGTCCAGGCCCTGTAATTACCCATAGTGCCAGAAAAAGTCGCTTTCTTAGCACTCTCTGCGGCCAGACTGAAATGAATGGCAAAATGGTCAGACCAGTCAAGGGGAAGAGCGGGAACGCTACAATCAAACAAGATGTTAGAAATGATGGGATCAAGTGTCCCGCCTGATGGGCTGGGCCTTGGTTACATAGTATTAAGTTAATGGCTTCACAGTCAGATAGAAACATATTGCTTACGCTGTTTTGGGTGTCTTCTAAATGAAGGTTCAGATCCACAAAAATAGTAAAATTGGCTGACTTCAGAGCAAGTGAAGCTGCTTGCTCCGCAAAGGTTAGTAGCCACTGGGTTGGTTTGTAGGGCACGCGGTAGGAGCAGAGACAGAAACGTTCACCCCAGCTAAGCCTTCAACAGGAGCATGCATCCCCTGGTTGGTGGACCCTCCGTTGGCCCCGTCAACCTGCAAACCTTCATGTTCCTGAGTGTCCTGAGTGTGAGACTTCTCCGGGCGCAACTCCCCTTTGTCAAAGCTTTGTATGTGGCCACCGTCACAGCTCCTCTCCCTCTCTTCCACCATCCGCTCCAGGTTGGCCGCTACTGCTACTCCTTTGTTACTCCCCCTGAGGAGACCACGGGCCGCAACTCTGCGACTCCTCCTCAGCTCCATGCCGCAACCCCCAGCGCGTTGAGCCGAAAGAAGGAAAAGAGTTATGAGTCCTAGTACCTGTGCCCGGGAAGCCAGGGAAGCTGCCCTCAACTTCATCCTATCTGCTCCCGCAATACACATCTGTGTAAGGCGGACCCGCCAGCTCAGAGCACAAAAAAATCCCCCAAAAACTGGAAAGGAGCCTTGTCGGGTCTGGAGCCCGAGGCGAGCAGGAACTCCCTCAGCTTCGCCCTTGTCAGCTGTCCGCAACTATCGTTGTGCCGCCTAGAGGATGAAAAATGCCACCGCCCAACTTCACAGACGGAGCCCTGAAATGAACTCGGGGCCTGGGACCCGTGAACCCTTGGACCGCACAGCCTCCTCAGCTTCACTGCCGCACAAGCCACTCTCTGCCTCCCATGCGGGGGAAAACAAAAAAGCAACAAACCTGGGGAGCTTCTAGCAAAAGGTAGGTTACTTCGCCATACCTTCACGGACCTCAGCACTCCATTAGGATGTTAAACGGTCGCCGGTGGGTCGGGTGGAAATTTTCAGGCGCAGTGGCCGCTCAGCCTGCTGCCACCATGTTCCCCATGTTTCCAGACTATTATTGTCAATTATATGCCCGGTACTGACAACCCACCCAGGAGCAGGTCAAGCCACTTCTCACAGAGATCTCTCTCACACAACTTATGAGATACCAGAATGCTGAGTTAAATGCCCCATTAACAGCAGGCAAAAGACCCCTGGCCCCTACGGCTTCCCTCTTGAGTACTAATGGAAATTCTGAGACATTCTCACCCTCATTATTGAGCACTATAAACTGAGGTAGTGGGAAAGGGCTTCTTTCTACCTGACTTAGAGTTGGCCACCATTGTATTACTCCCTATAGTAGGCCAGCCAATGGATAGATGTGGCACCTATTGCCCTAGCTCCTACACAAATCTTTTTAAAAGCCCTGGCAAACCAACTGCAAGGAGTCCTGGACACCGTCATACACCCTGATCTATGTGGCTTTATGCCCAATCTGAGCACTTGGGATTGTATGTAGCACATAAATAGTGTGCTAGATCTAGCCCAAGAAACACCTGACTCTCTGGCCCTTCTGCTTGTTGATTTTGAAAAAGCTTTTAACACAGGTGACTGGTCCTACTTAGATCACTTCCTCTGATGTTTGAGATTTGGGCTTAAATATTGAGGATAATTCAAGCTCCTGTACAAGGAGCCCTTGGGGCAAGTTCTTATAAACAGAGTGCTCTTGTGCACCCCAATCAGAAGGGGTCCCAGATAGGGGTGCCCACTGTCCCTTCTCCTTTTCACATATGGCATTGAGCCGCTGGTTAAAATAATCTTCTGTGATGCCCAGGTTTGGGGTTGGCACTTAGGAGGAGTGAAGGATGAACGGATTGCTCTACATGCTAATGATATACTCCGATTTCTCTACAATCCCAAAGCATCAGGAACACAAGTGCTAGAAATCATCAAGGTGTCTTACAAGGCTTTCCAGCTCTGCGCTGACTGGGGCAAGACCCCCCTGATTCCGCTAAAGGGACATAACAACACATTTTCTTGGCAAACAACTATCCCCATTCGGTGGCTGAGCTTTATATATCTAGTGTTTCATATATATGAAATGTCTGATCTCAAGCACAGTCGTAACCTCCTTCTCATCTTGCATTAGACCAAACAGACCTACATAACTGGTCCAAACTCCATCTGAATATATTATGAAAATGATGGTGCTCCCAGGCCTCCTGTATGTCTTACAGAATTTCCCATTCCATATCCCCACCTCCTGATTCACCGGGTTGATGGCTTGATCCACTTCTTCCTCTAAAGGGGCTGACATCCATGTATAGCCTTAGATAAACTTTGCCAATTGGTCTACAAGGGACAGGTGGGGGCGAAGGACATCAAACTCTATTAATGGGCTTTCCAACTCCTTGTTTTCAATGTATGGATGAAAGATGGCTGGAATGATCCAGCATATCAGCTTAAAGCTGGTGAGTTTGGGCCTTCACAATGTTATAAATCTCTTATATGGCAGCCCCAGTCTGACCCATACCCTGGAGATCACAATGAGGGTCCTCCTGGCCTGGGGGATGGCAAACAGATTCTCTGGATGGGACAAACAACTGATCTGACATACCCCTCTTTTGAATGCCTGATGGCCCTGTAAGACTGCACGGCTTGAAGGCTTTAGGAAGAGGGACAAAATAGGGATCACCACCATGGGCGACATGTGGGAATGTGCTCACATTAAGTAATTCCAAGACCTGCAGTATCAATTTCAACTATCACATACCCAATTCCACAAATACCTGAGTACCAAACACAGTTCGCCCAACTTCCAGACTTTTGCTGAATGGAAGCCAAGCTAATGCTGGATTTTCTGGGGCTGGATGGAATCTCTCAGAACTACCATTTGTTGGTTTGTATTGCCCCACAAACACTGGTGAATCTTAGATGTTTGTAGGAATGGTGTCTAGATTCCCTGGATGATACAGAATGGCAGCAGGCATGTATAGCCCCTAGAGAAATCATGATTTACTCCTGCCTGTGGCTGATCCAGCTACTAACAACTTACTTCAGATACAAACGCCTGTGGCAGGCAGATATACTCACTTAACCTATCTGCACCCTATTTTGGACCAAGAAGCAGACTTCTTCCGTATGATTTGGTAGTGCCATGTGCCGCTATGTACTGGAGTCAAGCAGCCAACACACTTGCACAGGCATTGAAGAGAACCGTTGATCAGATGCTAAAACTAGCTTTGCTTCATCTCCTGGAAGATCTGGGAGCACACAAGGAGACCAGGGTCTCGTAGGGATAGCTATGAATATTTCCAAACGGGATCGTGCACATAAATGGAACACCCCCAACGTGCCCACTGTGGCGGAATGGAGGGCAGTGATGGACTGGTGCGCCAAACAAGAGGAGCTGATTTCCACATCTAGAATCTGAACTCAAAATCATCAAAGGATATGGGGGAGGTGGTGGGAATTTTATGACCTGATGAATACACCAGGACACACTTTGTAATGTTGTGGGTTCTTCAGGAGGCATGTGAATTGGAGGGGGGTTGTGGATGCAATGTTTTTCAGTTTTATTATTTGTTTTTCTCAGAAACAATAAAATGCTCCTATAAAAAGCTTTGAATTATGTCTATTTTTATTAATTAAAGAAACTTTCGATTTCAGTGTATATCTACATTGTTGAAAATGTTCCCACTGTGGAATGAAACTAGTTGGCTGAATTGGTTTAAATGAAGGATGACATAGTTGTAATTATGACGACCTGCCAATAAAGATGCTTTTCTTCGAATATTTTAAATGTTTATTGAAAATAACAATAGGGTAACTGTTCCTAAAGAGGTTTATTTCAGGGTGGAAAAATGATACAGGTGAGGGGATATTCCCATTTAGGAAGTAGTACCCTCACATACCCGTAAGGGTGTCATGCTTCATCATCTGGCTTTTGCTCCTCGTGGGTCCAGCGCTGCAATACCCCATGGCCCAGTGAGAGGGCTTCTTTGGAGGAGATATGTTAATCAAAATATCTGTGATGGTGAGTGCGGGTGTGTGAAATAGTTAGAATGGTGAGTTAAAACTACCTAAGGAGTATTAAAAAATGTAATTAGTCTGGGGTAGAGATAAAAACAAAGTGTTAATTGTTTTGAGGAGAAACAATTCAGCAACAGGTGCAAATAATGTATGTCATATAGGGCAACATGTTACACGCCTCAGTGGTCCATAAGGACCAAAAGTATGACAAACAAATATCCCTACCATTAGTAGGAGTTGGGAAGATGAGTACTTGTATCTAATGATTACCAAATTATACTCACACAGAGTTGTAAGTTGAAAAAGTACCCAGTAGGGGGTAAACCAATTGCGGTTGTCCTATATTCCAGCCTGAAAGAGAGGTGGTATATATATTCAATTGCTAAACATGCCCTGGGTTGCCGTCGAGGATTAAATACCGGTATTCAGATATCATTCATTGATAAAAAGCTCCTATCATGCATTGTGACACACATTCCAATGTGTACAGATGAGTGACAGGGGTAATGGAAAATCACACTAGTGTAACAGACAAACACACACATACAACAAATAGGGAATCATCCCTTTTGTCAAGGATAAGGATTTCATCTTACCCATCAACCATAAAATGTGTGCCCCTTGGGTCATAGCAGATGACCGTGTCAATGCTGCGGCATTGAAACATATTGGGCGGATAAATGAAAAATAATCATAAAGATACGGGCGGCGTCCAGGTGGCTTGGAATGTGCTGCTTGGTTTTGGTTTTTACTTACATGCTCAGCTTGGTAAGGCATAATCACCTACCGTTTCGTCTCCTAGCCTGGAGAGAGAGGTGCACCATTTGGTGCTTGCTTAAAGGCATCCACTGGGTGCCGGAAGGGATGCAGTGCTTAATTTGTGCAGGAGCTTTCAGGTGCTAAGCACCAGCATTTTTTTAACATGGCCGGGGCTATTGGATTTTTCTCCCCAGTGAGATGAGCCCAAAATGTATTAAAATAAATGTACCTACCTGTTCTGTGTCTTGTGTCATCCTCCTTCCTTCAAGATGGCCCACCCGGGTCTAGGCATGATAACTGCATCACGCTAGTGATGTCAGTAGTGCACGCCTGCCTTTCAAGGAGTATTTTCTTTCGCATTGGTTAATTATTACAGATGAGGGCAGGCTGATAGGTGAGCTGAGGGCAAGGCAGACTGGGTCCTGGAAAGTTCTGGTCTTGGCAATAACACTAATACAACATAGTCGAAGTAATAAAAACGTGCGTAGCTGCTTTCTGTTAACAACTCGCATGCACTGAAATGAAAACCCAGCAGAAGCAGGCCATGAATTATTCCTTTTGACTTGTCATTTGCATCGCATGCTGATGCTCTTGGCCTGGGCCGAGGGCCCACCAAAACACATTATTTGCCAGCGTTCTAATAGAGCGAGTGCCAAGGAGACTGCAGGTCACAGGTAAGAGAGTAGTAGATAGTACTACAACAAGTCGCTATTAGTTAATCTGGAACAGATTTACTATTGTGTGTCCTCTTCACCCATTTATTTGCAGCAAATAAATGTATAAGTTAACTGTCAACTCTGCTTTTTCAAGCTCAGCACCTCATGACTCAACGGCACCTTTTCTCTGCCACACCTGACCTCCCAATGTATGGGTTACCAGAGTAAATTGCCAGTGCCAGTGCTTTTCTGCATAAGTAAACTGGCATGTTTTTCTTTTTGCAGAATCTGCAAATGAAAAAGGGCAGGTTACAGCACTTGTCTGCAGCTGCAGTACAAGTTTTAGGCAGACCCCAGTGACACACTTATAGACAGAAGTTCCTGCAGGTTATCTAAGTTTGAGGTGCCTGTGCAAATTGGTCCACTGTAGGACACCTGGCTCTAGCATCTCCATTCTTGTAGTAACCTTAGATGTAAATCACGCAGTTAAATGATTATCAGACAGGCCTTGTGTGTGAACACTCACAGATATTAAACATTTGTGCATTCATCTCAAAGGCCCGGACTGTGCCACAATTCATGTGGCAATTTCCATCTGCACTGCTTCCCCGCCAACACAAGGCAACATCAAATTAATACTACACTCTTCAGGCAAGCTGCTTGGAGAAGCTCCTGGCTCCATGGCTCATGGCTCATGGCAACTGATGGCGTTAAAATGAGATTGACTTTTTCCAAAAACAAGGGGTAGTTCACATTGAAAAATTGTTCTTTTGAGCTTGAAACTAATTAAAACAGCATAATATAAACAATGCACGCTATATTATTTGTGTTTTGGCCCAATAAAAAAAAACACTATCACTCTCACACACACTTTGTGCCCCTTTCACGTAATTTACACTAGCGCACCCACCGTTATCTTCTGGGTGCCTGGCCACTTCATCGTTCGGCAAAGGATGAATTAGCACTGTTTCTGTTTGAAGTAATTTGTAGCTGCTTAACTTGGGAACATTCATCACCACTTTTTCTCACAGTTTACCTGATTTGAAGCTTGGAATGGTTAGAGGAGACTGGAATGTTTTGTTTATGTCCATATGGAGTAATGCTAAACAAAACCGGACATTGCTTGGCGATAAACAACGTAGGGGACCTTTTTATGCAGGAAATTAAATATGAATAGCAATTGCAAAAAGAGCTCAACTGCAACTTTTGTCTATGAAGTATTGGTGTGGCTCACCTAACAATCACATATTGTATAAATATTATATATAATATCACAATGAATCACATCTTGTTCTCTGTGGTAGGACCAAGGCTGCTGCTGTATTTAGGGTGCAGTGGTTGCGATCGGATATTGCGACTGCGGGCCTGCGTTCCTGCGTTCCTACAAGTGCATTGCATTGATTGATGCTTCTGTTTTGGAGGGTCAGGTCCGGTTGCAGCTAGGGAGAAGGGGTGGGGTAGTCAGGTGTGAATAAGTGACATTCCAGAATAAGCATCATCAGAAAGGAACAGTTGGGCTTTAATTTCAGAGTTTACCCGGGTCCGCTCGCTGTAGCACTGGACTCCAGACAGGAGCTCTGTCCTTCGCATGGCTCTCTTCCCACTGCGGAGCTCCTGCAGGGGTTCTGCAAGTCAGACCCTGTCAGCCTGTGTATAAAGGAGCTAATGGGGCCTTGATAGGCTTCTGTGGGCTAGGGATGTGGAGGTGAGATGTCATGGGTGTGTGGTGCTCAGTCTTCCACCTCTCTGGGTGTTTTCAGACTTACACCCCTATGGGTGACAGGCACTTCCTCAGGATCTTGCTGTGCCACAGCTTGGCCCATCTGTGCTTCGATGACATGTGGCTAGTGACTGACCCTCAGCTACAGGTGCACAGAACAGGGTATAGACTGTCCTGTAGTGCATCCTTAAGGCGATGCACATGGCTCCTTTCATGACCTTTCAACCTGTAGATTTTGGTCTAACCCTTGTTATGGCACGTTCAGTAATACTAGTTCTGGGTGTGGGGGAGTGAAGCCAATAGAGGAAGTGGGTAGAGTCAGTGGAGTGGGTGGGTGGAGCCAGGGTGTGTGGGTGTGGCCTCCTTAAAAAATTTGAGCACCTGCACTTAATATTTTACAAATTAAACACTGAAGGGATGGTGTCTGCCCCTCCCGCCTGTGACCATCAGTGCGTAGCAAAGAATTTGCCCACGAGAAGGTTAACTCGAAGGGCTTTAAGGTCAAGGCTATCATATGGGACAGGACTGTTCCTGTCTGTTGGTTGTTTGTAGTCATGGTGAGCAGGCTGCCTGCTTCTCTGGTGATCAGTAGTTCCTGAATGTTCAGATACAGTGCTATTAAATTTCAAGAAAGAGTTAGGGTGTTGACCCATATGCAAAAGTCAGCACAGGTATTGGTATTGCCATGCCACTGGATCCATATATCGTCAATATATCTCTTCCATGTGATCATATTGGTCCTATATGGATTGCCATATGTGAGAATATGTTCACCTTGGAAGGCTGCCATATCGAGACAGTGGTCCAGGACTATTATTTATAATTCATAATACTCTATCATTGACGTTGTATAAGTATCAAGGCACATAAGATCATAGGCATACAAAGGAAAAGTAGAGAAACCACTTCCAAGAAGTGGACTGATATTTTTAGTTTATTCAGTCACACAAAACAATATTTAGTTGATGTAATGTACAATACTTTTCACGGTTATCATCAGAGAGAAAAGAAATACGTGAGGAGCTGGTGCTAAAGTGAAGGTAAAGAAAAAGGAGAGGAAGCTGTATTCAGGAGATTCAAATATTTACAAAAAACACAAAAAGGGACCCACACTGGTTGAGAATAGTCTCCCTTAGAGTTCACGGCCTATGTCAATGTCAATGTCAGAAGTTCTTATATAGCGCAGCTTTTCACCGTGAGGTCTCAAGGCGCTTGCAGCATAAGAGAACTGAAAAAGAGAAGACAGAAGAGAAAAGAGGCTTACACAACACAGGGGGTCCTGCTTGGGAAAAGCCAGGTCTTCAGTGCCTTACGGAATTTCTGGTGCTCCACAATGGAAAGCAGGTGAGCGGGCAGTTTATTCCAAAGGCCTACACCTATATGTACAATTCTGTATGTATGTAATTAAATGTGAAGTTTCGTAGTCAACAGAGTAATTTCATAGGTGGGTCAGGAGTAGGAGTAGAGGTAGGATGTAGGCCAATTCAGATGCGTCGACGTTTCGACCCTATTGCGTACAGCTTCCTCTCCTTTTTCTTTACTCCTTCACCTGAGCACCAACTCCTCACGTACTTCTTTTCTTTTCATTATTTCAACGAAATATTGCTTTGTGTGACTGAATAAACTAAAAATATCAGTCCACCTCTGGGAAGTGGTTTCTCTACTTTCCTTTGTATGCCTATGATCTTATGTGCCTTGATAATTATACGACGTCAATGATAGAGTATTATGAATAATAAATAATAGTCTTGGACCATTGTTTCCTGTACCCAACAATACTCAGGTCCTTTTGAGGTTACGGGTAATCCAATTTTTGATAATGCCATATCGAGACAGACTAGGCTCCATACATACTGATTATATAGGCCATGTCAATAGAACTGGGACCCAAACCTATGGTCACACAAATCGAGTCATTGATACTATATTTCCTTGAGCTTATCTGACCCCATAAATGACACAATAGCTGACAAATGTCTTTGGTAAATTAAAGTCAGCCCCAAACATTTAAATGTTATATACAGAACAATAATTCACGATCTGCATTGTAAATACATATGATTGTCAAGACAAGTGAGTCTGAAATGTCTATTGAGAACATCTAGGCAACAAATAAAAACGTTCAGGAAAAGGGCCGGTAGTGTTTCTTTGATATAGAAGAAATATAGCTATTCAAGGAGAGATTACAGATGTTATGTCTGTTACAAGAGAGTTTTAGTATGAAAACATATCAGGGCGTTCACATTGAAAAAAATTAATAGCCGCTCATAATGGTTTTGTTGCACAGTAAGCAGAATTCTTGCTCTTCTGGAAATGGTATTATCTCCTCACTGACTCACATGGTACTAATCCGTCCCTTATGTATAAACTCGAGAAGATTGACCTCCTGCCCAAAACTACTAAGCTGAACGCTGGCTTCATTATGGAGGTTACTGTAGAGTTATTGAAATTCCCTACTCCATAAGTAATAATAGCTTTAGCACTTAACCTACTTGCAGCTACAGTTTCATTTCTAAAGGATCATAATAAGAAACATTGACAAGGATAGGGTAGGTGATGTGGTAATGTGTTAAAGGCATGTTTTTATGAATAGGGTTTATGTAGCGTATATTTTTTGCAAACTATTGAGGCATATTCACCAGAGAAGTGGCTGAGCGTGGCATTAGCCTCCTTGGCTTAACGTCACGCTCGCCACGTCTGAAACATAGGGCTGCACCATATTTACAACAATATGGTGGAGTCTTGCATTTCACCCTTCGCTGACGGATGTATGTCGTTACAACGCATGCCATTACGACGCAACTTTTACAACGCAAGTCGTTACAACGACTTGCGTTAGGGGGCGCTGGATAGTGAATATTTTAATTTACTATTCCAACTCCAGTCTCCGTGGATAGTAGGGAAGGTGTTGGATAGTAGATGGAGGTCTCGGTGTTCAATTACGCCGACGACCTCCAACTTGTTTTCAACCTTTCCTCTTCCCCTTCCTCGGCTTCTAACTTCCAGAAGGCTATGCTTTTTATCCAAGGGTGGATGAACTGCAACCACCTCAAATTAAACCCGGACAAGACCGAATTGGTCCTGACGGGGGGTGGTTGCAGCCCCTGGTCCCCTTCCTTCTGGCCCTCTGCCCTTGGTCCTCCCCCTCTTTCTGTTTCCAAGGTCAAAACCTTGGGCATTTTCATCAATCCCATGCTTACCCTTCACACGCAGACCAATGCAGTTGTGTCTGCCTGTTTTTTCTCCCTTCGGATCATCCGAAGGGTCTCCCGCTTCTTCTCAACCGCTGCACTCAAACTCATCCTTATGGCCATGGTGCTTTCGAGCCTCGATTACGGGAACGTTATTTATAACGGTGCGCCGGCTTACCTGCTCCGTCGGCTCCAACAGATTCAAAATCAGGCGGCTCGCCTGATTTACGGACTCTCCAGGTTCAATCACACGACCCCCTTGCTGCAGTCCCTCCATTGGCTCCCAGTGAGGGAGAGGGCCCTTTTCAAGCTTGGATGCATCACCTACCAGGCCAGATCAGGGACCGCCCCCGTTTTCTTGTGCGAAGCCATTTCCCCCTATCTCCCTTCCAGAGAACTCCGTTCCACTCACTTGGCCCTTCTGTCAGTCCCTCGTTTCAGAAAACAGAAGTCCGGTGGGGCCAGATTTGCAGTGCTGGCTCCATCCTTCTGGAACTCACTTCCATTTACTCTTAGGACGTCATCTTCCTACCTGGAATTCCGCAAGCATCTTAAGACTTTTTTGTTTTCCAGATCTGCAGCTGCTTAGCCCTCTTCCCCGCTTCCACTGATCTTCTGCTATCTAGCGCCATGAAACCGATTCTGGTATAAGAGCGCTCTATAAATATTTTAAAATTCAAATTCAAATAGTAATTAAACTATTCCCTGTCCAAGCGCGCCCTCCAGCGCAATGTGTTTTAATGACTTGCGCTGTAAAAGTTGCGTCGTAATGGTAGTGCGTTGTAAAAGTTGCGTTGTAAAGGATGTTTCCCGCGCTGACGCTAAATTTAGCAGCCTAGCGCCAATGCAAGCACCCTTGCACTATAGTGCTAAGCTGTCTGCGTTGAGTGAAAGATTGTTTATGTGCAGGAATTTATCCCTTCCTGCACATAAACAATTTTTAAATGGCGTTTTGAAATTTCTATGTGTGCTGCTTAATGCAGCGCACATAGAAGTTGCAAAACATCCTTTTTAAAATTGATTGTTAATGTGCAGGAAGGGACACCTTCCTGCACCTAAACAATCAAAGGCCTTTTGCTGGTTTTATGTGTGCTGCACATAGAAACAACAAAAATGGGGAGAAATTAAAAAATGTTCCTTGTTGTGCCTGTTTAAGACCGGGTTTTCCTTGGACTTGATTTTGGTGCATATTTTTTACACCTCCCTTTTAAATAAGGGACAGCATCAAAATCAATGTGGTGTTGCAGTGGAATGACCACCGTAACACCCATTGCCCAACCCTTTCTCACTGAGAATAGCATGAAAGGGGGCCTTATTTACAATGCAGCGTTAAGCCATGTTAAATGGCTTAACGCTGCCTTGTAAATAAGGCAAAGCACGTATCGTCACAGAAACGTCACTAAAAGTGATGTTCCTGTGGTGATAGAGGCTTGTAAATATGCCCCTATTGTATCTTATGAATGTTCATATTTGGATGTAATTCAATGGCATGGTATGTATGAATTTATACTTAGATTTTTGACATATGGTACGATGAAAAATGCCTAATACCAATAAAGATTGAATACTTTTGAATAATCATTGTACTGTCTTAAATGTTTATTATTGTCTTTCATGTTCTTCAGGTCAGCCTTGACTCCAGAGTGCGAGAAGCAATCAACAGAAACTTATTGGATCCCAATCCTCACATGTACGAAGATGCCCAACTTCAGATATACACTTTAATGCACAGAGACTCTTTTCCAAGGTTTTTGAACTCTCAGATTTATAAATCTCTCCTTGAGAGCACTGGGAGTTCGACGTCTGAAACATAGTTCTTTGTTTTTAGATGCACATCTAGCTTTTTTTGAAATAACAAAAGTTTCATAACACCTGAAGCTGAGTTCCTGGAGAACACCAGCTTGGCACTACTCAGGCAACTGTGAAGACAGCAAAAAGATATTTATATCTATAATGATCTTTGTGTCCATTTTTCCCAGGTCATTCATGCTTCAGTTTGACAACAAAATGAATAGATAAATACCGCATTTCTCAATTTACACATTTGTTTTGCACACTGGTCACTTACTTACAGAAGACTATTCCTTTGTGTAATATTTGATGATTTCTGGGAGTCCCCTAGTGTTTTCTCACAGTGCATGCATGAGGTAAAATGGCTTCATTTTACCACGTAATTGTTGCAATATATAATCCAATGAATAATTGTTTGTGCAATACAATCTTACTTTGAAATAATTTCATCAAACCTGTATGCGGTTTGTCATACTTTTCAACTTAAAATAAGGTTTTAATGGCCAGTTTTAGAAGTGCTACTAGTGTATAACACTTTTTATTGTGTTGCATTTGGCGCATTGACGTCACTGCTTTTGTACTGGGGGAAACATGCCTGCCAATGTTTACTGAATATGGATTTTCAGAGTGGCTATTTCCTCTGGTTGGTAACTACCAAAACGGTGGTATTTTATTGTTGTTGTAGCTGTTCTTGTTACAGAGTTTGCAATGTCAAAGAAGCACAACCCGTTTTACGGGATCCATAGTTGAATGGCACAGTCGATGCGCTGACATTGTTATAAATCATTTTCAGATCAAAGATTCTCTGTGTACATTTCAGACGTCATATACTGTCACGGATTTATTAGACACTGGTCTCCAGGTGTAATACTGTTGTCTAATGTAGTGTACTTCGAAACAAGACAGCTTGAAACTTTGTTTTTCTATACATTATTTTTTAATAAAATAGTAGGTTACCTACATGTAGCATTTTAAAAGATTTGAAAGACTAGCATCTGTCTTAGTTTTTTGGTATTTTAGGCTACAACATTGTCTTTTAGAGTCCATTTGAAAAGGAAGGACATATTTCAGCTTCAGACCTAAGTAACTCTGTACCACTTCACAAACTAAAGATTGAGCAGAAAACTAGGCAGTTTACATGAATACATTTAAATTTCCATAAGAATAAAAATGTGGAGTAGCACCCTTATTTTTTGCAGACCTATTTCTTTATTTTATTGTTTGTTGAAGATTTTTTAAAAAGAAACTTCCTTACACTGGTTGAAATTTTTGACATATGCCTGACAATGAGATCGCTTTCATTTTACAATCAATCACTATTTCCATTTCTTATGAAAATATTACTGTACTCTTAGCACAGTTATAAATGTCCACTTATATTTAAATTGTCATGGCATAGTGTGGCTAGAGAATGAGTTTGAATACAATGGAAATCAATTGCATTTGTGCTGACGAAATGAGCTTTATATATTTGAAGGTTTATACAGAGCTCTAACGTCTTTTCTTTATGTTTTACTACCTCTTATTTTGTTATCTTGTGAATGCCATCAAGTCCCCTTTTTAACCTATTTTCTGCTGGAGAACGTTGATTTAATATTTTTTGCATGTATTAAAACATTAAAAGTGAATTTTTTATGAATGCTGATTGAATTTTGTAATCAATTTTAGATTCAGGAGAAATGAATAAAAAGGGCTATTCTATGTCCCCTATGCAAATATATTCACTGTTGTGGGCATTTGAAAGAACTGGATTACACACAGTGCTTGAAATGGAGCATGGGTAGTCTGAATAATCAATGTTTTGAATAAGTATTACCTTCAGTGAGGGGCAAGTGTTTGTCCCAGGAAAAACATCAACGTCCTGCTGAGATGTGCTGGTGTTTCCCTTCTGTAAAAGATTGCCCGTTTTTTTAGGCTAAGAACGCTTACCCATTTGAAGCACTGATGCAGAAACAAAAGAAACACTTCTGAAAAGTGGACAACAGTATTCTGTTTACACCGACGTGGCTAATTAGCCTATCATATTCAGCACATATAATAATTTATGAAATTATAGGTAAAAGATTAAACCAATATTTATAATAGTTGTTTATTTATGACTGACGTGTTTTGTCTGAAAATGTTACTCTATTATGATATGCTTTGTTCATGTTTGTTTTACTAATTTGCAAAAGGAGTCAAACTCTGAATTGCAAGTTGATAAAACCGATAATGGATTTTTTAGGGCAATGTTTACACTAGTAAAAATATGAACTTTTTTACATGGAGAATGAGAACATTTCTCACCCATTGGAAGACATGACTTTTCTACTGTGAAGTTTTATTGTTTCTGAAGATTGTTTCAGAATACCTTTTTAAAGTACTGTATAATATATTTACTTTGTAACCATATTTTGGGCGTGATTTACAGTTTGCCAGTGTTTGAAATGCAATAACTTGGTGCAGATGTGGAAATCTGTTAAAATATGAAAATGTGCATGGAAAGTGTAAAAACCTTTAAACTGTGTTCGTAGTACCTGATTATAACCTGCCAGGCAGCCACTATTGTTCTGTGATTTAAGAAAATAGTTGACAGAATTTGCTTTGGGTGACTGCAATTAACATAGATTACTGGCTTGGCAAGTACACCCCACTGCAATAAATGGAAGAAAGGGACAAATTCTGTATTCAATAGCCCTTCGCACTGTGTTGAGTCAAATGGAATCAAGTGACGTGCAGTTGCCTACAGGACCATGTGGATAGAGAAATGAATTTTGAGAAAATTAATGTTACAAAGATTCATTATTAAACCTATAAACCATGTATGAAGTTTATAATATATTTAGTTTTATCGCACATAAATCACAAATTGAGGTGTACATATTCATTCAAATATTTGTAACAAATTGTTGACAAAGTTATATAAAAAATCATCATGTGAGGGAATACAACTAAGTCATGAATTCATGTGCTCTCATAAAACACTTTCTTGTGGGAAAAGAAAAAAGAAAACTGTTTTCCAAAAAGACTTTCAACAGTCAAGGTTATTGTGTTGAGTAAATTACAAAAAAGGCACAGCCAAATATTTATTTAAAACCTATGATTGAACATGTGCATAGGCGCATGTATGAAACACTTTTTTTTTAGAATCGAAGGAGATTCTAGACTAATATCTTAGTCCTCTCCTCATTGATAATAGTGACAACCAGTCCTGCTTGTGGCTTCCATTTTGATGATTTCACACACTCTATATGATAGGGATGCTAACACCTGAAAAAAAGTCTGGAATTGTTGAATAACGTAACAGTGTAGACAAGGTAACTGTCATAGTGGGGCAAGTGGAGTTAAAAACAATGCAGCAAACATCCAAAATGGCACAGGCTAAGACTAAGACCACCATGTCAGCAGTTTAAGAGGTCCATAGGTATGTTGAGATGTCCTTTCTAAAAGATCAGCTACTCCCATAATCCTATGGATGACACATATAATATACAATATTTAGAATGTGTGTTGCAGCCTCCTTAAGACTTTAGGAGTTATTTAGTGTTTAGTACATTTGGACTTGCACCAGTATTTGGGGAGTGTCACATTCAACCTATTTAGAATTATACAGGGGAATATGTTGCAAATATGATAGGATATTTTCTTAGGTACACACTCTAAATAAGACAGCTGAGACAGCTTCAAAAATATGTCTGTTGGCCTGGATCAGGCAAACCTTAAATAACCTCCTTTGTTATAGTACTTTTGTTTAGGCATACATGTCATTCAATATTCATGTGTCACAAATGCAGAAAAAGGGGCAAGATAAAAGGTGCGTACTCATCCCTAGGACATGAACCATAATAGAGCTGGTGTTAATTCTGACATTCTGCTCTAAATGAGAACAATGTTTACATAGCACATGAGTCCCTATGATCAGGGCTATACAAGGTATTAAACTGTCTTGTCCTCAATTTTCACTCCCACCTTATGGAAAAGATATATAATGGTATGTTTGAATGCAGTGTTCTTTATGCTGTTAGATCCCCAAAATACATACTTTAATATATACTATGGGTACAATAACTCTGCCTTTATGAAGCACAATACAGGAGCCAAATGATCCATCATGACTATGTAATACATCATTTCCTATTCATATACTCAATTAGAAAATAATCATTAACATTCATGCAGGAAAAAGCTCAGGTCCATACAATAGTAGGATGGCTAAGAAAATAGAAGGAGCAAAGCGAGAAAAACATTAACGAGTGAGTGTGGTTGAGCTTCTAGGAATAGAGAAAATATTACAGTTGTTTGGCAAGAAATATGTTATACACATCCGATTGGAGGACATTGACTAAATTCAAAGACTTTAGTTTTGTAGCTGTCTCTGGTTTTAAATTAAGTTGACATGAAATTCTTTTTCTTCTTGTAGAGCATTTAAGATGGCTATCCACAAGAGTATTTGGGTGTATATTTTGTGAATTCCTTTTGCCTACTATGGTGCAGTCCTCAATTATAAGGGTGTGCCCATTCCTGTCCTTAAAATGGTACCATTTCATAATTCAATAATAAATAATAATAACAAATTCCCTCTCTAATTTGGAGGCTGGGAATATTGAATCCTGAATTTTGATGGGGTAGAAAATCTTTCCAACAATATTGAAAGACAAATATTGAAAGGTAAGATTCTATACATTACTAACTCACTAAAGACATACCTACTAATATATATATGTGTATGTATATATTCATACATATATATATATATATATATATATTGCATCAGCTTCTTCTTCCCACGATTCTCGTAGATAAAGACACGGCACAGCAACAGATAGCTTCTCCACTATTTTATTTACACACCGTGTGCAAAGCAAAGTGCATCAAATGGACGGTCTACGCGTTTCGGCTTCCTGCCTTCAACTGGACCATAGAGTCCCTTGGTCTAGACCTGATTTAAATACAGTGCTGTGTATAAGTACCCTCTACCATTTCCATGGTCATCTAGACCTTCAAGCCTGCACAGTCTATTCTTGGTTAGCACATACTTATTGCCATTTTGTGAGTATTTATATATATATGTATGTATATACACACGCACACACCCTCACACACACATACACACACATAGCGTAGAAGTATGTAGATGTGGAGTCAAGAATAGGAAAACGCTACCTCCCAATGTGCACCTTCGATATTGTGGCCCTCAGTATTGTTGTAACAATATTCTGTCCTGCCAATATTCGGGATTCATTATTTCCTACGACAATTCTGAAACAATCAATCATTATTTTATGTGTACAGTTTGTACTGTGATAATTGTACTGATAATGTGTAATCCATCCACAGCTTGAAATAGCCTTTGTACAATGTGCCATGTAATTGTATGCTTAATCGATTTGAAAGATGACCAGCTATAAATGAAATGTTTCACTCTTGTAAAATTCCTTCTGATTAAGTGAAATGCAAATATGACAATGTTTGTGCCTTACAAGGCAAAATACTAATGAATAATGTAACCTAATATAATATGGTATAAATACCTCCCTGACATTCATTATAGGGATACTGCTAGTCACAGAATAGTTGCATGACCATATAGAGGAATGATGCCAAAGGCAGACTTCCTTTATGAGGTATTGGAACCTCGAGATGACATCTCCAGAGTCTAGATCTTTCTATGTTTCATCCTGCTATCCCTAATTTTCCACTAGCAAGATCTTTTTCCTGTGTGATGCACATCAGATTAGACAGTTTGTGGGCTCCTTCGAGGGGCTCAAGTGGGTGGACTGAAATATAACCATGCCAAGACAGACAATTAAGGAAGAGCTAGCCCAAGTTATTGGCAACACCAAAAACACCAAAGGCGTTGTGTGTAAGAGAGAGACTAAAAGATCTCCAACATAAAGTTGTTACAGAATCAAATTAATGTAAGTGTCTTTGAATCCTTCTGATGTCACAGGGCTTTAAACTACAAACCCTTTGTGCCTTATGAGAGAATATTGTGGCGGACAAAAATGAAGGCATACAACAATAATTACTTGTTTTGATTAGTACAGTTTACCTACCTACAGAACTGTTAACCTAATTTAGTGCAATTCAATGGGTTGACTTCAGAAGAATATTCGGCTGAGTCAACCGTGTACCGATTTGATCCGGGACCATGTGCTAGCACAGAGCTTAAGTTACTAAACCATGAAGTTAGCCAATTAAAAACTAAAGTGTATTGAAGCACAAATGCCTTGCCAATAATCCAAAAGATTTATGGCATAAAACTGAATGCAGGATTGAGAGGAACAAATTGACAAAGATTAGAAAATCAAACACCAAGAGTCTTCTGAATTGACAAACAATGAACATTTAGTGGGTCTCAAGGTCACACTTAGACCTGCAGCAAATTCAAACTGCACTGAAATAAAAGTTGATGGTAGCTGTTGTACTAGAAGGTAATGCCAATAGGGTGATGCAGGAAAACCATACAGCCAGTGTTGACATTTAATAGGGCCATCACCCAACACAAGGTTAATATTTAAAATGTTAACATCCTGTGTATGGGAGATCTATAGAACCCTCAAGAGGAAATATGAATTTTGTAGTGCTCAGCACTGAGTTTTTGGATTGGCTTGTGTATACTTCAACTGGGTTTTGTATATTTTAGTAGATTACCCTAGTGGGACAGGTATGCCCAGACGTGGGACCTGAATACACTGTGGCACTAAAACCAAGTTATACCAGGCTGATGAGCCCTAACTAGTGCTAAACCAGTCCTTGGTTGCTTTTGTTCGAGTTCATGGAGGATCTGGCCTGACAGTTTGGTCTAGACGGTTCCCATTTGAGCAGGGTCAAGAATGGATTGCACATGGCTGAGTCAAAAACTGAAGTGGTATGGTATGCAGAAAAACGATAGATTGGGATGCAGCCTGAGTAATTACCAGTGGCTAAGATTAATCCAAGAATTACTTCCATCACTTTTTGTATGCTTTTGTGTGTTGCTCTCAGTGAGGCTGGTATGCCCAAACATAGGTCCCATGCACACTGTGTCACTGAAAGCATGTTATACCTGGCTGATGAGCCCTAACTATGAAACCGGTCCTAGGTTGCTTGTATTCTGGCTCAGGGAGAACTTGACCTGGCCGTTTGGTCTAGACTGTTCCCATTGGAGTAGAGTCAAGACTGATTTGCATACGGCTGGGTCCAACTGAGGAGATATGGTGTGGAAAATAACGATAGACTGGGATGTGGGCCAAGTAATAACCAACGGCTAAGAATAATTTATGTATTCCATCTATCAATTTTACTATGCTGTAATATTTTCTTTTAATTTCCAGCATATTGAGAATATCTAATAGGGTTGTATTTTAAATCTCAGGATCACTTCATGGAGTGTATCAACAAAGAAGTGTTATGAGAGAAGATACCCGAATGAAAAGTGAATTAAATGTGTGCTTCCAGTATGGCACAGTTTGAAGGTACTAAGGACTATTCATTGGCTCGTATTAGGCTCTTCATTAAAGCTATGGAAAAGCATGACATCCAAATTGCAATCAGGGTATGTTGTTGGCTGTTAAACACAACTAAGACACCCAAGAAACTATGTAAACCAATGCTACACCTTACAACAGCCTATCTCTGGACATATACAAAAATGTGATTGGATGTCCTCACATACCACCAGATGTCATGTTTCATCATAGGACTACCCCGCTTTTCCAAAACCTGTTTAAGGTAGAGCACGCCTACACCTGGGGATCAGGGAATCACTTCTAACTAAGAATAGACCTGTGACATAGTATCAGTAAAAACAATGTGAGATGCCATACTAATCTTTATCTTAAATGGAATACCACTTGAAATAAAAAAACAACGGGGGGAAAAAGGGGCACTAGTACCTCATCACCACTCAAATCATAAACATATTTCTGCCCACTCAAATCTTAGGTACCCTAACTTTTGGTCAGCCATCATAGGGAGGAAGTGGCTAATGCCAGTAGGATTATGGCGAGGGACACTCTTTGACGAATGCATGACTACAGGGGTTCCTGAGCCCTTCATCCATGGGACCCAGGTGACCAAATGTTGGGGTACCTATGGACCTCAGGTTCGAAGGGTCAACAAAGGTCAGTCCTATACTTATGGTGGCATGAACAAGGGTGTGTGGTACACACGGATCCTGTTTTTCCGTCCTGAAGAATGCCATGGACTCACTTGATCCAACAGGAGGTAACATGTTGACAGTTTGAGGGGTGATGGGGTAATAGTTCCACTTGTCTCTACACTGGTTTTTAATTCCAAGTGGTATTGCATTTAATATAAAGGTCAGTTTGGCATATCAAATTGATTTTTAATTATGCTTTGTCATAGGTCCATTCATAATTAGAAGTCTCTCCCTGGTGTAGACTGGCTCAGTTGTGTTTAACAGTCGTGATTGGAGGCCATCTCACCCTTGAGGACCCACAGCCTCTAGTTCCCTACCACAGACAGTGTCATTGGTAATCTGTATTTATGTTGTTGGCTGAACATTGCTGACATTTTTGTGAACATCTCTGAGCATAACCACTATGTATTGTTTATACATTAGTCTATTCATGAAAGTGAAAATTGTAATTCCATTATGTTGTCGTTGCCAGCTCTGCCTTATTGGCAGTGACTTCCTTTGTGTCTTAGATCTTTAGCTAGGATGTGATTTTTGGAAAGCAAAATGTGTTTTATCTGAAAACCTGTAAACCCAACTACATAACTAAATACTGTTCTCTTCTATTTGCAAAAAAAGTATTTTAATTATCATTTTTAATAAATGTTTTCTTGTGCAAAAAAAGTTTTTTCTTGCTAATTGCACCACAATTAACAAGAAATATTTAAAGTACGTAAAAGGTAACTTGTGTAATATGACCTCATAGTACTGGTGACATTACATTAACAAACCAAACTGCCTAAGTCCTCTTTCCCCAATGGCAAATATGTATGTGTGTGTTTTTGTGTGTGTGTGTTGTGTGTGTGTGTATATATAGGTGTGTGTGTGTGTGTATATGTGTATCTCTCTATCTCTCTCTCTCTCTCTCTATATATATATATATATATACATATATATATATGCATTGATGTTATAAAAATATGTGTGAGTGTGCATGTGTGCCCACATAACATGGTTACCTGCTATGTATGTTATCTATGTATATCTATATAGATGCACTGATGGCCTTATAGATAGAGGTGTCTATATATATATATATATAAAGCGATAATAAAGAAAATCTATCTTCACCACATTGGCGTCGTCTCCTCTTCGTATCCAGTGTTGAGGTTGAGTTGGAATATATATATATCTATATATATATATCTATATATATATATATATATATATATATATATATATATATATATATATATATATATATATATATATATATATATATATATATATCGTAATATCATGAACTAAGAAGCCCATGCCACCAGTGTTTTGTAAATGTCACCAGAACCCAAAATTGCAGTACAGGTTCATATTACACAATCTTATCCATTATATACTTTGTTATATTATGCGTTTATTTTGCGACAGCTGGCTTGAAAAGGGGAAATGTTTATTGAAAACAGTAAGTGAAATGCAAGCAAATACTATTCCATTCCTTATATAAAAAAGACAATAAAATAAAGCAATAGTTGCAAATGTAGAATTTTAAAAATATAATCCGGGGAGCACTTTGTTTGTATGGTGGTAGCAGAAGGTTTTTTTGTCGATATTTGGAAATACAACCACATTTTCAGGTTTTGTTTACCTTTCATGATTGAAATGTTAATAATATAACAAACCTCAGTAAAGCCACACAGAGTGGTTAGGGTAATTCATTACTGTGATGAAACCAGTATCCTATCTGGACCCATTAAACATTTTCCATTTTTCACTGGGACTAATAGCATATAGGTTTTAAAACCTCTATTTTGTACTGCAAAACACTCAAACACACACACAGAGGTGCATACACTTATATATAATGCTGAAAAAAATTAAAACATTCAGCACTTTCTCTGGCTGTTATTTGTTTCCTACGTTTGAACTAGAAACAATACTCTTTGTGAAATATCCAAATTACGCAGCAAATGTAGTAAATCCCTTATCATGTGGTAATGTTGCAGCCACTGATCACATAAATTCATAGGTCCTCACAACTGTCCTTTGTTTTATCAACAATTCATTCAAAAAAGTAAACAAAACTTAAATGTTCTAATTCTAACTGGTGTCCAGTAATAGCTGCACGTTGAATAAAACAGCGTTTTCTAGCTAACTTTCCCCAGAATAAACAGGAAATATGAAAAGTACCCAACAGGAAATTGTGTAACATGGTTCAATATTGCCATCTTGCAGTTCTGGTGAAGTAAAATACAACATATACAAATAAAATAAGCAATTTATATAACAAATACATATAAGAACCAGTTTAACATGCTCCAATATCATCATCTCTGGGTTCTGGGGAAATTTAGAAACTGCTCTGCCGTGTGGTTAATGATATTACCCGAACCCTTGATGACAATATTGGAGCAAAATAAATATTTTTCTTTGTTTTACTTTTTATGCAGTGGAGCAAATGCACCATGTTTCAGAGCAATAACATAGGTTTTCCAAATCTTGTCAAATTTGCTGTGTGAAAATGTTACAAACCTATTATTTGCTCTTGTTTCTGCACATTATATATTCTTATTATATAAGTGCTGAAAGAGAAAACGGTACTATAGAAAAATTAGAATCTCTGTAGTAGTGCATTCATATTTCTATATCGAACTTTCTGATGCACTTGCACTTGCAAGCCTGTGCTATATATTCTATTAAAACGTTATGTTTTCATCAATACACTGTTTCATTCTCAATATACACTTTATAGCTTAATAAAGATGGACAGAAGATGCCCTTGTTGGCTTTAGTTCTTGCTTAATATCTGATCCACTTAATGAGGCATGCATCTTGAATGGTATTTCTGACCTCTTCAGTCCTGTTTATATCATTATTAGAAATTGATTGTTGTCCAACTGCATTAAATGTTGCTATTCATGTTTTGATCAACATACTAAAATATTGACTCTTACAAAAAGAAAGAACACTTGCATTTTAATGGTAGATTATATATAAATTGACCTAAGATGTCAGCAACAGTTTGTTCAATTGTTTGTTTGGCTTGGATTTAGACTTGGTTTTAGGTGGGGGCAATTAGGTTTATGGTACTATTGAACTTACTAATTATGTCAAACTAACTTCTAGTAGACATATATGCAGACACAGGCTTTATAGGAAAGGATATGAAAAGTATTAGAGGTAACATGCAGAGTTGTATGTTCACTCCAGATGTTTATGAAATTACCATGAAACAATGACTTGTTTTCAGTTTCTTTTCATGTTGTAATATGTCACTTAGTGTGAGTTCTACTGGCAGGTGCCAATGGATGATAAAGTATTTTTATTGCATGGATTATATATCAGTAGCTGTATATTTACACTGTATATTATCTGCAGTATAAGCTATGTACTTACGCCAAAAGTACTGCATGGGTTATAATACTAGCAGATCATTTTTTACTTGTCAAAAAATCACAAAGATGCACTGTTTTAGTGTAATTCTGCTTTTTTAATTGCAGACAATTGTAGTCTTAAAGAAGTAACAATACTGAATTGTTTACAAGACCAACAGATCACAAAACCTATCACCGTCAATAGATTTGTGTTGCATACAGTATACACTGTGCATACATTTTGGTAACTCAGAAGTGTCATTTACTGTTATTGACCTGATGTTCACACTGTAGCTTTGGTTCTTGGGGCTAAGTTAAGTGTGCATAATTTTTGATAAGACAAGATAACCACAGAGTCTTTCATTATTGACTCACCTCACTCTGACAGTAGAAAGGAAACTCCTCAGTTTACTTTAATTAAGTCATAGTAAGCTGCTAAGAGCTTGTTTCAGTAGTAAATATTTCACAAGACTTCTGAATTCATGTCATGCATGGATGCATGACAATGTTATAGAGAACACCCAGCAGGTACTCTCTTTTTTTGTAGGTTCTTGCTATATTTTCTTAAAACAACTTAAGGTGAACACTGGATTTGGAAAACATTTCTGTTTCTGATGATTTCTTATAATATGCACTTTTATTGCTTTCAAAAAGCTTGTTGTACAAAACAAAACTAACATTTCGCCACAAACATGCATTTTGTGTGTCTGTTTCATTTGTTCAAAACACAATATTCCCTACACTGCAGTGACATCACAATGAACCAAAAGGAAAATGACAAAACGTATGAGTAGAAAGAAACATGGAAAATTGGTCTTGGGGTGAAACAGGTTTTTTGATGAGCTTTATTAAAGAAAGGTGCAACACAGTTTTTGGCACATATTTCCAGAACTTCCTAGAACAACACAAAAAATCAACTTCTGCCATTATATGTGAAGTGTATTTTGTTGGATGACCAAGTGTCTTTTTTGTCTGCTTTTACATGTACATGTGTACTTTTCTAGTGAAAATATATAGAAAAGTGTGTTAATATGGTATTTTAGCCCATTTCCAAACTATACTGGTTAACAGCCCTTTGGCTGAGCTATAGGGCTAAGCCATAGGTAAAGGCATATATCAATGCAAAAGGTTTTGAACAATCAATAAAGCCGGAGGCAGAAGTGATAGCTCTGTTTGGACATTCCAGCCGCTATGAGCATGATGTATAAATTAAACAGGGAGAAACAGAAAGGTAAACATTGGACTTTTGGATCAAAAGGTTTTTACCAACCTAGTGTTTCACTGCACTCCATTGCCTTCAAGGGAGCCCTCAACATTCCATTGTTCTAATGTGTGCAAAAGGATATTATTGCATCTTTAAAATACTATATTTGACTGCCTGAAATGTCTGAAAAACATTGTGAAGCTAAAATTGTATCAATGTGTTTGTGAAATCCAAAAAGAGGTTTGAACCAGGTAGAGAGCCCACAATGTGTAAAGGTTCAAATGCACAATTCCAGAAGTACCGTAAGGTAGACCAGGTGATATTTAACAGTGTAACATGTTCATTCAATATGACTACTCTCCAGAGTTAAAAAAAATGAAAAGTATTCTACTTATGACTACATCATACATAACTATTTGCAAAAAGTGTCTGTCTGAAATGCTACAAAATCGACCTTGACAATTAAGAAAAGATAAAGAAAATCCATGTACAACTAAAACGGATATGTTTGGAATCTTGGTCGAATCAGCCTATGCCATCATGTTTTATAGTGTGCTATTAAGTAATTTTCTTTTTTGCTCACTCACATCTCTCAAGAGGAAGAGATGAATTGGTTAATTCGGAACATTTACTCTGGAGCTGTTGACTCATGTACCTTTGCATCATGTTTGCCTTGTCTGGAATTTCAGAGGAAGTGGGGTTTTTGCTCTGACTCCTGGGTTCAGTTGTGACAGGCTGTTTGGGATAGCAAACACTCCAGATCACATTAGACTATAGGTAGGGACTATATTTTGTCACCAAATTGAAGGCTTTATGTCAATGTACTGTATGTATCAAAACACATGATTTCCTCACTCTGATAATTATTTTTTACATTTTGAATTGTATATATAACCATTATAGTCAAATCTGTTTTGACATTCTCTTAGAAAAATGCATACCAAACATTTTATAATGCATAAAGGAGTGCTATCTTTGAAACTGATGTCAGTAAATGTTATCTTGAAACAAAGCATTTGCACTGTTAACCCAAGTTTATGTGAATTAATTTAGTGGTAATTATGTGAATGTTTAAATGCTGCTGTGTTAATTACTTAAAGTAAGATGTCATGAGAAATGAGAAATAAAGGAACTACCGTTTTAATCTATTTGCATATGTTGTTGGTAAAGTTTTGCAGATAATTGCACTTGTACAATGTAATAAAATATTACACCTTTAAATGCTCATGTTTTGAGTATTGACAGTAACCACACAGAAGGGGTTAAACCAAAAAAAACTGTAATTAATATCTTGACACATTAGGAAATTCCAAAATATTAGTAAAGGATTAATGTAACTGTATGTTCATGTGAGCACAGTTGTTTTTATTATGCTTTAAATATTTTTAATTGGCAGTCATGCAGTAAAAGCTTTGTCTAATTTGTTTTTGTAAACAGAAGATTGATTGTACGTTAAAACCACTACATTTGATTCAGGAGCATTATTTGTCTCTGTATTATGCAAGTAATGCCTCACTTAAAAAAACTATTAGACGGCATTTTGAGCTAATGAATTTTATTAGAGGTCTATTTTGCAAAGCCCCAATAGGCTTGAAATGTTACCGTAAATTGTTCTGGTGGAGGGATTTTAATTATAGCATCTATGCCAATGATAGAAAAATTGCAAATTGTATGCAAAAATGGTTTCAGTAGGAGATGGGTTTCTTAAGTTTAACAATGACACAGATTGTTTATAGTAACCAATAATGCTATCAGAGATGCTCCAGCATTATGTGTGCAGAGACAAGCTTCCCCATTTTTGTAACAATATCAGAATATGCATGATGAAGTAAACTGCCTTTGTAGTAACTTATTGCATATATCTGAAAAAAAATTCTGGGTGTCCACAGCAAAGTCAGAATAATGATAACTTGGTAGGAATTTAGTGTTGTGTTTAATAAGTCACCTAGCTGCCTAATGATCTTTCACGTCCAAACAAATATTTGCAATAGAAAGGAGGTTTAAGATATTGAAACAGTGGAACCTTGTTAACTATCAAGCTGGTGAAAACTGAAACAAAAATACCCAGTAAGAAAGTCTTACAGCTAGATTCATCAAGCCGAAAACGGCTCGCAAAGGGCCAGATTCTGAGAATCTGGCCCTTTGCGAGTGCAAAAATCGCTAATTGCGAAATCGCATATTTGCGAGGAATTGCATTTAAGGAATCTCTATTTGAGATTCCTTAAATGCAATTCATCAACCATTTTCTATTTGCGAATTCGCTATTTCTGGCCGCTATTTACCACGAAGTCAGACTTCGTGGTAAATAGCAAAAACTCAGAAAAATGCACTTTAGTGTATTTTTCTGAGTGGTATGTTACACACACACATGTCCTTTGGACATGTGTGTGCGCAACATCTGGCTACATTTGCTTTTCAGGGGTGCTACAGGGTGTCCTTTGGACACCCCTGGTACCCTTGAAATCGCATCCTTATTTGCGATTAGCAATTTGCTAATCGCAAATAAGGAAGATGTAGGAATCGCAATATTTTTTGCAATTCCTACATGAATCCCGTTTTGCAAGTCCTTATTGGCGATTACTTATGAATCGCTATTAAGGACTCGCAAAACTGGATAATGATGAATCTAGCTGTTAATCCTTTAAAGAACACAGTTCATATGATGTGTTGATCATGATGAAAGTTAAATGAGCCTGTCAGGTCGAACCAAACCTGTCTTTGTGGACTAAAACACTCAAGACCTTCTATATAAGAAAGGTCTAGAAAACAAATGTTGCTAATTTATTAAGTTAGAATTTTTTTTAATAGCCACATCAAATGTTATTCATCTCTTTCTTGTTCTGGTAAAGTCTACTCTTGGCTTGATAAAATAAACCCACAATTCTTAAATCATACACATTCTAGCCAATATATCTAGTATGTAGATCCAGAATACTGAGGATGTAATATCGAGGTGCCACAATAACGTGACAAACAAATATTGAGGAGCAAAATGTCAACAGGCAAGTATGTATAGATTTTCTATTCTTAACTCCACATCTATGTAGTTTGAAAGAATTATATGTATGTGTGTGTGTTTTTCATTTACCAATAACTTTGGCATCATTTGATGAATCCTCGCAAAAAGTTCAAAACTAGTATGACACTAACTTCAGCTCCTGCCTTGAAAATTTCGTGGTAAGCAGGGTACGAATATTCTGACATCCTAGGGTTAAAAAACCATATGGAGGGAGTCGCACTGGAGCCTCAGCTCCTGCAGCAAAACAAAAAAGAGAGTCACTGGCTGCCACAATTCTCTATTAAGAAGCCCCCGGCGGTCCCAGGGGCATGTGACCGTAATATTTAAAATGTGATGGGGATTTTCATGGACCCTCCTGTGCCCCGGAGACCTCCAAATCCTATTGAACAAATTAATGTGGGGCCCGTACTACCACCCCCACAGCCCTGAGGACCAGCACCTCCCAGTGGCTAATACTAAATAAATTGAGGGTGGCCTCATGGACCCTTTGTGCCCCAGGGCTATTTAATTCTGTAATAAGGGACCTCACAGACCCCCCTGGGCCCTGGGGACCACCACCTCCCCAGGCCAAATATATTTTTTTTTAAATGGGAAGGGGGCTGTGCGGCTGCCCTACTGGACCGTTCACTGCCCTGCGAACCAACCCCCCCCCTCCCCGGGGCAGGCACTTGAACAACAAAGGAGGGGGCTCTGCTGCTCCCCCCCTGGAGCCATAGATGTCCCTGGGGGCCACCACCTCCCAAGGCCTGCTCCTGCTATGAAATAACCAAAAAGAATCCACCTCAGATACCTTAAATCAATGTATCCTTCCTAGAGAAAAAGACCTCACAATTTGTGATAAAGGTGTGTGCCCTAATGATGTATAGGAAGACACAGTGTGCTTTTAAAATAACCTTCACCCACCAAAAGGACCCTTGGTGGCATGCTTCATCATTGGGTTCTTCCCGCCCCACTGGGGGACAGGTTGTGCTACAACCTACGGAGACGCAGAGTACTTAAGAGTGAGATCACTATGTGTTGTGCTAATGTGAGAGTGGAAGGTTCAGGAAAGTGACAAGTGGTGCAGTTTAAAAGATACCTGGCTATGTTGAGAAACTACTATTTAATACCTTCCCTAGTTGGTAGCGTTAAAAGAGGGGAGTGGAGGTAATTTGATTCTATGGGCTACCATCTCACTAGTCAACATGTTTCAAAGCCATCCACTTGGCTTTTCATCAGGACCAAGTTATGATCCCTTAAACACTCTTACGGAAATGGAATCACAATGTGACCTACTGTACAATGTAAGCAGGAGTCATGCGTAATTATAACATATAATACTATACCCAATAGGTATTGTTTCTTAACGATTATATAAATGATGTCATGCTATAGCCCCATGAGCTCTTCACGGGAGGAGAGGAGCGCCTGTAGTCAAACAGTCTTCAAGGCTGCTCACTCTCCAGGGTATTACCCCGCCGAGGTTCGGATCCAGCTACACTACGCAGAATTTTAAGGAGTTGAATAAAAACTCCATGAAATTCTGCTCCCCCTTGTTACTTAAGCTGCCAATCCAGGGTAAGGGAGAACAAGCATAGGGAGCCGTTGCGGGGCACCAGGATGGGGGAAGGAGGGCTATTGCTGCCGGAGGCTGAACAAAGGTGCTGGCAATGATACAAGGAAGCTCAGCCTAGGCCTCCTGTGAGTCCCACTCCCTGTCTGGTAACAAAACAGATAATACCACACGGTCCACTCAGCAACCCTATCTGGACCAGCAGAAGTTGTTGCAAGGGGCGCCCTGAACCACCCAGCACTTGCCACCTACCTGTCAGTTTCAGGACAGTGAAGCATCTCGGGGAGCTTCTCCCTAGCTTCAGCTCCTCAAGTTTTAAGAAACCCTCTCCCACTGCTTCCTGCAGCCAGCCTCTGGAATGGATTAGCTGGGCCAGCCTGGCAGGCAGCTCTTGGGACTTGGATCTGGCTGCGCTGGAGCATGCGCATCACAGAGGCAGTTCAAAAGAATGGAAAGTGAAACCTGTAGGTAGGGTCTGCAGCTGCGAGCCCCCGCTATAGCTCTGCGCACACATCCTGCCACCAGGCACCTCAATTTCCTCCTATGCCACTGTAACAACAAAGGAAATATTCCACACATTCCTTTATATCGCAGTCATTACCCCAACAGCGACGTTACTGTACGTTCCTTTACCACTTAAGTCATTACAATTACTTGCCTTAGCGAGGCCAGAAACATTTCCTGTTACCTCCAGTGAGTCCCACACAATGGGATTGCTGAGAGGTGGCAAACTACTACTTGGGGAATGAAGTACCCTTAAATGCTGAGGGGTTTGGGAGCCAACAAGCCCTCCTGTTACCTCCAGTAAGTTCTAATCAGCTGAATTGCTGAGGGGTCATCACAGGCCACGCTCCCTTTTTCCACCACTCTTTAAATGCACCTCATGTTGCACTACTGGTTGGGAGATGAAGTCCTTTTGGAAGCTGAGGGTCCTTAGGCACCAAGAAGCTCTCCTGTTACCTCTAGTAAGTGTGACACAGCAGGATTCGTAAGAGCTGGTCAGAGCTCGGCCGCCTATATCCACCACTCTACAAATGGGACTACTAGTTAAAAAAACATAGGAATTCACTGTAAAAAACAAAAGCTGCAAGGACGTTATAGTTTGGACATAGGCTTGAAAAAACATTAGAAATTCATTAAAAAACAAAGAATAAAGGGACGGTATAGTTAGATTCGGATTATACACACACAAAGCCATATAAGTACAGCAGGTATAGCTATGGTTATCTCAAGGAATTAAAACTCATGCCCCCACCATGCACATTTTACTCATCAGTAATTTATAGCAAATGTTGCAGTGATAACATCAATTATGTCATAAAAGATGTCATGAGTTTTGGATTATGTGAGGTAATTACCAGTGCATGGTCAGGGTGCGAGTTATAGTTACCTCAGGGCATTCAGCCCCCTTCAAGGGCCGTCTATGATCAGTGACATCACTGATGACTGCTCAAATGACACTGATGATATCATTGAATGAGTGTAAGTGTTTCATAAACGTTTCTGAGACTTAAATATATATACTAAGCTACTACATACATGAAATTACTTTTCTTTCTGTCCTACTATTGAGTGATACTATTTCTAACATACATCATCTGATCTATAATCCTGGTTTTAAATCGGATGTACTATTTAACAGTGAACTAGCCTCTACACTGACACATGTCCCCTGCTAATGTATGTGTATGGTAGTGCTTTGCGACAGGGTAAGCTGTTGGTGGAATGGACAAAAGTGGCAGAATGACCTAGCGGTGGGAGGCAAAAGCACAAACCTGGTAATGCTGTGAGTGGACATATATTGTCCGGTGAGAAGCTTAATAATCGATGGCAATGGGGGAGGGTGTAGAATCCAGTTATCTGAGAGCAATCCCACATGGGTTGCAAATTGTAAATTGTCCTCAGCACAACTGTAATATAAAGAAGTCCAGTCAATCTTCTTTTTTCACGGCAATTTTATTCTTGAAGTTTGATAAAATCTTCTGTCAATCACAAGTAACTCTCTACAGATCATCTATAGCCAACACGTATTTCGTCAGTTGTGATGCCGCCGCATCTCTGACTTCTTTAGGGCTATTCATATATCCATCCACATAGTTATCTACCATATACACCGTACTTCAGGAAGAAGATTTCTCAGCATAATAAATTGTTTTCGACGTTTGTTTTCCTGTAATCCTCAATCAGGACAAGAAGTTAACAGAATGTGTAGTCTGTTACCAAAGCGGCAGAGAGTACTCCTCACCCAAGCGAACCGGCATTGTGATCAAGCGGGTTGCATGCACAGCGAAGATCAAAAAGCCAGCTCCATATGTGGAAGGAAAAGGGGAGCTGCAAAACTGAAAACAGAATAGACTCATTGTTAGGAACCCGTCCGATGAAGCGAGAAAAGTGAAAGTGACTTGAGGCTAGCAGGAAACTTACCGCAAGGAATAGACTAATCTTTAGAGTAACCGTCCGATGGAGCGAGAAAAGTAAAACAGTAATTCAAGGCGAGCAAACTTGCGGGAAACTTACCGCAAGGATTTGCAGGTTCTCAGGGGCCTGAAAACTGGATAGACTAATCCTTAGAGTAACCGGCTGATGGAGCGAGAAAAGTGAAAAAGTAATTCAAGGCGAGCACAAAGCCTACCATGAGGATTTGCGAGTTCGCAGGAAGAGCAGCGGCCGCCACCCGGAGATGCTTGGAAAAATAAGTGAATGGACCCAGAATGTGGGAGATGATCTGATGATCGGGCGGATTGGAAAAAATGGGTCATTGATATAGCATGCCCGTAAAGGGCCTGAGTGTTGTAGTAACTACGGCGACCATCTTGGAGGGGAGGGGCGATGTCTGAAGGTGTATAATGCATAGAGAGAATGTACATACTGGTGATGACTACCGGCTAACAGAAATGTAAGAAATTGACATGTCGATGAACCAAACTTGGCAAAAAGGTGATTTGAGCAAATACCTGCAGATCAAGGATCAATAGAAAGGGGTTTTGAGTTGGTTTCTGAAAGCGAGGAGGTTAGTGGAGTTCCTCAAACTCCAAGGCAGGGCATTGCATGTGTTGGCTGCACCTGTAATGAAACTTATCCCCCCACAAGGTTTTCTTTGTGGGTAGTACGCTCACAGGTTTGGCTCCTAGTGAGCATAGGGTTCTTTTGGGAGTGTACCATCAAAACTGGTGAGTCAAAAAATCAGGACCCTGACCATGTAGTGCCTTAAAGACAATACAAAGTGATTTAAATTGCACCCTTTTCCTAATGGGTAGCCAGCGTAGTCTTTTAATTTTTCGGGCTACCAATATGAAGTTGGGGGTGCCTGTCACCAGCCTTCCTGCTGCATTTTGCAGGATCTGCAATCTGTTGGGATGTCGCTCAAGGATGTTTAAATAGAGCCCATTGCAGTAGTCCAGTCGGGATAAGATAATGGATAAGACAATTTTTTGTAAACTGTCTTCTGGCAGAAAAGGTTTGACCTTTTTTTTTAGCAGTTTAAGGAAATGAAAGGCGGCTGGGGTTATAGCATGAATCTGGTCCTCAAAATCTGTAATCCACCATTATGCCTAGATTTTTTCCCTCCTTCGTGGGTTTAGGGAGGATGCCCAGATCTGCTGGCCACCAGTCCGGGGTCCAGAAATTAGCATTGTTTCCGAACATGAGAACATCTGTTTTGCCTGAGTTAAATTTTAGTCAATTGTGCGACATCCAAGATTTGACAGCTCCCATACAGTCATGGAATTTCTTGCTCATCCCTACTTCTTGCCCTGGTAATAGAGACACTACATTTTGTTTGTCATCTGCATATGACATAAGACTAAAACCATATGATCTGATCAAAGGGGCCAAGGGTGCCACATACACATTTAAAAAAAGGTCTGGCTAAGGGACGATCCTTGTGGAACTCCACATGGTAGCGAAAAAGGGTTGGAGTAGAATTTCCCTAAGGACACTGTTTGTTTCCTGTCCATTAGAAATGCTTTTAGCAACCTCCACGCCTTTCCTTTGACTGCAATCTCAAACCGACGGTCCATAAGAAGATTATGATGGACTGTGTCAAAGGCCGCAGATAAGTCCAGCATAATGAGGGCCGTCTCACCTCCTTGGTCCAGGGCTTTCCTAATTTCTTTGGTTGACTTTATCAAGGTGGTCTCCGTACTGTGCCCTACTCTAAAGCCATACTACGTGGGATCCAATAGCTTGTTTTTGTAGAGAAATGCACTCAGCTGAGCTTTTATTTCTTTTCCCACCACTTTTGCTGGTAATGGGAGGCGGGAGATGGGCCTATAGTTGTTTGAATCCTTTGGGTCCAGAATATTTTTTTCAAAGTGGGAGTAAGGAGTCCCTCTTCCAAAAGCTAGGGAAGTCACCTGATTCAAACATGGCATTAAATACTGATGTCAGTGTGGTGGCAATTGGTTCCAGGGCTAGTTTGGCTACTGTCACTGGACATGGGTCATAGGGAGATCCTGACTTAACAGAGCCCAGTAGCATATTTGTGTCAATACTGCCCAGTACTTTGCAGTGGCTCAATACTACCCTGAGGGCAATGACTTTCACAAGGGTACTTATTGGTGGACATGTGTACACAGTGTTTTTATGCATGTAGCGTTTGAGAACAGAGATATTTGTCCGAAACGTGTCAGGCGCTGGTGTGCTGTGCGATTTACCAGAGCTGCTCTGTTTGGAATAAAAGTCTGTTGGAAGAGTGCACTTTGCATTGGGGTAACTCCTTACTATTTCAAATAAATACGGCTGGCCCAGCTATAGAGTGCACCACCGCGAAATTCCAGCGGGCCGTGGTTTGCTTATTGAGGCAGAAATTGTGGATCGACGGACCCAGTGAAGGAAAGCACTTTATGGTGAGACGTGCATTGGCAAAAGGAAGCATTGTGAACATGCAATGGACTGGCAGTAGACATGGGTAATATTCAGAACCACCAAACCCAAAATACTTTGCACTGGCTCAATACTCACCTGAGGACAATGACGTTCATAAGGGCACCTATTGGTTGATATTTGTATACAGTTCTTTATGCATGTAGCCTTTGAGAAAGGAAATATTTTTCCATAATGCATCAGGCATTGGTTTTCTGTGTTGTGCGACTTACCTGAGCTGCTCTGTTTGAAATATAAGTCTGTCTGAAGAGTGCACTTCATCTGGGAGTAACTCCTTTCTTTGTCAAATACAGCTGGCCCGACGGCGGAGTACACACCACCGCACAATTCCAGCAGTCTGTGGTCTGCCTATTGGGGCAGCACTTACGGATCGACAAACCAAGGTAAGTCAAGCGCTTTACGGTGACACATTCATTGGCAAAAGGAAGCATTGTGAACCTGCAATGGACTGGCAGCCCACATGGGTAATATTCAAACCACCAATCCCAGAATACTTTCTAGTTGCTCCATACTCACCTGAGGACAATGAGGTTCATGAGAGTACTTATTGGTGTATATTTGTACACAGCTGTTTATGAATTTAGCCTTTGAGAAAGGAAATATTTTTCCGAAACGCATCAGGCACTGGTTTGCTGTGTTGCGCGACTTACCAGAGCTGATCTGTTTGGAATAAAAGTCTTCTCTTCTCTTGACTTTCTTTCATTTTCGTTTACCCTGTAACCCTTTACTCTTCACTCTAATTTTCACATATATTAAACACACGGTTCATTAGACTCATAACAAGGTTGTCATGATATTCTTAGTGTTTTCTGTACCATATGCTTTAAAGGAATTATGCACAGATTGAAAGTGATAATTTTAGTAAGATTGCTCACTCTGCATGAATGAAGGACCGCAATCTACAACAAAGTTTATTCTTATTTTTCTTTTAGATACAGCCCCTGAAGAAGGGCCAGGTGGCCCGAAATGCATAGGGCGGGCATTGTAAACTGATTCTGATATGAATGTTATAATCACAAAATATGAAAAGTCCATGATGTAACTCAATGAAACTGATAATTGTTTACTGAATGTTGAATTTCTAAATATGCAAAGTAAATAACCATGAAAGTCACTATACGATGATGGTTTGTTGAATATCTATCTTCAATATTGTTTAATGAAATTGAATTATAAGTACATTACAAAAAAAGTGCACTCCAGCTGGAAGTGCAACAGTGCGCGTTAGGTCAAGCGGTCAACGCTTGAATCGTTGCGAGTATAGTTTATGCACGAGAGGGACATCGTGCCAACCTACGCAGCACGCATAACACAAACAAGTGTAATATAGTGTAATTATTTTGAATATAAGGTGTGCCCAGCCCCTATCACACAATTTGGAATAAAAGTCTGTCTGAAGAGTGCACTTCACATAGGGGTAACTCCTTTTTGTTTCAAATAAATATGGCTGGCCCGGTCGTGGAGTGCACCACTGCGAAATGCCAGTGGGCTGTGGTCTGCTTATTGGGGTAGCATTTGCGGATCGACAGATCCAGTGAAGGACAGCACTTTATGGTTGGACGTGCATTGGCAAAAGGAAGCCTTCTGCACATGCGATGGACTGGCAGCCCACACGGGTAATATTTAAAATCACTAATCCTAGAATACTTTGCACTGGCTCAATACTACCCTGAGGACAATGACGTTCACAAGGTTACTGGTTGGAGGACATTGGGCACAGTATTATATGCATGTAGCCTTTGAGAAAGGAAATCTTATTCCGTTACGCATCAGGTATTGGTTTGCAGTGTTGTGTGACTTACCAAGGCTTCTCTGTTTGGAATGGAAGTCTGTCTGAAGAGTGCACTTTGCCTGGGGGTAACTCCTTTCTGTTTTAAATAAATACAGATGGCCCGGCTGTGTAGTGCACCACCGTGCAATTCCAGCGGGCCGCAGTCTACTTATTGGGGCAGCATTTGCAGATCGACCGACCCAATGAAGGAGAGCGCTTTATGGTGAGATGTACATTGGCAAAAGGAGGCACTGTGAACATGCAATGGAATGGCAGTCCACATGAGTAATATTCAAAACCACTAATCCTAGAATACTTTTCACTGGCTCAAAATTCACCTGAGGGCAATAACCTTCATGATGGCACTTATTGGTGGACATTTGCACACAGTTTTTTAGGCCTGTAGCCTTTGAGAAGAGAAATCTTTTTCCGAAATACATCAGGCATTGGTTTGCTGTGTTGTGCGACTTACCAGAGCTCCTCTGTTTGTAATAAATGTCTGTCTGAAGAGTGCACTTCACCTGGGAGTAACTCCTTTCTGTTTAAATAAATACGGTTGGCCCGATGTGGAGTGCATCACCGGGCAAATCCAGACTCAGTGAAGTAGAGCGCTTTACAGTGAGAGGTGCATTGTGAAAAGGAAGCATTGTAAACCTGCGATGTACTGGCAGCCCACATGGGTAATATTGAAAACCACCAGTCCCAGAATACTTTGTACTTGCTCAATACTCACCTGAGGACAATGACGTTCACGAGGGTACCTGTTGGTGGACATTTGTAGGCAGTGTGTTATGCATGTAGCCTTTGAGAAAGGAATTTTTTTTTAAACACATCAGGCATTCGCTTGCTGTGTTGTGCAACTTACCAGAGCTGCTCTGTTTGAAATAAAAGTCTGTCTGAAGAGTGCATTTTGCCTGGGGGTAACTCCTTTCTGTTTAAAATAAATACAGAAGACCCTGCCGTGGAGTGCACCAATGCGCAATTTCAGAGGGCCGTGGTCTACTTATTGGGGTTGCGTTTGCAGATGGACAGACCCAGTGAAGATGAGCGATTTATGGTGAGATGTGCATTAACTGAATCAAAGTAAAGTGGGGGGGTCAGGAGCCAGTTAAGGTCCAGTGCCCACGCTCCTAATGTTAAGACATCTACTCAAAACAAAGGGGCACTGTTCCAAAGGAAGGGTGTCATGTGTCACCCACCCACTCCAGAGAACCAGAGGAGACAACAGGGGAGAGGGAGGAAAAACAAAAGACAAGGGTGTCCTATGTTCGTGGGTCCACTCGTCAGAGGGAAGAGCAAGTCTTGCCTCTTGTTACCGTCACACACCCCGAGGGACATCATGCTTCATCATCGGGCGGTGCACCTCATCAGGCTGGCACTGCAATGCCCTACGGGTCCCCTGAAGGGTCACTTTAGTGGAGATCTTTTTAGAGAAATGTCGTGTTATGCATGCAGGTGTGTGGGGTGGGTCCTATATGGAGGGCGGTGAAGTGCGAGCAATGTGGTTAGAATTGTCTAGGCGTAACCATAAAAAGTGTTTAATGTGAAGGTTCCCCATGCCAAGTAAAAAACCCGTAGTTTAGAGTGTTACCCCAATAGGCTCAATATGCCCTGGTAACTAAAAAGCTAAAGAGGTCGACATGTTTCACGCCTATGTGGTCAAAGATCCCTGGCGCTTCTTCAGGACCAAGAAGACAAAGGTGAATTGCACGTGAAAACAATCAATACCCTCTATGGGTGTCAGGGTGGGCCAGCTGCTGCGTACCCTACATTGTGGCTACTACTAAATCATTGAGACTGCTCCTTGTAGGAGAGTTGGATCTGCCTACTAGGGTTACCCCCACTTTTTGCTGGTGTTTCACTGTTTCTCGACTTTAGTCTGACTGGGACCCTGCTATCTAGGACTCCAGCCTAGCTGATTCCTCTCTAAATGAATTGCATGGATATTAAGTTACACTCCAGATTGGTTACTGGGTTACCCTTGTGAGTCCCTAGTATATGGTACCTTAGGTACTAAGGGCATAGGTACCACAGAGGCCTACCAGAGGCTAAAGCATGTATTATGCCACCCCTGGAAAGCTTTCCAAAATGGCTCCACAGGATAGCTATTGCAGCCTGTGTAAGGTGGTGCATGCACCCCTTACTAAGTTATAGGTTACCTATATCTACAATTAATCACTGACACATATTGAGGTACTGGGTTTTTAAGAACCGGCACAGAACCGGTAACCCAGCGGTGTCAGGGAATCAACACCCAGAGACCTCGGGTTCTTCCTGATTCAGACCTACAGAAACTCAGAGTCTTCTAGGTGAAGTCAAAGATTAGTTTATTGGCTGCAACCAAGGTAACAGGGTCCTAGAAGTACAATACAGGTATATTCTCAGGAGACTGCACACTTTCATGAAGTCAGGCTTCTCTTCTTATACACAGTTTTGGGCCCTAGGCAAAACATTCTTGGTTGTAAAGTAAATAGTTAACATATTCTGGTTCAAAGAAAAAGCAGAGTCATGATGACATGTCCATATTTCACTTCGTGCTGCCGACAACAAATCATTTGGCAAGGCCCAACATTTCATCAGATATCACTGGACCCCTAATAAAAACGGCCTCCCCACCATAAAGTAAGTGAAGCAAAGGAGTGGAGAAAGATGTGAGCGAGATATGGCAGGTGTGCGCGCTGAAATGGTTTTATGGCTGGTTGAGCCTAGATGCTATCTTGCTCGGCCACTGGGAGGGAACTGACCTAACGAGTTCGGCCTGGGGCAATGGTTCTAACTTGTACTGAGGTCAGGGAAAAGTCGATTAAGGAGTATGTGTCCTTGTGGAATCAAATTCAACTGGATTAAGGCCTATGTAAAGGGCAACATATGAATGGGAGCTAAGGGTTCAGAATGTAAATGCCGATTTCGAGGTGAAATCGTCACTCGAATACGCCGAAAATACATGTACATGATGTACTCGTCATTCTCGGTCTTTTGATACCAAATTCGTCATATTTTGACGAAGTTTTTATTCTCGAGTCCAGTACTATTATATGAATCCAGATTTTCAGAACCACAAACCCTCCTTTTGCCCTTACATAGGCAATTAATCTATTCTCATATTAGTCTGAGTCCAGATCTATATTCCTAAGGTCATTGAGATGTTGCTGTAACATCATTCTAGTACTTAGTTCATCTCTTGACACAGGCTTCCTCACACATGATGTAGCACAGAGGCCACATATTGCAGGAGCACACTGTATGCATAGACAGAACAGGAAAAGAATGGCTAAGACCATCCCAATGACCATCAGAATTTTCCATCCCCAGGCAGATATCAGTTCCCAGAGCCATCCCATTAACGACCAATCTCCTTTATCCACATGGATAGATTCAGAAATTTTATGTAATTTGGAGATGGCCCTGTACACGGTTGGAGCATTATCTGGGATGAAAATGCAACAACTAGACTGGATCAATTTGCATACTCCACCTCGGTCCGCAAGTATTACATCCAAAGCGACCCGGTTCTGAAGGGTCATAAGTCGATCCGACTGGAGCTCAGCAGTCAGGTTACTAAGGGCACCAGCAGTTTCAGTCACGGTGGATTCAACTACCCTTGTCAATTGCCTTATGTTCCTGCTGTTAGCCATGGCTCCCCAGAACGGCAGAAAACCCATTGCAAAGTCACCAAATTCTTGACCTGCAGTGTCTTCTTTACTCAAAACACCTCTAACTACCCTTGTCCGATGGTAATCCGCCGCTGCTGTGTAGGTGGGAGGTAACAGGAATGAAACAAAACATGAGCCCGAGAAGTCAGGGGGCAACCATGTATAGGCTCTATCATGGCAGAAGAAATAAGTACCCTTAGCGGCTAAAAACGCAGGGGAAGTCTGAGATCCAAAAACATACGTTTCTGTACAGATACTCTTCCCTAGCTGAGCTCTGGGATTCTTGCCAATACCTTGCAGACACAGGTGACCTTGATGGGGTACGATCCAGATAGGGGACGATCTCTTGGCTTGCTGTTTCCCACTTAATGTAGTGCCATATCCGGTCACGTTCCAACCTACATATGCAAGTATCTCATCATCCGGGGTATCTTCGTAAGAAGTTACTTCCTTGATCATGTCAACTATACCTTTGACTAGGGCGCTAGTCTTGAGGTTGTCTTTTACAGAACGTAGGGGTTGGATTTCTCGTGCATATATGAACATTGTCCTATATGCCCAGACTGAACCATTGTGACTAAATGGCAGGACCAAATAGGGGATACCTTTATCCGTGGTGTGGGGCATGAGACCACACACCCAACAGTTAGTTGTGTTCATTACAAGTTGGTGTTGGTGTAATAACTGAACGAAGGAGTTATTAATGAACTCTAATCTCCTATTTGATTCGTGGTCAGGCAGAGGGTGGAAAGAATGAGAGGAAACAGTAGGAGGAGGTATGGGTGATGTAGTGGGCGCAAATGTCACATGAAAAGAGAATAAAACATAGCTTATCAAAAAGACCATTACGCTGGATAGCATAAAAATACACATTATTATAAAACTTTTCTTCGTCATCGTGTTAAAAAGTCTCTGCTTAAAGTTCATTTGTTTGGCAGGCCTCTCCACATCAGGAAACTCCATCCTCTCTAAGGTGCTGCCCGCGGTGGTAGGTTGCCTCTGCTAAAGGATGCTTCCGTCAGTCTAGGGCAACTCCCTTGGACCAACCAGAACTACCGACCTAACGTCGTCAGCTGCACCCAAAAGTCTTTAATCAACCGCGACCCTAGCAGCGGAACCCGGATGGCGGTTCGAAAAACAAAAATAAGCAAGTTACCTAGATGGGAGATCTGCACTTTCAAAAATAGGATTTGGGGAAAAAGACACTTTTATTAGTCCATAGGTTTTTTCTCAGATCATAAAAAGGAATCGCTTTTGATTAGTCTGTTTTTCTTGGTCGCAAATTGTAGCGTCTTTTCCCGGGTACTGTCTGGTCCAGAAATAGTAGTTCAGGCTCCACAGAGTTCAATTGTTCTGGTGGTGGCACAGTTTCTTGAAAAATGTTCTCGCTTTCACAATCAGGGTTAGTTTCTTTTACACGTTCATCAGTTGTGCGCTCTGAGTCAGTGCCTCCTTTCTGGAACCATTGGTTTTGTGGCAGAGGGAAGGGTATCTTTTTACAATGGATCCCGTGGACCCAATTGGCCTTCCCCTCCACCCTAACAGCCGACCTTGTAGACAGGAGGACGAGGTGAGGCCCAGTCCATCTGGGCTAGTCGTTTCTTGTTCTTTGAAAGTTGCGGACGAGAACCCATGAACCGGGGTCAATGGAGTGACCCGGAGTCTCAGAGACCGGAGGCAAGGTGTTGTGGACCTGTTGATATAAAACACGCAATTTAGCCGTCAATTCATACAAGTAATCAAGCAAAATAGGATGTTGCAGCTCGCTGAATTTCGTGGGCCTAGGCACTCCCCATATGTTGGCTGGCCGGCCAAAGACTATTTCATAAGGGCTGAGTTTCACTCGCGAATGCACAGTCATTCTGGTGGATAGGAGTGCTAAGGGTAGAGCGTCAGGCCATTTAAGACCTGTGCTCGCTTGGATTTTGGCCAATTTAAGTTTAAGCGTGCCATTGTAACATTCTACTAATCCAGCTGATTGGGGGTGATTTGCAGCGTGGAACTTCTGCCTAATGCCTAGCCCTTCACACACTCTTTTCATCACACGACCCACAAATTCACTTCCGTTGTCAGACCAGACCATTCTAGGCATTCCGAACCTGGGGAAGTACTCTTTTACAAGGGCTTTCGCTGTGGACAAGGCAGTATTGTCTTTTAGGGGATAGGCTTCTACCCATCTTGAGAAGGCACAAACAACCACGAGCACGTATTTTAAGTTGTTGCACCTCTCCATGTGTATGAAATCTAGCTGCAAAACCTCGAACGGATACGTAGGAGGTGCAAAATGACCAGCTGGAGTTTGGGTTCCCCTACCAGGATTGTGCTTCAGACATACCATGCAATTCTTGACAACATTCTCTGCACACTTGGGAATCCCTGAATTCTTCCACACTGGGGCCAACAACTCGCAAATCCCTTTCACGCTGATATGAGCCATCCCATGAGCCATTGTAACCACTGCAGGCACATATGCATCGGGTAACAACCATCTCTGATGCTCTGTCAATTCAATCCAACAACCATTTGCATCCATTCTCCCTGTACTTTCTCTCCACGTGCTTAACTCTTTCTCCGTGGCCTCAGCTTGGATGGACTTCACACTTTCTATCGTGTCCTCACATATTCCAACCTCACCAGTCCATTTTCCAGGGCTTGCAACATACATTCGGCTTATCACATTCTTTGCAGTTTCCTTAGCGGTTTCATCAGCAAATGCATTTCCACGACCAACATCATCAGTCACTTTCTTGTGAGCACTACATTTCACGATCGCTATTTGCAGGGGCAACGTCAGTGATTCAAGAAGCTCATTCACCAACTGACCATGCTGAATCTTAGTTCCATGAGAAGTCAGGAACCCACGTTCTCTCCACAATCGTCCAAAACTGTGAGCCACTCCAAACGCATACTGACTGTCAGTGTAGACAGTCACTTTCATTCCTTTAGACAACACACATGCTCTCGTAAGTGCTACTAGTTCTGCGGCTTGAGCTGAACCATGTGGTATTCGTGCAGTTTCGACGACTGTGTGCAAAGTTGTGACAGCATATGCTGCAGTCACATTCCCATTTGGGAGCTTAAAGCATGAACCATCTACCCATAATGTACCATCCCTTTCAGCAAGAGGAGTGTCAACTAAATCCACTCTCCCTTTTGTCTCTTCCTCTGTTGTGAGGAAACAATCGTGCTGTTCTAAAGCATCTGATTCTTCTGCAATTGGTAACAACGTGGCTAAATTCAAAGTACTGCACCTTTTTATATGCACATGGCTCGCTAGCAGCGTCAATTCATAACTGGACAGTCGAGCACTAGTTAAGTGCTGTGTCTTGGTCCTGTTTAACAATGTGTCTACTGCATGCGGGACCATCACAATTAGTGTATTATTCATTACTAGACCAGCAGACTGTCGAATGGAAACAGCTGCTGCTGCTGTGGCCCTTAAACAACTTGGCAATGCTCGTGCTACCGGATCCAAAGTTGACGAAAAATAGGCGCATGGCCGCTGTCTATCTCCGAATAACTGAGTCAGCACAGACAATGCACAGCCTTCCTTCTCGTGGACATACAATGTGAAAGGCTTACTGTAGTTGGGGGTACCTAACACAGGAGCCAAACATAATGCTGTGCGTAATTCGAAAAAGCTTTTCTGACACTCTTCAGACCAAGGAATGGGATTGGGTGTATTTTTACACGTTAATGCCACCAAGGGTTTGGCCAATAACGAAAAATTTGGAATCCACTGTCTACAGTACGATGTAATGCCCAAGAAAGCACGTACTTCTCTCTGTGTTCTTGGCACACTCAATTTCGCTATTGCCTGAATTCTTTCTGGGGTCAGTTTCCTTCCCTCCTTCGATAAGAGGTGACCTAAGTAGGTTACTTCTTGTCGGCAATATTGAAGCTTGGAAAGTGACACTTTGTGATGCAGATCACACAGATGACGCAATAATGTCAATGTGGCCTCTTTACAAATGTTCTCAGTATCTGCAGCAATGAGTAAATCGTCCACATACTGTACAAGAGTGGCACCTTTTGGCAAAACAATCGTGTCAAGCTGTGTTTTCAGAGCTTGACTGTATATTGAGGGGCTTTCACAGTAGCCTTGAGGAGCGCGTTTAAAGCGGAAGCTTCGACCTCCTAAACTAAAGGAAAAAATATCCCTGCTCTCTTCAGCAATTGGGATGCTGAAGAAAGCATTCTTTAGGTCAATCACTGAAAACCATGAAGCAGAAGCTGGAATCATAGTCAATAATGTGGTAATGTCGGGCACAACTGGGAATTGTGGCACGACTATCTTATTTACTTCTCGAAGATCAATCACAAATCTGTACACAGGTGGCTGAGAAGGGTCAGTTCGTTTTAAAACAGGCAGAACAGGACTATTGCAAACATTGCCTCGTGTTTCCTCAATCACATCCTTTTCAATCAATTCGTAAACGATCGCTAGCAAAGCTTTTTCACCCTCATTAGATATTCTGTATTGGGGAATTCGTGGCATTTTAACATTCGACTTCAATGTTACAACATATGGTGGAATTTCTAAAAGACCTACATCATTCGGACCAGTAGCCCAAATAATATCTGGGAGAATCGACAATTCTGCTGGAAGTGTATCTCTCGACAAATAAATGGGAGAAACCACTTTCTTACCTAAAGTAAGTTGTACTCTTGAAGGAGAACAGTACAGAGTCGCATATAATCTTTTTAGCAAATCTAATCCTAGCAAATTTTCACCACACCTGTTGTCAGAATAAGGGGTGCTTCGAATTCACAAGGACCAACAGAAAGAGATAAAGGGTCAGAAATTGGATTTCTAACTGGGGCGCCAGAAAAACCTACATAAACGTTCATTTCGCCAGACAAAGGTGCGCCAGGGAGTTTGGAGTGCATAATAGAACTCTTTGTAGCACCAGTATCCAACAGAAAAGGTTCTGACACACCTGATGTAATCACCTCAACGTAAGGTCCACTCTGATCTACTGGAACTGAAACAACTCCCTCTCTTTGTCTATGGCTGTCCTAGCAATCCTCATTCTCCCACTGCTCATTTTCTGTGTAATACTCATCAACGTAGTATTGAGCTGTCCTGTCAGATACGTTATTTTGCTGATCAAACCTGTTCATAGAGTATTGTGGTGGAAGGGGACGTGTGTCCTGTGGGGCGTTTCCACGCCCTCTACCTCTAGGCGCTTGCTGACTGCCACAACCTCTTACACCAGAAATTCCATTTGCACGTTGTGATAGGGCAGGACAGTTATACTTGTAATGACCCTCCTGTTTGCAATATAAACACTGGTTAGGACCTACACGGGGTTGAGTGTAATTGAATCTTTGCAAGTTTCTCTGATATTGTTGAGGCTGCTGAAAAGTATTCTGGTAGTGATTCTGGCAATTATTATGTTGATTACCACCACGTGGCGGATAGGCTTGCTGTAGCAAAACCTTTGTTTTGAGTTCTCTAGTTTTCTTTTCTACTTTATCTTTCTCATCTTTGTCTCTATTCTCGTAGTACTGTGCAGTAGCTAATATCTGGGCCGAAGATGAGACTGCCCACGAACTTTCTGAATCTTTTAATTTTCTACACAATTCTGGAAGCAGATTGTGCACGAATTTATCGACAAATAATCTCTGACCACCTTCTGTGGTCATATCTTGACCGCTGTGGTCAATGAATGTTTCTTCAAATCTGGTGAAGAAATCTGAAACAGTTTCTTCTTTCTTTTGCTTGCATGCAGACAACTTATCCCAATTTACGCGTATTGCAGGCATTATCGTTTTCATGTAATCTACTATTCTACCAGGTAGTTCTGCTATCAAAGGTTCGGTTTGGCACCACCAACTTGGCGGGCATCTGCAGCAGTAATATTAGCCCACGTGTCACCTAATTCCTGGTCATGATCTACATGACGAATTTTACCCCATAAAGGCTGTGGAACAACATTCCCAACTAGCATATCGATATCGGCTAAATTCATTATACATGACCCAGCAGTTTGTGACAACTCTTTATAGTACCCTGCAGGATTTTTACGCGGATCTGGTAATGTTTGTTTGAGTGCTAAAACTTCAGCTCGCTTCCATGGGACATGTACCCATACACGCTGGAAGTGTGGCAAAACAGGTGGGACAGCAGTCGCGTCACCCTCTCTCCACTGTGGGGGAACTTCTCTCATAGGGTATTGTCGTGCCTTTTTCCTACTGGATGTATTACATTCAGATGGTGACCCAGAACTGTTTCCCTTACTCCGATATGATAATAACATTTCAACTGCCTTTTCCACATCTGGACCTACAATCATACCCTCTCCGAACTTAAACCGTACACGACACATTTCTTGTGGGATGCATTCTTGATCATTGTCTTCCAAATCCTCGCCAAGAAAGACACACATCTGTTCGAAAACATATCTCTGTTTCGTTGCTTCCCATTGATGGAAGACTTCCATGACAGACTGTACATCATATTTTGCAGTGTCCATAACCCATTTCCGAGCTAAACTATTCAGGGAATCTCTCTCTTGATAATCAGGCAGTTGACTTCGCAACTGTCTTCTTCCTATGTTAGGGGTCGTAGCAGGCGACCCGAAAAGAGGTAAAAGAAGATTAGTAACAGTGCTGGCCATTTTCTGCCGAATGGAAGGTGAAACTGAAGGACAAACAGATGGAAAAACGGGGTGAGATAAGGCGGGGGTAGAGATGGCAGAAGAGTATCAGGGAAAATAGAGGTGGTACTAGGCAGAATCGTAGAGGGAGCATTAGGAGATGTAAAAAGTACAGTAGGCAAAATCGTAGAAAACACAGGTGAAACAGAAGTGGTCGGTGGTCCTGGAGGAGGCTGCACCGAAGAAGTAGGAGCCAGCTGAAGAACAGCTGGTGGGTGCTGTGGAAGAGGAGGAGGCGCAGCTTGTGCAACTAAAGGTTGCGGGGGTGCTGTGGCATTCTGCGCATAGGGGGGTGGTGAATTTAGCAAATGTGACATTAATGGGTCTTTTTCACGTTCTTTTGCTGCCTCTTGCTGAAGAGACGGCAAAACTGGATAACACTTATCTATTGCCATTTTACGTTGCCTGTGCAACTGCTCTTTCATCTGCTCTTCTTCATTATCTTTAAACTGCACAGCAGCTTGCATTACTGAAAGTCCCCCTTCTCTCTTATTTTTCTTAGCTAATTTAATTTCTTTTTGTTTGGCTTCTTTGCGCCATAAGCGGAAAGAGTCAAACATCGCCGGCCGGGCTTTCTTTTTAAAGAGTTTAACTTCAAGGTTGTCTAAGATTTCAGAATCAAAGCTACCATATTGGGGCCATTTTAAAACACCATCTTTCCTAGTGTATTTAATCCATACTTCGTTGTAAGTGATGGGGCCTACCCCATGTTTTACATATAGCTCGTAAGTCGGAGTTCCAACTGGAGGAACCGGACATGAGTCCTCCAATCGGGAGTCCCTATTATTACTACCAAGACAAAATAAATTCCCAAGTCTAAGACTAGGCATCCTCGCTCTCTAGTCTAGTTCCAAAACTTCAAAGGATTATCGATTACGATATTTCTCGTGAATACACGAGTCCTTCGGTTATGGTGCTTGCAAGTACCAATACAAAACCTTTTGTATCCCAAAGATACCACAAAGTAAGTCCAACTAAGGACTGGGAGACGCTCCACTTATACTTAACTGAAAATATCGATGGCGTCACCAGAAGACTTGTCTCAGTGTTTCGCTCTACCAAAAACTTCAAGGGTCCAACATCAGGGCGACAGCCAGGGCAGCAGTCCTTGTAGCCGCCGGGAAGCGGGGAACCTCGCAGCAAAGACCTTCGGACCACGTCGACATGCAGGGGTCGATGAGGTGGTGGGCCCTCCTCCGGAATTTCCACACGAAGCTCCTCACGATCTTCAGGCTAACTGGTACCACTGGAATCGCCCCAAACGTTGGGCGCCAACTGAGGTACTGGGTTTTTAAGAACCGGCACAGAACCGGTAACCCAGCGGTGTCAGGGAATCAACACCCAGAGACCTCGGGTTATCCTGATTCAGACCTACAGAAACTCAGAGTCTTCTAGGTGAAGTCAAAGATTAGTTTATTGGCTGCAACCAAGGTAACAGGGTCCTAGAAGTACAATACGGGTATATTCTCAGGAGACTGCACACTTTCATGAAGTCAGGCTTCTCTTCTTATACACAGTTTTGGGCCCTAGGCAAAACATTCTTGGTTGTAAAGTAAATAGTTAACATATTCTGGTTCAAAGAAAAAGCAGAGTCATGATGACATGTCCATATTTCACTTCGTGCTGCCGACAACAAATCATTTGGCAAGGCCCAACATTTCATCAGATATTACTGGACTCCTAATAAAAACGGGCACCTCCCCACCATAAAGTAAGTGAAGCAAAGGAGTGGAGAAAGATGTGAGCGAGATATGGCAGGTGTGCGCGCTGAAATGGTTTTATGGCTGGTTGAGCCTAGATGCTATCTTGCTCGGCCACTGGGAGGGAACTGACCTAACGAGTTCGGCCTGGGGCAATGGTTCTAACTTGTACTGAGGTCAGGGAAAAGTCGATTAAGGAGTATGTGTCCTTGTGGAATCAAATTCAACTAGATTAAGGCCTATGTAAAGGGCAACATATGAATGGGAGCTAAGGGTTTAGAATGTAAATGACGATTTCGAGGTGAAATCGTCACTCGAATACGCCGAAAATACATGTACATGATGTACTCGTCATTCTCGGTCTTTTGATACCAAATTCGTCATATTTCGACGAAGTTTTTATTCTCGAGTCCAGTACTATTATATGAATCCAGATTTTCAGAACCACAATATAAACCTGTAGTGTAGTTCCTATATTCCCAATAGGCTCTGCGCATTGGAATAACATAAACGATAGCTTAGATGTAGGACTTAGGTCTATTGAATATGTTAGACTTAATTGTGAATGCCAGCTAGCTCAGAGGTCACTAGAAACTTTCTCGAACTCACAAGAAGGGATTAGTTTCTGACAACCGCATAAACATGACAACTTTGCTCCCCAAGAATAAGGAGTATATCTCCAGAGTCGCGGAAACAAAAGATAGCTATTTTACTCATTCAATCGTGCATGCTTAGTTTCACCAGAAGAGCAGAGAAACAGAGAGACGGGCGTTTTCAATAAAAGAGGTTATTTATTGAGCAGTCTTCTTTCTCCTGCAAGAGAAGTGAATTGCTATAATCGCAATACTTGTCATAAAGTAAAGTGCGTACAGTAAAAAGAGTATTGTGAAATAATACTGTATAAGCATTTATATGGTTTTTAAGCCATAAGATACTTAAAATGGATAAAATACATACAATGATAAAATAATGACTAAACGTACTCAACTGCCTTTAGATGCCTAGCGGCAACTAATTGGAATAAACTGCCAGTGGACTTGCGCCTGGAACCGGAGGAGGCTAGGTTCCGAGCGAAACTTAAAACCTTTCTCTACACTAAATGATTGTCCGCGCAGTTTCTGTGTCCCCTGCTAGCTGCCCCTCCCACTTTTAGCACGTGGACACGCCGGTGTGCGTAATCGCTGCGCTCTATAAATGTCCCAATAATAATAATAATAATAATAACTGGTGCTTCTAAGATACGCCTACCCCGGTGTACCTAACCTAAGCCTAGTACATGGGAAGGAGTAAGTGAGATGTAGTTTGAGTTAAAATAGTTTCTGCCAAGAATCTAAATCAAAAATTCTCTAAGGGTCTAATCAGCTCTGTACCTTGGTTATAGAATGAAGGAGGTCTTGTATCTCTCTATCAGGACTCGATCTCCCAGCAACCCGCAAGGGTGGCAGGGAAACACTGGGGCTGGATTTCTCGGCAGGAGAAAAGACAGCGTCTCTCTCAGTGCGTTAGCGGGAGGGTCGGCTTCCTTCGGCACTTGCTACAGCAGGGCGTCGGGCAAGTAGATAGTCGATCTGCTCCAAACCACCGTGTGTTTTGCTAGGGCAGATGCTGGTATATTTATACCTGGAAGGTGCCGAGTTTGACGTAAGGTTGGACATAAGACGTCACTAAGAACTCGCAGTTCTTTCAGGACTCTGGGAGTTCTAGGACAAATAAATACAGAAGCAGGGGGAATTCCCGGGCTGCTGGAGGCTTGGTTTATCTAAGAACGCGTTGTGCTTTCTAGGAGTCTATGGGAGTAGCCTTGCCGTATTTGGACTGCATTGGCTATGTCTTAATATGGGTACGATTCCTATGCCTATATAAGAATATGATTTGATATAACCACATAAGGGCATAAATCGGGAATATTAACTAGAGTCCTAGATACGTCTACAACACCCACTCCAATACATAAAATGCATTTGAAATGGTATATACACGAAAAATGAGTATTATATTGTACGCTTTTTGTAAGCAGTGGTATATATTCAGGTAATGCATATATTGTACATTGGAATATTGTCTGAATGAATCACGAAATTTACATTTATGAAATGGCTCTTAATACAGAAGAGAAGGTCGAGACCATTTCATCACATATTTATACAAGACTGTACATGTGCTAGAGGCTAAGTGAAAATATGGTCTCTAGAGTTTCAAAAATAGAAATCTTGTTCTCTAAGAATAGTTCTACTTTAAGCAGAGTATTATGTGCCAAAGGTAAATATTTTGGAAACGGGGAAAAAAAATATAATTTCGTTTTGAGGAAAAAAAATAGTTCCAACGTTTTTAGAAGTTCTGTTTATCAAAACTGAAGGCCAAATTCAGAGTTCAGGGAACGCTGTGTGCTCGTGTTTTCAGAAGTTATTCTCGTTGTTAGGAGAGAGCATTAACTCAGATAGGCTGGCAAAGAATTTGTCTACAACAGTAGGTGAAAGTTGGACCATGTCCGAAAAAGTAGAAATAGTGCATATGTGAGATGCATTGCCATCATCGCTGTCTAGATCAGCAATGGTCACAGAAGGTTGTACCTGTGTGCCGCTTTCATCTCGTACCTCACCACCACCTAGTCGTAATGGTGAGGTCCCAACGAATGCCGCCATCAGAATAGGTAGCCGCTGGGGTCAACACGTTGCATGAGCCGTTACCGAACCAAGCAAAGTATCGATATCCTTAGGTACTGCTGATGGGAGTGTGAGACAGACGTCTAACACACATTCTTCTCCGCAGAGCAGGCATCGTAGAACATTTAGGATGCAATCTTGCCAGATTGGTCTGAACGAAAGAAACCAGGTAGTATTCAGATCTCTTAGCCGAGCCAAGCCGAGGACTTTAGTAATCCTATCTCGGTATGGCATTGCTAGGAGCGTTTCTTCCATTGTAGCCTGAGATTTGTCTGTGACTGGACTTGCCATATCGGAGCAGAAGGAACAAAAATAATATTCCTGCAACGAGTCCCAAGATGAGAGGCAGGCCGCCGAACACAGAGTGCACGAAATTCGGGAAGATGCTCAGGACTGCTTCAAAGGGTGCTAACAGTCCCCGAAAAAATTGTCTTAAATACATGTGTGATGCCACTGGTATCAGACATGTTTAAGATTTGACTTAACATTTCTACGAAATGCACGGGGCAATTTGTTGATAATAATGCATGTATCTCTGCTGCTGTCCTTGCAACTTGCAGATCATACGTTTCTCTGGACGAGGTTAAAGGCGCAGTTTTTTGTAAAAGAATGGACTTCATTCTGCTTAAAGTATCAATTCGAATAGAAGAGATATTCAATGAAGGCCATATTGCTGCCTCCTTGTCTGGTTTGCTGTTTGGATACAATACTTGCATACAGCAAGTGACCCTGGATGTAACACTGACGAGATAGGCCGTTCCTGGCAACATGCCACAACAGCTGCGGTCACTTAACATAACGTAACTGCCGTTGGAAAGTTGTCTGAAAAAAGGCTCTATTTGTGTGGCAGGGGTGCCGTGCAGGTGGCATGAAAGGTCATTTGATGAACCTTCGCAGGCTCCATGCAAGTAAATTCCTTGACACAGAAGTGTACCGCTTAGTGAATTTTTACATTTGTTACCACTAAGAAATACCTCTTTTTTCTCCCACTCCAACATCTATGTGTGTAAGGTAAATTCCAGGTTGACTTGATTTACCCTTTACCCAACCTTTCATACAGGCCCGCTGGTATGTGCTTTTGGCAATATTGAAACTGAAAAGTCGTTATTGGTATTGTAATGGTGCCATGTTTTATCCATTCAATTACAGGTTTTTCGGAGACTGTCAATGGTAATCTTTCTAGTTTTTCAATGCTCAGCACCGTATAGTCTGCCCCTCTTTGTGCCAAAGTGATTTGTTTATCTGTAAGGTTAAAGACAGAAAATAATGACGTTGTGTTGATTAGACGCCATGGCACGTAGCCTGAACGGAGATTTTGTACCGTCCAGCCTAACTGTACAATAGAACGTAATTGGGACTGGCCATGTTGTAACATTAGCATATCCTGTTCTATTATATCAATAGCAGATGATACAATGCTGTCCAGTGAATAAATTCTGGAGGACAGAGTCGTTAACCCATTGTCCACTACAGACAGTGTTTTTTCCAAATTAATACGATCAATTTCTCGTATTTTTTCAGCAGTTTCAATTTGCGTTACTTTCTTAGCTTCGTTGTAAGCAGCATATATACCGGCGTATATGAAACATTTTTGACACTGTTTGCGAGGTCCCAGTAAGAAATCTCGCAAGTCAGCACCTTCTTTAAGTAAGGTCAAGTGTTGCTTAATTTCATGTAGTGTGGATTTCTGTTATTTAAACAAAACAAGGGAACCCAGGGCGCAATATGCTAAGGACCTTGGGTAGGTACTTAATTTTTAAAGAGTGGTCCTTAGGCAAGAAGAAGATTTTAGGAGAATGAATATAGACCAAATGGAACTATATTTTTGTAAGAAATGTCCAGCCGGACAGTTTAATATCTTAATAGAAACAATCATGAAACTATAAAACACAGAGTGTGATAGAAGCAGGACACCAGCCGATGTCCGACTAACACACTGGGGGAACAAAAACAAGGGGAAAAAGTAGTAGGCAATATCAGGTCATCTGGATATCGTAAATCATAAAACAGATAATCCACAGTATACACATATGCATGTAAGATTAGTGTCAGCTATGCATTTCGTGCATCTCAGGTCGACGACGTTTCGAACCTTAAACAATATCGGTTCATCCTCAGGACAAAGAATAATTGCCTAAAGAATTAACATTCACAATTGTCCCCACTACGTGGAAATCAATATGCCATACAATAACAAGAAAAATAAGGAGAAAAAGGAGACATAAAAGATTAAACATGTCAGTAAATCAGTCCCTTATTACAACTGCGTATACAGTGCAAGACTCAAACCATGCCAAGGTGTCAGAGGCAACGGAGTGTGATGCATGCTGAATACAGGCAGTGTATTGGAAAAACGGAGCGGGGTGGGAGGCACGGCGTCCAAATAGTGAAACATACTTGCTCATGCTTAAAAGGGGGTGAAAATGTGAAGTGAATCGCTATTGCGCAATTAGACAGGTGAACTGTATCACGAATTATGACCAGAGTGAAGGACTTTCAGGGAGAGTGGCGGAGAAAACCGGTACTCAGGGAGTGTGGTGATGTTGTGAACAATTTAGAGGCTTACCAATGGAGTGAGGCTGAAAGGAGTTTCAACACAGACCTCGATATAGGGCTGTCTTCTACAAGGGGGGGGGAGGAGGGGTCACTAGATTGGTCTGGTGACTGTTGAAATGGATACCGTAATAATTGGCGAAAAACCTTACCGATTAGGTGAGTCCAACTCTACATACCAATGGATCTAAGGGGAAAGGGAGAGGGTAAATGCGGGTGTCGGTGAGCACGTAAACAAGGAAACGTGAGCGCTCTACTGATTGGGCTTACCGGTAGGGAAGATGCCCTCGTTTAGATTTCTGTTGAAAAATAAAATTAAATAACTGACATTAATGCTGGCACGTGTGAAGGGATCGTGTAGGTGATCCAGCCAGAAATCAGCGCGGTCTTACCGGAAAATAGAAGGAGCAGGTCCGCAATGGGGGTCCTTGCAGGCGTGCAAAATCAACACGACTTGCACTGAGAAAAGTGAAGGCGATAAGGATGTCATTTGCGATCACGTGGGGCCCAGGGACCAATAGAGACATGACCGATACTGTCGGCCATCTTGGATTGGGTACCGATTAAAAGTGTGGCGGCCATCTTACGTGTATTAAGACTAAAGGGTCCGCAATGCACATAACCATACTGCGGTGCAGGAATTGCGTTAAGTGATACCCACATTAAACAAACACGCAGGAATTGCGTTAAGTGATACCCACGTTATACAAACACGCAGTGACATATTTATACGGTCGAGCAGCACATTGATAAAGTTAGCAAAAATGAAAATTCTTGTCTCCACATGAAAACCCTTTTGTAGTGAACTCAAGGGGCTGAGAATAACAGGGGAAAGTGCAATTAAAATCAAATGAACAAGTCAGAGCCTATTTTGCAGAAGTAAATAGTCCAGTTACATCATAAAGTTCCATTAAACAGAGCAAAGATGAAACTTAAATCAAGGAGGTCCAATCCTCAGTGCGATTCAGGCCAGTATGTAGACTCTTTGTCTTCAAGATCCAACGTAGTTCTTCCTTGTTTAGCAACTGGTGCAGATTACACGGCTGGGGAGTCTCACCAGAGAAATAATAGTCCATTTAAAGTCCATTTCAGTGTAAGACCGTTCCGTGAAGTGGTGCACAAGGGGAGCATTAGGAGTCCTGCATCGTATTCTGCTCCTGTGTTGGCACATTCTTGTGCATGCCTTCTGAGTAGTCTGCCCTATATAGATCATAGAACATGGACAAACAATGGCACTATTGTACTATTACAATTGGAGAAATCTTTACGAATATACTTGATGTCATTGTGCCTGAATTCCTTACCCTCTATAGCACTATCACACATAGAACAGTTGCCGCATTTAACATGCCCAGTTAGTCTTGGGAGACCCCAAAGTGTGTCAATTGTAGCCATTTGTTCGGGTGCGGGTAATGCTGCGCGCACCAAATGGTCTTTCAGATTCTTTGACTTCTTAAAGGCAAACAAGGGTTTGTCTAGTTGGAGTTGGCCTGCATTCAGCACTTGCCAGTGTTTCTTGATACTCTTAGTTAGAGAATTGGATGCTGGTGAAAAAGTAGTGACACAGACCAGCCGGTTCTGTGTTTTTTTGGGTTTGGGTTCCAGCAACACTTCCCTCGGGCAAAACCACGCTCTTTTGAGTGAAGTTCTTATCAATCTACGTGGATAGCCTCTAGCGCTAAGTTTGGTGCTAAGTAGTTGTGCTTCCTCAAAGTAATCGTCTCTGAGGTAGCAATTTCTTCTCAGCCTTAAAAATTGGAATAAGGGAGGGAATCACGGAGCGCTCTGGGGTGGTTGCTCTTGTAGCTTAACAAGGTGTTGCGCTCCGTGGGCTTCCTATAAAGGCTGGTGATAAGTACACCCTCTCTATCTCGTATATTGAGATCAAGGAAGGGAATGCTAGAGTGGCTTGTAGTTAGGGTATAGGTGAGACCGCTACAATTGCAACTAAGCCAATGTAAAAATTGGGATAACAGGTCAGCAGAATCATTCCAGATCATAAAAATATCGTCAATGTACCGCTTCCATAGGGCTATGCCACTATGGAGGGGGTTAGACGGAGTCAAGATGCGTCCACATTCAAGGCTGTCCATGTATAATACAGCCAAGTTGGGGGCAAAAACAGCCCCCATAGAGGTACCTTTGATTTGGCCGTAGTATTGACCATCAAACAAGAAATAATTCTTGGATAGACAAATTTCCAGAATTTGTAAAATGAACATTGTTGGTACACGATGGGGTCTGGGATGGCTGTTCAAAATATCTTGAATAACCAACAATGAATCATTCAGTGGTATATTGGTATACAGGGACTCCACGTCCAGAGTACAAAGTACGCTGGACGTGGAGTCAAAGGGGCGCTCCTCTATCAAGTTGATCATATGCATACTATCACGTATGTAACATTGGGTAGCAGGAACAAAATCCCTAATTAAAAAATCCACAAAAAGACCAAGAGGTTCCAAAACTGACCCACAGCCTGACACAATGGGCCTGCCAGGTGGGTGTTCAGTGTTCTTATGCACCTTCGGTAGTGTGTAAATAACCGGGGTGCGAGGAGATCTGGCATTGAGAAAAAGATGTTCTTTTTTGCTGAGAAAGCCAAAATCTAGGCCTTCCTTGGTGACCAACTGTGTCAGGTTTTGTATCTCAATAATCGGATTTTTTGGAAGTTTAACATAGTGTGCCGGATTATTCAGTTGACGGAGAATTTCTGTTTTATATGTGTCAAGGCTTTGCAAAACAATTCCTCCGCCTTTATCTGCAGACTTTATAATAAGGTCAGAGTTTGATTTAAGGCTAAGTAACGCACTTTTCTCATCCAACGATATGTTATAAGAGATGAAGGAATGGCGTTTCTCCAGAATGGAGAGGTCCTGTAGGACGAGTTTTTCAAATGTTAAAATTTCAGGAGGCACCATGCTGCCAGCCGGTGAGAAAGTGGAGGGTGGTCGGAATGGAGTATTCGAGACTGGTGCAGGCTTAGGATGGAGTAGAAAAAAGGCATGTAATCTCAGTTTTCTGAAGAACCGTAGTAGCTCAGTTTGGACATCCAAATAATTCGGACGTACAGTCGGGACAAAGGAAAGGCCCTTGCTGAGTAGCGACAATTCATTGTTGGAAAGAGAATGATGTGTGAGGTTGAAAATGGGTACAAAGTTAGAATTAGCTAAATCATTGGGGGTAGGTAGTAGAAGTGTAGAGCTCTGGGTCTACCATTGGTAATGCTGGCGTCTGGTGCTGCGTTCGCCTGATAGGTAAGGGCCCCGTTGTATTGGTTGGGTTTCCCTCTCTTGGGAGGATCTGCTTGGCCTCGGGATAAAAAAGGAGGTCTGTTAGAGGGGCCAGGTGCTCCACCTTGGTCAGAGCTATCAGATGACTCAGCTGAAGTATCGGAAAAGCCAACCAATGTCTGGCGTTTGTTGTAGCGTCCCCAAGGTCTTTGATTGTAATTCTGAGGACCGCTATATGTCCTGTTAGTGTAACAATCTTTGGCTAAATATGGGTACGCCCTTTCTTGTGAAAAGTTTTTGATATCTTTTCTTACTTTTGTTGTTTTTTTGTTCAGCTCAATTCTGTGGAAATCGCCTATAGTTTTAGCTATATCGTCCAGTAGTTTTTTGCAGTCAGGTACAGGACACTTGTCATTAATTTGCTTTTCTATATCTTGAATTTCCAATTCTAACTTTTTAAGTTCTTCTGAGGCAATATCAATGCCTAATGCCATCCACTGCCTAGAGCAACCAGTACTTATATAACTGAACCCTGTGATGTACTTGGGGTTATCAGTGAAAACACCCGGTATGTTACGGACTTGTAATTCGAGGGGAATAATGTTAGCCTTAAGATATTGAGTAAGAAGAAGTATCATCAATTCCAGTCTAACAGCTTTTTTCTTAATTTTTTCTAGTTGGTCGCCCAAGGGAACATTAAGTGTACTAGGACTTTCTGGGTTGTCTGTGAGTAAGGACGGGCCTTCTAAGAGTTTTTTTTAAATACTCCTCATTGTATAGGGGCGTGTGGTCAGACATGCCCAAAGAGTGAAAGAAAGAAAGGAAAAATTATTGGAAAATAGGAGTGAAAAGACAGACAAGGGAGGGTAACCCACTTCAAGAGAGGGTAGGGGTGCGAACCCTTGCAACCAAGTGTTTGCGCTGCATATTATTTAAACAAAACAAGGGAACCCAGGGCGCAATATGCTAAGGACCTTGGGTAGGTACTTAATTTTTAAAGACAGTGGTCCTTAGGCAAGAAGAAGATTTTAGGAGAATGAATATAGACCAAATGGAACTATATTTTTGTAAGAAATGTCGAGCCGGACAGTTTAATATCTTAATAGAAACAATCATGAAACTATAAAACACAGAGTGTGATAGAAGCAGGACACCAGCCGATGTCCGACTAACACACTGGGGGAACAAAAACAAGGGGAAAAAGTAGTAGGCAATATCAGGTCATCTGGATATCGTAAATCATAAAACAGATAATCCACAGTATACACATATGCATGTAAGATTAGTGTCAGCTATGCATTTACTGCATCTCAGGTCGACGACGTTTCAAACCTTAAACAATATCGGTTCATCCTCAGGACAAAGAATAATTGCCTAAAGAATTAACATTCACAATTGTCCCCACTATGTGGAAATCAATATGCCATACAATAACAAGAAAAATAAGGAGAAAAAGGAGACATAAAAGATTAAACACGTCAGTAAATCAGGCCCTTATTGCAACAATTTCTGTAGCCATTTGAGGCATAGTTTTCCTACTGTATGTTGTTATTATCCCTGGATGTTGTCTCTGGGAATATCTTGGGTCTGGCCCGTTCTGTTTGAACCCCTGTGTTTTGTTCAGAAATCTATCTTGACAGTTATCTGTGGGCCAGATAAACCATTTTCTCCAATCAGGATTAGTTCTGTTTTGGTGTAAAATATGGGATACGTCTATCTCCACATCTGTAGTGCTATTGCTATCAGGTATGGGCTTTGGTATAAACAGTTTGTTTAAGTCCTTTATCCTGGCTAGGCCAAGACAGGTTGTTTGTTGAATGGTGTCATTCAGGAACATTATTTGTTCTGGGATCATGCAGGCTCTGAATAATGATTCTAAACTTTGTACTTGCCAGTCTTTTGTACCCCAGACAGTTTTTTTCTCAATGTTGTTTTTCCAAAATTCAAAACCAAATGTAGACAATTGTTCATAAAATTTTGCAGAATAAATCATTTTAGTATTTGTAAACATGTTTTTCATTCCTATGTTATTCATAATTTTAAAATAAAACGTTTCTGAATCAGTGTTATTAAACCCTGAGAAGTATGGGAATTTCTCATAAAATGTTTTTGAGCTGCCTTTTGGCGGTTTTGGACAATGTTCCCATAGATTATAAGTAAAAATATTTCTAGGATTAGCAGATTTGTGCAAATAGTGGTGCCCATAATGATTAAAGCAATACATTTCTTCACAATCTGATGAACCTTCTAAATAATCATGTTCTGTAAATTTTGCTGACATTTCTAAATCTGACATCATATTATTAATAGTTTCAAAGTCCCAATCATCAGAGAAAGTACTCACTGATACAAAGTCACCTAAAGAAACCCTTGAACTGATGTGGATATTTTAAGAGTTCAACTGGGCCATAGATGTCGTAATCAGTAGCGTCCCATGCTACACCACCAAGTATAGGAATGGCTGTGATGTTTACTGATGACAGTTCTCTCTTTTCAATGTGAGAAGATCTGTGAGGCTTCAGAACCAAGTTGATTTTCTGACTTGCTGTGTCCATTGTACTGCATTTTCCATCAATCATTCTTCTCAAGCTTAAAACCAAAATGAGCCAGAGCAGGAGGAAAAGTACACCTAACACAATCCACAATTCAATCCATGGTGAAATCAGATATGTTTCTCCAAGTTGATGAAAGAGTTCTGTTATTTTTTCTTTGAAAGTTTTATTTGCTGGCTTTTCTTCATGTTCACTTAGATCTTCAGAAAAGTCATCGAAATTGATGAAGTAGCCAGATGCAGTTCTGTCAATTGTTGGAATTGCTTCAGGATTTTCATTAATCTTTGGATTTGTATGGTCAGAGGCTACATCATTGTAGACAGGTATTTCTTGACAAACTGTTGCAATTTGGGTTTCAAGAGGCACAAGTTCCATGGCTTTGTTGCATAGTCCTTCTTTATTCACTGCAGGTTTATCAAATGTGATTAGTCTCTCAGTTTGAACCTCTTGAATTGTAGCAAGGTTTGGTCTTCTGCTACATCTTGGGAGTCCACTGGGCCTACTACTTATTATTGGCCACATGATTGTTGTTTTACCAGGTTGATTGATACAACTCTGTTCTCCTTTTTACCAGCAATGGGCGGTAGTACTACTGATCTTGTTCCACTGATTGCTAAGACAGGTACTGCTTTCCTTCTTCACCACGATCTTCTCTCTGACCAGATCCCCAATCTTTGGAATCCAGACAGGTCTTGCTGGGACAGGTGGTTTTTCTTCAGTGGCCATTGGCTTTAGCTTTGTGTTACTTAGACTTCTTCTTGTCTCATTTAAGTCCTGTAAAACAGCCAAACGATCTTTGATATCAAAGGTTTTTTGTTCCACCACTGAAGTATGACTATCGAGGTCTTCGATTATCATTCTTGTACCAAACAAAAGTTCATACGGAGTGATTCCACCCAGAGAATGTCTTGGCAGATTATTAAGACTATGTTGGACACTTATTAGATGTTTGACCCACCCATCACCCGAACCTAATACCCTCGCTGTTATAGATTGCTTTATGTCACGTTTTTTTCTCTCCACTACAGCATTTCCCTCAGGATGGAATGGACTAGAGTACCGCAATGCAATGCCCAAGCTGGCCATGGCCTCCTTGTAAGCTCGAGAGCTAAACGCAGGACCCTGGTCAGAATTTAGCATGCCAATTGCGTATGTGCCGATAAAGACTCGCAAATCTTTTATAACAGTTCAGGCGTCAGCCGAGCGCTGGGGCCACATCCAAATGAATTTCGTCCTAATATTTATGGGATCGCATTCGTCCGGTCGGACGCCTGGATGTAGATAGTCTAATGCCGTCTAATAGAGGTGTCTGGGCTGGTCTTACTGTGCTATTGTCAGTTACCTTGTTCAGTTCATAACTGCGATCTCTATTACAGTCCTGACAATCCATTGCAAAGTTATAAATTTGCACGCTCATTCCCGGCCACCAGTACTTCGATTGTAATTCTGTTAGAGATTTTAAGATTCCTTGATGTCTCAGACCCTCTCCCATATGTGCTTCTTGAACCAAGTAAGCCCTCCGGTTCCTGTTTGGAATTACTCTGTCCCCCACTCCAGGGATTTGAGCAAAAGGAACGGAGTTTGCATCAATTATGTATGTATTTGCGAGTGGATAATTTAGAGGTAACGCCGCATAGTTGCCTTTCATTGAGGCTTTTACTGCTAGTTGCGTTTCACCGTCTATTCTTTTTTTAGAACGCTTAATTATAGCTACGGAAGCCGTGTGGACAGCTGCCTATGCGGCTTTGTCAGCCAATTAATTCCCTGCAACGCGAACGCCATCACGTTGATGACTCAGTGTATGTATCACGTGAGTCTTTTGTAGTTCTTTCTGTAAAAGAACTACTTGTTCCCAAAGCATTTTATGCTTGATTGTGCCACCTTTTGCATCTTTGAAACCGTTTTGAACCCAGTTCTGCAAGTATTCATTGTAAGACTGGACGGAGTAATACGAATCACACACTATTAATGTGGGGAATTCGCGATCGGCATTTTCAAGCGCCATCTTAAAAGCCTGGAGTTCAGCTCGCTGAGATGTACAGTCACCGAGTGATTGAGTTTTAGTGACCAGGGGTCTGAATTTTCCTTCGTGCCACGACCTTTAACAATCACACACGCAGCACTATATGCTTGTCTACCCCCAACTGCGGGATGTGCTGAACCGTCTGTATATATTATACAGCCGTAATGTTCCAGAGGCAGGATTTCAGTCGGCAGAGGACATTCATATTCGTATTGGAGAAACTCTTGCGATTTTAAGTTAGGATCAAATTTGTATACTACGTCTGATGCAGCAAGAGAATTAACCCATTGTATCCATCTCGGATGTAAAGCTTTAGCATTCGGAATGCTGGCTCTTGTTACTGCCTCTAGGGCAGGTACCGGTGTAACGATTATTATACGTTTACCTTGTGCTAGGGCTCTTTCTTTTGCTACAGCAGTTTGGACCGCAGTCAGAATTTTTTCAGTAGAACTGAATTTTATTTCAGCTTGTGTGTACAAGTGTGATTTGTAAGCTATTGGTACCGTTTCTCCCTCATTAAAGGTCAGGTACGTAAATCCGCATCTTCCTGGGATGACTCTGATTACAAGGTTGCGTTCGTTTGTGCGTGTTTGCAGTTTTGTTTTAGTTAACATGTCTGTTTGTATTGATCGTAAAATTTCTGTGTGTTTCTGTGTCCAATTAATTGGTTTGAAATCAGGTTTTATTAATTCGTAGAGAGGTTTAACCCTCTCTGCGTAGTTTAGAATGTAAGTTCTTCCGAAATTCACGAAACCTAGAATTGATTGTAAGTTTTGCAGCATTTTTGGAGCTTGGAGTACTGCACACTTCTCTAAGAAGTTGTCTGCTAGGCTTTTGCCTTCACTTGATAACTCATATCCTAAAAATAGGACAGTGAGGTGGGCAATGCTTGATTTTTTAAAGTTGAATTTGTACCCTTCAGATGCGAACCAAAGTATAATGGTGTTCACTCTTTTCAAGTGTGACTCCAGGTTATCGTCTGTTAGATAGATGTCATCGACATAAGATAATGCCTCATCATCATACATTTGTAGTAACTGTTACCCTGGCTGAAAATAATCCTGGGCTGTTCTTGAATCCCTGGGGGAGACGACAAAATTGCAACTGGGCCCCATACTGGAGAAAGCGGTCATATACCTGCTTTCTGGTGCAATGTTTTGACAGAAGAAACCATTTGGAATATCTAATGTCCTTTTATATTTTTTGCGCACAATGTTATTCATTAGTGCTGCACTGTGTGAATTTTGTACTGCTAATGTTTTGCAACAAGAGTTTAGGTGTCTGTAGTCCAATACTAGACGATATGAATTGTCTGGTTTGGAGACAGGAAACAAAGGATTGTTCATTTGTGAGGTGCATGTTTAAATCACCCCCTGGTATTCAAGTTGATCTAAGATCTCCCCGACTTGTTTTTTAGCTTCTTGCTTAACAGGATACTGCCTCTGTGCAGTAGGTTGATTTTTTAACTGAATTCTATGGTGAGGAGAATCCTCATCCCATCCTACATTATTTTTATATAATGCAGGGGCTTGGGCCACTGCCCATTTTCTAGCATATGTGTATTTTTTATGAATTGGAATGTGATTTGAGAAGGCATGCATAATCATTTCTTCACCATGTGGGCTCTCCCTGACAAACTCTGGTGGCCAGTCTTTCTCTGCTAGAAGGATATCATAGCCTTTAGATAGATTCTCCCAAAAGAGACCTCTTATTTTCCTAGTTTTGTCCCCTTCTATACGTAATGTTATTTCATATAATTTATGGGGTACACTAACTCTGGTGTCTGCAGTTTCCACCTCAATGTATTCATTTGTGTCCACTGTCTCCAGATCAGGTCATCAGGATCTTGCGAGCTATGGTCACTTCTGCTGCGCTGTCTAGCATTGTCTCGGCCCACTCTCCGTTCTTGAGTTGTGTCCTCAGGATCGTCGGCATGTTTTATTTTAATACTAGCTACCGTCTTTTTGGGAAATTGTAATTTTTTACTTTGATGAGCAGGTTCCTTGTCTTTGGACTTGACGCGTTCTTTTTTATGTTCTGACCGTCCTCTTCTTTCCGATTTCTGTGAGGAAATCTGAAAAGATCGAGAGGGACGTGTATCATTATCTTGCTATCTGTCAGGTTTTCTTAGTTTGTCCCTATTTCTAAGGTTGTATCTTTTTTCAGAGGGCTCCCGTTGTGGAGACCTGTCCCCCCGTTCTGGAGATCTATCTCTCTGTTGGGGAGACCTTCCTCTGGACTGAAACTGTTTTTCTCTCGGAGTGGTTTGTTTATTACCCTCCCACTTCTTTTTTGGAGTAATGAGATTATTCTTAATAAAAGTTTTTTCAGGATTTTCAGTTAGTTGTGGTTTTAGTGGTTTCCGCACCCAAACTATCTCTACCTAATTCTTCATAGCACTTTTAAATTATTCTGGCAAGTTCAAAAGGTTGGTCTGTTATTTCTGTTTCTTTTAATTTTTGGTGGATCGCCACAGATGCGGCTTCTCCTTTTATGTTGGCTAGTAGTATAGCCGAGACTTGCTTAAAGTCTTTCAGTAATTTCATACCTAGATTTAAAGCAGGCTCTGGACCATATTCATTTTGAATCTGTCTTAGTACGTCTGGTATAACCGCCATAGACGGAACACCATGTGTTTTTGTGTATATTGAAGCAAAGACTGTTCCCCAAGTGTCACAGTCCTCCACATGTGGTGCGATCCCCATTGGTAAACAGATTGTCAGAATTCTGTGTTTTTCATGAGGTGTACTATCAGGGAATACTGCCTCTATTTCAGTAATCTTTTGAGCTAACCAGAACGGAATTTGTTCCCGTTTTGCGGGTAATTTGCCAATGAATGATTGTATAGTCTGTGGTGTAATTTTATTTGTGTTCCCCTGGTGAGGGGTGTGCTGTGGAATTTTAATTACTGGTTGGACTGTTAAAGTCCGCATGACATATTGGACCAATTGTCTATGTATTTTAATTAATTGTTTTAGCTGAACTAAAAGTTCTCTGCCTGACATTTCTTCAATGTTAGGATGTGGTGTATAGCTGGCTAGAGCCGGCCATGTGGCTCCTGGTCTACCTAGTGGACCGAGCCTGGTAATGTGATTTTGATGTTTTAGGGCGCCATTAAACCAGAGCTGATGCTCCTGGTAAGTTAGTGGAATTCAACGTCCTCGAAAGGAACGTATTCCACTGGAGGTTCCTCTGCTTTGTAGTAGTGGAACTCGTGTGTCACAGCATTTGCTGCTGGAAAAGTTATCCATGAATAGAATACCTCTGTCTGCCGATCTTCACGTGCCTCTACCACAAATATGACTGTACCACCTCTTGATGATACTCCATTATTTATAAGTTTGTAAGTTACACTTATATTTATCGGGATGATTATTGCATCCGGGTCATTTTGCTGGAGAGCTGTGTCATTTAAGACTGCTTGAGCTTCTATTCTAGCTCTTTCCCTTTCCTCATCACTTTCCGTCATTTTTGCTGACAGAAAGATTGCAGAGCAAATTTCAAGGAAACAAAGATTAGGTGCACAATATTTTGGAACACTGTATCCTTCAACGTTGACTAAACCAAAAACTAATACATAGGATTCTCCTCCTACTAAGTTTTGGCGGATATTAACCTTTCACCCACTCCAGACGTCTATTGGAGTTTTTACGGGAAAAAGGGGTCTGTGTGAAAAGCACGACTGAGTTACTCTAGTATCTAGCGTTAAATAATCGCCTTACCAAACGTTGGGCGCCATGTAGTAGGGTTCCTATATTCCCAATAGGCTCTGCGCATTGGAATAACAGAAACGATAGTTTAGACGTAGGACTTAGGTCGACTAGGTCTCTATTGAATATGTTAGACTTAATTGTGAATGCCAGCTAGCTCAGAGTTCACTAGAAACTTTCTCGAATTCACAAGAAGGGATTAGTTTCTGACAACCGCATAAACATGACAACTTTGCTCCCCCAAGAATAAGGAGTATATGTCCAGAGTCGCGGAAACAATAGATAGCTATTTTACTCAGTCAATCGTGCATGCTTAGTTTCACCAGAAGAGCAGAGAAACAGAGAGAAGGGCGTTTTCAATAAAAGAGGTTATTTATTGAGCAGACTTCTTTCTCATGCAAGAGAAGTGAATTGCTATAATCGCAATACTTGTCATAAAGTAAAGTGCGTACAGTAAAAAGAGTATTGTGAAATAATACTGTAAAAGCATTTATATGGTTTTTAAGCCATAAGATACTTAAAATGGATAAAATACATACAATGATAAAATAATGACTAAACGTACTCAACTGGTGCCTCTAAGATACGCCTACCCCGGTGTACCTAACCTAAGCCTAGTACATGGGAAGGAGTAAGTGAGCTGTAGTTTGAGTTAAAATAGTTTCTGCCAAGAATCTAAATAAAAAATTCTCTAAGGGTCTAATCAGCTCTGTACCCTGGTTATAGAATGAAGGAGGTCTTGTATCTCTCTATCAGGACTCGATCTCCCAGCAAGGGTGGCAGGGAAACACTGGAGCTGGATTTCTCGGCAGGAGAAAAGACAGCGTCTCTCTCAGTGCGTCAGCGGGAGGGTCGGCTTCCTTCGGCACTTGCTACAGCAGGGTGTCTGGCAAGTAGATAGTCGATCTGCTCCAAACCACCTTTTGTGTTTTGCTAGGGCAGATGCTGGTATATTTATACCTGGAAGATGCCGAGTTTGACGTAAGGTTGGACATAAGACGTCACTAAGAACTCGCAGTTCTTTCAGGACTCCGGGAGTTCTAGGACAAATCAGTACAGAAGCAGGGGGGAATTCCCGGGCTGCTGGAGGCTTGGTTTATCTAAGAACGCGTTGTGCTTTCTAGGAGTCTATGGGAGTAGCCTTGCCGTATTTGGACTGCATTGCTATGTCTTAATATGGGTACGATTCTTATGCCTATATAACGATATGATTTGATATAACCACATAAGGGCATAAATCGGAAATATTAACTAGAGTTCTAGATACGTCTACAACAAACCTAGCAGTCACTCCTATGGCAGGCCTTATCTATCCTGAAGGCAGAGTGCTTGGTTTTGTGTGAGAGGGTGCCCATACATGAGCTGGGCCCCTCTGCAGCTTTCGGAACCTTCTCTCTGAGGCTGTTCTATGATGCAGCCAGACCATATACTCTTAAGTGCATTATGACCTTGCAGTAAATGCTAACTTTTGAATGGTGCAAAAACAAGGTCAAGGAGGGGGTCTAAAGTCCATCTCCCTTTTAGCTAGCGAGGTAGCTCCACCGGGAATCAGACAAAAGTAGCTAGGTCTCAGCTGTCTAGGGAAGTCAGCAGCGTAAGGTCCTGATGGGTGGGCAGGCGGGGAAGAAAACGAGATAAATGTCCATCAGCAGCGGGGAAGAAAAAGAGACAAATGTCCGTGATCCGGCTGGGTAGGTGACGGCCATAGCGGTGTGCCAGGGCCAGTCTCCCCTATAGCTGTCTGTGCAGCTCCACCGGGAAGCGGCCATGTTTGCGTTTAGGGCTCCGTCAGAGAAGAGTGAGGATCAGGAGGGGATCAGAAGGCTAGAAACCAAAAACAGGTGGTAGGCGCTGGCGAGGATGGTGAGGTAGGAGGAGGAGTGTGGTTTTTGTAGCCATCTTAGATTCGGGCACGTTGAGTCTATTAGTCTCCATGGCTCAGTGGCTAGTTCTAGTTGCCACCAGTTCTAAAGTTGGTTGAAAAACACAGTGCCAAAAATCCTGGAAGAAACATCAGAACCCTGATCTCAGAGAGGCGGCTGGAGGGGGGCCAGTGTAGCATTCTCAGGCAGCAGCGGTGAGCTGGGATTACAAAACGCTTCTGTGAGGCGCTGGGTGTGTGCTGTTCTATGTTCGGCCGGTGAGGACCAGCAGCACTGGAAACCCAGCTCTGAGACCCTTGGAATGGGTGGATCGGCAGCCATGCACCGGGCCGCAGGTGATAGCATGGGGAGCAGCAGCGTGTCAAGCAGCCTTTAAAGGGGTGTTCGTCGTGCAATGGAGCAGTGCACAGCCATTGTCCGTGTACTTCCACAATTCGTCCGGATGCTAGGGAAACCGGCGGGAAAATTTGCGGGCCTCTCCCTTGTCGCACCCATACCTCTCAATTGGTGCAGGCAGGCGAGTTCAGGGGGCAGTAAAATGAAGTCTGTGTTGTAGCAAATTACAGACCGCTGTATTGCCTATCGATTTTGCCGACAAGTAAATCACGGGCGCCATCTTAAGGTCTCATATAAAGATCATTGTGTTGATGAGGTCTGATTCGTGGGAAAACTTCCTTAAAGCTTGCACACACAGCTTTCAGAACAGTAGTTGTCAAAATCGCCAGTTGTTAACACCTCAGCTCCCCAGGAGCAGGAACAACGTTTCCCGTACACTTCAGACGGCCGCCATCTTAGGGTCTGGCCACTTTAATGAAAGATCCCCGCAAAGCAAACATCCTTTAGTATGTCAATAGAGGCAAGTGTACCTTGACAGAGGTTCAGACTGCTGAAATGCTCATAAGCCCGGTGCACTGGAGAGAAATCTAGTTTGTCTCTGTGCCTTCTATGTCGGGAGTAGTGGTATTTAACATCATCCCCCATTTTGATCTGGCAAAGCCGTCCCTCCCATTTGAAAATAATCTGGAACGGATGACCCCAGGAGTAGGAGATGTCTTTGGAGTGCAGAAACGTTGTGACGGGAGGGAATTCCCGCCGCTTCTGCAAGGTAGAGGCCGCCAGATCTTGGAACAGAAGAGGCCTGAAGGAACGAAAGTCTATAGGGTGTTTGGCCCGCGCCTCTCGTAGAATTTGTTCTGTAAGTTGGAAGTCGTGCACGCATGTCAGGATTTCAGGAGGGGGGCAGTCGCCGATCTCTTGGCCCCACACGGTGGATCGGTCCCGTTTGATTCGTTGTTCCGCGGAGTCCCCTAAGATATGATGAAACAGTCCCACAACAAAGGCCTCGATGTCTTGCCCCTCCGATCCCTATGGAAACACCCAAATTCTAATGTTGTTCCAGCGGGAACGGTTCTCAAGGTCCTCTGCATGGTCTTGGAGATCCCAGTGCTGGTCCTGGAAACGCAGGACCTCTTGCTGAAGCTGTGCCACTTCTTCGTCTCATGCGGTTGTTTGTGTATGCAGCTCATCGACTCTCTCTCTCACCAAATCTATGTCTCTGCGCATCTCCCGAATCTCAGTGGTCAGGTCCTTCTTCATGGTATGTAATTCTCTTGTGAGGGCCGCAAAGAGAGATTCAAGGACCCCACGCATGACCGGCCCCTCTGGATAGTCATCACCATGTCCTGCCGGGGGGCCCACTCTGCGCCGTTGGTGCTTTGACCCCTCCAGCTCCAGCCTTGATTAGAAGGTCCCTCACCATCCGATCTTTCCTGGACTTGGTGGTGGCCCTCGGGAAGCGGATAGCTCTCGTTTACTTGCGATGAGGAAGCAACGCTATATATGATAAGAGAATTCAGAGCACTAGGGCCTAGGTAGTCTCCTCTCCAGTTTATTCCGACCATCACCACTGCCAGCTGTGCTCCCAGGTGTCAGTGCCGCGGCATACTGGGACCAGCACGCGGATCGGCCGGCCTGTATCCTCCTCTAAGCCACTCCGCAGCTCTGCCGTGTCAATCCCCCTCTGGACGCTCACCAGAAGCCGCAAGAGTCACCTCCGCAGAGTCCTCCTTGAGCTCCAGGCCCCGCAGTTGGAGCTATAGCACTGGTTACGGCGATCAGCTCCGAACCTCCACCTCGCTGCTTCCTCTTCTGAGGGGGGTCTCATGCTCCTCCTGTCGTTGCTGGTCAAGGGCCGCGTGCCCGCATGGGTCACGGTGCACTGCCCTGCTGGGCGATCAGCAGAGACACCCCCACTGGCCAGAGGGGAGAGGGTATCCTCTGGGGAATCAGGCACGCAGAATGGGCTCAGCCACCGCAGGGTTGCTGTCGGGTGCGCATGGGGCTGAATCCAGGTCTACCCGGCCCCTGCACCACCCAAGCGCTACAAGGGGGTAAAGGACACAACATACCGAAGACTATCCGGGCAAGCAGCTGCCAGGCACAGGCTCACCCGCTGATGGTGCAAACTCCACCAGCTGCCCCCGGAGGAGGGCCATGCTACTTCTGTACTCTGCACCGGGGCTGCCGCTCAGATGCCCCCGCGATGCCAGCCACCAGCATGGTCACAGCGTCTCTTCTCCGGGCCAAACACCGCCGTCGTGGTCCTCCCAGGGGGGCCTCCACTGAGCTCATTCTCACTGCGCACAGCTACCCAAGTGTACTCCTCACCTCGGCCGCAGATTAGGCCGTGGACCGCTCAGCTCCAATCAGAGCGTTTATCGGCGAGGTGAAGTTCTGGTGCCGCACCGCTCTCAGGGTCCAACCACTGTGGATACGCACTGGACCGGAGTGAGGTCCCGGGCACCTTCAAGGGATCCGCTGCGGCTGCTTTAAGGCATGGGCCCAGGCCAGGGGTGGAAGCGGCGGGGAGGCACATCCTACACAGTTGCCATATTGGCTACGCCCCAAAATAGTAATTTTTTACCCTTACACTATCCAACACTTACCCCACTGTTGCACTCCCTGGAGTGCGAATAGTAATTTTTACTCCTACACTATCCAACACTTACCCTACTGTTGCACTCACTAGAGTTGGAACAGTACTTTTTACCCATACACTATCCAACATTTACACTACTGTTGCCCTAAAAGTATTATGCGTTTTAATGTTATGCGTTGTAATAGTTATGTGTTGTGATGAAATGCATTGTGAGTGTAGTTTCTAAAAATGCGTTGTGATGGCATGCGTTGTAAAATCATGCTTTGTAAAGGATGTTGCGATGTAAAAACCACATTGTAAAGGCATGCGTTGTAAAAGATTGCATTCTAACGTGTACTATTCGTTCATACATGCAGAGAGACAACACTGTCACTACAATACATGGCAGTCCTGTCATAGTGCCCCTATTCAAAGTATTTTGTTCAAATCATAGTATCTAGTTCAATGGCCATTATGCTTAAAGTCAATTGAGCTGGGTATGAGGGTGTCTGGTAACAATAATAGAGTCACTTAGCCCCCAGTAGCTCACAATTATTTTCACTGATCAGAAGTAGCCCTCACTGCAGAAAGGGTTGGAGACCCCTGGGTTAGACATTATCATGGTCCTGCTCACATAGGGAAGGACGCCATGATGCGCTTGTTAGGCAGACATGGTTTAACCCCAGGTTTACGTTGATGGCTGAAAGATTGTTACAGATGTGTTGTGTGTCAACAGATAAATATAGGGAAGAACATTTCAGTAACATTGAGTCACATAGGGAAATAAGGAGGTCCATTCAATAAGACGCAGTTGGACTTTATTGGGATGCCCGTGTACAATGGTCTGAGGTATGTCATGTTGACTGTGCGCATTTTCACGTTGGGTTGAAGCTTACCCGACCAGAAGAAACTACAGTCTCACAGTAGAAAAGTTGTTGTTGAAGGAGTTAATACCTAGGTTTGGGTCAGAGACTACATTGCAGGTATTATCCTGACTCTTCAGTACTTGGGGAACAGGTGAATGGCAAGCTGAAATCCGGACTAGCCACCGTGTGTGCTTCAACATCTTTGAAATGGCCTGATGCTTTGCTCCTTGTGTTGATGAGTCATTACAGTGTTCCTGATAGGACAGGATTGTCTCCTCATGAGATAATTATGGGCACAGAAATGAGATTACCAGCTGTGTCTGCAAATGCTCTTGTGAACATTACAGATTACATGATTCTTGATCACTGCAAATGACTGGCTGCTTGGGTGCATTCTGTGTCTCATCAGGTTGGTGCTGCCACATCAGGAGCAGTGCCATGATCCGGGGATGCTAGGAGGCAAGATGGCCGCTGCATCGCTGTGCTGAGAGGTCGCATATTTCCTCTCTCCCACAATGAATTAACATATTGAGAGAAAACGCCGTGCTACCCATGAAGGAGATTTCTTTTAATGGAGATCGGACTCAGTTGGATTAAAAGAGTATCCCCTAAGAAGCAGGCATTGCGGATTGGACAGGCTTGGGTCCGTATAAGGGAAGCAATATTGAAACTTTTAATCAAGCATCACCATATGGCTCCTAAACCACCCACCCGCATGGTTAATCTGGAGAAGGGAAGCGAGAGGGGTAAGAAACTACCTGATACCCCTGCGACATTGAAGATAGGAGCAGCTGGTAATTCAAAGGCGGAGACCTTTGCAGGAAAGAATACTGGCGCGATAAGAAAGATAATCCCCCCCCCCGGCGGAGAAAGCGAAGAAGGGAGAATTGCGGAAACAAAGCGTGAATCCCAAACCAAACAATGCAGGCGAAAGCCGATGTGCGAACAAAAGCAACTTATCGAAAGGAGACGAGCAAAAGTCTCGTGAAACGGGAATGCGCCAACCTACCATGACGGAGATCCTGTCAGTGAAACTCCCCGAAGCAGTAATAGCAGAGATGCCGGATTCCCTCCGCGAAACAGACGCTGTCACTCTGGTTGCTGGAAACGTCCTCGAGGACGCTGGCGGAGAAGACGCTGTGAGGGCGGTTGCCAGGCAACGGGCTGAGCCGGCGCGGAGAGCAAGTCAGTGTATTGCAGCAGCGCAGGCTGACGGAGCACACGCTGGAGCAGAGCAGCTGGCTAGAGATGAAGGTAAAGGGGAGAGCGAGGGGGAGCTCGGCATTGGAGGCATTGGAGAGGGGAATACAGGCACAATTGGAGGCACTACAGCGGATATGCTTGGCGCTCTAATGCAAGTAGAAAAGGAGATAAATGATTAAAAAAAAAAGACTGGCTCATGGGGCAGCCGAGAAAGCTTAGTAGGACAAAACCTTCTAGGAGAAGGAAATAGCACCAAACATCCCCAGGGGCGGGGAGACTGCACTTCCCTAGAGGGGGAAGGCGAGTTTTATTCAGTAAATGAAGATTCAGATTCAATATCATCGCCAGAATCTAACACAGAGGAGGATGAGGGCACCGAATCAGGTATAAGTACGTCTGGCAAAGAGTCTACAATGAGGAAGAAGCATGCCAAAGTAGAGAAACGACTCCTATGGGACTACTCAGCGACCTCACAAGTATACCAGGAGGAGGACGCACATGCAAGCATGGCAGAGGGAGCAAAGGCTGGCAATACCCCCTCCCAACGTGACCCTTTCCATACTCTACTTGTGACTCTCAAACAGATGCAAAGCGAAGCAAGAGCAGAGAGTCGCAGAGCGAGGCAGGCGTCAAAGAAAATTCAGACCAGCCTAAGGAAGGTCAATAAATTATATGATGAACTAGTGGACCGGGTAACAGAGGTTGAGGAGCGCACAGGCAAGCTGGAAGATGATGTTGGGAGATGGCAGTCATTTAAGTCGGAGCAGGAGAAAATGGCAGAGGACATGCGTTGGAAGATGGAGGACTTCGAAAATAGACAGAGGAGGAACAATGTCCGTTTGCTGGGTGTGGCGGAAGGGTCAGAAGGGCAGGATGTCAGACAGTTCGTGATAAATCTCTTGAGGGGCGCATTTCCAGAATCCCAGTGGCAGTGGGAAACAGAAATACAGAGGGCGCATAGGTTCCCATTCACAGTAAGGAAAATGGGGGGTACAGGAGGAGCAGGAAGAGACGGGCAGAAAAACCACCCGAGGGCAATACTAGTGTACATTGGAAACTTCTTGCTCAGAGAGGAGATTTTGAGTAAAGCAAGGCCAGAGAATAGGAGGACCTTTGAGGTCAACACCTTTTTTGCCAGGCCCGACTTCTGTCATTTCACTGTAGAGAGGAGGTGGAAGCTAAGGCAAATGATTGCACCCTTTCAGGCTCTTGGTATGGAGGCGTATCTACTCTATCCTGCCAGACTTAAAGTAATTGTGAGAGGGAAAACCTGGATGTTCACCTCTGAGATCAAAGCAGAGCTCTTTTTTAGAAGAGATGAGGAAGCAGAAAGGGGGGTAAGAGGTACAGGCACGCATAATGAATCCGGTTAGGAGATAGAGGGATCTATGGGTGGCACGGCAAGGTAACCGATTGGGGGAGGGAAGCGATTTGCACAACATAAGGCGGGCACACATAGGTCAACTGACCTATTTGCCTGTAAAGGGGAGGGGTAGAGCAGGGGTGGAGAGGGAGGAAGGGGGGGAGTGTGGGGGGGGTTGGAATGGCAATAGTTTCTTTATGATTTTGCACATTGTTATGTTTTTGAGAGTCACTGAAAGTATACAGTTTGGTTTGTTGATGATAAATAATGCTCATCATGTGTGGTATTTACCAATGTTAATACAATGGCATGTAGGATAGCATCAATTAATGTATGTGGCTTAAATGACCCAAATAAGAGGTTGAGAGTGGCTGCGTATTTAAAAACTTTACGGTTGGACTTGATATGTTTGCAAGAAACCCATATAGAGCTAAGTAGGATAAATCTTTTGGAGCAACTGGGGTTCAGGCTAATGGCTAGCTCCAAAGAAGAAACTAGGACTAGAGGCGTAGCAATTTTGGGTAGACAAAGGGATGTGGTAGTAGGGAAGAAGAAGGAAGATAAATGGGGAAGATGGGCTATCGCAGAAATATGCTTCAGGGGTCAGAAATTAACATTAGTTACAATCTATGGATCTACCGAAGATGACCCAGAGGTATTTCAGTTTCTTGATGCGGAGCTGCCCCAGTGGCCTGAACCCATAGTCTGCTGTGGAGATTTTAATATTCATGACCTAGAGAGCTCATTCACACGAACAGATGCAGTTTATGGAGGGAGGAAAAGGAAAGTGTTTAGGGCTCTGGCAGATATGGTTTTGCATAATGCCCTGATTGACCCTTGGGTAAAACAACATCCTCACCTTGATGGAAGCACCTTCTTCTCTGCCCCACATAAAGTATTAGTTAGGCTTGACTACTTCCTGATAACTAGCTGCTTATTATCTGTGACACAAGTGGAGAAGCTTCCCAGGGTGATTTCAGATCACAGTCCAGTGATTCTTACCATTAAAAGTAATCAAACACCAAGAACACCCACACAGTGGACTTTTGAGAGAGGCCTTTTAAAGGATCCTATATATAAGGAACACATGACGGAGTGGATTAAATGGTTTTTGGATATTAATAGGGGGACAGCAGCCTCAGGAATAGTATGGGACACATTTAAGGCGGGAATAAGGGGAGAAACAATTAGTTTTGTCCTGGGAAGACAGAAAAGAGAAAAGGAAAGGAGAGAGATGGTAGAGCATAGACTATTAAGAGAGGAAGGAAACCTAAGTAGGGCTATAAGACATAATCTACCTTTAGAGGATTGTCTGCTTAGAATTATAGCTCTAAAAGCTGAAGCAGTGGAAGGACTGGCTAGGCAGGCGGCAGACAATTTTCTGACCAAAAAGGAAAAAACATACGAGCTTAGCGAGCAGGTGGGGCGCGTATTGGCAATTAGAACTAGGCAGAGAGCAGCTGAAGCGGGAGTGAAAGAAATACGGGATGCACAGGGAGATTTGGTCATGGAGACTAACTTAATAAGAGATGTCTTTAGGAAATTCTATGCAGACCTATACACTCCAGAGGATCCACCGAACCTAGTGGAGATTGACAAATATTTGAGCAATATATACCCACCGATGTTATCGGAAGAGGATAGGGAAATATTAGATAGACCGATACAGCTAGACGAATTGGAGGAAGCTCTTGGTAGCTTGCCGATAGGTAAAGCGGCAGGGCCAGACCAAATTCCGCTCGAATTTGATCAAATATTTAAAAATGTCCTCCTGGGAGATATGTTTCTAATAATGCAACAAGCACAGATAGGGGAACCCAGTCCGGAGTCATGGGGAGGGGCTGATATAATAGTTATTTTGAAAAAAGGAAAGCCACCAGAAACACCGGGGTCGTATAGACCAATCACATTAATGAACTCGGATGTCAAAATATATTCCAAAATTTTAGCAAAAAGACTGGCTGGGATTATAGAGCAGTTAGTAACCCCTATCCACCATGGATTCATTCCCGGAAAAGGGACTACGCAACATGTAAGGACTGTGATTACGATGCTTGATTCTGCAGATATCTTAGGGGACCCTGTCGCAGCACTCTTCCTTGATGCCGAGAAGGCATTCGACAGGGTCGCCTGGGAGTATCTTTGGCATGTTATGAGGTGGTGCGGGATGGGAGAACCTTTCATAAAAGCTATACAGGTACTCTACAACAACCCAACAGCAAGAATAAGAGTGAATGGAGGGCTCTCTGACAAAGTAAAAATTGCTAGGGGGACTAGACAGGGATGTCCCTCCTCTCCCCTGCTGTTTGCGTTATATTTGGAACCATTACTGCGAAGGCTGGAAGTTAATGAAGAGATACCACCGATGAGGATAAATGGCTGCACAGTGAAGTCCTTAGCCTACGCAGATGATGTAGCAATTTTAACTCCTAACCCTACTTCAGCTATAACAGAGGTGGAAATAGAGGCTCAGAGGTTCGGAAAGATATCAGGGTATAGTTTAAATAGACTAAAAACTCAGATTATTAAGTACAGATATACTGTATGTGCTGATGACAGGGTAGTTAATTCAGCCGTATATCTAGGAGTGTTATTAACGGCGAGCCTGGGTACGATAGTAGAGATGAACTTGGCACCTCTAATAGATAAAGTCAAAAAAGATCTAGAGAGGATGAACAATTTGCACCTCTCTCTCATGGGATGCACGAATGTTATCAAGATGCTAATCTTGCCTAAATTTTTGTATTTTTTTCGCACTATCCCATTAGTATTTGAGGTTAAATGGTTTAATGTGTTAGAAAGGGTGCTCAATAGATTCATCTGGGCACATGGAAAAACTAGAAGAGCTTACAGATACATGACCCTACCAAGAGAGAGAGGGGGGTGGGGGGCCCCCGACTTCAGGCTCTATCAGATGGCCACAGCATTACAGTATATGCAGGGGTTAATCGGGGGTGGAGGAAGCGATATAGGGGTTACGACTATGTCTACAGAAGTCTATGCTATCATACTGGGGGCAGAGGCAGAAAATAACTTTTTAAATAGGGTTGAGTTTGGATACCACAAAAGGACTAGATTCAAGACTGTAGTGGCAGCATGTAGGATATGGAATGTATTCCTTAAAAAAATGGGGCTGGGAAGATATAATAGGTACGTTAGACTTTACAAGAACAAATCTTTCCCGGAAGAAGTCTTTGCAGATTCAACAATGCTAGGCTGGACACAGAAAGGGATAGAACAGATTGGGGATTTAATGGATGGGGACGGGATAGCCCAGTTTGCAGACCTTACTGCTAAGTATGGGATTGAGAGGAAGGACTTCTTTAAATACCTACAGGTAAGGAGCTTCCTTTGTCATAAGCAAGGTGGTAGTGTGGGGTTTAATAGTAATGAAGTAATGGAAAAGATAAAAGTAGGAGGGGACTGTACAATTAGATCTTTTTATGCAAGTTTAGCAAAAGGGAAGATGGATGACTTGGAGAAAGTTAGCAACAAATGGGCTGGAAAATTGGGTGGGGAGCCCGGAAGTTTTCAAGAATCTTTGGATCTGGGATGTAATATTTTGTGTTCGGGTCCCCTGCAATCACAGCATTACAAGACGTTATTTTCGTTGTATCATACCCCCGCCAGAATAGCTAAATGGGGAGGCACTACTGGCACTACATGTCCACGCTGCAATGCAGGAGATGCAGATATTATTCATATGTTTGCTACCTGCCCTCAGCTTTACACCTTGATTAAAAGCGTAGAAGATTTTCTTAGTAATACTCTTGATATAGGAATTAAACTGACACCTAGGATGATATTGTTTGGGATAGATAATCAAGATGGATTTGAACAGAAAGAATTTATGTTTATAGCTACTGCAGTTTTGAGATTGACAATAGCAAGAGTATGGTTAGACAAGATACTCCCTGGAATGCAAGTTTGGTTGGCAAACTTACTAGCCAGCTATAACCTTGAGAAAGCTATATATGCACGGAAGGGGAAAAAGGGAAGGAGACTTGGGTTGAAAATTTGGGAACCAATAACCAAATGGAAAGAAAGGATGGCATTATAAGATAATGTGAAAGAATAATGAATCTTAAATGGTGCTTTATGATACCTTTATAGTGTTTATACTGTCTTGAAAACTTCAAACCAGAGATATGTAAAAATATTTGATGTAATTTGCAAAATGCATAAAAGTATGATGTGTAATACAATGTGCATGTTCAGAATAAAAAAAAATTATAAAAAAAAAAAAAAAAAAGGAGCAGTGCCATGATCTCAGTACCAGTGACTGGGTTGTGGTGAAGAAGCAAACTCAGAAAACATGCTTGGAGCCATGTTGGCGTCATCTCTACCAAGTCATTCTGGTGACAATGACTGCTAGCAATTGTGAGGTCTCCCCAACTTGGTGCATGCCGCTCACAATAACAGAGTTGAGGGCCCCCTTGATGATGTGACAGCACCTCTTCCAGATGAAACAGTTGAGACTTAAAGAAATCAGGAGCAGGTTAGACAAGCTGGGGGAACAACAAGAGCTTGAAACAGCACTTGTTTGGTCTAAGGTGGGTGTCTTTATGAATCAACAGTCGAAGCTGAGGCAGGAGAGTCTCGTCCTGTGGTGTTGATTGGGCCAGATTTAGACCCTGACAAAGGTTATGGTACTGTGATAACGTGAGTGAGAACAAGCAAACATTGGCCAAGAAGGCAATAGAGAGAAAGAGTGAGTTTACCCGAGGAACGTGTGCCACCAACTATTCCACAGGATATTGAGTACTCTGACCCGAGTGACAGTGAAGGCAAAGCGCTTGAACTCAGGAGATCAAAGTGAGCTAGAGTACAATGTTGATGGTACTCTTCACCTGAATGGACATACTTTGCACTGAATGACCAAGTAAAATAGTTTTGGGACCAGGGGGATCAAAGTGCAGATCCAGCTGAACCTCAGGAATATATTCTTGTTGCAGAACTGTATTTTGACCTTACCTTTACATGGATCAGACTGACAAGAATTATCATTAGCTTGAATTCTAGATTGAAGTTTGGAATGTACTTTTGAAAAGAGGTCATTTAAATAGACTTTGTTAAAAGAAGTAAGAAGAGTACCGAGGCCCGAGTCTGCTGAAGGATAGTAAGGCTACGGAGCACGGAGTAGGGCCAAGGAAAAGTCATTTAGACTTAGTAAATAATTCACTGTTCATCATTTGAACTTTGTTTTGTCACTTGCACAGGTTTACACTGACAGAGAAGACTCTGCTGTTGCTATGTTCTACCCAACAGTCTTGGCCCGATCCACAAAAGTAATCAGAGACAAAATCCTAAATTTGCGACTTTCGGTATTCACAAAGGGTATTTAGGAGTAGTAAAGTTAGGACTCCTAACTTTACCACTCCTAAATGCCCTGAGTGAATGTGAACCCACCTTCATAGCCAAAGGACATTGCTAATCATTGTTGGCAGGTAAAGATTTTGTTATTTCTGTGGTTTATTATGTTTGAGGAGCGTATGCATAGTTTAGGTTGGCCAACGAATGGTATGGTTCATGTTAGGTAGGTATAGTTTCTCCTAAAATTTATCAAGGGGAACATTTTAATGATCCTGTGTGGGAATAGAAGCTTAGACCCAAAAGAGGAACTAGTGCTGGAGAACAAGTAGGAGATATTTGTGGAGCAATGATTCCTTCTGTAGGTGCTATTTTGAATGACATTAAAATTAGAAAGTTGCAACCAGTGTGCATACACTGTCTACTAGTACAGCAAGAGATTTATTAGTTGTGAATACTGAAATGGATTCTGTAACATCCATGGTTTTGCAAAACTGTCTTGCTTTAGACATCCTCCTTGCGAAAGAAGGCAGGGCCTATTGGATGTTAAAAGTTCAACAATGTTGTATTTACATGCTGGATAAAAGTAAAGATTTGATGAAGTTTTTCAAAAGCATCACTGATCTGAAGAGTGAATTGAGGGAGCTAGAAGCAACAGGTGCTTGGGAAGCAGTTGGAAATTAAATTACTGCAATAGGGAACTGGTTTGGAGATCTGGAAAGTGGATTAGTGGGATCGATCTGGAAACCCCTTGTGATAATTGCTCTTTGAACAATATTCCTGGTTTTGGTCTTTTAGGGATATAAGAGCTTACTAGTAAAGAGGGGAATGAAAAGGAAGGGAGGAGATGTAGAGTTAAATTAGAGTCAATGTAGATACTATGATGCCAAAACATCTGGAGAATTCCAGATGAACATTTATGAAACCCATGAGGGTTTAATTGGTCCATCAGATAAGATCTGTAAAATTTAAACTTAGAGCCCTGATTAGACGACTTTAACACTTTGTCACCTGTACTTATGTGACTGTGCGTTTCAGATTTTTATACTACTAAACTGGATTTGCTTTGTTGAACATAGCCTGTTTTTATTTCTGTATCTCAGAAATGCTTAATTTGCATTCATTTCTAATTGCAATAAACCCATGTGACTCCTTGTATTTATTGTGTGATCAAATGGGTTACATGAAATTTAATTGTGTTGCTGTATGCCAACTCTCTTTGCTCATCCGCCAACCACAAAGGTCGGTCGCATGGAAATTGGAACCACGTCCCAGAGTGCCACCACAGTCCTGTGGAATGCTTCACCCTGAGTTAAGTAGAATCCATATGTTTTGTCTCCTGTGACTCCAGGTATGCCATAGTCTTTAAAGACTCTGAAAGAATTAAGGATTAAACCCTCACGCCACTTCACATGGCATTATTACTTATTGTTCGCAACTCCCACCGAAGGAAAGAAACACTCCTCATTAGTGTTTTAGGACAGTGTGGGTTGCCACTGTCCTGAACCAAGAAACAGACCTCTGTAAGATACAAATGAGGTGTAATCAGTGGCGGGTCCTCGAGGGAGTGCTGCGGGGTGGTGGGGCGGGGAAGGGGCAGGGTGAGTCTAGTAAACTTCGACATACGGCCGAATGGAGGTAAGTAAATAAATAAATAAATAAAACAATTTACATTGCGCACGCTGGAAAGCCAACTCGGCGCTGCAACGTGCGCAATGTAAATTGTGTTATTTATTTACTTACCTCCGTTCGGCCATATACCGGTGTTTACTACACCCCACCCTGCCCCTCCCCTGCCCCACTGTCCCGCATCGCTCCCTCGAGGAGTCGTCACTGGGTGTAATATAGGTGTCAGTGAAAGACTTGGATTGGTGCTCTATGTGTGAAAATGTTACTCAGACTGGATTTGGCGTTATGTATCTAAGTTGGTTCAGCTTCATCCCGTCTGAGACTTTAGAGGAAAGAATGGGAACCAGGGAGGAACATGTAAGTAGTTTTTTTTTTTTTCCTAAGTTGAGTTCCTCAACTCCAATATGATGCATCACTGGTATATATCTGGGCCCTCATACCAGTCATGCATACACATGAAGGTTATATGTGAACATAATTTGATGTACTTTATAAAAAAACAAGTGTTTTTGCGGGGGAAAGATTAAACCCACAAACAGATAACCTTTAACGGAAGAAGGGCTGGATATATAAAGAGAAAACAATTACTTACTGAGCCAAAAAAAGGTGTAGAATGAGGACCAAGCTTTATGATAAACTATTTGCATAGCTTGAAGGGAACTTCCCACGTAGTATCTTCCAATAAGGATTCCACCCCTCAGAGTGGAGGAGACACTGCATTCTTGGACCTTTTCATGGCATTCAACACCATTTAAAAGCAGTCATTGCTTAACTGGTTATCTACAGGAGCTTTGTGGGTGCAGTTGGTGACTGTGATCCAGCATTGCTTTCCCAATTGGTAGGATACTGTATAGTAAATTAAAATTCCACTATGACCTATACCTGTTTTGGCATACCACATGAGCTGACCCAGTTGGTGCATAAAGTAGAAGGTTACAAATTTTGATAAATCAATTCACACAAAAGAATTGGAAAACCTTTTTATTGTGGAGACAATGGCACTTGCATCATAGAAATAAGAGTAGGCATTCGAGTATGGTTTACTTTGCGGAGCCCCAATTCATCTGTCTCTGATCTTCCATCTTCTAGTGTTTCTCGATGCTTCTGTATTGTCTTTTTCCAGTGTCTGCAGAAGGCGGCAATCTCAATTTCATTCTTATCAGCCTCTGAGGACAGTGGTTTCAGGCCCTGTCAGAAATTATTAACAACATGTAGTCAGTGTTATAAGGGTACAAATGAGGTTTAAGGGGCTAATATTTAGGAAAATAATGTAAACGTTAATCAGTGGTGTGGTTCAACCAGAAATATATTTGCAGGCATAATTGTAATTTGCACACTTATCTATCAATACACAGCACCAAATAAACATATAGGCCATTAAGTTGTTGATATATCCACTCGCAAGAAATGAAAAAGAGAACTTTGAAAAATGAGGATCTATTATGCCAAGTTAAATGCTCAGGCTGGCATAAAAATAACACTTCATGTCTAATTGAGAATTTTAAGTACTTCACTAATCCCTCCTGGTTGTAAGCACATACTTCACCCGAAGAGGAACTGGAAAATCAAATAGTATAATGCTTTCACTACAAGATTGAGACTATAAGGAAAAAAATTGAAGAGTCATTAAATCCTTAAAACATTACACAAGTTTAAGAGCATCCATGGCCTCTTGTCCCAACTTTGACATTTCCCTGAGGCTGCAGTGGACGAGGTAGATTTATTGCTCTCCCAACAATATGTCCTAATTACTGCTATACCATTGCCCCATTTCTGCTGCCAAAGATCCAGTGCAGGATTTGGTCCTGCCCTGACTAATTGGCCAATAATGAGTAGTGGCCTTCAAAATCAATGTAACGGTAATGAAAGCCAGAGTATAAAATAATCTTGGTAAACGTGTGTGAAAAAGTTCTTTGGGCACTTATCATGTGGCTGGAGACAAGCCAGGAACTGAGTTCAGGGTGGTATGCAAAATTGGAAAATGCCCGCCTTTTTCAATCATGTTTTCATTGACAGTGTTAAAAAAAACGAGATTTCTCTGTGACTATATTGCTTTTTTGTGATTCTCATCCCCATTTTAGCTGCAATTATTATTTCGCCCTTCATTCCCAACCCATTAACATTAAGTATCTTCCCTGATTCTATCAGTGAAACCTCTGTCTTTCCATAAACATTTGTAGCTTGGGAGATTAGATACCCACAAGGCTCCCCATGAGGTCTTTAAATGTTGATTGCGTGCACAGAAACTGCCTAATTTAGGCTTTGGCAGATGGTAGTCTTCAGGGCTTTAAGTGGGGGAGGCTGTGGGGGGCTGAGCCCCCCAGTTTTTTTGGGGGGGTCTTGAAAGGGGGCTCTAGGAGGCTCTATTTTCGGGCCTCAAAGGTCAAAGGTAGGGTGAGCAGACGCCCCGGTTTTTGTTTGGTGTTACTAGTGTGGGTAACATGTCTTGATAGTGAAATACTGCCAATTTGGTTATACACTATTGAAAGACTATCTTGCCCATAGGATAACATGGGGAATGCTGTGTGACATGTTTACCTACAGTTGCTGTGATTGCTGAGGAAGGGACTGTCTGCTGTGTGCTGTGTCCCCCTAACTTGAAGAGTAGCTGTGCTGTGTGCTTTGCCCCTCAGAAGTATGCCTGTCTCCAAGGGCCTAAGAAGAGCTGGGAACTCAGGGATACAAACGTTCTCCAGCACCCACCTTTCCAGCTGGTGTGTGGGTCTCTGCGCTGTGCCTTCGTGAAGCTGCCCCGCTGTAAAATCTGTCTCTGTGTGCTCATTGGCACACAGCTGGCCCGCTCTGCCTCAAACGTGATCTGCCCCAGGATCGAGTCCCTCGCGCTCTGTGTGTGCGGAATAACGCACCGCTGAGGAACTTTGGAGAGCCTGCTTTGCCCCCGAGCGCTGTGTGCGCATTGACTCCCGTGCCGCCGCTCGAGCTTTGTTGTGTGCCCGAGGCCGGGTTCGCCACTCTGGGAAGGAGCCTTGAAAACACCCTGCCAGTATTGACCACCACCGGCCCGGGATCGTCGTTTCCAAGCTGCGCTCGGATTGGTCACAGCAACGAGGATTTCCCCCAGCAACGCAGAGGTTTGTCAGGCGGAGCTACGTTGCTTCTGGAGAGGCGCGAGGCATCCCCTAGCAACTGGGGTTCGCTCACGCTCGTCATCGAGGAAAGGAGCTGCCTGAACCTGAGGCCGAGGCGCGTCCCACCAGCGAAAGAATCTTCCCCGGAGATCAGCGCGGACCGCAGAGCACCTTCACATCCTAAGGTAACCGGTAACCGGAGTTTGCACAGGGGGGGAGATTATGATCACACACGCTACCGGCGGGCCTGCCTTCTCTTTACAGGTCGCCCTGTTGCTACTTACGTGTCAGTGGTGTAACAAAACTTGAGGGGCCCCCCCTGCAAAGGACCTGGAGGGGGCCCCCTCTGACCACACTCAGGAGATTGGAGAGCTGCGCGGGCCTTTGTTACACCACTGGGGGAGATTCATATTCAAGGCTTCTGGACTTTAGCCCAATAGCTGCCTTCGCTTTCCAGTTTATAATTCAGTTCACATCTGGTTGGCAGCCCTCACAGTTGCTCATTGTCACCCTCTCTATTTCTTGGGTCACCGTTAGCACCTCTCCTGCCATGCCCCTTTGTAGTGCTGCTTCTTGCCAACTTTGTTTGGTGGGTCTTACAAGTGTGTTTGCAGCAGTGCGCCGGGTCCTTCAGTCAGTCCTTCAGTCAGATTCCTGCTGCTGAAACCAGTACGGCTTGTTTCATAAGGAATCTATTCCTTGCTATATGCCAAGTATTATCTGTACAGCACATGCCCTCAGTCCTACAGCCAGTCACCGTTCCTCCCCATGTAACACCAAGACAGGGGATGCAAAGGAGGTGTGCAAAGGAGGTGGGCCCCTGTTCGCCATTGCTCTTCTGGTCCCATTCCCTGGTTCTCTAAAGACAGAGTGATTCTCTTTCTCACCTGATTTCTGGGCCTGTTGGCACTTTCCATCCTGTGCACCTGTTGGCATTTTCCATCCTGTGCATTAGTGCAGAGATTGAGGGATGGCACGGGCTTTCAGTGGATTCATTAGTCCGAAACTTAAAAGCAATTCATGTTAGAATTATTCCCATCACCTTGTTGGTTGTTGCGGCTGACTCCCTAAATGCAGCGGCTACGCCCAGTTGTGGGTACCACCCTCAATTGTCATAGTAACCAAGCTATACCTCTCTGATGAGACATAAGTACATTCTGCTGACCCATCTCTAGTTACACATTAGTTGCCCCAACTAATCCATTGTAGTGTAATAAGAAGTTGTTTTACAGTTGTGATATATGGGAAAACGCTACTTTGGGTGATTCTGTGACTGGATGCGACTTCATGATTTTATTAAGCACACAATGCTAGTTATCTTGATTTAGACCATGCCCCTACTCGGATAGGCCACACCCCTTTAAGAAATTTGCCACGCCCCTTTTAGAGCACCCCCAGTTTTTTTCCCCACTTAAAGCCCTGGTAGTCTTAGTAGCGGGTGCTACCGGATTCGGGTGGTGAGGCGAGGGGCAGGGGGGAGACAGGGGTCAAGGGACGACAACAAAGAGAAAAAAACTAACCTGAAACTGCCGACTGCCGCCTCTCCTCCATTTTCCGTCCTCTTCCTTCTTCCTCTAGTCCTAGCCAGCAGCTGGAAGCACCCGACTCCCAGGGTCCCCGACTCCCCTGAGCCAATCACAATGCTGCAATCCAACATTGTGATTGGTCTGAGTGTCATGGATCGGAGCTCAGATGCGGAATGGGAGGCTTTGCATGTTCCTCACCAGGCTGCATAATGCAGCCTGGTGAGGAGGATGCACAGTGCGCATGAATGTTTGGCCAGTTGAGAGGGCCGGTCAAGCAGTCATACCCACTAAAGGAGTCCCTGCTATGCCCAGCTCCACCCCAAGAGACACTGACTGCAAAGGAAAACTAAAATGCTAATTGCGATAGTTATCATTTTAGTATTCCTTTCGTTCAGTGGGGCAACACTCCTCCGCCATGGTGGAGGAGCCGCCACTGGGCAGTCTGTACATCAGGGTGGCGGAGCGCATTACCTTCGCCACCATAGTGGACTACTGTCTGCCAGAGCTAATCACTGTACATTGAAAGGAACAGCTGTCTATGGGACTCCCTTTAAGTTACAAAATGTTTGGCGGATGGGCACCATTGGTTTTGATGGCCGTCACCCAAACTTTTACGAAGTTTTTGTTTTTCAGAAACAAACCCCCAATGTTTCTGAAAAACAAAACACTAATGACCCGCACACTCTGGGAAATGTTTCCGAGGATGTGGGAGTCATTATTTGGGTTTTTTCCTAAGGGACACAGAAAAGGGACATTATACGGTGCATCCTAGATATGTGGGTGAGCGGCGTTAGTAATGTCTTTCCTCTGGCAGCCAAGTACTTCATTAGGTCATCAGAGTAATTTTTCCATCGACAAAGCTAATGGGGGCTCTATCGACAGAAAGCTTAGGGTCTGCTGGTTCCAAAATGAGGCTGATGGACCTCGAGTTTGGCAGACAGTGTACCACGTTGTGGTTGTAACACGCACACACATTGTTTCGCCCAGGTCACCCACATGATCTTGCGGATATCTAAACATGATCATTTTCGCGGCTGGAGGAACCAACCCAGTGGTTAGCACACAGTTTTCAGAGTGGTAGTGCTAACCATCTGCATCACCTTACTAAAATCCTAAGCGCTGTGAAAAATTGAGGGACTGCTTAATGAGCAAGTGTACTAAATGAGTCATTTCTGTCCAGCAGCAGTGGTTGAGGCTAAAGGGTTTAAATATGCTAGAGTATTGTCACAGACAGCACATTCTCCATCGAAATTGGCTCTTTGTATAAGAAAATTGCCAAAAATAAAATAATGGAACACAAAATCAGTCTCCATTAGGAAACAGTGCTTTCCGCAAATATGATGGTCTCTTTCAAAGACACCCATAAGAAACTTTGAGGGATATGTACAAGGAAGTGGCGGAGAGAGGCTTTAGTCTTCCTTGCTTAACGCCTCTGGCCACCACTTCTGAAACGCAAGGCTGCACCATATGTACAAGAATGTGATGGAGCCTTGCGTTTCCCCCTGCGATGGCGCTAAGTTTAGCAACTTAGCCCCAGCGCAGGCACCCTTGGAGCATAATGCAAAGGTGTCTGCGTGCAGGGGAGGATTGCTTACGTGTAGGAAAGTGTCTTTTCCTGCACATAAACAATCCTAAAATGCCATTCTGTCACTGTCATGTGTGCTGCTTCGTGCAGCACAAATGAAAGTCACAAAATGGCATTTTTTCAAAGGATTGTTTATGTGTAGGAAGGGTCACCTTCCGACACATAAACAATCAATGGCATTTTGCTTTTTCCATGTGTGCTGCACAAGGCAGCACACATTGAAAAAGCAAAAACGAGGAGAAATGATTAATCTCTCCTCGTTTCACCAACTTAAGACCAGGTTTTTCCCGATCTTTATTTTGGCAATGACTCCTATGTGTGCCACCCTTGCACATAGGGGGCAGCTTAAAAAATAATGAGTGTTGCAGTGGAACGCCCACCGCAACACCCACTGCTCACCTCTTTCACGTTAACCATAGTTTGAAAGGGGGCCTTATTTACAAGGTAGGGTTAAGCCACATTAATTAGCTTAACCCTGCCTTGTAAATATGGTGCAGCCCCTATCACCACCACAATGTCAGTAAAAGTGGCGATGTGGTGGTGATAGGAGCTTGTACAAATGCCCCTTTGATTTAATACAGATTGGCAACGTGCTATTAGCATATCCACTCAGAATGGTTAAATGGCGAAACAACACATGACGTTACTTGCAGTCTTTACAACTAATGCATGTTTACCACCCATTCCTTTGCCAATCATACCATTACAACGACATACTAAGGGAAAGCGCTGGACTTTGGAGTGCTATAATTTACTATTCTAACTCCAGTTTGCACAACAGTAGGGAAAGTGTTTGACTGTAAAGTCCAACGCTACTTTCCTTAACGCATGTCGTTGTAACAACATGCTTGGTAAAGGAATATGTGGTAAAGATGCATTTGTTATTAAAGATGCATTTGTTATAACTGCCGCATTACCACAAACGTCATGGTAAAGGATGGTTCTCCTCAGAATAACTAGGCCCTAACCCAGCCTCCACCAGTGATTGCTCTGGCCACTGGTTGGTGTGGTTAGACTGTTTATGTATTAGTGCACCCCATCACAGAAATCTCATCAGTTTGGAAGGTTCAAACACTTAGCTGATTATGCCTCTGCCACGTGGCTAGGTATTACTAGGTTAGAAATTTGAAAATCTATCCGTTCCGCAGTCTTCAATGCAAAGGTGGTATGTGAAAGAACGTGTGATTGCCACCACAATTGGGCCATTTTTCTAAATTCTGTTGGGAGACATGTAATTGTTCTCCATCTTCTGTAAATGATTCCTCTCCATTGAACATACAACACTTCATTTAATTTTTCATTTCAATAAGCTTTATTCGATTATAAAACAACCATAAAAGCACATATAATACAGTGTTCAATTCAATTCAAATGATCTTTATTCGGAATTTAGTAAATCCATAAAAGTACATACAGAATGAAAATACATTTTAAAAACAGATTAAAAACACATATATAAAAATTAAAAACAGATTAACCAATGGGATTTAAGCAGCATGTGTAATATAAAGTGCAATGTGCATAATATATGAAATACAAAATGCATAGTAGAGGAAGAGCATTAATCTATTAGTATACATAATCTCAAAATTCAATTTGTATTCTCCCACAGAATTTATTTAATTCAAAGCACGTATACAATTAAATCTGTAGTCAATTTATAGTAGAATAATAAAGTGCTCAAAATACATGAGATGGGATAGTACTATTATCCATTAACCATATTCCATACTTGCCCTCGATCTCACACAAGCTTTTATGAAGCAACTTACAGTATATATGACTTCATCTGTGTGCAACATTTGCAAGAATTTTAATGCATGAATGGAATCTCGAATGTCATATTTACGAAGAATCGGCCTTAAATATTGACAGGTATACAATTTGTAGTGGCCACAAAAGAAGAGATAGTGCAATAAACTTTGTTTACCGCCATGAAAACAAGGACAATCCAACTCTTCTAATTTTTTGTTATAGCCAATGGGGAAGCTGAGCAAATTAACTATGCTTCCATCCCGAAACCTGAATAAAAGGCTCCGATTCCATCTACCTATAGGGATTGACAAGTATCTTAAAGGATTGTTCAAATTTTCAATACCTGGGTCAATAATGCACAAATATCTAGTGACAACTGGTTTAGAGGATTCTGATCTCATCCGATCCTCATTATATAAGTCCAGCAATGCCCGTTTAATACTGTTCTTATGAGCGGGTACAATAGAATCAGGGGAGCTAAATAAAGATCCTTGACCCACGCTCAGCAGACTGTTTTTGACTGCATTCAACCAGGGTATGTGATGAGATCTATCACTTAACAGACAGTCTGATATTATACTGCGCGTTAAGGATGCTGCTGGATTTAGCCATATTTTAATCCAAAAAAGCGCAGGCCTTGACTTAATAAAATCGACAATATATGGCAGCCTTAGTTCATTGTGACAAATAAATGTAGGTGCACAAGGAACTCCCCCCAGTACCCTCCTGCAGAATCGATTTTCCTCCAACTGGATGGCCATGCTGTTACAATAACCCCACACTTCAGCTCCATAAGTCCCAGTTGGCCGGCATTGGGTGCGATAGATATTGAGGAGGGGGGTAACAACATCAGCCTGTTTTGGTTGACGGAGGGATAAAATTGAATTAATTGACTTGCCAATTTTATTTCTCGCATGGGCAGCGTGTGGCTGCCATGAGCCTGAGTTAGAGAATAACAACCCTAGGTAAGGAAAAGTGCTGGTGCATTTTAAGGTGTTGTTACCAGATTTAATGGATGTGATATTATACTTTTTTAGTCCACAATTCATAATAAAAGATTTTTTAAAATTGGTTTTTAGACCAAGATCGGACATAAAAGCAACAAACCCAAAGATTAAAATGCGTAAAGCATTCGGTGTACTCCCCATTAATACTGCGTCATCCGCATAAAGTAGGGTAGTAATGGGGGAACCATTTATAATTGGAACGTCCTTAGTGATCTTACTCAAAGTGCTACTCAACCCATTGATATATAAAATAAAAAGCAGTGGGGCGAGTACGCAGCCCTGTCTAACTCCTCTGCTAATAGGGACGTCATTGGATAAAGCACCATCATTATTAATTCGTACTCTCGCTTTTAAGTCCCTATGTAAATAAGAAAGAAAATACACCAGTGAGTCATCCAAACCATAATCAAGCAAAAGTGACCACAACCTAGAACGATTAACAAAATCAAACGCAGAGCTCAAATCCATGAAACCTAAATAAAGAGGGGATTTTTTAACAATGATATACTTAGCCATAATCAAATTTAAGTTTAAACATTGTTCAATGGTGCCTACTTGGCTTCTGAAGCCCAGTTGACTACAATGAAGAACATTGTTGTCCTCCGCCCAATCCCTTATCCGTTTAAAAATTACCCTTCCAAGTACTTTTAACGTGTTATCGATCAGTGAGATCGGACGGTAACAGGCGGCATCCGACCTGTCACCTTTTTTAAATATAGGTACGATGACACTGTTCGACCAGGATTCGGGAATTGAGCTATCATTCAGGTTATTAAATAAGTTGCATAGTAGAGGGGCCCAAAAATTAATTTCTGATTTAATCTGATCAATTGACAGGCCGTCCGGGCCAGGGGCTTTATTGCTAGCGCTATCAATAATAGCATCCTCGACCTCTGATAATAAAAAGGTCAGAGGTTCAGCGCTATTAGATAGAGAGACAGTATCTAAGGGAGTGGCTGATATGGCGTAAATTTGGGAGAAATGCTCTACCCACGCCTCACTCGTTATATTACTATTAATTGGATTGATGTTAGAACCAAAAGATCTTAAAGACTTGACTTCTCTCCAGAAACCTGTTGTGTCCTTTAGTGTGGCAGTACGCATGAGAGATTCCCAGTGATTAATCACTAGGGCCTCGGATCTGGTTCGTAAGGCAATTTTATATTTTGATCTTAATTCTCTCACGAGTGGAGCATCCCTTGGGTTGGTATTTAAGGCTGCCCTCAAGTCCCTATTGGCCCTAGAACAAGAGGAATCAAACCAGCGGGGACCATGGGATATATTCTGCCTAACGGGTTTGGAAGATTCTGTTTTAATGGCCCCACATAAATCACCAAAGGCGCCAACCACCTCATTACTAGGACTTGTGTATGACAGGCAAATTTCTACTGTCTCGGGATGTTTTTTAATTACTCTGGATAGAATCTCTTTATTATCAACTCCCTTCCATACTAGTCTCAATCTATCCGTTGATAAAGCCAGATTTTGAGGCCCAGCCTCTGACTTTGCTGCAACCTTTGAGGTCTGCGGATTGTGTAAATATATTCTAAGCGGATAGTGGTCACTGTAAGCGGAACAGATGACTTCTGCTTTTAAAATTATATCGCTTAGAGTTGGGCATGTAAATATGTAATCTATCGTTGAAGCACAGCCCTGACCTATGAAAGTGGGGGTTGTTATATTATTTGCACTAGTACCTGCAATTTCCATTACATTTACTAGTTCACGGGAAGCTATATGGTTTTTCAGTTCCTCACCGTTTTTGCATAGTGGGCTGTTACGATACATATGGGCGTTAAAGTCCCCTCCAATGCAGATACCATCAAAGGGCCCATACTTTTGCCCTCCCATAATTTCATCTATAAAATTAAACAATAACATAAAATTACCATTAGGGCGGCTAACAAAGTCATTGTTATAAAAATTAATAATACATAATTTCAATCTGTTAATGTACTTCATAGCCATAAAACAACAGTTACCCGGTGTAGGGATCAATTTAGTTTGCACCCCGGATTTTATTTTGGACCAGATAGATAAGCCCCCACTTGGTCGTCCCATGTGAGAAGGGGAAGCTTTATGATTGTAACAACAGAAACCCTCCATTGTTGGTGACGTTGTACTCCAAGTTTCTTGTAGCATCAATATATCGCAGTTATTATCAACCCAATTAAGCCATTCTGTAATTTTCAATTTGGATTTTAAACCTGCTATATTCCAGCTGACAAGAGATAATTCTGAATCCAAAGACAATTGGTTATGAGTCGGGGGTGTTTGACTCAGAGCAGTTCGAGGCAAAGATTGTGAAACAGTCTGGAGTTCAGGTGTTGGTGTCAGAGATAATTCGACAGAAGTAGTCAGAGATGGTCAGTCTTCCATATCCAGATCCGAAAGAGGTGCAAATCTATTATACATTTGAAATGGAAATGGGGGGGGGTTGAAATTGCATAGGCGGTGGCCGGAAATGCATAGGTGGTGGTTGGAAATGCATTAATGACGGTTGAAATTGCACAAATGGAGGACGAGGTTGTGTTGCCATTTGTCTATAGAAATAACTCAAGGGTAACATAGTTGCAACAGTAGAAATGGTAGAATAGTTGCTATTTCTATTAAGGAGGTTTCCTACGGTCCCTGGATTTTTAAAATTAAGAACTATACAGTCACCTTCCTTGTCCTTGAGTAAAGGCCCGACCCACGATACCCTGCGGGCCGATATAATCTCTCTTGAAATGTCAAATCCAGCGCCTTTGTGCTTATTCAGCCAGTCTATGCACTTATTCCGCAATTGCACCCATGATTCCCCCTGGTCCTCCCTCAACGGCGGTACTCCTGCTAGGACCAAAACAAAAGGACAAGCCTCCGGTGGCAAATTTAAGGCTGGCCCTTGGTGTTTAAAAGGTTTACTTGTCCCTTGTGGGCCAGTGCCCACATTGTTATTGGCAGCAGTTGGTCTTGATACTGTTGTGGATTTGTTTGGGCCATTATTGCGGTTAGAAACAGGGATGTTAGAAATTGATGGAATAGTAGTTTTTCTAGGAGCAGGTATGGGAGTCGATTTTGTGGGTAAATTGGATGTGTTCAGAGTTGGCCCTCTGTTAGTAGATCGGGGTTGAATGATAGGTGGTGCAATAGACGGAGGTAATGATCCAGGATTACTCAAAACCCCACCCAAAGAGCCGGTAATCTCCTGTTTCTTTGATGACAATGTATTGTTTGCAGTTTCCAATTCCTTTAAGAGGCGATCAGCTCTGATTTGGTCCAGGATGACAGACCCCTTCCTTTTTATTTCTCCATTCTTGACCAGGTTATCTAATCTGTCCAGTCTTTTAAAAACGTTATTAAACTGATTGATCATTTGCTTTTCTAGACGGTTAAAAATAGTATCCACTATGGTTTCTATAAGGTTCCCATTCTGTCTTGAGAGATTATAATTATCTCCCATTAATGCTGTTTGAGTCCATGTGGTTTTAGAATTCCCACTAGAGTGAGTGGTGGTTGCAGTAGAAATACTGTCCCTGCCAGAGGAGTCTTTGTCTTCCGTAAGGACAATTTGTTCCCCCGAAGATTTATTTTTATTCCACAGACTTTGAGGTGTGGGCTGATTCTTGTGGATTACGGGCTGTTTCCTTTTATTAGCACTTTGCTTGGTTATGGCTCTTTTACGTTTTTCCTCTCCCTGTTTATTACTACTGGAATCAGTACTATCCAGGGTAATAACATCGTCCTGGGAAGCTGTTATAATAGTAGAGACACTTTCTGTCAACAGGGATACTGGGGATGTTGGTATCAGTACCGGCTTAGAGATTACTACCGCTGGTGTTAAAGAGGCGGGGTCAGGGTTAGAGCGGCAGACCCTGATGCAGAGGTCTAGCCCGGGACCAGGGTTCAATTCCCCACCTCGGTGGGTCTTGGACTCAAAAATTCCACGGACCTGATAATTCTTGGCTTGGTGCCTATTCCAATCATGGAGTCCCACTCTGCAACTCTGGGCAATAGCTTGCTTAATCTCCACAACGGCCCCCACAACGCTAAGGATGCCTGGCCTCCACCTTGGGGGTGCCCAGGAGTGGACACCTCACAGGGAAAGCCAGGATGGGTTCCACAGCGGTATTCGTACAAGCGCCTTGAGACCCTTGTGGGTGAGTAGTGCGCTATACAAGTATCAATTTACATTTACAATTTACATTTAGATGTTGATAATTTTTCATAGAGCCTTGCCAAAAAAAATATGATAGACTCCGGAGCACCAAAACCCAGTAAAATCGGCGATAACAGAGCATGATCCACCAAATCAAATGCACTGCTTAGGTCAGCAAAGCAAAAAAAGGGGACCCTTATTTTGCACGGGTATATTTACCAATTATTAGATCCAAGTTAATGCATTGTTCCAGGGTTCCCCGCCCCTTCCTGAATCCATATTGTGAGTGCGTTAAGATCCCATTTTCCTCGACCCACTCCTTTAGCCTAACAAGTAGGACCCTGCTCATGATTTTAATTGACGAGTCTAATAGAGAGATCCGTCGGTAGTTTTTGGCTTCAGATCTATTCCCTTTCTTAAATATAGGGATTATTATGGATTTTCCCCATGTTGGAGGTGCTCCTTCCATTACGGCAGCATTAAAAACTCTATTTAATATGGGTCACCAGAGTACTGGTGTGGCTTTATACACATCTACTGGTACACCATCCAGGCCAGGTGCTTTCCCTCCCTTGTGACTGTTGATTCCTTGCTCTACCTCTGCTAGCGTGATGTTAAGAGGTAGAATTGGCCAGGTGTCTGTAACCCTAGAGTCTGCTCTAACTCCAGCTCCTGAATTAAAAATGCTGGTAATATGTGCAACCCATGCTTCACTATTAACGTGAGATGTCAGATCGGGGGCCTCATCATTTTTTAAAAAGGGTGAATTAACTGTTTCCCAGAACAGCTGGCTGTTAGATGTATCCACAGCCGTTGTTAATTTATCCCAGGCCTCCTCTTGAAGCTCCCTCTTTCTCCGTTTTAATTGTGCTTTATAGGCCAGTCTTACATTTCTAACAAGCATCGTGTCCCTATTACTGCTAGACAAGGCTTGTTTTAGCTGGCTCAAGGAGTGAGTACATGCGTGGTCAAACCACCCTCTATTCTGCAAAGATTTTGTATTAGTGGTCGTAGTCATGATACTATTGATATTACCATTTATTTTACAAAAGTGTGTTAAAGTCAACATTGGTTCAACATTATTATCCAGGCTCTCAAAGATCTCGGTCTGGCAAACCGTAACAATGTTTTTTAATACCTTATCCGGGTTCACCCCTTTCCACTTTATCCTAATACCATTCGGTCTACATGGGGCTATGTTACCCATCATGGTTTGGGTTTCTTGAGATCTGTTACCCCATATGGTTAGAAACAGAGTGATACAGTTATGATTGCTTACTAGTAGATCTTTAATCACCGGGGTAGTACAGAAGGAAACAATACTTACAGATGCCAAGACATGGTCAATCGTGGTATTGGCATTTCTACCTGTAAATGTTGGTATAGTGTGTCCCTCTTCATCTTTTGCACACTGCAATACATCCAAATCGAATTTAGCTATAAAAGAATTTAAAATCTCACCATACGAATTATGCGGAAAGTGCACACAGTCGTCGCCTATGTCATTCCTGAACCCGCAAACCTTGGTAGCGGACAGGGGGCATAGGGGCGTATTAAAATCACCAACCCAAATAATATCAAAATTAACACCTTTGTCATTGCCCAAATTATCAATTACACTCTCCAGTTCTGTAACCACTTTGAATCGTGTAGAATCAAAAAGGTTGTTATAAAATGTGATTAACAAAACCTTTTTTACTGACCCTACCTGTGAGGACGCGTGAGACTCCTTCTCACTGGATCAACGCCACTGTTTGCCGGACCCGCTGCGCGGGTCCCACTTCGCCGGGGAGGACTTCTGAACCCACGGACTTGCTCCTGTTACCGAGGTCTGCTGGGGTGTGAGTGGGCTAAAGGCAGGGCTGCGAGTGGCGCTACAGGGACTCCAATTCCCAAGAGTCCCTGCTCAGCTGACCGGCACCACCTGGACCGCTCTCCCTGCTTGCCCCGCCCCCAGCGCACTTGAACCTTATAAAATCATCCCGCCATCAGTACATTGTGGGAACCTTTTTTACTGACCCTGCCTGTGAGGACGCGTGAGAATCCTTCTCACTGGATCAACGCCACTGCTTGCCGGACCCGCTGCGCGGGTCCCGCTTCGCCGGGGAGGTCTTCTGAACCCACGGACTTACTCCTGTTACCGAGGTATGCTGGGGTGTGTGTGGGCTAAAGGCAGGGCTGCGAGTGGCGCTACAGGGACTCCAATTCCCAGGAGTCCCTGCTCAGCTGACCGGCACCACCTGGACCGCTCTCCCTGCTTGCCCCGCCCCCAGCGTGTACTTATTAGTCCCAGGTGGCCGCTGCGCGGGAGCGCGCAGGAGCGCCCGGGCAAAGCCCGGGACAAGGGCGGGACCGTCTGTGGCCGTCAGGGGCTGCAGGAGGCTGGGCTGGGCCCACTCCATAACATTTATCCTTTGGGGCTATCTTCTACTGTTGTCTAAAGATTGTTGTAATTTGGGGTGCCCCAAGTGCCTAAGATGCCTACAGACATGTCTAACTCTTTACCTTCTAGCGTTGGGGTATCCATACTTGGTCCCTTAGACAAATATTTTGCAAGGGTAACCAAGGAAATAGATAAAGAACTTTTGTTAGCGGAGAAACGTGCGGAGCGCCGCCTCTCCATAGAACTACTTAAAAAGAAACCATTGATTACTCCCCAAAGGTCACCCATTACTCTAGAATCAGGTAACACATGTTGGTTGGAAACAGATGCTGAGTCATTTAGCACCGACCATATTCCTCTTATTTTTCAAGATCATAGCATAATCCCTGCACAATTTGATATCACCAATGATGGTAACTTAAATTGCCCTCCTATTAATTCCAACTGTCTTATAGATTTAAACTCTCCTGTTGTCTTGGATCTTGTCTCGCAACTCCAGTCAACTTTTTCCATCCAACCAATTGACATTGATGCACCTACAGAGACACTTCCATCAGCTACTGTTAGTAAGACCAAAGACAATTCCAAGAATCCCCGGAGGGTACATTACTCTCCACCAAAGAAAAGAAGGAGAAAAGGCGGGGGAAAAAAAGGGGAAAATTCTTCAAGTGTAATCCCTTCTCTGGCAGGCCCCAAAGATAAACCATCTGGCCTTCCAGAGAGGGATGTCTTAATAGGTACCCTATTACCATCTATCCCAGGTGAATCAACACCGTTCACCAAAGAGACAATGGAGATGTTTGAACGGCTCCTAAAATCTTATATGCTCCCACTCATAGAGAGAGTGTAGCGATCATGTTGCATAAAGGGCTACAGCCATACCATTCTCGTAGATTCCACTCTGTCCCTGGTCAACATAATACGAGGGTAATCAGTAAGAAAACTACAGCTACCAGCATGCCTAGTGGCAAGACTCATGAGGCTCAGGGCGGAACTTACTAAAGCACCTCCTTCGTGATGACAAGGTGCTTGTCAATCAATCTTGTTTTCTGTGGAATGGTGGATGGTGTTCCCCGCCGGATTTCAGCTTGAAGATTACAGCCGTCATGGATGTTTACAGGATTCTGTGTTATTGGAACTTGTCCCAGGTACTTTTGGCCGAAGGAGTGCGGGCTCGCCTCCTCGGCGTCCACACTGTGTCCTTTTGTGCATTAGGAAAGAAAAGCCACGGTGCAGGTTAAACGCGCTGCTTCGCGTTTATTTTGCATTACGCGTGTGAGAAGGGTTATTGTTGCTGAACGCGTCTGAATGCTAAGACGCGCTCAGTGTAATATCGTTTCCAGTAGCGTTCTAAGGAAGTGACTTTACCTTCTGTCCTTCTACTGATGAACTTTTGCCGCTTCCCTCTGTACATTGGTTACCTCGCATTGAACATTGCGGCTCAGTCTATGTCTGCAATACCTGTTCCGTGTTCAATCACTCGAGAAACAGTCCAAATGAAATAGCGTTGTGCAAGTCAAACAACGCTCGCATTCTTGGAAAGGAAGTCCTTTTTGGAATATTTATCTTTGGGTGACATTGAGATTCTTCACGTTTGCCAGTCACAGCAGCATCTTTTTAAATTTGACCAAGCAGCATGGGTCCCCGATATATTGAAAGTTGCTAACGCTGTGGCAGACGGAGCCCCGATACCTGACTCATGGCAGGGGGCGGAAATCCTTCCAATATTTAAAAAGGGGGATCGCTCCCTGCCAGCAAATTATCGTCCGATTAGCCTTATTGACGCCATCCAAAAGATCATTTCTCGGATGGTGCTGTTTAAGATCTCAGCACGGATGGACGAAATGTCAATACTGTCACCCATGCAGGCTGGCTTCAGGCCCTGCGTAAGCAGAATAGATCAGATTCTAAGATTTATTCTCATATATTGGAAGGTGGTGGTCTTAAGTGGAGGTGCGATCTATGCAGCCTTCATGGACCTGAAGTCCGCTTTCGATTTGGTTCCAAGAGCCAAATTGTGGGAATCTCTGACACAAATGGGACTTCCGAAGGACCTGTTGGACATAATTATAAGACTTCATGAGAAGAATTATGCCCAGGTTCGATGGGGTATGCAGGGCCAAGTCACTAAAAAGTTTCCGGTGACACGAGGAGTCCGTCAAGGATGTGTCCTTGCTCCAACCCTCTTTCTTTTATTCATTAATAGAGTGGTTACATATTTTTCGGATACTCCTACTGATGCACCTAGTTTGGGTGGTATAAAGTTTCCCCTTTTCATCTTTGCGGATGACACACTCATACTTTCAAAAACACAAAAGGGGCTACAACTGGCACTCAGCAAATTTGTAGAATTCTGTGATGCCAATGACCTGCAGGTCAACACAAGTAAAACCAAGTTTATGGTTTTTACTAAAAATAGACCAAGATTAGGCCAAGTAAGTCTTAATGGCACAAATTTGGAACAGGTGAATGAGATGACTTACTTGGGGGTGGTACTAGACTATAGATTAAGATGGACTGCCCAGATGGATGTATTGTCATTAAAATTCTCTTAGTTGAGTGGGAAATTGGTTAGGGAGCAGAGATCCTCCCTAACCAAGAGAATAAGCCCAGCACTCAAAATATATAACATCAAGATTAGATCGGCCATTGTATATGGAGCAGATCTCTGGGGCTATGTTGATTTGTCCCAACTCGGGAAAATCCAAAATAGGTTTTTACGAAACTTGGTGGGTCTTCCACAATCGACCCCTATGCTTCCATTATTGTTGGACCTGGGTTGTAATCCAATAGAGGAATTGGCAAAACTGAGAATTATTTTACTTTGGAGGAGAATCTGGGTAACCCCTGAATTGGCTACATTTGCTGCGGAATAGAAGATCTTAGACGTATAATGGGTTGTGGAAATCTCCCTTGGTTTAAAGCTGTAAAATCTATTTTGTTAGATATGGGCCTCATTCAGCTATGGTCCGACCCCAGGACCAGTGTGTTTCCATCAAAAAAGGATCTCAAGGATCAGTTTTGAGCTGTATATAGAAATAAGCTGATTATGGAATATAGCTCGCTAACCCTTTCTGGTAGGTTTTTGAGTCACAAGGTGGACCCAGTTCTGGAAAGTTACTGGGACGCCATAACAATGAGTATTGATAGAAAACTTTTTCACCAATTCAGAATAGGAACGCTACCTTTGAGATCGTTCACACATAAATGGAAGGGTGGGTCTGGGAATTCGTGTCCATGGTGTAAAGAACAGGAAGAAACTGTGGGACTTTTCTTTTTTGTTTGTCCTGCATATGTCGCCCCACGGAAAAAATGGCTGAAACCAATTTGTCGAAACCTTAACACTAGAGGGGCCAATGAGGCCTTAAGGATGCTAGGGACGGTTACATCACTCCCAGTGGCCATATCAGTAGCAACATTTTTGGGCTGGTCTTGGATCATTAGAGTTAGATATCCACAGTGATAGTCTATTCCTGATTGAACCTATGAGTGAGGTTATATGTACGTCTTTTTCACTAAATTTAATTAGAATTTTTAAGATGCGACTTTGTATTATACAAATTATGTATTATGTTGTGGTTTTTTTTTAATGTTTTAATTGTAGTTTTTGTGTGATGTCTTTTATGGTTAATTTTACCGAAATAAAGACGTATGAAACTGATTAACAAAACATCACGTCCATTTTTATGGTGTAACCACAGTATTTGTGAATGGCATCCAGCATTTATGAATGTTTTGACTTCTACAAGCAGTTTGATAAATATTAATATTAACAACCCCCCTTTCGCTCTGCCAGCTGTAGAACCCAGAGCAGGTAGATTAAAAGAAACAAACCCATCGAAGTTAACATGTTCCATGTTCTTGGAAGCATAAAATGTCATAGCTGTTAACAAAATCCTTCCATCCTAGCATATCTATCTTCTTCATCCATCCAGCTAAATTCCAAGTGATTATGCTATACCCAGGGCTATTGGCTCCCTCTGTGGGTCCAACTACCTCAGTCAACATGGGCAGGAGCTCCCCAATTACTCTTGGCATATTAATCACATCCCGAATCATATGGTCTTCAGCTATAAGTTCATTCACATAGCTCTCTATAGTGTCTCCTTGCTTTTTACTAAGACTAATGTTTTCCGTTACATTTTCATCTTCTTGATAGCTAAACTCCTGTCTAGGCGACGATAGTCCTTGAGATCCCGCTGCCCTTTGTTGATTTATACTTCTTGGGCCCACCATCCTTCTTTTATGGTGAGCAGGTCTATGTCAATCAATCTCCTCAAGGGAGGTAAGTGGCATAAATCTATTGTGAGTAGGAAGGGCAAAATGTTGCGGAGGTGGCATTAGCCGATTGGCTCTCCGATGGTTCTGCTCTAATATCACAGGCGAATCTTGTTTTAAATGTCTATAGAAGAAGCCAATTGGGAAAAGCAGGATACTTTCATCATTAACTGTCCGAGAAGAAGCTCTTTCCAGGGTAGTCCTAGCATAAGGAGGGTTTTTAAAATTAACAATAACGCAGTCCCCCTTCATGGATTTAGTAGAGGGGCCAATCCAGTTGACTCTCCTCGTCATGAGGATCTGATCTGCATGATTTATAGGATAACCACAGTTGCGATTTAACCAGTCCACCACTTTATTTTTAAGAGAGGCATGCGTTTCTATGGCACTTGGGCTAAGTGGTGGAATATTCACTAATACTGCCACATACGGACAGCATTCTGGGGGCAGATTGATGGATCTAGTTCTTTTTACCACCTCTAAATCTTTCTCTGTTCTGTTTATGGGCACCTGTATAGTCTCCTTATTCATTAATCCTTGGCTTCCTGCCTTCCCAGGGAGACTGTTCCCGGGCATTTCCTTGCTCTGCCTTGAAGGGGCTAAGTCCCCCACAATACTTGATGTTCCTTTAATAGAGCTTATAGATGGTCCAGCCCTTCCAGTCCTTGGGGAAATATCCCCATTTCCTGGGCAGTTCCTATACCTTGTATTCCGTCGGGCTTCCTATTTAAATTATCTTTAAGGGTTTGTTCGAAGATGGTAAGTATCCCTTTAAGTCTAACAACTTCACCATTTAGTTTCTCTATTCTGTCTTCCAGAGGTTTAAGGTGGGTTACTAGTGTGCAAGTTACAGCAGCTATGATCTTATTGACCTGCACATCACACATAATCCCTCCACTAGTTGGATCTTCCACTATAGGATTTGAAGCGGGGACCTTAGTACCTTTTTAACTGGACCCTGTTTTAGCTGAGTTTTCCTATAGTTCCTTTTTCTTTTAGGGTTAGTGGGCCCGTTACTCTCTGAAACGCTATGTGCATCGCCATGTCCAGGATCGAGGGCATGGTCCGCATTTGAGAAGTTCGAAAGGGAAACAATGGGTAGGTCATTACATATGTTAGACACAGTATTAGGCTCAAGTTGAGGAGTAGTTACTTTAATAGAATCAGGGGCATTGCCTAATCCTAACGAAAGCTGCCGTTCTGCCCTATCTATCTCAACATTTATAGCGCTAACCGCCTTCACAAGGTAGCAATCTATTGTAGTACCCGGTGTCTCATTGACACTATTTGCTCCCTTTGGTAATTTACGTTTCGACATATTTGATTAAAAGTCAGCAATAGAAAATTAGCCCAATCCACTATATATACCAGAATCCAAGCCTAATACTATGTTAAATTAAAGCACGAGGCTCAATAAAGTAGTACAAAAACGGGGTTACCGAGGGTATACTAGATACCTAAACATCAAAGATTAAACATATATATAAAAAAGCTTATTGATCATCAGATTTCCAAAAATAATTAAAAAAAGGAAATGAAACGCTAAAAAAATCCAAAAAAACAGTTGCAAATAATTTTACAGTGCTCAAGTTAGGCTGTTTACTCACAAGTCCCAAACAGTCTTCATTTATTGAACCAAGAAGATTGGCCCAGCCCAGCCTCCTCTGGCCCCCGATGGCCACAGACGGCCCGCCATTTGCCCGGGCTTAGCCCGGCGCCCGCCGGCGCGCGTCCCGCGTGGCGGGAAGGGCTGGTCGCTTTTAGTCTTTCCAATTACAGGGGGAAGGGGTGTGTGGTCCTTCGCGAGCCCCGCAGCGTCCTGGGCTCTGTAGTATCCTCCGGCCCCCACGAGCACAGCAGCGGTGATGCAAAGCATCTCCCGTGGAGCGGGAGACGCGAAAAGTAGATGTAACCCCCGGTAACAGGGGGGAGGGGCGTGTGGTCCTGCGTGAGCCCCGCAGCGTCCTGGGCCCTGTAGTATCCTCTGGCCCCCACGAGCACAGTTGCGGTGACGCGAGAAGTAGATGTAACCCCCGGTAACAGGGGGAAGGGGCGTGTGGTCCTGTGTGAGCCCCCGCAGCGTCCTGGGCCCTGTAGTATCCTCTGGCCCCCACAAGCACAGCAGCGGTGATGCAAAGCGAGAAGTAGATGTAACCCCCAGTAACAGGGGGGAGAGGCGTGTGGTCCCGCGCAAGCCCCGCAGCATCCTTGGCCCTGAAGTATCCTCCGTCCCCCACGAGCACAGCAGCGGTGATGCGAGAAGTAGATGTAACCCCCGGTAACAGGGGGGAGGGGCGTGTGGTCCTGCGCGAGCCCCGCAGCGTCCTGGGCCCTGTAGTATCCTCCGGCCCCCACGAGCACAGCAGTGGTGATGCAAACACTTAAAACAATTTGATAGTGTTCTTAAAAAAAATCATCTAATATGTTATAATGTCCAAATATGACTCGAATGCATTAGTCCTTTGCAGCCACCTGAACAATTATAGTTTCATTAGAACTATTGTGTGCAAGTTTGTGCCATTTCATAAATTGCCTCATTCTGAAACATTGAGTTAGAGATGGATGTATGGCGTTACAACGCATACTTTTACAACGCCTACCTTTACATCGCAAGTTTTACAACGCAGGGTGTCGTCGGCGTAGGAGATGATGTTGAGGATGCGTGCAATGGCGGCGAGGGGGCTCATGTAGATATTGAAGAGGGTTTGGCTGAGCGAGGAGCCTTGGGGTACGCCGCAGAATTGATTCCAGCTAGTCTTTTACATAATGTCCATTCTTAATAGGAGTACCAGAAGAAGTCAGACACTCCCTTTGCATCCATAGTTGGCCAAAGTCATGCACAACCCCGTAACCATACTGTCAGTGTATATGGTTACTTTCAAATTTTCCCCAAATTCGCAGGCTCTTGTCAATGCAACTAATTTGGCTACTTGTGCAGACTTGACTCCAGGTAAATAGGATGCTTCCACAGGGCCCCACAAAGTACACACAGCATAAGCAACACTTAATCCTCCTTCCTCATGTCTCATGCATGAGCCATCCACGAACAGCTCGTATTCAAATGTCAACAGTGGCTCTTCTTTTATGTCTGGTCGGGGCTTTGTACAGTATTCTGTGAGGTTGTTGCAATCATGCTCGACTTCCCCTTTCACTTCTGCGAAGTGTGAATCAGGTAACAGTGTAGCTGGATTTAAGACAGTGCATCTGGCACTGGTCACATTCCCTGCACCTAGTCAGCTGACCAGGAGTCAAATACTGAGTATGTGTTCTGGTTAACAGAATCACCATTGAATGTGGAACATACACTGTTGCAGGGTGTCCCATAATGATGGATTCACTTTGATCGAGACTCATGCAGGTTGCAGCTACTACTTTCAGGCATCCTGGCAATGCAGAGGCCACTGGATCTCGTGTGATGAAAAATATGCCACAGGACGTCTCATTAAACCATGAGTTTGGGTCAGAACAGACAATGCACAATTGTTGCGTGTATCACAGAACAATGCAAATTCCTTTGAATAGTCAGGCATTCCTAAGGCTGGAGCTGAGCAGAGTCAGTCTCGCAGCTTCAAGAAGGCAGTCATGCTTTCGTCATCCCACTCTACTGGGTCTTTTGCTCTTTTCTTTGTCATCTGTATCAGAGGTTTAGCTAGGACTGCAAATCCCACAATCCACCGCCTGCAGTAACATACAACTCCAAGAAACATTCAGATTTTTTTCTGTGTCTGAGGTAGATTCATGTTTCTGATTATTTTGATTCTTTCAGAGGTAACTCTTCTAACACTTCTTTCTATCTGGTGCCCCAGATATTTTACCGATGTGGTGCAGGATTGTAACTTCTCAGGTGACACTTTATGCCCTCCTTCTGCCAAATGATTAAGCAATGCAATGGTATAAACAACACAGTCATTTCGAGTCTCAGACGCCACCAACAGGTCGTCTATATATTGCGCTAGGACAGACTGTCCGGGCAAGACCAGAGATTCAAGGCACTTTTTCAAAATCTGATTTAAAATTGATGAATTTCTGTGTACCCCAGAGGGACACAGTTCCAAACATAGACATGCTCATCGAATTTGAACGAGAAAATATATTTTCTATCTGGATGTAATGGTATGGAAAAAAATGCATGGCACAAATCTATTACCGTGAACATCCAGCTCCGCACGGTATCTGATACAGAATCACTGCAGGATTTGGCACAACTGGACAACATGGGACGACAATTTTATAAACTTTGCGGAGGTCTTGTACGACCCTATATTTTTCACTCGGTTTCTTTATGCCAATTATTGGTGAATTACATGGACTACTCATTATTTCCTGTAAAATGCCTTGCTCAAACAATCGTTTTATTTCTGCTGCAACACCTGCTTTTATTTCTGGGCTCATTTTGTATTGTCAAATGTTTGAGTAAACTGCACCTTCTTTCACTGTCCCTTTTACCGGGTCAACATTTGCCATTAATCCTACATCTTTTCCAGTGCAATCCTACACTTCAGGATTCACTGTATGCTGTGACTGATCTACCGGCAAGAATGAGCCAAGTACGCACTCCTCGTCCTCCCCTCTCAGGCACCGTCAGTAACTATCTTCCTCGAAAAATGCGTCACTCAAAAGAAATTGTGATGTCACTGCGTCTTTCCTTCCACTTCCCTCCCAATTTGTGGTATCCACTTTGTAATTTGCTTGACTCCCAGAATGTAGCATAGGTGCAAGTGGTAACTGGTTCTGTATTACCTGTTGCTGTGGCTTCCTTGATACCCCATTCTACGTCTGTGAATTCAAATTATCGTTTTGCACATTGTTATTCAATACAGCTTTACACTCATTCTCCAATGCCCCATCTTTCCGCACCCATGACAAGGACATTTTTTCTTGGCCTCCTCTCTGTTCATTCTACCTCTTTATTTACCCCTGTGAAAGATTGGATGGATTTGTTAGCATGAGCTGAAAGCCATTTTGTATTTCTGGCAGCCATCTTGTTTGCCATGTGCTGCCACGTGCTCGCCATGTGCTCTGTCCTCCCTCAGTGTTGACTGCTCTTGTAATCTGCCTAGAAACGAACTATATTTAGCATCTTCCACCTTAGCACATGCTCAGAAGAACCTAGCTAGTAGAATGCACCTGCTCATCTTGTAGAACTGTCAGGCTATTTTTGCTGCTGTATGGAGAAGAAACTCTCCTCCCACTTTGTTGAGCAAGCAGATCTTGCATGCCCATATCAGGCATTTTGCATGCTTACATGAGCCAGGTCTGCCCCTTGGTCTTATGCTGACTGTGTAACCCTAGCATATATAAGGCCCCAGTTTCTGTACTCCTTAGACTGCCTCATTCAGTTGCTAAGACTTCTGTGTGACGAAGTCTCCCTCATATGAGGTTAATATTTCAGCTTCTGTGCCAATTTCTTCTTTGTTGGTTTAAAAGGACCAAGTATCAGTGAGACCCCTGAGAAGGTTTCTATGTTCTACACCCCCATTTCCAACTTCTTGATTCTGATTATTTTTCAATTGATTTAACTGAAGTTCCTGTTGCTCTGCTAATTTTACTTGTGCCCACAAAACCTTTTCTTCTAGATTTTTTTGTTTATTGTCAATTTCATCCCCACAATATTTTGCATACTTAAGTATTTCATCTACCGGCTTGGCCTGCCAGCAGATTTTATGATCTTTAATCATTTGCGAAATTTCTGGCTTTAACCCTGACACAAATCGATAAATAAAATGTGTCATGTCTTTCGTATCAATGCTTTCCAATCCACTGTACTGCTTGAATACCTGTAAAAGGCGTTCATAATATGCATGTACTGATTCATCTTTATTTTGGGTAGTTCTGTCTATTCTTGTCCAAACTGTTTCTTTCGGGGGGTACTTTCCCTTTCAGGAAGGTTATGACTTGATGATACTTTTTCATCACATCATCTGATGGTGCTCCTGTCTTTGGGTCTCTGGGGTATTCATCACTGGGCCAATCAATAGTGATCTTACATTCTGTCCATAGATCTGCGGGGACTACAATGTCAAATAACCCATTTAAATCTTTTAACAGCACTTTTGAAACTTTTACAAATCTTTCAACTTGTCTGTACTGCTCTACAGGTTTCTCTCTGAGTTTTGGGAAATCATTCGTAAATGATCAAATATCCTGTCGGGACCATGGGACATACACATAACCTCCTCCGGGCACTTCTCTCATCGGGCACAACTTTCCACTTTTTCGGGTTCTTTTGATAAATATTCATTTGCAGTATTTTTCGCTGGGGCTTCCCCCCTTTTCTTTGCCCATCTAGCTTTCCATTTATCTAAATCACCCCACTTCCGTAACAACGATAGTATCTCCTTGATCTGCACTATGTCCTGACACATTTATGTTTTCTAAATCTTTGTCAGAAAATTCAGCTCGGTAAGGTTTCTGTAAAACTTTCGATTTTCCAATATCAGTTCCCATTTCAGAAGCCAAACTCATTAACTTTTCATATAATGTTTTAGTATTTCGAGTGATACTTCGACATATAACCAACAATTCGTCCTCACTGAGAGTGTTTAACCTTTCCAATCCCACATTTCCAGCCATCATTTCTTCTAATTCAACTCTTAATTTAAAAATATCCAATACCTTCGACTGTGATTTTGGCTTTTCTATTTCTCTGGACCATCTTTCTATTTCTTCTGGGGATACTACATGAGCACTTCTTGTACCTGAGGATGTTTCCATCCGTACCTCTCTAGAGCTTCCAGGAGTGTTTTTCCTGATCGAATCACCCACCGTTTCCCTTATAGGTAAATCCATCAGGGAAATCACTGACTCGCATTCACTTGCTTGATCATCAACTATCAAGAGCACTACAGGTGTATTCAGAACGGGAGGTTTAGGACAGGACTGTTTCTCTCCATATAATGGAACAACGGGACCTATGGTTACCGGAATGGTCAAGGCTTCAGGACTCATATCCAGCTGTGGAATTTTCTGAATTAATTTGCTTCTCTGTTTATTTATGGCTTCTCGTTCCCTCTCTTGTAGCACTTTTTCTAATGAAGTTTCATGCACTACTTGCGGACCCAAAGGTGGTTTTAAGAATGGGGCGTTAGGGTCAACTCTATTTGCTTCCTCATGGTAAGGTGGCAGACTTTTCATTAACAAATCCTCTAAGTAGTCATCATCTGACTCACCACTAGTCATTACATTTCTCGTTTTTTTGGTGCATTTGCTATATTTTTTTTTTATTGGTTTTTTACCCCATTTTATGCAAGGAGGGAAAGCAGAGTACAAACATTTATGTTAAACAAATCCAGCATTTACAGTCCGAAAAAAAAAAAAGCAGAGCAACAAGAAACAAATAGCACGTGGAAACACAGTGATATATGGCAAACAGCAAAGCAAGAACCCTGTAGCTTTCAAACACATAAAATAGAAAGGGACCAAAAACAAAACTCCATCTAGATCGAATTCCATATATAAGCAAGTTCCATTAAATCCATTCCGTTATGGGAACCCAGATCTTAGCTCCAATGGCCCTCTTTTTTCTGCCTTTAGTCTTGGATATAGCCAATTCCAAATTATACATTGCTAATAGCCACACGCTCCATCAAAAGAAACAGGGGGGATTGGGACTGATCCAATCATTCGTAATGCAATCACGTACTACAACCATACAGATTAATGCAAAATATTTCCTACGCTTAGACCTTGAATAAACAGATGTATCTGAGGTAATACCTATCAATACCAATTCCCTGGTTATAGTTATTGGTTGACCCATTATTAACCCTAGAAATTGTTCAATAGAGGAAAATAATTCAACTAATTTGGGACAAGAAAAAAAACATATGTACAACTTCAGCCGCAGACTGACCACATCTGTTACATTTAGTCCCTGCGGTAGTACCCCATTTGGATATCTTTCTAGGAGTATAATACAGGTCATATAAGGCCATATAATGCTGCGTACTCATCCTCCCTGTCATCAAGACGCAATTCGCTAAACTTAGTGATTCCACAAAACTCTCTCTATACTTAACTTCATTACCCACCTATTTTGACAATTCTCCAAGATCGTCTGGGAATGCTGAAATGAGATAAGAATAAAATTGCCCTATCAATGTTTTCCTCTTCATGCTCTCAATAAAGAAGAATTTCCTCAATTGGAGTTCCATATGAGGGCCTACAGCTAGATTCATGAAAGACCCGTTTTGCGAGTCTATAATAATCGCTATTACAGACTCGCAAAACGGGATTCATGTAGGAATCGCAATTTTTATTGCGATTCCCATTGATTCCTTATTTGCGATTAGCTAATTGCTAATCGCAAATAAGGAATAACTCCCCATTCATTCCTATGGGCCTAAGGTTGTGATTTCAAGGGTGCCAGGGTGTCCAAAGGACACCCTGTAGCACCCCTGAAATGTAAATTTACACAGGTGTTGCGCATACACATGTCCAAAGGACATGTGTGTGTGTAACATGCAATTGAGAAAAATGCACTAAAGTGCTTTTTTCTATTTTTTCGCTATTTACCACGAAGTCAGACTTCGTGGTAAATAGCGACCAAAAATAGCGAATTCGCAATGTAGAAATGGTTAATGAATTGCATTTAAGGAATCTCAAATAGAGATTCCTTAAATGCATTTCCTCGCAAATGTGCGAATTCTATATTAGCGATTTTTGCATTTGGGATGATGAATCCCAAATGCAAAAATTGCACTCGCAAAGGGCCAGATTCTCAGAATCCGGCCCTTTGCAAGCCGATTTTACGTTGATGAATCTACCTGCTAGTGTATTAAGATAACTTCAGATTTGTAGAAACTTAAAAAAATTGTGTTGAGGCAAACCAAACTTACTTTGCAACTCAGTGAACGATGCTAAGTGACCGTCTTACAGTAAGTCGCCTAACCACTGAATTCCTTTGGAGCACCACCTGTTAGTGATTTGATCCCGAAAGATAAAGGCTAGTATATCTGGTGCTGCAAACGGAGTATAGGCATTAATCTTTGGGAGCCCCAACTGACTCTTAACAAGTCTCCATACTGTGTGGGCTGCTTTCAGAATTTGAAATTTAGTTTTTTTGAAGTAGCTGGGTTCTACAATTTTGACCAAACAACCTCTAATCGCCTCCCCAACCCAAATACATAAATTGAAGGAGCATGGCAAGGCAAGATTCGGGCCCTATCTCCCACAACCAACGGGCTAATGAATTGCAGTACGACTGCCAGATAATAAAACATAAAATATGGTATACCCCAACCACCACGATCTTTAGTCAAAATCATCTTTTTATATGCCCTTCTTTGCCGCTTGTAACCCCACAAAAATCTAGAGGAGATCCTCTCTAATTTCTTGAAGCAACTAGCAGGGAATTCTAGCGGAATCTTTCGGAACATATATAAAAGCTTAGGTAGTACCATCATTTTTAAGACATTTGATCTCCCATACAGAGATAAATGCAGGTGAAATGAAATGAATGAAATGAAATTAGATTTCCTAAGCGCATGGCTGCCCAAGAGCGTCCCAGTGCTAATACACACAGCTAGCTTCCAAGATCCTCGGACAACGGAACTCATATTTCTCGTGGGAAAAGGAAAGTCTTTAAAGATTTCCGAAACTTCTGGAGACAGGGTTCCAGACGGAGAGCAGCAGGAAGATCATTCCAGATCTTGGCTACGTTCACAGAGAACCTCCTGCCTCCTGAGCGAGTTCTCTTTACTCTGGGGATGGTCAGTAAATTGCTCCCGTCAGAGCGGAGGGAACGCGAGGACTTGTAGGGGCATATAAGGTCCTTGAGGATAGGGGGGCCAATTCCCTGGAGAGACTTAAAGGCGATGGAAAGGGCCTTAAATTTAACTCTCTCCCGGATGGGGAGCCAATGGAGAGCTCTAAGAGCAGGCTTGGCCGAAGTTCTTTTTGCAGTGCCTGTCAAAACCCTGGCCGCCGCATTTTGTACTCGCTGGAGGGTGTTGATGGCTGATTCAGGGGCACCGAGCAGCAAGGCATTGCTGTAGTCCAGCCTTGACAGTATTAGCCCCTGAATCAGGAGTTTCCTAGAACTGAAGGGGAGAAGAGGCAACACCTTTCGGACTGAGCGTAACAAACCATAGCAGATCCCTGCCACTTTCTTAGTTTGTACTCTGAGCGTCAGGTCGGGCTCTAACCATACTCCCAAGCTCTTAATCTCATTCTTGGGTTGGGGCGCCTCACCCAGACAGGGGGGCCACATGGTTTTGGGGAGGGAGGTGGAGAGGTTGCCCACCATCATAAGTTCCGTTTTGGAACCATTGAGTTTCAGCCGAGATTCTGTCATCCAGGCCATGATACCTGTCAGACAGCACCCAAATCTTTCTGCCGCATTTTCCTGGTGAGATAGCGAAACGACAAGCTGGGTGTCATCCGCATAGGTCACTATTTTCACCCCGAAAGGTGAAACCACATCCTCCAGTGGGGCCATATAGATATTAAAAAGCGTCGGGCTCAACGAGGAGCCCTGCGGGACTCCACACTGGAGGGGGATCGACTCAGACACGTTGGTGCCATCACAGACCTGGTAGGACCGACCATTCAGAAAGGAAGTAATCCAGCTTAAAGCCTGGCCTGATATTCCCATCCTAGTAAGGCGCTGAATAAGGATACCGTGATTGACGGTATCAAAAGCCGCGCTGAGGTCTAAGAGGACCAGGTGATCTAATCTCTCCATCATTGAATTTACTCTAACCAAAACAGAATTCATATTTAACTCTGGGATGTTGGAGACTGGGAGTGAGATTTTGATTCTTAAATAGGTGACCTCTGAGACAATAGTGACATTCGTGGGAGGGTCCTCACCGACCTAAAGAATCTGGGTCTTGGAAATATTTAACTTATAACCCGAGAAGGATCCAAACTGTGCTGCTAATTCATCAATAGCTGGCAGCGCACTGCGGATGTCCGTAGTAACAACTACGATATCGTCCACGTAAGCGAGAGCTCTATAATCTGTTTGACAAACATGAACGGGTTTGATGTTCTCAGCCTGATTCAACTTATTTAAAAAAAGATCTATGTATAAAGCAAATAAAAGCGGGGAGCACAGACACCCTTGCCGTGTTCCACGATAAATTAAAAAAGAGGCAGATTCCTGGCCGGCGAGACGGATAGCAGCAGTTGGGGAGGAGTAAAGAACCTTCAATGCCTGGAGCATCTTGGGGCCAAAACCCTTCACTCCTAACAAATCCCACAAATATGGCCAGGCAACCCTGTTGAATGCTTTTTCGGCATCCAACAGGGTTACCCCCATTGTAGACTTAGTTGCCTGTGCCCAATCCACAAGCGCAATCAAACGTCAAACATGATCAGTTGTGTCACGTTCAGGAATGAATCCATGCTGAAATTTCGAGACAAGAGGTGAGATTATGCCAGATAGCCGTGATGCTAAAATCTTCAAATAGATTTTGCTGTCGGCAGTAATAAGCGAGATGGGCCGATAAGAAGAGGGCAACAAAGATGGTTTGTGTTTTTTAAAAAGACTATAATTGTGGATTTCCTCCAGGAGAAAGATGCATTTCCCTTCTGTGCTTCAGGAAAAATTAGCATCAAGTCTTCCTTCAGGAGGTGCCGAAACATCCTAAAAAACTCAAGGGGAATGCCATCAGGGCCCACCGCCTTACCAACCGCCAGTGATAGTATGGCTACCTCTACTTCTTCCCATGTTATATCTCTATCGAACTCTTCAGACTGATCAGTTGTCAGTGTTGAAGTTTCAACATCGGTGCTAAAGTCCAATAGAGTTTCTTCAGCATAGCATACTATCTAATCCTTATATAATTTACTGTAGAATTGACAAAAAACTTCTAGAACTTCTTCCGGTTTATCATGAATTTGCCCTGACTCATCCTGAAAGCCGTCTATCCTTTTAGCAATCTCCTTCTGTCGTATCCTTTTGGCCAATATACGGCCCAAATTTTCTCCCACCTCATAATCCTCTGATCTATATACTGCAGTTTGTGCAGCTAACTTTGTAGCATAGTTCTCATACAGCCTCGACTTTTGAACAGCTAAGTCAGTCAGAATTTGATCGGTGTCCTGACCAGAGCTAACGGACACCATGGGGCAGATTTATGTTAACTGGCGCATCCCCAGGGATGCGCCAGTTAATGTGCGCCACAGTGCGCCACAGCTCCGCCAACCATGGTGCGCCGCATTTACAATGCGGCGCACCATGGTGCAAGGCATGGAAGATGCGTCACTCATCTCTCGGCGTACGGGCGGCGCATTGCTGGAGTCATGTCGCAAGTGCGACATGACTCCTGCAATGCACAGGGGCCACCCCTACAATGCATGGTGCGTCACCATTACGCCTGCTTCAAGCAGGCGTAAAGAATTGACGTAGAAAGTAACTGAGTGAAATCTCATAGATTTCACTCAGCCACTTTCAGGAGGCGTTCCTGCGCAGGAACGCCTCCCCCTGCGCAGGAACGCCTCCTAATGGCGCAGGGCTTTCCAACGTGACGCATCTCCTAGATGCGTCACGTTGTAAATAGGGCGCATTGTTTGCGCCGCCGTTGCGTCAAATTAAGTGACGCAATTGCGGCGCAAGGGCCTCATAAATCTGCCCCCATAGGTTTAGTTTCTATCTCTTGAAGTTTCTTTATCTCAGCCGCTAGTGCTTCTCGTATTTTCCGTTGGTTGTTAATTGAGTAGCTTAGTGTTTCTCCCCATACGCCTGACTTAAAAGCGTCCCAGACCACGTGAGCAGGAGCGGATCCACTATTAATGCTAAATAATTCTACAATCCATTTCCCCATTTGTTCAACGTAAAGTGGATCAGCTAATAATTTATGCTCAAACGTCCAGGCCCTACAAGGAGTACTAAACCTAATATCTAATTCTAAAGTAATGGGGTTATGATCAGAGATTATTTTAGAGAGAATATCATACCTAGCATTATTTACATATCCGCAGTAAAAAAAAATAGTATAATCATACGTGTTTCTGGTGAGGGGTGGAATAGAAAGTGCTCACTGGCGCTCCCAGTCCTTTCACGTGCCCTACATCAACTAACCCAAATTCTTTAATTATCCCTCTGGTGGCATTAAAAGCTTTATTTATCTTTCCTTGATAGATGAAGTCACTAGTTATGTCCACCTGCCCATCCAAGTGGAGATTAAAATCTCCACATAAAATTAGAGGAGAGGGCCAGGCCGCAAGTTCAATGCTAAGATGGTTCAACACGTCTGGATCATCTAGGTTAGGGCCATAAATTGTGCAGATGGTCCAAGAAAGACCTTCCAGAGAGAGCTCACAGATCACCCACCGACCAAAAGAATCTTCTTTTACCTGTTTATAGGTCCCCCAGCCAATTCTTTTCAATATCACCACACCTCTTGTTGTTGTATCTTGCTGTGCACATCCCCCTAATTCCATACCCAGATCTTTAAACCATCGCCTGTTGTTCCATACGATATGGGTCTCCTGTAGACACAATAAATCCACCCTCATAGAATTAAGAATTTGGGCCATCATCCCTCTTTTCTTTCTGTCATTCAGCCCACAAATGTTCCAGGAGCAAGCCTTAAATTTACCTATGGTCATATACCGAGTAATTTACCAAAACTAATACATAATACCTAACTACAACAGTGAACACAGCTAAAACAGGATATACAATTAGAAAACCTTTATTTAACACATTTTGGCTGCTATTTGCACTCAAAAGCCTAACTCTGCTATTCCTTGCCCCACTACCCCCCCACCCCACACCAAACAACCTATCCCAAAAACCACCATCACCCACCCAAATGAGACAGAGGGACTGGATAGTCCCCTTTAGTGATGAGGAGAAATGCAGTATGCACTTCGCCGGTCACCCCTATCCTCCTGGCATAGAAGAAAAGTGAAAACTCAACAAAAGGCATTATCTATATAGTGCTCTAAACTCATATCACCGCCCTACATTGTGCCTAAAAAATCCTTGGCAGAAATCTCGGACATAAAATAAATATATAAATTTAAGCTTGGAGAGACTGAGTAGATATGCCTGTGCCCCTTTGGCTTGAAACAGTGGTATAAATTGGTGCAAATGCCATCTCTGCTGCTGTAGCCTGACAATAGTCTGGGAGAACAAAAAATTCAACCCCCTTCCCCTTTCTCTTACAGTCAGGCCTAGCTAAATCATACAGAGCTTCTCGGGACAGAAAATTGTTGAAACAAATGAATATCGCTCTGGGTTTCCCATCTAACGCCCTAGTACCATTCTGCTTTTGAAAAGGGAATCGGTGGACCCTCTGTAATTCCACTTCCCATTTCCATTGGGTCAGTTCAGGGAAAGCTTCTGAAAGCAGTCCGATGACAAATTGGCGAACGTCGCTTCCTTCAATCCCTTCCGGGATACCCAGGACTCGCAGGTTGTTTCTCCTGGATCGATTCTCAAGGTCGATTAACTTCCAGTTAATGTCTTCTCGAAGAGTGTTCAGAGAGGAGATGTCCGTTTTCTGCTGCACCATTTCGTCTTCGATTGAGGAGATTCTCCCTTCTGTCTCCCCAATCCTAGCTGCCATTTCATTACAGGTCTTGACAACTCGACGCACCGTATTTTGGAGCTTGCGAACGCGAGATTGCAAACCACCCCTTGCGTTCGCAAGCTCTCCGCCTTTGTCTCCTCACGATGCAACATAATGGCTTGGTAAATAGCGGCTAAGGTGATCTCGCTCTCTATATGTCTGTAGGAGGGTGGATACCTGACTATGGTTACCCCGGATGCCTTGTGTTTAGCTGGTTTTCGACTTAGTTGGCCTGGGACCCTGCTAATCAGGGCCCCAGGCTATCTTCTATCTCTTTAAAATGGACTCCATGTACCCTAGGTGCATAACTAATTGGGATTGGATCACCTTATCAGCCCCTGTACAGTGTACTATAGGTACCCAGGGCATAGGTGCATCCAAGGCCTACCAGGGGCTGCAGCATATATTTTGCCACCCTGGCTGGCCATCCAAACTGACACAACTGGCTGATCACTCAGCTGGGGCAAGGTCGTGTAATCACCCCTTGCTTAGATATAGTATACCTATGTCTAAACCTATATCTGGACACATATGCACCTATAAGTCACTCCTATGGCAGGCCTTAACAATCCTGGAGGCAGAGTGATTGGTTTTAATGTGAGATGGTGCTCTAGCATGAGCTGACCCTGTCTGCAGCTTTCGGAACCATTTCCTTATAGCTGTTCCAGGGTATTGCCATACCATATACTCTTAAGTGCATTATAATCCTTGCGGTTATTGCTAACTTTGGTTTGGCTTTATCAAAACATGTTGTGTAAGGTGTCATACACTTTGGAATACTACCCCCTCGCCTGTTCTGGTGACGGGGTAGCATTCCACCCTTCTAGAGGCAGAAGACATGTTACTTTACTTAAACGCGGTTAAATCTAACCAGAGCCCCAGCATCACAAAATTGATGCTGCTGCCACAGACACAAGTCTGGCCTCCTGCTGCTGACCGAAACTCCGGTAGGGGAGGCCTGGACAAATGGTATCCTGTCACAGGGAGGTGTTACACCACCCCAGACAGGAGATAGTGGATTGAGGCAGGCAGGGCGAGTGAAACTAGACACTGCCTGGGGCGCACAAGGCTCCCCATGCATAGCCCAGTTCAAACCGGTGCTGGGGCACTCCAGTCCCAGCTCTGGCGAGAAACTGGACAAAGGGAAAGGGGTTTCCCACCCCCTTCCTGGGTCCCACCCATAGGAGGGACCTAGCAGGTAATCCAGCCCCTTGATTTGGAATAAAGGTAGGAGCTGTGTCCATAGACTTTAGATAATCCTGACTGAAACTTTGAAATGAAACTCTGGACCCTTCGACATCCCTCTCAACGTGGAAGACTGAAGAATCTCCCTTGTGGTCAAGGAGTGACCACCCTGTGCAAACAGGCACCATCCAGCGCCCAACAGTTTGCTTTGTTGCAGCTCCCGCCAGAGCTCGAGCAACAAAGATCGACAAGAACCAGATTCCCAGACATCTAACAGCCCGATTCACAGCCACAGCAAAGCTGAGACCCGTGGAGGCGACGTGAGACGTGGGACCGGCCATCTTGAAAAGACTGCGAAGTGCTGACCGTGCAGCTCCCGAGGCACCCTCGAAGCTGTGCATTGGGGTTTGAGAAGCCCCAGCCCCGAGCAGCTCATGCAGTGAAGATCACCCCTCCACACTCACCGAGTGCTGCGTGGGGCCCTTTTGCATTTTCCTGCTTGACGCGTGTTAGAATTGGGGGTCTCTGGTTGGCGCAAGTAGGTACTTGTGACAAGCAGGGACCCTCTCCTCTAAGTCAGGGCAAAGGATGACCCTTCAGAATTACCCTTGCTCACCCTCTAGGTGCGTGGCGTGAGCAGCCAAGGCTATTCTTCAGGCGTTAGTCAGTTAAGCATTTGTAGTCACACACACAATAAAATATACCAATTCCCCCACAAATGGACACCAGGCTGTGAGTATATAAAAATACGCTTCTTTATGTAAAAATTAAATATACTCTTTAGAACAGACTTATCACAAGATCAAATAACGTTTTTGGGGCGCCCACAGGTTGTAAATAGGCAAGCTTCCTTCGTTGCAATTCAAAATGTACTTTTAGTCTTAAAAACGGATGTTTCTGTTAAAATTCCTTCTTGGCAAGTTTCTCTGTCCCAAATTACTTTGCTCTCGCTTCCTGGGCCGGTTCCAGGGACCTTAGGCCAGTCTTAGGCCCTCTGTGCGCTTCGCAGCGCTTCTGTGCACTCTACACGGGAGAAATCACGGCACCCTACCAAGTCTCACGCATCTGGCGTGGGGCGCGATCGGCACGGCCGGGTCTCGTGGACCGGATGGCCCCCCTGGTCTACGGGACCCACACGGGAGGGAAACACCGACCTCAGGGCTGTCCAGGAGGAGGGCAGGCCCAAGAACCCAGCGCAACCTCAGTCACTTGGGCCGGGGCTCAGATTGCAGCCTGCGGGACCCGACAGCTAAAGGATTCCAGCGGGAGGGGCTGGAGCGCTCTCGCAGCGCGGAGCTGCAGGCAGACACAGAGAGCGGTGCGAGCCAGCTGGAAAGGGCGGCTCGCACCACAGCGGATCTTTAGGCCGGGGGGCGCTTGTGAACAGGGCAGTGGGCAGAAAACAAAGGGGGTCAAGTAACGTTGCGGGCCACGAGCCCGATGACAGTCTCAGTGGCGGCTTTTCTCCGGTGACAGATGCGAGGTGCCCAGCGGCTCAGGCAGAGCGAGGCTGGCACCCGAGGCGTCCGTCCAGCGGAGGTCTGTCCCCTGGGTCTGTTTGAGTCCGGCAAAGGATTTCTGGCGGGAGGGTGAGGCACCGCAGCGAGCCTTCCCAGGCGGTCGACACAGCGATCCCCTCAGCGGGGGAAGAGCGGCTCAACGGAGCGGAGCTCTTCCTCGGCGGGGACGAGAGGACACAGTCGGTCACGGCCTGAGGGAGGGGCTGGGCGGCACCACAGCAGCGAGCCTTCCCAGGCGGTCAACACAGCGATCTCCTCAGCGGGGGGAGAGCGGCTCAACGGAGCGGAGCTCTTCCTCGGCGGGGATGAGGAGACACAGTCGGTCACGGCCTCAGGGAGGGGCTGGGGGGCACCAAGGTCACAGCTCCGGCAGTAGTAGATATCCCGGTTAATTACCGGCAGACGAGCAGAGGGCAGGTTGAGCCAGATGGTCCTGTGGCTCAGGTCAGGGGGCAAGCTCAGTCAAGCCCTTGGAGAATGTTTAAGCACAAAGAAGCAAAGTCTTTTCTTATCAAGTCTTTTCCTCTCCTTTCTCAGCAAGGCAAGCAGCAGGCCAGTTCTCCCAGCGTCTCTTCTCCTTCTAGGCGGGCAGAGGTCCTTCGTGGTAAAACAGGATTCTGATTTACAAGGAGCAGGGCTCCTACTTTTATACACAGTTTCTTTTGTTCTTACAGGCCAGGGGGGCCTTTGCATAACTGCTCTCAGCTCCTGAGCACTTGTGGTGGGTACTTCTGCTTCTGCATTCAGTGTGAGGGCAGGCACATCAGCCGCTCCCCAGGGGGGCGGAGCCGGCATTGTGAAGACAGGGGCAGCCTGAGCACTTTGTTGACAAGCTTCGGTCCTTCCTGGGCCAGGTGCAGGCTGAGTCATCAGTCGCTCCCCAGGAGGGCGGAGCCAGTATTGTGGGGGCAGAGCACAGCCTGATGCATCATTCAGGGGAAACTCCCACCACCCACTAAGGTGTCATCCTGCTATTCACAACCTGTCAACTCCCAGCCCTGTCACTCACCCACTCAGACAGTCAGATACACACAAGAGCAGAGGCGGGCTGAAATGGTTAGACAAGCAAATGCTAACTTTCTAAAAGTAGCATTTGCAAACCCAGGATATTAAAATAAACTTTACTAAAAGAAGTATTTTATTATTCTGAGTTCAGGCATACTAAACATTAATTTCTACCATGTTCCCTGAGCCTGCTGGGATTATAGAGTGTAATAATTCCAGCAGCCCATCTGGCCTAGAAGGGAACTGGTAGCCTTACAATAGTGAAAAATGAATTTGGCAGTAATTCACTATTAGAACATGCCACACACATCAGGGCATGTTCTACCTTATACTTACAATGCACCCTGCCCTCAGGCCTACCATAGGGGTGACTAATATGAAGTTAAGGGAAGGTTTAGGGGCTGGCAAGTGTGTGCACTTGCCCAGCCAGCATGACAGTACCAGACTGCACGCAGGTTCTGCAATGGCAGACCCTAGACACATTTTAAGGCTGCTTCTGTGGGTGGCGCAATCAGCGCTGCAGGCCCACTAGCAGTATTGGCATTCACAGGCCCTGGCACTCCTGGTGCACTTTACTAGGGACTGACAGTAAATCCAATAAACCAATCATGGACATCAATCACATGTATACTTTTCACAGGGAGAGCATATGCACTTTAGCACTGGTCAGCAGTGGTAAAAGTGCCCAGAGTCATTAAACCAACAAAAACAGGTCAGAGAGAGTATTGGAGGAAAGCAAAAAGTTTAGGGATGACCCTGCCAAGAAGGCCAGGTCCAACACAACCCCCTTCCAGCCTCAGCGGGGGAAGAGCGGCTCAACGGAGCGGAGCTCTTCCTCGGCGGGGACGAGAGGACACAGTCGGTCACGGCCTGAGGGAGGGGCTGGGGGGCACCACAGCAGCGAGCCTTCCCAGGCGGTCAACACAGCGATCTCCTCAGCGGGGGGAGAGCGGCTCAACGGAGCGGAGCTCTTCCTCGGCGGGGATGAGGAGACACAGTCGGTCACGGCCTCAGGGAGGGGCTGGGGGGCACCAAGGTCACAGCTCCGGCAGTAGTAGATATCCCGGTTAATTACCGGCAGACGAGCAGAGGGCAGGTTGAGCCAGATGGTCCTGTGGCTCAGGTCAGGGGGCAAGCTCAGTCAAGCCCTTGGAGAATGTTTAAGCACAAAGAAGCAAAGTCTTTTCTTATCAAGTCTTTTCCTCTCCTTTCTCAGCAAGGCAAGCAGCAGGCCAGTTCTCCCAGCGTCTCTTCTCCTTCTAGGCGGGCAGAGGTCCTTCGTGGTAAAACAGGATTCTGATTTACAAGGAGCAGGGCTCCTACTTTTATACACAGTTTCTTTTGTTCTTACAGGCCAGGGGGGCCTTTGCATAACTGCTCTCAGCTCCTGAGCACTTGTGGTGGGTACTTCTGCTTCTGCATTCAGTGTGAGGGCAGGCACATCAGCCGCTCCCCAGGGGGGCGGAGCCGGCATTGTGAAGACAGGGGCAGCCTGAGCACTTTGTTGACAAGCTTCGGTCCTTCCTGGGCCAGGTGCAGGCTGAGTCATCAGTCGCTCCCCAGGAGGGCGGAGCCAGTATTGTGGGGGCAGAGCACAGCCTGATGCATCATTCAGGGGAAACTCCCACCACCCACTAAGGTGTCATCCTGCTATTCACAACCTGTCAACTCCCAGCCCTGTCACTCACCCACTCAGACAGTCAGATACACACAAGAGCAGAGGCGGGCTGAAATGGTTAGACAAGCAAATGCTAACTTTCTAAAAGTAGCATTTGCAAACCCAGGATATTAAAATAAACTTTACTAAAAGAAGTATTTTATTATTCTGAGTTTAGGCATACTAAACATTAATTTCTACCATGTTCCCTGAGCCTGCTGGGATTATAGAGTGTAATAATTCCAGCAGCCCATCTGGCCTAGAAGGGAACTGGTAGCCTTACAATAGTGAAAAATGAATGAATTTGGCAGTAATTCACTATTAGAACATGCCACACACATCAGGGCATGTTCTACCTTATACTTACAATGCACCCTGCCCTCAGGCCTACCATAGGGGTGACTAATATGAAGTTAAGGGAAGGTTTAGGGGCTGGCAAGTGTGTGCACTTGCCCAGCCAGCATGACAGTACCAGACTGCACGCAGGTTCTGCAATGGCAGACCCTAGACACATTTTAAGGCTGCTTCTGTGGGTGGCGCAATCAGCGCTGCAGGCCCACTAGCAGTATTGGCATTCACAGGCCCTGGCACTCCTGGTGCACTTTACTAGGGACTGACAGTAAATCCAATAAACCAATCATGGACATCAATCACATGTATACTTTTCACAGGGAGAGCATATGCACTTTAGCACTGGTCAGCAGTGGTAAAAGTGCCCAGAGTCATTAAACCAACAAAAACAGGTCAGAGAGAGTATTGGAGGAAGGCAAAAAGTTTAGGGATGACCCTGCCAAGAAGGCCAGGTCCAACACAACCCCCTTCCAGCCAAAACGCAGGGTAGACCAATCACCACTGTGATGGGCTTCCCTGCTTTGGGCGATAGAACCTGGACCTGGCCCGCAACAGCAGGGGCACATTCCAGTTCTACGCCAATCTGAACCTATTTCAAATCCTCTGTCCATACTCTCAGGGTCCACCCAACTAATCCATGGGGCACCCTTTTCTTCCTCTGTGGACACCACCTGGGCAGCCTCTAACTGTAACTTGCTCACAGGTGTGTCCCAACAGACAGTCATCAAATCCCAGTGGCCACTGACAGTAGTCAGGGCTGAGACCCAGGCCTTATGCCTTTCAGGGCTTTCAAACCTCTGTGGCCTCAGAGAGCGGGGGGCAGTAGCCCCAGGTGCTTGGCACCTTTTGTCCCTTCTCTCTTCTGTTAGTCCAGGTATGCTATCCTGGCACTGACCCACCAGCCCCAGGCCTGTACCTGGCGGCTGGACCAAAGACTGGGGTGGGCTCTCCCACACCCGGTCCTCCTCCTTGGGGCTCTGTACCCTCCCACCTGGAGTGGTACCCCCTTCCAGAATTGTCAGGGCACCTGTGGCAGGTGATCTGCACAATTCTCCCACCAGTTCAGGGGTGCTATCCTGCAACTGGGGCACCAGGTCAGGGGGGACACCCTGCACCTGGCCCTCTACCTTAGGGTCTAAACCCTCAAACTGCACCGGGGTCAGAGGCAAGGACTCCCTCCCTCTGCACCCCCTTCCAGGGTCCGGCCCACTCCCAACTGGAGTGGTACCCCTAGAAGTGACATGGGTCAGGACACTGATTACAGTGGTCCCACCCTCCAGGTCAGACAACACCTGAACCTGGCTCTCCAACTCAGGGACCCAACCCTGCAGTTGAACAATTGCCTGGCGCACCAGGACTTCTCGGGGAGCACACATGCCCCCCCTGAGGGTGGCACATAGCTCCTGTGCCGTGCAACAGTCTGCCTGGCGCAGATCTCCCAGCCTCTGTCCCTCTGACAGTGTGGGAAGATCCCCCAGGACAGAAGTGGTGTCCCCATGGTCATTCACTGGGGACGCTGCCCTGCTGGCTGGCCCCTGACCCACTGGTTCTTCCACGGGGGACTCTTTCCCCCTCTCGCCCCTCCTTCTGGACCTCTGCACCCTCCCAACTGGAGTGGTACTGCCAGTCACCAGAACTACTGGAGCCCTGTTTACAGAGCCTCCACGTTCTCTAGCCACTGGGGGATCCCCCTCAGAGGGTGACTCATCCGGACAGCCTAGGCTCCCCACCTGGTGTTCCCTTAAAGAACCATCCAGGCTCTGAGACTGAGGTTGGGCACTACCGGGACAACACCCATTCTCACTCCTTCCCCTTAAGGACAGGACGTGAGGCCCTACACCCCTCTCACTACTACAGGACCTAGCTGGGCTACTCTGCGCCACTTCCACCACTCTGGGCTGGAAGATACCTGAGCCACTCCCTACAGGATCACACCCCAATGCCTCTCCAGACCCTTTGGAATCCACCACAAGGTCTGCCTCCAATGTGAGCTCCCTGGGGTCAGAGAACTCACTCTCAAACAGGTGTTGGCATAGCTCTGGAAAACTGGGACTTAAAGTATGCTCTCCCACAATTGGATTACACAGCCCCCTAGCAGGGTTAACCAAACTATCCTTCACCTCACCATCCAGCGCCTCACACACATACTCCACACCATTCTCCTGAGACTGGCCAGACAGTAGCGGACTGTCTCTGTCGCACAACCCACACTCTTCTGGGCAGTCCTTACACTCACCCACCAGGACCTCAACCATGGGGGAATCCCTCCCACCACTAGGACCATGAACTCCTACGCCAGCCACCCTATTCCCTTCAGGGACGCTGCGCACTACTGGAGCTACCTCATGCCCTTGAACCTCCTGGTGTAAGTTAACCCCCTCCAAGTCAGGTGCCATATCTCTAGGTGCGCGTGCTATGCTGTCAGCACTAGATACCTGAATGTTGCTGCCACCAGCTGAGCTGGACTCCACCTCCAACTCAGCAAAGCTCAATCTGTGAGCTACACAAATCTCTGGATGTTGGGCTGAGGCCCTCCTGGCTTCAAGCTCCAAATCAAGTTCTTTCATCCTCAAGTAGTGATCTCTTTGGCGTTTTAGCGCCTCCATGACTAATTTTTGGCTTTCCATTGCCAATTTATGCTTGTCCATTTCCATTTGTCCTTTTAATTTCGCCATCTCTATTTCATGCGCCCTGGTTGCTGCCCTGTCTGCCAACTCCTCTGGCGACAGGCATCTGGTTGCTGCCTTTTCCATCCTCACTGAACCAGGCATGACGTTTCACAAGCACATGGAGATCTCCCAGCAAAATTATAAAAATGGAAACCTGTGGCTGCGTTATAGGTCTGCTCTCACTATGTGGTGATCAGTAATTCACTGTATGTCAACTACAAATGCAAATTCGCAAATCCCACCGCTGCCACCAATGTTAGAATTGGGGGTCTCTGGTTGGCGCAAGTAGGTACTTGTGACAAGCAGGGACCCTCTCCTCTAAGTCAGGGCAAAGGATGACCCTTCAGAATTACCCTTGCTCACCCTCTAGGTGCGTGGCGTGAGCAGCCAAGGCTATTCTTCAGGCGTTAGTCAGTTAAGCATTTGTAGTCACACACACAATAAAATATACCAATTCCCCCACAAATGGACACCAGGCTGTGAGTATATAAAAATACGCTTCTTTATGTAAAAATTAAATATACTCTTTAGAACAGACTTATCACAAGATCAAATAAAGTTTTTGGGGCGCCCACAGGTTGTAAATAGGCAAGCTTCCTTCGTTGCAATTCAAAATGTACTTTTAGTCTTAAAAACGGATGTTTCTGTTAAAATTCCTTCTTGGCAAGTTTCTCTGTCCCAAATTACTTTGCTCTCGCTTCCTGGGCCGGTTCCAGGGACCTTAGGCCAGTCTTAGGCCCTCTGTGCGCTTCGCAGCGCTTCTGTGCACTCTACACGGGAGAAATCACGGCACCCTACCAAGTCTCACGCATCTGGCGTGGGGCGCGATCGGCCCGGCCGGGTCTCGTGGACCGGATGGCCCCCCTGGTCTACGGGACCCACACGGGGGGGAAACACCGACCTCAGGGCTGTCCAGGAGGAGGGCAGGCCCAAGAACCCAGCGCAACCTCAGTCACTTGGGCCGGGGCTCAGATTGCAGCCTGCGGGACCCGACAGCTAAAGGATTCCAGCGGGAGGGGCTGGAGCGCTCTCGCAGCGCGGAGCTGCAGGCAGACACAGAGAGCGGTGCGAGCCAGCTGGAAAGGGCGGCTCGCACCACAGCGGATCTTTAGGCCGGGGGGCGCTTGTGAACAGGGCAGTGGGCAGAAAACAAAGGGGGTCAAGTAACGTTGCGGGCCACGAGCCCGATGACAGTCTCAGTGGCGGCTTTTCTCCGGTGACAGATGCGAGGTGCCCAGCGGCTCAGGCAGAGCGAGGCTGGCACCCGAGGCGTCCGTCCAGCGGAGGTCTGTCCCCTGGGTCTGTTTGAGTCCGGCAAAGGATTTCTGGCGGGAGGGTGAGGCACCGCAGCGAGCCTTCCCAGGCGGTCGACACAGCGATCCCCTCAGCGGGGGAAGAGCGGCTCAACGGAGCGGAGCTCTTCCTCGGCGGGGACGAGAGGACACAGTCGGTCACGGCCTGAGGGAGGGGCTGGGGGGCACCACAGCAGCGAGCCTTCCCAGGCGGTCAACACAGCGATCTCCTCAGCGGGGGGAGAGCGGCTCAACGGAGCGGAGCTCTTCCTCGGCGGGGATGAGGAGACACAGTCGGTCACGGCCTCAGGGAGGGGCTGGGGGGCACCAAGGTCACAGCTCCGGCAGTAGTAGATATCCCGGTTAATTACCGGCAGACGAGCAGAGGGCAGGTTGAGCCAGATGGTCCTGTGGCTCAGGTCAGGGGGCAAGCTCAGTCAAGCCCTTGGAGAATGTTTAAGCACAAAGAAGCAAAGTCTTTTCTTATCAAGTCTTTTCCTCTCCTTTCTCAGCAAGGCAAGCAGCAGGCCAGTTCTCCCAGCGTCTCTTCTCCTTCTAGGCGGGCAGAGGTCCTTCGTGGTAAAACAGGATTCTGATTTACAAGGAGCAGGGCTCCTACTTTTATACACAGTTTCTTTTGTTCTTACAGGCCAGGGGGGCCTTTGCATAACTGCTCTCAGCTCCTGAGCACTTGTGGTGGGTACTTCTGCTTCTGCATTCAGTGTGAGGGCAGGCACATCAGCCGCTCCCCAGGGGGGCGGAGCCGGCATTGTGAAGACAGGGGCAGCCTGAGCACTTTGTTGACAAGCTTCGGTCCTTCCTGGGCCAGGTGCAGGCTGAGTCATCAGTCGCTCCCCAGGAGGGCGGAGCCAGTATTGTGGGGGCAGAGCACAGCCTGATGCATCATTCAGGGGAAACTCCCACCACCCACTAAGGTGTCATCCTGCTATTCACAACCTGTCAACTCCCAGCCCTGTCACTCACCCACTCAGACAGTCAGATACACACAAGAGCAGAGGCGGGCTGAAATGGTTAGACAAGCAAATGCTAACTTTCTAAAAGTAGCATTTGCAAACCCAGGATATTAAAATAAACTTTACTAAAAGAAGTATTTTATTATTCTGAGTTTAGGCATACTAAACATTAATTTCTACCATGTTCCCTGAGCCTGCTGGGATTATAGAGTGTAATAATTCCAGCAGCCCATCTGGCCTAGAAGGGAACTGGTAGCCTTACAATAGTGAAAAATGAATGAATTTGGCAGTAATTCACTATTAGAACATGCCACACACATCAGGGCATGTTCTACCTTATACTTACAATGCACCCTGCCCTCAGGCCTACCATAGGGGTGACTAATATGAAGTTAAGGGAAGGTTTAGGGGCTGGCAAGTGTGTGCACTTGCCCAGCCAGCATGACAGTACCAGACTGCACGCAGGTTCTGCAATGGCAGACCCTAGACACATTTTAAGGCTGCTTCTGTGGGTGGCGCAATCAGCGCTGCAGGCCCACTAGCAGTATTGGCATTCACAGGCCCTGGCACTCCTGGTGCACTTTACTAGGGACTGACAGTAAATCCAATAAACCAATCATGGACATCAATCACATGTATACTTTTCACAGGGAGAGCATATGCACTTTAGCACTGGTCAGCAGTGGTAAAAGTGCCCAGAGTCATTAAACCAACAAAAACAGGTCAGAGAGAGTATTGGAGGAAGGCAAAAAGTTTAGGGATGACCCTGCCAAGAAGGCCAGGTCCAACACAACCCCCTTCCAGCCAAAACGCAGGGTAGACCAATCACCACTGTGATGGGCTTCCCTGCTTTGGGCGATAGAACCTGGACCTGGCCCGCAACAGCAGGGGCACATTCCAGTTCTACGCCAATCTGAACCTATTTCAAATCCTCTGTCCATACTCTCAGGGTCCACCCAACTAATCCATGGGGCACCCTTTTCTTCCTCTGTGGACACCACCTGGGCAGCCTCTAACTGTAACTTGCTCACAGGTGTGTCCCAACAGACAGTCATCAAATCCCAGTGGCCACTGACAGTAGTCAGGGCTGAGACCCAGGCCTTATGCCTTTCAGGGCTTTCAAACCTCTGTGGCCTCAGAGAGCGGGGGGCAGTAGCCCCAGGTGCTTGGCACCTTTTGTCCCTTCTCTCTTCTGTTAGTCCAGGTATGCTATCCTGGCACTGACCCACCAGCCCCAGGCCTGTACCTGGCGGCTGGACCAAAGACTGGGGTGGGCTCTCCCACACCCGGTCCTCCTCCTTGGGGCTCTGTACCCTCCCACCTGGAGTGGTACCCCCTTCCAGAATTGTCAGGGCACCTGTGGCAGGTGATCTGCACAATTCTCCCACCAGTTCAGGGGTGCTATCCTGCAACTGGGGCACCAGGTCAGGGGGGACACCCTGCACCTGGCCCTCTACCTTAGGGTCTAAACCCTCAAACTGCACCGGGGTCAGAGGCAAGGACTCCCTCCCTCTGCACCCCCTTCCAGGGTCCGGCCCACTCCCAACTGGAGTGGTACCCCTAGAAGTGACATGGGTCAGGACACTGATTACAGTGGTCCCACCCTCCAGGTCAGACAACACCTGAACCTGGCTCTCCAACTCAGGGACCCAACCCTGCAGTTGAACAATTGCCTGGCGCACCAGGACTTCTCGGGGAGCACACATGCCCCCCCTGAGGGTGGCACATAGCTCCTGTGCCGTGCAACAGTCTGCCTGGCGCAGATCTCCCAGCCTCTGTCCCTCTGACAGTGTGGGAAGATCCCCCAGGACAGAAGTGGTGTCCCCATGGTCATTCACTGGGGACGCTGCCCTGCTGGCTGGCCCCTGACCCACTGGTTCTTCCACGGGGGACTCTTTCCCCCTCTCGCCCCTCCTTCTGGACCTCTGCACCCTCCCAACTGGAGTGGTACTGCCAGTCACCAGAACTACTGGAGCCCTGTTTACAGAGCCTCCACGTTCTCTAGCCACTGGGGGATCCCCCTCAGAGGGTGACTCATCCGGACAGCCTAGGCTCCCCACCTGGTGTTCCCTTAAAGAACCATCCAGGCTCTGAGACTGAGGTTGGGCACTACCGGGACAACACCCATTCTCACTCCTTCCCCTTAAGGACAGGACGTGAGGCCCTACACCCCTCTCACTACTACAGGACCTAGCTGGGCTACTCTGCGCCACTTCCACCACTCTGGGCTGGAAGATACCTGAGCCACTCCCTACAGGATCACACCCCAATGCCTCTCCAGACCCTTTGGAATCCACCACAAGGTCTGCCTCCAATGTGAGCTCCCTGGGGTCAGAGAACTCACTCTCAAACAGGTGTTGGCATAGCTCTGGAAAACTGGGACTTAAAGTATGCTCTCCCACAATTGGATTACACAGCCCCCTAGCAGGGTTAACCAAACTATCCTTCACCTCACCATCCAGCGCCTCACACACATACTCCACACCATTCTCCTGAGACTGGCCAGACAGTAGCGGACTGTCTCTGTCGCACAACCCACACTCTTCTGGGCAGTCCTTACACTCACCCACCAGGACCTCAACCATGGGGGAATCCCTCCCACCACTAGGACCATGAACTCCTACGCCAGCCACCCTATTCCCTTCAGGGACGCTGCGCACTACTGGAGCTACCTCATGCCCTTGAACCTCCTGGTGTAAGTTAACCCCCTCCAAGTCAGGTGCCATATCTCTAGGTGCGCGTGCTATGCTGTCAGCACTAGATACCTGAATGTTGCTGCCACCAGCTGAGCTGGACTCCACCTCCAACTCAGCAAAGCTCAATCTGTGAGCTACACAAATCTCTGGATGTTGGGCTGAGGCCCTCCTGGCTTCAAGCTCCAAATCAAGTTCTTTCATCCTCAAGTAGTGATCTCTTTGGCGTTTTAGCGCCTCCATGACTAATTTTTGGCTTTCCATTGCCAATTTATGCTTGTCCATTTCCATTTGTCCTTTTAATTTCGCCATCTCTATTTCATGCGCCCTGGTTGCTGCCCTGTCTGCCAACTCCTCTGGCGACAGGCATCTGGTTGCTGCCTTTTCCATCCTCACTGAACCAGGCATGACGTTTCACAAGCACATGGAGATCTCCCAGCAAAATTATAAAAATGGAAACCTGTGGCTGCGTTATAGGTCTGCTCTCACTATGTGGTGATCAGTAATTCACTGTATGTCAACTACAAATGCAAATTCGCAAATCCCACCGCTGCCACCAATGTTAGAATTGGGGGTCTCTGGTTGGCGCAAGTAGGTACTTGTGACAAGCAGGGACCCTCTCCTCTAAGTCAGGGCAAAGGATGACCCTTCAGAATTACCCTTGCTCACCCTCTAGGTGCGTGGCGTGAGCAGCCAAGGCTATTCTTCAGGCGTTAGTCAGTTAAGCATTTGTAGTCACACACACAATAAAATATACCAATTCCCCCACAAATGGACACCAGGCTGTGAGTATATAAAAATACGCTTCTTTATGTAAAAATTAAATATACTCTTTAGAACAGACTTATCACAAGATCAAATAAAGTTTTTGGGGCGCCCACAGGTTGTAAATAGGCAAGCTTCCTTCGTTGCAATTCAAAATGTACTTTTAGTCTTAAAAACGGATGTTTCTGTTAAAATTCCTTCTTGGCAAGTTTCTCTGTCCCAAATTACTTTGCTCTCGCTTCCTGGGCCGGTTCCAGGGACCTTAGGCCAGTCTTAGGCCCTCTGTGCGCTTCGCAGCGCTTCTGTGCACTCTACACGGGAGAAATCACGGCACCCTACCAAGTCTCACGCATCTGGCGTGGGGCGCGATCGGCCCGGCCGGGTCTCGTGGACCGGATGGCCCCCCTGGTCTACGGGACCCACACGGGGGGGAAACACCGACCTCAGGGCTGTCCAGGAGGAGGGCAGGCCCAAGAACCCAGCGCAACCTCAGTCACTTGGGCCGGGGCTCAGATTGCAGCCTGCGGGACCCGACAGCTAAAGGATTCCAGCGGGAGGGGCTGGAGCGCTCTCGCAGCGCGGAGCTGCAGGCAGACACAGAGAGCGGTGCGAGCCAGCTGGAAAGGGCGGCTCGCACCACAGCGGATCTTTAGGCCGGGGGGCGCTTGTGAACAGGGCAGTGGGCAGAAAACAAAGGGGGTCAAGTAACGTTGCGGGCCACGAGCCCGATGACAGTCTCAGTGGCGGCTTTTCTCCGGTGACAGATGCGAGGTGCCCAGCGGCTCAGGCAGAGCGAGGCTGGCACCCGAGGCGTCCGTCCAGCGGAGGTCTGTCCCCTGGGTCTGTTTGAGTCCGGCAAAGGATTTCTGGCGGGAGGGTGAGGCACCGCAGCGAGCCTTCCCAGGCGGTCGACACAGCGATCCCCTCAGCGGGGGAAGAGCGGCTCAACGGAGCGGAGCTCTTCCTCGGCGGGGACGAGAGGACACAGTCGGTCACGGCCTGAGGGAGGGGCTGGGGGGCACCACAGCAGCGAGCCTTCCCAGGCGGTCAACACAGCGATCTCCTCAGCGGGGGGAGAGCGGCTCAACGGAGCGGAGCTCTTCCTCGGCGGGGACGAGGAGACACAGTCGGTCACGGCCTCAGGGAGGGGCTGGGGGGCACCAAGGTCACAGCTCCGGCAGTAGTAGATATCCCGGTTAATTACCGGCAGACGAGCAGAGGGCAGGTTGAGCCAGATGGTCCTGTGGCTCAGGTCAGGGGGCAAGCTCAGTCATGCCCTTGGAGAATGTTTAAGCACAAAGAAGCAAAGTCTTTTCTTATCAAGTCTTTTCCTCTCCTTTCTCAGCAAGGCAAGCAGCAGGCCAGTTCTCCCAGCGTCTCTTCTCCTTCTAGGCGGGCAGAGGTCCTTCGTGGTAAAACAGGATTCTGATTTACAAGGAGCAGGGCTCCTACTTTTATACACAGTTTCTTTTGTTCTTACAGGCCAGGGGGGCCTTTGCATAACTGCTCTCAGCTCCTGAGCACTTGTGGTGGGTACTTCTGCTTCTGCATTCAGTGTGAGGGCAGGCACATCAGCCGCTCCCCACGGGGGCGGAGCCGGCATTGTGAAGACAGGGGCAGCCTGAGCACTTTGTTGACAAGCTTCGGTCCTTCCTGGGCCAGGTGCAGGCTGAGTCATCAGTCGCTCCCCAGGAGGGCGGAGCCAGTATTGTGGGGGCAGAGCACAGCCTGATGCATCATTCAGGGGAAACTCCCACCACCCACTAAGGTGTCATCCTGCTATTCACAACCTGTCAACTCCCAGCCCTGTCACTCACCCACTCAGACAGTCAGATACACACAAGAGCAGAGGCGGGCTGAAATGGTTAGACAAGCAAATGCTAACTTTCTAAAAGTAGCATTTGCAAACCCAGGATATTAAAATAAACTTTACTAAAAGAAGTATTTTATTATTCTGAGTTCAGGCATACTAAACATTAATTTCTACCATGTTCCCTGAGCCTGCTGGGATTATAGAGTGTAATAATTCCAGCAGCCCATCTGGCCTAGAAGGGAACTGGTAGCCTTACAATAGTGAAAAATGAATTTGGCAGTAATTCACTATTAGAACATGCCACACACATCAGGGCATGTTCTACCTTATACTTACAATGCACCCTGCCCTCAGGCCTACCATAGGGGTGACTAATATGAAGTTAAGGGAAGGTTTAGGGGCTGGCAAGTGTGTGCACTTGCCCAGCCAGCATGACAGTACCAGACTGCACGCAGGTTCTGCAATGGCAGACCCTAGACACATTTTAAGGCTGCTTCTGTGGGTGGCGCAATCAGCGCTGCAGGCCCACTAGCAGTATTGGCATTCACAGGCCCTGGCACTCCTGGTGCACTTTACTAGGGACTGACAGTAAATCCAATGAACCAATCATGGACATCAATCACATGTATACTTTTCACAGGGAGAGCATATGCACTTTAGCACTGGTCAGCAGTGGTAAAAGTGCCCAGAGTCATTAAACCAACAAAAACAGGTCAGAGAGAGTATTGGAGGAAGGCAAAAAGTTTATGGATGACCCTGCCAAGAAGGCCAGGTCCAACAACGCGTCTGTCCGGTCAATTGCCCGTTGGCTAGTGGCCTCTACGACGACGAATCTTTGAAACTACTCTTCTAGTCTGGTTGCTCCAGACTGGCCCTCGCTCCCCTAAAAAGGAGCCACTGCTCTGACCTTGCTGGTCCGAGTAAGAAGCCATCTTCAGATCCTGTGTGGGTTGCCTTTGCCAAGGCCTGTTGACTCCAATTCAGAAGCCGACACTGCCGACAGCGAAAGCCTTTGTGGGTGAGTCAGTGGTCCACTTCTGGTCATCATCGATGCCCCCAAGTCCACGTGGCAGCGGAGACAAGCGTCACGACAACCGCCTGATTGCGCCCGACATCGCCTGGTTGCTTCCTGGTTCCATCCTGGTCACTGGCTGGTGACCCAGACTCTGTCCCCTCTGCTTTCAGGTACTCTACATCTTCGATCCACCCTTGGATCCAACCGGACTCTTCTCTCCTGGCCGCCTGCAGCATCTTCATCTCCAGTCTCCATAGAACTCCACGACAAAACCCAACACACTATGGCACCTATGCACCCGCTTCCTGTGGGTGAGGTAATGATCAAACACCAGTGCTCCTGTAGTGGTTTACACCTCTAGTGTCCTAGTTTAAAGTGGCTAAATTCTATTCCAGTCGGAAGACTTCCAAAACAGTAACTTTGTAACTTTTACGCACCATTGACTTTGCATTGGTGCATGCGTGTGTTTTTAGCGCTCCACCCGAATCCCGCGGGCTACTCCCGTCCTAACCACAGTTAGTCCAGTGTAGTCCCAGCGATTCCCAAGGCCCTAGGCCTTACCATTGTTCGTAAAATGGTTCTTATACCACCTATTTAGTACATGTTTGAGTGGCCACCGGCCCTATCCATAATTGTGCAGCTTGTGTATGTTTAACTGTGCTTTTGTTTAAACGCTTGTGCCTCTGAACTCATAAAGAGTACAGAGGATTATTCTAGTAATAAATACATATATTTTTATAATGTATAACTTGTGTGGTGTCCTTTCATTTGATATTACAGGATTGCATATGGTAAAACAGCTGGCTTCACATGCCCTCTTGAGTTAAGCCTAAGACTGCTTAGTCCATGCTACCATTAGGATAGCTTGTCTATAAGGTTGACTTTACAACCACCACCATAAGGGTTGCTTGGACTGATACAAGGTGCTCACTAGAATAGTGAACATCATACATCAGGCCAACTTCTCACAATGTCCTTCCGGGCATATGGCTGCATGGCCGCTTCTGACCTTGGTTGTTTCTTCATCATCTTCTAGTTCCGCAGAAGAGTGACCCAATGTAGGGGATCCATCGTTCTCAAAGCCTTCTCTTGGAAGAGGATTAGGCAAATCTCTTACTTCTTTGGCTTTATGCACAGTGCTCCTTTCCTCCCCCGTTAACAGGCTGGTTTCATCTTCATCCAGAGACACTGATCTTGCTAGGCTTGTCAGACTTCTGTCATCTGGCCAGTCCCCCTCCACACTCTCAATATCGGAAGCATTAGAGAGATCTGACATAGAATAAAACTTACTGGCTGAGTCAACAGAATCCTCATCAATAGTTGCTTCCATAGCTGCTTCGGTATTTACTTCACTCATGGCCCCAGCACCTTGAGAAGGTTTATGTAGTTTATCTAGTTTAACACACGGCCCGGTGGTTACTGAGGTCTTCGGGGTGCTAGGTGCACAGCCTGCTTTTCCTGTGGTTAGCAGATGGAATACGACCTTCCCCAACGCCGCCCCTGCGGTGACATCCACAGCAACGCCATTAGCCATACCATCAACAGAAATAATAGCAATATCTTCCCCATTTACTTCCAGGGCCTCAGAAGTCACCAGGTCCTTTGTGGAGTCAGAAGAGTCAGCCTTTAATAACAATTCAGTTTTATCAATAGGTGTTGCTGGCTCAGAGTTAGCTCTGACATTATCACTCTGCAGAGTATTCACTTCAACTGAGGCATGATTCTTACCTTTAGGCTGAGTTCTTTTTTTAAATATCCCGGGGATTTTGACAGCGCCCCCAGCCTCCTCCTCCATTCTGATGGGGGCCAGAGAAGTAGGTGTAGCTCCTTGCACATGGTTTGTGGCGCGCCGAGCACTACTACCAGCGTCCCCACTTCCCGCACTAGGAATCGGTGAGCCTGCAGAAGCTCCTCCTGTGGCGGCGTCCCCCGCCCGGGTCATCGGCCCCTTTCCCTGCGTTACTGGCTTTCTTGGGCATCATTGATGTATCTCACGTCCAGTCCGAGTCTTTGGGGCAGCCCGCCGACTGATCCAGAGCCGATGCTCCCACCACACGAGAGCCTGCAGCGAGCCTCCGCTGTCCGCGACCCCCGCGAGAGACCAGACGCGGAAAGAAAAGCTCCGTCCACAGCGGTAAAAGCAAACCCAATCCAAGAGCATAGCCAGGTGCCTCGGGCATCGTGATAATTTAGCATAGGGGCTGAAAGAAGATTTTCAGAAGCGGTGTGCGTTCTTGGCAGCAATTATTCCTCCATTTCCACAGCACTCAGAAGCTGCCAGAGAGGACGAGAATGATTATCGGCCAAGGGCATGCATCGCCTGCCTCACTCGGACACAGCTGTGTCCACCATCTTGCCTCTCTAGGTGCATTTGCTTCCTGGCGGTTCCTCTAAAGTCCGTACAGGATATAATCCTTCTACTAACATAGACTTTCTCAATTTTTTCATTTGTTTATCTCACGTCTCTTTTGGAAATCTGGGATAAAATGTACTCCAATTTCTGTCACTTCTGGGTCTATCTTGCTCGAAAGCCTCAGTCTCCCATTCTTCTAATGCTTTGTACTGGGTTAATCTAGGTCTAGGATCTAATTCATTCATGCCTGTTCTCAAATTGTACAAAACTCTACCATTAAAGGTACCATGTTCTGGAAATGCCAAAACACCATCATCTTTTGTGTACTCGGTCCAGTTCTCTAACCACACACAGGTGTGATAGCCCCTTTCTACCATCATGTACGATGCGGGCGTTTTTGGTGGAGGAATAATAATCCCTTCACTAGTTTTAATCGTTCTGTCCTTTTTAAAGAAATGTTTAATCTTTTTAAATAGCGACATTTTCCTCTCTCCTCCGTACATGATATGAGGTCTTTCCCTTATGTATTGCTCGTACGCAAAACCTAAGTACCTCTTATCGGGTCTTTTTCCTATAACTGTTGGGTCTAAATGCCACATATACTTTATTCAGTTAAATTTAGTATGCAGCTACACTCAATTGTTTACTAAATGCTGCACCAATACCAGTGTGTTTCTTATTTTCGAGAACCAAGCAGTGATTTGAATTCAAATTACTTTCCACCAATGATTGCGCGGCTTTTATCGTGAGACAAGTTCTCACGCTCCTGCACTCACCCCTCCTTTACAATTACCTCAGCCATACACCCGCTGTCTCAACCAATAACAGCGTGGCTCTTCATGACATCAGCGCAACTCCGCAACTGACTCCCTCTCTTGCAAGGTAATATGAAAACTTATTTATTTTCACCTTTAAATGCAATGTCCATTAATTAACAATGTAAAAACATTTGCCACTGTGCCTAAGTGACTAAATTCAAATGAATGATGATTTGCACCTACTGCGAGTAAACCCTTTCCGCTTACTCTTCATACACTGCGAGTAGATCCCTTCCGCCTACTCTTCATACAAACATTAGAGAACCTGTTGCTCCCTCAAGCTTACCCTTTCTAGGTGATATAACGCCAAAGTTTCACCAGCGAACTCCTTTGCTATCATTTATTCACACATTTATACAGAAATTCCCTAATCGGTGCTTCCAGTTTTACCTAACCATGCACTTACTTCCTTAGGCAACTGACCTCACTGCAAAGTGGCTTCCATTTACCACCCACTATTCTGCCCCCAGGGATTCTAAAACAAACATAGAACAATACAAACGGGTTTTGGTTAATACATATAATCAAATACAATCCAATTTATCAATACACGACTAGCTACCTATCTTAACTAAACCCTAACCATCTATCTGCTACCAAAAGAATACTGATAGTGCGCGGGTTCACCTGCTCAGGGTTTACCATACTCACCTGGGCCCATAAACATATACACTTTAAACAGGTTAACCTACGCTTTAAACCAGTAATATTTACTTTTAGGACCTATACCTTTGACTTACCAATCCTAGTCACTGGTACCTAGACTCCTAAGGGATCAAGGGAGTTAGCAAGAAAATAGGAGGTACATAAACATTTGCACTCATGAAATAACCATGGTCTCTGGAAAGATTTAAACACTTTATCTATGTAAATTCTTAAATGTCAGAGTCCATACTAAGATGCTTCGAAGAGGGCAACTTGCGTGCCCCCAGCTGCTGCACAGCTGCAATGAGGAAACTTTCCTCCAAACTGACTCATATTTATCCAAGTAATCCATAGTGTTCCATGATAATCTCATACAGTGATCAATCTACTCCCAATCTTTTTAAAGACACTCCAGAGACAGCCAGATGATGCTTGAATGTTTATTACGCATTTTCATTTATCATATGTCGCCTTAAGCTTGAACATAGATATGTGCTTTTTACATTCCTTCGAGCCAACGTAGTAACAACCCAATGCATTTCGAACTCTTATAAGTTCTTCCTCAGGGGTACTGAAATGAATTGAAAAAAGACTGTATAAGCAACAGATAAAAAAAATAAATAAAAAACACATGCCTATATTAACTGTGCATAATTCCATGAACAAAAAAGATTTGTGCCAAGCATTGTCCCACCCTTCCCTTTTGCTCCCCTAATAAACTCACGTGTTGCAATATTTGTGATAATCTGCCAATGTATCCAAACCACTAATGCCTATAAACTTCCTGGACCTTCACTTTGCTGTCCCTTTAAATCATCAAAACTGCACGAAGACACGATGTTGTGCAAATACTCGTATACTCGTATTGGGAGCCACTGGTTCCGGTAACAAGGTAAATAGAATACAGCAATGTTCTTATAAATGTAAGAACAGCTTGGGGAAAGGGGCGAGTATTTGCACAACATCGTGTCTTCGTGCAGTTTTGATGATTTAAAGGGACAGCAAAGTGAAGGTCCAGGAAGTTTATAGGCATTAGTGGTTTGGATACATTGGCAGATTATCACAAATATTGCAACACGTGAGTTTATTAGGGGAGCAAAAGGGAAGGGTGGGACAATGCTTGGCACAAATCTTTTTTGTTCATGGAATTATGCACAGTTAATATAGGCATGTGTTTTTTATTTATTTTTTTTATCTGTTGCTTATACAGTCTTTTTTCAATTCATTTCAGTACCCCTGAGGAAGAACTTATAAGAGTTCGAAATGCATTGGGTTGTTACTACGTTGGCTCGAAGGAATGTAAAAAGCACATATCTATGTTCAAGCTTAAGGCGACATATGATAAATGAAAATGCGTAATAAACATTCAAGCATCATCTGGCTGTCTCTGGAGTGTCTTTAAAAAGATTGGGAGTAGATTGATCACTGTATGAGATTATCATGGAACACTATGGATTACTTGGATAAATATGAGTCAGTTTGGAGGAAAGTTTCCTCATTGCAGCTGTGCAGCAGCTGGGGGCACGCAAGTTGCCCTCTTCGAAGCATCTTTGTGAAGCTGTGGAAAGGGACGGTCACGGCGCTGTTTTGCACGCAGTTAAGGCAATTAAAGCTCAAAATTAATTAAAATTAATCGAATGTGAAAAGGGAAGGTGTGCATTCACTATCATGCACTTTGACTGTGAGAGTCCATACTAAATCAGTCAAGCTTGATCATTTAGAAAGAATAAAATCAAAGCAAGATGATGCAGAAATATTATGAGACTTTCTTTAAGCATTGAAACATAGGAATGGTAAGAAAAGGGAAACAGCACAATGACATACCCACTCAACTTTATATTTAGCTAGAATGGTGTGAAGACCAACCCTGGCCACGGGCTGGGATAAAGGACAGGACCCCCGATAATGCAGGTGCCAACAGGATAGAAAAGGTGCAGACCAGAATCAGGATAAGTACAGACCAAATTGAATCAGGACAGGACCACCGCAGGTCAGGACCGGCACGCACAGCTAAAGTGCAACGCCAGCATCACACCCCTCTCTGCAGCTAACAGTCGGACCCCGATTGGGTTATTGAACCTTCTCCCACAGAACCCCGATTGGGTTATCGAACTCCTTCCCAGAACCCCGATTGGGTTATCGAATCTTCTGACAGAGTGCTCCACCAACACCTCTGCTCTCGATCGCCTATTGAGTGCGTTGGGTCAGTGACAGGTCAGCTATTCGGACAAGTTGGACAATCTAACTAGCTAAGCCTACCTTAATTATACCATTTTCTAGGGCAGTGTACCCCACCTCAATATTGCAAATGTGTGTATTCCCTCAATTTGATTGGTCAAAAGACGAGGAGAGGTCATCACACCATACCAGTTATGAGGTCATACTCTTCAATATTCAGATCAATGTTCCCGCCCAATATTTTATTTTCCCATGCACTTTTATTACACCTGGCAATGAATGTTCCAATAGTAAATACAATGTATAATTTAACATCCTCTTGGAAGTTCAAGAGGTCGGGTTCCCATGAACATCTTCTAGCAAGTCAGGAGTTGGCTCGTTTTCAATGCCATGGCTTGTGGACTCTTGAGAACGTACATCATGCACAGTCGCGGGACCCAAGATGGAGCAACATTGTACTTGATTGGTCCAAACATGAGCTAATAGCAAAGTCAAAGAAGAACAGTTTTAGAACAAAGAATAAATTAATACACTGTATACCACTTATTGCTATTCTATTCCCATTACTTTATTTTAACTACAGCATTTGGGATTAGGCAGAACGAACAATTTAGTAAAAGCTGCAATGCAAGCGTTAGCGCATGAGAACATAGAGCAGTCATCTTTAGCTCTAGTGCGCAGAAGCAAAGATTTCCCACCAAGCTTAAGAATACGTCATGTTACGTGAGTATGACAGACGCATGCGCATAAAAGTTCCCGCATTGTGGCGGCCATTTTAATGCATTCGCGTTACTGTTTAGTAAAAGCACATAGACAAGCTTCCCCTAGATGCTTCAAATGTTGTGTGGTGCATTGTTAGTAAGACAAAACATGTTGGTTAATACATTACATATTATTTTGAGAGGGTTGAGTCCAAGCAAGTCGCTTTACGTTCGGAACCTTGCTCCTTCAGTGGTGACCTGCTTCCTCCACTGGGTACTTACAGACTCAAGGAAGATGTGGGGATCTCTCAGCTGCATGTCTCTGCTGACTTGCCTGGAAAGGAAGGTCGCACCGATGAGTCACTCTCCCACAGATGCTGTGGGGGCTGCACTAGCTCTGCGCTCTAAGGGGCCGATTATGATGTTGCCCGCAAAGGCTCAAAACTGCGGTCAGAGATTTTAGGGCTGCATCATAATGGGCTTCGTGGTTTACTTTCTGATGCTGCATTATGATGGAGGAGGTCGGAAAGTAAACCGGCTAGTCATTCTGGCTGTCTTCCGACAGGTGCGGCTTCTGACAAGGTTTCCATGCCGGCCTCTCCGGATGGAAAAGATGTCAGAAATTGTGTTTTGGGACCCCAGCAGGGACCCTTTTGGTTCACGGCGTCAGGTTGCAGGGCGAGGAGGTGCCCGCCTGTTGATCCCTGCACCTTGTGGCAGGCACCTTGAGTGCCTGCCACAGGATGCAGTAATGAACTGCACCTCACTTTTCTCAATGGGGGCTTGTGTTACGGCCAGTTTACGCCCATAACACGAGCTCCTCTTGAGAAAAGGGAGTATGCGACAGAACAGTGTTTGGTCGCATTGTAATGGGCTGGTAAGGTCCGCTGACCGGGTGTCGGTTGGTCCCAGGACCAAGTTGGTGTCAGGCAGAATTGCATCAAAATCCGCCCCGTAGTGCGAGAGCAGAGAGGACAGCTTCTAGATGGAATTGTGAAGGAATGAGCTGATGGTGTTGTAGGTGGGTGGGAGGACACCAGCTGCCTATTTTCTGTATGGGGAAATAGGAGGGCAGGGTAACACTGAGGTTGATTGGTATAGGTGACTGGATTCAAGGTGGTTTTTTATATATGTGGAAAGAGATGGATAGTATAGAAGATGGTGAGATTAAATATTTAGTAAATGTAGGCTAACACAAAATAGCAAGGGTGGAGTGAATGGCGGGATACCCGTTGTGCATGGCTCTCCCATTACTCTTTTACCCCTACACTAGTCATCTGAGCAGGGAAAGAGAGTAGTTTGGTGGCAGTCGTGGTCTCAAAAGGATGTTCAAGAATCGGATAACTGTGCTTTAATAAGGGCATGTACATCAAGATTATTTTCCAAGATCATTGTTCAGATCGCTGCATAGTTTACTACTGTAGACTTCAGTTTATTAAGGCACGTTCGATTGGTGGATTGTCATGTGGGAAAAAGTTAGTTTGGTTGACTAATGCTGAAGGTCAACAGGTTGAGTGTGCAAATCAATCTATGATTCAGTCTGGGGATAGTATAGAAGGCATTGGTATGGGAGGAGCTCTTTAATATTCAATATTCTGAGTAACAAATGTGATTATATGCGTTGAGAGGGACGATGTCATCAAAAAAAGCTGGGGATGAGCAGGGGTAATGTGATATAAATGTGTATTTCTTCAAGAGCCATGGAGATACTCAGAGAGACTTGAAATTGGAATGTATCTTGCAATGCAATACTCTAGGTAGCCAAGTGAAGGGTGAGGGACGTTAATGCGTAAGATTGGAGAACGAAGAGACAATAACCCTGAGCTAGAATATTGTTCTGCAGATTAAGTATCACTAGCATTCATTTGTGTATGGCCTGTGAATGTTATATGTGATGAATGCAATTTTTTATTATATTATGAATGGTATGGATGTAGTTGAGACTGTGGAAAGGTTTTTGTATGGGGCAGAAGGGGCTGGTGGGGAATGATAGCGGGGTGGTGGGAGGTGAGGGGGCTAGAAAAGAAAAAAATAAAGAAAATGTACCTGCTGGTCACGTCGCCAGCCACCGATCCTCGATGCAGGAAGCACCTGGAGTCCCAGGCTCCCTAAGCCAATGATAACGCTGCAATAAAGCATTGTGATTGGTTCCTCTAATCTCCCCTAAGCTGCCGTGGTTCGTCACTCCGTTGGGGGCAGGGAGCCTGTGCATTACCCCTCCCGGGCTGTGTAATGCAGCCTGGTGGGGAACATGCAAAGTGTGCATGAATGTTTGGCTGGCCCATGATGGCCGGTCAAACATTCATATGCACTTTGAGTGTGCTCACTATTCCTCCCTTGGACCTTCTGCTGGCCAGCCCCGTCTTTCCCCATACCTAGGAAGGGTAAAGTAAAATGATAATAACCTTTCAGTATTGTCTTTTTACTTATACTCAGCATTTCTCTTATGGCAATGGGAAGACGCTCCTTCATTCTTAGCGTAGGAGCCATCTCTGGTGTGGGGGTATAATTAATGTTTCTTTCATATATGTTATGTTAAAAGCTTGTTGACATATTTGCATTTGAATAAAGAAAAGGATGTGTGAGAAAGTGCCATCTTTCTTGCATTGGTATGCCTCCACTTTTTACTGAACTGCTGATGTGCTTTGACTGAGTGCGCCCTGGGTTCCTGCCAACCAGGCACCCAGGGCCTGTGTTCCTTTCCTAAAACTGTGTTGAAACTAAAACCCAATTGGCACCTCTGGCCACCTGTCAGCCCCTAGTAAATGGTACCCTAGGTACCCAGGGCATGGTGACCAGAGAAGACCCCTCAGGGTTGTAGCACTGGCTGTGCCACCCTCAGGGGCCCTGTACCCTGGCACCCACACACTGCCTTTGAAGGCTGAGTGCCTAAGTACAGAACTAAAACATGAGTCGACATGGCACACATCCCTGTTTGCCATGCCCACAGAACCCACTGCCCTGGCATACTTCAGTCACCCCTCTAGCTGGGTGCCCTATGCCAGAGGTGAGGGCACCGGTGCATGAGCCCTGTGCCCCTACAGTACCCAGGGCCATTCCTGGCACTGTAAGTGCAGTGATGCCATAGTATATGGTGCTGGGAGGTTGTCATTACAAACTCCACAGCACCATAATGGCTACACTGAAGACTGACAAGTTTGGTACCAAACTTCTCAGCACATTAAACCCGCACTGATGCCAGTGTGGGATTTAATGTAACATGCACGAGAGGGCGTCTAAGAGATGCCCTCCAAAACTCGAACCTACAATCCACGTCTGGGCTGAGTGGCTGCAGAGGCTGCCACACAGCAGACATGTTGCTGGACCCCTGGGTAGGAGAGCCCCCGCTCTTCTGGGCCTGCAACAATGCACATCCTGAGCTAGGTGCTATGTCTCCTCCCCCAGGATGGACAGGGGGAAGCTTCAAAGGCATACCGCCTCTGAGAGCTTCTCCAGACCATTTGCTTTACCCAGCAACCAGCCCCCCCACCAGTTCTACCCCCACTCTGGGGGGAAGACTGGCGGGAAAAACTACATCAGGAAGGGGGTGTGACAACCTGTGCCAACTCCAGCCCTCAGGTGGAGGAGGCAAGGTGAAGCACGACCCCGGGCTCCGGCCATCTTGTAGATGGGGAGTCCTGCCCAATCCCAGCTAGGCTCCTGCCCCACTCCCACAGGAGAGGAGCCTGCTAGGGGGTGTACTCACCCCAGGACAGGGACCCATTGGTCCCTGCCCTTGCCCTACCTGTAACACCCCTAAACTTAGTATTTAGGGGATCCCTGAAACTTCGTTCCTTAGATCCCGATACCAAAAAGAAGAAAGAAGATCAAGAAGAAGACCCGCTGCGCTGCTGCTAACAACAGGACAACAACAACTGACTTGGCCCCAGCCCTACCGGCCAGTTGATCCTGGAACCTGCTCCTGCCTAATCCCGTCGACCTCCGCGGACAGCATCCTTGGGACACCCAGAGGACCTGCCAGCCTTGACCGTCTCGAAGATTGGGACTCCCTACAGCAGAGGCTCTGCTGCAACAACCCACCTGGTGCCAGCCAGTAAGCACCAGACCAGCCCACTTTGCACCAGCCGATCCCGGGCCGGCCAACCCAAACCAAGACCACGAGGACGCCCCCCCGTCAACTGGGACCCAAAGTCCAGTGCCCAAAGACCCTCCTTGAAGAACCAGCCGACGCCTGCAGACTCAGAACCAGAGGCCACCCCAACCGCGACCAGCTGAGGGTAAGCTTTTCCGACACCCAAAGACACCCCTGCACCCGGCGCCCCGCGGCACCCTGTGCCTAACTTTGGGGTACCTACCTGTGCTCCAACATCCCAACTTACCTCTCGAAGTGCTGGTCGCCCCTGGAGGGTCTCCGTCCCCGAGCCTGCAGCCTTTGTTCCCTTTTCAAGATCCTCATTGGATAACACTGAGCGCCCGACGGCTCTAAATCACCCTGCACCCAGCCGCCCGAGTGCCGCTGGCTGTGAACTCTTTGTCCTATCCTACTTCCCCCCTTGCCCTGGGCAAGTGACCAGGAGCCCAGTTCCCAGAGCCGCGTGGCTTGCTAGCCAGCAGCCACCAACCGAAGGCCCCCCTTCCCTCATTGGATATCATTGGGCCTACTTACCTCTGCACCCGGCCGCCCCTGTGCCGCTGGGACTGAACTAACTGTACTTACCTGACCCTGGGGGACCCCTGAGTGACCAAGTACTCACCTGGAAACCGGTAATTCACTTACCTGCCATTGGATAACATTGACCCATTTTTTACTCGAAAATTTTCTAAGTGTGAAGTTTTGAAAACTGAAAATATTCCTATAAAATCAGCCAAAGTCTGAATTCCGAAGTACTCATCTGTTACCAGGGGAGAAGCCAGTACTGTACCTTGCAGCCCAGCACTGAACCGCAAAAGTAATCCCTAGCGGGTTTACTAGTAATCTGTATTTTCCCTATAGGAACCCATTGTCTGCTTTTCTATGAAATTTCTTCTGTCTACTTTTGAAAACTGCAAATATTCTTTAAAAATCATACGAAATACTGTAACGCAATTACCTACCGGTTTTGAGTTAAGCCCCCAGAGCTGGCCCTAGGAGACCAGTGCTGGGTCACAAAAGTAACGCAATCGTACTTTACCTGCAACCTGAATTTCCTCCCATTGAATAACATTGTGAAATTTACATTGAAAAGTTTCTAAGTGTGAACTTTTAAAACAGCTTTATATTCATGAAAATTCACTACAGTAACTAAAACGATTTTGCTAATCTGGTTTCAGCTTAGACCCCAGGACTAAATCTAAGACCTAGTCCTGGAACTCACAAAGTAATCTGTAAAGTAATCAACTTTACTTACATGTAGAAAACCCATTGAGCTCAATGCTAAAGTATGTTTTAAGATTGTATTGCTTACTACCTATACTGTACCAACTGTGTGCACAAATTTCATTGCTTATTTGCAAAGTATTACATGAGAGTACTCAAACCTCTAAAAGTATATTTTTAAAACTGTTGGTTCTAAAAATAAAACAACCATATCTGAGAATATAACCACAATTGGCCTGGAGTTCAGTCCTTGAGTGTGTGAAACCTTTTGCTGACTGAGTGTGTACAACAAGTGCTTTACACTGTCCACTGGTACTGCCTTACTGCTCGACCAAGCTACCACTTTGGAGAGTAAGGTCAGTTCTGACTTTAACCTCTGTTATACCTCTGGGGTTGGTGGACTCTGTACACACTGTACTTCCTTATAGTCCAGTATATACAGAGCCACTTTCTCACAGGATGTTTTTGATAGGAAAAAGAAATATGTTGCTTTATTGATGTATGACTTTATTTTGAGCATTGTTGGAGGTGGGTTGCTGTCTTTTCATGTTTTGTTTTCCCCTGCCCAAATTCATTGCAACGTGTTCAGGACCCCTTTACTTGCATTATAAGGTTAACTGGTTCAAAATGAAAATATTGCAGTGGAGATTCAAGGCTTCTACCCTACTTGAAAAAAACTCTACTGTTATTAATTAAAAAGTGATCAGATATTTTAAGCATAATTATGGTCACAAAAACTCCAGTTCGGCTTTTGCAACTGTAATGATTTTTCAGATGTAGTATTCACATTTTAGAAGTCGAAAAGCTTTTTTGACTCATGAAATGGGTTTCTCGAATGGATACCAATTTGGTATCTGGAATGGGTGTGTTGTGAGTGTCTTGTAGCATCCCTTCCAAATACTGAATCAGTATTCTATGTATCAATGTTTGCGGCTGAAATCTGGTCTTGAAACATTGAGAGGTTACCAAGACCTTAAAGGAGGTGGTAACCTATTTGCAAAAGGACAGCAGGTCCCTCACCTTTGTGAATTAAAAACAAAGGGGCATATTATCAACAAGTACCGATATTTATCGCTAAAGAAGTATAGCAAAAAAAATGTTATCGCCAAGCATCGCCGTATTTTATCGCAGAGATAACATGCTATTAGCAACGTTTATCTCCAATGCGATAAAATATCCGGCGATAGCGGCAAAATGCGTGAATATCGCTGGAAAACCAGCGATAATCAGGCATTAACGCCAATAGGGTCTTAACCTGAATATCCACCTCCCATTGGATATACAGGTTAAGAACTGGTCTGAGCAGGCGTTAGTTTTTAGCGATATTCGCGCTTAGCGCGAATTCTTTTATCACTACGCCTGCCTTGCTAATGGGCGATAGCGACGTTAGCGACTGCTTTCAGTCGCTAACTAGTTGGGTACGCCCACTTTGCATGTCATTAGCGATAAATATCGCTGACATGCAAAGCGGGCCCCAAACCGCTCGCTATCACCTAAAAGCTGTCGCTAACTGATGTTAGCGACAGCTTGCTAATAGGGCAATGAATTTATTGCCGCTTTGCGGCTGAAAACGACCGCAAAAGCGGCAATAATTTCATTTTGCCTGCCTTGATAATATGCCCCACAGTTTGTTGAGGAATAGGCAGTGGTCCCCAGGACCAGTTGGGGACCACTGCCAACTTTCAAATAAACAAAAACTAAAAAAGAGCATTTCTTTTTAAATATACCCCTTTCCTTTTAGGGGAAATCGGCTATATTTTAAATAAAAGTTTGCTTTATTTAAAATCAATCATAAACATGTTGGTCTGCTGACCTCAGAATGGTGTCATTGCTGTTATGGCTTCCAGTCGGAGTGGAGTTGCAATGTACCGACTATCCAATGAATATTGATGAGGTAGGTCATATTACAATCTATCTGGATCTGAATTTTTACAACTAACCGATTTGTACATAGCTCAGTTCAGAAAACTATTTAAAAGTCTCTGAAATACTGGTGCATTTTTAGACCAGTATTTTGTGAGAAGTAAATAGTACATCTGCAAATTGTCAAATAAAAATTCCCTTTTGGGTACAGTTTTATATTCGCATACACATATTGGCGTTGTTTATAAAAGATAGTCATAAAATGGTCCATTGTTCCATATCACACACAGTAATGTGTGCCGATCGTATTAGAGGATTATAGGTATGAACTGCTATTTGATACTAAATAATGAAAGGGGCATAAGAACGAGAGATGTTGGATGTTTCCATGAACATATAATGAAACATCGTAGCTTCTGACTTTATCGAATATGGACGCTGTTTATAATTATAGATGTTTCTTGAAGAGTTTAGGAATATAGAAATATTATTATATTGTTTTTATAGTTATAGAACATATAAAGACATTTTATGAATGATGCGATACAGAAGTCACAGTTACCCATAAAGGAAAACGTTGAGCCAGGACCACGTCCTTTAGAAAGGTATGGAATAGAGAACTGACTGTTGATAGAGTATGCGCTGTAGCAAAATTCTTGAATATTCATTGTCATTATTATTTGTCCCCTTTCTTACAGCGAGATAGCAGTTTTTACGGCATCGATATATAGACTTGAATTCATAGAAAGATAAATCATGTACTGTCTCCGTATGAGGTAACTATTAGCCCATTCAGGATATTATACCCTGCTGTTGAAAGGAGGTTGTCTCTCAGATAGACATTGCATAATATCGATATATGCCAAACATGTAGATGCACGGTGTCTTTCCTTGAACAAGGGATTAGGATTACTAAGAAAACCATTATGAGAAGCGATGTTATGGTAAAATGTTAATTGTGTTATTATGTTTGTAAATGTGATGGGTCATGTAATTTGTTGGAAGAGAGCATTTAGGAGGATTTTTCTAAAAGAAAATAGGAAATGTATATTATTGTTTTTAAGATAAAAGACTGGAGAATTGCCTGTCTAAGATATATTTTCTTGTATTTCAGATATTTTAATATTGTGTGGGATTCATCTATTGTATCCTGAAGAAGGTGTTGGCTTTCAAATATTGTGCCCAACGAAACGTGTCGATGACCTGTTTGTATTTGAGTTCAAGTGCGTTAAGTTTTTGACAACAATAACTCTGGTGAAAACATAAACTGAACATCAGAGGAGAATTGTATGTGCCACTACTGCACTTATCTCATGCTAATTGGATTCATTATTTCCTTTGGCTCTTGTGTCCCACTTGTATAGTGTAATGATCTTTTAATGTGTATTAATTTTTATTGATGAAATGTTTTATTGTATTTGATTTCAAGAAAAGATTAGTATCTTTTGATCATTGTGTGATGTAATAAATTGTTTCTTTTAATGAATTTTTCCTCTGTGCTCTTGTATGACTGAGTCGTATGAACAATTTGTATGGTTAGAAAGTGTATGCGGATATATAAGTGTACCCAAAAGGAGATTTTTATTTGCCAATTTGTCGTTTGGTACCCTACCCTTTTGGGCGTTGGGGTCCCTCTCTTTTATTAGAAATAGTACATCTGCTCAAGGACATGTTAGCTGGTTTAATGTGGGAAACGTGGTCTGTGAAATCAATTGAAATAGTGGTATTTTCTCCAATGATCTTTTTAAACTTGGATAACTGGAAGGAGTTGCCATTATCTTTGGATGAAAATGACTGTGAAGACCTGGAGGACAGACCCAGAAATACACAGAAAACTATGGCTCAATATCACTTTTCAGACAGTGACAGGTCAAGGTTGATTTGCATATGGCTGGGTCCAAACTGAGGTGACATGGTGCGGAAAAACCATTGTATTGGGATGCAGCCCGAGCGATCACCAGTGGTCGAGATTAATTTAATGCATTCTCTCCATCCCTTTTTGATTTTTTGATGGCCTGGGTGTGACTGATATGCCTAGACGTGGGCTCTGTGCTCACTGCGCCACTGGAATCAAGGGAAAGCCTGGCTGATGAGCTCATAATAAGGACAAAACCAGTCCTGAGTTGCTTGTTTCCAAATTCAGGGATGACCTTTCTGGCAGATAAGGCTGGACTGTTCCCATTGGAGCACAGTCAAGAATGATTTGCCAAACTTAAGTGACATGGTTGGCAAAAAACAATGGATTAGGATGTATTCGCCAGTGACTGAGATTAATTCAAGCATTCTGTCCATCACTTTGTTTTTGAAACTATGAGAAAACTGGAATTTTTTTGCCAAACCAACTAATCCTTCCTGGCAGTGTCCTAGGACGGCAAATGGCTCTATTTTTAGGGGTAGTGTATTGCTTTCAGACATGGGAACAAAGACCACCTAGGTGTGAGGGGAGTGGGTCTACCTGACAGGGTGGCTGGGAAGGGACTGTACCCTGACCTGATTACATTTCAAAGGGGCTGGTTTGCAGCACACGCAAAGGAAACTGACACTATGCTTTTCCTTGCCTTCATCCCCTTTGACAGCTAGGAACAAGAGAAGGGAAAGAACAGCTAAGAATCAGTTTTGGGGGTAGGTCGGAGAATAACCACACACAAAGTATGGCATCAGGTATAAAAGGGGGGCCTTCACAACATCTCATCAGAACACTCCTGGACCTGAGAAAGATTCCGAAGTAGGACTGCCCTGTTGCCAGAAGGACTGCCCTGCTGCTGGAAGGCCTGGAATCATATTTGACTCCTCTCTCACCATGAACAGACGGATCAATGCTGTATCCTCCACATGCTTCGACACCCTCTGCATACTCCGCAAGACCTTCAAATTGACCCCCCAGTCCAGGAAGACCATCACACATGCACTCATCAAAAGCAGGCTGGACTACGGGATCGCTCTCTATTCTGGAATCAACAAATCTCTCCTTCACAAATGCCAGACCGCCAGATCGCTGCAGCCAGACTTGACCTCAGCCTTCCACGACACATCTATATCACACAGCACCTCAGAAACCTCCACTGGCTCCCCGTCAGAAAAAGAGTGACATTCAAGCTGCTCGTACACGCTTACAAAGCCCTCCGCAACACTGGAACCCAATACCTCAAAGTTAGAATCTCCTTCTACACCCACAAGAGAAACCTCCGCTCTACCAACCTAGCCCTGGCCGAAATCCCCTGCATCGATAGAGACAAAACGGGAGGCAGTTCCTTCTCCCAGGTAGCGGCCAAGATCTGGACCGAACTCTCCCCCGGGCTGCAGATGAAGCTCAACACTGTAAGCCTTCAGAAAGGTACTCAAAACCTGGCTCTTCAGATGACCTCTGAGCTTGCTGACCCCCTCCCCCCCAGCGCCTTGAGACCCTTACGGGTGAGTAGTGTGCTCTACAAATCCCTGATTGATCGATGTTAGCACTCAGGTCTCTGATGAAATGCTTCTGCAAGAAGAAACCACTAGGAACTGCACACCACCTACAAAGTGATAAAGCACTGATACAACCAGAAGGCCACTCTGGTGGTTACCAATCTGGCCAGAAGGTGTGGGTTAGCACTCAGGTCTCTGATTAAATGCTTCTGCAAGAAGAAACCACTAGGAACTGCACACCACCTACAAAGTGATAAAGCACTGATACAACCAGAAGGCCACTCTGGTGGTTACCAATCTGGCCAGAAGGTGTGGGTTATGAAGTCTGTGGAGCTGGGCCTTAAAGAACCAGTGGACTGTGTTATATGAGGTCAAAGAGCAGAAGGGGGTAGGTAACCTACTCTGTGGACCTGAAGACATTGAGGAACCCTTGAGGGTCCTGCATGTAAACCGCCTCAAACTTCACCTTGGAAGATCCGAAGTAAGCATGCTCCTAGTAACAGGCGATGATAGTGGAGGAGACCAAGCCTCTCCCTAACCTCCTGTATGCCAACAAGCAAGATGGTTCAGTGGAAGGAGCTGTCCTCTCACCTACCATGACCTCATAGCAAAAGGGGAACTGTTGCCACTTGCTGCGGCAGTTTTGCGCACTCTTCTCACTTACCCCTAGCTCACCTCTTGGTGTCCCCATATTATTGACGCTGGGGATGGCAAGCCTTTCAAAAACAAAATTTGCAGATTGTCTGACAAAGCCAATGCCGGCCTCAGTGAGGAGGTATCCAAGAGGTAGGCGGTAGGGATGATTGAGGACTCCATCAGCCTCTATACTAGTCCAGTTGTTAGGACGTACTTCTCAGGTGTCACACCAGAACTTTAGTTCTATGTGGATTACAGAGGGCTCATCTTAGTCACTGAGACTGATATACACCCCATCCCTAAGTTGACAAGCGCATCGATCAGTTGTGAGCTGTCAAGTTCCTGCGCTCATTTGACTTGAAAAAAGTATACATCCAGATTTGTTTAACAGAGGGGGCTAAGGAGAGGTCTGTATTCTCCACCCCAGTTTCATGTGATACCCTTTAGGTTAAAGAATGCCCCTGCCACCTTCCAGAGGTTGGTCAACCGTTCTAGCTGAACTAGAAGACTTCTGGGATGCCTACTTGAATGACATTACAGTCTACAGTTCTAGCTGTAATGACCATGTGCACCACCCCCAGGCAGTGCTCAGGCTCTGAAGCGGGTATGACTGACTATCAAGGCTGGCAAATGCCAGCTAGGGTGAGGTTCTGTGGTATACCTGGATGACCAAGTCAGTGGAGGTGAGGTGCAGCCCTAGTAAGTCAAGATACAGACCATCCTGACCTGGGAAACCCACACGACCTAGACTGAGGAGAGAGCCTTCTTAGGCCCTACTGTTTATTACAGGAGATTTGTCAAGGAAAATGGCACTATTGTTTCCCTCTTGAGAAAGCTGTCTTTCAAGAAACAACCCAAGAAGGTGATCTGGATGGGGGTTCACCAGAACGCTTTTGATACCTTAAAGGAAGCCATGTGCACAGCACCAGTGCTTAAGACACCTGACTTTTCCACAGAGGTCATTGTCCACACAGAAGCATCTAAGAATATAATTGGGGCTGTTCTCTCACAGCTGAATGATGAGTGCTTGGACCAACCTTTAGACTTGATCAGCAGAATGCTACTGCACAGCAAACAGAGGTGGAGTGCATTATAAAGGGAAGCTTTTGGAGCCATCTGGGCTCTGAAGAAGTTGAGCTCGCACCTCTTTCAACTCATTTCCAGGTTCAGACAGGCCATAGATCCCTCATATGGCTAACGCAGATGAGAGGTGTGAATCCCAAACTGTTGAAGTGGTCCACCTCCCTAAAGGGAATGGACTTTATGGTGGAACATTGCCATGGGACTTACCATGCCAAAGCAAATGGTCTTTCCGGGTCTTTCCGCCTTAGTGATGAGAACTTATCTGGGGAGAACACATGTGATGGAGCAGAATTTCACGCAAAGAAACCTGCTCGGATGAACACCCCCAAAATACGTACTAAGAGGAAGTAGTAATAGAAAACTAACGTGCACCTTACATGAACACGAGGGAAACTGCTTCGAGCATGCATGCACTAACGTGAGATAACGCTTGAAACAACTAAAATCATATTTACATTATGCTTTGAAAGAAATGAGAAAAAATATATGACTAGGCAGCATATGCAATTCGTAGTCTGCATATTGCCTTTTTTGCTTTGAAATAATAAATAATGCCGCTTCTGCTTAAAGCTATGCTTGGAAAAACATAAACGAGGGATAGTACTAAGTTGGGAGGCATAACAGTGAAAAATGGTTTATCATATAATTAATGAATGTTTTGTTTACTTTTGCCATAGTAAGCTGAATAATCAACTATTATTCTTAAGTTAGCCGAATAAGAAGAGACGCTGAAGGCTGAGCGAGAGAGAGAGAGCGCACGTGATCTGAACAGACGAAAATGCTGAGCGCCACAGGTGCATGGCTGGACTGTACAGAATGTGTTGCTCGGCTGCCAAGAAAAGTGACTAACCATGGGATCCAAGATCATTTCCGCGGATGTAGTAGAAGGAGCAGCATGAGAATATTTATGAATGTATCAGACATTGTAATAAAAAAACGAGGCAAAGTTAATGTAATAGAAAGGGAGGTCTTCCAATGGACACGTGCAAGTAATGAATAAAGTCATAGTGGTGTGACAGACCACCTCCTTAGTCCACCAATCAACTGTCTAGTTTTGTGAAAATGTTTCAACTGATGTGGGACGGACATGTAGGTTTTAGGGTATAATTAGGGTGACTTAGGGGGTGTGGTTAGAGCGAGTCTTTCCAGATAACAGTTCGAGAGGTGTGATGCGTTGCTCTTCGTCGGTTTGCAGAGAGGTCTAGCCTGTTCCTGTCCTGTCCTGCTCCTAGGTCCTGAATCTTTGTTCCCTGACTCTAGCTCAGGGAACCCCCACTGTCCCATCGGCCAAGGGGGTGGTATTTCACAGATCTTTTGGGTTTGTATTATTCTGACTCATCGTTGCATAATTATTTGCGAATGTATTCCTGCTTCTGAATCTGATGTCTCTTTACCTATCCACTCCACCATATGATTATTTGTTTCACATTGTCTTGCTGAAACTGATGTCTCTTATTCTATCCACTCTTTCATGCACATTTTGAATTGATGCTGAGACTGTCACCATTTGCGTGTGCTGATGTTAATCTCTCTCTCTCTCTTGTATATTTCATTGTTTGCATTTGTGACAATGCATTGAGCATTTTAATATGAGATAAAGATTTATTAATCTTACAGAGAGTGTGTGATTATTTAGTGGACTTGATAGTTCGTTTGAGAGTATTATCATTACTCAACTAATTGGTCCATCGACCAACAGAGAAGGAAAGTTGATATATAGGTTTCATTATGTGTTCAGAGATGACAATATGAATTTATGAAGGAAACAAATTTAACGTAATTAAAACTAGACCCCCGGCACATCAGGGATTTGGGTGCATGTGTATGAGCCATTATGTTGTCATGTTTTGAGTATTAATCCCTGATCAGGTATTGAGTAGAGCTGCTTATCACATGTTAGACTAGACATCCATAGTGTGGTATTCCCCTAAACGTTTTGCCTTAATGTTCTGATGTTTGGCTGAACAATTTTTTGGGCATTAGGACTCAGTGCAATTTCAGTGCAATTTCCCCTGCTAACCAGTGCTAAAGTGCGTCTGTTCTATCTTAAAGCAAGGTAAATTGGGTAACACCTAATTGGCAGATTTTATGGCACGGCACGGAGGCCAATATTATGCATATTTCTTTAATTGCCAACTCGCAACTACAAAACAATTGAAAGAACTTAGAATAGTAAACTTAACGTTTTAAAGTCTATTCCATCTTGTGTGGGGCAACCATCTTCCTTCTTTGTTGCTCCTCACAGCCAAGATAAGGCCATTAATACCAAGGTCCTGTAAACTGACTGTCACTAGCACCCATTGTGCAACTCACTGAAGTAGCACTGTAAACTTGTCTCAGGCATGCCACTGTGTTGTACTTGCTGCTCGGACAGTGTGAATGTGGTGTAGGATGTTGAGCATTATGATGCTGGGCAGCAGGAAGGCTGCTCCTGATGGGGCTCTTCATGACATCTTATCTTAATAAGTATACTTATCCATTCTACCTTGGAACCGGACATCCTTGATTGATTACAACACACTGCAGGCTTTAGTGCAGTTTTAAACTTTCATTTCAACCAGGCCAATACCTTCCTTTTTAAAACTAGGGCAGGTGCATGGTATATAAAAAGTAGGACATGTGTGCTTATGTTTTAAATGTCCTGACAATGAAAAACTCCTAAAGCCGTTTTTCACAGTTGTAAGGCCTATCTCTCCCATAGACTAACACTGGGTAATTTTATTACCCTTAACAAGCGTTAGACCAGATAGAGAAATTATGCTTACACTCAAATTAATTGTAATTAGAAATCATCTTTAACCGTGAAGTCAACTTTTCAGTCACAATTTTAAAAAAGCCACTTTTCGACGGTTGGTATTTTTATGCTCAAATCAACTGCCCCTTCCTGCCGGTTTCCTAGCTCACATGACTGTGAATGGCACTACTGTTGTGATTTGTGTACTGCTTCCAGACATGGGACCAAAGAAGAACTAGGTGTGAGGGGAGTCAGTCTTCCTGACAGGATGGCTGAGGAGGAATCGTGCCCTGCTCTGTTTACATTTCAAAGGGCCTTGCCTGCAGCACACACAGAGAAACCTGAAACCAGGACCTCTGCTTGCCTTATTCCCCCTATACTGTTTAGGAGGGGAAGAACTGACCAGAACCAGTGTTGAGGGTAAATCAGGGAATTCTCATACAAAAAGGCTGGCATCAGGTAAAAAAGGGAAATTTTCAGAACCTCTCATCAGAACACTTTTGAGGTTGTGGTAGATTCAGAAGAAAGACTTCCCGGCTGCCAGAAGGACTTCCCCTCTGTTGAAAGGACTGCCTTGCTGTCTAAAGAAGGACGATTGAACCCGCATGTATTGATCCCAGCCTACCCAGAGTGAATCCAAGGGTCAGCCGGCTGTGTGTGAGTGTAGTATTCACTTTTGAGTATCTTGTAGTAAAATAGTGGTTTATTGGTAACCTCGTCCAGCAGTAAAGCAGAGCTGTGAACACATCCTCCGCTACACCTCATCTGATCCTAACATTCTCTTACATCTAGTCATATACAGAATACAGTTAACACTCTACATTCTACACATTACTACATCTACATTCTACACATTACTACACGTTCCTTTCCTTTAATTAAAACATACCTATATCCCTCCCCCAAAAAATAAAAGACAAATAGACAAGAGAAAAAATAGATACAATTAATTCAAGTGTAACAAACATAGTCATCAAGTTTCTTAGGTTTAACAATGTTCCTCCCAAAACTACTGATTCTACCTTCATTAGCAGCAAGGTGATCAACAGAATACTGCTATATCAACATTTTCATGTTCAAGATATTCACCAGAATTATCAGAAACAACGGGAATAGAACCTTGGTCACAAGTGATATTGGAAGTGAGCCACCAATATTTCTCTGACTCATCATCAATATTGACTTCAGGGACCATTTTACAAGCATCAAGTTTTTTGACGATCACAAGTTTGCTCATATGATAAACAGATCCATCTGCTAACTGGACTGTATTTTTATTTAGTTTGATTGACTTTTTGGGCGAGCTAAACCTGCTTTTTCCTTTAGCAATTTTTTTACTGGATTTAATTCGTACCCATTGACCTTCTTGTAATGTGACATCTTTAACCCCATGCTTTTTGTTAAAATATACAATGTTTTTCTGCTGAGAAGGCATAATACGTTTTTTAATATCTGCAGCCTGCAAATCTACTTTGTTGCCCTTGTTCATCCAACCAGGGTTGACTTTTGAAAGTGGAACTCTGCCTCTCATAACACCAAAAAGGACGAAAACCAGTTGAATCGTGGACAGTAAATCTGTAACTCCACACCATTTTCATTAATTCAATTTCCAAAATATTTTTGTTATGCAAAGCTTGTTTTATGGTACCTTTAAAAACTCTATTGATTCTTTCCACAACAGCATTTCCCCTAGGATGATATAGTGTGTGAGTTTATGTTCAATACCAACATAGCTTAGGAAATTCTTCATTTCTAAAGATTTGAATTGAACACCCTTATTGGTGAGTAAAGATTTTGTAAAACCTTCTCTAAGAAAGATACTTTCTAGAAATGTGATTACTGAACGTGTGTCGACGTTTGGTTCTACCTTCAATTCCATCCATTTTGAGAACAAATCCATTAAAACAGCAATACATTTCTGCGAACCATCACTCCAAGAAACTGGACCCATAATATCCAGTGCAACGTCCTCCCAAGGTAAGTTAGGATATGCAAGTGAACTTAAAGGAGGATTTAAAGTTTTCTGTAATTTGTCTTCTGTTTCACAATCAACACAAGATCTGATAAAACGTTGAGTTTCAATATCAATCTTAGGCCACCAATACAAAGATTTATTATTGTGTTTGGTTCGGGAAATACCAGGATGTCCCTCGTGGCAGAGTGAGATTATCTTACTCCTTAATGCAGAAGGTGGAATCATTTTTTACCCTCTCACCAAGAACATCCCTTCAATACCCAATTCATTCCGTACCTCCCAAAACACTCATTTTTTATACAATCAATCCCTCCATTTTCAATCTTGTGTTTTACTGTTTCTAATACTTTATCTTTTGATTGTGCTTCCGTCCACTCTTTTTCTTGCAACCCTTTGCAGTTCTCATCGACATAAATTCCTGCAACACATACATCATTTGTGTCAATCTCTCTTAGAGGCAGAGAAATTCTGCTCAAGAAATCTGCAGTTGTGTTAATTTTTCCTGGTACATATTGCACCTTATAAATGAAATCTTGTAACCTCATAGATAGCCTGGAAATCCTAGCAGATGCTCTTGACAAACCTTCCGTGGTGAGTACTACCTCACTGCTGGCAATGTTTGTTTTTCATTTAACATAAACTGTTATGTGTATTGTAACTAACTTTTACTGTCATCAGACTTCCTTGATTTCAGCATATACCTACTTGGTTGCATGTTTACACAAATAGAGGTCTATCTGGATGCCAAATTCCCCAACTCATTCTATTTATTTTCTTTAACTTGCGCTGCCGTTCATCTCCATCTCAAAACCTCCTACTCCAGCCCATTTTTTGTTTAAATAAACGCTGCTTGCTTTCACTAAGGTCACACTTTCCATTTTTTACTATACTGCCTCTGACACTGACGCTGTCATGATGGTAACTTTACCATCCTAGAATGTGTGTATTAGCTCACTGGCATACCTCTATCCTATTTAAGTGTTGTTGTGCTCGGCAACGGTTGGGAGACCCTTGACTTTAAATCTCAGTGCAAGGGCAGAATCAATATGAGATTGCACGGGGTAACTGGAGTTGTCCTTGAAGTATTGTTCTGACAATTCACTTTTCATCTTTAGGTCTACACAGCAAGAATCCCCTTCTTCTTAAACCAGAGATTCGTGATTCTTAAATTAGGTACATTGATGGACTCTACCAGGGGGCGTGTCTATAATAATTAGAAACAATAGGAACAGCTACATGTGACACACTGATCTCTTCTTTTCTTTAAAAATCACCATTACCATTATAATTTTGACTACAGCTGAAGGATTACTTTTGTGGCATAAATAATTTTTCTGAACTCAGTGGTAAGCCAATATGCATAGGAAACGTATTCCTATTTTTATGTAGCACTGGACCTGGTGTTTACACAATCTTCGGGTGACTTGGTAATCCGTTTGGGTTTTGTGCGAATTCCTTGTCTAAAAGTTTTCTTTCTTTTACACACATTACACATGATTAGGTAGTAGTTTTCACTTATACTTTTCTATGATTTCAGGTTTCACTTGAGATCGTTTTTTCCTCGGTTTGCGTATCACCTTTGTCTTTTAGTAATAGCACTCCGTAATTTTTCTTACACTGGTATTATTTGACTTTTATTTATTTTTTATTTTTCCCTCCCATCTTTGTTTTCTCTGTTCTTTTTGGTGTTTTTGCTTTTAACTTCCAGTCTACAGTTGTGACATGTAATATGTGAAATATACTTGTAGTCTTTGTTAAAGAACTAAAAGTTTGCTCAATGTTGTATGCCATAACAGCCCAGAAGAAGCCCATGTTTGGGTGAAACGCGTTGGCTGGTTTCAACGTCAGCATGCCCTGAACAGCTGAAAATAAAAGATGAATAACTACACCAGATGCTATCATCTTGTTGAATGTCCTACACATTGTTTTGTTTTGTATTTGTTGCCTCTCATACAACTAGCTTTTGTCAAAGCTTTGTGGCCTGTTCTTACCACAAATTCCCTTCCCCACACACATTTTCTTAAAAGCTCAAGGGCCCATACGCAGGCCAGTGTCTCTCTTTCGATAACTGAATACCTTTCTTCAGTGGGAGATAATGATCTGGAGGCAAATGCAATAACACTTTCACCACCATTCTCATTAGCTTGAGTAAGGACAGCACCTAAGCCTTTTCCACTAGCATCAGTGGTAATGAAGGTTTTAACAGAAGGATTCAATCCTTCTAGGGTAGGAGATTTGGCAATAGCAGACATGATTTCAAGAAAAGAGATTTGACACAGGTTAGACCAAACAAACTTGCTCTTATTCTTAAGTAGAGTACGCACTTCATGTGTCTTTTCAAAAAACTTCTCTACAAATTTAGAGTAATACTCCACTAGGCCTAAAAAAGAGTGAAGTTCATCTTTATTCTGAGGCGGTGGAGCTTTGAGAATAGCCTCAATCACATTTTTTTTAGGCTTAATACCATCACAACCAATTTCATGTCCTACGTAAGTAACATTGGTCTCTGCAAACCTACATTTGCTGATTTCACATGTTAAACCCTTCTTGTCAAGTACCTGCAGAACCATTCTTAAAATGTCATTGTGATATTTTTTTGTTTTCCCCATAATTAGGATATCATCTTGGAAAAATATTACCTTACGGATGTCACCAAACAACTGTGTCATGAGTCTTTGAAAGACACCTGCCGCTGATGCCAATCCAAATGGCATGCGGCGGAATTGGTAACATTCAAATGGTGTACAAAAAGCAGCCAGCTGTTTGCACTCAGGGTCAAGCGATATTTGATGATATCCTGAAGATAGGTCTAGTGTGGAGAACTACTTCGCATCTCTTGTCAGGGACAGCATTTCATCAATGCGGGGCAATGGAAATTGGCCCACTATAATGTTGTTGTTCAATCCTCTTAAATCAACATACAAACGGACCTTGCCATTGGACCATCTGGCAACGACCAATTGAGAGATCTATTCAGAGGATTCAACAGGTTCTATTATATGAACATTGATTAATTTATCTAATTCAAGCTTTACATCATCTCTCACAATGAGTGGAATATTCTGTGCTACGTGAATTTTAGGAACTGCATTACTTTTCAATCTGATGGAATGTGAAAACCCTTTCAATTTGCCAATTTTCCCATGTAAAACATTAGGAAATTCATTAACACCCATCTCTTAGTGTCTTCTGCTTCACATGTTACTAACACCTGTTCTGATCTATGAGGGTAAAAAATTATATTTAGTTTACGTTGGTCCTTCCACCCGAGTACATATGGTCCATCCATGGCTACATACAATTTACATAGAGTATGCCTACCCTTAATCCTAAAAAACAGTTGTCTAAATCCAATGATAGCAATTTTTTCACCAGTATAGCTTTCAGGATTGATATCAGAGTTTTCTAAATGACATCCAATGACAGAACTAAAGTATTGCAACCAAATATTTTCTGCAATAATCATATACAGTGAACCTGAGTCCGCTGCCACTTGTAATGCAACACCACCAAACGGAACCCAGCATAAAGGCTTGCTATCTCCTTCTCCTGAGATTTTTAAAACTACTCTTTTTTTAGAGTCATACTTACTACTGTTTTCACTATCACTATCATCCGATGAACATTCTTCAATATCACCATCTCTTACGCAACGTTCTGACAATTCGGCTTTTTTGACAATAGCTATGAAGTCTTTCAAACATGACTCCCCTTCCACCCACAATCTGTCTAGAATGGCTTTGTTTTTTGCATACATAACTATTTGGTCTCCGATAAGCTCATCATGTAAAGTACTAAATTTACAAGTTATAGATAACTTCCTTAAAGCTGATACATAATCTTCAATGGATTCATGCTTCTCTTGCTTCCTCTGAAAGAAAGCATGATGCATGATGCCAAAGCAAACTGCAAGAGAAAAGTGTTTGTCTAAGTCTAGTAATGCAGCTCTAAATACACATGATCTGTCACAGGATCTGTCACGTTTTTTTAACTGACAGAAAATGCAGAGTCCTTCTGGACCAAGACAGTACATCAAAATTCTCTTTTTCCTTTCTGGAATGTGTGATCCACTGCAAACTTCAAGATTAGCAATATAGTTTACAAAGTACTCTTTCCATTCATTCCATTGAATGATGGGCTCTTCAGGAGATGACAAGAATTCTTTAAGAGTGTTGAGATGTAAAACAGAATCACCACGTGGGAGCACTTCGCTTTGTGGAGGAGCTTCCGTAGACATAGTTGCAGTTGAATCAATAACATTGTAAAAAGATGTACTTACTGTTCTGAAATTCTCTGAAATAAGTGATCCGGTGCACTAATTATGTGAAAATCATGCAAAGAAATTCACCAGAGCGCTTCGAAGATCTGATCTGATGTGTTACTGAAATTCAAGATGGCATCGCGTAAAGGTTACGACCTTCGTGATGACGTTGACGCGCACTCTTGACCAAGTGTGCGTCAAAGAGGAGAGAACGTCTTGAAGAAAAACTCACGGAAAATGCAGCTCGAGCTTCCAGAACGCTCGTCTTTAAACAAATACAACTCCTCGCAGTGACGGTTGAACGTTGCAGCAACAGGCAAGCAAATACTTGGAATAGATTTTCTTTTAAGAAATTATTTTCGCTTACCGGAAAACGTAGTTTGTTGCTGATAAAATGTTCGAACACTTTCCCAAACGCTGGATAGATCGTAGTTGGTTGGCAATCAAACTGTGACCTCCAATTTTCCAAAGTGTCGAAAATAACGTGGATTCGTACGAGGTTACCTTCCTCTCATCTTCATATTCTGTAGTAATCACTCTGGAGTAATCTTATAGTAAAATAGTAGTTTATTGGTAACCTTGTCCAGCATAAGGTAGATCTGTGAACACATCCTCTGCTACACCTTATCTGATCCTAACATTCTCTCACATCTAGTCGAATACAGAATGCAGTTAACACTCTACATTCTAGACATTACTACATCTACATTCTACACATTACTATAGTGAGCCACAGGGACACAGCAAACATCCAGAGGCCTCCCTGCAACTGTCCAACTTCCCAGCTTACCAGCACCTACTAGACCTGCCTGGACCTGCCAGAACCTTGCTGCTAGCCTCTGCTGCAGGGAGTCATCATCCCCAAGAGGTGCACCCCAGGCCCTAGACCTTTGATGGGCATCAGTGTGAACTCCTTCTCAAGAAAAGGTGAAAATCTTGAAGTTTTGACTCTGCAACGCAAAGTGACCTCTTCGTACCAAGAATCAACCAACCGTCACGAAGCATCCTTCTTGCAGTCCCCTCCAACGCTTATGTAACTCTTAGTGCCAGACTTGAGAAGGTAACTCTTCAGCAGGACTAACCTGGTCCCTGTATCTGAAGCATGCTCATAGCGGTCAGCATGCCTTGTGACTTTCCCAGGGTCTAGCATGACCACATAATCGTGAGTAGGGCTTTGTGCTCCTTGCCATTATTTTTACCTACAACATTAAAAAAAAATTCTCTGGTTCTAATTATTGAATTTTTGTAGTTTGGATATCATTTTATTTATAAACATTTACTCTATTTTTCTAAATTGGTTTGGTATTTTTCTTGTCTTGTATTTTCACTTTATTACTGTTCGTATGCTGCATAAATACTTCACAATTTGCCTCTAAGTTAAGCCTGACTGCTTTGTTCCAAGAGGGTTAAGCATAGGTTAAGTTAGTGACTTTTGTGGTCCACCCTGACAAGGATAGTGGTTGTTGCTTGAGGGGGGCTTCTACCCCTCTCAACCAACTCAGTTTCGTACAGAGTCCCTGTTAGGCAGGGGAGTAATTCAAGTGTTCTTGCAGGTGGTACCAACAATACAGGGGTGTTACATTAAGTGCAGAGCTACCCATTGGCACTATGAACTTCAGTATCATGATATGTTCCTATCAGGCACATGCATCAATATTGCATTTTGCGATTCCTTAATTGCGAAAAATAAGGAATCGCAATTAAGGAATTGCAAAATGCAATGCATCAAGAAATCTCTAAATAAATTGCGATTTCTTGATATTCCTTAATTGTGACACGCAAATTGCGAGTCACAATTAAGGAATACCTCCCCATTCATTCCTATGGGCCTGGAGGGCCATAGGAATGAATGGGAAGACATTCTCAATTTGCGATTCGCAATTTGCGAATTGCAAATTTAGAATGCGATTTCAAGGGTGCAGGGGTGTCCAAAGGACACCCTGTTGCACCCCTGAAATCAATCTGTGCACATATGTTGTGCACACACATGCCCTAAGGGAGAGGAACCAGAAGGGACCTGGGGGAGATAGGCACAATGGCACACATGCACAATTAAGCACAGCACCACTGCAGACAAACCATGCCCAAGAGGAACAACACCAACCAAGAGCCCAAGTCACACAACCCGGCAACATCACACCACTGAACAAGCACAGAAGTGAAAACCACACAGCCTGAAAGGGAGAAGGGTGAGAGAAATCTGAGCTGAAGGGACATCTCACACACAATGCAGCAGACACACATAGGAAGCAGAGCACAACAACCTCGAACACAATGTGGCACAAACACCAACATTTGCACAACCAAACACAGGACACAAGTGCACCCGCCTGGTGCTGGTAAACATCCATATGCATCTGGCTAAGCACGCCACAGGGACATGACAATGCACAAGTACAAACCCACAGTCCTGATGGGGTAGCAGTGCACGAATGGCAGGGAGCCAGAGAGTCTGTGACACACAAATTGGCATACAAATCAAGACACAACACAGTCTGGCTCGGTTTTCCTCTATTGTGCTTCACTGTTGCTTTCTGTTTGGATTGTCTCTTTTTTTCAGGCTTCTGTTGTGCTTCTTCCCGTCGGCCGTGTGTGTTGTGGGCCTGGCGGTGCTTATCCCTGCTTTCCTCATCGTGAATGGGATCTTCGCATTTGTTTTGTGTTGTGGTTTGTGTTTTTATCTCCGTCAAGGTGGTTGCATCACAGACATTGACCGCGGTTTAGGCAGACTATCTCATGCTACCGCCTTGTTGTGAATTCCACATTGAAACTGGGTTATTTTCCCGTGATCGGCTACGATGTGTAAAGGTGCATTAGCTTTTTTGGTGATGTTTAGCACACGTTCCTGTGAATATACCCTTTGTCTTGCTCCAAATTACCTGCCACTGGCACATCATGAGCCAGACCCAGTAGGCAGGTCCTAAAGTGCTGGGGTACCACCGACACACGTTGCACCAGGCTCAGGTACCTTAGGCTCACTATACAGGAGATCATTCTCCCAGTAGATCAGGTGATGCCCAAAGGCGACACCAGCCTGCCAACGAAGACCCACAAAGTAGGGCACACTTTCTGCTCCTTGCAGAACTCTTCCCTGGATAGTCCTCCTTCTTGCTGACAGTTGGTAAGTTCAGTCAGGATCCCCAGTTCAGCCACATCTTACCCTGTAAGTACTAGGGCTTCCCCCTCTGGTTCCGCCTCCTCCCAGACAGTGGAAATTTCAGTTGCGGGTTTCCCATGCCCGTTGCTCTTCCTATTTTTGGCAGACACCTAGGCCATTGTTCCAGGCTCCAGGTCCTTCTGATCACCCTCACGGTCTGCCATGAACACTGTGGTCAGGCACACCCACTCTGGCTACTTCATCATCTCCAAGGGTGACCCGAGTGCCACTTCCTTCCAGATGGTGTCCTCCAAGTGACAATCAACAAGCTTGAACAGACTCACGGCTACCTTCAGCAGACCTGAGACCCCCGACTCAAATGGAATCAGAGCCACAGGGTAGTGGCGCTCACAGTTGTCAGCCGCAACAACTTGGTGGAACATGTTACGGACTACCTGCTCTGAAGACAACAGATGGCACCTGAATGTAGACATGCTGGCTCCTGTGTCTCTCAGAGTTTCCACCCTCAGCCCATTGATGAATATCCATTGACTGTACTTTCTAGAATTGTTAGGCATATGGGTTCTCTGTACCATTTCTCCATCACCCAGGGACACTAGGTTTACCTGTACACTCTCCCAGGCACTATCTAGAGCCATCTCCCCCCTAGGGCTACACTGGCCAACCCCAGTGACTGCCCACCGGTGGGTGACTGTGCCTGCATGGGACACTTAAAATCCCCCTTGAGGTGCCCTTCCTGCTGGCACTCATAGCACTTCACAGGAGCCTTCCCTCAGGCTTTCTAGCAGGGAACGATTTCTGCTTCTCAGCAGTGGGATGGGAACCCTGACCATTAGAACTATTTTGGGGTCCTTTAGAGAACTCCTTGCTCTTTTTGCCCCCCACATTTTTCTGTTGGGGACCCTGCCCAATCTTGGGGTGATCCCCCCAGATACCTTCCTGTGGACCTTGGTGGGGACCCAGTGGTCTGCCTTCTAAGCAAGCTCTCTGGGTCACTGAGCTTACTATCAGAAAGGTACTGGCACAGATCTGGAAAACAAAGACTGAGCAAATGCTCTGTTGTGAACAAATTATACTGACCCAGATAATCTTTTCACCTCACTGCCCTTCACCCTACCATCCATTGCCTTGCAGAAAGAATCCACACAATCCACCCAGGGCTGTTGAGAAATCTCCCCCAGGTCCCTTCTGGTTCCTCTCCCTATTGCTGTTGTGTCTGTTTTGGGCAGTTTCCAGTCCTCGATTCCTGCCACCGTCTCCAAACTTATGTGGTGGACAACTTTTCCACCATATCATCCAGCTCCTGGTGTGGCCCTGGCTTCCCACCTCCGGTGTGCATTGCTGCCTTCTTGTTATAGGAAAATTTCTGATTGTTTGTGTGTTTCCCATCATTCCGGATGTTCTGGTTTTCTTCCATTGTCCACCTCCACTCTCAGGCTGCATTCATCTTGTCCAAGATGGCCTGCCATGTACAATGTTTTGTTGCCAATGGGGCTTGTGGGGTTGTATGCTGGCTCGGTTTTCCTCTATTGTGCTTCACTGTTGTTTTCTGTTTGGATTGTCTCTTTTTTTCAGGCTTTTGTTGTGCTTCTTCCCGTCGGCCGTGTGTGTGTGGGCCTGGCGGTGCTTATCCCTGCTTTCCTCATCGTGAATGGGATCTTTCTGTTGGGGACCCTGCACAATCTTGGGGTGATCCCCCCAGATACCTTCCTGTGGACCTTGGTGGGGACCCAGTGGTCTGCCTTCTAAGCAAGCTCTCTGGGTCACTGAGCTTACTATCAGAAAGGTACTGGCACAGATCTGGAAAACAAAGACTGACCAAATGCTCTGTGGTGAACAAATTATACTGACCCAGATCATCTTTTCACCTCACTGCCCTTCACCCTACCATCCATTGCCTTGCAGAAAGAATCCACACAATCCACCCAGGTCTGTTGAGAAATCTTCTGACTATCCCTAAATTTCTGTCTGTAGTTCTCTGGGCTCAGACCAAACTTTCTGATTAGGGCTTCCTTCTTGGGAGGATACCTCATCCTGTCACTCCCTTCAAGGGCCAGTAGAGAGTCCCTCACTTTACTAGGGATATACCGCCACAAAGCTCCCTAATTTGCCTCAGGAACCTTGTGCAATTGCAGGACAATTTCATAGGCCTCAAACCATCTTTCTATATCGTTTCCCCCCACAAAATCAGAAACCGGTCCTCGGAAGCTTGTTTCCGGTCCAGGGAAGGCATGGCTTGGCAATTCGGGCTGGACTGTTCCCATGAGGCACAGGGTCAGACTGATTTGCATATGGCCATGTCTGAACTGGGGTGGCAGAGTGGGCTAAAGAATGGTGATGGATTAAACCCAGATCTGTTGACTGGGTGTGAGGGTTTGATTGGTTCAGATGCTCCGTTCATCACCACCCCCTTTTGTACCACTTTGCTTGCCATAAGTTGGCTAGGTATGCTCAGACGTGAGACCCTTGCTCACTTTGCCACTGGATTCAAGCAAGCCTGGCTGAAGACGGCTGAAATGCCAGAAACCGGTCCTCGGAAGCTTGTTTCCGGTCCAGGGAAGGCATGGCTTGGCAGTTTGGGCTGGACTGTTCCCATGCGGCACAGGGTCAGACTGATTTGCATATGGCCATGTCTGAACTGGGGTGGCAGAGTGGGCTAAAGAACGGTGATGGATTAAACCCAGATCTGTTGACTGGGTGTGAGTGTTTGATTGGTTCAGATGCTCCGTCCATCGCCACCTCCTTTTGTACCACTTTGTTCACCATAAGTTGGCAGGGTATGCTCAGAAGTGAGTCCTTTGCTCACTTTGCCACTGGATTCAAGCAAGCCGGGCTGAAGACGGCTGAAATGCCAGAAACCGGTCCTCGGAAGCTTGTTTCCGGTCCAGGGAAGGCATGGCTTGGCAGTTCGGGCTGGACTGTTCCCATGAGGCACAGGGTCAGACTGATTTGCATATGGCCATGTCTGAACTGGGGTGGCAGAGTGGGCCAAAGAACGGTGATGGATTAAACCCAGATCTGTTGACTGGGTGTGAGTGTTTGATTGGTTCAGATGCTCCGTCCATCGCCACCTCCTTTTGTACCACTTTGTTCACCATAAGTTGGCAGGGTATGCTCAGAAGTGAGTCCTTTGCTCACTTTGCCACTGGATTCAAGCAAGCCGGGCTGAAGACGGCTGAAATGCCAGAAACCGGTCCTCGGAAGCTTGTTTCCGGTCCAGAGAAGGCATGGCTTGGCAGTTCGGGCTGGACTGTTCCCATGAGGCACAGGGTCAGACTGATTTGCATATGGCCATGTCTGAACTGGGGTGGCAGAGTGGGCTAAAGAACGGTGATGGATTAAACCCAGATCTGTTGACTGGGTGTGAGTGTTTGATTGGTTCAGATGCTCCGTCCATAACCACCCCCTTTTGTACCACTTTGTTCGCCATAAGTTGGCAGGGTATGCTCAGACGTGAGTCCCTTGCTCACTTTGCCACTGGATTCAAGCAAGCCGGGCTGAAGACGGCGGAAATGCCCGAAACCGGTCCTCGGAAGCTTGTTTCCGGTCCAGAGAAGGCATGGCTTGGCAGTTCGGGCTGGACTGTTCCCATGAGGCAGAGGGTCAGACTGATTTGCATATGGCCATGTCTGAACTGGGGTGGCAGAGTGGTCTAAAGAACGGTGATGGATTAAACCCAGATCTGTTGACTGGGTGTGAGTGTTTGATTAGTTCAGATGCTCCGTCCATCACCACCCCCTTTTGTACCACTATGAACACTGTAGTCAGGCACAACCACTCAGGCTACTTCATCATCTTCAAGTGTGACCCAAGTGCCACTTCCTTCCAGATGGTGTGCTCCAGGTGACAAGCTTGGACAGACTCCCAGCTACCTTCAGCAGACCTAAGACCCCCAACTCAAATGGAATCAGAGCCACAGGGTAGTGGCTCTCACAGTTGTCATCCGCAACAACTTGGTGGAACATGTTAAGGACTACCTGCTCTGAAGACAACAGATGACACCTGAATGTAGAAATGCTGGCTCCTGTGTCTCTCAGAGTTTCCACCCTCAGCCCATAGATGAATATCCATTGACTGTACTTTCTAGAATTGTTAGGCATATGGGTTCTCTGTACCATTTCTCCATCACCCAGGGACACTAGGTTTAACTGTACACTCTCCCAGGCACTATCTAGAGCCATCTCCCCCCGAGGCCTACACTGGCCAACCCCAGTGACTGCCCACCGGTGGGTGACTGTGCCTGCATGGGACACTTAAAATCCCCTTTGTAGTGGCCTTCCTGCTGGCACTCATAGCACTTCACAGGAGCCTTCCCTCAGGCTTACTAGCAGGGAACAATTTCTGCTTCTGAGCAGTGGGATGGAAACCTGACCATCAGAACTATTTTGGGGTCCTTTAGAGAACTCCTTGCTCTTTTTGCCCCCCACATTTTTCTGTTGGGGACCCTGCCCACTCTTGGGGTGATCCCCCCAGATACCTTCCTGTGGATCCTGGTGGGGACCCAGTGGTCTGCCTTCTAAGCAAGCTCTCTGGGTCACTGAGCTTACTATCAGAAAGGTACTGGCACAGATCTGGAAAACAAAGACTGAGCAAATGCTCTGTTTTCACCTCACTGCCCTTCACCCTACCATCCATTGCCTTGCAGAAAGAATCCACACAATCCACCCAGGTCTGTTGAGAAATCTTCTGACTATCCCTAAATTTCTGTCTGTAGTTCTCTGGGCTCAGACCAAACTTTCTGATTAGGGCTTCCTTCTTGGGGGGATACCTCATCCTGTCACTCCCTTCAAGGGCCAGTAGAGAGTCCCTCACTTCACTAGGGATATGCCTGCACAAAGCTCCCTAATTTGCCTCAGGAACCTTGTGCACTTGCAGGACAATTTCATAGGCCTCAAACCATCTTTCTATATCGTTTCCCACCACAAAATCACACACCAGACCTGTGGATGTATGAGCCCTCCTCCCAGAGGGCCTGGAAAAAAAGCTGCCACCATCACTGCTGGACGCCACCTGCCAGCTTTGATGTCCAGCTCTCTCAGGCTCAGTTCCAGCACCAACATAATCTTTTTCTGCTCAATAGCCCATCTCTTTTGGCTCTCCTCAATCTCCGTGGCAAGCATTTTCACCTCTCAGGCCTCCTCCATCTAAAATGTGAGCTTAGCTGGCTCCAATTCATACTTTTTCTCCTCTCGCCGGTCCTCCAGCTCCTCCTGGGACAGGCCTTTGGATGATACACTGCTTCCTGATCTGGAAGGGACTCTCATTTCTGGAAGTAAGCTGCCCTCCTCCTCCACCATAGATAACAAAGCAAGGCCTTCTCTTACACCCTGGTCCTACTCATCCTCCTCCTCTTCACCCTCCTCTGGGGTTCCATCAAACACAGTGTGGGCTTCAGACCAGGCTCTCTATGCCTTTTGTAGCTCCACCTTCTTGGTGGAGCTCTTTACAGGAAACCCAAACTCCATGCAGAAGTCCTTGAGCTGGCCACAGTGTAACCCTCAAGTCCGGCCAGCTCAAACTCCATTCTTGCAGATGCAGACATAGAGCCACCAATCAGAGACATGCTTTAGAGTAAAAAGCAAAAATGCCAATCAGAGAGAAATGAAAACAAATGCAATGAGGATCAGAAACAATTTTTTTTTTTAGAGTTCTATATAGAGCTAAGTAGACCCTAAGATATCGGGTATCAGAGGGCTTTATATCAGTTTTGTTACATATGCATACACTCACTATTTTGTTAGGCATGGGAAGATTAAGTGATTTGCCCAGAATTACAGGATGTTGAGTGTCCTTGCTGAGACTTGAACCTGGGGCCCCAGTTTCGAGGTTGACCACTCTTGCCGTAATGCTACATCCTCTCCCCCACAAATTGGTCTAGATGTGGATAGTAGTGTACACCAAGTTACTTTAATGTGCTGCACAAACACAAGTCCTATCCTCACCAGTGATCACCAATGTTAGAAATATGGGGGCATATAATCAAGAATGGCGTTAAAATTATCGCCGCTTTAGCGGCAGGAAACTACAGCTAAAGCGGCAATAATCGGCTTGATAATATGCCCTTGTGAATTTTCATAGAAGCCCATTGTTAGACCTGTCAGCCCTTTGGGTGGTTCCTCCTTTTATTTATTTATTTTTGTCCCCTTTTTACCCCTCAAACCTTTCATTTTTAATGTCCACTGGAACTTTTTGGTGTTGTCCTAGGGGGTCAGGTGCTCCTTGACCCTATAGTCCACATAGGCCTAGAAATCCCTCCTTTTCTGAGGGAGAATTTAGTTTCACAAAATGGAGGCCAGTAACTGCCATAACGGACACTGAAGGAGAGGGGCCCATAGGATAGCATAGGGATGCTCTAGAACCTTCTAGCTGGTTCTAGTAGCCTGAGGCCTCCCTATATATAAGGCCAGTGTTTGGGCGGACATTTTGTATTGACCAGAGTGTTGAGGAGTGAGGCAGTGGATTGGGGAGGTAGGCGCACTGGAAGAGGTTAGATTGTCCCATAAGTCAGCCTCTTCTTTGAGGACGTCTCCCCCTAGCCATTGACCAAGCCCTGTCACTAGGCTATGGACATTAGTGGCCAGGACTTCTGAAGAGATCCCTGTGGGAAGCGACTTTAGAACACCCCCCCTTCCCTCTATGGAGAGCAGTCGTTCGTCGGCAGAGAGCAGCTGAGGCGACAGAGACTGTTCCACGGAAACCTCCTCACCCTCTCTCTAGTGTAAGGGAAACTTTACCTGGTGGACACGGTCCCCGACTGTCCCTCCATCGTGTGCCTGGCTTGTAGGCGCGGGCCCTCGGCGGGGAGATCTAGCTGATAAAGACCTGGTTCCCGACACTAACGCGGTGATTTGGAAGGAGCGGTAGTGAAGGGGCGGGAACCAGACCAGCCCCCTCCGCTCCCTTCCTTTCCGTCAAGTCAGGAGAGGGTGGGTCACGGACCCCGTAGCATCATCAAGGCGGCCTCAGAGAAGCTGCGTCAGAGCCGAACCTTGAGGCAGTGACCGGTAAAGGCGGCACAGTAGACCATCTGTCCGGGAGGAAGTCACAAGAGCCCGGTAAGACGGTCGCAGTGCGCGGGACCACCCCCCCCTTGTGGAACCGAGGAGGGTCCCGCTTCTGTACTTGACTGTGCGCTGAATGAAGGGGGGAAGGAAAGGAGGAGTGTTGCCCTGACACCGGGCCATTAGAAGGTGCTGGCAGCCCGGAGGAAGTCGGGCGATTGGGTCCAATTGAGATGCTAACCTTGTACTTAATCCCTGTGAGCTTGGGAAAGCTAAGCCATCCAGCAGTATCGAGTGAACGGGAGGGAGACCCAAAGGGAAATTCCGAGTCCTGAAAAACTGAAACGGAAGGGCAGAAGAAGGAGTCTGAACCCCTTAGGGTGCAGTCGATCATTTGTACTTCTTCAGTTCAGAGGAAGAGGAGGGGTAGAACCAGTGTGAACTGTAAAGCCTAACTGTGGGACTATTGGAATTAGGGTGCCTTCTTTTACAGGTTGGAGTCGAGTTAGACCACTCAGGGTGGTTGGTGTTGGAAGTCCCTAATTTGATATAAAAAGACCCTAATTGATTGAAAGGATTTGGATGTGCTAAGTGAAACCCTGTATTGAAAAACTCTGCCAAAGTGGCAATGTAACTATGAAGGTGCTAAAATGTACATGTAGGAAAAAAGTTATGATACTGTGATAAATGCGTATCTGTAACTGATAAGCTAACTGAAGGGAAGATAAAGCTTTTCTACTTTTATAAATTACGGTGTAGTGTCAGTATTTTTGATGGATGAATGAGTTTTTGCATGAAATGTATTAGAATAAATGTTTTCCATCATTGAAAGAATCATTGTAGATTTTTTATTCTGTATTGATTTGTTATTATACATGTTTTTAATTGCACTAAGAATTGTATTAAGAATTGCATCCATCTCTATATTGTTACCATGAATAGAATAAGAAATGACGAGTACTAATTTACGTGTCGCTATATTTTATAAGTAGATTTCCTTTGGTTCACTGTATACTGAATGTTATTTGTCACATCAACACTGAGGAACACAGAAAGGAACACTTTTGTTACTACTTTGCCATTTCCAGTCCTTTCTGATTTACCTGAGTAACTCTCTTTCTTTGGAGAATGCCCTTTGCTCCGGAGTTCTGATTTGGTGGTGTCAGGGGTCCAGTACTTATACTCAAATGTGCCTTTGAAGTGGGGAGACATCAAGAAGTCCTTTGAAGATCACAAGCTTTATGCCTTGCCTGTCCTGGCTCCAGACTCACAACAGGAGGGTATGCAGCTCTTTGTGTGGGGACAGGCACAGCCCACTTCAGGTGCAAGTGTCAACTCCTCCCTCCCAATCTACTTCAGGAAGGCCCTTCAGCCTGGTGATGGGCCATCAGGCTGCAAGTGTCACAACTCAGCTTTCTTTGTGTGACTATCTAGAGGGAATGTGCAAAGCCCAGCTGTCACCGAACTCAGCCGTGTATTCAGAGACAGGCACAGGATGATTAAAGTAAGAAAACTCAAACTTCCTAAACATGGCATTTTCAGTCTTTCAACATAAAAACCAACTTCATCATAAGTTGTGTTTTTAAATTATTGTGAGTCCAGTGACATCCAACTCCAAATCTCTATCTGCTTCTAATGAGAAATGACACTTTAATACTGTTTTAAGGCAATCCTCATTTTAACCTATGGGAAAGATAGGCCTTGTAATATTGAAATAGGAATTTAGCAGTTGTTCACTACCAGGACATGTAATACTCAAAAGTATATGTCCTACCTTTTGAATACACCACACCCTGTCCTTGGGGCTGCCTGGGGCCTACCTTAGGGGTGACTTCTATGCAATACAAGGGGAGGTTTGGAACTGGTAGGTTAAAATACCACGTCGAAATGAGAGTTGAAAACTGCACACAAGCTTGCAATGGCAGGCCTGAGCCATGTTTGACAGGGCCACTGAATGGGTGGCACAATCATAGCTTTTAATTTACAGGTCCTGGACACATATAGTGCACTTACAAATAAATCAAATATGCAAATTGTGGATATGCCAATGTACCATGTTTCATGTACAGCGCATAGGCACTTTGGCACAGGTTACCAGTTGTAAAGTGCCCTTAATCCTAAAGCTAGCAAAAATAAAGTCAGCAAAACAGGAGGTCAGGAGGCAAAAGGTATGGGGAAACCATGCCAAGGATGCCAGGTCTAACAAAGCTCCCCTTTACTTTAAAAATGACACCCCACTACAATACCGCCAAGAGACAGGACGCCATGAGAGGACGAAGTCGAATATCTTCTTTGCAGTCTTAGAGACAGATTTGCTAGTTTCTCACACAGCCAGTGCAGCAGCTGCAAGTGCTGCGCTGCGAGAGAAGGAGAGAGCAGGAGAGCACCATATTTTCAGAAATATGGCAATCTCTTCCCCTTTCCATAACACAGGCGCACAAGTATGCAGCTTGGTGCCATATACACACCTTTGCACCACAATGCAAGGGTGCCTCTGTGAGTCTAGCACAGGTTTTATAAAGGAAGGGAGCCCTTTTCAGTTCAAAATACCATACTTAGACTAACTTTAAGCATTCTCCAAATTTGTGGTGTGCTGTACAGTGCAGCACACATGCAAAGTCAGAAAATAAAGGGGAAACACGAATTTCTCCTTCATAGCGCCTATGTGAAATGGCTGGTATTTTCTGATGCTAAACATTCTCTTCTTTTATAGGTAATGGGATTTAGCATCAGAACCCTTGGGTGCTTGCATAGGAATGCCCATGCACCACCCATGGTACGCCCCCTTGATGCTAAGTATTGCAAAGCAGCTCTATGGGCTGCTTTGCATTACTTTCAAGTGATTTTGCAGCATAAAACTGGTTTTACGCTGGGAAGTAAATTGGTAAGTAAAGATTTTGCTTTTTTTGTGTCACTTCTGTGATGCAAACACAGCGTTAAGTTTTAGTAAATAGAGTCCCAAGTGTCAAATGGTGAGCTATCAAGCACATTTTTATTTTTGGCTATTGTAAAGTTCAGCATGACACTGACACCAGCCTCAAAGCACCTAGAGGTGCTTTAGGAGAACACTGAAGGCACACAGAAAGGGCCTATTGGGAAGCAGGCAAATCATTTTCTGGTACATGGGTGAATCGTCATGCTTAAGGCAGGCAGGCAGGCAATGGTGGACAAAACCTTCCCAGAAGTGGATGACCAACTGCCTTAAAGTGTTAAATAAAATAGATAGGTGATCTAACAAATGCTGACAGATATAATGAGCAGCAAAATCTTCTGTGAATCAGGAATTTATAACACAGCTATCTATATGTTCTAACTTATTAAAATGTCTAAAAATTAACACAGCTTACAATTCTGCCACATACTTACTCTAACACATGCTGCTTCCGCTGCCTTCAAAGTCCTTAGAATCGTGTGGATCAGGTTCTCTGCATTCTTCACCAGTACCTCATCAGTTGAATTTTCACTTGATGTTGCTGCTTTTACACTGTGCAGGTTTGAGAACAGTGCATTGGTAAGTGATTTATGTAAAGTTAAAGGCACACAGTGTGTAATATACCTCACATATTCTAAATATGGGTTCAACATTCAAACACAACAATGAATGAAACAGAAGTAGAATTTCTTTTATGTTAAAAGACTAGGATATAATATAGAAACAATGGGGCAGATTTACAAGAAACTGACGCATCTGTACAGATGCGTCAGTTTCACTGCACCTGCGTGATAAACCCTTGCGCCACCATAGATGTCCGCCGTATTTACAATACAGCACACTATGGCGCAAGGATTGACAGATACGTCGGTAATTCTGACGCATCTGTTGGCGGAAAAGTCACGCATTGCTGGAGTTGTATCGCAAGCACAACGCAACTCAAGCAATGCTTGTTGCGGCCTATTCCCACTACACTGCATCAGTACTTACACCTGCTTCAAGCAGGCGTAAGGTTTTGACGCAGTGTTGTCCTAAAAGTCACGCGGTGAAATCTTCTAGATTTCACTTCGTCACTTTTACAAGGCTTTCCTGCTTGGGAACGCCTACCCTGCATGCATTATACATGACGCAGGTATAATGTAACGCAGGGCTTCACAACGTGACGCATATCCCTAGATGCGTCACTTTGTGAATTTGCCGCATTTTTTACGCCACCGTTGTTTCACAAAAGTGACGCAACAGCAGCGCAAAACTGACGCAAGGGGCTTGTAAATCTGCTCAAAAATTGTGCAAGAATCTAGGTTATACTGAAGAGAATGTTTTGTTAAATGCTGACTAGCAAATATGGTGCTACGGTTGCTGAATGGCGCTGAAAGGCTTTATATATGCATTTACATAGTTTGAAATGAGGCTTTCCATCTGTAACATTCTTTACGTGTACCAGTGTGTAAGTATCTATGACCTATAAACCTCACATTACTGCCGTCTCACAATTTTTATGTCTGGTTTGATAGTATAACTGCCTTCAACACAATAATCATAGACTAAGCTTTCACATAACATAACATGTTTAAGTTTAAGTTTATTATGAATAGTTAATTAAAACCAGTGCAAAACATGTTACAAGACAATAGAAAAAGTTTTAAAATATCGTAAAAATTGGATCATTGTAATCATCATTAAAAACATGCTCTAAAGGACCCAGTCTGATTGTCCAGGAGCGTTTGTCTTGAGGCGGGGCAGCGTGTTCCGTTGAGACCTGTTGACCACCTATTTGTTGCCTATGTCAATGATCGAAAGTTTTTTTGACAGTTTTTGCTCGATCATCGCAAGGAACTTTACATATCTGCAGTTCAGTGTCGTATTCGAAGGGTTCAGGCAGGCGAGCACCGCTTGCCTTCTGGTGCGAATCCCTAGCTGCTTAAACTGGTCCTTTAAGAGCTGGTGGCGGGCTGGTCGTAGCTCTTCGCAAAGACAGGTCATGTGAAGTATGTCGCCCTTATCTATGTTGCAAAACGGACAAACTTCTTGGCCGTTGCTCCTGAGCCATGGTGGAAGATGCTCTCTGCTGGGCAAAACCCCTAGTCTGTGTTTCAAGAACTTCAGTTTTGTGGTCTTAGGGTAGCCCTGGTCCAAAGCCATTTAGTGGGTCCCCCTTGTTTTTTACAAAACTTAGGGTAGCCCTGGCTGAAGTATGATTGTGGTGTCAACGATTTGTACGAATTTAATATCATCCATGCATGGTTTCTTTTGGCGAATGTAGCCTTATCCTCTAGCAAGGATAGAGTTTTGACAGTTTTCCAGACTAGTTTTTTGAATGGGTTATGCCCAAGTTGCATGTCCCAAATCGCAGTTAGATTGGTGGCCCCCAGGGCTACCTTGAGGTAGGATCTTGCCTGAGATATGTCCCTGCTTTGAATGTCTTGCCATAGCAATGAGTTTAGAGTGTTGGTAGAGGCCGAGCGAAGTTTGTGGCAGCAAATGATATAAGCTCCCTGTCTAGCGAGAGCTTGCTTTTGCAATCCAAATTCCAGCCTAAGTTGGGCAGGCGATGTTTAGGACGGGAGCGAAAACATTGTTCTGTAGGTTTTTGTCTGGATTGTGTCCAGGTCCTTAGCGTCTCTCCCACGTAGTGCCTCGCTATCATAGCAAATAGAGGGGAGTAGCTTAGCCTGGATGACTCCCAGATAGGGGGTTAGAATTAGCCCCATCAGTTGATTGGCTATGTTTTTTAGTGTGACGGCAATACAAGCCCCTCTCCTTTTTGCTTCCAGCTTTTGCTGTGCAAAAGTGCCATCTCTATCAAAGATGACTCCCAGATATTTGTAGACAAGTGCAGACTCTATTTTTTGGCCACCTAGGAACCATGGCTTCTGAAGTTTCTTCTTGGTGTTGATCGACATGGTGCGTGTCTTGCTCAGATTTATTTTCAGTTTGTTTTCCCTGGCGTAGCTGTGCAATTTGGTCAGAAGCTGCTGGAGGCCGATGTAAGTGTGGCTGAGTAGCACAACATCGTCAGCATACAGCAAATTACTCAGAGTTTTCCCTCCCAGCCTCAGGGAATGGGAGTTGCATGTGTTGAGTAAGCCTGATAGATCCGCCATAAACAGATTAAACAATAATGGGGCAAGCACATAACATAACATGTGTATTTGTAAAGCGCACATTCACCTAGCGGTCTCTTGGCGCTAAATTGACAGATGTTCGTTGTTGCCCAACTAAATGGTACTCATTTTATCAACCTCAGATGGATGAAAGGCTGAGTGGACCCACCAGGATTTGAACCTGTGACCATGAGGTCGAACACAGGCCCCTGCTATGGACAGATTAGTCCACTGAGCCACCAGACCCGGCTTTGGATTTGTCGCCATTTGCCACTTCTTTGAGATACATCTCAGGAGAGTCTAGATCTCTCACCACATGCCATTGTCTACTTGGTATATAATTCTGTTTCCTGGCAAGTGTTTCGATTTCAATTTTCAGCATTTCAAAAGGGCTATTTCAAGAATGCAGCAGTCATTTTGGAATTAAGGCATTTACCTATAAAAGTTTCCCATTATAAGCAAATGCTTACTCAACGCAAGAAAAAATAAATACATACCAAAATACTGTATATTATGTGCTGTGTTACTTTTAAAGAAAACAACTTTTGGTGTGGAAAAAAATACTCGAAAGCAAATATAAAAATATTTTCTGTAGAAAACACCTGATAATAATAGTCCACTGTTTACATTCCTGTCTTATATAATTACATTGCTCGGTTTCCCTTTTCATTCCTGAGGTCAGATCAGCTGATTTCATGTTAATTTTGACTTGTTTCTTATCCATTGTATATGCTATTATGGTCCATCTTCTACATCCATGGTTGTGCAGGACATTGTGGTACCTTTTTAATGTCGCTGGTTGTTTTTCTTCTCCTATTTCTTTGGCAAGTGCACAGTTATCAGAATAAATTATTGCTATATTGAATTTCTGCGGCCCTTGCTGCCGGTGTTAAAACTCGCCTTGAGCGTATTACGGACCTCTCTGGACCCTTGTCTGCCTCCACGGACCCGCCCGCCTGTCTCCCGCTGCCCGACTGCTCTGAATCCAGCTAGAGCGGGGCCCCCGAGAGGAGACCGGCGAGGGGCAAACTACATCCCCCAGAAGCCCTTGCTGGGGTCCGTGTCACCTGAAAGCGCCAGGCGGCGCATTTAAACCGCATCAGACCCATCGAGTGGGGGAATTTCTGCTGCCCTTGCTGCCGGTGTTAAAACTCGCCTTGAGCGTATTACGGACCTCTCTGGACCCTTGTCTGCCTCCACGGACCCGCCCGCCTGTCTCCCGCTGCCCGACTGCTCTGAATCCAGCTAGAGCGGGGCCGCCGAGAGGAGACCGGCGAGGGGCAAACTACATCCCCCAGAAGCCCTTGCTGGGGTCCGTGTCACCTGGGAGCGCCAGGCGGCGCATTTAAACCGCATCAGACCCGTCTCGCGGACGCCGGGCGAAGCCCGGGCCAAGGGCGGGCCCGTTTTAGCCCGTTCTAGACCGAGCCAGACTGGGCTGGGCCACCCCCCATGGTTCCTGTCTTCAAGCTAGATACACCTCGAAGGACCAGGTACCTCCATTTAGTCAACTGTTGCTGCTGCCGGTAGATCTAACGTACCCCTCCACGAAGAGTCCTAGATCCATCCATCATGACCCGGGAGACTAGAAGTAAGACAGCTATGGCCAACGCTTTACCTACTGGCCCTATTGACCGCTTCATTACACGGACTAACGAAGTCATCAATCAAAGCATATCCCTTCTCGAGCGAAGGGTTTCACACGACCTCGCTATCGCCAGAAGGTCGTCACTGGGCCCCATAGCCTTAGTCCAATCTCCGCTCAAACTACCAACAGACATACCTGTGCTAATACAATCACCAGTATCAATACAATCATTGCAACTACGGCCAACTGTCTTGGCAGAGATCCATTCAATTCCGAGATCTATTGATCTTTCTGTCTCAAATTTCTCATTAAACTCAGACACCCTAGGTAATCTAGAAAACACTCCTGACCTCCAGCTATTACAGTCCCAGGAACCAAGTACATGTTTTCAGCATATGGGGGTAAAGGAGGGAGCTGTCCCTAAGCAGAAAAAAGATAAGAGAAAAGACAAATCAAGGAAAACCAAGGTTACTCCTACTAATAAAGAAAGACCTAATTCTCCAAACATGCAGGGTTTTCCAAATGCTCTGCCCACTCAATCTATCAACTTAACAGATCAACCTGTAAATTTAACTTTTCCAGCTTCAGCTAATGCAGGGGAGCCTTGCGGTCTATGTAGCACAAACACCCAGCTCTTGGCAAGCTTTAGGGAAATCCTAAAACACCATCTTCAACCCCTAGAACGTAGCATAATGGCTATTGAAAAACAACTCGCAAAATTGACCCAAAAATCATCTAGTCATCATAGCATGATTCAATCGAATATAGGGGCTAGTAAGGGAATTTCCACAAGCTGCATCGTTCAAGGCGGCCCGAAAAATGTCTGTGAATCCAAAGCTTCAAATGCGCCAACACCTCAAACCACGCAATCAAACGCCAAGAAGCCCCATATCCCTGTTCCCCCTACTCCTACATCTGGAAGCGGATTAATAGATACGACCACGACTATCATTCCAAACCAGCCAGCTCCCCCTCAATTTGTTCCAACTCAGCCGACTGCTGATAACGGTTCCGTCCAGCCACAATCTCAGAGAGCAATTCCACCTTTAATCCCCCGGCACCCATGTTAAACGTACCAGGTGACGGGAAAAGGGGGTTTAAGTCTAGACGCCCGACTCATCTTCCACGAGAAGCGTCCCCCTTCACCGTCATTCTCACGGGGGTCCTGGAACTCCCGGAAACGACAAAGGAACCTTCTTGGTCCCTTCAAAATAAGGTTCTACAGTGGCTTAACATTAACAGGCCAACACAATCTGCATACACTAGCAGAATATCCACTGTGCGTAGAGTATCGTGGATAGGCACAGAACCTAAGATCATACAGGGAGATTGTATTATAGTTAATTGTGAAGACCCGGCTACTGTCGATCATATCTGCTCATGGCCAGTCCTAGCCAAGAGCGGGGGGATTGATGCTTATCGTCTTTCCTTCTTCTATCCCCCAAAATATAACAACCAATATAACAACCAAAATCCACTGGCTCTAAATTGGGAGCATCCACTGGAGAGGCCATGGGACTATGGGGGTCCCTGGCTTACCCAGAGAAATATCAGCAGAGAATGGCAATCCCGGCCCTGGTTTCCCAATAGAGAACAGGTCTCTCTGGCGGGATGGCAAGGTCTACCAACAAGAAACAGGTATGACTGTTTGGAAATGGTCGATTGACCGCATGATTCAGCCCCGGAGGACACTTACCCCTCCCTCGACTATAATGAAAGCCTCGGCGAACTTACCGATAAACATAAATTTGTCACCCTCGACTCCTACCAGTGCTCAATCCCCATTATCTTTATCTCGTCCTGCTGTCCCCGCAGGCCCTGTTGTGGAGGACTTTGAAATCTTTCCTGGCCAAATGCCCCCCTTGATTGAGGGTTCCAAGTCTCCTCTACATACAGAGACTCGGACTTGCCCTCTCCAACCAACTACGACCGACAATGCAACTATAGTCTTTACACATAATCAACTATGTGACTTCCAATCATCTAACGAGATGTCCCTATCCGTCCTATATTGGAATATTGCTGGTCTTCGTACCAAGATCAATTTACAATCGTGGGCGGATATGATTAATCAGAATCACATCCTTTGTCTCCAGGAGACTTGGCTAATGGTCCCGTCCATCTCGTGGGCTATAAAACTTTCTTCATCCCAGCAACACAGGGTCTGTTTGGAAGACCTAAGGGTGGTCTAACTGTTTACGTAACTAACATCCTTCCCCTTACAATAATTACCACCTTAAAAGAAGATGTTTGCTACCAAATCTTATGTATCCATGTTGATAATAGATTTGTTTTCCTTTTGGTGAACTTATATAACAATCTTGCACCCACTGATTTTGAGCAGATAATAAATGAAATTACCTCCTGTCTAAAGTCACAGCTGAATAAATCATCGTCTCTCCCTCTCTACATCATATGGGGAGGCGACTTCAATATTCCACTTTGTTCTAACTACAGAAATGGGAATTGTGGACTGAATGATGAGATCGATTGCCCTCTGGCCCATTTCGCACATAGCTCTAATGGGAATTCTCTGAACGAGAGCCTTTTCACGCTAGAGCTAGACTATGCAAACCAGTTGGTTCACCCTCAAGTCGACTTCTCCACAACATTTCATGGTAGGGGTTTGTCTAGTACAAACCATTTTATTCTTTGCTCTCAGAACCTAAAGGGCCAATTGGCAAAATTTTCCACAGGTACAGACAATTCCAGTGATCACTACCCTAATCGAATTATAATACAACTACAAACAGTATCACTTCACACAAATATCAGAAGCCTGTTAACGCAGGAATCAATAAGAATGGACAAATTGAACGGGTTCTCAGTGAAATGGGCTAAAATAGACCCTGATGCAGTAACAGAGAAAGTCCTTAAAAAAGCCATCTGCTCTGTTAACGAATGCCTAGACCCCTGCTCATCTCCCCAAACAGTGCTGGCTAGTTTTTCCAGGATTCTGGGAACAATAAAAGAGGAACTAATGCGCACCACCGCCCGGAAACCATCGGCCGAGGGCTGGTTTAATCCCGGGTGTCGGAAAGCACTTTCAAATCTCAAGGCAGCTCTCCAGACTACCCCGAGGGACCCCCTAGAGATAGCAAAACTAAGAAAACTCTATAAGGCCGAAAGGGTAAGACGAACTAAAGATATCAAAGCTAATCTGTGGTCACAACTTCACCTCAGCTGTCGATCAAGGGATAGTGGACACTTCTGGCGTGTGGTAAAATCTCCTTTCTTGTCAAACTCGTCGTCTACTCAACATCTCGACGTTGCAATAACTGCAGAAGAATGGGTTTCCCACTTTTCAAGAATTTTTGGAGAATGCCTAACTAATTCAATTGAGGAAAGCTCTTCCACCGTTTCTACAACGGATCTAAAGACCTTCCCACTAAACATCCGGTTTGAACACAGAGAGGTGATCAGGGCCCTAAAAATGTCGAAACCGGGCAAGGCCCCCGGTCCAGATGGGGTGCCGGTGGATATTTTCACTCATAACATCGAGCTTTGGTCCCCACTCCTCACTCAGGTTCTGACCGCGATAACAACTTTGGGCCTTATCGACTCCTGGTCTACATCCATCCTCCTTCCCATCTTCAAAAAGGGCGACCGGAATGATCCGGTTTGCTACCGACCCATTTCCCTCCTGGACTCTCTGGGTAAGGTAGCAGGACGTCTGCTGCTGGAACGTCTCCAGGAGTGGGCAAATACCAACAACATCTTAACCGCCCTCCAATATGGGTTCCAGGAGGGTCTTGGGACTGTAGAGCAGGCCCTGAACCTTGCCCTCCTGATTGGGAAGTATGTGAATGCAAAAAAAGGCCACTTATTTCTAGTGTACGTTGACCTCAGTGCAGCGTTCGACTGTGTACAGCATTCGAAACTCTGGGCCCTCCTTGAGGAAATGGGCGTTGATCCTGCTCTGATAGGTTTTTTGCGCGAACTGTACTCTGACGCAACCGCAAGAGTTAGGTACGGGATCAGCGGAGAACTTACCCCCCCTTTCAAAATTACAAAAGGAGTCAGACAGGGCTGTGTACTGGCTCCCTTCTTGTTCAATCTGTATACCAATGGCTTGGAGGCAGCCATGTTAGAAGGGAGCCAGGATCTTCCACAAATTAAACATCGCCCTATACCTACACTGTTATATGCGGACGACTCAGTCATCTTCGCCAGGACCCTGATCCAACTACAAGCCCAGCTTAATAAGTATTGTTCTTATATGGATTCTCTTGGCCTCGAGGTCAATATAAAAAAGACATTCGTAATGTACCTTGGTCCGAAAATAAAAAAACCTAAATCCATCTTCGTTGATAAGATCAAACTTGAAAGAACTCGCGTCTATCCCTACCTGGGCATCCCGGTGGACGATTCCTTGAGTTGGCGGCAGGCCGTGGCTAGCAAAAAACTGCTCTTCTTGAGAGTTAAGGCAGCTGGGGAAACCGGCACCCCCTGAACTACTTACAATATACTATGCAAAATGCCACAGTGTGGCTACGTATGGTGCAGGGGTATGGGGCTATGGTCCGATAAGCCCACTTCAAACGATTGAGAACGAGTTTGCCAAATATCTGTTGGCCTTACCACACAGTGCCCCAACCAATGCCTCGCTAGCTGAATTAGGCATGGATTTTATCACAGACACCATCCGTTGCCAACCTTTGCTTCTGTGGCACCGTATTTGGACCAAGGAGGAGTGCCACTTAACGCGTTCCTTAATTTCAGACTGTATAGCCCTTGTCAACTGGGAAAAAATACCCTGGCTGGTATATATCAGGAACCTTTGCCGGGATATGGACCGTACCAACTTCTTTAACGATCCACCGAGTATGAGTGACATAACGAGGAAAGACCTTAAAAAGCTATGTTTGTCCCATTTAAGAGCGCTTCGAAGTGCAGCAGAACTGGTAAAACCTACAAACTCACAAGTTATTGCCGTACAGACTCATTTGGGTATCCAACCATATCTGACCTTCCCTATGAACAATCATGAAAAGTATCTTCTCACAAGGTTTCGTTTTAATTCTTTTTTCCGGCTTGTAACCTTTCCAAATGTCCAAAACTGGTCCCCTGTTATTACTCCCTGTCCCTGTGATGATGTTTCCCCCCAATCAACAATACATATTCTTTTTTTCTGTAAATGTTATGTCTTCCCGAGGAAGGTCTGGATTTTGCCCTTACTAAGAACAATCGGCCAAAGAACTTGTCGCCCAGCATATTTAAGTTTGCAATGTCTGAACTCTCCTTTTATAGCGAAGTATGTAGCTAATTTTTTAAAAACCTGCATCAAATACCGACGTAATTATGAGTAATCCATATTTTAGCTTACGCTCTTTTATTTTCTTTTTAACATGATTGACTTACTCTTTATACGTCTTTTAACATTGTATAATTCCAATGTTTTTCTTTGTCCTTTTTATGGTTGCAATAATATGTGGCAATCGAATAAAAGTTTATGAAATGCTATATTAAACTACCATTTCCATCGACGTAATTAAATTCCTACCCCAAGCCTGTCATTATCCCTATCACAAAGGATGTCAATAATCTATTGTTTATTCTCCTTCCTTCGGAACTGAACATTTTTAAACACGAGCATTCTTTTGTCTCATAGTTCACACGTTATATGCAAGACCTGGAACACCCTTCCTACCCACCTACGGCAGACCGAAGACCTACTCGCCTTCAGAAGACTCCTCAAGACCTGGCTCTTCGAACAGTAGCGAAGCTTCCACCCCCCGACAGCTGAGGTGAAGTTGTGCCCACAAAAGCTGTAAGCCTTTCCTGGTTTAAATTATTATTAGGAAATCTAATGTTTTTCTGAAGACTGGAAAAAAGTATCTGAGATTGCGCAAACAATTCTGGGTATGCAGATAGCGCCCAGAGGTTTGCGAGTTTGCACATGTTTCGCTGAGAAATTGCCTGGATAGTGTCTATAGAATAGCCTAGTACTCCATCCTTCTTCCTTCATTGTCTCCACAACTATCACCACTGGGGCTGTGGCTGTTCACATCACTTAGTCCACATAAAAGAATACCTGTCTTTTATTTTAACTCAACTTTACTACTATTTAGTAAGTGAGCATTCTAAAACAATAGGACTATACTGCACAGCCAGCTATTAAAGGTACCCAGAATTATAAAAAATGACAATAATGTTCATGTGATGGAAGACAAAATTAAATAAACATATGTGAAAGAGGTTATAAGCAAGAAATGCCAACTGGGGCAAAGGATCCATTCACATCTACCAACAGAAAAGACATGTAAAAATTGAAAGTACAAGATATATCTGATGACAACTGAGTGAAATTGGGTTTATTACACAATCTCCAGAGCAAAAAAACACGGAAAGTTTTTATGACATATTGGAGCATTGTTGAAAATGATTTTATCATCAGAGATCCCGGGCCTCATTTACTACAAAATGCCGCAGCGTGGTGCCGCAAGTCATTTCAGTGCATTGATCTACGTCCTTTTAAAGCATTGGGATGCATTGTATTAACAACAATAGGACGCATCCTTGTGCTTTCCTCTGCGCTGGCACACAACTGGATGCTATTTGCCAGCGCTGGCACCCTTGAGTCATGTTGCAAGGGTGCCTGCGTTGCAGGGATGATTGTTTTTGCGCAGGAAGGGACACCTTCCTACACACAAGCAATAATTGATGGAACTCTGCAACAGCACAGAAAGAGGAAAAACAAAGAAAAAAAAAAGTATTTCTCCTCATTGTGCCACTCCTATACCTCCCCTGCATTCCCAGCTTTACAAAACGTTGTAAATCTGGGAATGTGACGGGCTCCATGGATTTTGCGTGGGATAACCACAGCAACACCCATGGAACACTCCTTTCACGCAGAGTAATGCATGAAAGGGGCCCATATTCACAAGGTCATGAAAAGTCAAGCAGGGTGACTTTATGTGGCCTTGTAAATATAGGCAAGCTCATTGAGCCGCTGGTGCATTAAAAGAAATGACGCACTGGTGGCGCAATGGGCTTGTAAATAAAGCCCCTCGTTTTTACAGCACAGTTGTTGGTTCACAGGAGCAATTGAAATCTACAAAAAATACTTGCTTATGCAGAAATATACATAAAAATGTATTCAATAAGAAGGTTATCAACACCAATCAATAGGACATTTCCATGTTTAACTGTATGAATTTTTATAATGTAATCAAGGGGGCCTAATATAAATGTCATTTTTGTTTGGGGACATTTTAAGTGCAACAGCAGTATTGTAGCATACATTATGAAAATAACCCCCTTTAAAAGAGGTATGTGGGATGAACATTGTGATCGATGTGGATATGTCATGTAGTTAATACATTTGATGAAAAATGTCACCTAGTGACTCGAAATTAGAGTACAAAGTTGGGTAAAAAAAAATCAAAAAGTTAAGGTTTTGTAATGGGCCATGAATTATGAGTGACAGTTTTAAAACTTAACAAAGACATGTTTACTGCCCCAAAATATCTCCTTCATTATCTTTTGATATACCACAACACTTATACTACACCAATATTATTGTACAAACTATCAAAAAGAAATATGTATAGGCAGCCAAAACCAGGGTCGGACTGGGACAGAAAGTAAGCTCGGGCACCAAAAAAAAGGTGGCCCACATTACCGAAGCAGATAGCTAAAATAGTGTCCTACATTTGGAAACGGGGCAGTTTTGAAAGTGTATAGATCTCTTGCAAGGTATTATGAGTGACTGTATGCATTTGTGCTTTTTTTATTTTTGTAGTTTTATATTGCGCAAACTCGATCTGAAGGTATCAGAGCGCTTTACATGAACACCAGTTGCATTACAGATGCACACATTAATTTCTAGGTACAGGGAGATTAAGAGATTTTATCCAGAATCACTGACTATTTGAGCCTCCCACCAGTCTCAAACCTGGGGGCATATTATCAAGACAGGCGATACAATTATCGGCGCTTTAGCGGCAGAAAACTGCAGCTAAAACGGCAATAATGACTTGATAATATGCTCTATGGAATTCCAATTGAAGCCCATGTTAGATGTCCTTCACATCTAACATGGGCTTCAATTGGAATTCCATAGGGCATATTGTCAAGCCCATTATCGCTTTTTTAGCGGCAATAATTTTATCGCCTGTCTTGATAATATTCCCCCTGGTTCCCCAGCTTCAAAGTGGGCCGCTCTGGGCGCTTCATATACAGGAAACGCTTGTGTTAACATCAGGGAAATCAACAGCATAACCTGGCCCACCAGACAGTGAAACAGCCAACAAAAACCTGCCCACACAATGACCTTTCAGACCAGCCCCTTGGGCACTGCCTGATTACTTAGCAGGTTAGTTCAACCCTGGAAAATGCAATTAGTCCGATTCTGCTCACATGCATATGTTTGCTAAATGCCCTGTTGTTGAAAGCATATGAACACCGACTGAGTAATACTTGCAAAAAATAGATCAGCGTTTAGATTTAGATCTAAATGCCTGGCAATCTTGTTTGGTTCGAATGAAGGTTCGTCTGAACTGAATTGATAAATACATGGGGAAATGGGCCTTGTGTCTTTCAGTCTTTCACTAGTATCAACTCTCCTATTCTACTAACACTTGCGGGTGCTCGTTATTTTGCGGGTTTTTATTTGTATGTGATTTTAATGTATTCCACTCTTCTATATTATTGGTAATTAGTGAAAGATTGATGTGCGGATGAGGTTTATTTTTTCCCTTTGTAAATCAAGGATTATGACATCACTCACAGCTTGATCTAGACCTGTTAAGGAACAGTTTACGAGTAACAGTAGTAATGTACTATATATAATAAAATGGCCACGTGGGCCGATGTATGTGGAACAACTATTGTGACTGATAAGACTGAGAAAGATTAAATGAACATAAATAAAATATCAGAAATGGGGATTTGGCGCTAGTCTGTCCAGTCATTTTTGTCAAAATGCCCTCTCAACTGTCCACATCCGAATTCACCTTTATGAATAAATTCGTGTTTCACAAAGAGGAGGAAATGTTAAAAATATACTGCTAGGTTAAGAGCATTTATGGTTGTATTTTTTTTTTTAAAAACTAAACAACAATTAGGATTGGACGATCCATTAGAATGTTCTTGCTTTTGATAAACACATGGGACCCTCCCTGACTGCCTAAAAACTGGGCAGGTAGTTCCCATCATCAAAAAACCGACAGCGGATGTAAAAGACCCGAAGAACTATCGACCAGTGACCAACATCCCTTTACTTGCCAAACTTATTGAGAAATGCGTGCAGGGCCAACTGAGTCAACACATCGCTAAGTTCTCATTACTAGATGACTGCCAATCAGGTTTCAGAACTGGACATAGTACTGAAACGGCGATCCTGCATATTGTGGATGACGCCTTACAAGCCCTAGACCAAAATCATGCGTGCCTACTGATCCTACTAGACTTGTCATCAGCATTTGACACTGTAAATCACGAATTATTGATGACCAGGCTACGAGACAGGATGGGCTTATCTGGAAACGTACTGAAATGGTTTAACTCCTTCCTACAGAACAGGACACAACTATTCCTGGTCAACCAAGTAATCTCCTCCCCATGCCCTAACGCAATAGGGGTCCCGCAAGGCTCAACGTTATCCCCAGATCTATTCAACTTGTATGTAGAACCTCTCACGGAGATTCTTCGAAAATCACAGATCTCCTATCACATGTACGCAGACGACACACAAATATATATGAAGATCACCTGTCGGGATGACATTGACCTAATGAACGAAACATTAAAGCAAGCGTTACAATGGCTAACAGCTAATCATCTGAAACTTAATGCCGATAAAACAGAATTCCTACTAATATCACCAGCAAGGAGTCAACCAGAGGTAAAAGAATGGACTAAATTGGTGACTGCGCTAAACTGTACTCCGACCCTAATTAACTCAGCTAAATCACTAGGAATTACGTTAGATGAGAACCTCGACATGAAAGACCACATCAACACAATGGCCAAGAGCGCCCGTTTCCACCTGAACTATCTAAGAAAACTGAAACCCTTTATTTCAGAAGCAGATCTAAAACTGGCTATCCAATCACTAGTGATCTCGAGAATTGAATATGGCTGCACCACGTTAGCTGGCCTACCGAAAACATCCACTGCACCATTAAAAGCCTGTCTCAACGCTGCGGCAAGACTCATCACAGGAACAAGGAAATTCGATCACATATCTCCCCACCTAAAGGCACTAAACTGGCTACCCTACGAAGCTAGAATTAAAATGAAGATGGCCTGCATTACCCACAAAGCGGTTCACTACAACACGCCTACATATCTAGCCAAGAAAATTAAGATATCGGGAGGCAACAGACCAACTAGAAGCGCTAATGAGTTGCTATTACGACCTGCCTTCTTCCGGAAGAAAAAGACCTATGATCGAGCATTTTCCGGAGCCGCCCCCAGAGTCTGGAATTCACTCCCTCCTAACATCAGGGTGATTCAAAACACTGTAACATTCAAACGGGAACTGAAGAACCACTTGATGAGTAAATACCCTACATAGAGATACCTACCGACCATTAGTATGAACACTCAAGACAAAGAAGATCGGACTCATCATGAATAACTTGTAGATCAATTAGACAAATGACTGATTCCTGATCTAACCTCAGCTATACACTTTAAGGCTACCTCATTTATATGTGATCTCTACAATGTATCTCACACCCAGAATGACAGAATTCTCTACCCTACTGGGTTTATCTACTTAATCCTTGCCACAGCTAAACCTAGTTAACTCTTATCGCTAATTACTCATGGAATTGTACTGATAATACTATGCAACCCTACCTCACCGAGCCTGACAATATGACTATGACAGAGGCCAGGCCTATGCACCTCTTAATGCTAATGACACAGGCGTCAGGAATATATATATTTATCTAATCACCCCTGATAGCACATCGCCTACTACCTCATATATGTTTGATGTTGTTTGCTGGTCAAGCCTATGCACCTCCTAATGCTAATGACACAGGCGTTATGAATATATATATTTATCTAATCACCCCTTATAGCACATCGCCTACGACCTCATATATGTTTGTTGTTATAATGGCTACTATAATGTCAATCTGTAATCTATAATCTTGTATGTTAAGCGCTCTGATACCCACGGGTCTTGTCCGCGCTATATAAAACACTATAAATAAATAAATAAATAAATAAATAAACATGGGTTCACCACAACGAGGAGTTGGATACTGTTAAGAACTACAATACAAACAGAAAATACACCAATGGTGTGAAATCAATGGTACCAAAATTGGACATTTAGATGTCTAGGGCACATAAGGCTTTATTTGCTAACGCACACAAAGTGGCACATGCTATTTATTTATTATCCAGTGCAAAAATGGTTTGGGGGCTGAAAATATGCACTTTTCACAATGGATAAAAGCTGTGCTGTGCTGTTCCTCACGGTCTTGATACTGGGGCGGATCGGTGCAAACCCAGAGACGTTGGTGCAAAGCTCGATCTACTAGAAGGGCAGACCAGGCTATGCATCACAAACCAACAGCTTCTTGAAGCAGGTGCAAACATGGGGAAATTAGTTCATTTCTCGAAAATATTGATGCATTTTATGTGTGCTGCAGCACAAAGTAAACACCAAATGTGTGAGAACCTTCTGAGTCTCACCATAGGATTTTTGTACTGAAAAGATATGCCTTTAGTACATATCCTTTTCTATACAGCACACACTCTCCTTTAAATCAAGGTGCAGCAAAACTGTGCATGGTGAAAGGCAGCCTTGCCTGAGCAGCATTGCTGAGAATGACACTGGCACAGCAGTGAGTCAGTCTTTCTCTGTGACTGCTGGCACCCCACATAATAGAATATTGTTGTGACGTTGCCTGTCCTCTAGTTCTGTGACTACTTTGTGCAGGAGTCTTGACCCCATTTGGGTGAACTGATTACCCTATATTTAAGGAAATTCACTGTCTTTTCATAACTGCCAAGATGGTTCACAAATGAAGCAATGTCAGAGCAGATTCTTTTAATGTGTGTTGTCAACTGTGAGATGTGGTTTTCCACTTTGCCCACAGTCATACCTATTGTGATTTCCTCCTTCATAATTAACTCAAGTGGGATTTCCGGCATTGTCACAGAAGTTGTAGGCTGAGATTGCTCATGGCCAGCGACTGCCACCGAGAATAAAATACATTTGGCCATAAGATATATGAGGCAGAGGACCCTAACTGAGCCATGGGGCTGTGTGAATCCTGCTTTGTGAATTAAATTCGACTTATCAATGTAGGAAACATCATCCACACAGCTTTTTGATATTGGGGAGAAACCGCATCAGCTGAGAAGTTAGAAAAGTGCATGCAACTGTCAAGGTACGAGGTGTCATGCTCAGAATCACACAAACCCTTGCATCCCATGTTCATAAGTAGCATTCTGTTGAACTGCACTAGTCTAAGCCTCATCTATATCGCTACTACTCTCGGGGAAGAGACCGCCTCCCTCCAATCCTCATCGTCCAGCTCCAACCCCTCTTCACTCCAATGTGCCCTAAGGGACGTCAACGGGCCTTCCATATTATTAACGAGCTTTCTATATATCAAGGAAATAGTCTTCTCTGGGAGGTGCCCGTCCAACGCCCGGTCTTCGAGAGGGGAAGCGTCGGAAAGCGCCATGTCTCTGGGGATATGGGTAAGGAGAGCGTGCCTGACCTGGAGATAACGGTAGTGTTTGTTATCATGGAGGCTATACAGCTGTTAAAGTGAATCAAATGTACGAACCGTGTCTTTTCCCCATATGTCTTTGATCTGTGTAATCCCAATAGGATCCCCCTTGTTGAATCCCTTGGATTTCCACAAGCTTCCCAGCTTCTCTGAACTCCATAGTGGGGTGGCAAGTGTGAGTTTCCCTTCCCACCCAAGGTGTCTGTTGGCCGTGTGCCACACTTGCACGGCGTGTGCCGTTGGTCCCGTCAAAGGAAATCAACGAGCCCTGGCATACAGAGCCACGGTAAAGTCGTTCCTTGGCACCTGCCAGCGATCCATAGTGTAGCTCGGAACCCCGGGGGGCCCGCAAACAACTAGGTTCAGAGCCGCCAGCTGGGAGGCCCAATAGTATTTCCGTAAGTCTGGTAATCCTATTCCCCCGTCATACCAGAGAAGAGGAGGTTTGGTGAATGCTATTCGCGGTCTACCTTCCCAGAGTAGCCGTCTCTGAAGGGTCTCTATTTCCTTAAAATAAGATGCCAGTACTGGTTCCATCGAATTCTGGAGTGCATATAAGAATCGAGGAAGGGCCATCATTTTGAAAAGCACCGCTCTGCCCAGGAGGGAGAGCGGAAGAGCCCTCCAACGCTCCACATCTCTCCAAAGACGAGTCAAAGGGGGTTTCAAATTGTTAGCATACCTTAACTTTGCGTCAAGCGTCATATATATACCGAGGTACTTAAACCCCAGTGGCTCAATCTTTATGGAGCAGGCCTGCGGTATTACCGGTGGATCCCCCCTAAGGACGAAAAGCAACGATTTTGCCCAGTTTATTGCAAAAACTGAATACCTCCCGAATATAGCCAGCACATCCAGAAAGCAACTCAGGGATTCCCTAGGGTTGGTGAGGCAAAGCAGGATATTGTCAGCATATAGCGAAATCTTGTCCTCCCAGTCTAGCGTCACCTCAAGCCTCGTATTGAGCGGTCCCATCTGACCCACGCCGCCAAGGACTCTAGGGTGAGGGCAAACAGCAGGGGGACAAGGGACATCTCTGCCTCATGCCTCTACCGAGAGGAAAATCAGTGGACCTGCGATTATTTACGACAACTCTAGCCAGTGGGCTGGCATACAGTAGACATACACAGCTAACAAACTCTGAACAGAAGCCCATCTTCACCAGCACTGCAAATAGGTAGGGCCACTCAACTCTATCGAAAGCCATGGTGGCATCCAAGGACACCAATACTGCCGGTTTCTGAACCGTGGAGGACCTGCCCAGTATCCTGTGGAGCCTGTGGAAGTTGAGAGCTGTGTTACGGCGGGGCATGGACCCGGATTGGCCGGGGTGTATTAGGGTGGTGATTACCTTGACCAATCGTGTCGCCAGCAACTTCGCCTGAATTTTAGGCTCGGCGTTTAACAGCGAGATTGGTCCATATGAGGAGCAAAGCGTCTGGGGTTTACCCACCTTGTGGATGACCACAATGTTTGCCACTCGTTGGTCATACGGGAGCTGAGCCCTCTCTCTACTCTCCAGGAACATAGATCGGATAAATGGGACGAGTTTGTTGGCACTTAATTTATACAATTCAATGGGAATTCCATTCGGGCCAGTAGCTTTCCCAGAATGCCCACCCCCTGATGGCCTGTGCCAATTCATCATCCATAAGGGAGGAGTCCAAATATTCTTGGTTTTCGTCCGAGAGCACAGGCATCTGGATATCTCTTATCATTGCGCTATTGTCTTCCTCTGTATACCCACCGACCGAGGAGTACACCCCGCCGTAATATTCAGAGAATTTATCCGCTATCGCCTGCGGGTCGGTGACCATCATAGATCCGGTTCCCTGCAGTTCTGGCACCAATCTCGATGCCCGCTCTCCCTTCTCAAGCCACGCTATCAATTTACCGGCCTTGTCCCTATGCTCGTACACCCTGCTCTGAGTATCGGCGTTCTGAGCAATGGCCTTGACCCTCGCGAGGCTTCTATAATCATCCTGTAGCAATTTTAAGAGGTGCCTTGTCTCCGGAGTTGCTGCCCTAGCTACTTCCTCGTTCAGCTGCATCACTACCGCCTCTGCCCTTTCTATTTCCGCCTGGCGCTTCTTTTTCTTCCTGGCCACCAAGGACAGTACCTCCCCCGAACAACTGTCTTATAAGCCTCCCACAGGATTTGCGGTGAGTCCACCGAGCCCCCATTTTCTTGGAAATATCTCTCAGTTATCTTGACGATCTCATTCTTGGTGACTGGGTCTTGCAGATGCCATGCATTAATAGGAGCCACCTTACCCACCGCAAAGTTGCCCAAGTCAAGCTGTAGCCACATGGGATAGTGGTCGGATATCCCCCTTCCCAGGTGCCGCACTTCCCGAACCACGGTGGCCTGGGCCACTGGTACCAGAATGTAGTCAATTCTAGAGAGGCTGCGGTGTGCGACGGACACATGCGTAATTTGTAGCTCTGTCAGATTACGCACCCTCCAACCATCCACCAGCCCCGTCGTGTCTAGGAAGTCAGGAAGCCACATCTGTGCTGCTCTCAATGCTCTAGCCGGGTGTCTATCTAGCTTCCCGTCCACCACCGCATTGAAGTCCCCTCCTATCACCAGGAAACCCAAGGGTAAAGTCACGAAGATAGCACCCAGGTCTCGAAAGGTGTCTATGACTGAAGGCCGGGCAGGACATATATGGACACGAAAGTGACTGTCATCCCTTCCCACTGCCCTGATACACCAATGTAGCGGCATCTCCAGTTGGGCCATGTAGCTTGAATATGAAAGGGAAAATAGTTTTTAACCAGGATAATAACCCCCCTAGACCCCATAGTGAACCCAGCATGTGCAATCAACTTGAAACCCCCCCCGCCTGTGAAGGGCCAATCAATGATCACCAATAAGATGATTTTCCTGTAATAATACTACATCTGGGGAGTGTCTTCTGGTCAACTGGCTAACTATCCCTCTCTTGATTCTGGCTCCCAGGCCGTTCACATTCCAGCTTAGCACTTTTATCCCCGATCCCCTACTAAGATCTGACATTAAACCAGTATGGATACAATACAATCATAGCGGTGTCACCTGATGCAAAGAGAAACGAAAATCAAAAATACAAACGCCAACCAAACAAACTCACAAACTGCGCGACCCCAGGCGTATGGGCCTCGCTAACCTCGGATCCCTCCCCCCTCCCTGCACCCCTGCGCTTGGCTTAAGCCCATCCCCAACTTGCAGTGTGCCTGTCGCCCCACCATCAAACTCTACAAACTAACTAAAGGTAGTAACGAGGAGGAGAATCGAAGTCCCGCACCCTCCCCCCTAGCTCCGCATCAGGCAGTGGTTTGTTACTTCGGAATCGCCCACCTTCCCTCAGTGACAATGCGCCAACAAACAATGCACACCGACGGGTCGAAACCCACCACTGTGTAAAGAACCATAGGTCCTCCTTCTCGTTTGCCCCCTCACTCCTGCCCCCGCCTTGTACCCTCTCCCTCACGACTTTGTCTCTCTGGTTCGGCCGGGGGACGGCCATCAATCCAGTCCGCTGCAACCTCCGGGTTGTCGAAGAACCAGGTGCGCCCCTCGGCCTCTACTCTCAATTTTGCCAGAAACATCATTGCATACCTCAAACCCTTGTCTCTCAATTTCTTCTTCACAGGTAAAAAGCTTTGACGCTGTCTCTGCACAAGCTGTGTGAAATCCTGAAAGAAGGAGAGGGTGGCGTTCTCATATCGGAGGGCCCCCCCAAGGCGGCCCGCCTGTAATATCCCTGTCCCTGAAATTAAGGACTTTCGCAATCATCGGGTGAGGTGGTGCCCCAGGCCTGGGACGTCCCCCGGGCACCCTGTGTGCCCGTTCAATCGTGAAAAAATTACTCAGCCCCTTGGGCTTGAGATGAGTGAGAATGATATCCTCGACAAACAAGTCTGGGGCAGGATTCTCAGCTTTCTCCGGTACCCCAAGGATGCGAATGTTATTTCGACGGGCTCTCCCTGTAAGATCATCAAGCTTCTTTTCTGTCAGGGCACGGGAGGCTTTAATATCACGTACCTCCTGCTGGATCAATGCCATATCATCTATCTGGCTAGCAGTCTTTATATCTAACGATTTGACCTTCTCCCTTGCCTTCATGAGGTCTGCCCGGATGAGGTTGACCTCAATCGTAACGGTGTCCGGTTTGTTATCGAGGGATTCCATTTTATGCCCCAATGACGCCTGAACTCCTTCGATGGCCGCCATCACATCGTGGAGCATCAGCTCCGCCGCCGCTCCCGGTGGGTCACCGCTCGCCGACTGGGCCCGCTTAGTCTCCACAGGCGATCTTTTGGGCATGGTGTAACAGTTCAATTTGTTGGATTGAACCTGTGGACCCTCTGGAAGACCTGGGCAAAGTCTTATCAGTATCTGGCCTGGCCGCCATCAGGAAAGCCACTCAACAGCCACCTCCACTCCCGGTCTCCGTATGCCCGCGTAGGGCCCCAGGCCGATGCAGCCACACCCGCGATTCTGCCCCCTCTTCCCCTGTCCGACACCACCACTCAGGACAAGCCAAAGCAGCAAGATGCCCTCGAGAGGGACGACCGTCTGCGCCTCAGAGCAGGATCTTCAGGAGGGCTGGCTAGAACTATGCCGGTCACTGCACGTCTCTCACAGACCGGGGCCCATACAACACGCCCCGGCTTTACCAGGTGCCCCGGACCGGACCCGCCGCGACACACGGGCGGGTTACAATTGCAAAGAGGCCGCAGCGGCGAAGTACCCCAGGGCGGCAAAGATAGGTAGGTGGGTGAACAGTCCGAGGGCGATACCGCGGTGGAGCCTCCATGTAAATCCACCACAAGCAAAACCAAAGTCTCATGGGCCCACAGCAGGAGGAGGAGCCGGCCAACAGCATGACAGTGTCCACGGGATCCTTTGTTGGCCTTCAAGCGGCACAGCCGGGCAGTCGGCATTTTGGCAGATAACATGCACTCCACCGCACCCCTCCACGCCAATTATATCCAGGCTACAAGCTGGCGAGGGGGGGGAGAAATTCACAGGGCGGTGATGGTCTATGAATGAACAGACAGACAGAATACCGCCCCGCAGGAGAGTCACACCGCAGGCTTACCCCAGGCATAACAAGGATCTCAGGGGCCAACAACAGGATGGCGCATCAGTTGACGGCGCAGTCGCGCCCACGGAATCCCCTGCCGTTCCTCGGGCATTCACTCAGGGCAGCTAACGATGCGGCCGGTCCAAACACTCCACCACACCCCCCTGCCCCAATCACTAACAGTCAGTGTTCAGGCAAGGCGGGGGGGTAGAAAGACCAGGCCCGACTGCTTTTTAACTGAGGGCCCAGTGCTCCTGCCGGCCGCCCCACCTGAGTACGCATGGGGGGGGGGGGCAGCCGGTCCCGCCGATATCACATGCATGTCTCTTCCTCTCATGCACAGCGCGCCTCCTGCTTCTCGGCTGAGGTCCCGATGCTCCCTCCAGCTGCTCCACCAGGCACCCGCACAGAGAGTCTCAGCACGAACGGGGGGGGCACAGTTAGTTCCGCCGGCGTCACGGGCAAGCCTCCTCCGCTTATGTGTGAGTGCGCCTCCTCTCCCACCGAGGCTCCTCTCCGTCGCGTCTCTCCAGCGGGCCGGACCAGCGACTTCCGGTTTCCGGCCCCGATGTGTACTCACTGCGACACGGCCACTGGTCGCACTCGAGTCCCGGGTCTCAGCCGCTTTCAAGGCCTCGAAAGTCAAACAGCATAACTCCGGTGCCCGGTAGCGCAGCGGGCCGGAGTAGCAGTCAGAGACACCGCAGCACTTCACCCGTCGGGCGATGGACTCCAACCGCAGGATAAAGGACAGGATCATGGAGCTGGGGGGCAAGATACGCGGAGCAAAGGTCCTAAGCGGCCATCTTGCTCGACACGTAGCTCCTCTTCTATTTTATGTGGTTTTTGGTACAGAGGACACATTTTGCTGAGGAGTGGATTTGTTCTTTCATAGTCATGCTTTTGTCGGGCATAATCCCAAGAGATTTGACAGGGTTGGATATAGATATTTTACAATGTATTGCAATTAAACTGTTGAGCCAGTTGTGGATGGGAAGAGGATTGTTTTTAGGCTAGATGAGGCGAAGTTTAGTTTTGTTGGGTGTAGTTTTTGGTGGTTGATGTTGAGCCAGGTGTGTCAGGGAGAGAGTGTTGCTGAGGTGGTGATGTCTTTAAGTGAAGCGAATGTGATATAGAGATGGTAGGCAATCCTTCGTTGATTCAGGATCAGTGCAAGCGAACTCTTGTTGAATCCACTAATTCAGAACCATAACCACCTCCTCAGTCACTGACATCACACAGTCAAAGTTCCCTGACTTTGGGTCTCAAAACAATTGAAGATAAAACCACAGGTGGCAAAGATAAAACCTTCTCAAAGGAACCATAAAAACAGGTGCTACCATGCACCCCAGTAGTCCCAACCATTGACGCAGCGGAACAGAAAGGCAACCCATTGCCCTTAAAGTTAAATACCTTAAGGGAGCAGCCTTGGGTGCAGGAGGGAACACCCTGTTCAGATCTGCATAGAATCTGGCCCTTATAAAAGTCAGATCCCTGGATGGAATCAACTGATACTTCTCCTAATTGAGCAGAAACCCATGAGCCTAGATCATCGAGCAGACCAAGGCCAGATCATTCAGGAGCTGCTTCTCTCAGGGAGAAGGGATACACTAATTGCCCAAGTACCAATACAGGTGAATACCAAGCAGACCAATAGATGCCACCAAGGAGCCATCACCTTCGTGAAGACCCTGGGTGCCAACTTGAGGCCGAATGACAGTATCCTGAACTGATAGTGTTTATCCTTGATGCAAAATCTCAGATACTGCTGGGACTGAGGATGGATCAGCACTTGGTAGTACACATCCTGAAGATCCAATGTGCACATCAGGGGACCTTTGATCACCAGCAAAATCACTCTCTGTGGGGTTTCCATCTTGAAGGGCAGGGACTGCACAAATTTGTTGAGAGGTGTTAAGTCCAACACAATCCTGAAACCTCATGTGGACTTTGCCCCAAGAAACATGACGGAATAGAAACCCTTGCCCCTCTTCATCCAAGGAACTTCCAGAATTGCTGCCTTTTGAATGAGTGATGCCATGCCCTGAGCCAGAGCTGACCTTGTTTCCTTCTTAGATGGCAACAGAGTCGGATGGACATCTGAATGATGAGGCAAATCCAAAAATTCTATCTGTAACCGTTCTCTTAGAATACCCAGGACCCAAGCGTCAGACGTAGATGCTTTCCAGACCAGGAGAAACTGCTGGATCCAACCTCCTACTACACAACCCTGGACATCCACCATATAGTCAGGAGTGAGGTTTTGGGGGAGACGTGTGCTTCTTGTCTCAACCCCGATGGCCTTAAACCAACCTGAAAATGGGAATATTTTCTCCTAGAGGTCTGATGAAATAAAAACGTAGGCTTTGCAGGCTGCTTCTCAGAGGAAGCATGTTTCAAGGAGCAGGAATGCTTCATCTTTTTAAACAATTTTTGGGGAGTCTCCTCCAGCTCTGCCTCAAACAGCTAATTACCCTAGAAAGGAAGTCTGAGAGCGGTCACCCTCTGGGCTGAATCAGTACACCAGTCTTTTAATACCAGGTCACAACAGGCCTCCACAAACTCCCCACAAGATAATGCCAAGGCCCTCACCACATCAAAAGATATGTCAGACATGTATTCAACCTGACGTGTAATTTGTTCCAACAAACCCAAACAGTCAAATGCATCATCCATAGACATGAACGAAGCCATAATGTCTGAAGTGAAAGCCTGTATGTACCATTAATTCCAGCCCACAGAGCAAGACCCAAACCTGAATACCTCTGCCAATGATGTTCTCCCTATGAAACTGGCAAAAAAAGAATCAATATGGATTAAATCCAGAAAATCCTGCTGCATATCCTGCAACCGGTATATCATTTTCCCATTAATCTAAGGAGCATAATTGTGTCTGGGTCCTTCCATTCCCTCTTTAGGACCTCATTAATTTATGGGTGTACCTGTGGTAAATAAATAAATAATACCTCTATTTTTGACTGGATATAACAATAACAGATAGCTCAATAAATAAGAGTCAAGATTCGAGGTAGTAGGAGTTTGAAGGTTTAATACAGCATAAAGGACAGGAACAGGACAACCTGCACGGGCAAGATCTGGGATGGCTAGCCAACAGGGGGGCCCCGACAGCTGTCGGGCAGGATCTGGAATGAGCGCGCTGGCTTTTTAATAACAGTACACAAGTATATATAGTTAAAACAATTGCATTACAGTACATACAGTAGGCGTAACAGTGGGCAGGGCCTGTAGCAGTCGCGAAAGATAAGGGTGAAAGTAGGTGTAACAAGAGGCGTGTACATAGACATGTGATGTAGACGTAACGGAATATGTCATAAATGGGGCGGAAACATGGAGGGGGCTACCTAAGGAGCCGGGACCTCTAACCTAGTGGTGCGCGCAAACTGACAATGACGTGTTACCAGGGAGAAGCTGGGGGCTATGACTTCTGCGCTAGGAGCAGAGACTGAAGTCTGGAGAGTCAGAGCGACATGTACCTAAACACTATCTAGTATCTGATGTTTAGAGAACATGTTGATAGAATCCAAAAGTTATCAGGGCAAAGGCTAACAGACACTAAGACTGGTGCATGCATTATTCTACATGTAGTGTGTGTTGAGGAATATTAAATGACCATAAATACAGTATTTCTCTTACATGGAGACGTAAAGGCTAGACGATGACTGAAACTATTGATGCGATTCAGTAGCTTAGGAATGCAGAGAAGGAGGGCTGGACTGATAACTAGAATCATAACATACTCTTGGCAGACTGGCAGGCAGAGCCAGGCCGAGCCGGGCACTGTGAGGCAGGAAGTAAGTGAAGGGTCAGGGATACAGGTGGGGGCTGTATCGCTCCTCAGCGAGGGTTCAGGAGACAGGAGCTGAATCTGAGTCCGGGCCCTTTTGAGGCCTAGAAACGGGGACTTTACAATGAAATAACGTGCACACTGAGAAACGTGGCAACGTAGCTTTACATAGGCCTAATATTCGTTGTATTCACGAGAACTGGAAACTGGCATACTAGAGATGGACACAACTGTAATTGCGTCTTTAATCGATCATGGGGAATACATATGCATATTAATCATGCACATACAACATAACATGGGGAACACGTAGGGACACAGAACATGGCAAAATTTACTTTTCCACATTCCCTCCTTGTCACTACGTTTCCATCAGGAAACATCAATATTCATGATACCATCTATCATTTCATATAGTATCATTTGCTCGTCTTGAATTTTCTTGGAACGGGATCTAGGACGGGACTTGGGACTAGGAATACAAGAGGTAGCACAAATGCCGCAAATCGCAGGGCCACATTGTATACAGAGGCAGCAACTGAATATGATCGCTACTGCAATACCTAGAAATGACAATACTTTCCATCCCCAGGCAGAAATTATACTCCAGAACCAACCGGACCATGTCCAGGTGCCTGGATTCTGGTGTAACTGATGGGCAATTTTATGAAGTCTGGTTATAGCTGAATAAACAGACGGCGCGTTATTAGGAATGAAAATGCAGCAACTAGATCCGATGACTCTACATGCTCCTCCTCTATCGGCCAGTATGACGTCAAGAACGAGACGATTCTGGAGCACGACAAATCTCATAGCAGATTGCTCTTCGGTTAGGTTACCTAGGGCAGAGGCAGTCTCATTCACTACTGCTTCAAGGGTTCTTGTTAATCTACGGATTAACTTACTATTCTGGATAGGTCCTATAAAGAAGAAGAATCCTTTATTGAAATCTGTATACTGTTCTAGAGCAGTTTCAGTTTGATCGACAATCGGGGACTCGATCTCCCTTCTATGTCTAATGTGTACTAGATGTGTGTTTCTGTGATAATCAGATTGGGCTAGAAAAACTGGTGGCAGTAGGAAGGCAATGTAACAGGTTCCCTCCCAATCGAGGGGCAGACGAACATATGCGGTCTGACCACAAACAAAATAAGAATGACGTGAAGCTTTGAAAATAGATTTCCCACTGTCACTATACTTGACAATAGTAGTACAATCACTATGTCCTACATGTGCGGAACCATTTTTTCGGACACATAATTCGCCTTTGACTGGTAGTACTGAAATAGCAGGTAAGTCTGGAGTAGGATCAGACTGAACATTCAGGACCATAAAATTCGAAGAATAATTACCCAAATTATAAACTTCATTTTCTAGATCTAATCCTGTTCTGTGGGGAAGACCTTGCTTGTCTGGGAAACATGTACTGTTCAGAAAGGACATATCTGTTGTGGATGACGTTAACATGGACCAGGCTCCACACGAACCATTATGTGAAAACGGATAAGGAAACAGTGGCAGAACTCCCTTCGGTGTCTGAAAAGGGGGGAGTCGACCACACACCCAACAATTAGTGGCATTGCTGGTCTGGTGTGAATAATGTAACATACGGATAAATGTATTGTTGCGCATAGCAAGACGATAGGATAGTTCGTGAGGAGGCAGATCACTAAACGTGTGTTCTACTGTAGCATTAGAAAACTCATTTACATGAGAAATTGGAAAACATAAATGAAATGCATAACTCGTGCAGGTGACCATCAAGCTTAAAAACAATATAAAACTTAGAAAAACGATACATCGGATTGAGTTTTGACTAACTCTCTCACTATGGGGGTCTATCTCATACATGTCAGATACCTGTCTAACCGTTTCACCCAGGGGGACTTAGACAATTAAACTGGCTGACTTATTTTACTAGACCGTAGTTTCTTTGTATACTCCTGCTGCGGAGTTTTCTCGAACAGGGGGGGATTTGAAGCAAAGTCATTAGCGGGACAGTCCTTGATAATAGGCAAATGTTCAGACTTGAAAGTGTCTATAGAAGTGTCCTTGAGTCCGTGAAATTTCTTAACATGCGACAGATGCACCCAGCCTTTCCTGCCTTCCAACTTCACGGCCGTGCGGGTGGTTAGAAGGACTAACTTCGGCTCCTTCCAGCGAGGCTCCAGCGGACTTGAACGATCGAAATTCCGGACGAGAACCAAGCTTCCTGGAACGATTTCATGCGGTTTCACCTCGGTATTGTCTGGAAATGCGGCGGCAACCTGTGAACGACAAGAGTGTAGGGCAGACATCAAGGAAGCTAGGTAATCTGTCAGCATATTACTGGAAACATCTGTAATACTTCGGGGTCTGGGTGTACCCCACACATTAGGGGGGCGGCCGAATACGACCTCATAAGGGGACAGACCTGATCTGGAGTGTGCGACCATGTGCATATAAAACAAAGCAACTGGCAGGGCAACTAACCAGTCTACACCTTTTTCTTGACAGATTTTGGCAATACGGATTTTCAAGGTTTGATTATGTCTCTCTACGAGACCGGCTGCTTCTGGATGGCGTGCACAATGGAACTTCCACTGGTACCCTAGTAAAAGGGAAACATGTTTCATGAGCTCGGATGAGAATGGCTGGCCGTTATCAGAATACACGACCCTTGGGAGTCCATAGCGGGGGAAGAATTCACGAACCAACTGCTTGGCAGTGGTCGCGGCTGTATAATCTGGGACTGGATATGCCTCTGTCCACCTGGACAAAGCGCATACAACTACAAGGACATACTTGAAACCTCGACATCGCTCCATCTGAATATAATCCATCTGGAGGACTTCAAAAGGGTGGTCAGGAGGCTGGAATCCACCTTGTTCCACCGGGACACTTTTACCTGGATTGAACTGGCAACATATCATACAGGTACGGACTTTATGCTTGGCTGCAGCTCGTAAATGCTTGTTAAACCAAATGTTCTGGATACTGTCTAACATGGCTTTTTCTCCTAGGTGTGCAGGACTATGTGCGGTATTAATAATGACTTGAACCATAGAGTCGGGGAGAAACCATGTGGCTCTACCCTTCGTCACCCATCCCTGATCTGTCTGGACACCTCCTTGTTCGGACCATTTCTTGATTTCCTCGGGGGTAGCATGTAACTGGATATCTATGACATCTTGAGTAGGGTCCTTAACTGTCATACAAGTAGTCTGTTCTAGAGTGGATGTCGGTGTCTTGTTAACTGGTATGTCTGGAGTCTGAGCTGTAAGCTTGGCTGTTCGATCTGCTAGATCATTTCCTTGGGAAATAATGTCAGTAACTTTCGTATGTGCCTTGCACTTCATGATAGCGATAGATGTCGGTAAATGTATTGCATCTAACAGAGCTTGAATGAGGAGACCATGCTGAATCTTGGTTCCATGAGAAGTCATGAAACCTCTCTCCTGCCAGAGTACTCCAAAGTCGTGTACAACTCCGAATGCGTAGCGTGAATCTGTGTAAATATTAACTGTCAGGTTCTTGGCGTGTATGCAGGCTTGAGTCAGAGCAACTAGCTCTGCTGCTTGAGCAGACAGGGTGTCAATACGATGTGTTTCAATAACTTCAGTGTCAGTAGTCACTGCATACGCGGCTACTAGTTCTCCTGTACTTGTTCTCATACATGAACCATCCACATAAAGTGTCAGGTCAGGATCTGGTAATGGAATATCTGTCAGATCTTGTCTTGGCTTAGTCATAGTGTTAACTACTTCCACACAATCATGTGTGACAGGATTTGAAGTAACTGACGGTAACAGTGTAGCAGGATTTAGAACGTTGCAGCGTCTGATTTCTATGTGTGGCTGGAACAGTGTCAGTTCATAACCTGTCAAACGTGCAATTGTCAAGTGCTGAGTCTGTGTTCGGTTTAAAAGAACTTCCACGGAGTGTGGAACTTGTACTGTCAGGGAGTGTCCTAATACTATGGAATCACTTTGTCTGATAGCTAGTGCTGTGGCTGCAACTGACTTGAGGCACGCAGGCAGAGCCTGGGCTACTGGATCTAGTGTGCTCGAAAAATAAGCACAGGGCTTGTATTGTCCTGCTTGATCTTGTGTAAGAACAGATAATGCTGTACCATCACGTTCTGTGACAAAAAGTGTAAAAGGCTTACTGTAGTTCGGTGTTGCTAGAACAGGAGCTTGGCATAAGGCTTTCTTCAATTCATTAAAACTAAGTGTATGTTCAGATGTCCAAGGGAGGACAGTCGATACGGCTGCCTCCTGTGTCGTTAACTGTATCAGTGGCTTGGCTAGAAATGCATACTGAGGAATCCATTGTCTGCAATAAGAAGTAAGGCCGATAAAAGCACGTACCTCCTTCTGTGTTTTGGGCTGAGGAAGACTCGCTATTAACTGGATGCGATCGGGTGTCAACTGCCTACCCCACTTGGACAGTAAGTGGCCTAAGTAGATCACTTGCTGGACACAGAATTGAAGCTTCGAAGGGGACACCTTGTGCCCCATCTCGGCTAGGAAGTACAGAACTGTAAGTGATGCTCGCTCGCAAGGTCTATGACTGTGAAAAATGTAGCCTCAGAATCAATGGCTGTCAATAGAGATGAGATATCTGGAACAACTGGGTACTGGGGAATAATACATTTATTAAGTTCTCGAAGATCAATCACTAATCGATATACTGGGGGTGCATTTGGATCAGTACGTTTCATGACTGGAATGATAGGAGAATTACATACATTGGAGTCAGTTTCTACAACTACTCCTTGAACAATGAGCTCGTCAATAATTTTGGATAAGGCTGCTACAGCCTCAGGTGGCAATCTGTACTGTCTGATTCTTGGCAGGACTATACCTTGCTTGAGAGTCACACGATGGGGTGTGATTTGCATAAAACCAACATCAGTTGGACCTTGTGCCCATAGATGCTGCGGAACATTAGACAATCTTGGATCAAAATCTCGTAAAACATAGTGACCCTTGAAGTCACGTAAAAACAAACGTATCCCCTCTGGGGAACAACAAATAACTGCACCTAATTCTTTCAGTGTCTTAATGCCTAACAAATTTTCTGGACATGACTTCGTAAGTAATAGATCAGTAGTTCGGGACAATGGACCTACTTTCAGAGTAACTGGCTTTGATATCTCGTTTACAATAGGCTTTCCTGAAAATCCAAGGGAAACATTTCTAGAGCCTGAGAGCGGAGCCCCTGGAACCTCGTCGTGACTAATGGTAGTCCTACTTGCCCCTGTATCAATCAGAAACTTTCTGTCTTTCCCTAATACTTGACTATGAACATAGGGACCTTCTTGATCTACAGGAATCTCGATGAGAGGCAAGCCTACCTCCCTCTCTAGGCTGTTTCATGAATACGCTTGATACTCTGGATACTCTGTCTGAGCATACTGGTACATCTGCTGTGTAACATGCTGTGCTGCAGCGATAGGCTGCGGTGCTGGAACTGTCTGTTGTGCATTCTGTGGCTGAGAAGTCTGTGAAACTTGTTCTTGTCTAGGCGGACGTGGTCTTTCTTTAGTTTTACCAGTGGCTATATTGTGTTTCAGAACGGCACACTCGTTTATAAAATGTCCTGGCTGTTTACAATAATTGCATGTCCCTTTAACGGGAGCTGCAGGATGACTGGCTTGATTCGGACCCCTCTTCTGACTGTCTTGAGGAACAGATTGTGCAACTAGTACTTTCATTTTCGTGTCTTTCATACGTCTTCTCTCGTGTTCTTGCTCTTCTCTGATTCTATTCTGGTGATACTGGAGCATCTGTAACATCTGGGACGGGGTACTAGCTTGCCATGTACTTTCGACTTTCAAAACTCGATTCTTAACTTGTGGACTTGAATTCTCGACTAGTTTAGTAACAAAAAGATGAGGGTATGGCTCGCTACTCGTCTTCAAACCACTGTTTATTATGAAACATTTCTCAAATCTGGAATAAAAATCACTAGTGTCTTCGTCTTGTTTCTGTTTACAGGCTGAGATTGCATCCCAGTCTTCCTTTTTAGTGGCTAATAACCTAGGCAAAACTTGTATTAACAATTCAGGTAATTCTTTACATTTATCTCCAAGACCGGTACCTGGTACTCGTATCTTATCTTCAGCTTCTAGAGCTGTCCAATCGATCTTTTTCTCTCCCACCTCCCAATCCTTTTCCTTGAGTTTTTCATATATGCCCGCAGGCAACAGGACTTTTAACATTTTAATAATATCTGGATACGTGTATTCTCCCATACGGAGCATGTCTTTTAATTCTCGGTGGAACCCTGCTGGATCTTTGTCGTGACAGGGAATTAATTTCTTCATCTCTAAGAGTTCCATCTTGGTAACTGGGGTGTAAACAAATACTCGTTGCATTTCACCATCTGGTGTCCTAACTGGGTGTACTTCTCGTAACGGATGCTGTCTATCTATGTAAAACTGTTTACTTTCTGGAAGTGAGACATGAACAAAATGTGGGTTCAAAAACATACTATATTTGTGGCGCTGTTCTAGAATGACACTAATTCAATTCAATTCAATTCAAAAATCTTTATTCGGATTTCAAAAATCCATAAAAGCACACTTTAAAACAATTGGCATTTACAATTACAGTTACAATAGGTGCAATAGACACTATAAGGTACATTATTAGTGCATTTACTACGTCACGCATTTCAAAAGTGCAAGAAAGAAACAATAGACATTAATAATTCATGGGTATTCCATACTTCTACGTACATTAAAAATAACCTTTAAAAAACAGCTTGTCCGAAATATGAGTTCATCATCCTCCAGTCTTAAAAGCATCAAATAAGACTGGTTCAGGGAAATGGGTCTACATTTTTTAAAATATGGTGCTAAAAACCATTTAATGTATTTCATATAAAACTTACACATGAAGAAGAAATGTACATCATTTTGTTTGCTGGTTCCGTCACAGGGACACGGAGTCTTGTCAACTACAGTGTGTCCCAGAGGAAAACAAAGTAAAAATTTTACCGTTCCTGCTTTCAGTCTGAACAATAGAGATCTTTCCCAGTAGCACATTGGTAGAGTCAAATACAACGGAAGCTGCTGGGTTAATAGACCATTGTTAATATAGGACACAACAGTTTGTTTCTTTATCTCTTCTGACAATCTTTTTTCCCTGTAACTGGCATACAGTTCAAGTTGGACTACTTTTTTGTCTGCCCTCTGTATACAAGATGGGTTTTCAAAGAGGTTGCCCCTGTCTATACTAGACAGACTCTCTTGTATGCCACGGAACCATGGGATCTTATTCCATTTATCACAAACCAGACATTCCCTCAAAATGTCATGTGTTAGGCTAGCATATTCGTTTACCCAGATAGCTAGCCAAAATAATGCAGGCCTGGCTGCAATAAAGTCACTAATATAGGGTGCATTCAGCTCCGAGTGACAGATAAACCCTGACGATGAAATCGGAGCCCCCAGTAGCTTCCTACAGAGCCGATTTTCTTCTCTTTGTATTGAGGGGGTTTTTACCGACCCCCAAATTTCGGCACCATAAGTTGCCACTGGGATGCATTGGAGCCTATAAATCTTTAAAATTGCTTTAGTTGCTCCAACTTTCCTCGGTTTGGGGAGAGATAAAATAGAGTTTATGGCCTTTGAGAACTTGCCTGTGGCGTGGGCAATATGCCCACTCCACAGGCCGTTCGCAGCAAAGACCATACCTAAATATGGGAATGTTTTAGTTAGGAGCAGCTTGTCAGCTCCTATCGTGATAGAATTTAATTGCTTAGCACCCGGCCCACAGGACATGATGAATGATTTTTTAAAATTTACTTTTAAATCCAAATTCCCCATATATGATGCAAAATCCCTGACTAGTGCCCGTAGGGCGTTGGGTGTTAATCCCATAAGCACAGCGTCATCCGCGTATAAAAGGCACGGTAGTTGCTGACCTTTAATTTTAGGAACATCTTGGGTAGCCTTTTTTAAGGAGTCTCTCAGGCCATTTATGTAGATAATAAATAGTAGGGGTGCTAAAACGCACCCCTGTCTCACCCCCCTCTCTACATTAATTGGACCAGAGAGTGTACCCTCCATGTCAATCCGTACTTGTGCCTTTGTATCTTTGTGTAAATAGGCAAGGAAGTGTACCAGGGAGGGGTCCAGGCCATACGACAATAGAATCGACCACAATTTCGACCTGTTTACCAGGTCAAATGCGGACGATAAGTCCATAAACGCCAAGTAAATGGGAGACGCCTTAGCAATATTATATTTGCTAATTAAAAGGTTTAAATTTAAACATTGTTCGATGGTTCCCACCTTGCGTCTAAAACCCATTTGGCAACGGTCAAGTACCCCCATTTCCTCAGCCCAGTCATTAACTCTATTATAGAGTACCCTACCCAGGATCTTTAAAGTATTGTCCAAGAGCGAAATAGGCCTATAATTTGCGGGCTCAGATCTTTCGCCCTTTTTATATCACACTAATTAAATCGGTACCTAAACCTTTCCATCTATACTGGAGTAACTCGTTCAGGACATCATGTAACGGACCTGGATCAGAATGTTGACCCTCATACAGCGTAATGAGGTGCTGGATCATATACATACCCACCAGTCGCTGTTCGGCTGGGGGCAGTTTCAGAAACATTTGTGCCACTATTTCGTCTGGAAAAGTGGTAGAATCAGTAATCCATCGGACTGCTGATCGGGCTAGTTCTTGTTCATGCATGGTACTTAACTCATTATAACCGATTCGTGATTTCAGAATTTGATCGGTAGCTTGAAATACTTGTTCCAGAGAACCTTGTTCTGGTGCTGGGAGATGAAAAACTTTCTTGTGTTCTAGGCGTGACTGTCGGTCTGGAAATTTAGATTTACCCACATACGCTATTCTGGCAGGATTCTCGTCGTCTACCTCTTCAGTAGAAGAGTCATTTTCTTTCTCGCTTCCTAGAGCTTCTTTGCGTTGTTCGTGTAACCTTATTATTTCTTTACGTATTTTCTTGTACATACTCTCTATACTATTGAGTGTCTTGTGCTTACCCTCGGCTATATTATCACTCCACTTTGTCAGAATTTTCATTTCGGTCGGATCTTTAGTCGGGGAATCTTGTTCCCTAATTAAACAATTGATCAGAAACTTTAATAGCATAAACTGGATCTCAGATTTCCTGAGAGACATGACTTCAGCAATACTTTCTGGATCTTGTCCTGTACGAATGAAACGATACATTCTGTCTAGATCTTCTTTCATATTCGGTAGGGTGACCAAATACTCGGACACCTGCCTTATACGTACGGAATATATAACCATACTATCCTCGCCTGGGACTGGATTCATAACAGCATTCAGTAAGAAGTCGTCTGATTTCTGCAATAGACTTGTATTTGGGCGTACGCTGTAACGCACGTTCATGTAACTCGACTGCTCCTAAACGTCTATTTGGCGGCGGGGTACCAGGAGGACCTCCTCCCGCGGCCCCTAAACTGGAATCGTCAACTGATACTCTTCGTGCTGGCAGAGTGACTGATGTGGCGGGAATTTGTACTACGGGCTGGACCGGGGGTACCGTAACAGGTACTGCAACAGGTGCCCCGGTGACTGGAAGACCATGAATTACATTATTTACAGGAGCTGGTGGAACAGGATTTGCATATTCTGGGACTGTGTCGTCCAAATAGGACGAGAGAAAAATATCAGCTGCGGTCTGTTTGTGACGTAGCTTGGTCGGAACTAAAGGCGGCGGAAAATTACTGGATGCCTCCGGGGTTGCTTTTGGCAAGCCCTCGGCAAGAAGAGGATACATACCCTTAATGAGGGCATTCCTCTGTCTGTCTGACTGTTCGGTTTTAACTCGTTCACCTATTTCGATTAGTTCCCTTTCTTGGGCTTTTTCTAAGGATTCTCGACTTAATTCTGACTTTCTGATTTCTTTTTCGGTTCTTTTATGAGATTCTTTGCGCCATAACTCGATGGCATCTTTCTGTGACTGTCTGGCTTTCTTTTTCCATAATGCTTCTTCTACTCGCATGATGCACTCGGCATCCCATGTACCCGATACGGGCCATCTATACTTTTCTTCTAACTGTTTGGTGTACTCCACCCATAAATCTAGATATAATATGGCACTTATGCCATGCTTTTGATACATAAAATGACCTGGACTGTCCCTAGACGGGACAGGAACTGCTTCTTCTAACAGACCTTTCCTAGTTTTTAACTGACGTAATTTGGAAAACAAAGGCATGACTGGGCTGGAGTCTAGACACAATACAATACACAATGAACACAATAATTACACCACTTTCATACCACGACATTGAAATACATGAATGACATTGAAAATAACAGTTCGGACAGAATACTACCTGGAATACTGAAAACAGAATACATGAATTTCTCGAGAACAGAACGGACTAGAACAGAAACTAGATGCACTGCTAAAACAGTACGAAACTTACCGGTCTCATAAAGAGACACGTCAGGACCCGCATCCACCTAAGTGGACACTTCGTGTTGGATCTGTGTACCCAAACCCACGGACCAGAGACAATGCAATTGACCCTGTCTAGATACTACCCCAGCAACGGTTTTTACCGGGCAGCAAGAACGGAAGGCCTCGGACTGGACTGGACTGCTATGACGCCGGACGGACGAACTTCGGACTTCTGTTACGGGTGGGCCTCCGGATACCTCGGACCTTGGACTCTCGGCTTGGGCTCTGGTCGGGACTCGCCGCGTTCCTCCACCGCCTCGTCTGGATGCTGGACCGCAACCTCCGTCTCCTCCGTGGGCCTGAGGGATACTTGAAGCAGAAATATCTGCACGTGCACGGTATGGTTCCGTCACGGCTGCAGAGGATCAGGGGGCTTGCGTGGCTTCACCGGCGCGTGGGGAAAGGGCAAGTCCCTATTCGGGCGCCATTATGTGGTAAATAAATAAATAATACCTCTATTTTTGACTGGATATAACAATAACAGATAGCTCAATAAATAAGAGTCAAGATTCGAGGTAGTAGGAGTTTGCAGGTTTAATACAGCATAAAGGACAGGAACAGGACAACCTGCACGGGCAAGATCTGGGATGGCTAGCCAACAGGGGGGCCCCGACAGCTGTCGGGCAGGATCTGGAATGAGCGCGCTGGCTTTTTAATAACAGTACACAAGTATATATAGTTAAAACAATTGCATTACAGTACATACAGTAGGCGTAACAGTGGGCAGGGCCTGTAGCAGTCGCGAAAGATAAGGGTGAAAGTAGGTGTAACAAGAGGCGTGTACATAGACATGTGATGTAGACGTAACGGAATATGTCATAAATGGGGCGGAAACATGGAGGGGGCTACCTAAGGAGCCGGGACCTCTAACCTAGTGGTGCGCGCAAACTGACAATGACGTGTTACCAGGGAGAAGCTGGGGGCTATGACTTCTGCGCTAGGAGCAGAGACTGAAGTCTGGAGAGTCAGAGCGACATGTACCTAAACACTATCTAGTATCTGATGTTTAGAGAACATGTTGATAGAATCCAAAAGTTATCAGGGCAAAGGCTAACAGACACTAAGACTGGTGCATGCATTATTCTACATGTAGTGTGTGTTGAGGAATATTAAATGACCATAAATACAGTATTTCTCTTACATGGAGACGTAAAGGCTAGACGATGACTGAAACTATTGATGCGATTCAGTAGCTTAGGAATGCAGAGAAGGAGGGCTGGACTGATAACTAGAATCATAACATACTCTTGGCAGACTGGCAGGCAGAGCCAGGCCGAGCCGGGCACTGTGAGGCAGGAAGTAAGTGAAGGGTCAGGGATACAGGTGGGGGCTGTATCGCTCCTCAGCGAGGGTTCAGGAGACAGGAGCTGAATCTGAGTCCGGGCCCTTTTGAGGCCTAGAAACGGGGACTTTACAATGAAATAACGTGCACACTGAGAAACGTGGCAACGTAGCTTTACATAGGCCTAATATTCGTTGTATTCACGAGAACTGGAAACTGGCATACTAGAGATGGACACAACTGTAATTGCGTCTTTAATCGATCATGGGGAATACATATGCATATTAATCATGCACATACAACATAACATGGGGAACACGTAGGGACACAGAACATGGTAAAATTTACTTTTCCACATACCGCAACATCCAGAGGAGCCGCACTCTGACATTGGTGTAAGAGAACCCCTGCTAATGTCTCTGGAACCTCATTCTCCAGGAAACCCATGCTAGCCTTAATATGCATAATCAACTCAGGCAACAACTCTTTCGCAATATACTTGCCCTTATGTTCATCAGCTCCAGGCCCCTCATTCTACAATCTTGAAGATTAAGAAGACCTCAGAAGTAAGGCATCCTTGAGCTTGACTTAGCCTGTCCCCATTGTAGGAAGGTGGATACCTGACTATGGTTACCCCAGATTTTTTGCCTTGTGTTTAGCTGGTTTTCGACTTAGTTGGCCTGGGATCCTGCTAATCAGGGCCCCAGGCTATCTGCTCTCTCTGTAAAATGGACTCCATGTACCCTAGGTACATAACTAATTGGATATTGAGTTACTTTATCAGCCCCTGTATAGTGTACTATAGGTACCCAGGGCATAGGTGCACCCAAGGCCTATCAGGGGCTGCAGCATATCTTTTCCCACCCCTGGCTTGCCATCCAAACTGACACAACTGGCTGATCACTCAGCTGGGGCAAGGTTGTGTAATCACCCCTTGCTTAGATATAGTATACCTATGTCTAACCTTATATCAGGACACATATGCACCTATAAGTCACTCCTAAGGCAGGCCTTAACAATCCTGAAGGCAGAGTGCTTGGTTTTATGTGAGATGGTGCTCTAGCATGAGCTGAGCCTGTCTGCAGCTTTCGGAACCATGTCCTTATAGCTGTTCCAAGATATTGCCATACCATATACTCTTAAGTGCTTTATAATCCTCGCGGTTATTGCTAACTTTGGTTTGGCTTTATCAAAACATGTCGTTTAAGGTGTCATACGCTTTTGGAATACTACCCCCTCACCAGTTCTGGTGGCGGAGGTAGCATTCCACCCTTCTAGCGGGAGAAGACATGTTACTTCCATTAATCCCGGTTAAAGTTAACCAGAGCCTCAGCATCACAAAATGGATGCTGCTGCCACAGACACAAGTCTGACCTCCTGCTGCTGGGAGCCCTTCCAGAGAGGGAGGCTTGGACAATAGGTTTCCTGTCACAGGGAGGTGCTAGCACCACCCCAGACAGGATATAGTGGATTGGGGCAGGGAGGGCTGAATGAAACGAGACACTGCCTGGGGCACACAAGGTGTCCCATGCATAGTCCAGTTCAAACCGGTGCTGGGGCACTCCAGCCCCTGCTCTGGCGTGAAACTGGACAAAGGGAAAGGGGTGTAACCACCCCCTTCCTGGGTCCCACCCATAGGAGGGACCTAGCAGGTAATCCAGCCCCTTGATTTGGAATAAAGGTAGGAGCTGTGTCCATAGACTTTAGATAATCCTGACTGAAACTTTTATACATAACTCTGGACCCTTCGACATCCTACTCGATGTAGAAGACTGAAGAATCTCCCTTGTGGTCAAGGAGTGACCACCCTGTGCAAACAGGCACCATCAAGTGCTCAACGGTTTACTTTATCGTTGCCCAAGACCCGGACTTCCAGACATCCAACAGCCCGATCCACAGCCACAGCAAAGCTGAGACCCGTGGAGGCGACGAGAGACGTGGGACCGGCCATCTTGGAAAGCCAGCGAAGTGCTTTCTGTGCAGCTCCTGAGGCACCCTTGAAGCTGTGCATTGTGGATTGAGAAGCCCCAGCCCCGAGCATCCTTTGTACCGAAGATCGCCTCTCCACACTCACCGAGTGCCAGTCAGTCAGTCAATACCTCTTTATTTCGGTAAATAAAAACCATAAAAGCAATGCAATACTAAAATTCATTATATACACATTATATACACATTAAAATGTGTACAGAAATAAGATATACACATGATTGCAGTTCAAAACAATCTAAAACAGTTAAAATCTTTGATGCAAAGAGAAAAGAGGCAAAATCTGTGTAATGAATATAAAGGCCCAACCCTATTTTCAAACAATCCTCATTCAGTTATGTGTCCTCCTGAAAGTGAATTCCTTTGGGTGAGTCTAATTTTATTTATACGCGCTGCCGCTACGAAAAAACTGGCTACACTATAAGTAACCTGCATAGAGTCAAGCATTTGTAAATGTAGGAGGGCAGGCCTCACCTGGACGAATTTTAGTTCCTTCAGAACAGGGTATAAAAAATGTTTACGGGCCACCAGATATTGCTCGCAAAACATCACCAAATGGAGCGTGTCCTGTGTAGAGAAACTATCGCAGGTGCAGGGTGGAGTATCTTCAGGGGTCCCCCACTTCAGATAGGTACCAAGTGTGAGGTGGATGAGGTTGAACCTGAATCTAACTAAAAGGAAACGATGGTAAGAGTTGGTCACGTACTTCAGATAGGGTTCCATGACTGGGGAGATCACAAGTTGATAGATTGATCTCACCGTAGGTTTCCTGAGTTCAACCTCCTCCCTTTCTGACTCAAGTAATTTGAGGAAGTTGCGCTTAATCCACCCTACATCCTCATTCCTGAGACCCTGCGGTGATAGATACATTTCCGGACGCCCCAGCCTCACGCATGCCGCTCTAACATACGCAAGCCAGGGTATTCTATCTACTCTATCCAGGGCCATACAGTCCTTGAGTATTAGGTGGTTAAGCGTGATCTCCTCATTTAGCCAGGTTTCAACCCATCGTAATAAAGGGGCAATTTTTAAGTGATCAGAAATATACCCCAAGCCTACTTCACAGTGGATAGAATATGTAGGGGTTGATTGAGGGAGTGACAGAAGGGATCGTATGAACTTGTTTTCTATAATTTGGATCCCTGTTGTTGGAACATAGCCCCAAATATCAGCCCCATATGAGGCGATTGCTACGCACTTTGATTTATAGATGCGGATCATAGCCTCCATGGGTCTTGCGCCCAGTCTTTTTGAAAAGTTCATGAGGGCTGTGGTAGATCTTGCAACCACGTTACCCTTGAGTTTCAACTGGGGGCCCCAATTCCCTCTTTCATCAAATATAACCCCTAAATAACAAAAGAAGGGTACCCTTGAGATTGGTGTTCCATTGCATCTAAAGGTTTTGATCTTCATGGTTTTCCTGCGTAAACCAGCCACCATTACGTGGGATTTCGAGGTGTTGATTTTTAAGTCTAAGGCCTCCATAAAGGAGCCAAAATGATCTAACAATCTTTGTAATCCAGTACCAGTTCGAGCAAGTAGGACGGCGTCGTCCGCGAACAGGAGGACCGGTATAGCCGACCCTCCCATACACGGGACGTCCAGGGTGGCCAGATCTAGGGATTTACCCAAAGAATTAATATAGAGCGTAAATAGGAGAGGGGCCAGAATGCAACCTTGTCTGACCCCTATTCTTGATCTAAATTGCTCGGTACATCTGCCCCCCCTTGTTACCCTAACAGAAGCCGACAAGTTCTGGTGAAGATCATTTAGAAAATTAACCAACGTAGTGTCCAAACCCATATCCCGCAAAATAAACCATAATTTAGAACGATTGACCAAATCAAATGCGGAAGAAAGATCCATAAATCCCAAGTATAGAAGCCCCTCCTTCACCACTGTGTACTTGCTAATAATAAAATGAAGGTTTAGGCATTGATCCATGGTCCCCCTGTGTGCCCTAAAACCGTACTGGAGATCAGAAAGAACCCCACTCCCCTCAAGCCAATCTCCCAATCTCTGTAAAATAACTCTGCCTAAGATCTTTTCGGCAGAGTCCAGCAGGGAGATTGGCCTGTAGCAAGCGGGGTCCCCCCTGTTCCCTTTCTTGAAAATCAGAACAATAATGGAGGTTGACCAAGAAGATGGGGAGCCTGTGGTGAGTATTGCATTGAAAACATTTGTTAGAATTTTGGACCAGAATTGTGGGTACAAGATGTAGAGATCTGCAGGGACCCCGTCAGGGCCAGGGGCCTTATGTTTGCTAGTATCTTTGATCACCTTTTCCACTTCAGAGGTGTTAAACTTAATGGACATATTGTTTTGAGGTACAACTAAGTCTGGGGGGGTAGGGACCCCTAGCTCAATGTCATAGATGTTTCTAAAAGTGATTAAGCCAACTCTCATCTTCAATTACGCAGTCCATATCTGATTTCCCCTCCTCAGTGAAAAACGACTGATTGATGATAGCCCAAATTTTTTTGCTGTCTCTCAACACATCTGCGTATTGAAGATGATCCCAGGCTTCTTCCTTAATTTGGTTCTTGCGATTTGCAAGTGCCAGTTTGTATTCCTTACGAAGGTTCGCCACAATTATCCTATCCCTAGGTCTAAGTTTCAGCGCTTTAAGTAGGGCACTATGGGCAAGTGAGCACTTTTTGTCGAACCATTTAAACACCTTCTCACAATGTGAGCCGTTTCTAGACTCCAAATTCTTGGAAATCCGTGAGCATATCTCTACATAGGCATCCACAACATCAGCCCCTGATGCAGTGGAGTCCAAGCAGACAGCCATATTGTCCTCGGTTTCCTGTGCAAGTGTTTTAAAAAAGGTTTCTGGAATAACCTTCTCCCACTTTACCCTCCTGCCCTGCCCTCCAGTTGACAAGTCTCTTGAGGCCACCACGCTTGAGTTCCTCCCATGCAAGAAACTCTCAAGATCCATAGCCAATAAAACGGGGTTGTGGTCACTAAAAATTGCGGTCACTACACTATACTCCTGCGTTTTGGCTAGCACCCCAGGGGAAACAAATATATAGTCGATAACTGGGTTTGCGTCCCTCCCAATAAATGTAGGCGCTCTAGTCTCATCATTACCTAAACCTGGTTCGAATAAGTTTGAGTTGGCAAGGAGACACTCAAGGGCATCACCCTCCTTACTATGTTCAAAATGGGGGATCCCCTCCACAGGTGATCCTCCATTGACATCATTATAACAATCCCCCTCACAAGGGTGAATATTAAAATCTCCCATGATGACCATCTCTGGGACAGAAGTGCGATCATGTTTGTAGACTAACAGAAAATCTGCCAGGGCAGTCAAATGCTCGTTCTCAGATGAGCCCTCCCTGGAATTATAAAAATTAATAATTAGAAGTTTTTGTTGGTCCGGAATGGTCCATTCAATTATTAATGAATTCAAAGGGGTAGGATCGACTTTTTTAAAAACCCCAACCAGGTTAAGTGAGAACAGCGTAAGCAAGCCCCCTTTAGCTCTTCCTCCCCGCCCCGGTACTGCTGAGGTTGAGAAACTAAGAAAGCCATCTAATGAAAAACTGGGTGATGTATCCCATGTCTCTTGAAAGGCCAAAATATCATACTGCTTAACAAAGCCCTGCCATAAAGGATCGGAAGTTTTTGCGCTTAGTCCAGCCACGTTCCAAGTAAGAATTTTGCAACATCGACTTATTATTTCTTTGTTTGTGTTTTTAGCTCCAGTTTGTAGTGGACTTCTGTTTCATTGACTCTGGTTACTATGCAGTGCCAAGTTGATCCATTTTACATTTATTTCTGTGTTTCTTTCTACCTCTTTTTGCAAGGTGGGACATTCATTTTTTCCTGGAGATCTGCCAAGTGCGTTTCTTAGGACTGATAGAGTCTTCGTCCCTACCTGCTTTTGTTTCAGTGGAGTGTCAACTCCTATAAAAGGACTAGGGTAAACCTCTGGAGTTTGTTTGGTAAGTATTATGCCCCAGGTTTTAAATATCTTTTGCTCCTTCATTATCTGATCAGCTATGGATATTGAGGATAGTGAGATTAAGGTTGGGGTCTGGCTGTTCCGGTCATCCTCCATAAATTGAACAGATATAATGTCATTAGTTACAATGTTGTTGAGTGAAGGTATGGATTTGAAAAGTCGCAGTAAGTTCCCTCGGTTAAGAATATCATGTCTGCCTCTAGAGCGGAATTCTGGTGTAAATTTGAGTTTCTCATTAGTTTCAGTAGTGTGCTGATTTGCGGCCTCCGTTTTTTTAGTATGTTTCGTTGTACAGGTTACTGTTTTATTCCCATCCACACATTTAATCTGCAAGTAGTCTCGTTCAGATATTATATCGTGGCTACTTTCTGCCATTCTCTCTGTTAGGACAATGTCTTTTTTTGTATTTTTCTTCCTGCATGCTTTGAGATGAGGATTCATTGTTTCTGTCTCTTTAGTAGTGATGCTTCCATTCATTGTATCGGAGTTATAGGTAGTTTGATCACTTTCTTCCTTATTTAGGTTTTCATCCTGGTTAGATTCCATTTGTAGACTCTCTGGCATGCTGTTTATTTCTCGTACTTCCACTTCTCTATCTTCCTCCCATTCCTGGTTTTGTAATTCATTAGTTTTTATCGAACTATGAACGTTTAATGTTTTTTTTCCAAAGATAGGGAAGAAGTTGTTGGGCCCTGAGTTCGGTGATTTGAGGTCCTTAGGTGGAATACCTGTAGTAATCAATTTCTGTTTCTCATTTTTCCTTGCTTTGCGGAGTTTTTTCTTTTGGCGTTTTGACATTGTTGAGAATCCATCCGGCTCGGTATCAATCAAATTTTGGTCGTTTTTGGAGAGTTTACACGGGGCTTCACACGGGATTTCATTGTCCAGATAATCCTTTGCCTGTAAAATGTGTATGTTAACTGAATCATCAAAATGACTTATTAATTGCTGTTCTACGGGAATAGGGTTGTCTGTACCATCCCCAGGTGTAATTTTTTCCATTCCCATCATACTTGTGATGTTCGTTTTAGGATTATCCTTACTGTGATGGATAGTTCTTTTGGCATCATCTATTCTGCTTGTCAATACCGCAGGTAAGGCTGATAGCTTGTCCATGATAGGCACATAGATGCTGTCATAGGATGTTTTTTCATTATCTCTTTGTACTCTGATTATCAGGTCATTTAATTGGGCCAGTTTGTTGTCAATCCCAGCCACATTATTTGCCATCATTTTTAGAAGGTCAATTTGTATATCCATTTTGTTTGATTGGTAATGAAGGGCTTCCAGCGTAAGGGTTGATGTTTGGTAGAAAATATCCCAGGGTTTGACTACACCCTGGTGTTTTGCTCCGGTTTCCAAAGTTTCATCTTTGGATTCTTCGGCTCCCGCGGAGTCTAGTGTTTGCTCCCGAATTTCAGTCTTGTTGACACTGTTGTCAGCCACTTCATTGGATATATTGTCAGTCCGGATGCTCCTTTGGGATTCCTGTTGATGGTCCTGTTGATGGTCAGGCTATATTTCAGTTACCTCAGAGATTATGCCCGGCCTTTTTGTTATCTCAACGTTGACTTCAAAAGGGACCCTTTGTACTGTCTGCCCAGTTTGCTCAGTTATATCGTGGCAGTCTTGTTGGTTGGATCCCATAGATTGCGACAGCAGATTGTTTGCGGTAGTGACAACCAGGTTAGATGTTACAGCTATATTGTTTTCTTTCATCGTATAGCAATTTCTCTTATCTTTTGAGAATTGTTCTTGAGTTTTCCCCAGCTGTTGGGCTGCAGTTTGTATTTCTAGATCCACAGATTCATTTTCATTCCAGGTAAATTCAATTTGGTCCAAATCTTTTATTTCTTTGCTGTTTTGTGACTGATTTAGGGCATCAGTATTGGTATTGGTATTAAGGGTTGCATTGGTGTTTTTAATTTGTCTTTGTCTTTATTTGTTTCCATTGTCATTGACATCATACCACCCGCCGGATCCTTCAGAAGTTGAAATTTGTCTGGTATTTTAACAGATTTCTCGAACATCCGTGCAATCGGGGATATAAGAGATTGGTTCTGACCTGGAGTGTTTATTTTTAATTTTTTCGCCACATTTGATTGCTGTAGTTTTTTTGTACGTTTAATTGCTGTTCCCACAGTCCTTACCTTGCCTGATCGCATGTCTAGGACTGTGCTTTTGCTTATATATATTTGCTTTTGGTCCTTGTGGGAACGATTCCGGTATGATTGTAGCACTCCTGCGTAGACCCGCAGCCCCCTCTTATCGGCACTTAGTTAAACTGTTACACAGTTTGGTTCTTATCCCTTTTCCCCTTTTTCCCTACACCCTGTTCCTTGTGTTCTTCTAGAGGTGACCTTTGCCCCCCCTCTCCGCCAATCCAACAATCCAACAATCACGGCAATCACACACTTCTGGTTACCTCCAAGCCTGTCTGCTCTGCAGGATGCCCGCCCAACCGCTTACCGCAGGCCAACTGTTAAACGTAACAGCGGGTCAAAGCGATGCAGCGGGATGGAGATGTGGCGGAGATCAGCTTGAGCAGCCGCCGTCAGGATAGGCAGCCGTCGGGTGGCGGTGGTAGCAGTGACAGAGGTGGAGGGGTGTCAGATCATTCAACGGCGCAAAGAGCCAGCCTCAGTAGCCAGCCTCTGTAGTCAGGTGTTAGGAAACAAGGATAGCGTGAGCAGGTGTTAGGAAAACAGGGATGACGTGGGAGGCGGTGCTGCCAGCTCCTGCTGTGCGCCTTCACGAATTACAAAACGATGTGGTGATGTAGTGATCCTTCCCACAGAATTTCCCCTGGTGTTCAATTAACAGTTATTAAGCAGTTGATAATTGGCAGTTGGCTGCCAGTGGCCCCGGGCGCGATTTGAATCACTGGCCCCGGTCCGATTCACAAGCTACAACAGCCGCGGAACAGCAGCCGTCGGCGATCGGTAATGATAATAGCCGCAAGTAGAGCAACAGCAGGTAAGGCAGCAGCCCGGTAATAGAAGGTGCAGGAGCTCTGTGTGCTGCGTTTAAGCTGGGCTCACCGCAGCTCAATTGTCAAAGGTATGTCTCCTTGTGGGGGTGTCTGTGCAATGATATATATATATTAGTCGGCCTTTACTTTGGTGTCTTGCTGCCTTGCAGCTAATTTTGGCTTTATCTAAAAAAATTTGCTAAGGACTTTTTTCAGGTTGCTGCGTTGCAGGAATACTAAAATAGTAGTATAAGAACCACGTCACGAACAATGGTAAGGCCTAGGGCCTTGGAAATCGCTGGGGCTACACTGGACTAACAGCAGTTAGGACGTGGGAGGCCCACAGGATGCGGGTGCAGTGTCTAAATGCACGCGCGTGCACCAATAGAAGTCAATGGGTGCGTAAAGTTAGAAAGTTGCAGATTTGGAAGTCTTCCGACTGGACTAGAACTTAACCACTTAAAAAGAGGACACTAGGGATGTAAATCTCTACAGGAGCACCGCAGTACTCGCATCACCTCACCCACAGGAAGCGGGTACATAGGTGTCAAAGTGTGTCGGGTTTCGTCGTGGAGTTCTATGGAGCCTTGGAGAAAAGATGCTGCAGGCGACCAGGAGAGAAGAGTCTGGTTGGATCCAAGGGTGGATCAAAGATGTAGAGTACCTGAAAGCAGAGGGGACAGAGTCTGGGTCACTAACCAGTGACCAGGAAGGAACCAGGAAGGAACCAGGAAGGAACCAGGCGCTGTTGGGCGCAATCAGGTGGTTGTCGCGAAGCTTGTCTCTGCTGCCACGTAGACCAGGGGGCATCGACGATGACCAGGAGCTGGGCACAGACTCATCCACAAAGGCTCTAGCTGTCGACGGTGTCGGCTTCCGGATTGGAGTCAACAAGCCTTGGCAAAGGCAACCCTTGCAGGAACTGAAGAGGGCTTCTTACTCAGGCCAGCAAGGACTGAGGGGCTTCTCCTTCGCAGGGAAGCAAGGGCCAGTCTGGAGCAACTATGCTAGTGGTGTAAATTTCGGGTTTCGTCGTCACAGAGGCCACTAGCCAACGGGCAAGTGACCGGACAGACGCGTCAAGCAGGAAAATGCAAAAGGGCCCCACGCAGCACTCGGTGAGTGTGGAGGGGTGAACTTCGGTGCAGTTGATGCTTGGGGCTGGGGCTTCTCAATCCTCAATGCACAGCTTCGAGGGTGCCTTGGGTGCTGCACGGGAAGCGTCTCACAGTCTTTTCAAGATGGCCGGTCCCACATTACACGTCACCTCCATGGGTCTCAGCTTTGCTGTGGCTGTGCATCGGGCTGAAGGAAGTCTACAAGTCTGGGTCTTGTCAGGCTCTGTGGTCGGGCTCCGGCGGGAGCGTCGGACAAAGCAAGTCATTGAGCGCTTGATGGTGCCTGCTTGCGCAGGATGGCTATTCCTTGGCCACAAGGGAGATTCTTCAGTATCTTCTTGTAAAGTAGATGGTAGAAGGTCCAGAGTTCTGTTTCAAAGTTTCAGTCAGGATAATCTGATGTCTTAGGACGCAGCTCCTACCTTTATTCCAAATCAAGGGGCTGGATTACCTGCTAGGTCCCTCCTATGGGTGGGACCCAGGAAGGGGGTGGTTACACCCCTTTCCCTTTGTCCAGTTGCACGCCAGAGCTGGGGCTGGAGTGGCCCAGCACCTGTTTGAACTGGCCTATGCATGGGACACCTTGTGCGCCCCAGGCAAGTCTCGTTTCTTTGATCCATCCCTGCCTCAATCCACTATCTCCTGTCTGGGGTGGTGCTAGCACCTCCCTGTGACAGGAAACCTTTTGTCCAAGCCTCCCATGCTGGAAGGGCTCCCAGCAGCAGGAGGTCAGACTTGTGTCTGTGGCAGCAGCATCCATTTTGTGATGCTGGGGCTCTGGTTGATTTTAACCGTATTTAAGGAAAGTAACATGTCTTCTCCCTCTAGAAGGGTGGAATGCTACCCCCGTCGCAAGGACTGGTGAGGGGGTAGTATTCCAAAGCGTATGACACCTTACATGACATGTTTCGATAAAGCCAAACCAAAGATAGCATTTAACCGCAAGGTTCATAATGCACTTAAGAGTATATGGTATGGCAATATCATAGAACAGCTATAAGGACATGGTTCCGAAAGCTGCAGACAGGCTCAGCTCATGCTAGAGCACCATCTCACATAAAACCAAGCACTCTGCCTCCAGGATTGTTAAGGCCTGCCATAGGAGTGACTTATAGGTGCATATGTGTCTATATGTAAAGGTAGATATAGGAATACTATATCTAAGCAAGGGGTGATTACACCACCTTGCCCCAGCTGAGTGATCAGCCAGTTGTGTCAAATTGGAAGGCCAGCCAGGGGTGGCAAAAGATATGCTACAGCCCCTGGTAGGCCGTGGGTGCCTCTATGCCCTGGGTGCCTATGGCACACTGTACAGGGGCTCACCAGAGTGACCCAAATACCAATTGGTGATGTACCTAAAGTACATGGGGTTGAATTTAGAGAGAGAACAGCAGGGCTGTGGGTCTGATTAGCAGGCCCACAGCCACATTAAGTCGAAAACCAGTGAAGCAAAAAGCAAAAAGTGGGGTGACCATAGGAAAGCAGACCCTACTCTCCTACAATCAGGAAGTCATGCGTCTAAATCTGACAACACTCGTCCTCCACACCGGACTTCATAAGACGCATTCAAATACAAATTAATGTCTAAAATCCAAAATGTCTACCCACAAGCTCCGCAGGCAAGAAGATGTGCAATCCTGCCAGACGGCACCCCCACCCTGCTGACAAGCTGGCCAGTAAAATCTTCAACAGCCACTCCAACCCTGCAGTAGCAACCCTTTTCCATGTCTCCATTCTGTCGGCAGACAGAAACAAGCATTTGCAATGCAATTGGTCTCGCATTTGCAAAAGTTTATGCTAATGGCAATGTAAATGACAATGCCTTTTATTTATCTGGTTTGATAATTCACATATACATAAAATGCATTGTCATTTACAATGCCAATAATTCAATCGCTTGTAAATGCGAGACCTATTTCACTTCAAAGAAGCGGCCACTATTGTCCCGGGCTGCTTGGAAAGTGGAAGCGTGCATGGTGTGCTGAATGATGTAGGAAAGCATGCTGTGCCTGCAGTAAGAGAAACTCATTAAAGAAAATAGTGCGCGCCAGGCGTGCCCGTCTGCGCCTGGACCGTGCCCAACGCCAGAACCCCTGGAGCCCGCACCCCCCGCAACGTAAGACTGCACTACGACTTCAGCACCCTCCGCGCACTCAACACCGGACGAGACCACCCTTGCTGCCAGGCCTCCCCTAAGCGCACCCAAGGACCCTTCACCTGCCAGAACTGCAGCTTCACCAGCATCCAGCCCAGCAAACCACCAACCAGAGAACCCAACCACCTCCGCTGCATCCTCCTCAACACCCGCCCTGCTCGCAAGCACGCCATCGAACTCTGGGACCTCCTAGACTCCACCACCCCCGACGTCGCCTTCCTGACGGAGACCTGGCTGAACGCCACCTCAGCACCAGACATCGCCATAGCCATCCCACAGGGCTACAATATCTCCCGCAGAGACCGCACCAACGGAGTGGGAGGGGGAATCGCCATCATCCACAAGGACACCCTCAGAGTCTTGACCAACACCGACGACACCCTCACCACCGCCGAGCACATGAACTTCCAGATCCACACCGACCCCAACACCACCCTCAGAGGAACACTCGTCTACAGACCTCCCGGACCACGACCACAGTTCAGCAACACCATCGCCGACCTCGCCAGCACCCACTCCCTCGCCTCCATGGACTACATCCTCCTCGGGGACCTGAACTTCCACCTCGAGAACAACAACAATGCCAACTCCACCGCCCTGATCGACAACCTAGCCAACCTCGGACTCAAATAGCTCGTGACGACACCCACCCACGCCGCAGGACACACGCTGGACCCCATCTTCTCCACAAGCCCCTACGTCTCCTTCAACCACACCACCGAATCCCACTGGACCGACCACAGATGCGTCCACTTCACCTTCAGGAAACCCACCACACACCACCGTACCCAACAGTTACCATGCCGCTGCTTCAAACTTACAACCATCTTTTTTAGCGGCAGGCCAGTCGTCCAAAGTACCACCAGACAAGGCACCAACACCATTAGAACACGTACCAGAAGGGGACAAAACAACAAAAAAGCTCCCGAAACGGGCAGACCGCAGAGGACCCTAAAGAAATAAGATCTCTAGTAATGAATATTTCTCAAAGAAAACTTAACCATGCAGAATTGCGAGTCCTAAATAAAGGTATATCCTTTGTCCCTACCTATTCTTCTAATGAACTTGAGACAGAAACATCTTTATTCAAATTCATGCTCAAGTTACGTCTGAAATGCTTTTTCTCTACACTACCTTACCCAGAGGAATTGAATCAAGAGACTAAGAAATGTTGTCCTAAAAGCAAGTTCATGTCACCTATAACCCACAAATCTCTAGACACTTTTGAACATCTTGTGAAAAAAGACCTAAAGGGCATTAAGTAAAATCACGGCATGAGATCTAATCTGACACCCAAAGAGCGACAAATTTTGAATACTTTAAGACAAGACAAATCTATAACATTTCAACCGGCAGACAAGGGTGGTGCCCTTGTGGTTCTTGATACAGAATTTTACAACTCTAGTGTGGACTCACATGTACTAGATGAAGAAACTTACATACAATTGGATAAAGACCCAACAGACGAATTAATCATTCTGTTAACTGCTATTGTATCAAAAGCAGTCGATGATGGCATCATTGACGACAATACTGGAAAATTTCTCATCAATCAGACTCCTAAAGTTCTGCATATATATATGCTTACCAAGATGCATAAAGATAGTCTCAAACCACCTTTCAGGCCCATAGTGGCTGGATGTAACTCCATACATGAAGCTATAGGACACTTTGTGGATTATCATCTTCAACCACTTGTGCAAACTTGTGATACTTATATAAAAGATACCACAGGTTGTCTTGTAAAATTGGATGCTATCCGAGAAATATTTGACAATGACATTTTCCTGTGCACAATAGATGTTGTGGCGTTATATACCTCTATAGCGCACAATGAAGGCCTAGAGGCAGTGGAATGGAGGTTGCTGGCCTCTACTATACCATCTGAACAAGCAATTTTTCTCTTGGAGCTGTTACATTTCTCCTTGTACCACAGTTATTTCATTTGGCAAAACAAATTTTATTTACAGAAGACGGGTACATCAATGGGCTTTCCCGGAGCCCCCTCATACGCAAATACCTTCATGGCCTACTTCGAGCACCTTCACATTCTAACCAATCAAATTTGGAAAACTAATGCAGTTGCATTTTTTCGCTACATTGACGATATCCTGGTTATATGGAAGGGCAATAAGACTCTGCTAGAAGACTCCATAAAAACATTGAATACGCATAACTCCAGAATTCAATTCACATATGAGATTCAAGAAGAAAAGATACATTTTTTGGATATAGAAATTCAAAAAACCACGGAGGGTCTAATCACTTCAGTATACAGAAAACCTACTGATGTAAACAGTGCATTGTACTTTACAAGTGCTCATCCATTCTCACTGAAAAAACACCTACCAACCTCACAGTTCACAAGAATAAAAAGAATCACGTCAGATGAACAACAATGTAAGCAACAGATTAAAGATCAAAAATTGAAATATCAAGCTAGGGGTTACCCCTTGGAGATACTAACTCAAGCAGAACAAAAGACAGCGCAAAAAAGCAGGAAAGGCTTACTAAAGCCCTCCATTAAAACAACATCTTAACGAGAAGTCTTTGTGCTAAAATACTCCACTCAAGCGGCGCAAATCAAAACTATAATTAGAAGACGTTGGGAAATCATTGAAAATGAACCAGACTTTTCACATCTTTTTACTGATCCTCCTCTGTTTGCACACAATCGGTCAAAAAACCTACGTGAACTATTGAAATTGAAACGTGAAGAGCCAATAAAACCATTCAAATGGATGAGAAAATGCCACAATTGTGGCCAATGTAGTAATGTGATTCTTGGTAACAAATGTATGCGCCCACATACGGGCAATCCTATAACATTGAAACACACGTCCGACTGTAACTCAGAAAAAGTAATATATGCAATCAAATGCCCTTGTGGCTTATTTTACTTGGAAGAACCAGCAGGAAAATGAAAACACACATCATAGAACACAAAAGTAGAATCAGAAACAAAAACACCACTTCTCCCCTGGCCTTACATTGGGGAAATACAGGACACACCATACCTCAGTTACGCTTCACAGTTCTAGAAAATATTAGCAGTAGCTCAGGTATTGACATTAACACAGCTCTAGCACGTAAAGAAACCTATTGGATAAAAACCTTAGGTACGGTAGCCCCGAATGGGCTTAATGACCATTATGAAATGTTATGTTTTTTGTAACACATGTACAAGAGTTAAATTGTATCACTCTTTTGAATCTGTAAAGGATTTGCACTCCTCTTTTCTTCTATTGTTTCTCTTTACATTCAAGTTAATTTAATTCTTATTTCACACTAATACACTCATAACAATTTTCCGGCATATCGCATAGATACTGATATCATTAACACGGATCTTTGTATATAACGATAATCTTTGTGCACATGGCACGCTTTAAATATTTGTACATCCCATAGGAATCGATAAAGTTCATTCACCCTTGAACACCTCAAAGTATTTTGTTCAAACGGCACATTCCTCATGATTAAAGCTTTTCACTTCAAGCGCGTTGGAATCACTATGCTGTCTCTTTAAATTTGCAAAGCATTGTGGGATATGTCCACACATGATGCAAGATCGGCGTTCTGTTGCCATCAGCGGTGTTGCGGTGAACGATTACACGAGATACTAATCACTCTGGGTAGGTACCGAATTCCACACAACAGATTTTAATACTTTGTAGCTCCGGTTGAGGGCCTCGTGACTCACTAAATCATAATGGCTTTTCAGGTTTCACGAAACTCACGCTCCGAGTACCGAAGGGCACAAGCATCTCTCAAATTGAGGTGAGAGCTGATTTTTCGGCTTTTCCTTTTTAAGAACCTGACGCTTGGGTTCACAAATATTAATAGTTCCCTTATTTATTTCATATAGATCGCTTTTGTTCTGTGAGACCAGTTGGGACCCATAAATTCCTACATTCGTTGATTGTGCCTTGATCTACTGTGATTTTGGGAACATTACAAGGCAAGCCTATACTTTACGCCCTTGTATCATTTATTAGCTTACGCCGACCATATGGTGAGGCGTCCTTGTAACCTAATATTGATAATGCATGATACACACTATGGGGTGATTTTGGTATGTCTGGATTCATGAACTTACGCTCTATATTTTCTTACCTCATGAACACGATGAGCATGATTATTTTCTTATTTTCCTATTTTCACAGAACTTCTCATGAGCACTTACACAGTTCTTAGAGTGCAAATCTTATATCACTAGATGCAGTAGGCTTACTGCGTTTGTTGTGTTGTAGATTACTGTGGATTGGATCGACATTTGGAAAACATCACTTTGACAGAACTGACTCTCCCCTGAAGAAGGGTTCTTACTTCGAACCCGAAATGCATTGGGACTTCTAAAGTCAAGGATGTTGCCACATATGTATATATTTATGTACAATGTTATGTTATTCATTGAACTAAATAATGAAACATTTGCTAGATTGACACATGATTATTAGCATGTTCATAATAGTTGTAGACATGGGTTCATGTTTTATGGCTAAATGATGATTCTGATTTGATAAAACATTTTTTTCGCCTTCGAGCATTTGGATTATTGTTTTTGAAACAGAACTTGTAAAACTCACTTGAGACATTCTTGTCCAATAGCTGTGCACTCCCTGACTGTGGGTACCCCACAGCCTATTTTTGCTTTAATACTCGTTGAGAAATAATTGGGTCTTTTCTCACACACAGGTAGTAGCACGCAATCTCTTTAAAGCTAACAAAAATTTTGAAAATCGGTTCATTTAAACTTGTTACTTAGGTGTGCAGGCACAAAATTCACTTTGCATGTTCACTAGAGACCCATAACACGCCTGCACCCAATCCTCCAAAATGTCTTGGAAAGATATAGCAGACCTCACAACTAATCAACCAACTACTAAAGCATACACTTCTGATGAAGCTGATTCCATATATTCACTAACTAAAGAAGCAAGTGACTTTGGATCACCTACAGGAAATATACCACAGCAGTTACGACAATTGGAATATCTACTTAGGAAAGAGATTAACCAGCGCCTAAACGCCACTACTCTCATCGAATACCATAAGGTCAAGAGGATACCGAGAGGCCTGCGCATTGCTTTGAAACCTATGTTGTTTAAATTTAATAAGGATTTCGTGTCTCGTTGGTACACAATACTAAACAAATGTTCTTTAGATTTAATACTGCTCATCATCAAAGAAATTTCAACTGTATTAGCAGATCTATCAAATGACATCAATAAACTAAAGGATGAAATTTCGCAAAAAATGGACTCTGAAGATAGGAATAAAGTATTGGAAAACATTAACAACAATCTGGACAAACATGCTAAAGAAGTCCATGAGCGTAAGATCAGGAAATTCCGCAGGGATACGATCGATTACAAACTGGACTAGGTCTACTCGTGGGCAGAAACATATGCGCAAAAACGCTTTTTTAAACAACCAAACCCGAACTCCTCAGAAGAGAGCCTTGTTCCAGATCAAGATCTGACCGTCCAACGCCCTAAACCAACTTCAGCAGCACCACCAGCAAACATAACAGCGGATGGAAGCACTTCCACTTCAAACCTACAACCATCTTTTTTAGCGGCAGGCCAATCGTCCAAAGTACCACCAGACAAGGCACCAACACCATCAGAACCCATACCAGAAGGGGACAAAACAACAAAAAAAGCTCCCGAAACGGACAGACCGCAGAGGACCCTAAAGAAATAAGATCTCTAGTAATGAATATTTCTCAAAGAAAACTTAACCATGCAGAATTGCGAGTCCTAAATAAAGGTATATCCTTTGTCCCTACCTATTCTTCTAATGAACTTGAGACAGAAACATCTTTATTCAAATTCATGCACAAGTTACGTCTGAAATGGTTTTTCTCTACACTACCTGACACAGAGGAATTGAATCAAGAGACTAAGAAATTTCGTCCTAAAAGCAAGTTCATGTCTCCTATAACCCACAAATCTCTAGACACTTTCGAACATCTTGTGAAAAAAGACCTAAAGGGCATTAAGTAAAATCACTGCATGAGATCTAATCTGACACCCAAAGAGCGACAAATTTTGAATACTTTAAGACAAGACAAATCTATAACATTTCAACCGGCAGACAAGGGTGGTGCCCTTGTGGTTCTTGATACAGAATTTTACAACTCTAATGTGGACTCACATGTACTAGATGAAGAAACTTACATACAATTGGATAAAAACCCAACAGACGAATTAATCATTCTGTTAACTGCTATTGTATCAAAAGCAGTCGATGATGGCATCATTGACGACAATACTGGAAAATTTCTCATCAATCAGACTCCTAAACTTCCGCATATATATATGCTTCTCAAGATGCATAAAGATAGTCTCAAACCACCTTTCAGGCCCATAGTGGCTGGATGTAACTCCATACATGAAGCTATAGGACACTTTGTGGATTATCATCTTCAACCACTTGTGCAAACTTGGGATACTTATATAAAAGATACCACAGATTGTCTTGTAAAATTGGATGCTATTCAAGAAATATTTGACAATGACATTTTCCTGTGCACAATAGATGTTGTGGCGTTATATACCTCTATAGCGCACAATGAAGGCCTAGAGGCAGTGGGATGGAGGTTGCTGGCCTCTGCTATACCATCTGAACAAGCAATTTTTCTCTTGGAGCTGTTACATTTCTCCTTGTACCACAGTTATTTCATTTGGCAAAACAAATTTTATTTACAGAAGACGGGTACATCAATGAGCTTTCACGGAGCCCCCTCATACGCAAATACCTTCATGGCCTACTTCGAGCACCTTCACATTCTAACCAATCAAATTTGGAAAACTAATGCAGTTGCATTTTTTCGCTGCATTGACGATATCCTGGTTATATGGAAGGGCAATAAGACTCTGCTAGAAGACTCCATAAAAACATTGAATACGCATAACTCCAGAATTCAATTCACATATGACATTCAAGAAGAAAAGATACAATTTTTGGATATAGAAATTCAAAAAACCACGGAGGGTCTAATCACTTCAGTATACAGAAAACCTACTGATGTAAACAGTGCGTTGCACTTTACAAGTGCTCATCCGTTCTCACTGAAAAAACACCTACCAACCTCACAGTTCACGAGAATAAAAAGAATCACGTCAGATGAACAACAATGTAAGCAACAGATTGAAGATCAAAAATTGAAATATCAAGCTAGGGGTTACCCCTTGGAGATACTAACTCAAGCAGAACAAAAGACAGCGCAAAAAAGCAGGAAAGACTTACTAAAGCCCTCCATTAAAACAACATCTCAACGAGAAGTCTTTGTGCTAAAATACTCCACTCAAGCGGCGCAAATCAAAACTATAATTAGAAGTCGTTGGGAAATCATTGAAAATGAACCAGACTTTTCGCATCTTTTTACTGATCCTCCTCTGTTTGCACACACTCGGTCAAAAACTATTTAAATTGAAACGTGAAGAGCCAATAAAACCATTCAAAGGGATGAGAAAATGCCACAATTGTGGCCAATATAGTAATATGATTCTTGGTGACAAATTTATGCGCCCACATACGGGCAATCCAATAACATTGAAACACACGTCCGACTGTAACGCAGAAAAAGTAATATATGCAATCAAATGCCCTTGTGGCTTAGTTTACGTAGGAAGAACCAGCAGGAAAATAAAAACACACATCATAGAACACAAAAGTAGAATCAGAAACAAAAACACCACTTCTCCCCTGGCCTTACATTGGGGAAATACAGGACACACCATACCTCAGTTACGCTTCACAGTTCTGGAAAATATTAGCAGTAGCCCAGGTATTGACATTAACACAGCTCTAGCACGTAGCGAAACCTATTGGATAAAAACCTTAGGTACAGTAGCCCCGAATGGGCTTAATGATCATTATGAAATGTTATGTTTTTTGTAACACATGTACAAGAGTTAAATCGTATCACTCTTTTGAATCTGTAAAGGATTTGCACTCCTCTTTTCTTCTATTTTCTCTCTTTACATTCAAGTTAATTTAATTCTTATTTCACACTAATACACTCATAACAATTTTCCGGCATATCGCATAGATACTGATATCATTAACACGGATCTTTGTATATAACGATAATCTTTGTGCACATGGCACGCTTTAAATATTTGTACATCCCATAGGAATCAATAAAAGTTCATGCACCCTTGAACACCTCAAAGTATTTTGTTCAAACAGCACATTCCTCATGATTAAAGCTTTTCACTTCAAGCGCGTTCGAATCACTATGCTGTCTCTTTAAATTTGCAAAGCATTGTGGGATATGTCCACACACGATGCAAGATCGGCATTCTGTTGCCATCAGCGGTGTTGCGGTGAACGATTACACAAGATACTAATCACTCTGGGTAGGTACCGAATTCCAGGCAACAGATTTTGATACTTTGTAGCTCCGGTTGAGGGCCTTGTGACTCACTAAATCATAATGCCTTTTCAGGTTTCACGAAACTCACGCTCCGAGTACCGAAGGGCGCAAGCATCTCTCAAATTAAGGTGAGAGACGATTTTTCGGCTTTTCCTTTTTAAGAACCTAACGCTTGGGTTCACAAATATTAATAGTTCCCTTATTTATTTCATATAGATCGCTTTTGTTCTGTGAGACAAGTTGGAACCCATAAATTCCTACATTCGTTGATTGTGCCTTGATCTACTGTGATTTTGGGAACATTACAAGGCAAGCCTATACTTTACGCCCTTGTATCATTTATTAGCTTACGCCGGCCATATGGTGAGGCGTCCTTGTAACCTAATATTGATAATGCATGATACACACTATGGGGTGATTTTGGTATGTCTGGATTCATGGACTTTCGCTCTATATTTTCTTACCTCATGAACACGATGAGCATGATTATTTTCTTATTTTCCTGTTTTCACGGAACTTCTCATGAGCACTTAAACAGTTCTTAGAGTGCAAATCCTATGTCACTGGATGCCGTAGGCTTACTGCGTTTGTTGTGTTGTAGATTACTGTGGATTGGATCAACATTTGGAAAACATCACTTTGACAGAACTGACACCCCCCCTGAAGAAGGGTTCTTACTTCGAACCCGAAATGCATTGGGACTTCTAAAGTCAAGGATGTTGCCACATATGTATATATTTAGGTACAATGTTATGTTATTCATTGAACTAAATAATGAAACATTTGCTAGATTGACACATGATTATTAGCATGTTCATAATAGTTGCAGACATGGGTTCATGTTTTATGGCTAAATGATGATTCTGATTTGATAAAACATTTTTTTCGCCTTCGAGCATTTGGATTATTGTTTTTGAAACAGAACTTGTAAAACTCACTTGAGACATTCTTGTCCAATAGCTGTGCACTCCCTGACTGTGGGTACCTCACAGCCTATTTTTGCTTTAATACTCGTTGAGAAATAATTGGGTCTTTTCTCACACACAGGTAGTAGCACGCAATCTCTTTAAAGCTAACAAAAATTTTGAAAACCGCTTCATTTAAACTTGTTACTTAGGTGTGCAGGCACACAATTCACTTTGCTGCTGGGGCAAGGTCACCAAGGACCAACTGACTACCACCCTCGCCCTGAGACCACCCGCCGACCCCACCGACCCAGACACCGCTGTGACCAACCTCAAACAATGGATCAACAACTGCGCCAACACCCTCGCCCCTCTCAACACCTCCACAACCAACCACACCACCAAGAATGCCGCCTGGTTCACCAAAGTCCTCCGGATCTCCAAGTGCACCTGTCGGAAGCTGGAGAAGACATGGCTCCACGACCGAACACCAGACAGCCACACAGCCCACAAGAGCGCCACCCGCAGACACCACCAACTCATCAGAACCGCCAAGAGGACCGCCTTCAAGGACCGCCTAGACAACAACGCACACAACACCAAAGAGCTCTTCAGCATCGTCAAAGAACTCTCCAACCCCAGCTCCAACACCAACGACATCCCACCATCACAAGACCTGTGCGACTCCCTGGCCACCTTCTTTCACCGCAAGATCGCCGACATCCATGACAGCTTCAACACCACCACCCCCGCACCAGCCATCGAGTCCACCACCCCTGCGACCACCACCCGCACCAGCCGCCTGACCGCCTGGTCCCACGTCAGCGACGAAGACACCGTGAACACCATGAACTCCATCCACTTTGGATCCCCACCCGACCCCTGCCCTCACCATGTCTTCAACAAAGCCAGCACAATCATCGCACCCCACCTCCGGAAAACAATCAACAGTTCCTTCGAGACAGCAACCTTCCCGGAAAGCTGGAAGCACGCCGAGATCAACGCCCTTCTGAAGAAGCCCAAGGCGGACCCCAAGGACCTCAAGAACTTCCGGCCCATCTCCCTGCTCCCGTTCCCGGCAAAAGTGACAGAGAAGATCGTCAACAAACAGCTAACCCGCTACCTCGAAAACAACAACATCCTGGACCCCTCCGAATCTGGTTTTCGCAGCAACCACAGCACTGAGACCGCCCTCATCACCGCCACCGACGACATCAGGATCCTGATGGACAAGGGAGAAACAGCCGCCCTCATCCTCCTGAAGCGATCATCAGCCTTTGACACAGTCTGCCACTGAACCCTATCAGCACGCCTCCATGATGCCGGAATTCAAGAGAAGGGCCTGGCCTGGACAACATCCTTCCTCTCCGGCAGAACCCAGAGCGTCCGCCCCCACCCTTCCGCTCAAGAGATCATCTGCGGCGTCCCACAGGGATCCTCCCTCAGCCCGACGCTGTTCAATATCTACATGGCACCGCTCGCCCATGTCGCACGACAACATAACCTCAACATCATCTCCTATGCCGACGACACCCAGCTGATCATATCCCTCACCGAAGACCCCCACATCGCCAAAGCCAACCTCCACAGAGGAATGAAGGCCGTAGCCGACTGGATGAAGGACAGCAGACTGAAGCTGAATTCAGACAAGACGGAGGTCCTCATTCTCGGACCCACCCCATCAGCCTGGGACGACTCTTGAGGGCCCACATCACTAGGCTCAGCCCCGGAACCCACAGACCACTCACGCAACCTGGGGGTCATCCTCGACTCCACCCTCTCCATGACCAGGCAAGTCAACGCCGTCTCCGCGTCCTGCTTCAACACCCTCCGAGTGCCCCGCAGGATCTTCAAATGGATCCCCCCGACACGAGAAAAACTGTCACCCAGGCCCTCGTCACCAGCAGACTCAACTATGGAAACGCCCTCTACTCAGGAACAACAACCAAGCTTCTTAAACGATTACAACGAATCCAGAACGCCTCGGCACGACTGATCCTCGACTTCCCCGGACGCAGCCACATCACACCCTACCTGAGAGGCCTGCAGTGGCTCCCCGTCAACAAGAGGATCACCTTCAAACTCCTCATCCACACACACAAAGCACTACACAACACCGGCCCTACATACCTCAACAACCGACTCAGCTTTCACACCCCCACCCGAAGCCTCCGCTCAGCCAACCTCGCCCTCGCCTCAGTTCCTCGTATCTGGAAAGCCACTGCCGACGGAAGATCCTTCTCCTACCTCGCCGCCAAGACCTGGAACGCTCTCCCTACCTGCCTACGACAGACTCAGGACCTGCTGGCCTTCAGAAGACTTCTCAAGACCTGGCTCTTCGATCAGTAGCGGCCCCCCTCCCCCCCAGTGCCTTGAGACCCTCACGGGTATGTAGCGCGCTTTAGAAATGCAGTGATTGAGTGATTGATTGAGTGCTTGCAGAAGAAATAAAACAAGCCATGTAACAACAGAAGTAAAAGGTCCAGTCTACATGGGAGGTTACAAATGGGTAAAAAGGCGGGACTCAGGAGTGACTAACAAGCCAAATAACGAATCAGAAGCCAGCATTTACAAAGGACAATGACACAAGCCAATAAAAAATATGGGAGGAGAGTGGGCAGAGATATTCTTCACGTGAGGCTCTATTATAGAGGAAGCCCCTCAACAACCTGCCCCAGCCTGCGGCACGCTCTGGCTGATTTCCCGCCGCAGCAAAGGAAATTCGTTAGCATCCAAATTGGTTAAAACACGGCACACCGTATCCCCAGGGGAGAGGGGCCGGCCGGATCAGCCTCTTGTTCGCTCTGAAATCGAATTTATAATGAAGACACAAGCAAGCTTTCTAATTTCAGTGTCAGGTTCCATTAGGGTGACGTGAGACGGACGTGTCAGCCAGTACACTTTCTTGCACTGTGTTTTGGGAGGTCAATTAGCGGTTGCGTCAGGACGCCACCTGGGCGCTGCTAACCATCTGATGGATGTGTTCATGGGAAAGCTGGGAGAGTATGTGGCCTAACAGCCAGAGCTGCTGACTTTGGAGGTGGGGAACCAGTTTCAGTCTCTGTGTCAGCTCAATATCCTGTGATTCTGGGCAAATCACTTCATCTCCCTGTGCCTACCAAAAAACAAATATGTCCTTGTGTAATGTAACTGATGCTCATGCAATGCGCTCCAATACCTTCGGGTCGAGTTTGCGCTATATAAAAACTGCAGTAATTGGCTGGGAGCAGGGCGCATGATCCGTGGCTTTCTCCACCAAACATAGAGTTGTTTTGAACTTTGCTGATGAGTTTATACTATGGAGCTGTGCAGCCTTGTTCACTTAAGTGGTTATATGAGCAGCCGCATAATTTCACACTTAAGGATAAACTCTTACTGTCTTGAGCATAAGTGGTGCGCACAAAAAAGTCCAGACCCAGTGCAAGGATGACTTATGAAGTCTATAATGTGCCACTAATGCCATTACCTTAATGCTGTAATGGTATTTACTTTTTCTTGACTGTTTGCTTACCTCAATGCTGTATTGTGCTATATTCTTTGGTCGACTGTTGCGACCCACACAATCCTAAATTTCTTCGTGTAACATGTGAAGCACTCTGTTACCTTCGGATACAGCTAGCGCTATATAAAACTCAAAACTAAATAAATACATATTCAAACCCCAGGCAAAAGACATTGATCGGTGCTTACCTTCCCCTAGAAAGAGGGTCATATTTAACGCCTATAGGGGCAGTTTGGCACCCCATTATGGGGAGATCCTCTACAGCCCTACCAAGTTTCCGAGGTGCATGAGCGAGGTGCCACTCCAGTGCAGTTTCTTTTTCTTTGAATTCTGAGACTTATACACTTGTTTATGCCATTATAAAACAGGACTTCAAGCCCCAGAATTCAAGGCAATAAAACTGGAATGGATCAGCAAATCACGCATGGACCTGGTGGCTGTCTTATGTCACATTAATAATGTAGCGCTGGCTTTGGTAAAGTACACACTGTCCCATCATTAATATTAATGAGACTGTATACCTCATTGCATATGTTAGATAATACAGTCATGGAGGCCTGCAGCGGTCAGGAGATGTCCGTCTTAGCATTCGCTTTCAGTGTGACCACACAAATGCCTACAAAACAACATAAGTAGAGCCATAGGTTTGCTGTCTGCACCCGCCGTTTCCAGCACCTTTCACACTCACAGTGGAAGCTGTCCACAAAGGAACAACTTCCATGCTGTGACTGGATCACTGACATATTATCGAAAGACACATTATCGAGATACAAAAATATCGACACAAAAATATCTAAATCAAAAATATCGAAGTTATATCTACATAATGGTAAGTACAAAAATATCGAAAAAATAATATCGTTGTACAATAATATCGAAATAAAAAATGTCGTTTTTTTAAATGTATTAATAATAATGTAAAAATAATGTAAAAATACATATAATTTTACAAATATTAACGCATGTTTTTACAACGCAGATACTTTTACAACGCATACCATTACAACATAAGTATTGGTAAGTATATAATAATTTTTTATGTAAATTAATTAAAATAAATATAATATAATTTTATTTAATTTAATTTAATTAATTTAATTTAATTAATTTAATTTAAATTTAATTTACCTTTAATTTTTACACTGTACCCCTGTACCCCAAAAACCCAAAACTGACCCTGAACCCTAAAAATACCCCTTTACCCAAAAACTAAAAACTGACCCTGAACCCTAAAAATACCCCTTTACCCAAAAACAAAAAACTGACCCTGTGCCCTAAAAATGCGCCTTTACCAAAAAACTAAAAACTGACCCTGAACCCTAAAAATACCCCTTTACCCAAAAACTAAAAACTGACCCTGAACCCTAAAAATACCCCTTTACCCAAAAACCCAAAAACTAAAAACTGACCCTGTGCCCTAAAAATACCCCTTTACCCAAAAACTAAAAACTGACCCTGAACCCTAAAAATACCCCTTTACCCAAAAACTAAAAACTGACCCTGAACCCTAAAAATACCCCTTTACCCAAAAACCCAAAACTGACCCTGAACCCTAAAAATACCCCTTTACCCAAAAACTAAAAACTGACCCTGAACCCTAAAAATACCCTTTACCCAAAAACTAAAAACTGACCCTGAACCCTAAAAATACCCCTTTACCCAAAAATAAATCTAATTAATGTAATTAACTAATTAACATTAATTAATTACCAATTAATTTTTAATTAACAATAACAATAAATTATATATCTTAGCACATTAAATCTAATTAATTTAATTAACCAATTAATATTAATTAATTACCAATTAATTATTAATTAACAATAACACAAAATTAAATATATTACCACATTAAATCTAATTAATGTAATTAACTAATTAGTTTCAATTAATTACAAATTAATTATTAATTAAAAAATATTTAAAAATATATATTAATTATTTAATTATTATTAAATTACTTCCCACCCTATTCCCCTATAAACCCACAACCCGCTCTAATACTAAAACGCAAAATGTTAACATAATTACTAATTTTCAAACATACATTTCTAAACATATTTAGCAAACATATAAACAGCATAATAAAATACATAACACTAAACAACAAAATTTCGATATTACTAACATACATACCTTAAACTCGATATTCTGTCTGTCGATATTATGGCACATCGATATACTATGAGCTTTTATGGGATGGGACTACATCTAGCCCCAAGGAACCAATCGCACAGCATGCTGTGCGATTGGTTCCTTGGGGCTAGATGTAGTCCCATCCCATAAAAGCTCATTGTAACTGATGGCAGTGGGGCAGGCCTAGACCTCTCTGCACGCAAATGGAACTAAGGAAAGACAAATGTGGGACAATTAAAGAAACATGATAAAGAGGTGTGCATCCCTTCACCAATTGAAAAAACATCGATATACTATACCATCGATATTAAAACATCGATATTATTGTATATCGATATTTTGTTTTCGATATTTTGTCTGACTACTGCTGTGACTTTGTTAATGCTTAGCAAGCACCGGAAGGGATCAAATCCACTAGGGCATTTCTTGTCAATTGCAATTATATGGTCATACCAGGCTCCTGGCCCGTTTCCTTACGACTTTTTAAGGGTTTATCATTCACGCAATCCAATTTGCTATATTTACTGGAAACATTATAGTTGCGAAGTCTGCTGTGATGTATTTACTAATACATAGTGTTTTTTGTGAGTCTGCAGTGCACCATGGTCTGGCCCTCAAGTTTGGATGCTGGAAACTTAGGCCCATCGCGACTTATCCAGTGAGTTTTAGACATCCTAAAAACTTGTTTCTGAAGAATCCTTTGCGCGGATCACATTTTGACTTTTATGAACCTTTTAAATAGGAGGTCCTAAAGTCACCAATCTCAATAGCGCCTAATTCACCACCGAAGGATGGAATGACGAGACTGCCCTAGCGGGGATCGAACTTCTGGTCAATATATCTGAGAGGGACACGTTTATAACTCATGAGACAACTTACTTCAATGAGGAACCATTAAACTAGCTAGTACGTATGCTAGTACGCCTCTTATTTACAGCAGTTAGAAACGGCAGACGGATGTCATGTGGCTCTACACCTACTTCTACCTGGGTGATTAACTAGAGCCCTCTCCCAGTCATTTGCCCAGGGGCTTATACCATCCTAACAAGTGTGATTTACATAGCGCTTACACCCTTTCCATTAGTGTAACTCAAAGGTGCTAATAGCACTCAATGTTCCGGTGCTTAATTTACTGACCTCTGAAGGATTGATGCTTGTGACGGCTCAGCTTAGGCCAGGGCTTTAAGTGGAATGAAAAAACAGGGGTCTTTCAAAGGGGCGTGGCTAATGAAATAAGGATGTGGCTTAAAAACATGTACTCTAAAAATCTGTACTTAGCATAGTGTGCGGCCTGTCTGGTATTTTGCTGTTTTTGTCTTTGCAACCAAGTAATATCATACCTACAAGTCAGGACGGGACAATGGTTGTTAGTTGCATAAGATAAATAAGCAGCAACTATGGCTGGTTTTATATAATATTGAAAAAGCTTCCACTTAAAGCCTCAGTGACACAGGGACAAAGTGGCCGCTCCTGAGTTTCAAGCAGTGGTCGAAGTGGGAAAAAAAAGTAGGGGAACTGTGGGTGGAGAATCAGGGGGCGGGAATAACCGAAGATTGAATCAGTGAGCGGAGTCAGGGGTGTGGCTAGAAATAGCAAAACATGCCAATTTTTAGTACGTTTAGCATTTCACTGACCAGTTACAGCTTATAACGTTATTTAATTCAAACAATGGATAAACATGTTTATTTGAGGTTTAATTTAGGAAAAAGCAATCACTCATAGGGAATACAGGTTTATGTAAAGCGTGCGAAATATAAGCAGGAACAACATGTTACCTTAATGCTTTTACTCTCATTGTTCAGAAATCCATGATTATTTTTTGTCTCAAACATTGAGGTCATGAATATAGGGCTCCTCCTGTACACATGTGTTAAGCAGGGCTCAGAAGAGAAAGGGACTCTTCAGGAGAATCTAGACTCACGGAAACCCACAAAGGCTCCTTCACATTCATGTCAGCCAAGTAGCAGCTCAATCATAATATAGCAAAAAGAATAACTAGTGGACAGAATGCAGAACAATGTCATACATTCACCCCAGTACAGAGATCTGGGCCTAAATCCATTGTTTCTTTGCTCGCCATTCCAGTCTGGCCCCAGCCATATGGAAATCAGTCTTGATCCTACGCCCAATGGGAACAGTCCAGCCGAACTGCCAGGCTGGAAACAAGCATCCTGGGACCGGTTTTGGGCTTTCAGCCCTCATCAGCCAAGATAGCTCGATTCCAGTGACATGGAGAGCACGGGATCCACGTCTGGGAATACCCGTCCCACTCTAGGTGACAAAAGCAAATAGAACAACTGATGGACAGAATTCAGAACAATGTCATACATTCACCCCAGTACAAAGATCTGGGCCTAAATCCATCGTTTTTTTCACACCATGCCATTCCAGTTTGGACCCAGCCACATGCAAATCAGTCTTGATCCTGCACCCAATGTGAACAGTCCAGCCCGAACTGCCAGGCCATATGTATTCAAGTGTCCTTTCATTCGGGAAGTGAACACAAAGCAGTACCCACTGAACTATGCACATAAAATATTGCTCTTTGATATGCATGGTACATGTTTTTTGCAGCAGGCATATTAACCCTCTGCGCTACCTTAGATGAGTAAAACAACCACTAGACAAAACATGCTCCCATCTCTCTCCAGCAGGTACATTGATCACCAAAGTTATCTTGGCACTTGTATTGTTAACCGAAACCTGCTGAATATACGAAGAACTTTGCAGTGTTTTTAAAACTCCTGCACTTGTACAAAACCGGCCCCCCCAAACTAAACTAGCCCCCTACCCTTCCAGTCACCCTGGGACATGCCTGCTCCTGCCCTTTCACTGCTCCTGTCCAGTCAGTACTCCTGCTCATGCTCGATCAACACTCCTGCTTCGTCAATTCCCCGGCCACCTCCCTTCTCCTGCCCCGTCACTTCTCCTGGCGCTTCACTTCTCCTGCCCATCACTTCTCCTGCCCTGTTCACTGCTCCTGCCCCGTTCACTGCTCCTGTCCGTTCACCGCTCCTGCCCGGTTACCGCTCTTGCTCATGCCTAATGACCGCCCCAGCCCCATCACTTATCTGCTTTGTCACTTCTCCTGCCCCGTCACCTCTCCTGCCACATCACCTCTCCTGTCCCATCACCTCTCCTGCCCTGTCACGTCACCTGCCCGTCACTTCTCCTGCCCGGTCACTTCTCCTGCCCAGTCACATCTCCTGCCTGGTCACCTCTCCTGCCCTGTCATGTCACCTGCCCGTCATAATGTCACGTGTCCATCACGTCACCTGCCGGTCACTTCTCCTGCCCGGTCACTTCTCCTGCCCGTCACTTCTCCTGCCCAGTCACTTCTCCTGTCCTGTCACTTTTCCTGCACCGTCACTTCTGCCCCGTTCACTGCTCCTGCCCCATTCACTGCTCCTGCCCCGTTCACTGCTCCTGCCCCGTTCACTGTTGCTGCCCCGTTCACTGCTCCTGCCCCATTCACTGCTCCTGCCCCATTCACTGCTCCTGTCCCATTCACTGCTCCTGCCCCATTCACTGCTCCTGCCCGGTTACCACTCCTGCTCATGCCTAATCACTGCTCCTGCCCCATTACTTCTCCTGCCCTGTCACCTCTTCTGCCCATCACCTCTCTTGCCCATCACATCACCTGCCTGTCATGTCACCTGCCCATCACTTCTTGGGCCCGGTCACCTCTCCTGTCCTGTTGCCTCTCCTTCCCCATCACCTCTCCTGCCCCATCACTTCTCCTGCCCCGTCACTGCTCCTGCCCTGTTCATCGCTCCTGTCCTTTCACCGTTCCTGTCCTTTCACCGCTCCCGCCCGGTTACCGCTCCTGCGCCGTCACCTCTCCTGCCCCGTCACCTCTCCTGCCCCGGCATCTCTCCTGCCCCGTCACCTCTCCTGCCCCGTCACCTCTCCTGCCCCGTCACCTCTCCTGTCCCGTCGCTTCTCCTGCTCCATAGCTTCTCCTGCTCCGTCACTTCTCCTGCCCAGCCACCTCTCTGCCCAGTCACCTCTCCTGCCCAGTCACCTCTCTGCCCAGTCACCTCTCCTAACTAGTCACCTCTCCTGCCCAGTCACCTCTCCTTTCCTGTTGCCTCTCCTGCCCCGTCATTGCTCCTGGCCTGTCACTTTTCCTGCCTCGTCACATTTTCTGTTCCGTCACTTTTCCTTCCCCATCACCGCTCCTGCCAGTTCACTGCTCCTGCCCGTTCACTGCTCCTGCCCGGTCAGCACTCCATCCCGATCACTGCTACAGCCCCATCACTTCACCTGTCCCATCACTTCTCCTGTCCCATCACTTCTCCTGCCCCGTTCACTTCTTTTATCCGTTCACTGCCCCTATCCGTTCGCTGCTCCTGCCCGGTTATCGCTCCTGCCCATGCCTAATCACCGCTCCTGCCCCTTCACTTCTCCTGCCCCATCTCTTGTCCTGCCCCGTCACCTCTCCTTTCCTGTCACCTCTCCTGCCCTGTCCCGTTTCCTGCCCTGTCACCTCTCCTGCCCTGTCACTTCTCCTGCCCTGTCACTTCTTCTGTCCCGTCACTTCTCCTGCCCCGTCACTACTCCTGCCCTGTCACTCCTGCCCTGTTCACTGCTCCTGCCCTGTTCACTGCTCCTGCCCCGTTCATTGCTCCTTTCCGTTCACTGCTCCTGCCCGGTTACCGCTCCTGCCCATGCCTAATCACCGCGCCTGCCCCTTAACTTCTCCTGCCCCATCACTTCTCCTGCCCTGTCACCTCTCCTTTACCGTCACCTCTCCTTTCCCATCACCTCTCCTTTCCCGTCATCTCTCCTTTCCCGTCACCTCTCCTTTCCCGTCACCTCTCCTTTCCTGTCACCTCTCCTGCCCGTTACTTCTCCTGCCCGTCACTTCTCCTGCTCCGGTCACCTCTCCTGCCCTATTACTTCTCCTTTCCTGTTGCCTCTTCTGTCCCGTCACTGCTCTGCACAGTATCTACTGAAAGGTATATCAGGGATGCTTCCCCTTTGCTTTTCTATCATCCCGCCACTCCAGGCTGTTTCTGCAATAATTCTATGTTTTTGTGTAGTACAAGTAGGCTTTCTTCTTTTCAAAGTGCCCAAGAACCTCACGCTTTTGTGATTGTGTAACAGGTGCCAAAAGATGCCAACCATTGGCAAGAGGTCTCTGCCCGGAGTCAAAGAGTGAACAGGAATTACAACCTCCTGCCACTCATTCCTGCTGTTGCAGAAATTATGCTTTCCTGGACAGCCACGGAGGGCAAAAGGGGGTCCTGTAGCTCTACCACCACAATTTTCAGGTTCACAAGTCTTGTAGTGACTAACAGAAGCAAATGCTCGCTTCGCTGCTGGATCTTCTTGGGGGAATCACAAAGGTGCCAAGTAATTGTGGGAAAAACATACCTTGCTAAACAAGAGTGGAAGTAGCCACATATTCTCCCATTGGTACTCATTAAATATGGTTACAGTCATGAAATTTATAGAGTGCACTTTCACCCGAAGGTATCATGGTGCTAATACTCCGGGGAGAGCAGACATTATGTGTCAGAGCCAAACACTTTACTGAATAGACAAGTTTTAAGTGAGCACGGCTGGCGCATTGTCATTCGAAAGGGGCTAATCGGCCTCAATCGGAAGGACAATGGGCCAGCCCTAGGTCTGTGAGAGCTCAGGGAAGGGCTGCTGCAGCCTCTGGAGCTCAACAGAGAAGTGCGAGCAGCCCCTGGAATCTAATGGAAAAAAAGTTATCGTTTTTAAGGAGGACTATTCTTGCCGTCCCGGGCATTCTTTTTTGAGAGTAAGAAGTAGGGGAACGGACTGGAATCATTTTTAGAAGTAGGGGCACGCCGTGCCCTTCCGTCCCCGCCCACTTCTACCACTGGTTTCAAGAAGAGAAGGGAAATCCAGAGAGAAAATGACTCTCTGTAAAGGATTTCCCTTCCCCCTAAAACCCGCACCTGGCATGACGTCATGCCGTAACTGCTCTACTACTGAGAAGTGAGCAGTGTGAGCTTGTGTACATCCATGTGCCTGCTGTCACTGCAGTCTGGAAAATAAGAGACTGCCTGTGCCAGGGCACAAAATAGAGCCAGATAGAGACCCGTTTTGAGGCCCCCTTTAAAAAACTGCCAGTGCTCCGACCCGGCCCACTCCATGATGCTGCAGTCAAATAATCTGACTATAGCCACGTTTTTATTGAAATGCGAAAGCTGAAATTAAGAACCAGGTCTTAGGGTCTTAAGACCAGCAGCCCAGCAGTCATTAGACCGCATCTCTTCCATTACTTCAAGTGCAGAAGTGGGGCCAAAGTAGCAGGCACAAAAAAAACAACGAAATGCAATGCTACCAGCATCGGTCCATGCAGGTAAGAGCACTGGGGCAGTGGGGCCGGGGATTTTTGACTGACAATGACAAGGTAAAACTCATTATTTATTTAATTTCCCTTGTGGTCGTCTATTGAATCCCCCCCATCCCGGACCCACCGCTCTCACCTGCACGGGCCACTGTTGAATGCCACCAAAAGGTTGTTGTACCAGATGACTCAGTATCATGGGGAACACCATGCTCCATGCTCGAGCTATCCTTTAAAACTATAAACATACCACTTCACACCAATGTATGTTAATGGTTGTCAACCAAGAATACAACTCCTAGCGTACAAAATACTCAAATGAAAGCTCAGGACGTTGTTGTTCCAGGTCAAGTAGAGCCAGGAGGTGCCCCAAAAGCTCCCACCTCAGACATCTTCCCTATACACAAAGGTATTTCCATGTGCTGCTGAATGTCTACTCCTTATGTGGTTCTTGGGCCTGGGCAGACTACTTCATGTTTACTGTTCCAGCAGCTTCAAAACTCAGCAGAACTTGTAAAATCAGGGAATAGGCATGAGCTGTAAGTGTTATGAAGTGGCTATTGATAACAAGACAGAGTTATAAAATATCGAATAATAAATGTAGTCATTTTGGACTCCTCTGCAAAAGTGAGAAGAAGGTTGTTGTGCTTCTGCCAGTTCACACAGTCGCTGTGAAATAAGTAAACACATTTACATATTTACCATCCCAAACCACCAACACCAGGGCTGGACTGGGAACAGCAACGATCCCTGGCAATTGCTGCCCGGCCAACCCTGGGAGCAGGATACTAGCGAAACACAATGCTCCTGCTTTTGTTACAGGGGGCCTATACTGCAGAACTGCCATCCCCCACAGGCACAAAACCGGCCCCCACAGACACAAAGCCAGTTAGTCCCGCCATAACCACAAGCAACATTGTTGAGAAAAACATTGCCATTTTCAGTGACAACAAAGGGTGAAAGGGTGAAAATGAGCTTTATCCTGCTGGAACACGCAGTCTCTCAGATGCACAAGTTTCTAAAGTAGCCGTACAAAAGTCAGCTCCACCCTCTCCCAAACAAAGAAAAAGCAAACATGTTTTTCTGTTCGTTTGTTGCTGATACCCAGTGGCAGGCACAAGTGAAATTACGAACAAATATTGTCCGTTATATTATCCATAATGGACAACTGACATTTGCCCCAAATAAAGCACGGTCAGTAAAAAGGATGCATCTCAAAACCACACATGTATTTTTTCCACATCCCTTTAAAATGTGGTACAGACCCCGAATGCGTCTTTCCAATGCATTGCATTACCAGGGCCGGACTGGTCGCTGGTGGGCCAGAAGGGTGGGGGTCGGTTTTGTTACAGGTGGCCAGTTTTGCAGCAGTGCTGCAATATCCGCCGCCAGTAACAAAAGCGGTAGCTGGAGTGGTGCTTCCCACTTGTACTCCCCCCCGCCCCTTGGGGGTCGGTCAAGCTGATTGCCAGGGTTGGGTTCAGCTCCCTGTCCATTACCCCCTACATTACCCCACAAGTCGCTACAGCAACTTGCCTTAGTGAAAGCATTGGAATTGGAACAGTAAAAATTTACTATTCCAATTTCAGTCTGTGCAACAGTAGGGAAAGTGTTGGACTTAAAAGTCCACCATTAATCCAACAATGCTTCCCTTAAGGCAAGTCGTTGTAGCGACTTGCTGGGAAATTAAGGCATTGTAAAGACGTGTTTGTGGTTTGAACCACATTATAAAGGCGTAGTGTAGTTCAAAAATGGACTGGTCGATTGAAAATAAATGACTCAGAACTGTATGTATCGGGGAACAGATTGTGTTCCTGCATGAAGCCCTCACCCAACAACCTAGTTGGTGGCATGCTTCATCATCGGGCCCACCGAGTGTGTTCCGGGTGTGCTTCAACGCCTGTGTTACAGCGGAGCTGGTGAATTACTGAGAGTGCTGTGATGGTGAAGTGATACGTGAACAGGTTAAAAGCTATCTAGGGGTTCCAGTGCCCAAGGGGGCTATCTTCAATATCCAGGCCTCTGGTAGCATTAACAAGGCTGCAGATATAGGTGGAGTGGTGATTATGAACTCCTGCATCCAGTGGTCGGTCTACATGTTTCAGCAAGGCCTTTTATTAAACTTGCTTTCCTCAGGACCAATAAAATGTGATTGCTGTACTAATGGTGAATACGTGGTTGTAAATTGTGTTGCAAGCACTAAGGTGCCATACGTGTTGGAGGGGGGATTCCCTCTCCAAGCATAACTGTACACACAACATGAATGACAAACAGAACATACAGAAAATTGTTTTTTGCAAATTTTCCACATAAACAGCGAAATGATATCGTTTTTGGTGACACTCGGTGTCACTGGGTGGGCCCGATGATGAAGCATGCCACCAAATGGGTTGGTGGGTGAGGGCTTCATGAAGGAACACAATCTGTTCCCCGATGCATACAGTTCATTATTTTCAATAGACCACTCCATTTTTCACATACACATACATATAATCTCCCTGAGGATACGGACTGTCTATCCAGTCCTCTCTCTCTCCTTGATCAATTGATAGTGTAGTTCAAGTCATGGAGTAAAGGCTGTTTCCCCGTGGGGAATGAAGGACAGGTGGCCACCCTACACAGGTGGTCTCCCTACACATAGATAATCATTTCCTGTTTACATGCATCTTAAATGCCTATTTATTCCCCGTGTGAGGTGCAATCAGAAATTTGCTGGTGTTAGGAAGTGGAATCTGCACTTAGTACCATGGGGCCACATGTTTTGTTTCGCCTGTGTTGACTAAGTATACGTTAAGTAACATGTATTTGTATGATATCGCAGATGTCAAGAAGACTTTAAATTTGTATTATGTTTACCTTGAAATGATAGAAAGCTGGTTGCTAATTGTGTGAATCTGCTGCACAACACTTGACAGCTCAGCTGAACACCTCTTGTCTACGCAGTTCTTAGCAATTACTTGAGCAAATTTGGCAAAAGTTTGTCCGCTGGAGGCAATCTGCCTTGTGGAGGCAATGAGTTGGTCTTTGGTCTACATCAAAAAGACATTACATGAGAAAAGAAGGGTCAGTTCGTTCTATTCAGTACATATTTTGTATGTTGATAAACACATTACTGTGGCATGAAACAAACAATCTTAAAGCACAGTATGCGAAAAATAAAAGAATCTTAATTTTACAGCTGTATTAATTAATCCTATTAGTTCCTGTGTAATTCTGTAGCTTCTGCATTGGCAACCACTCTTAGAACTTGTCGACTCCTCACTAGCTATCTAAGTGGTCAACTGGCCAAGCTTTCCATCAGAAATAGATTGTATATCTACCCATTGAAATAAAGAGGACTCTGGTGTAGATTGAGCTCTTAACATCTATGAGCAGCTTCATGGAAATCCATTGAAGGAACCAAGCATGATATAATTTACAATTGGATTACGTTGGGGCAAGAATGTCATCTGTAAGGTATACTGACAAGCAGCCTTACCTGCATAACTCAACTGCCTGTGAAACTGATTGTTCGACTTGGCCCTTTTTGCAGGGTCATCGCTAAACTTTTTGCCTTTCTCCTAGCCTTTTTTCTGACATCGTGTTGGTGGTTTTAGGACTCTGGGCACTTTAGCACTGCTGTTCACTGTAAAGTGTGTGTGCTCTCTGTGTTAACTATGGTTTGGCCTATTTAATTTACCTGTCGGTCCCTTGTAAAGTGGTATCCCATATACCCAGGGCTGGTAACTTAAATGCTACTGGTGGGCTTGCAGCGCTAATTGCGCCACCCACCAAAGTAGCCTGTCAAACCTTTCTCAGGCCTCTGCCATTGCAGGGCTTGTGAGCGCAGTGTTACTGCCCCTGTGACGTGGCACCTAAAGTGTGTGCCATGTCTGTGCCCCCCCTTTTACTACATGTCAGTCACCCCTAAGGTAGGCCCTAGCTAGCCCTATTGGCAGGGTGCATTGTAGGTAAAAGACAGGACATGTACCTTAAGTGTGTGACATGTCCTGGTAGTGACAAACAGCCATTTTGATTTCTCACTACTGTGGGGCTGCCCTCCCATAGGAATGCATTGGGGATTCCCTGATAAGTGGTTCAGTGGTAATTCCTGATATAAGAGGAGCAGCATGGTCAAGTTTGGTATGCTTGAAATAGTAATAAGAAATGCTACACAATGGTGTGCGCAGATTATTTATTATTTTAGAAATTCCACTTTTAGATGTTGGCATTTCTGTGTGCTATGTGTCTGCCTGCCTGATGTGAATTGCATGTCTGGCTTTTGAGCGACAAGGGCTGGTGAGGTGTGTGTGGCTCCAGGAGGGGCAGGGTGAGTCAGTGCTAGGCTGAAAGGGACATCTGCATTTGGAGTAGTGGGAGGAGAAGTCCCTGAATAGGATTGTGCCTGCCCTAGTGAATACTGGCTTAGCCCCCCTTTGGTGTGTCTGATGATGAACCCCCACCTAACAATGAAGAAGAGCAGCCCTGTCAACAGAGTGCTCCAAATCCCCCCTGAACCAGTTGCATCTGGTTCCCCCAAGCCCTGTGCTTGTGCAGACAAAGGGAAATGGAGTATAAGTTTAGGGGCTGTGACCCCATGATTATGAGCTTGTTCCTGTGCTGGGGGCTGCTGCTGCTGGGCTCCAGGAGGAACCGCCACAAGGGACAGCCTCCCTGCCGGAGGGCCCAGTGAGCTGGCCTGCCTGAGACCAGCCTTATGCCCCTAAAAACTTTGCTGCTGGAGCTGGGGCTCCTAGCACCTCGTGAGCGATCTAATTTCTAAATTGCCAGGAGAGAGGAGCTGGCGATTGCAGCTTGCTGTGCAGCAAGAAGGATTTTAGAGGGAATCCCCGGTGTAGGGATTCCCCCGTGCTGATTGTGGAGCGGGAGCCCACCCCGCATTACTGTGGTCCCAAGGTGCAGCGGGGACCTGCCCCGCCTTGTGGGTATTTTTAGCGACAGAGCAGGAGCCCACCCCGCCATGCCGGTGCCGCTGGTTTGTGCCTCATTAAATTGAAATGGTGAATGGTGACTATTGTGTCTATGGTATTGTTTGTCCCGGCAATCTCCTATATGTAGGATGTACGATTTTCCCAATCAAAAAAAAAAATCTTGGAACATCAAAGAGTTATAAGGAATGGTGATTTAAGCCAATCAACTGCTAGACATTGAGCAAAATATAACAATAAGAATTCTAATAATCTTTCTTTTTTTGTTGTTGACAGAATTGCTCCACCCCGAGTGGGGGAGACAGAGAGAGACAACTGAGGATCTTGGACTCCAATTATATGTGCCTTCTCAGCAGCAAATTCCCCTTTGGCCTTAAAAAGGATAAAGAACATTTTGTCCACTTCGGATGAGTACCAGTTCTTCTCTACCCACGTTTCCCTTTGTCCTTTCTCTTGATTTGAATATTACTTCCACTGTGATTATTGCTTCTCTGTATATACGGTTCCTTGGTGAAGAACTCCATCAAACCTCAGTATCACCGGGTTCAAACATTCACGGGCAGTAATATACATACTGCTGGAAGTATCTGAAAAAGTAGAACAAAATGGTAACCCAATACTGTAAGGCACGGAAGAACGTAATTAGAATGGTTCCTCCTGTGCTGCCTCACTGGGGGCTCCAGCCGAAGCTACCGCACCTTTATAAAAATTCCCTGTTCACTCATGCACGCTGTCCCCACACACATCCCGCAATTTTTATTTTACATTTAGTTTTCATTTGAGAGTTACTAGGGTATGTGGAGACATAGAGGAGAATGTTGTAGATTTGAATATTGAGAGCTTAGAAATGATGAATACAGCTGCTATTAATTAAGTGTATAACCCACACTGTTGTATTTGGCAGGTACCAGATCATTCTTTTAAATATTGAAAACACAACACATAGCAGAGGACATAGAGCACACTTGCCCGGAGTTCATGTCTGTAGGTACCCGCATGGGAATGCTTATGATGTTTGCCCCATCTAGTAGACTTTTCTTTTGAATTTCTATGTTTGAATATTCGATAATGATCAAATATGATCATATAAACTTGTGCCTATTTAATATTGCGTTTGAGACTGGTTCCACACTTGTGCAGAATCTGAAATGGGATCATATGCAAGGCTACAGTAGGATTAGAAGTAAGATGTAATTGAATGCAGAAAATGAATTTATATTCTGGTGTAAACGTACACATTTTTGCGAAGATGATTTTCCATACAAGGATATTGATATTGTTATGCTGATCTTCTAAATTTAATATTATGCTTATGATTTATTTTATTGCAAAAGATGTGTCAGACTAACCCATAAGGGCATATTTGACTGAAGGTATCTCAACATGGAGGAAGTCTGTTTTCAATGCCCATGCCCTATTTGGAAATGTTGTCTGTCTTTTCTGTTTACCATTAGCTGGAAGCTGGAGGTCAAGGACTTCATCCGCACTACACATAACTATGGTGTAGGAAGCACCCTCCACAGTGTCAGGGACAGGGGGTGAGAGGAGAACCGACTCGGGGAAGGTGTCAAGACCACTAGTCCTCGGCAGGTCTTCAAACCAATTCTCTGTAATAGGATTGGCCAATCACAAGCATAGTAATCATTATCAGAATCCATGCCAAGCAGGGAATCCAGGGTGTGCTGTGGGAGAGGGCATGGATCTGAAGAGTGGGAGCATAGCCTTGCAGAATTCTTCAATGTGCTCAGGAGTGACAGACGGCCTCAGAAACTCATATTTTGCCCAGAACAAGTTGCAGGAGTGACCCCAAAGTTGAACGATTTCAAGAGAGGGAATGAGATCTATGGTGCCAAACCCACACCTTCTAAGAAGAATGTGAGTGGTGGTAAAGGGCTAAGTCCCAATTAGATTTCTAGTGCTTTTTCTTGAACCTACCAGAAGATTTGGATAGAGAGGAAGACTGATCCTTGGAATGATTTCTGGACCTCAAACAGGACTACGACTGATATTTTGAGTTTGACCCCTATCGTCGTGGGGTTTTCGCCTCGCAGTATTGTATGGCCTTCAGGTTCATTGACTCACAGTCACTGCAGACTTAAAGTAGTGGTGATAATTTGATGATGATCTGTCACAGACATTTGTTTAGGACAGTCCTTAAAGGGCTTCAAACCTGTAGTTTTGGGAGGAAACACGTCCCTTGCACACTGTAAAACAATAATTTTTTGATTGAGGTAAGGTTCTCAGAGAGATAAGAGGCAGCTCTGGACCTCTATCTTGTGGCTCTGAAAGGAACTGTTGTCATCACTTTGAAGTGTTTCCTTTATAGGCTCTGCACATAATTTTTGGAGCAGAATGATGTCAGTGCAAAGACGTACAGCGATACCTATTGGCACACATAGGCACTCCTGATATTATCTGGATCCAGTCCAGCGCATTGGCTATATTCAAAAGGTGAGCAATCTGTGGTTTGAAGTCTCTATCGGATGGCTAAGACATTTTTACACCACTGCATTCCCTCCTGGGGTTTCTATCATGGTACCCTCTCCTGAGTGCAGCAAAGTTTATTCCCTACCGTCCAGTTTCTCTAACTTATCTCTGACAAAACCTGCATTTTATTCTTGTTATAAGGCGGAATCAACCCTCTTTTCAAGCACAGTTCCTTCAAGTAATCCAAAGACAAGGTATCAAGGTCTACTCCCACTACCCATCCATCTGACATTGTAATGTGCAGGTAATGCTATACTTAAGCTAAGCTTATTGCTCTGTTCATGACAGTTGGAACTGGAACTTGCAGTTCTTATACTACTTGTGGTCATTTGTCAGACCCTAGTCAGGTAACACTGCTCAGGCACATGCTACTGAGCCTCAACCATGGTGGTTAAGGTCATTTATCACTGGTGTCCTGGATTGCAATCTACCATGGCTCTGGAAACAGGGCTACATACACCGCCTCCATGCTTGACTCTTAGAGTAGTGATAGTGAGCAATGGAAGGACTAACAGGGAGGTTGTTCTAGAACAAGAGCTTAGAACTAAACAGGCAAACAACAGACACAAATGTACAGTCTAGCACAGTGTTTATGTTTAGGTCAAATTAAGTTCTTTCATCCTATAGCAACATTACATGTTACCCACTTCAAAGGTGGTTTAGTTAATAAGTTGACCTCACCCACAAGTCCTAGAGAAGTTTATTATCCTCTACAGTGCCCTCTCCACTCTCCACAGGAAGTTACAATATTTACTGTAACATAGACAATGATACAGGTATCAGCAATGAATAGTCACAGTGCAGATGGCTATTTATTCCCCGGTGGGTCAGTTCAATAGTCTTTACACCCACAAAGTTCATAGTGGCAAAGGTTAGAATTCTAGTAGAAGGATTTATTTTTGTGCAAATCAGTCTGTCAATTCATATAGCTCAGCCTCACATTATCAGCTCAATGGTGTCACAGGTCAATGAAGCTGGGTAAAGTCAGCAGCTAGACACCCTCAAATGTCAGCATCAGTTAAGATGGACTACTGGTAGCAGCCTCTTTTTTCACTAGACCACTAGTGTTGAGCTTCGCCTCAGGCCTGTTCGTCAGATGTTCGTCTTCAGCAGTTGTAGTATCCAGGCGTATGCAGTTGGACAACAGGTGCAGGGGCATATGTATGAAACGATTTCACGATCGCAAACACTGCGAATTGTAAAAAAACTGTGGTTGCAATGGCGAAATAGACAAACGCGATATATGACACATTTTTGCATCTCAAAATAAAAAATCGCTATTTTTGCGATTTCTTATTTTGCAAGGGCCAAAATCTGCGTATTTCTCTGCGAATTCACAGTCTGTGATATGCAGGCTGCGAAAATCGCAAATAGAGAAATCGCAGTTTGAGAATTTGCAAAGCAACGTACGAAAAATTTGCAAATTGTGAATTCTGAAAATTCGCAATTTTGCACATCAATTTTACCACCAAGTCAATGCAGGTGGTAACCAGGTGCAAGCTATATAAACAGGCCCACAATGCAACAGGGACTTTCACAATGGCAGCGCTACATGTAATAGCCAGGAGGCTGAGAATCCGGGCAGCAGCACAGAGGAGAAGGTGACAGGAACGGATCTTCAGAGTGTGCATCACTCTGTTCCAGTAGACTGAGGAAGAGATCCAGGAGAAGTACAGGCTGGACCCAAATAGCATTTTATACCTGATAGAGGAGCTGAACCCCCATCTGGAACACCCATCACGCAGGACTCAACCCCTTCCTACCCATGTGCAGGTCCTGTGCTCACTGCACCTACTGGCCTCAGGGTGTTTCCAAGGGGTGATGGCAGTGGCAGGTGGGGTCTCCCAGAGTGGCCTGTTGCGCTTCTTCCATGCATTCTTAGATGCAATGGTACAGAGGCTACAACATCACATACAATTCCCCAGCACACAACAGGCATTACAGCAAACAAAACTGTACTTCTACCAGATTGCCCGATTCCCCCACGTAATTGCCTGCATCGATGGGATCTATGTGGCCCTCACACCCCCATCACCCAATGAATATGTATTCAGAAACCGCAAATCATACCATTCCCTGAACATACATGTCTTCTGCAATGCCAAACATATCATCAATGACATTGTAGCTAAATACTCAGGCAGTACTCATGACTCTTTCATTTTTAGACATAGTGGGATATGGATATACAGACGTCTCAATACTGGCGAGTTTGGTTAGGGCTACCTGCTAAGTAAATGCATTGCAAACATCCCTACATACAGTACATCTTTGGGGTGTGGGACATTGATTCACCTCTTGTTTCCATTCCTGCAGGTGACAGTGCATATGCAGTGCGGGACTTCATCCTGACACCGTACCTAAATCCAGCCAATGCAAGGGAGAGGAGAAACAACCGTGCACACAAATCTATGCGCTGTGTAATTGAGCCTACTTTTGGTATCCTGAAGAGCCGGTTCCGCTGCCTGCATAAAAGCAGAGCAGCACTCCAATACAGCCCTGAGGCCTGCCGCAAGATTGTGGCTACCTGTGCAATGCTCCACAACATAGCTATGAAAAAAGGCATCCCAATAGAACTGACTGATACTGAAACTTCTGATGATGATGGCCCAGGTCCCCCTGGCAGACCAGCAGTTGGAGTTGGGGCAGCTCCCGGATGGCAGAGACGGGCTGAGATCACACAGAACTACTTCTAGGTGAGTAATAATGACATGATGCAAAAGATATTTTGTAGCACGTCTGTGTTTATTCAAACCTTCTTAACTGCAGGATGAAATTTCATCACACAGCCGTGACTCAATGAGTGTCGCTGTACGTAGCACATGTTAGGTCCACAGTGCAGGTATTTATGTAAGTCTGGAGTCCAGTAGTAAAGGGTTGCCTCACCCATTTGCCAGTTCATCTCCTCCTGGGACGGACTGCTGCTGCCCGTTCTGGGTACTGACTGCCCTCCCTTATGTCCACAGGTGTTGCACCCTGTCTCCCACTGCGCCTTCTTGGATTGGGCACTGGTGAGGTGATGCTGCTCCTGCTGGATATCTCCTCACTCTTCCCTGAGTCCAGGAGTGCTGTGCCACCCGTGTTTGCTGTCTGCAATTGTTCCACAGCAGTGGCGACCTGCACCAGGTCTTTCGCAAAATCGTGGCAGCAGTGGGACATCTCCACTTGCATGCTGATGGTGCGATGTGTCAGCTGGCTAGTGGCAGTGCACAGGCGGTTTACCGCCTTGGAGTAGCTGTTCAGACGGCTGTCGGAATATTGGCTCACCCTGCACCTGGCTGCCTGGTCCCTCTTTAATGTGGCACACAGGTCACAAATGGCACCTGCCATGTCCATGATGCCCTCCCCCATGTAGCGTAGGCTTTTGTTGACTCTGCATAGCTGAAGGTTGATGGATCTCATTAATTTCTGTTGCAGGCGCTGTATCTGCAGCATGCTGCCCTCCAGTCCAGCAAACACTGTGGCCTCTTTATCTGTGGCAAAGCTGGTGCTGGCCCTTGGCCTGTGTCTCACTGCTCCTTGCTCCCTATGTTGGGGCGTGTGCTGTTCCAGCACCTGTGTCACACGCTGCCCGACTCTACCTGTGCATCATCCTCCCCTGTGGACTGTGTGTCAACCTCCAGTGGTGGCAGTGGTGGCACAATGGTGCGCTTTCTCCATGGGACAGGTGTGGTCTCTGTGGTATCGTCGGAGTCCCCCTGCCCTGTCTGCTCATCCATATGTTCCGCCTCCTCGGCTCCTGCGCTGTCTTCCTGTGTCCTAGCTTGTGCTGTGGATGGAAAGGGAAATTTGATTCTCACTCAATAAAGTTTTCTCAGCTTGTATTGGCTAACTGCTATCTATCGTGTTTTCCCTTTACAGGAATTCACATACTGCGTTAACATTGCTGTGTCTCATTGCCCCACTGTTATGCATCTGACTACGTCTCCCATGATGCATTGCAGTGTGTGCTGGAAAAAGTGGACCAGCCTGACATGTGTGGTTTGTGTATGGTGCATTCCTGACTGTGTGAATGGGATTGTGATGTGTGCGGCTGCATTTGGCATGCATCTTACTTTGGCTGGTGTTTGCAGGGTCGGAGCTGTCTATGTCAGCCACACCACTGACGCTCTGGGGCAGGAAGGTGGACTCCACCAACTCCTCATGGGGTGTTAAGTTGGTTGCAGTTGATGTTCCACCCCCAGTCTTATTGGCCTCCCCCAGCCTGGCTGCCACCTTCTAATTGGACCTTTGGCGCATATCATACCATCCCTTCCTTAACTCTTCAACCATGTGCTGGGTCACACCAACAGCATTGACCTTCTCGTGTATATCCAGTCAGATCTTCCTCTTTCTGAACTCAGGTACACAGAGTGCCTTTTTGCCAAATAGGAGTTCATGGCTGCACACCATCTCCTCAATCAGCACCTCCTGCTCCCTTACACAACACTTGTGTTATCTCTTTCTCCCTGCACCCTCCTTGTCCTGTTTGTCCTGTGACTCCATTGTAGCTGATTGTTAATGCTGTGCTCACTCCCCAGCCTCTCCTCACAGTCTCTGACTCTGCCTCACGCAATCAGGTGCACCTTAATTGCAGATGCCCTAAATTTGTTATTTCTTATTTGAGAATTTCGCAAATAAGGAATCGCATAAATGGGATTTGCAGTATATTCAGCGATTTTTTAGAAATCGCTAAATTTTTATTTACATCGCGATTTACGATTCTCAAAATGCGATTAGCTAAAAATCGCATTTTGGGAATCGCAAATCGGTTTTTCGATACATATGCCCCGCAGACTTTAGGACAACACATCAACTCCTCACATGTGAACATCCTCTGGCAGTGGTAGTACCAGACCTTTGGGTGTGTGGCAGAAATAATGGACAACACACTGGCTTTCTGGTGAAAACTTCTTAACACAGCTCACTACAGGAACCTCACTGGGAAATCAGGGGACCGCTCATGATTTGGGTTGATAATGGCGTCTCTCCGTTTAAGTCAGTCAGCTGCTTTTGAGTGTTTGTCATGTCAGGAAAACCTTGAGCCTCTCTTTCCAGACAGTCTATACTCCTGCAATGGTAGGTGCTCTCCTTTCCTTTCTGAGCAGGCAGCCAGGCTTCTAATTTGTAGACAGGCCCTCAGCTTCTAAAGCAGTTTGCCGATTGCAGGATAATGTTCTCTCACCTCTTGGAGACTAACTGCAATTCAGACGCCGGCCATTGTCTCACAGCAATCCTTTGATTACTCTGTGCAACACTGAAAAGTTAGACGGTTTGGGTCATACTTTTATGCACATTCTCCAGACAGGGGATGGGTAGCCACTGTCTAAGTTTGTAGAACCAGCTTGATTTAATTCTCTGTCAAATGTTGTTTTCTAGCTGACCATCAGACACAGCCTTTTTGCAAGGTGAGGGCTCTCATAGCAGGTAGCAGTGATGCTGGCTCTAAGCAGGAGTACCCAAAATAAAAGCACAATCAACGTGAAATCCATCCACCTGGCTGTCGGCAGACTTCCTGACCAACAATCAGGGACAGACAAAAGGGCAGGCTCTGCCTAGAAATATCCTGAGCTTTAAAAACAAAATCTCTAGTCTCTCACTCTTTACCCTTACTATCGACCAAAAGGAAGTACTCAGGAAGAAGCAATCAGCAGCCCTTTGATAGCAAGGCTCTCACAGAATTTCTCCAGAGTAGCTCTGTCTTCAACCTCGCTCATTTCATTGTCTGTATTTCGAATCTCCAGCCCCATGAATGCAACAAATACACTTCCACTGTCTGAGGAAGCCATCCTCTATCTTGTGCAGGGCTAAAATGGGGGCCGTCCAAAAACAATGACACTGTTCCCAGTACTCACTCTCACCATACAAAAAGTAATCCGACCATACATATGCTACACTCTCACTGCACATATGTGCCCGCAAAACACACACAGAATGTTTGTGCATGACCTGGGTTTCACATTAAAGTGGAGATTTACACAAGAGGGGTCGGTAGACCATGCACTCACCTGACACTGAAAAAACATCTGATCATATCAAAGATTCATAAAAACTTGGTACACTGCGAGCCCCACTTTATGTGACTAACCCAGGTCTCAGTCAATAGTCCTATGCCCTCTGTGAGCACATGTGTTGATGTGCTCTTCCAGGTCACAGACAGATTCTGGACCTCACATTAACACAGACTCATCTAGGTCTCTGTCCACAAGCTAGATTATTGCAATGCCAATGATAAACAAAAAGTCAGGATACCAGCTTCACCAGCAGTTCAGTCACATCTGGATAGCCCTACTCACTCATTTACCATGCAGGGGACATTCCAGTCCCAACAGAAGCTCTCTTATTGACAAGAGAGCAATACAAGCTCTAAAACACTTGTCCTCCCTCTGATATTTGGTTTCTACCTCCAGATTATATTAAAATGAATTTATAGGAAAAGAACACATCTTGAACCCCCCCAGGAAGTGTTATCTATTGGAATCGTCATTGTGCACACCTACCAAACTGCTATATTTATTGATCTCTCGCCTGAATGTTTCTGGCCAAAGTGGTGCCTTCAAAGGGAAGCGGACAATAAAGGATGAAGCAGAATGTTCAAAATTTGATACAATTCATATTACGGAGGTGACATTGCTATAAACACATCTCCAATTAAGAGCCATGAGAAATGTGGAACAATTTTCTGAGGGTCTTTGGTAGGCTCAATGGGAAACATGATACTAACAAGTGAGACTTGCTGCTCGTGTTCTACAATCTGAATGCACGAAATGCAGCACATTTCTTTCTTGTTAACTTTCAGAAAACTCAAAGTAAAAATATCATTCAAACACTTAAAAAGTAGGTGAACTCAGTTAACAATACATGATCTGTGAGAATGTGGATGTATGTCAAGGGTTTGGGAACTATTGTCAAGTGAAGCCCAGCTCTTCAACCCACCGAATTGCAAAGTCTAGGTTTCTGGATATCTAATATACATCTTATGCAGCAAGTTTGCATAACCAAAATCTCAGTGGTTATTTCCCATTTCACATTTGTGGTCTTTCTGAAAGCCAGGCTGAATGTTACTATTCAAAGCATGCCTGAGTGACTGGTTATTGGTAGATACTGATTATGGCATAGCTCTATATATGCAGTGTTATCAATAATGGCAGCGACATCTGAAATTGCATTTTGTACAGAAAATTTGGATTGTCTCCTAAGAAAGGTATCTGATATTGATTTCCGGGATCATCTCTGATTGTCTACTTGGTATGGTCTTTTGATGGTGAAACCCAATATCCTGTGTTATAAAATTCGCATGCACATCAAAGACATATACTAAAGGTACCTGTATTGGCCCTTCCTTGGTTAGGTACTGCACCAGGTAAGACATTTGCTTGTCCATTTCTTTAGTCACTTGTACAATAGGGTGCCATGCAATATGCTCTGTTTCGGCCTCATCCTTAACAGACACTGCTTGATCTTCATTAGGTAGCTCCGTGCCACTCGACTTCAAAACGTCGCGAGGGTCATCATAACACTGGCATGGAAATCCAACACAGAGGTTAGTGAAAATATATAGAAGTCGAAATAGCTAATTTGTCATGACAGTGTGTATTTTGCACAGTTTTAGAGTGCTCTTATGCACAAAATTACAATTTCTTTCACAATCTTTGGAATGTTTCTTATTATCGTCAGGGTGGCTGCTCATATTACATTTTCCTTAGAGCACACTTCATTGTGCAGTTTTTCATAACTGACAATGTAGCAAAAATACACGTCTTGTATTAGAATAGTGCCCTTTAACGAGATAACATTATACGGGCCCTATTCACAAATATGCATTTTGTAGTATGCATTGTAGTACTGCAGTAGCAGTACTCACATCCTACAAAAGAGTATTAGTGGGGGTGCCTAGTGTGTTTTAAATTATTATTTAAAATTAAGATTCATCATCATCAAACCTTTATTCGGCAAAATACCATAACAGTTACAGTTAAAATATATGATAAGACCCTCAAGAAGAATACAGTCAAAAGAAACATACAAACATGAGCATACAAACTACATAAAAACAATTCATCCAACCAGTTTATGTACTGCATAGCATGTCGGGTACTCAACCAATTCATCAGAACAGAGGTCCAAAGAAATCCAGTTATGTTAAATAAATAAAACACATTGATAAATGACGATAATATTACAAGTTCATATATTTTCTTAACTGCTGAAACTGCGGGTATGGAATTAATTACTGCAAACCAGTTTCCAGGGTCTCAAGGCGCTGTAATTATATAACATGCCTGACTTGTAATTTCTAATAGCAGAAACTTGCACAATTGGTATTAAAAAAGCTTAGGTTACTCACTTTATGATGTAAGTGATGTACAAAGAAGCGTAAAATTAATGGTGTTTTGTGGTGACACATTATCAAAGGTACAGTTTGGCAAGTTTGCAAACCAGCCCACCTGCAAAAGGCAAGCTACCAGAAAGTGTATAGTGCATAACCGGAAATGAGTAAGAACAAATCTATGCTGTAGGTTGCTTATAACAACCAAATAAGTTTCTAAACTGGGAGTGGTGATCAAAGGAGAGTACAAAGCTGGTGACTGCATGGCTTGAGCATATTCTGCTCTTTTATAAAAACTAAAGAACAGATTTTTAATTCGCTATTTGCACTTCTTCTCAATGGCATCAGGGTTGTGAAAATGTTCTGGCACTACCAGCTTCCAAAAGGCCTACTTTATGTAAGTAAGCCACAGAATCTTTAATGAGTTATTCAACTCTATGCAGTCATTCAGTATTAATCTAGAAAATGCCGCCTCTGGGGTAAGCCAGCTCTTAATCAATAATAATAGAGGGGCTATTATTATGGTGTCTGACAAATAGGTATCCCCTAAATCAGTGTGGCAAATGTGTGTCTCGGTATTCTTTGGCACAGAGGAAAGTCTGTGTAAGAAGGGTTTTCTACTCTTTGTGGTTTTTCTGAGTTGGAGTCCCCCCCAAACACCAGCCCCATACATCCCTACTGGGATCCATTTGTTCTTATACAGATGTAACCTCTCCTTCAGCGGTCTGTGACCTAGCCTACCAGCAAAGCGGAAAAGTGCCTCAAGCACCCGAGAAAATTGGTGTGACCTAATATTTATAAAAATGTCCCCACAGCAAAAGGGTATCAAAAGTAATTGCCCAAAAATTATAAGTTTTATCCGTACTAACCTCCACCCGTCTACAAACTGTGATTTGGATTTTGCATTTTGGGTCACTAATCATAATAAAAGATGTATTCAAATTAACCTTTAGATCCAAGTTACTCATAAAAGCAGTGAATGTATCTGATCAAATTTGGATTACCATTTGCAGTTCTCATGAGGAGAACTGCCTCAGCGTAGAGCAGTGTTGATGTGGCTCAATTACCTATGTGAGGCACATCAGCACCTGGCTTCACAAGGACGTTTGTTCAGCCCATTAATACATAATAAAAACAAAAAAGGGTGCTAAAATATAACCGTACCAAAAGCCACTCTTAGAGCCCACAGGGGCAGTACACTCATCGTTTGGACCATATCTCATCCTAAATGAGGTGTCCTTATGTAATCTTTTAAATAAAGTGACTAGCGCCTTTTCCACTCTCATATTTATAAAAATGCTATGTTAATTTTAAAGATACACATAGGTACGTCATCAGGAACTGGATCTTTCTCTGGGGGCATGTTGTAATGGCCCGAGTTACTTAATCGATAGAAATAGTATTACTAAAATTGTAAACAGCCTCAGAGTCATTTAGTAGGTTCCTTGCCCTATCTGTTGAGTCATCTGGAAGACCTCTGCATAGTAAGTCAACCATGCTTCAGCTGAGATGTGACTCTCAGTTCTTGAGTTTATAGAATCAGCCAAATGTGGACGATTTATCATTTCCCCAAAACTTTTACAACCCCTACTATTACCCGCCGCTTCGAGGTCTTTCCATGCTGCCTTCCTGATTTCCTCTTTCCGGGTCTCTAAACTGTCTTATAGGTCATGCGTTCCTGTCGGCCCGAATCAATATCACGAGAAGCCTGTTTAGCTGCCGCGAGTTGCTTATGAGCAACGGTGCAGACTGAGTTTAACTACCTATGTGGTGGTGTGCTTTTATTATGTTTCTTGAAAGTAAGCATACATGATATATATTGGCGAATCATAACAGAACTGTTACTAATAGAACTAGGGTCAGCTTTGGGTGTCAGGCAGGTTAGAATGTGATAAATTTTACTGGTGACAAGATCCTTAAAAAAAAGTAGCGTCAACTTTATCCAACTTGATGCTTACACCCTTGTTGTCTCTATGTTCCAGCTCCCCCGTCTTTGTTCCTTTACAATCTACCCTAAATTGTGGACTAAGAGTGAAATGAAGGTGACTATGATCCCTAATACAGGTAACGATAGTGCTAAAATAAAAAAATAAAAGGCATACATCCAAGGATAATATAATGAAGTCAGTGGGACTGCCAAGGCTGGAGCCAGTGAGGGTCCGAATATACTATTCACCATCTAGTGTTAAATCACCAAGGGGCATATCATCAACGGCCAGCGATAATTATCGCTGGCCGTGTGTAGCGTGCAAATATTTAACGCCGCATATCGCCAGAAATTCTATCGCCTGGGGAGCGCACTACCAGCAACGCGCATCGCTGAGGCGATAGAATCCCAGGCAAAAGGGGCAGAAAGAGTCGAAATCGCCGGAATTCCAGCGTTGAACACCGCGTTACGGAAAACCTATAATGGGAGACGGGGACTCAGCATAACAATCCATCTCCCATGGCTTAGTAAGGAAAATAGCAGGCGTTACAAACTGGCGAAAAACCCGGTTAGCGCTGATTCAAATATCACTATGCGTGTTAGCGATACACTTGATAATAGAGAGTATCAGGGTTAGTGATGATATCCCATGTTCTTTCACGGGACACGCCTCCCTTGCATCTCATTAGAGATGCAAGGCGATGCGATGTTGAAGCCAGCGCTAATCCAATTAAACACACGTTAGCTTGCTCTTGTAAATAAAGCGATATTTTAATCGTCGCATTTCGTCTGAAAACGGACGCAAACACGGCAATATCGCTAGGCCTTGATAATATGCCCCCAAGTTATTCTTAACCAAGCGCTTGTTTTGGGCGTCATCATAGGGGGTATATTTAAAGGGGGTAATATCCTCCCACTTCAGGTCTGCTAGGCCACAAACTGGTTGTCGACTGAACTTTCAAGTAGGGATATTAAAATCTTCTGCTCATACCAATAATTTCTGATGTTTATACTTAAAAGCGAACATAGTATTATCTAATATGTCAATTACCTCTGTTGACCGATTATCAAATATGTTATAATAAGAACTTATAAGCAATAGGTCAGGTGAACCTAAGAATGATTAGCGAAGTGCTTGAAACCAAAGAGTGCATTGCACTATATCAACACCAGAACATTGGGATTTCATCAGAAATGAGGATCCCTGAGCCCCCTTTAACCTTGTCTGCTGTAGACGGGATGGACGTGCAATAACAGACAAAAAAGCCATCGGCATGGCAATCCTCTGAAACCCAGATCTCTTGGTAGTATATGATATCACAATTCTTTATAAAGTCCAACCAATCTGTGTTTGATAGTTTTGTATGAATACTGGCTAGGTTTCAAGAGAGCAATTTAAAACCTCTGTCACATAAGGTGTGGCTGATTTGGTTATGCGGAATATACACTTTATTCGTGGGTCGGGAAAAAACTTGATTAGTGCTCAGAAGATGTACTTTGGAGGATTGGGGTTGGTGGGGTGATCTGGGATTTGCAGCCATTCAGTATCCTGAAAGAACCAAAGAGGGGAGAATCGATATATTAACTCAAGGTTAAACCCGGATGGAAGTTGCTTCTGCCTGGAGAATATGTAGAGAAGTTACAAGTGGGATACAGGAATATGGGATGGTGGTCTGTAAAAGTGTCCTTATGGGTGGGCCTGCATTCTTCAGAGTAGTTCTGCCACATAATTCAATTGTTGTAAAAGTGGTTTAACCAAAGTCGGCCTTTTGAAATTTATCACCACACTGTCCCCAGATAGTTGTTTTTGATCATAGTCAACCTGTCTGGCAGTAAGTACTTCGCTGGTCATTTTGCTATGCCAGTTGGCCTTTTTTTCTAGCCAGTGTGACTCTTGATATCTAAGGTCCAGACCATTTTTTCTCTGCATAGGGGTTAAAGAAGAAACTGCATCTAATAAATTAACAGAAGATGTGCACTCGGGAGGGAATTGTGGATGTTTACCGCCTTCCGCGTTGGTCAGTCTCTCATTTTCTTTGCCTAGAGGACATACTGGAGTGATTTCCCTTTCCACCCTTTTTGAAGCAGCTGTTGTATGAGTAAGCTTAATAACGTTAACCAGACCGCCTGTGGGGCTAAATCCTTCACACACCTTTGCAGTAGTTGGGGGTGACACTCAGTAGGCATGATTCTTGTTGACAAAGCAATGTCGGTGGTTAATTTTATCCCCCAAAGTGTTAAAAGCCCTTTGCATCTCCATACAGAGATCTTGGACGATTGCCTCAACTGTCTTCTTTTGCCATAATCGATCAGGTTTGCATATAATGCATTGATAGCTGCCATATCATCCTTCTGGTTTCGAGTCGCCACAGAAAGATGTTTATGTGAGGTGTTTCTGGGCATTGTCCTAGAATGCTTTTATAATCTATTATCATCATTACTGGTATTACTCTCTGTTTTCTCCTGTTGCATTTTTATCATTGTCTTTACTTATTAATGGTACGTTCCACCCCTGTATTTTTAGGACCTATGGTTCCACCCAGGACCTTCCGAAGCTCACCATAGAATGTTGATGTGGGAGCTCAGTGAACAGTGGTCTGAGTGAATGTTGGACTGGCATTTGGGAAACTCCTGTATGAAATAAAACCCACTTACCTTCACGGTTGCTGCTGTGTGAATTCTTTACTTCATTTTGGCAACGAGGATGGGATCCGAACCCACGTGTGCAAAGCACATTAGCATTCCATGACCATGCGTTTAATGGGAGCTCAGTGAACGTTGGTCTGAGTGAATGTTGAACTGGCATTTGGGAAACTGCTGTATGAAATAAATCCCACTTACCTTTATAGTTGCTGCTGTGTGGATTCTTTACTTCATCTTGGCGACGACTGGGACTGCTGCGCAGGGGGCAGCTGAGTTTCTCACCCCTGTTTGTTCGCCAGTTCAACCTCTTCTGTCACTGCCTGTCTGGCTCTGGTGGTGGAGTTATTCACTGTTCACTGTTCATTGTTCCCTTGGACCCTGTCTGCGTCCAAGAGTCCTCCACTTCGCCTCTTTTAATCCTTCTGCGATAGAGCTGCTTATTCACCGGACTATCCAGGGCTTCCTCTTCTGAACATTGTACTCCCCGGCGGGGTCTTCACGCCTGCTGTTTTCCTGCATCTCCTTTCCAGCATTGGGTTTTCCCCAAACCTCCTGTGAGGAGCTCCCTTTCCTGCACCCCAGGAAGGCACTCCTAGAACCGTTGCAAATTCCTATTAAGGCCTGGGAAAAACTGGGACTAGACATCATTGGTCACTTACGAATATCAGGACTGGCGGAAAGATTTATTTTAGTCTTGATGGACTATTTCTCTAAGTGGCTCACCATCAAATTTGTCAATAGAGTGGACACTAAAACCATTATTCATTTTCTTTCGGAGGTGTTTGCCAGCGAAGGTATTCTCCACACCCTCATTACAGACAATGGTGTCCAGTTGGTGTCGGACGAAATGAAGGAATTCCTGGTCAGTTTGGCCATCAAACATATTTCCACTCCTCTATATTACCCCGTGCAAATGGATTGATGGAACGATGCAATAGATTGATCAAAGACACTTTGCAGTTAGCTATGGTTACTCAGAAGCCCACTGTTCAGTCCATTAAAGACATGTTATGGTCTTATCATATCACGCCAAACTGTGTGACCAATTATTCCCCTTTTTGCCTTTTGAGAGGGCGCAAACCTAGCTCTAACCTTACACCCAACTGGCTATTCCAAAACAACTCATTCGAATGGGATAGTCAAGTTGCCAAGGAAAAAAATGCGATTCTTCAAAAGAAATACAAACAAGTCTACGACTACAAATGGGGTACTAAACAGCGTACCTGGAAGGTAGGACAATGGGTCCTAATTAAGAAACTGGACAACAGCCAGAACAAGTATAACAAATACCATGGTCCAGAGAGAATAAAAGAGGTGAGAATGAATGTAGCTATCATGGCGGATGGACGAATGTGGAGCATGGACAGGTTGGTGCCACATTGTGAGCAAAATAGTGTTTCCTCTCTTGTCCTCTCTTTTTATCTCTTCCTCCTTTCCACCCGACCACCCCTCGTTATAATCTATTATCATCATTACTGGTATTACTCACTGTTTTTTCCTGTTGCAGTTTTACCATTGTCTTTACTTATTAATGGTACGTCCCACTCCTGTATTTTTGGGACCTATGGTTCCAGCCGGGACCTTCCGAAGCTCGCCATAGAATGTTGATGTGGGAGCTCAGTAACGTTGGTCTGAGTGAACGTTGGACTGGCATTTTGCAAACTCCTGTATTAAATAAATCCCACTTACCTTCATCGGGCCCTACATATTTCCATTCAATATCACATAAAATATATATATATGTAATGTGTGTGTGTGTATATATATATATCTGACATGCTACTGTACTGTAAATATGTTCCTAGTCATAGAAACATTCCTAACTGAAATGTATTGCTTTGAGGTAGCTTGTTGGACTTGGCCCTTCTGGCAGGTTCACCCCTGAACTTTTTGCCTTGAAGTATAGTGATTTCTGGTCTTTGTGCACTTTGACACTGTGGCGCAGTGTAAAGTGCGTGCGCTCCCTGAGCCCGCTAAAGCCTACTAAGGAGATCACTCGCATTATCCCGCGCAACCAGGACGGAAGGTACTGTCCGTTAGGCTCTATGTTCTAAGTTCTAGGCCTACAAGTATTATATTCTAAGTTCTAAAAGTGCTGATTCCTGACAGTGGTCCAGGTGGCCCTGTCTTGTACATATCCCCTGTAAATTCTGCCCGTGCCTGTTGGCACATTGTAAAGTGTGTGTTTTTATCTAATGTGTTTTGGTGAAATACAAAGGCTATTTTTATATATAACCTTGTGTGGAGTTTCCTTTGTGGTGGGCCTCGGTGTTGTTGCTGGGGTGCGTGCGCAAATACTTAACTCACATTGCCTCCGAGTTTAGCCTTGCTGCTCGCGCCACGTTACCTAGAGGGTGAGCAGGGGTTATCTTGGTGTGTAACTCCCTTGCCCTGACGTGGAAGTGGTGGTCTCTGACTGACTTTGGCGAAAGCCCTGGCCAGCCAGGGATCCCATTTCTAATATTGGACGCAGCGGTGAGGATAAAGATTTGTGTTTGCGTTGTACCACAGTGGCAACTAGCCGCACTACAAAACTCTGCATTTTAGATAAATCACATTTTGGGGATTATTGTTTTAAGTTTGCTGAAAATGTCATTTCTGTGGAAATGTGTTTCTTGTGCACTGTGAGTTAGGTGTCCCTAGCTCGGGAGGGTAGATCATCCCCCTAAGTACAGTGTATTGTCTGGATTCACCAGAAGGGTGGGATCCAGTGGTGGCAGCAAAAATGTGTCCCCCGTCCCTGTCCTGGAGTAATGGTACCTGTGTCATGTGTGGTCAGGTTGAGAAATCAGGGGTGGTAGAAACTGCCTTACCAGTCTGGGGAGGGGTGTGTGTGGATGAATGGTGTGTGGCACTGGACGTGTTTGTGAGTTCTCTGGATGGGGAGCTTGTTGAATACTTGTGTACTCTTGTTGTTTTGCTCAGATACCTAAGTTCCTTGTGTTAAACTTTTCCCAAGAACGTCTGCAGACAGTGGAGCCTGCTTTTTGATTTCTGTGGTCTGTTTAGAGACAGAATGTTGGAGTTGGTAATGTTCTGGGAGGAGGGAGACATAGGGGATGGAGTGATTCCAAAAGGAGTGTCTGAGGTGTCTTCCAGCCCAGCGTGGTGGAAGAGGTTCAGTGTAGCCAAGCTAGGTCTCGGTGTAGGGGCTCACGTCCTGTCTCAAGAGGAGAAGGAGTGGGTGTGACTGCATGTCTCCAGGTGCCCGAAACCCAGTGTCAGGGCCTGGAATGTTTCTGAAGGGAACGTCAGGTCGGGGGCCTAGGCTGTACCGATAGGTCATTTGAGGAAGATCTCCCAGAGTGTTTGAAGAATGTAGAACATCAGTGAACAGGGTTTCAGTAGTTCTGGTATGTGGCAGTACCGCTCCAGTTGGGAGGGTACAGAAGTCCAGATGGAGGGGTGCGAGGGGGATAGGTTCCCCAGTGGAAGAACCAGTGGGTCAGGGGCCAGCCAGAAGGGTTGTGTCGCCAGGGAGTGACCATGGTGATGCCACTTCTGTCCTGTGTGTCAGGAAGACTTGTACACAACACATTAGTTGTGTCACCCTCAAAGAAGCCCTGGTGCACCAGGCATCTGACCAAAGGGGTACCTCCCTCGGTTAGGGAGCCAGTAGCCGGTGTGTCCGGATCTGGACGTAAGGGCAACTGTAAGTAGTGTCCTGAAGTTACAAGAAGGAACTCCTGCCTGAAGAGAAGGAACCGGGTAAGCTGTATGGGGGATTGCCCTGCAGTGGTTGCCTTGCTGCTGAAGGAGGAGAGAAAGTCTTAGATTTTTGTGTCCAACTTGTAGAAGTCCTTGTGTGCCAGGTATCTGACCAAAGGGTAGCGTCCCTAGGTTAGGGAGCCAGGTTTAGGTGTTGGCCTGTCCTGGACGGCAGGGCGACTGTAGCCAGTGCCCTGGCCGGTTTGTCTTCTAGGGGTACCCCTGTGAACACAGGTGGGGCTCATCTTAAGTGAAGAGACCCTGTGTTTCCCAGAAGGGGTGGTACAGGCCTAGCAGGGATCTTTAGGGTTCTTGGCTGAGTGTTGTGGTACTACCCTGAGAGCAGGTGGGGCCTACCTTAAGTGGAGGGACCCTGTTCTACAGTGGGAGGGTGCAGAACTCTGGAAGGGGGTCAGAGGTTGTCTGACCCCTGTGCATCCGGTGAATTTGGATCCCAGGTGGGAGAGTTGTGTTCTGGAGGGTGCTTCAGAAGTAGAGGTAGGGTGGGGCATTCTTGCCCGTGACCTCTGGTCAGCCTGAGGGTGTGGACCCTAGGTTGAAGGATCAGTGGTAGTTTGGAACTACACTGAGAAAGGGAGTGGAGAATGGCTAGTGTAGGCCAGGGGTTACAACCCCCCACTCTGTGGATGGGCATGGACCAGTGGTATCTGGGTGGCCTAGGGCCTGGTCCTAGCCGTGGACAGCTAAGGAGTACCAGTGGGGTAGCCTAGTTGGGCCTGTTTTTTTTAAGTATGTGCTTGTCTTATGGATCAACGTGGCGTAGAACTGGAGGGTGCCCCTGCAGTGCGGGCCCGCGTCCATGTTCTATCGCCCAAAGCAGGGAAGTCCATCACGGTGGTGATTGGTCTCCCCTGCGTTTTGGCTGGAAGGGGGTTGTGTTGGACTTGGCCCTTCTGGCAGGTTCACCCCTGAACTTTTTGCCTTGAAGTATAGTGATTTCTGGTCTTTGCGCACTTTGACACTGTGGCGCAGTGTAAAGTGCGTGCGCTCCCTGAGCCCGCTAAAGCCTACTAAGGAGATCACTCGCATTATCCCACGCAACCAGGACGGAAGGTACTGTCCGTTAGGCTCTATGTTCTAAGTTCTAGGCCTACAAGTATTATATTCTAAGTTCTAAAAGTGCTGATTCCTGACAGTGGTCCAGGTGGCCCTGTCTTGTACATATCCCCTGTAAATTCTGCCCGTGCCTGTTGGCACATTGTAAAGTGTGTGTTTTTATCTAATGTGTTTTGGTGTAATACAAAGGCTATTTTTATATATAACCTTGTGTGGAGTTTCCTTTGTGGTGGGCCTCGGGTGTTGTTGCTGGGGTGCGTGCGCAAATACTTAACTCACATCGCCTCCGAGTTTAGCCTTGCTGCTCGCGCCACGTTACCTAGAGGGTGAGCAGGGGTTATCTTGGCGTGTAACTCCCTTGCCCTGACGTGGAAGTGGTGGTCTCTGACTGACTTTGGCGAAAGCCCTGGCCAGCCAGGGATCCCATTTCTAACATAGCTCATAACACATATTTTGACACAATCTTGGTTAGGAACCAATTCATAAAATGTGCACTAACTGATGTAAAATGTTATATGAGAAAATGCACAAAAAGACAATGAGGTGTCACAGAATTGCTTGTCTGAACATCAGTACAGCAACAGTTCACATAATTTTTTGCACCGATGCACAGGCGCACAACGCCCATTGGGCTCAAAGGGCTTCAGCCCCTTCCCGTTGTGTGGGTCAGCCCGTGCTGAGACAGCTTCCCGGGCACACACACAGCCGCAACGAGTACTTCAACGGTCTTTAAAAAAACATTTGCTTGGTAATGAGGCTTTGTTGTTTTTCACCCCTTCTTAGAGCCCCTGCATCTCCACTCTGCCTATTACTATTAGCCTCCCTCTGAATTTTTTTCTTAGCCCCCCCCCCTCACCCCCCCTCCGAAAGGTAGGTCTAGTTGCGCCTCTGCTGGTGCACATTGTTCATAACACAGCCAGTGATCTGATTCCGTAAGTGCCTTAAGGAGCAACAATGTTATTCACAGTGGAAATTACCTTATACTGTTTTGCTGCACCACGCACATATCAAAACAAAGAACTTCTGATTAACCCCTTCACTGTTAGACCTCCCCCCCATGCTAATCCTTTTTCGGGCTATTTGGGGTAGTTTGCGCATAGGCCCCTGTAACTTTTTGACCACATAAGGTATCCATGCCTAATTTGCGTCCTTTTCTACTAACATCATGGGGATTCAAAAGGTACCCAGGGTTTGTGAATTCCCCAGGAGGGGAACCAGAAATCAGCCAAAATACAGCTACAGTTTGTTTGTTTTTGGAAAAATGCGAAAAAAGTGTTGCAAAGGAAAGTGTCTAGTTTTTTCCCTGCGAATGGTATCAACAAAGGGCTTGTGGGGCTGAAATCACCATTTTCCCACCTTTCAGGGACTGGCAGACTTTTGTCTGAAAACCAACATTTTCTGACAAAAGTCTGTCAGTCCCTGAAAGCTGACAACATTTTTTACACAATTTTGGCATTTTACTGGGACAAAGCCTATTTTTGTTATTTTTTGTGCTTCCAACCTTCTTCCAGTTAAATATGTAGAAATGGGTATGAAAGCAATAATGGATCTATACATTTTAGGAAAGTAGATACAATTCTAAATTCAACAAGGGTTCATTTGTGTAGATCCTTCAAAGTTTTGTTATAGAAACTAACAGTTGAAAATAGGAACAATTGAAAAGGAGTTGAAAAAACAGCCATTTGTGCCAACGTTTTCACCTGTAACTTCTCCTAATTAAGACGGATTTTTAAAAACAATATACCATTATATCAGCTGGACCTTTCTGGTTATGGGAATATATAGGACTTGAGGTTCACCAAGAACCCGACGAACCAAGAGCCAATAACTGAGCAGCGTCTTGCAATGTTTTTTTTATTATGTACCGAGTACATAGCAATTAATTTGGGAAAATATAAGCAGTGAAAAATTGGGATGAAAGACACCTATGTATTTCTGTAATTGGAATAAAATATAAAGTTTAGAAACAGTAGCTATTTGCACATTTCCAAAATCGTGAGTGCTCATACTAGCATGAGGATTATAGGACATTTTTTAAAGTGACTTCTTTTTTACACATTGTCTTTCATTTGGAAGGCAGGAATGCATCGAAAGCCAATAGGTAATAACAGTTGCTCTACAATTCTGTGTTACCCTAAGTCTCCTGATAAAAATGGACCTCACTTTGGTGGGTAGGCCTAGTGCCCGCGACAGGAAGCGGCCCAAAATGCAACGTGGACACACTTTATTTATATAGCGAAAACAAACCCTTTTTTTGCAAAGTGCCTAGCTGTAGATTTTGAACCCTAGCTCTGCTAGCACCCAGGGTAACCTAGCAAACCTATACATTTTTGAAAACTAGACATCCAGGATGGGGGGACTTGACTGGCTCTCACCAGGTTCTGTTACCCAGAATCCTCTGCAAACCTCAAACTTTGTCAAAAAACCCACATTTTTCTCACATATCTGTGGTGGAAAGTTTTGGAATCTGCGTGGATCCACACAATTCCACCCACCCCACAACCCCCCCCAAAGTCTTCCAAGAAAAATGGTACATCACTTGTGGCCACAACAGGAAATGACCCAAAAGGCAATGTGGACACACCACATTTTCATAGTGAAAACGGACCCTTTTTTTGCAAAGTGCCTAGCTTTAGATTTTGAACCCTAGCTCTGGCGGCACCTAGGGAATCCTAGCAAACCTATGAATTTTTTTTAACTAGACACCCGGGAGAGTCAAGAGAGGTATCTCTTGCATGGGTACACCAATGTTTTCATACCCAGAATCCCCTGCAAACCTCAAATTTAGCTGAAAAAAATCACATTTTTCTCACATTTCTGTGTGGGAAAGTTCTGGAATCTGCGAGGATCAACACATTTCCTACCACCCAGCATTCCCCTAGGTCTCTCGATAAAAATGGTACTTCACTCGCGTGGGTGGGTTGAGTACCTGTGACAGGCAAGGGCCCAAAACGTATTGAGGAGACATCAAAATGACCTATCACAAAACAACCTGGTTTTGCAAGGGGGGTCACCTGTGTTTTTGGCCCAGGGCTCGGTGGCCATCTTGGGAAACCTACCAAACAGGCACATTTCTGAAAACTAGACACCAGGGGGAGTCCAGCAAGGTATGGCTTACATGGGTCCCCCAAAGTTTTCCTACGCCGAATCCCCTGCAAACCTCAAATTTAGCTGCAAAAAAACACATTTTCCACATATTTGTGTGTGGAATCACCGTTCTGGCACGAATTACCTACTCAACAGCGTTCTCAGTAGTCTCCCGAGTAAAATGATACCTCACTTGCTCATAAATCTGGAAATGCATCAGTGGATATGGGTGTTGCTTGGGACCACCAACAGCAACACCCATATTATGGCACTAAAACGTAAAGCGTTGGGTGAAAAAGGGGCGATATTTACAAGCACACGTAAAGCCACATAGGGTGCAAGTAGTGCAAACCTGGAGTCCTTGAAATTAGTTTATAGGTGTAGCAGACCTTTTCCTTGGAGGCTCTGTGGACAATGAAAAGTACCTCAGACATTGCAATTCTTCTTATAGGTAGCCAGTGGAGTGATTGGAAGACTGGAGTCTTGCACTCTCTTGAGGGAAGGCAGAGAAGAAGTCTTGCAGCAGCATTTTGGATAAGTTGTATTTTGCATATGATAAATGAAGGTGCACCAAGGTATAGGCTGTTGGCATAGTCAAGCTTGGAGAGTATGAGTGTGAGTGAAGCTTACAGTTTATGTAGGTATCCAAGTTATGGGAGGATGCAACATAGTAGAAGTCATTCTGATATTTTTAACATGTGGTATCAAATATTGATCTGAATCCATGGTTACCCATGGGTTTCTGACTCCTCTTGTTATTGTTGGAGGTGCCTCATGTTTCTTAGGCTACATGACGGTAGGCTGGAATTTTTACCTTTAACTGCAGCTCATATTCTCTCTCTGTTGTATTTAGCTTCAGATGGTTAATCATCATCCATGTGTTGATGGCCCTGAGGCAGTCATCAAGTTTTAAATTTGGAAAAGTCTTCCAGACAATCCATGTTTTTAAATGATTTGGAACTAATCTGTATATTTGCACTGGGTGAGGTTATATGATTTATTATGGGTTAGAAAGGGAGTTAGGTAATTGTTGAATATTAGAGGAGAGACGATGGACTGCTGAGAAATGTCACAGTGGTGTGTGTGAGGAGCTAATGTGAAAAGTGGTATCAACACTAGTTCACTGTCACAGCTGAGAGACCAATAATCCAATGGGCATTAGCTGAACTCCCTTCTTATCTTTCACATATGGTATGTCAAGCAAGAATTTGCTAAGTGAAATGATTTCACAACTGTATGGGACATTGATGTTATTATTTCATTCCTAAGGCAACAACTGTTATGTTGTTTCCTATTCCTGATACTTAAAGGTGTCACTATCTAAACCTACTAGCCATTTAGATGCAATGTACAATCAGGAAACTCCAAATTCCAATATGCCATATTGCTTTGATTAGCCTATTGTGCTGGGACAGAGTATTCAAAAGGCAGGTGCACTTACATTTGACTGTCATTGCCCCACCCTACACCGGCCTGTTATGAAATATAGGCTGGTGAGATAATGTATCTGCTCTAGAAATAATTATTTTGTGTACAGGCACCAGATCGTTTTTTTAGGGTGTTCCATCTATTTCAGAAATAATTACCTAGCTAGTGTGAATCTTCAACTACTTAATAGAGAAAGTTAGTGATAGCCCAAAGGATTAAAATGAGAGGTAGGTACATGTGGAGAAAAGGTGATTGGAGATTTTAGGTGGAATTTATACCTTATTATGTTTTGACCAATACACCTGGACCAATGTGATTTCAATGCTCAATTTTACACTTTATTTCTAAAAGGGATTTTAGTGTAGGATCCAGGAATCACCTTGCATAGTGGTCTTTAAAGTCCTAATAAGGTCTAACGATTGTTGCTTGTCCACATTGCATTTGGCAAATTGCTTAACAATGGCACTCCCTTGTTATTTGTTACTGCTTGCCCTTGGTGAGAAGTGCTGATACTTTTGCTTTTAATGCACATGAGCCATGTCTACATTTGCTGATATAGCCACTGAAAAGTACAACCTACTTTCAGAGAATTCCAAGTTCTATTCAGGTGGTGATTTGTCTTTCTAGTGTATATTTAAATACATCAGTCTCTTAACTGTTTAATTACATGAAGCCCGACTTTCATCTGCACCGGTAGCAATGCTGAACAAGCCTCTGCAAACAAATATTTTCGATTTCTACTGCACATGATCGGCTTCCATGCTTTTTATATGCACCACTTAGAAAAGTGCATGCTCATCCAAGCAATGTTAGCTGCATACAGGTGGCACCTTGAGGATCCTTGCAAGGAGTCTTCTGCATGTGGAAGAGTTTACAATATCCATATTTTTCAAAGTGGAGGACTCTTTAGCATTTAGATGGGGGTACTATGCAAACAACATCAGCATCAAAGAGAGATGTTACCATGGAGCAGGATCCCAGATGCAAACCTTGAAACCACCACTAATAGCCATTAGAGGCAGTGAATGATACTGCTTGCACATCTATGGCGCATCTAACTCGAGATGGAACTAGTGTCCTCAGCCAGGACACAGACCACAAATGGACCCATCCTGGTAAATCACCTATCCAGGCAGTCAGTGATTAAGTCTTTATTTCGATTTAAAATCATAAAAGACAAGTTCATTTAATACATAATAGTGAGGTACATAAAGAAAATGTAAACAGTTTTGAGCATTAAATCAGTAATATACATGAGGATGATGATGAATTACATAAATATATAATAAATATCTAAAAGAAGCTCTGGAATAACTGCCACCAAGGTAGATACAGATAATCACGAAACCTACCAGGTTCAATACATTCTATTCTATTACAACACGATACAAAATACAAAGTGTATTTACCCTTGACACGAATAGAAGGAAGCAATTATCAGTTCCCTCCTCTCATTTGCACGTATAACCCACATCCAACCTAGAAACTTGGCAACAGCGATCACTATGGATTCGTTAGTAGATGTTTTTAAAATCCTAAGTGCTTCACTGCTTAGCCTAGTGCCCGAGTTTGAACATATGGGTTTCAGCCATCTATTCCTGGCAATTTTTTATGCTGGGCACGCGAATAAAATATGTGCCAATGATTTGTTTTGGCTTGGGCAGGATGGGCATTTACTATGGTTCGGAGTGTGCCATGTGCTAGTAAATAAATTGGTGGGAAGTGAACCCAACCTGAATTGATGATAAAGTTTCCTATCTTTAGTAGAGGTTATGAGATCCCAGTAGCTTTCATACTCCACTTTGTGCTTATGCTCTAGAAAGTGTCTGGATAATGAAGGTCTGGTTAAGGCAGAGAAACGCTTCATTATAATCATGTTCCAATACGCTGCCTTAAATACACTCTTCACAGGGAAGGGATTTTCGGCGGGATTTACCCACAGTCTACTCATCCCAATCTCGCATAGAGTGAATTTTACCCGCCTCAGCCACGGGATTTTACTCACACCGTCAGCCTCCCTAACTTCCAAAAGTTCCTGTGCATAGTGGGAAAGCTCTGGTGTGACCCAGAGCATTCTCCAGTATGCCACTGGTCTATAATGTGCCACATCGTCAATAGAGTAACAACCCAAGTCCAGGAATAGGGGTAATAATGGTGTAGACTGTGGGAGGCCAATTAATGTCCTCAGAATTTTGTTATGGGCTCTTACTAGGGGAGCTAGGTTGGCAAAGCCCCACAATTCAGCCCCGTACAGGCCCAAGGCTCTAATTTTTAAATTATATATTTTTAGTGCTGGAGCAATAGGTTTGGTGTAAGAGAGACACTGCTCCTTCAGCAGGGCACCTGAAAGTTGGGCATGCTCGAGAGTAAGTAGATCAATCTGAGGCTTCCAACTGAGTTTGCTACCAATGGTTACCCCCAGATATGTAAAGTTCTGAGTCTGTTCCAGAGTACCTTCCTTCATTTCAACTCTACCATTTATAACCTTGTGTTTGTGTAGGATCATACATGTTGTTTTCTCCACGTTTACTTGGAGATCGTGGTCCTGATAAAACTCCTCAAATCTCGCTAGGGCAGACTGTAAGCCCTTTTGTGTCTTTGAGAGTATCAAGGTATCATCTGCAAACATAAGCAACGGGATCTTCATACTTGCTAAGTTTGGAGCATCAGTAGGGTAGTTCAGAAAATACTGTACTACCCTATTGATATACAAAGAAAAGAGGGTTGGTGCTAAAACGCACCCCTGACGAACCCCCTTCGCTATAGGGAACCTTTGAGTGACACTCCCCTGCGTGTCCCAGCGTATCTGCGCGTAATTGGCATCATGAAGAGTAACCAAAAAAGCCAATATCTCTAGGGGCATACCTAATTCTACAAAAGCTCTCCACATCTTAATGCGTGGAACAAAATCAAAAGTCAACTTAAAGTCGACAAAAGCTGCGTAGAAGGTACCCCCGCCTATGATTACTACACGCCAATAAACCAAAATAAATCTAAAAACCTGTTTAAAGGTTCTGGTACGTGAACGGAAACCCACCTGGAGAGGAGACAATATATCAAATTCATCAATCCAGGCCTGGATTCGGCTCAGTACCATCCTAGCTGAGACTTTCTGTATACAGTCAGTAAGGCTTATGGGCCTATAGTTGCCTGGGTTGGAGCTGTCTGCTTTCATAAAAATAGGGATGATTTCTACTCCTGACCATGTATCGGGCATGCGTGCTCCACTTGCTATAGCGTTCACGAGGAGCTGGATATAGGATGTCCACTTAGATATATCGTGAAGAAACAGATCCGCGGGAATACATTCGGGCCCAGGCGCCCTACCCCTCGGGACTGACTTTAATGCTATTTCCACCTCTTTCTTAGTAGATAAAAGAGATGGCAGGTCAAATTTTCCCTGTACCACATCTGTGATTGCGAACTGGGCCTTATAGTGAGATACCCACTGTTCGTGTGCTACATGGTTCACTGGTACATGGCCTGGTTCACCCCTACTCCATTTCACTAGATGTCAGAAAGTGACCATGCTTCTCCCTGAACATGCCTTAAGCAGCTCAGACCAGTGTTGTTCATCCCAGTCCCTTTTGGCTTGTTGTTGGGCCAACTTATACCCTGCCCTAGCCTTTTTTATGTCACCCCTATTTTAGATCAAATTGCCCTGGATAGTATTCTATAGGCCGTTCGACATGATTGGTCCTACCAGGCGGCAGCCTTAAATCCAGAATGATTCTGAGGTTTTTTAACCATAGAAATAAAAATGCCTTTAAGCTTATTAAACAATTCACAGTGGACCTGCACAACTTTTAGATTGACCTCTTCTTGGGTAGCACAGTTCTGGAGAGTAGCTGACGCACTAGCGACTAGCTCACTCATCTGCTCTAAATGCTCTTCTTTTTTTATGACATTTAACCATTTAACTCTCCTTGTATCATTAGTTAGAAGTGCTTCTACGTGGCCTATTCCAGGCACCTGACTGGCAACCATAGGATTGACCGTTGGGTGCATGGAAAGCACTAGGGGGTTGTGGTTGCTTTCAATACGCTGTCAAACTTCCATGTCTATAAGGGAAGGCCAGAATCACCTATCCTTTACCATGACTACCTGTCTTGCTGGTCGATGTCTAACAAAGGTCTCCTTTTGTACAACACCTTTAGCACAACCTGCCTGTAAGTTTGAGGGTTGTATGCCAATGTCTAAGCCTGTTTCAAGCCCATGCAGTTTTGACTAGTGCTTATGATCAGATGTAATTAAACTATACATCTTTTGTCACAGCCTTATAGCGAAATTCATTGCGGGACCATCTTAACTTTCTCTATAAAATGACATCTAAATTCTATATATTTTTCACCAGTTTTGCAGGCTTGAAATATTTAAAACACACTGGTCGCCACTGATTACTCAAATGTTCCTGAAGGATATGCTCCAACCTCGCTGTAAAGTTATTTTCAATTAGAAATGAGTTAAATTAAAACTACATTTACAAAGTTGGGTGGAATCAGGAAACTCCACAATTTACTAAGCAAATTAAGTTTTCTATCTTTACCTGTTTTAAGGTTTATCCTTTTGAGCCTTCCAGATATGATAATGTCCTGCTGGTAAGTGTCTCAGCCAGGTGATCCACTAGCAAAACAATGTTGAGGGTGGAGGCTAGTAATAAATCAACTGAGGTAAGATTTGTCAGAGGGAGGACTGAGAGATGATGCCAGTTTACACATTTTTCAAAAGAACTGTATACATTTTCCATTTCTTGTACAATTTGGGAAATACACATAGCTGTAAGCCAGACTTCTTTACAACTTTAAACCCCTCTAGATTAAATCTGTTCAAATTGATAGGATTTAAAGTTAGATTGTGGAAAGTTGATTGAGTGTACTTTAATTAGTACCTTAATCATTTCACATATTCCTTCACATAGAACCACATGGTGTGCACCCTGAATATCAAATCCTGAATATTGACACCACAGAATATTACATCCAAAGAATTGTCATGTAAGTGTGGATTTTTTATACCTTACTCCACATATACCTATGTGTTATATGTATCTTCAAGATATGTAGATGTGGAGCTAGGAATAGTACATCTATATTTCCCTACATGCACTTATCTTTCAATATTCTGTGATCAATTGTCTTGTACCACAATAATCTGGGGGTCGTTATTTAGTAGGACAAACAGTATTTGGAAAATAATGCACCTACATAGCACAGCTTTAATTTTTGGTCACAGTTGAGGGCCATGCCCCCCTGCAAATATATTTCTGGCTACGGGCTAGGTTTTCCTACACAGAATCCCCTGCAAACCTCAAATTTAGCTGAAAAAACCATATTTTCCACATATTTCTGTGTGGAATCACTGTGCCAGAACAAATTACCTACCCCACAGTGTTATCCTTAGTCTCCCGAGTAAAAGTATACCTCACTTGTGTGGTTGGCCAATGTAGAATTGGCTAAAAGCATAATTTAAAACAAATGTAGCGCTTAGAATTCTCTGTGCTATACCCTTAATCCCTATGTTTTGGGCTCTTCCCAGTCACAGGCCCTTGCACAACCCACACAAGTGAGGTATCATTTTACTCAGGAGACTGAGGGTAATGCTGTGGGGTAGAACATTTGTGCCGGAATGGTGATTCAACCCAAAAATATATGGCACGTGTGTTTTTTACAGAAAAATGTGAGGTTTGCATGGGATTCTGGGTAGGAAAATATTGGGGGACCCAAGCAAGCCATATCTTGCTGGACTACGCCGGGTGTCTAGTTTTCAGAAATGTGTGGATTTTGTGGTTTTCCAAGATGGCCGCCGAGCCCGGGGCCATAAACCCAGGTGACCTACAGGTAATTGTGATGTCTCCTCAATACATTTTGGGTCCTTGTCTGTCGCAGGTACTTGACCCACCCACGCAAGTGAGGTACCATTTTTATTGGGCCACCTGGGGGAACGCTGAGTGGTAGGAGATTTGTGGATGCACGCAGATTCCAGAACTTTCTACCACACAAATGTGAGGAAAATGTGTTTTTTTGTTACAAACTTTGAGGTTTGCAAGAGATTCTGGTAACAGAACCTGGTGAGAGCCAGACAAGTCACCCCATCCTGGATTTCCCTGGGTGTCTAATTTTCAAAAATGTATAGGTTTGCTAGGTTTCTCTAGGTGCCGGCAGAGCTAGGGTTCAAAATCTACAGCTAGGCACTTTGCAAAAAAGGGTCAGTTTTCACTGTGAAAATGTGGTGTGTCCATGTAGCATTTTGTCCCATTTCCTCTCGCAGACACTAGGACTACCCACACAAGAGAGGTACCATTTTTCTCAGAAGACTTTGGGGAATGCAGGGTGGAATTTTGTGGATCCAACCAAATTCTAGAACTTTCCACCACAGAAATGTGAGGGAAATGTGTTTTTTTTTTACTGAGTTTGAGGTTTGCAAGGGATTTTGGTTAACAGAACATAGTGAGAGCCAGACAAGTCACCCCATTCTGGATTCCCCTCGGTGTCTTGTTTTAAAAAAATTACAGGTTTGCTAGGTTTCCCTAGGTGCCGGCAGAGACAGGGTTAAAAATTTACAGCTAGGCACTTTGCAAAAAAGGGTCAGTTTTCACTGTGAAAATGTGGTGAGTCAACATTGCATTTTGGGCCGTTTCCTGTTTGCAAGCACTAGGCCTACCCACACAAGTGAGTTACTAATTTTCTCTGAAGACTTTGGGGAATGCTGGGTGTGTGGAATTTTGTGGATCCACCCTGATCCTAGTACTTTCCATCACAGAAATGTGAGGAAAATGTGTTTTTTTAACTAAGTTTGAGGTTTGCAAGGGATTCTGGGTAACAGAACCTGGTGAGAGTCTGACAAGACACACCATCCTGGATATCCCTTGGTGTCTAGTTTAAAAAAATGTACAGGTTTGCTATATTTCCCTAGGTGCCGACTGCGCTAGGACCCAAAATACACAGGTAGGCAAATCCTGAAAAAAGTCAGTGCTTAGTGGGCTTTCTGCTGCACTGAGGAGGGGAGAAATCGGGGCTATTGCCCTGATATGCCCCCAAGGGGGCAGAAAGACTCTGGCTATTCTTTTGGAGGGGTCGCGGCATTGGGATGCCCATCCTGGGAAGCCCCCACCCCTACGTATAAAAAAGCTAGCATCATTGCTGGTGCCTAGTGGATCTTCGGCCCCCCGGGGGCAGATCAGGGGCTACTGCCCCCATTTGCCTCCTAGGGGGGCAGAAAGGCTGTGGCATCTTTTTTTGGGGGGTGGAGGCTTTGGCATGCCTATTCTGGGCAGCCCCCACCCCGAACTTTGGAAAATCCCTGGTGGCTAGTGGGCTTTCTGTCCCCCCTGAGGGGACAGATAAGGGGCTATTGCCCCATCTGCCTCCCAGGGGGGGCAGAAAGACTGTATCATTGTTTTGGGGTGTGCGGGCATTGACATGCCTATTCTGGGCAGCCCCCGCCCCTACCTATATAAAATAAAATCCCTGATGCTTAGTGGGCTTTCTGCCTCCCCCAAGGGCAGAGCAGGGACTATTGCCCCCATTTTCCTCCTGGAGGGGCAGCAAGGCTTTTGTTTTCTTTGGGAGGTAAGGTGGGGGAATTTGCATACCCATCTTGGGCAGCCCCCACCACTAAATTAAATGTAAAAAAGCCTGCCATTTAGTCGGCTTTCGTCCCCCCGGGAGGGCAGAAAGACTAAATGTATAGGCGGGTGGGGGCATTGGCGTACCCATATTGGGCAGCCCCCCACACCTAATGTGCATAGTAATATAAATCCCTGATTTCTAGTGGGATTTCTGGCCCTTCAGGGGGCAGATTGGGGGCTGCAATCCCCATCTGCCACCCGGGAGGGGCAGAAAGACTAAATTTACGACAAAATTATTGGGGGAGCAAAGGCCCTTGCCCAAGAGGCCGCTCCCCCCTCCCCCACTGCCAAATCTAATGCAGGAGCCACTCAAGAACATGAACTGGTCTTATCGGGAATAGCACAAAATTACGAAGCGGTCGTCCACCAATTGGGGCAGCCTCCAGGGGAGACAGTGACTACCTTGCAGGGAGGTGAAACAGGCCCTAAATGCCACGACGTACTGGGCAGGCGCTTAATGTGCACCAAGCTAACACAAGGCTGCCAAGGAGAAGTGCCGAATTTAGCGGCTGCAGGAGTGGGGACAGTGTCACACTGGCGTCTGCCCCAACAGTGTGATCGGTCTCCCAGGTGACATCAACAAGGGGCGATCACCCCCTCACTGGTCTTTATGCCACCGAAGAAGACCTAGAGTAACAGGGTCTCTAATTACTTTGCACCAACGGAAACAGGAACTTCTTTCACCCATGGCCCCAACCCGGAAAGTATGGCCCTCACGAAAGAAGACTAGCTGCACTCATTGAGGGACTTCAAAAAGGAGTCAAGGGAGGAGCTCAAAGCAGACTTGACTGCCTCCTTGGAGGGGCTGAGGTCCAACATCAACTCACGCTTGCTCCCTACACAAGATGTGGATGCAGTGAGCACAGGAACATTAGATTTAGAATCTAAAGTCACTGACCTGGAGGGGAAACCAAAACTCCTGGAAACCACTGTTGAATCTCTGTATGACCAACTCAAGATGGCGGCCTTAAAGAATGAGGACCTTGAAAACAGACAACATACGCATTCAGAACCTGCAGGAAAGGGCGGAGGTGCCAAATTTGGAAGCCTGCACCCAGGGCTAGTTTGCTGAGCTGCTGGGGAAGTCTGGCCCCAAAGTGAAAAAAGAAAGAGCGCACAAAGTCGGCCACCCACTTCAAGGTGATAAAGCTTCGCCCAAGGGACATGCTGGTTAAATTGTACTCCTATAAGGTAAAATAGGCTATCCTCCAGGCAACCTGGAGAACAAAGGAGGTGTCATTCCAAGGGATGACCTGTATGCTTTTTCAGGATATTGCTCCAGCGACACTGGTGAGGCACTCCCAATTTAAACCCATCACAGACATACTCTGACTAGACAACATCGAATATAGATGAACATACCCCTTCAGCCTAGCATCTTAACTACGCAATAAGCCTCGGCTTGTCACAGACCTTCAAGAAGTGAGACGAGCACTGGGCCTGCCACAGCAGTCCGGGCAACCAGAGGAGGAAGATAACTTTTCAAAAATGTTAACATTGATGTTACCCAAATTGGGTTGTGTTTTTGGTTAGAGGGGATTTTAGGGGGTTGTAGTACAGGGGGACATCAGAAGATGCTGAGGTTTTTGCAGTATCGACACAAAGGAATGCATCGTGGGCGGTAGTGGCTACAGCGGGTTGGAGAGTGGAGGGAACGAGCAATACACAGGCCGATCACACACAACGAAGGGGCACATCTTAGACAAAAGGCATGATGTGATGGCTCTGCAGTTGTTCATATCTTCAATACTTTAATTCTAGCAGTGCGCCTGGCATACTGGTGGTGATTCATCAGTTCTTTTTTCGGCTCTGTAGGAGACCCACCTTAAGAGGACAGAGGAACATCGCCTTAAGCGTAAGCAATACCCATTAATGTATAAATCATCGGCATCCACTAAACACAATGTGGTGGCACTCTTCTTTCACTCCTCCCTGCGGTTCGCTCCAGAGGGCTGTAAGATGGAAAAGGAGTCAAAGGTTGTATACTGGGTCAGCTGTGTACCTTTGCCACAGTGTATGCTCCTAACCAAACCAGGGGGCATATGTATGAAAATCCCTGTTTGCGATTCTCAAATAGCGATTTTTTGAGAATCACCTTTTGAGAATTGCAAAACGGGATGTATGTAGAAAATCGCAATTTTTTAGCGATTTCTTAGTTTTCCTTAATTGCGATTCGCAAATTGCAAAATCGTAATTAAGGAATACTTTCCCATTCATTTCTATGGGCCAGGAGGCCCACAGGAATGAATGTGAAGTCATTCGCAATTTGAGAATCGCAAATTGAGAATAATTTCAAGGGTGCAAGGGTGTCATAAGGACACCCTGATGCACCCCTGAAATGAACATGTGTGCGCATATGGTGCACATACATGCCCTAAGTGCATGTATGTGCACCACATGGCACCTTTACAAATGCACAAAAGTGCATTTGTGAAAGAAATCGCAAATTACCACCAACTTGAAGTTGGTGGTAATTTGCAATTTCTTAAGGAGAAATCGCACAACTTGGGTGCTTGATACATAGCATTTAAGGAATCGCAATTTGCGATTCCTTAAATGCTTACGCAAACTTAAGGAATCGCCAAATTTGCGATTCCTTAATTTTGCGATGAGAAAACAGCTCATACATCATGTTTAGCGATTTTTCATTCGCAAACGCTGCATTTTTGCGAATCGCAGCGTTTGCGAATGAAAAATCGTTTGATACATATGCCCCCAGGTTCCTACACAATTTCCTAAACACTTTGGGGAGCTTTGCCAAGGGGACAATCATGCTAATGGGGGATTTTAATCTGACTTGGGAAGCGGATATGGACAGCACACATCCTCAATGTTCTCCCACAGGAAGGTTCCCCAATTCACTTAAGAGGGCTATTGAAGAATTAGGCCTCCTAGAAGCGTGGCGCAAACTATATCCGAATGATCGGGACGCCACCTTTTTTTCCCATTCACACAAACCGATTCCCGATTGGAATAATTCTTCGTGAGTAACACTCTGCATCAGGCCCTACAATCAATGACCACGTATGTGATAAGCGGACGTGCGCAGTGGGCTCGCCAAAGGCAAGCCCAGCTGCGCCTATCCGCGCCCAACCGAGCCCTGGGGCCACAAACCCTGGCCTTTTTCCTGGGGGTCCATTACCTTATAACTCGTCATGTCTGCATAAGATGAGAACAGATAGTAACCCCAAGTGTCTACACTCGTTGAACCCTGCCTACTCTCCTACACACTGCCCACACTGTAATTTTGAGCTGTTACCCTACGCACATCTTAGGCATCCCGCCAATACTCCTCGGAAGATGTTTCTCCTATATTGTAGATCATTGCCTAAGTACTGTGTTGAAATAGCACTATTAGTGGAGGAGCTGGAGCCAGATGTTCTTATCTCAACCCCTCCCATGCTCATGATGAGCTCAGCTCGTCATGAGCCACGGTTGCGCTGTGCTCATGACGAGCTGAGCTCGTCATGACCGCCGTGGCACTCACACGTGGGGATAATTCCCCTGCTGTGCTGAACCTTCCACGAAAACGGGTGTCGTCATGACGAGCTCAGCTCTTCATGAGTACAGCGCCACCGTGCTGCATGACGAGCCGAGCTCATCATGAGCACTGGGGCGCTGTGCGTGCCCCCCTCGTCAGCACAGCGGGGGAATTACCCCGCGGCGAAGGGGTTAACGGAGAACTGGCTCCAGATTGAAACTGAACCTGCTATTGTTCAGGCCCTCCCCAAGGCTACTTAATAAATAGAGCTGATCGCACCTCGGGTAGAGGTGGGGGTCTGGCCATTATCCACAAAGACGCATATAACAGTTGAATCTTACCAACTGCGCACCAAGACTGCGAAAGCTTGGCCTTCTCGGTAGAGTTCTCACCTACGAACACCTTTTCTGGTCTGTTGATCTATCACCTGAAAACCCATCTGTTCGGAATGCCTCCATAGCACTGTGGCTGTTCTTCTCTGTCCTTCTATAATCAGCGCTGGAAGGCCTCAGGGTAGCCATGCGCTATATAAATGGAACCTCATAACACTCTCTGATCACGCATTGGTGTACACATGCCTTGACAGGGAGATGCCCCCCCCCCCCCCAGATAGAAGCAATACTTTTTTCCGCAGGGCAAAAAGATTGGTTCTCATTTAGCAAGGCAGCTGAGAGTAAAGAATGAAAAAAAACACAGAGGGTATATTTAAGACGAGCACAATTAAACCATTGGGCAAGATACCGGGAAGGCCTAGGCATTTGGTAAATTCTATAGAGACCTTTATACAACATATCCAGCCTTAGAAGCTACAGAGTTAGAATATTTGCAAACCGTCACACTTGCTCGGGTCTCAGAGGCCCAAAATGTTCTACTGGGTAGCTCCATCACAGACGAAGAAGTCTTTACTACTATAAAGGGTCTCAAGTGTCACAAATCACAGCCCAATTCTACAAAGATTACGTGGCGGAGCTTGTTCGGCAGCTAGTACCCTTGTTCAATTACATGGCTGACAAGGGCAGGGTTACGGAGTCTATGAGTGAGGCCCTGGTGTCCCTAATCCCCAAATGGGTAAAGATTTGAGACATTGCTGTTCCTATCAACCAATAGCCTTGCTAAACCTGGACGCCAAGCTCAACTAAACTTTTTTAGCTACCCGACTGGATAATCTACTCTCGGAGTTTATTCAACCGGGCAAATAAAGATTTATTAAAGGGACACAGGCACACGATAACATTCGACGGACACTCCATTTAATTGAGAAAGTCTCCAATACAAAGATCCCAGCTGGCCTTCTGGCACTGGACGCTGAAAAGGCGTTTGACTGGGTGGATTGGGGGTTTCTTCTCCTCACACTGAAGAAGTTTGGCTTTTGCGATAATTTTTTAACAATGGTCAAAGCGACCTACTCATCTCCATTTGCCAAAGTGTTGGTAAATGGGGTGAGCTCTGAAGTTTTTCTGTTTGGAATGGGGTACACAGCAGGGGTGTTCCCTCTCTCCTCTATTGTTGGCGCTAAGTGTAGAGCCGCTAGCGGCCACGATCCAGCAGAATCCAAAGATCTGCGGAATACAATTTGCAGAGGAGGAACATAAGGTTTCACTCTTTGCAGATGATATCTTGCTCTCTCTGACCGAGCCCCAGACTTCACTTATGGTCATACTAGAGGAGCTGCAAAACTTCGAGGAGGTGGCAGGATTTCCTATAAACCTAACTCGCACCTGCTCAACCAGACAGTCTGCCAATTGGTGGTACACAACCTCACTGGCTAGACACCTTTTCAGTGGGCTCCCCAGGGGATTACATACTTAGGCATTCGAATTATGCCTACACTACCGGAACTGTTCTGCGCCAACTACCCACCATTGTCTCGACAATTAAAGGCAGATTTAAAGAGCTGAACCCCTCTATATTTATCTTGGCTGGGGAGGATTCACACCTTTAAAATGTCAGTTCTCCCACGTCTTCTCTACTTATCCCAAGGGCTCCTGATTGAAGTAGACCGCAGTGTTTCCTCTAGCCTAAGCTCCATGCTGACACAATTCATATGGCAGGGGGGAAGGGCGATTCTCTCATACAGGGTACTCCGGCTACCTAAAACCAAAGGAGGCCTGGCACTGCCAGATTTTAATCTATATTACAAGGCAGTGCAGTTGCTGCTTGTTCCGGAATGCTCCGCCCGTGAATCACACAAGCATTTGCTCCACATGGAGAGAGAACTCATTGGGAGATATATATGGGCCGTGTTGTGGAAACCTAGAAGGGACCGACTGTCAAATGCTTTTCTGGGCACACCCAGACGCAACACCCTCAGGGTTTGGGACACATTAATCGGAAATGAGGGTTTGACCTCATTCTCATCACCATTGACTCTGATTCACTTCAACCCGGCATTCCCTCCGGCCCTGCAGATTGGCCCTTTGAGACCTGGATGAAAGGAGGTTGTTTAACACTCTCTGACTTATTCCACAACTGAATTGTGCGAACCTTTGAGAACTGTGCTCGGAATGTCCGGCTCCTGCCACAGAACGCTACAGATACAATCAGTTAATGCACTGGGTTTATCATCCCAGCGTGAATGAAGCTGCCATGAGAAAACTCACACCCATTGACAAATGTGTGAAGTGTAGTAGTGGGACGAGGGACACCATTACCTTTTCGAACAATCTATTCCTAGGCACTCCACACACACCCCAACCACGACAAATAGAATACTGGGAGGGCATACTGATTAGTCACATTACGGAGTGGTTAGAGACATCACAAGATTCAATCATTCAATGGGGCTAAGGGATGCGCACTGTAAATTACTATTTGATTGGTATCTACACCCGGCTAAACTTAAACAGATATTTCCCCAAACGTCAGACCGCTGTTGGAAGGGGTGTGGGCTACTCAGTGATTTTCAACATATTTGCTGGGATTGTCCTAAGATCAGACCATTTTGGGCAGAAATATTGGCACAACTTAAAGGAATCTTCGGCTATTCCCTGCCGGAAGACCCAAGATTTGTGCTTTTGGGTCTAATAAGTGAGTCTCTATGATACCTGACACAAGGGGATAAATCCATTATGTGGTTATGTCTTGGAGCAGCCAAGATGGCTGTAGCAGCAGAATGGAAGAAAACGGAGGCTCCCTAAATGGCTCAGTGGCACTCTCGTTTACGGAGAGCACTAACGATGGAACGTCTGGCTGATATTTTGGCAGGTGTGAATTTGTGTGGGGCCAGCTAGTGTCATACCTCTTAGAGGGTCTTCCCCTTTGTGCTTGCCCTGCCAGAACGAGAGCACTCCATCTGTTTCAATTTTAAGAGTTCCGCCCTTGGGGGACACATGAATGGAATATGAACTACCCAATCACTAACTGGATAGTCCAGAAATGGGGTATATAGCCCCATTTCTGGACTATGCAAGTTCCATGATGTACTGCAATTTGGTTATTGTTTTGTATCTTTCTGTTTGAGGGAGGGGTGGGAGGCACTACATCCCATGGAGGGCTTTATTTTAAAGTGAATATCCTGAGTCCTCTATCCTTGCTCCTCTGCGGCAGAATACTGTAACCCTGAAAATAGTAATCAGTTTATATCAAGGAGTATGGATATTGTAAGCAATGCGTATATGTTTTGTTGTATACTATTTGTAAAAAATAAACAAACCTTTGACAAAACAACTGGAGAAATAAAGAAGCACCTTCTATATACAATTTGTTGAGGAGCATGGAAGGATGCATGTGGATGTTTCTCTATAGTGAACAGGATTCCGACGTTCAGGATGTCTGACCTGTGCTTTATATAATCTTGCAAATGAAGACATAAAAAATAGTATAGGGCCCTAGATATTAGAATAGAGGTTGCTTCCGAAAAACTCGAATCAAATTGAGCTTTTTGGACGTTTTTTCAACGTAATTTATTTATTCATGAACCCTAAATGGAAGCATATGATTGCTAATTTATATTCTTTATTCGTTGGTTTACTACAGATATGATTTGTGTTTAGAGCCAGCGCTTTCAAAAATAGTTGAATGCTCGGGCATGTGATATACTAAAATGTCATGTCACTCTATTGTAAGGATTTTTCTTGTAGTACATTTGTCATAGTTGGAAATGCCAATAAAGTTGTTGATAAAAATATTGACACAAGCAATGAAAAGAGAAGCCCAACTCACCCAACGTCATGGAAACCTCACCTTAGCTACCAAAACTGACTTAGCTAGTTAGACACTTACTTTTCAGAGTCCTAATAATATGAGAGCAAATCTACTTCATGAGTCACACAAATACATAGCTACTACTACGACCTGATTACTTTTGTCCTGATAAATTGCTGTCCCTGTGCCAACACATTTTTTTCAAAGAAATTGCAATTGTAAGTGATGCAATGTTTATCGCACTCACAAATTGCAGGGTTTGAATCCTGGGACCTTCTCTGGATCAATGGAGGAGTAACCCCTCGTAGCTAGAGAGGTATCTCTCTGGCAATGAGCTTACGTGCTCTGGTCAGCACAATGTGCCCCAACCTGCTGTTGGATAATACATATCCTTATAGAAGACCCCTCACTCACCAACCTAGTTGGTGACATGCTTCATCATCGGGGTCCCACCCCATAGGCCGAATGCCTATAGGGTGTGCTGCGACACCTGATTACAGTGGAGCTGGTTATTTTTCTTTTATGTGTTCAAAAGCTATCAAAAAATTGTATTAAAAAGGGCCAACACTACTCACTGCAAGTATTTTATTCTTGAGTGCTTGAACCCTTGTTAAAAATTAAAGTGTGGCACCTTTGCCTAATTAAGTAGGCTTTGGTGTCTTAAGTAGTATTAAAATATGTTAAAAATAGAGAAAGTGTGCTATGTGAATGTGAATTATTTACAAACTATCGGTTAAGAAGGTCTACATGTTTCAACCCATACATAAATTCAAGGGTTTTCGTCAGGACCGTGGTGTTTTGAACTGGGTGGTCCGCCCTCGCTAAGGGGCGTCCTGCCCTAGTTCAAATAGGAAACCGCAAATTGCGATTTCGTGAAAAAAGTGTGTTTTTTCTTTTTTTGGAAAAAACCTGTGAAAGACAGGAAGACAAAAAACAGGAAGGGATCACATACTGGGGATAGACAAAATGAATATACCACATTTAACACATAAGTTAATGGTCATTACCACACTCATAGAATCCAGGTGTGTAGTCATGCCAGCATTTCAATATCAAGTGTAGGTTTTGTCTATTGCGGTCATGCAACAGTACTACAGTGATAAATTGCCGGGTTGTGCCTTTTAATCAAAGGACCGGCGCCAAAAGGAGAGGTGTCGAAATGGTTTTGGCGGCAGTAAATATCATGTGTGAAAAAACCAGAGGTCGGTAAATGGGAGAGTGATCTTATAGCGTGCTGCGATGTGAACGGCTGCCAGGAGTTGGTTGTGAGCAGTCGTGTCATTGCCGCCATAATTTATGGAAGCGACCAAATATTGTTAATTGCTTACACTTGGAAGCGGAACTATCGCTTCATGGGCATCAGCGTTACCAAGATGACAAGAGTCCGTCTCCTGTAATTGAGGAAAACAAAGAAAACATATTCCGAGTGTCAGATAAGTACTTTCTAAAGTCTGACCATCGAGTGCAGCCTCTGGGAACCTGCGGTCTATCGTTTCCGCGTTCCGATCCGACCGAGTTTACTTACTTGTAACTTCTGATCGTCAGACAGAAAACCTACTTGGTTCCTGCTCTGCATGCCCCGTGGAATGACTCGGGTGCCTGACCCCTGCCGGTAAAGTGAACCTGCTTGCACTTCCTGGTGGGGCGTGGCCGGGTCACGTGGGCTAGACACGTGATCCGGTGGTAGCCAATCAGGATACCTCGTTCTACATAGTCGAAGGACTGCTATGTCAACAACACTCATTGTTTATATCGCTATGGCGATTACATTACTGTTTTTGAATTCGACGGACATGATCTGGTTGATTTATACGTCCAGCGTTTTTGGGAGAATAAAAGATAGACAGACAAGGGGAACTTTCAGGGTAAATGCCACGGGTTAATTCTATACTATTTGCCGATGCATCCAGGCAAATAGCTTGTCATTAAGGTAGTCGTAAGGGATGTGAATCGGGATAATGATGGCCCCCCTTAAGTCATTACATTATTCCACGGTATATTGTCATTCAGACCGGTTTTGTGGGTGGAAAGTCTGTAAACCCACCTCTGTTCTTTTTCGAATAGACGTTGGGTCAGGTTTGTACCTGGTTTTACTTGTTCAATGATTGTCCATTGTAGGTCATCCGGGGTGTCACCTGCGGACAAAAAATGTTCAGTGAGTTTTGTATTCGTCTTTTTGCATCTAATGGTGCTCCTGTGCTCTCCGATGCGTAGTTTGATCTTCCTACTGGTCATTCCTACGTAATGTAGGTTGCAGGGGCATGTCAATCTATAGATGACATTTTCGCTATTGCAGTTGGTCTGCCCTCTAATTGTCCATATTTTGTTTGGTTCCAGAAGTAAGGTTTTTGTATTCGTGGTGAAAGGGCAAACACTGCAACTTCCGCATTTATAGTGGCCTGTCACCTTTGGTAAGCCCCATAAGTTTGTTTGTGTTTCTTTTTCTGGACTCACCATTAGGGGTCTTGTGTTGACAACTGCATCTTTTATGCTTCGTGCCCTTTTAAAAGAAAAGAGGGTTTTTTTCCATCTCAGATTGCCTGTGTTCAGAATGTTCCAGTGCTTTTTTATTATTCTTGACACATCGTTGGATATTGTGTTATATGTGGTAACACACGTCAAGGGGATTTCATCCGACGTCTTTTCTTTTGGTTCCAATAAAGCTGCACGTGGTTGATTCCTCGCCCGCTTTTGGCTTTTTTGGAGAATTCTGTTAGGGTAACCTCGGTTTTGAAGTTTTTGAGAGAGATCATGGGCTTTTTTCTTATAATCTTCCAACTCACTGCAATTCCTACGGATTCTAAGATATTGCCCATATGGTAAATTTTCACGTAGGGGTCTGGGGTGGAAGCTCTCAAACCGGAGAAGGTTATTTTTTGAAGTTGGCTTATAATGGGTAATGGTAGTCAGTTTTCCTTCTTTTTTTGTAATTTTTACGTCTAGGAAGACCAAGGTGTCAAAGTTTTTTTCATATGTGAACCTCAAGTGATTGTCACGGGTATTAATCCAGTTGAAGAAGGAGGTCAGGGATTCCTCTGTACCCTTCCATATGGTCAGCACATCGTCGATGTATCTGCGCCATAGTAGGATATTGGAACTATAGGGGTTTGTGTCACTGAGAATATATTTTTCCTCAAAATCATATACATACAATCCCGCTATGCTTGGAGCAAAAGAACTGCCCATGGATGTCCCTCCTGTCTGTAGGAATATTTGGCCTTCGAACTCAAAATAATTCCTTTTGAGTGCTAACCTTGCACATTCCAGAACAAAATTCTTTGGTGTTCTAGACGTCCAGGTTTCTTTTTCTAGAGCTCGTTCTAGTACTTCCAGGGTGGCATCCTGGGGGATGCTGGTGTATAGGCTCTCAATGTCGAAACTCACCAGGATGGTGTCACTATCCTCGTGGACGTCTAGAACACCAAAGAATTTTGTGGAAAAATATATTCTCAGTGACACAAACCCCTATAGTTCCAATATCCTACTATGGCGCAGATACATCGACGATGTGCTGACCATATGGAAGGGTACAGAGGAATCCCTAACCTCCTTCTTCAACTGGATTAATACCCGTGACAATCACTTGAGGTTCACATATGAAAAAAACATTGACACCTTGGTCTTCCTAGACGTAAAAATTACAAAAAAAGAAGGAAAACTGACTACCATTACCCATTATAAGCCAACTTCAAAAAATAACCTTCTCCGGTTTGAGAGCTTCCACCCCAGACCCCTACGTGAAAATTTACCATATGGGCAATATCTTAGAATCCGTAGGAATTGCAGTGAGTTGGAAGATTATAAGAAACAAGCCCATGATCTCTCTCAAAAACTTCAAAACCGAGGTTACCCTAACAGAATTCTCCAAAAAAGCCAAAAGCGGGCGAGGAATCAACCACGTGCAGCTTTATTGGAACCAAAAGAAAAGACGTCGGATGAAATCCCCTTGACGTGTGTTACCACATATAACACAATATCCAACGATGTGTCAAGAATAATAAAAAAGCACTGGAACATTCTGAACACAGGCAATCTGAGATGGAAAAAAAAACCTCTTTTCTTTTAAAAGGGCACGAAGCATAAAAGATGCAGTTGTCAACACAAGACCCCTAATGGTGAGTCCAGAAAAAGAAACACAAACAAACTTATGGGGCTTACCAAAGGTGACAGGCCACTATAAATGCGGAAGTTGCAGTGTTTGCCCTTTCACCACGAATACAAAAACCTTACTTCTGGAACGAAACAAAATATGGACAATTAGAGGGCAGACCAACTGCAATAGCGAAAATGTCATCTATAGATTGACATGCCCCTGCAACCTACATTACGTAGGAATGACCAGTAGGAAGATCAAACTACGCATCGGAGAGCACAGGAGCACCATTAGATGCAAAAAGACGAATACAAAACTCACTGAACATTTTTTGTCCGCAGGTGACACCCCGGATGACCTACAATGGACAATCATTGAACAAGTAAAACCAGGTACAAACCTGACCCAACGTCTATTCGAAAAAGAACAGAGGTGGGTTTACAGACTTTCCACCCACAAAACCGGTCTGAATGACAATATACCGTGGAATAATGTAATGACTTAAGGGGGGCCATCATTATCCCGATTCACATCCCTTACGACTACCTTAATGACAAGCTATTTGCCTGGATGCATCGGCAAATAGTATAGAATTAACCCGTGGCATTTACCCTGAAAGTTCCCCTTGTCTGTCTATCTTTTATTCTCCCAAAAACGCTGGACGTATAAATCAACCAGATCATGTCCGTCGAATTCAAAAACAGTAATGTAATCGCCATAGCGATATAAACAATGAGTGTTGTTGACATAGCAGTCCTTCGACTATGTCGAACGAGGTATCCTGATTGGCTACCACCGGATCACGTGTCTAGCCCACGTGACCCGGCCACGCCCCACCAGGAAGTGCCAGCAGGTTCACTTTACCGGCAGGGGTCAGGCACCCGAGTCATTCCACGGGGCATGCAGAGCAGGAACCAAGTAGGTTTTCTGTCTGACGATCAGAAGTTACAAGTAAGTAAACTCGGTCGGATCGGAACGCGGAAACGATAGACCGCAGGTTCCCAGAGGCTGCACTCGATGGTCAGACTTTAGAAAGTACTTATCTGACACTCGGAATATGTTTTCTTTGTTTTCCTCAATTACAGGAGACGGACTCTTGTCATCTTGGTAACGCTGATGCCCATGAAGCGATAGTTCAGCTTCCAAGCGTAAGCAATTAACAATATTTGGTCGCTTCCATAAATTATGGCGGCAATGACACGACTGCTCACAACCAACTCCTGGCAGCCGTTCACATCGCAGCACGCTATAAGATCACTCTCCCATTTACCGACCTCTGGTTTTTTCACACATGATATTTACTGCCGCCAAAACCATTTCGACACCTCTCCTTTTGGCGCCGGTCCTTTGATTAAAAGGCACAACCCGGCAATTTATCACTGTAGTACTGTTGCATGACCGCAATAGACAAAACCTACACTTGATATTGAAATGCTGGCATGACTACACACCTGGATTCTATGAGTGTGGTAATGACCATTAACTTATGTGTTAAATGTGGTATATTCATTTTGTCTATCCCCAGTATGTGATCCCTTCCTGTTTTTTGTCTTCCTGTCTTTCACAGGTTTTTTCCAAAAAAAGAAAAAACACACTTTTTTCACGAAATCGCAATTTGCGGTTTCCTATTTGAACTAGGGCAGGACGCCCCTTAGCGAGGGCGGACCACCCAGTTCAAAACACCACGGTCCTGACGAAAACCCTTGAATTTATGTATGGGTTGAAACATGTAGACCTTCTTAACCGATAGTTTGTAAATAATTCACATTCACATAGCACACTTTCGCTATTTTTAATATATTTTAATACTACTTAAGACACCAAAGCCTACTTAATTAGGCAAAGATGCCACACTTTAATTTTTAACAAGGGTTCAAGCACTCAAGAATAAAATACTTGCAGTGAGTAGTGTTGGCCCTTTTTAATACAATTTTTTGATAGCTTTTGAACACATAAAAGAAAAATAACCAGCTCCACTGTAATCAGGTGTCGCAGCACACCCTATAGGCATTCGGCCTATGGGGTGGGACCCCGATGATGAAGCATGTCACCAACTAGGTTGGTGAGTGAGGGGTCTTCTATAAGGATATGTATTATCCAACAGCAGGTTGGGGCACATTGTGCTGACCAGAGCACGTAAGCTCATTGCCAGAGAGATACCTCTCTAGCTACGAGGGGTTACTCCTCCATTGTTTTTTGTAAATTAGTTGGGGGACCAGGAGTTCCCACCTCACATAGTGCCTGTATATTTTTCCCTCACTCTCCCTTTTGTTATTAAAAACCTTCTCTGGATCGCCATGATAGGGGACATCATTGAAAAAGGAGAACTTAAAACCTGGGCAAAATTTAAACAAGAATATAAAATAAATTAGTCCCAATTCCTTAAATATGCACAACTAGTGAGCAATTTCCAGAATACGCACCCTTAGAGGGTAGACTCCAACAAGAGGAATTGACCGATAAAGCGGTCTTCGCACATATAAAACTATCAACAACAATATCCCTGATGGATTGCTAGGCCTTCGTGCAAGATGGGAGAGATTGATTGGGAGGCGGCAGTAATGCACCCCATAGAAGTGGCTATAAAGCAAGACTTCGACTTATCCAACTTAAAATACTACACCGAACATACTATTATATAGATAGATGACATAGGATGGGAAGGGCGGAGTCGCCACGCTCTGATGTGCACCGCTGCAAACCATCTGGGCGTGCCCCGCACTCCTACCATTCTGGACACAGGTGATGGGATTATTGGGAACTGTCTTAAGGGTAATGTTGCCCACATTTCGTGCTATTGGGGATTCCGAGCAAGGGGTGGACATAACTAAAACGCAGCAGATTTTTACCTCTCTGGGGCTAGCTGTTGCTAAGAGAGACATTGCCAGGAGATGGGGAGTGGCTGACAGGCCAACCATCCAGAAATGGACTAGAGGAATGGACATACACATGACGGCTGAACAGGTCACGTAGTGTAGCAGAGGGTGCCCAAAAAAGTTTCACAGGATCTGGGACCCCTGGAGACGCTACTTTGGGTTAGACGTAGGAGGCAATACGCAACAGCCCAGTGGGTACAGCATACAGTGGAACCAGAGACAGAGACCCGAGCCAATAACACCTTAGAAGACCCCTCCTTCACCTTATCAGAGACTGTTCCCTGGTCCAAGACGCAACCACATAACTATGATGGAAAATATCGCCGGCATATACTGTTCTACATTGATCACTGGGGGAGAGGGGGTGGGGACCATGCAGATAATGATTAAATTCGATCTGGTTTGGGACCTGATTTTATTAGTGCACCATGTAAGCTTTTTATTGTGCTAATTGTTCTGTTGAATAAAAATATATATATTTTTTTAAATGCCAACTGCCATAAAAAACGCATTTTATGTTAAATATTGGAACGTCAATCTGCCAAATGTAATGGATGAACATTTTGCATTAAATACAGGAGTATGTGAATTTGTGGTAAGCACCAAAACTCAGGACAGATGATCATTCTCGCACCAATCCAGAACACCTAGTGTTGTTGATTTGTGTCTGTTGCGACAATTATTGTATATATGATACCAGGGTACTCGTATTAGGCCTTTTATGTACATATGATTTTACTTATTCCAGGAGGAGAAAGCTAAAATTGCACCACAATTGGTGGTTGTGAGTTTGACTGGATTTAAACAAGTGTAACTGCTTGAAATTCGTGTAGGTACGTATTCTTGGAAAGTGTTTGTATTTTGCTTTCTATCATTTTTAGTCTTTAATTATGTAATCCTTATTTTTTTTAATATAAATCCTCACGTGGAACCATTTTATCCCCTAGGACTGCCTGCATTCGTTGTTGTTTTTCCGTGGGTCAGAGAAGGTGGGTTTCTGATGAAGCAGCAGGTAGATTGCCTGGGTATGACAGGCTTAGTAGAAGGGACATTGTTATTGGCTGATGCCAACCCTATTTGTTCTATTATACCTTTATAGCCCGCTGCCGAGGGCTATACTGGTTGTTAAAGGCCTTGAACCTGTATCTGTGCAGCTCAGACCTATATTGAGAATGAGAGCCTTTAACAGGTATAGCACGAGCAGAAGAGCATAAGGCTTTTAGAGCATTCTACCCACTAAGGATAGAATGTTCTACATAAAAAAGGGAGAAACAGAAATACAAACATTGTAATGTTGGAGCAGAAAGCTTATACCAGCCCTTATAAGCCCGGTGCTACTTCATTATCCTCAATAGAGCTCTCAACATTATAGTGTTCTAATGCACTGTTCGAGCATGCATACGCAATACAGCAGCATTTAAAATAAAAAGATTTGTTAGGATTGAAAGGGCCCGAGTGGATGGACTTCTGTGACAATATATAAATATTATATACATTGTGGCATGCCATATGTATGAGTGCATGTTCATCATAAATGTGGAAATGTACCATTTTATGACTTCATTTATTCTCAAAACACAAAATAAATATGGATAAATAAATACCAATAGGTTGGCCCAAAAATAAATATGGATAAATACAGATGGAAATGTAAAAAAAATACTGTAAAAACCGGGAGCCCTAAGTATGTACCAAGATCTGTCAATTTTTTTTTGATAATCAATTTTATTAATTTTAGAAACCAAAGAAAGATTAGCACTGACAGCACAGTATACAGGTTTGCATATAGGACATAAAAGAGCTGTCAAATTAAATGCTACGTGTGGGCCTGCAGCACCTATTGTGCCACCCACTTAAGTAGGCTCTTAAACATGTCTCAGGCCTACCACATGCAACCTGTATACAGCTTTAAACTAGCATTTCAACCTGGCAAACTAATTATTTTGCCAGGCTGAAACTTTCATTTTGAATACGTCACCCCTCTAGCAGGCCCTAAAGGTCCATAACACAGGGTGCATTACACTTAAAAAGTTGAACATGTACTTTTAAGTTTGACATGTGCTGGTTGTGAAAAAACTCCCAAATTCATTTTCACTATTGCAAGGCCTACCTCTTTCATGGGATAAGAATGAGATACCTTATTAAATTTAAGATGTGATAACTTTTGATTGGAAGCAGGTAGGAAATTCCTGTTTAGCGTCTGGGAAATTGTAATATAAACCCTCTTAAATGGTAAAGTCGGATTTTAAGTCGCAATTCTGAATTGTGACTTTTATAAAGCTGGCTTTTTCTTGTCCCAACCATTTGGTGCCTGCAGTCTGTGCCTGGCTCACATGGCTAGGTGCAGTTGGCCTTTGTGTATGACTCCCAGACAATATGACAATAGAGGGTCTGAGTATTGGCAGGGTGAGCCAGCTCTGGCAAGATAGAGGACAGAGATATCATCTACCACACTTGCACTTCAAGGGCACTGGCTCAAATCACACACAAGGACTTCACACTAGCCTATTGTGTCCATATTCAGACTGGGACCAGAATAGGGAAGCAGGAACTTGAATGGGATCCCTGTCACTACTCTGAGGGACACCAGGGTCAGCCAGACTATAGTAGTGGAAAGGCTGTATTCCCCAGAGCAGTACACCAGACAGGTGTGTAGGGTGGCAGGACTGTTTCCGCCCCATGACTCTGGTATCCCTGGGGTAGGATGGGGAGATGACCTAGAGTAGGAGTATTATTTTGACTTTTAAAAGAACTTTTGTGATTGTTTCCAAATTGCAAATTGGAGGGGTAATGAAAGGGGTTCCTCCTCACCCTTTCCAATTCAAAAGATAATTTTGTTACTACAGTTAATGCTGCAAATCATTGATGAGTTAATTTGCAAAGGGCAACACCTTCCCCTTTGGGAATCATGTTTACAGCCTTAGTGGGAAGATGTTTGATAAAAAGGTAAACATTTTTTTGAAGCAGCACTGGTTGCTTTAAGGAACACATGCTGGTCTTGAAATACAGTTTTACGTTTTGGAGCGCAGTCCAATACAATGGTGGTGTACTTTCACCACCATCCCTGTGATTGTAGTCAATCACAGAGAGTCAAACATTGGCAACAGCCTAATGAATAATAATTCAGCAGGTAGTTCTGCAAAGCCCTGCAATTCAGTATTTTATGAACCAAACAACAGTACACAGGTTGGTTTGCAGAATAATATTCCATTCACAATACATATGTCCAGAATTTGTGACCACTTTTTCAAATTAAGTAATAATACTTCAGGACCCTAACTTTCTTAAGGAGGTTGCCTCTTGTGTTGCTCTTTATTTGCAGTTCTACCTGGCGTTAAGCATGCACCAGTTGATATCTGGATAAGGATTACCATCACAAAATCAAAGCTGTTTAAACAGCAGCAACGTAAAAAGTGAAGTTCCTCTGCTATCCGCAAGGCTACTGGCCAAGTTGTGCATACTGCCTGCTATTTAGCCAACCACCAGGTGAGTAATTACGTTTCTGGGCCACCAGTCAAATAGTACATCACTTCTGCTTTTTTTGTTAGCAGCAGCGTAAATATTGACATTACCCCCTCATGGGTCTTCCCCGTCCCAGTCCTTACTACGTGAGGCAGTCCTGCCTCCACCCAGTCAAAACTCCAGAAATACAAAGGTCGAAGGTTGCATAAGCCCCTCCCACCCACCGCCATGCCTGTTTTTTTTCTGCTCCGAAGGCTGTCGGAACGCTGGTGCTCCCGGTTCCTGCCTCTGTTCCTGTTTGCTTCTGGATGGTTTGGCGGTGCCATGAGTGTTTCTTTTGCATTTTTAAATGCTTCTGGTTATGGTCTTTTCACATTTCTCCCGGCGCGGCCGCTCCAGTCCTCCGGTCGGCCACGCTCCTGTTCTGGAGTCAGGATGCTCCCCGTTCATGTGCTGGGGCGGGGAGCCCTCCTGGTGTTCTGGCCCCAGGACGTTCCGGCGCTGGTGCTTTAGTGCAGCGTCCGGCCCCTGCAGCCATGTTCTTCATATGTGGCTGTGGGTGGAGACTGCAGGGCTGCCCTTTTTTGTTTATTTTCTTGTCTCACATACGAGATTGATGTTTGAGGGCAGTGTTTCAGGAGGTTGCTGGGCACTTCCTTTATTGGTGTGTTGGGAGTTTCCTGTGGGATTTACTCCTTTGCTCGCCTTGTGTGAGGGGGCTTCCTCTCCTGTGCATCCAAGGAACTATGGCTCGATGGTATGTCTTATGCCTCTGGTGTCCCAGGCTCTCACAAGACAAGGGTTCAAGTCCTGCCGATGCTGTCGAGGTGACTTGAGATGTTTTCATGCTGTGCTTTAAGAAAAAGTGCATTCTCTTTGTCCTCTCAGCATGATGTCCTGGAGCTGCAGGGGGGGTGTTCTTTTGCAGTTTTTCTTGGACTGTTTTGCGCTGTCTGCACTGCTGGTGCATGCGGCTCGACCTTCTTCTACTGTTCGTGGGGTCGTGGACATTTTCCCCTGTTGGGGTATGCATTCAGGGTTTGGAGGTCCATGGTCTGGTAGTGCTGGGTGTTCTCCCTGATTCATTATCTGCTGCGGGGTTTATTCCCAATTTTTTGGGCCTGCCATTTCATGCTGTCCTGTTGGCTGTACTGGCTGTGGTGTGGCCTGGCATTGCCATGCGGGGTATTCCTCGCTTTTTGGGGTCACAGTCTCGCCTGGCGTTCTTTGTCACCCGGTATCCTCCATTTCTTCTTTTTGCTCCTTCTCCCTCTGTATTCGAAGGCAGCTTCCCTGGAGGTCCAGGTTGGGCGGTGGTGGATTCTGCTCTCGAGAGTGCGTATGTTGCTTCTCCTTTTGGGGTGCGTGCTTGCTCTTTTTCGGCCTATGCTTCGCAGGTTCTTTTCTTGGGGGTCCCTCTTCTAGTCTTGGCCCGGTTGGTTGGGCCTTGTCCTGGGCTACCGGGGCGGCGGGGCTGGTGAGATTCTCTCTGCTTTGGTGCTTTGTCACTACCTGGGTGCCTTGGTACTCTGCCTGTCTTTTTTGGATTCTGTTTGGTTCCTGGCCTCTGCGGCGCTTGTTGCCCCTGGGTATCAGTCGCATGTGTTGTGCCCCGGAGGTATCTCCGTGGCCTAGTGGTTGCGTCTCTTCCTCTTTAGGTTGTGTGCTCGCTCCTGGTGTTGGCCTGCTGTAGGTCCCCTGTCTCCTTTGTTGACATTGTTGCGATTTGGGGGCTTGGCTCTGTTCCTGGCTCATTGATCCGGTCTGATTTCTGATTTTGGTCATCGCTCTTGGTTGCCGGTTTCCATTCCGGGGCTGTTGCCCTGTAGGCTGTTTTCACGGTTGCTTCGTTATCCGTTGGCACTGTGATGCTTTCTGCCATCTTCTTTGACGTCGGCCTGTTTTCTTGTCACTACGCTCTGTTGTGCTGGTTTCAGTGACGGAGTGGGGCCGGGGGTCCATTTCCTCTCTGTTCCTGGTCCTGGCTCCCGTTGGTCTTTCAGTATGGTTCTGCCTGGTCGGGTTGGTGCAGTTGTGTCCCTTTCGGTTGTGCCCCTTGCAGTCTGGCATTTCCCTCTTCCTGGCGGGTGATTTTGGCTTCCCTGGGTTTGGGAGTCGCCTGTTTTTCACGTTCCCATCCATCCGGCTGATCAGAGGTTTGCGGTGGTTATGTTCTGTTGCCTGTTTTCAGGTGTTTCCTTTCGGCCTCTCTCCTGCTCCTCAGGTTTTTTTCACGGCGCTGGCTCCTGCTGTGGGGGTTTGCTGTCCTGGTTCCGGTTTCTGGGGTCATATTGGGTCTGGCTGTTCCTCGTCTGGTTCCTGTTCGGGGGCTTCAGTTCCTCGGGACCGGTTTGACGCTTTGCAGTGAGCTGTTTTCTCAGTGCTCGCTTCGGTGGCTCATATGCAAATTTGTTGAGCGTTACTGGGGGGGGGGTTGGCATGGCCCCTGCGCAAGGAGGATACGCATTTCGTGAGGTGTTCCATATATCCGGATCTGTTATCTGCCCTGTTGGATCTTCTGGGGGTCCTCCTGGGTCACCCTCCTGCCCCGGCTCGGGGTTGGTTGTGGGTCTAGAGGGTGGTGGTTGCCTCCACGATTGTGTTTCCTTGGGCTCTCCTGCACCTCGTGTCCTTGGTGTTTCTTCTGATGACTCGCTGGGTCCTTTTTCATGCTGGTTACGGGGCTCTGGCTCCTCTTTCCCCTGGACTGGTGGCTTTGCTCTCCCGACCTGGTGTGGGAGGTGCATTTCTGCTTCCCTCTCTCCTCTTGTTGTCCTCGGATGCCTGTCCTTGGGTTGGGGGCCCCGTTGGGATCCTTGGTGACCGGCTTGTCTGTTGTTCGGGCTGGCGCTCCATTGGCTCGTTGTTGTTTGGGCCTTCTTGGGGGGGTCCCGGTATGTGTCTCTGTTTCTGCTGGCTTCCCTGTTTTGTGTCTGGGCGGCAACTTTTCTGTTGGCTTTCAGAGGGTCTTGAGAAACATCCCTGTTACGGCGGTTGGTTTCTTTAAAGGAATGGTACTCTAATTGTGCCTTCTTTTGGTGGCTTGGGCCGCTTCCTCCCGTCCTCTGTTTGGTGCTGTCTGGTGCTCGTTTCAGCGTGACATATCCTTTTATTGGGACAATGCGCGGGTGCTTGGGACTATGCGCTGGTGCTTGGAATGGCCCTGCGCTGGGATGTCTTGCTGATTCGTGTAGCATTCCCTCTGTCTGTTCCTCTGTTCCAGGTCCTTTTGTCTTTGTTTGGGACTCTTGGTTCGGTCATGTTTGCTTCCCCTCCTGTTGCTCTTCTCCCCCGGTTTTTGTTCCGGGGTGGTCTGTCCTCGGGCGTTGCTCTCTTGTTTCCTTAGCCTTCGGGTTTTCTGTATGCCTTCCCTCCCGTTTTCCCCTCCCGGGGGTTCTGGGGAGGTTTGGCGGGTGTCGGTGTTGTTGGGTTGGCCTCGCTGTTTTTGGTTTCCGCTCCTGCTGTTGCTGGTGGGAGTCGGATTTGGCCAGCCTCCCTTGCCTCCGGCTCTGCTTCTGGGTCCGCAGCTGTCTTTGCCCTATCTTTGGCGCTTGCTTCTGACTGCCTGTCTCTTGAGCGGCTGTCTTTAGCGTCTTTGGGCTTTTCTTTTGTGGTGGCCTGTGCCATGTGTTGGTCGCCTTGGCCTTCCGCTCTTTGGAGCTGTGATGCACTTTGGGGCTCTTTTGTTTCCTGGTGCTCTTCTCTTGGTCGGAATCTGTGCTGGGGTACCTGTTTCTGTACTGGATTCTCCAGCTTGGGTTTGTTGTTGGGCTTTTTCCCCTTCCACTTTGTCTGCTCGTTGATGGCAGTTTGTGCTTGTCGGGGCCTTGGGGCTTCCTCGGTGGTTGTTGCCCTTTGGTGAGTCGGCTTCTTCAGAGCTTTGTGCTTCGTTGTCCAGGCTCTCCTGTGCTCAATTCTTCTTTGGGCCTTTCCTGCTGTTTTGCATGGTCTGTGGTTGCCCCTTTCGTGTCCTTGTTAGTGGCGTACTTGTTGTGGTTGTCCACTGCGGTGGCTTTTTTGCTGGCCTTCACTTCCGCTTGTCGGTTGGGTGAGTTGGGTGCCTTGCTCGTTTTGTTTCCTTCTTTGCAGTTTCTGTTGGTTTCAGTTGTTTTGCGGCTTAATCCGGCTTTTCTGCCTATTTCTTCGAGTTTCCTTTTGCGGCTGGAGATGTTGCTTCCTGTTTTGCCTGCTGAGGGGGTTTCTCCTGTTCCCCTTCTTCGGGTGTTCGCAGGGCTCTTCTGTTTAGCCTCCAATGTTAACTGCAGTCTCGGGTTTCTCCTGCCCTGTTTGTCTCCTGTGGGTTCTGTGTCTGCTTCCTGTGCTGAGGCGGCAGGGTCTCTATCGAGGAGATTTGTGGGGCGGCCATTTGGCGTTCCCGTCACACTTTTCTCGGCTTGATGTTTTTCTTGCCTCTTCTGACGATTTCTGTTGGCGTCTTGTACGCTGCTGTTCGTTGATGCTTTATTGTTAAAATGTTTGTACTTTTTCATGGATCCCTGGTGTCCTGCATTTTTTCTTCTTGGTTCTCTGCTTGTGAGTTCCTCACGTAGTAAGGACTGGGACGGAGAGGACCCATGAGGGGGTAATGTCTTATTACTTACCGGTAATCTTCAATACCCCGATTGGGGTCCTCCTCGTCCCAATCCTCTTCCCTCCCTCCCTCCCACTGTGTTTGTGTCTGAGTCTTGTTGATAACAGGAATGGCGGTGGGTGGGAGGGACTTATGTAACCTTCGACCTTTGGATTTCTGGTGTTTTGATTGGCTGTGTGGAGGCAGGACTGTCTCACGTAGTAAGGACTGGGACGGGGAGGACCCCAATCGGGGTAATGAAGATTACCGGTAAGTAATAAGACATTTCTTTGCTATTTGCCAGGTTCCTGGTCAAATGTAATTTTTGCTATTTAAATTAAGCTATTAAGTGTATTTGCTATTTGCATGGCTCCTAGCCAATTTGTACAGAAAGTCTGCTCTTTTGCCAGCAAAAGTGTAATTAGTGAGGCTTCTTTGCTGTTTGCTTGATTCCAGGACAAACAGTACTTAATCTTTGCTGTTTACTCAGTGGCCAGGTAAATAGTGAATTTTCCTTGTTATTTGTGCGGCTTCCAGCCAAACAATGCAGAATCTCTGCTATTTAGTGAGGGACCAGGTAAATAGTCAACTAAACGTAATTATGCCAATTACAACCGAGAAATGCTTTCTAGCTGCAATTAACTCCTGGAAAGGTGAGGACATTATTACAATATAGCTAGAGTTAGAAACATTCCAGAAACGTTATGCGCTCACGTGAATGTGCGTCTGAAAAACACAGGGCCTTTGCAAGCCGATTAGGGCTCTGGTTTACACATTCTAACAAACCTTTCAGTAACAAAAGATAATTGTTTTCACTTATTGCAAATACATTTCTAGGTTGGTTACAAATAGGCACCTTCCTTGGACAAACAGAGGCAGATTATTTTTTAGAAGGGAGGGAGGGGGCGGGATGTGTGTCTGAACATGCTGAGAAGTTTGAAACTGTGACTATAAAACCCACATGCAAGTATGCTGAACTGTGATTTTTCCCAGAAATGTGCCTCTCCCACAGGCAATGCGTGACTGCTCTGCAACAAAACACTATTCCTATTGGAATAATTTCATCTGTCCTAATGACTTGTGAGGTACTTTTGAATGTATTAATCAACCTCTTCATCAGTTCATCTTTATTTTGAGATATTATGAGCGAAATCCTGATGAATGCTACTCCATCTATCTTGGTAGTAGTCACCTCATTATTCTCTTTCATTGAGTAATTCTACTTCCCTGCTGAGGGGTACAAGTCTAATGAGTAGCTGTGAAGTAAGGTTATACTCTGCGAAGTTTTATGATACACTATAGAAGTATAGTATTTACAAATAACTTACCTTATGTCTTTCACTTTTGATTTTGAGCCTGTCCTTCCCTGAGATAACTGGACTATTAGACGTTTCCTCTGTTTTCTTGCCTTTTTTGATAACCTCTTTCTTTGCCGCTTGATATTCTGTATGAGATAGGGAAACCTCGGCTGTTTTCAGTACAGTGGGTGCTTCACTCTTCTGTAAGCATTGCTTAATGAAGTCCAGGCATCCCTCTTCAATCCCTTCCACTGCCTCAAGTTGTGTGACCAAAAAGTGAGCTCTGGCTGACCAATCACTTACAATATTCCTTAACATATCTGTACCGTCCTGGTGATTTCCTGAAAGCATTTTTCTTGCTCTTCCTAAAAAGTCAGACAAGAGAAGAGTCAGGTGATCAGCCATGGAGATGAAACTTTCTTGAGATTTTAAATCAGTAAAATTGCCAAAGGCTTGCTTCAAGCCTATTTTGGCTCTCTGGATGTTTTCATTGATTTGGTGTGCACGCTTATCGAAAGCCTTAAAGTTGTTCTCCTTGTCTATTCCATGGGCTGTTGCTCTAGCACTAACCAGGTTCACAATGCCTTGTAAAGCACCAGCATACTCCTTGTTAGTGCTTTGCAACATTGTCATTAGAGCTTTCACATTTAAGAAAATCTGTCTTTGAAGAAGCTCCATGCGAACAGGATGTATTGAAGACACGGGAGACATTTCACAGTCTTCTGCTGTTTGCAGCAGATCCTCGGTGAGGTGCTCAATTTGTTTCCGAAGTTGATTGATCCTCAGCTTCATAGTCTGGTCAATACAGCACTGAGTGGACATTTTAGCTGTCTCCTGTATTCTTATAGAACATTCCAAAATGGAAGCCAACCATTTCTGCTTGCTTCCAATAGTGGGCTGGATATCTTCTCCAGTGAATTTGTCAAGATATTTCAGCAGTCGTTGGACACCCACAGACCACAGGATGCATTGTGCTTCAAGGAGGTCTATCCTGCCGGTGCACCAAGGGTCATCTTGATAGGACATTGCTGTCTCAAGCACATACTTTGCGCTTGTCTCTAACCTGGCAAGTTTGGTTTGGATTTCTAAAAATGTTTCATGAATCATAGGAAACTTGTTGATTTTTTTGTTGAAATCCATGGGGAACATATCACCAGCTTGACATACAACTGCAGACAATTTCTGATTTGCTTCCTTGAAGATCTGAATCCTGCTTGGGAAGTCAGCATTTGGCTTTGTGCAAATAAGTTTCTGAGAGAATTCGCCCCAAATGCCTGCTACCATTACCAGACTCTTTTTCATATCAACTAGCTCATCAGACAGCAAAATGGCTATTTTAACTAACTGGTCCATGTTGATAGCAGGGTTTACTGCTCCCTCCCTACACAGATAGATAATCCTTGATGTTTGTTTTTGAATTCCTGCATACTTCCTTAGCTTGCATGAGTCTTGTAAGTGTGCAATTGGTAAGGCCTCGTTGGCTGCATCAATGTAAATATTAGAGAATTCAAATAAATCAGAACTAGCACTGTGTACAGCTTCAATATCATTTTTCTTTGCGGCAGCCATTACTTCTCTTATTACAGGCATTAAACTGTAGTTTAGAAACAAGTTTTCAGGGGTTGAACTTCTCACTAATGATGTTTCCTTACAGAGACAATCAGCTGGAGGAAGTGCTTTGCTTAAATATTCCAGAAATTGATTATCCCCTGCTTGTTCTTGCTTGTTGCTATCTATCTGACTGAGTGGGAGCATTCTCAGCTCAGGAAATTCCCATCTCTTAGGCTGACTGCGAACATGTTCTCTCAAGGGACTAAGGATATCTGGATGGTTGGACCCATCCAGACCACTTCTCACACTGTAGACTGAATCAGTGACATGTTGTATTTTTTCTAAGAACAGTGTCCTTGCTGTTACGTCGTAGGGATTTTCCTGACAGCAGCTCTTAGCTTTTCTAGCCTGTTCTATTGATTGTTCTATTTGCTTGATCAGAGCCAGCAGTCCATTTCTGAAGATAGGGTCTTGTTTTTTTTCAACATATCTACTGACCAATTGAACGATGTGATTAGCTTGGGCACAAAGGTCATCTCCATATTGCAAAAACTGTTCAGGTTTCTCACTCTCCAAAGTCCTTTCACACTGTTCTCTGCCCTGCTGTATTCTGTGAACACAGATGCCAAGGAATTCCTGAACATTGAAAAAGTCATCGAAAGACGCCAACAAGCTTTCTATCATGCGTGTCCAAGTTTGATACAATGTTTGCAGTTTTTCAAGACTCTCTGGCCTATTAGAGGAGTCGCACACTTCAGCGAGAAGAGGAACTATACTGGCACGTATGAGTTTCAGGTGACCCATTGAGTTCTCTATGTCGTCAGCAGTTTTGCTGTTGGTGCACCAAGCTAACACAATGCTGACTACTCTCAGCAAATGATCTGTGTGATTGTGGAAAGCGACTATAAGTGGCTGTAGATTTTTCAAGCAGTCCCCCTCCATTATTGGGGATACGTCTACTACAGTCACTTCCAGTGCAGATTCTATCAGTCTTTTCAGATGTTCTTTGGCATAAGTGAAAGTATCCAAAATTTGATTAAGCATAGAAGAAACTAGTGTCTCGTTCATGGCCTCCAGTTCTGCCCTCATGGCACCGCAGTGTTGATGCAGCGAAGGTTCTAAGAGCTTCCATACTGGAAGCACACCTCTTGCACTCACTTGACTAGTAATTCTTCTTCTTAGTTCCGAAACGGCACAGCAGTGTCTCAATAACTTTTGCTTCAGTTCTTGTTTTGAGGCTGCGGCTACGAACATGCAATAGTAAATATGTGTCCCGACAAGGAATTCAAGGCTACCATTGCTCAGGTTTGCAGGTGTGGGATCAGACAGCAGAGCCAGCAACTGATTAAATTGCTGAGAAAATGAGTTTTGGCCTTCAAAGCGGTTTTCACTACTCAAGCTTGTATTAAGCAAGGAGATCAGACCCTGTGTGGTCTTCTCAGTTAAGTCCACTATGTAGAATTTTGCACTGGAGACCTCCTTATTATGTGGGTGTTTTAGGCAACTTTGGGTGGCTGTATGTAACATAGGAATACATTTTTTAAGAGTTTGCAGGCTTGTGGATAGATTTTTGCGAAGCCCTTGATCTTTGAGATCAATGATCCATTTTTCTGTCAAATTGTTTAGTAGCAGTATGGCCTCAGAAAAATCTTGGAAGGATGTGAGAAGGGCTAGCATGCTGGCAGCACTCTCCAGGGCAGCCAGGCAATCCAAAAGCCATTGAGCTGCCTGAACAATTCTTCTCATGTCAGCATTGTCTTCAATCATTAGGATCTGAAAAAAAAAAAAATTCAATTGCTGCATTGTTTTAAAAACTATGGGGTATATTAGCAAGAACCTCATTAAAATGATCGCCGTTAAAATTATGTCCTGCACATCTAACCTGGGCTTCTATTGGAATTCTACAATGCATATTAGCAAGCCCATTATCGCCATTTTAACGGCAGTTTCCTGCCGCTAAAACAGCGATAATTTTAACGAGGTTCTTGCTAATATGCCCTTATGGTCTGTTTTTCCCGATTTAGTTAGAAGAACATTTTTGTTATATGAGAAAATCCAAATTCATATCATTTCACAAAAACAAGCAAATTAGGAAAATATTAAAAAGAATTAGAAGGCAAAGCAAGAACAACCACCTATAGAAAAAGAAAGTCAAAAATTAGTTTAATTGTCAATACAAGTAATCCACATAGCATGTCAATCATAAGAACATTCTGCCAAGAGACTTACATAAAAACATGATTATCTAAAATAAATGTCATACCTCAAAACACTTGCATTCCTATCTGCAATTGGACATGAAGGTATATTGCAACCAGCTAAGCACCACTTAGCATGAATCAGCTATGTTTTCAAAATTAAATATGAAAAAATATAGGTAATGTGATAACATTTATAAAAGCAAGGAATTAACAGGGCAGGTTTACAGTTTCTGATAATGCATTTCCTACGAATAAGTACATGCTGCTTCTTAGCTGTAAAGAGCTTAAAGCAATCAAAGTCAAGAAAATATTCCTGGACTACCTCCTAGGTAACTGCACTCACTCTACTTACACGTGGTCACACTTCATTCACTCAGCGTGTCCCATGGGGTACTCGTTAAATATAGTTCCCAAACTAAAATGTAACATTTACAGTCTTTTTATTAAAAATCATATACAATTCTCCTTTGCAATAGGAGACCAATTTATATTTCAAATTTCAGAAAAAATATTGTTCTGAAAACATTGAACATAGGAATATCTCATACAGTACAATAAAAAAGATAAAATTAAAATACAGTCACAATCCTAATTGAACATCAACATTACACAAAAATATAAAATCATGTGACATAGTCTAATCATTGAGCATAATTACAACATACATAATCAAATACAAAAAAGAAAAGCAAAAGGAACCCCTTTGTCTCTATTGATCAGATGATATTACAACAGGTTAATCAGATTCAATAGCCTTCCCACAATTTCTCTGTGTCTTCCAGTATCCAAAATTTGTGTATACCTGGAGCCCACTAGACTTTATTTGGATTCTATTTTACGTAGTGCGTCGACGATAGACTGCTGCCACTCCTTCCCAGTATAGTATGGCCAGACCAATCTGGCTTCATGCTGAGGAGATCCACCGCCCACAACCCTGAGTACCCTGTTCACTGTGATGCATACCTTGACCTATAAGCGGAGAACAGTTATTGTTTCTCTTGACTTGACCGAGGACTCTGACGCCTTAGAGTAGCCCTATCTCTTCTCGTTGCTAAACAAATAGGCCTCAGCAGGGGGTACCTCAGATTGATCAAGCTGCTTTACACTGTACCGACTGCACTCCGTCGAGTGAATTGCGTAGTCTTGCTAACCTTTTCAATCATCTGGGGCATGCGGCAGGGCTGTCCATTGTCCCCGAATCTATTTGACATTGCAATGGAGCCTCCACCAGCATCACGTGGGCTGTAATTCATGGTGCAGGGGCTTGTAGTTTCCCTGTATGCTGGCAATGTGACAGTGTATGCCAGGGAGCCGGCCATTAACCTACTGCAAATAACGTGGGAATTCATTTGATTTAGTGCCTTACCGTGATCACAATTTACTGGTTAAATTGGTAATCTTCCCTCTAACTGACACAATGTTGCCATTTGCCATTGGTTTTCTCAGCTGGGTGGATTCTGCTGTTAAATACCTGGAGATCACAATGAGCAGAGATAGTGGTGAGTTGTGGCGAGAAAATTATGGCTGGACCATGGCCTAGGTTAAAGAGCAAATACCTCGATGGGTCAGCTTTCACTCTCCATTGCCAGGAGAATAGATTGGCAAAATAATCCTGCTCCCCAAGTTCCTGTACCTGTTTGTCAATCTGCTGCTGCCTTTAACACAAGTCTTTTTTCTGAGAAACTCCGATCCTTACTCATCACTCTGGTTTGGAGTGGTAGGCAATCGCGATTGGCATGGAGGTCCTGACTTTGCCATTTGACCAGGGAGCTCGGTGTGTCATGGAACTTGGCTGTAATTCGGCACAAGTGCATTTTGGACAACAGTGGATACACCCGCTACCTTTCACTCCACATGTGGCTGCTGAGTAGGATGATATTGCACCATGCACCTAAATGTGGCAATCTTCAAGACCTCGACTTGCCCGAACGCCGCTACTGCCATGGAATCCAGTTTCTCCCCCCATGCGGGAGGACAAAATGTGCAGACAGGCATGCCGTCTCCAGTTGCCAACTATGGGGGACCTCTACCCCAAGCTCCTCTCTTCTACCTGGAAGCGCTAAGTGCCCCTGTTAAATGCATGCCCTTGCCAGCAGGCACACCCGTCTTTTTTTTCCTCAGGAGTTGGCCAGGCTCCCGGCGCTGGACATCATACTGACTGCTACTTTCCCAAAGAAACTCATCACCAGGCTCTTCATCACAATGGAGGGGGCAGCTCCCATCCCCGTGTCTAGGGCACACGCAGAATGGTAGTGGGAAGTAGGTGCCGACATAACACCAACAGTGGCAATATTGCTGCTCGCAAACAGGTGCTTTATCCCCAAACTACAGGCTATGCCTTATCCATGTTAACTACTTGCACAAGCTATATTGTACGCCACTCCAATTGTATAGAATGAAGCTCCTTACAGACATTCGGCGTGGCATGGCCCATGCCGGCTTCCTCCACCTGGCTTAGCAATGTCCCAAAATCAGGGACTACTGGGAAAATGTCTGTAAGATCATTGAAGACATTACTGACACAACAGAATCAGTGACCCCCTATGGTGATTCGACTCAGAAATATAGCGGATATACAGCCTGGAGTGCATAGGCTCGCTGCTATGATGCTACTTTTGGTAAAATATCGACTAGCGTGACATTGGGGACAGACAGCTGTACCCCCGATTAGATGGCTGTGAGAGAGCGCCATGTCACTTTGAAAATTGTAGGGGTGCCCCATATCTCCCGTAGTCAGCACCCACATATTTAGAGGGTATACTAACGTGTGTTTTTAGAGGTATAACAGTAGGTTGGGAATTAGTACAATGTGTAATCGATCTATTCATAACGTTGCAGACTAATGTACAGCCTTAACAGGAGTGTATTATTTTACATGATGTAGAAATGCTACTAACCGTGTGCATTGTAGAATTAATAAACGTGCCCTATTAAGAGTTGCACGTGTAGGAGATAGAATGTGACGTTTTAACCGCATGCGTGCGGGCGGAATTCCGCTCACACGCTGAGATTTTTCAAACCGCACTTTACATGACGAGCTGGGCTCGTCATGAGCGTGCGAGGAGGCTACCTCATGACGAGCCCAGCTCGTCATGAGCGTGGAAGGGGTTAATGTAGAAAAGAACTTACATTTAGAGATGAAATGTAAGGTTGTCTTTGTAATGGAATAGAGTGCATTGCTTATAATGTAGAATCATTTAGAAATGCATTTAAATGCGTAAAGGCCTGGGACATGAAGATAAGCCAGTAGAGGCCTAACTTTAATTTCTTTAGTTAGCATTGGATTATTATTGTGAAATAGCTGCTTGTTGGGAAGGGTGCTGTTCTCAGCAAATATTGAATTGTAACTTTGGATGTGCACAAGGTTGCTTCTCATGTATTTCAGTTTCAGGTGCAAGGCCACGGAGCTTGTTAGGTAGTAAGATCCATTGTTTGGAAGTTAGGCCAGTAGGAGTGAGCACGAGTAGGTGCCAGAGGAATGTTCATCTGCAACATTTGGCGAGAAGGTGCCTGGGATCCAAGGACACCTCAACGGACGCTGGATGGAAGGATGCCATGCTGGAAAAATACGAAGACCGGCACCTGCCCAAAGGGGCGTGCCTTGGGCCTATCTACGATTTTGGGAGTTTTGTATTAGGGACAGACCCTGAGGGTGGAGAGCAGATCTTGTCAGGAGGTTGCTAGAGCAGGATGTAGGCAACTTAGACAAAGTTGAGGGAATTTAGGGCAGAGTGGGTTGTAGGAAGGAGCATCTTAGAACGAGCTCAGTAGTTTAGACTACCACTTTGAGAAACGTGAATGCACTTCTTAGGGGGTCATCACGGCTCCCCTCTACATTCTTAGCAGACAAAAAGGTTCAGTCGACCTGTTCTGGGATTCTAGAGAATTGATAAGGTAAAAATCTAGATAAGAATCTTCAGTTGGTAGCAGAGTAGGATGGTTGTCTCTAGATTGAGGGGAGATCTAGATTAGGATAAGAGTTTTAAGGCTCATAGAAATTAGGTGATGATTGCCCATTGGATTGTCGGTGGGAGACGGCGTTTCATGAAAAGCGACGGAGAGTGACGGTGCGGCAAAGGCAGCAGCAGTTCGTGGGAGAGTGAGTATGAATAGGGTTTATGTTGTTGTTGTTAGATTGCGGTGTTTGTGTTGTATTGTGATGTCTTGCGGAGTTGGAATGCCTGTTGTATGAAACTGGATCAGTCTGTGAGTGCGCGCAACCCGGGAAAATCTTAGGCTCAAGGAGTAGCTTAAGTGGTTCGGGTGTATCTAACACCCAGAGTAATTGTCGACCATTGTTAAGGGGATCTTGAGGTACCATCGATCGCCCGTTGGACCGAGATAGGGGGAACGAGTGTGAGAGTGCGTGAGTAACTGACGCTGGTCGTGGGTTGCTGAGTGTTTGTAACCTATCAATTTAGGTGATTGTCCGGTCGTTTCGTGGACAGACAGTTGCCAGTTTTCGGTGACAATTACGCAACTGTGAACGTACAGTCCGACTGTGGACGTACAGTCAGCGAAGTGATTGCTTGGTTGTAAGTGATCATTTCAGTGTGTGAATGGGACGTATGTGTGAGTGAGAGCTGAATTGTAAAGGAGGGGAACTGCTGCGAAGCGGAGGCGAGTGATGTCAGAAGGTGCCGCGCTGGGATAGGGTGGTTTGTGTGAAGCCACGATTGGTGGATTGTCATCAGGAAATAGAGGAGCGCTGCGGAAAAAGAGAGGTTGGTTTTCATCATGAAATGTTTTAAAGTCTTACGAGAAATGTTCAAAAGAGAAAAGAGATTAGAACCTCGGTGGGGAAGAGGCTCCACCCGAGGATACTCCAGCTCATTATATGGCTACGAATGTAGGGTTGCATACTATATTGTGGCTTGAGAATTGGGCTAAGATGACTGATGGAAATGAAGAGTTGACTTTCCCCAGATACGGAACTTTCAGATTGGAAGTGTTATATCAGTTGAAGTCGATTATGGCTTCTTTGCGTCCGTTGCGTAGACCACAACAGTTTGAGGCATTGAATGCGTGGATTAGGGTGGCATCCAAGAGAAACAGGGACAGGAGACATGAAAGAGTGAAGCGGTCAGTCAGAGCTTTTCAGGATGCGAGGTGGGAAGCATTGGCGAAAAGATGGAGAGTACAGACTATTGAGGTGGACAGGTTGTTTCCGCTGTTGGTGAAACAGGTGATGGCCAGAAAAGGAATGATGAAGAAGATGCCAGTGACACGGATGATAGCTTGTTACAAATGAATGTTTGTAGCATCAGTGATGTAAGGAGTAGTCTAGTAGGTGAGTTGAGCCGAATGCCAAGGCCTGTCGAATCGAGCACTCCGTTGCTGGCTACTGCAGATTCGTCTAGAGGGTTGATGGATATGAGGGGGCCGAGGCCAAAATCTCTTGGCGAGCTGAGGCCTTATTTAAAGACTATCGAAGGGGCTTAAAGCGAGGGGCCAAGAAAGGAGTGGGACCATGGGAGTGCGAAGAACAGGATGAGTTTTAGGGAAACACCCGAAGATAATAGGTGCCAAGAACAGGACAGGGCTTGTAGGGAATTGAGTGGTGTAGCTAGCAGAAGTACTCTGTCAGTGGCCATAAGAGCGAAAAAGCTGGACGTAATGAGACTCAAGGCAGAGGTAGACGAGATCATTGAGGGAAATCTATCCTTAGAGAGAGTGGAGCTCTTTGAGCCAGACGAGTTGCTGTTTGCAGCAAAGGATGTGACCCGCAAAGCGAGGTCGACACATGAGAAACTGACTGAATTGGCAAATAAATATGATGTGGACTTGTACAGGACAAAAATGTTGTAGGGAAATCATCGGTTGCAATACACTGATCAAGACCTAGAAGAGAAGAGGGTAATTGGCTTAAAGACTCACATTAGAGAGCTGATCATAGGAATACGAGACTGGAACAGGCTCAACAAATGGGAAGAACGGTGGTCAAAGAAAAAGAGTGTCAGAAGGAGTGTGGTAGAGACACCCAATCCAGGAGGGGGAATACCAGGAGTTGGGAGATACCCTTTACAGGAAGTGGCCAGTGGAGGATATGTTCATGTGCCCTGGAGTCGAGGAGATTTGGCAGCATTCACGAACGATTTTCCAAAGTTGAGGGAAAACCCCGTTGAGTGGTACAAACAAGTTGCGAGGTTCGTTAAGAACTCCAAGGTGTTGTGGATCGACTTGAATAACTTATTCGACATTGTAGTTTGAGGAGATTTGTGGGTTGCCTGTAAGGTTGCAATTGAGTGGCCTACTGCTGAACCGACCGAGATGTTGTCACATACGGGCCATCGCCTTTGGTCATGAGGAAGTAGGAACAGGCGATCACATGGCTAAAGTCTAAGGTATCCCCACAGGATGTTGACTGGGTGAAGATAGATCGGATGGTTCAGGAACCAAAGGAGACAGTATATGAAAATTACAAAAGACTGTTGCAAGTCTTTAAGCAGTACAGTGGGTTGGATGAGATGGATCCGAAGGACATGGGACAGTTTGTTTCCAAGTTTGTCCTGGGATTGAGACCGGATATCTGCCTTAAGATCCAGCAGCATTTGATTTGTTGGTAGAACAAGCCGCTAGACGAAATCTTGAGGTAGGCAAGGTACTGTAGTGATGAAATAGACTGGAAAAACAAAAAGCTTAAGGACAAGTTGATGCTGGTTCAGATGCAGGCGGCTAATAAAGGTCAGGTGCAGTCTGGAGGAGGTACGCTGGAAAGGAAACAGAATGGTCAGAACAAGATAAAGGGAAATGTAGAGGATTCCAAGTCAAGAGTAGATCCAGCCACATTGAAAAAGACTAGAGGCTGCCACCAGTGTCACCAGATTGGACACTGGAGACGCGAGTGTCCCTTGAATCCTGCAAATCAGGTTGAGCAGGAGGAAGAGGTAGTGCAGGTGCCACAGGTGACAGCAACTGTGTCAAAGCCCAAAACTGTGAAAGGAGGGACTTCAGCTCCGCGAGTACAAGTTCCCCACACACCGAGGATCCCATCAGGGACTCGGACATACCAGCAGATGCCTCTTTTTGATGAGAGTGATGATTGTTACTTAGACCCATTGGCATGACGGTGCCTGAGAGGGGAGGAAGACTGCACTCTTGGGGGAGTCTTGGAGGTAGACCAGAGGGGACCATTTATGGAAGCGGATGTTGCTGGTTACCCCACCACCTTTCTGGTTGATACTGGTGCTACCCGTCCTACTGTGAGATCTACAGTAGTCCCAAACCTACCCCTCTCGGGACAGACAATCCAAGTTGTAGGTGTTGCAAATAGGAAGATGACAAATCCCTTGACAGAACCGATCCCTGTGAAGATAGGATCGTTTCGTGACAGACACCAGTTTGTGGTGTGCGACTCGATTCCTGTGTATTTACTAGGGAGGGATCTCCTGTGTAAACTTAATTGCACCATCTGTTGTACCCCAAAAGGAGTGGAACTGCAAACGAATGATGATGATGCTACCTTTAAGGTCGCGAATCAGCATGTTTGCATCGAGATGTATCCTGTTTTGACAGTGGAAGAGCTTCCACTAGACTTGAGAGATTCAGTCTCGCAGGAAGTGTGGGACTTTACTGGAGAGGACATAGGACTGATTAAAGGAGTTGAACCAGTTAAGATTCGGGTCAAGCAGAATGCTGAATTCCCAAGAACGCCTCAGTATAATCTGACTCCAGAAACAATTGCAGGGATAAAACCTGTGATTAAGTCCATGATCATGCAAGGGATCCTGAAGGAAGTAATGGGCAGTTCATGTAACTCACCTATTATGGGATTGCAGAAACCGAGCGGGAAGTTCAGAATTGTGCAGGACCTGCGCCGGGTAAACAACATAGTTGTTCCCTGTTGTCCAGTGGTACCGAATACATCTGTGATATTGTTTCAGATTCCGTGCCAAGCTGAGTGGTTTACCGTGATTGATCTGTGTCAGGCTTTCTTCTCGATTCCTCTGCATGAAGAGAGACATTTTCTTTTCGCTTTCAAGCTGGAAAACCGTATTTTAACATGGTGTCATATCCCTCAGGGGTACACAGAGAGTCCATCGATCTTTAATCAGATCTTGAAGAAGAATCTTGAGAGTCTTATACTGCCGCAGAATTTGGTTCTTGTACAGTACATTGATGACCTCCTTGCTGCGTCAGAGACTGAGGTTGCATGCAGGATTGATACCATTGCCTTACTGAATCATTTGGCAGAGAATAAACACAAGGTGTCGCCAAACAAGTTACAGTACTGTTTGAATGAGGTGCAGTACTTGGGTCATCGAATAGAGAAAGGCAAGAGGAAGGTGTCACCTGACAGGATAGAGGAGATCATGGGTAGGATGGTGCCTTCTACTCCGAGAGAGGTCAGAGTGTTCTTGGGGATGGTTGGCTACTGTCACCAGTGGATTGCCAACTTCTCCTTGAAGGCAAAGCCTTTGCAGAGACTGACGCACAAGGATGTGAGTGATCCGGTACCATGGGACAACGAATGTATGAAGGCTTTCCTTGAGTTGCGAGAGGATCTTTGTCGTGCTCCGGCACTGGGAATGCCAGATTACAATAAGCCTTTTTCACTATTTTGCTGTGAACGAGAGGGTTGCGATTTGGCAGTACTAGTACAAGATCATGGAGGGGTCCGTAGACCAGTTGCTTACTTCTCAGCTACTTTAGATCCAATAGCTTCAGCGTTGCCCGGATGTCTCAAATCCGTTGCTGCAACAGGTGTCAGCATTGAAAGGTGCAAGAGTATTGTGATGGGTCACCCTTTGATTGTACATGTTCCACACTCTGTTGAGCTGCTAATGACCAGGACCAAGACACAGCACCTGACGAACAATCGGCTCACAGGCTACCAGCAGGTTATACTTGCTGCGGAGAATGTGACCATTAAGAGGTGTTCTGTTTTGAATCCTGCTACCTTGATGCCATTGCCAAACACCCTTGATGAAGATTGTGCGGACCACGATTGTCTTGATGTGACTGAACTATGTACCAAACCGAGACCTGACATTGTCGATGAACCATTGGTTGACCCTCATGAAATTTTCATCGTTGATGGTTCATGTTTAAGGGACAGTGTTGGTCAGTTGAGAGCAGCCTTTGCTGTATGTACCATTACTGGAGTAGTTGAACCTGCATGCCTGGAAGGAGTATATTCCGCTCAGGTGGCTGAGATCATTGCTTTGACGTGTGCTTGCATAGCAACAGATCAAATTCGGATTACTATCTACACTGACAGCCAATATGGGTTTGGTGTGGCTCATGACTTTGGACAGTTATGGTCCCAGAGAGGTTACATGACCTCATCAGGATCGCCCATCCGCAATGGGGAGTTTGTGAGGCTGCTTTTAGAGGCCTTGCAATGTCCCAAAGAAATTGCTGTTGTAAATTGCATGGCTCATGGGAAAGGGGCAGATTTTGTGTCACTCGGAAACCGCTATGCGGACGAATGTGCACGATTCTGTGCCGAACAAGGTTATATCTTCACTGAGAACCATGTTGTAGGGGGCGAAGAAAGAACTGATTTTAACATGATGCTGGCCATTGCAGATACATGGGATGAGCTCAAGTGTTTGCAAGAACAGGTATCAGACCACGAGAAGAATGTGTGGATCAATTCAGGCTACGTGAAAGGGGATGTGGACATTTGGGTATCTGGTGATGGATGAGCAGTATTGCCGGATGAGTTGCTGAGTCTGATGGCAAGACAGATTCATGGTGCAGTGCATTTAGGAAGGGATGCAATGGTGCGAGTGTTCCGACAGACATGATACAACCCACAGTTTTGTGCGGTGGCAGAAGCTGTGTGTCAGAGATGTGTTACGTGTCAACAAATGAATGTCCAAAAGAGGACTGCAGTTACCCTGTGTCACATTGGGAGGTCAGGGGGGCCCTTCAACAGAATGCAATTGAATGTCATTGAGATGCCTAGGTGCAACCACTTGAGGTACGTCTTGGTAGTGGTGTGTGTTTTCAAGGTGGGTGGAGGCATACTTGACCCGCAGGTACGACACACTTACAGTAGCTAAGCTGTTGTTGAGGGAGCTTGTTCCTCGATTCGGGATTCCAGCCTCTTTGGAATCGGACAGAGGAATGCATTTTCATAGCGAAATCATGAAGATGCTTTGCACAGCACTGAACATTGATCAGAGACTCCATTGTAGTTATCGTCCAGAGGCTTCTGGAATAGTGGAGCGGATCAATGGGACTCTGAAAGCTCGAATGGCAAAAGTGTGTTCATCCACGTCTCTGAAGCGGCCAGATGCTTTACCCTTGGTGTTGATGAGTATGCACAGTACCCCAGAAAGGAGAACAGGTCTTTCCCCTCATGAAGTGCTGATGGGAAGGGTTATGAGGTTGCCAGCGGTGCCAGCAGTGACCCATAATAATATCACAGATGATCTTATCCTCGATTATTGCAAAGGACTCGCTGATATCGTCCGTTATGTGTCTCATCAGGTGCAGCTGCTGTGGTCCCAGCATCCAGTGATCTCTGTCACGACCTGAGTCCGGGAGACTGGGTGTTGGTTCGGAAGCATGTGCAAAAGAGATGCTTGGATGCTCGGTGGAGAGGCCCTTTCCAAGTCATCCTAGTCACGAACACTGCTGTGAAGTGTGAGGGGCTGCCAAACTGAATACATGCTTCCCAACTTCGTCGAGTTTTAGCACCCTTGGAAGAAACAGCTCCTCTCCCAAATGAAAATCCAGCTGATGTGGCAGGGCCTCAGGAGGGGACAAGCCAAGCTGTGAGGGTGTCTGATGCAGCTGGTTGCTCACTAGACCAAGCTGAGGAGGGTCACAACGGCAACAAGTCCGAAACTGACTCCGAAAGGGTAAGTTGCTGTGAAAGTGGTCCAGAGTCAAACTCAGCTGAAGAAGGTTGTGAGCAGGGTGAGCAAGCAGAAGGTGCGAGAGCCAGCAGAGGAGCAGTGGCTGGAGAGACAACGGCGACTGAAGTTGAGACTGGTTTCTGAAAGAGACCTTGCTTCTGTGTCTGAGGAATCTGAATCGGAGTAAGGCAAAGAAGGGCAAAGCTCGTGGAGGTCTAAGGAGATCAAGACGAATGAGGGTGCCTTGCCGGAGGTAAGCGACTACTGAGTGGACTTACATTGTGACTGATGCCAGGAGTTCTGAGATCGGGGAGGGTGAGGGCAGTGACAGTGATCAGTACCAGTCCTAATGTCAAGTTGGATGTGCTGTTGTTAGTACCAGGACTTGAAATTGAAGGCGGACTCACCATCACAGGCCCAAATCCACCAATTTTGAGCAGAATTCGTCATCTGATTTTGAGTAGATCACTTTTTCCTATATTTGGTCCTGAAATATCATCTAACTAATCTATTGTTCTTCGTCTTGAACGTTTGGAATATGTGCTAGAGGCGGTGTGAGAAGTTGGCCTGATGTATGATGTCTCCAATTCTGGGGGCACCTTGTATCAGTCCAAACAATCCCTTATGGTGGTGGTTGTAAGTCAACCTTAAAAGACAAGCTATCCTAATGGTAGCATGGACTAAGCAGCCTTCAGGCTAAACTCAAGAGGGCATGTCAATCCAGCTGTTTTACCACATGCAATCCTGTAATATCAAATGAAAGGACACCACACAAGGTATATATTATAAAAATATATGTATTTATTACTAGAATAATCCCCTGTACTCTTTATGAGTATAGAAGCACAAGCGTTTAAACAAAAGCACAGTTTAACATATGAAAGTTGCACGTTTATGGATGAGGCCGGTGGCCACTCAAACCATATATCAAAAAAGTGGTATAAGTATCACTTTACGAACAGTGGTAAGGCCTGGGGCCTTGGGAATTGCTGGGACTACATTGGACTAACATCAGTTAGGACGGGAGTAGCCAGCGGGAATCGGGTGCAGAGCTAAAAGCACACGCATGCACCAATGCAAAGTCAATGGTGCGTAAAAGTTACAAAGTTACTGTTTTAGGAGTCTTCCGACTGGAGTAGAATTACCACACTTTAAACTAGGACACTAGAGGTGTAAACCACTACAGGAGCACCGGCGTTCACGAGTTACCTCACCCACAGGAAGCGGGTGCATAGGTGCCAAAGTGTGTCGGGTTTCGTCGTGCAGTTCTATGGAGCCTGGAGATGAAGATGCTGCAGGCGGCCAGGAGAGAAGAGTCCGGTTGGATCCAAGGGTGGATCGAAGATGTAGAGTACCTGAAAGCAGAGGGGACAGAGTCTGGGTCACTAGCCAGTAACCAAGAAGGAACCAGGAAGGAACCAGGCGATGTCGGGCGCAATCAGGTGGTTGTCAAGAAGCTTGTCTCCGCTGCCACGTGGACTCTGGGGCACGAGGATGTCCTGGAGTAAATCACGAGCTGTCCAACAAAGGTCTCGCTGTTGGCGGTGTCGGCTTCCAGATCGGAGTTAACAAGCCTTGGCAAGCGCAACCCACGCAGGATTAGAAGATCGCTTCTTTCTCGGACCGGCAAGATCAGAGGGGTTGCTCCTTTTCAGGGGAGCGAGGGCCAGTCTGGAGCAACCAGACTAGTAGAGCAAATTCAAAGGTTCGTCGGTACTGGGGCCGCTAGCCAACGGGCAAGCGACCGGACCAATGCGTCAAGCAGAAAAATGCAAAAGGGCCCAACGCAGCACTCGGTGAGTGTGGAGGGGAGATCTTCAGTGCAAAAGCTGCTCGGGGCTGGGGCTTCTCAAACTTCAATGCACAGCTTCGAGGGGGCCTCGGGAGCTGCACGGTCAGCACTTCGTAGTTTTTCTAAGATGGCTGGCCCCACGCTCCACGTCGCCTCCACGGGTCTCAGATTCGCTGGGACTGTGGATCGGGCTGTTAGGAGTCAAGGGAAGCTGGTCTTGTTGATCTCTGTTGCTCGAGTTCCAGCGGGAACTGCAACAAAGCAAACCGTTGGGCGCTGGATGGTGCCTGTTTGCATAGGGTGGTCACTCCTTGACCACAAGGGAGATTCTTCAGTCTTCTACGTCGAGTAGGATGTCGAAGGGTCCAGAGTTTTGTTTCATAATTTCAGTCAGGATAATCTGAGGTGCATTGGCACAGCTCCTACCTTTATTCCAAATCAAGGGGCTGGATTACCTGCTAGGTCCCTCCTATGGGTGGGACCAGGGAAGGGGTTGGTTACACCCCTTTCCCTTTGTCCAGTTTCACACCAGAGCTGGGGCTGGAGTGCCCCAGAACCGGTTTGACTGGATTTTGCATGGGACACCTTGTGTGCCCCAGGCAGTGTCTAGTTTCTTTCAACCCTCCCTGCTCCAATCCACTATCTCCTGTCTGGGGTGGTGTAGCACCTCCCTGTGACAGGAAACTCTTTGTCCAAGCCTCCCCTGCCAGGTTTCGGTCAGCAGCAGGAGGTCAGACTTGTGTCGGGGCAGCAGCATCCATTTTGTGATGCTGAGGCTCTGGTTAGGATTAACCGCGTTTAAGTAAAGTAACATGTCTTCTCCCTCTAGAAGGGTGGAATGCTACCCCCGTTGCCAGAACTGGCGAGGGGGTAGTATTTCAAAGTGTATGACACCTTACACGACATGTTTTGATAAAGCCAAACCAAAGTTAGCAATAACCGCTAGGATTATAATGCACTTAAGAGTATATGGCATGGTAATACCCTGGAACAGCAGTAAGGAAATGGTTCCGAACTCTGCAGACAGGCTCAGCACATGCTAGAGCACCATCTCACATAAAACCAAGCACTCTGCCTCCAGGATTGTTAAGGCCTGCCATAGGAGTGACTTATAGGTGCATATGTGTCCAGATATAGGTTTAGATATTGGTATACTATATCTAAGCAAGGGGTGAGTACACCACCTTGCCCCAGCTGAGTGATCAGCCAGTTGTGTCGATTTGAATGCCAGCCAGGGTTGGCAAAAGATATGCTGCAGCCCCTGGTAGGCCTTGGATGCACCTATGCCCTAGGCACCTATAGTGCACTGTACAGGGGCTGATAAGGTGTCCAGTACCAAATTGGTGATGTACCTATAGTACATGGATATTAATTTAGAGAGAGAACAGCAGCCTGTGGGTCTGATTAGCAGGCCCACAGCCACAATAAGTCAAAAACCAGTGAAGCAAAAAGCAAAAATTGGGTCGACCATAGGAAAGCAGACCCTACTCTCCTACAGGCGGTTGGCACGAATCTTATTATGAATGATTGAGACTTTTCTGTAAATAAACTTGCTTTGACAACCTAGGTCCGAGAGGAAGAAGAAGAAATTTAGGGGCTTCCCATAGAGGACAGAGAATGGTTATGGTTGTCTTTGAAAACTGTAAATAAGGAACTGAACTTCAAAGGGGACTTCCAGCTTCTAAGGTGTGGTTCAAACTGACTTAAGTAACGGAGGTTGGAGAGAAGAGACTGTAAGGGTTGTTGCCTAACAAGAGAAGCTGCAATTTGTCTTGAGACCATGGAGGCTAGAAAACTGAATCGTAGAGCTAGGTGCATTTAGGCACACTTATAGGAGGCAGTGGCGGCTGGTGACATTTCAAAGTGGAGAGGCGTAAAAGTTGGGGATGAATGCCATGTTGCAATAAAAACTAGCGAGACGGTTGTCATAAGGGGAGGTTCGGTGGAGATGGAGGACTCTCCAGAAATTTTGAAAGAAAGAGTATGCAAATGGTTCATTTTAAAGCACATTTGAGCAAGCATGAAGGTTTATAAAACAATTGTGAATGCATATCCTTGAAATATTTAAACACTAGAAACCTGCCCCATATATTACTGCATTACTGCACCATGTCATAGGTAAACTTGTTATAGAAGTGAGGAGATGTGTCAAGTTAAATTTCACAAAAAATATATCCTGTTTTAACTAAATCAGTATCTCCCACTCGCAGCTCTATCCACGCTCAAACTAAACACAGTATTCATGGTCTCTCAGATTCTCAGCAACTCAATACTAAAAACAAAACTCTGGCTTTCTGGATATTGCTGTAACCTATACATATGATGCAATCACTGTCCTTTTCTGTGCAACTACAATAGTTAACGTTCTATTTTTACTAGGCACTCTATAGTCGAGTTGAAAAAAATAAAAATAAAACATTTCCTGTCATAGAGATTGTAGCCTGCCCAAGCCCATAGATCACGATTACACCACTTTCATCCCCATCAAATACAGATAGCCATCCATCACCAGTCCTGTGTTTATTTTAAGCCAAATCCTTTGCATTTATTGCTCGCATTTTAAAGGAGTTTGAGAAGGAAAACCTCTGCTACTCTACAAAATATTGCTGCGTGGTGACAAAGTCCTACTCTCCTTCACGCTCCAGTTGACGCATGTATTTAAAACAAAGAAATACATAAATCAGAATGTAAAACGTTACTTTTTCACAGCAAAAACACTCCATGACTGCCCACAATGCCATGCCAGGATAAATATAGGCAGGCAGGGCTCTTCAAACTCTGGGCAGCAGGGCCCAGAAAAGGCGCGCGTGCCCCCTTCTCCCATGCTGCGCATCAACAATTAACCAGGCCTGTCCATTATTACCTTACTCAGCTGACTCATTCAATGCCATAAACGAGGCACACGAGTTAGTCACCACACGAACCTCCGTGCTGTGTACAAGGACACCGCCAGCATTGAGAGACCATTTAAAAAGATGCTTTCACTTTCAGCTAAAACCCTCTCTTAGCCATGATGCAACAATATTAAGCATTCGGCAGCAGGGCCAGTCAGGCAACATAATTGTACATGCCTGCTCTCTTGGCCAGAAAGCTCTCGCTCAAATGTGCTGACAGTGTTACCCTGAGAAATGGCAGGCTGCAGTCCCTCCGGAGAAACGGTGCTCACATTAGATGCATTTCTTGTCCGATGCAGACTGCCGTCGGTGACTCTGGCTACCTAAGGGGGTACGGGGTGGGTAGGGTAGGGTAGGGTTGTGCTGAGGCCGGGGGAGTCGGGTGGGGGCCGAGAGGAGTTTAAAAATAAATAAAAAACTTACCGGGTCCGCGCTGCCTCTGACTGCGCCGGGGTCCGGACTCCCGTTGGCGCCTACAGGAACAGCCGTGTCTCCGTCACTACTACTGGCAACACCTCAGACTTAGCCAATCCGATTGATTTAGGGCAGTGTTACGCTCTGCCCATTAGGAGACCGAGGTGCTCAACCCTCGCTCTCCTAATGGGCATGCGCCAGCAGAACAGACACTAGTGCTCATGCGTGGGCACGGAGGAAAATTCGACCTCCGTCCCCACTCATGCGCACTTGTGCTCAGTGACGTTGTGCTCCTTCCTGCTGCCCCTGGTAACAAGCATGTCATTCAACATGATGTCGGACCGCCCACCCCTTCAGACTCTGAAGGGGTGGGCAGTCCGACGTCATGTTGACTGACATGATTGTCAGTTCAACCTCGGCATCTTTGAACTTGAGTAACCTGAGAGTTACTTAAGTTCAAAGACGCCGAGGGAGCTGCGTGTGCAGGCGGCTTGTGGGGCAACGCCCATGCGCCCTTAATGGACGCACCGCCACTGATAGGAGGAGTGATACTCTTTATTTTGGTAGTTGTAGTTTCGTATTTAGTACCACATGAGCAGGCAGTAGAGGTAGAGGGAACACCTACACCTACTACTCCTAGCGAAAAAGAGGTCAAAATAGGAGACGAAAGAGCTTTGCTGCTAGAGGAGAGTCGTAGGTTACATGCAGATCTGTCTAGAGGCAATTTCAAGCTTAATGCGTATGCAAAGTTGTTGTATGAGTATATTGAGGCCATGGATTCGAAAGATTGTTATGTGTGTATGCAATTGCCTGCTTCTGTAGATGAGGGTATTAGATACCATCACCTTCCATTGACTTATGGAATTTCATGTAGTTTGCTGCTTTGCATTTTTTATGGACGAAATCATTTTGAATATTTCTTTTCGAATTATGATGCTGTACTTCCTGAAGTACCTGCTTACAAACATTTGAACAAGTACAATTATTACAAATCAGAAGACAGACTTGGGACGTATTTCATTCCGACTCAAGAGTTGGATACATCTCATGCTCATCGTCATAATTTGACATGTTTGTTGTCAGACACGGAGAAGAAGTTTATAGAACAAGTGGAAGATAGGCACAGGAGACAAAAGCAGTTGCGAGATTCAGGACAGGGTAAGGTAGATTGGACCAATGAAGAAAAGCTGCACAAGTCAAAAGGAAGTTATGGTCCAATAGCTCTAGATGAAGTGCAGAAAGGAAAGTTGTGCCTTCATAGACCACAGAAATATTATGAGAATGTATATGTAGGCCATACCATGTGTGAGCATACTTTCACTTTGGAGTATTATTCAAAAGACTTTTTGCAAAGTGTGGTGCAGCTTATTCCGACTGTGTATTTTGTTTGTGGGAGGAATGCATATGTGCGACTGCCTGAGAAATGGTATGGAACGTGCTATCTAGCAATCATTTTTCCTAAGATTTATCACACGGAAGATTTTGTACTCTTAGAAGGAGGACAACATGTGAGAGTGAAGCGAAGTAAAAGTGCAGGAGCAATAGTTGGAGACATTTTTGGAGCAATGATACCAACTTTGGGAGTGATCATGAATGATGTGAAAATAAGAAGATTGGCGACTGTTGTGGATGAGTTGTCATTGACTACAGCTAAGTCGTTGGTGTTGGTTGGAGGTGAGATGTTGTCGATAAGGACTATGGTTTTACAAAATCGTCTTGCTTTAGACGTCCTTCTGGCAAAAGAGGGAGGAGTCTGTAATCTTTTGAAGGTCCAAGAATGTTGTACTTATATACCAGGCAACTGCAAAGATCTGGAGAAATACATAAGCAACATTATTGCGATCCATAGTGAGATTGAGGATCTGACTGAGGAAACTGTGTGGGAAAAAGTTGGCAAAGGGTTTGGCAAAGTCGGGAGTTGGTTTGCTAACATTGAAAAGGGATTCCTTGTTTTTTTGTTGAAACCCCTTATTATAGTTATGGCATGTGTGATTGGATTATGGGGTTTGGTACGAGCTTACAAATGGTACAGATCAAGCAGATTGGAGAGGTCATTGAGAATGCAAGTAAGGCGAATGGAGAGACTCCAGGACAGTCAATATCAGAATATCAAGAACATGGAGTTGCTTAAGAGAGGGAAAGAGGCAACAAGCACTGTTTAACTCGGTTCTTTCCATGAGGGTAGTGTATTGTGTAATGACACAGGTCATCAAAGGGGGGAACTGAGAGAGCGCCATGTCACTTTGAAAATTGTACGGGTGCACCATATCTCCCGTAGTCAGCACCCACATATTTAGAGGGTATTCTAACGTGTGTTTTTAGAGATATAACAATAGGTTGGGAATTAGTACAATGTATAATCGATGTATTCATAATGTTGCAGACTAATGTAGAGCCTTAACAGGAGTGTAATATTTTACATGATGTAGAAATGCAACTGAACGTGTGTATTGTAGAATTAATAAACGTGCCCTATTAAGAGTAGCACGTGTAGGAGATAGAATGTGACATTTTAATGTAGAAAAAAACGTACGTTTAGAGATGAAATGTAAGGTTGTCTTTGTAATGGAATAGAGTGCATTGCAGAAAAGCCGGTAGAGGCCTAACTGTAATTTCTTTAGTTAGCATTGGATTATTCTTGTGAAATAGCTGCTTGTTGGGAAGGGTGCTGTTCCCAGCAAATATTGAATTGTAACTTTGGATGTGCAGAAGGTTGCTTCTCATGTATTTCAGTTGCAAGGCCACGGATCTTGTTAGGTAGTAAGATCCATTGTTTGGAAGTTAGGCTGGTAGAAGTGAGGACGAGTAGGTGCCAGAGGAATGTTCATCTGCAACATTATGAGAGAAGGTGCCTGGGATCCAAAGACACCTCAACGGACGCTGGATGGAAGGATGCCATGCTAGAAAAATCAGAAGACCGACACCTGCCCAGAGCGGCGTGCCTTGGGCGTATCTACGATTTTGGGAGTTTTGTATTAGGGACAGACCCCGAGGGTGGAGAGCAGATCTTGTCAGGAGGTTGCTAGAGCAGGATGTAGGGAACTTAGACAAAGTTGAGGGAACTTAGGGCAGAGTGGGTTGTAGGAAGGAGCATCTTAGAACGAGCTCAGTAGTTTAGACTACCTCTTTGAGAAACGTGAAGGCACTTCTTAGGGAGTCATCCCGGCTTACACCTTTATTCATGCCTGAAGGGAATTGTTAAATAGGGATGTCACTTTACAGTTAGTGTAGGGACAGATTAACCTTTTTTTTCCTTTTGTAAATGCAGTCCAGACTTCAAATAGGAACGGTAATTGGATGCCTGATATTCCTAGAATTGACTTTGCTTAATTATGAGTTTGGAAACACTCCCCTCTACATTCTTAGCAGACAAAAAGGTGCAGTTGACCTGTTCTGGGATTCTGGAGAATTGATAAGGTAAAAATCTAGATAAGAATCCCAGCTCCTTCAGCTTCCTCGCAGACGTAGTGTACTGCCGGGACCAGTTGACGGAGTATTGGCTGTTGGTGTCAGCAGCCACAAGGCCGCTTGATATATGGTCCCCCTTCCACCTTTACCTGGAAGCATGCTCTGCATGAAGGCACAACAATGAGACACAGCTGGATGGAGCTGAGGGCGCTGGCTCTGAACACTAAATCACAGGCCAGGGAGCTGTTGGGGTACCCTGGGGGTAGGCTTGAGGTGGAGGTCTAAGTTCCCCGGCAGGGAAGAGTAGGGAGACCCTCACGATATTACTAGTGGGGGGGGCAACACAAACTACTAGGTCCGCAAAAGGTGCAATTACTTAAAGACTTTGCAACTACAGTACTTGCTCAAGCATCTGCACAATGTGTGGTGTCTGCTTGCATTTAATTGTTGTTTCACTTTTTTAAAATCAATAAAAACATAATAAAAAAAACAAAAAACAAGATGTAAGCCAGGATACCCCCAGGCTAACATCAGCAGTCTTTGAAAATGGCAGGGTCAAGGCACCAGCTTTCCCATATGAACCGATGGTATTATTGTGGCACAATTTCTGTAAATGTTTCACCCACATCTTCTAGTAATAAAGCTGCTCAAAGAAGATAGCAAACCTTTGGGTGCACCGTTGCTGTACAGTTACTAAAAAGTTAAAACATGCTTTTCAAGGTTCACTTCTTTTATAGCAACAAATAAAAGCGAAGACATCTTCTCGAGCATTTGACTGAGCTTCAGATGTTTATTACACTAGATATCATGTTATCATTGAGATGATTGACAAAGAATTTTCATGCAGGTAAAATTAAATATAAGCTTTTTTCATTACAGTTGTGTGCCTGTCATTTCTCAAACTATAAAGTGACATGAAAAGGTCAGCATGCTCAAACAGTATGGATTAGTGATGGCTCCAATAGTACTTAATCACTGGGATAAGATATACCTAGAACAGATGGCATATGCATACTTTTCCATGATACAGTCCCAGCTTGTTTTAGCCAATCTGATTTATTTTTGGCAGTTTTATATAGCGTGTACATGGACCTGAATGTATTGGAGCGCTCTAAATGAACAACAGTTATTTACATTACACAATGTCACTTTAATTTTTTGTTTGTTAAGAATTTTGCCCACAATGTTGAGCAAGGCCTAGAGTGGGGAATCCCGGTTCGAATCTGGAGGGGGGCTCAAACATCTGGGCAAAGCACTAAATCTCCCCGTGTCTAGTTAAAAAAACAAGCATTTGCAATGCAATAGGTCTTGCATACACGTGGGTTTGAGCTATTAGTATTGTAAATGACAATGCTTTTTATTTATGTTTTCGGTTTTAAAACATAAATAAAAGGCATTGTAATTCACAATACTAATAGCTTAAACTCTCGCAAATACAAGACCTATTGCATTGTAATAAAGGACCTTCTCCTCCACTTGTTAGATTGTGAATTTCAGAGGAAGAGACCGGCCTGCGACATCATCAATGTATTGATAAATAGTGCAGTGAAGAAGATGTGTAAGTGTTGTAAATTACACAGACACAAAGTGTGAAGTGAGAGTTACATATGATCTGAGCTATAAAACACTAACAAAGCGCTCCAACTCCTTTCGCATAACGTCATTGCTATCTTTGGGCTAATAAAAAACACTCCAGCTGTAGTAGGGCTCTGGCTTCACCTCCTGGTGCAGAGCGGGCTGTGCTTTATGGCAGGCATGGAGGGAGCGAGGGATGTTCTCGGTTGCAGCTCCGGGCTCACACAGTGCCCCTGCTATTACTAGTAAGCGAGAGGCGCTGAGGTGGTGGTACTGGTATTGGTGGTGGTGGTATTGGTGGTGATGGTGGTATCGGTATTGGTGGTGGTGGTACTGGTGGTACTGGTATTGGTGGTGGTGGTATTGGTGGTGGAGGCATTGGTCGTATTGGTGGGGGTGGTGGTATTGGTGGAGGTGGTGGTATTGGTGGTGGTCATATTGGTGGTGGTGGTGGTATTGCTATTGGTGGTGGTTGTATTGGTATCGGTGGTGGTATTGGAGGTGGTGGTACTGGTTTTGGTACTGCTTATGGTGGTGGTGGTATTGGTAGTGGCTGTGTTGGTATTGTTGGTGGTGGTATTGGTGGTGGTGGTATTGGTGGTGGTGGTATTGGTGGTGGTGGTACTGATATTGGTGGTGGTGGCATTGGTAGTGGCTGTATTGGTATTGGTGGTGGTGGTATTGGTGGTGGTATTGGCATTGGTGGAGGTGGTGGTGGTACTGGTATTGGTGTTGGTGGTATTGATGGTGGTATTGGTAGTGGTGGTATTGATGGTGGTATTGATGGTGGAGTATTGATGTGGAGTATTGGTGTTGGTGGTGGTGGTGGTGGTATTGGTGGTGGTGGTATTGGTGGTGGGAGTGGTATTGGTATAGTGGTATTGGTATTGGTATTGGTATTGGTAGTGATGGTATTGGTGGTGGTGGTATTGGTGGAGGTAGTGGTGGTGGGATTGGTGGTGGTGGTATTGGTGGTGATGATATTGGTGGTGGCGGTGGAATTGGTGGTGTTGGTGGTTTTAGTGGTGGTATTGATGGTGCTGGTGGTATTGCTAGTGGTGGTGGTACTGGTGGTGGTAATGGTAGACTCAGTGGGCTCTGCAACACAGGTGGTGGTTTTCCACAGCTCCCGAGGCTGGCCCTGCCCTATCACCAAGTTTGAGGCCAGCATCCCTCATGGGGGTTGCAATAATCCTTCATGGGACAGCTCGTGCACAGCTCCTGGTCAACCTCAGCATTAACTGGTCCTCACAGCTGCAGAGTCAAGGTCATCGTCATCCATCCGGCAACACTCGACATCAGAGGGCTTCGTCTTCCAAGTCTCCGGGTGACTCCTAAGTGACATTGACTCTGACTCCTCTGCTTTCAGGTACCTCTCATCTTGAATACAGATTCGTATTCCACCGGACACTTTCTCCTCTTCCAGCAGCTGCACTTTCCTGAAGTCCTCCATTGGGTTTGATGGTGGTTTCTGACACCACTTCATGCGTATTCACCCGGCTTCCCTGGTGTAGGTAACGTGGGTAGTAGGGTATCCACTGGAGGGGTGGCTCTCCAATCTTCTTTCTTCCACTGGGTTTTTTCAGGGTCCACTGAGATGGGTCCTTAATCTTTAAAACTCCAACTGTGACTTACACATAGAGTTGTACGGAGCAAGCAGTTGTGTTCACACACACAACATTCTCTCAGTGGGATCCTATCTGCTCACCTTGGGTGGTTCCTCGGGTCCAAAGCACTTCTATGTCCTCTCGACACTGTCTTGATTCGAGTCATGGTTCTTATACCACTTTCTTTCTTAGTATATGGTTTGGTACACCCTGAGGTCCACTGTGGTCTTTCATGCTATTTACTGTGTTTCTTTGCTAAAGTATTGTGTGCATTGTGTTTATCTCCGTGATATTTGAACGTAATAGAGAGTATTATAAATAAATACATATTTTATTCTTGGTGTGTTTTTTTCACTTACTCTACACTATAAGACTGCATTCTGGTAAAACAAGATGCTTTACACTCCTTCTGGCCTAAGCCTGAAGGCTGCTCTCCACCGCTACCATTTAGAGAGCTTTCTAAAGTTGTCCAAGTCCTCTTAAATCCCCATAAGGGTTGTCTGGACTGGTGCAAGGTGCCCACTTGCATAAGTGGATATGATATACCAGGCCAGCTTCTCACAAACAGCAACCTAGAAGCAAATTAACAACGACACAACCCAGAAACACTGGGAACAAGAACTATACAATGACATCGCAAAAGGCCATCCAATAGGACGTCGTGTATGTCGATAATTATCTTGACAGAGAGCAACAAGTCCTCGTTTTTTGCAAACGAGTCAATCCAGATATGGAAACGCAAGAAACAGGAAAACTAAATCGAAATTGGAAGGGGACTGAGGAGATGTCCCTGAACCAGAAAGGATGAAGAGCAGCCAATGCCATTAAGTTGATATTGGAGCACTTGTTGGTGGTGCTAGTACTGTGAAGAGAAAAGAGGGAAGGTTAGCAAACAGCGGTGGGATAATATTCGCCTCCATGTCTTTAATAAAAGGTAACCTTTCTGACAACTAAGTCTAGGAAAATCTCAATTTTATTACAAGACTTGAGGCTCATATTATGCTTGTTCAAAGCATAGCAATTACAGAATCAGACAAATGAGTAATATGTTTACAATAGAATGTACTAAAAGTATTAACATTTGACCTATCTGCAGCTTTGAGAATGCCATGCCATGCCTGCCCCTGCCCAAAAAGTCTTGGAGGCCATAGCTCCTCTGCCGGAATGAGCGCCAGAGAAATCTGTATTAATTCCAGCTAAGACATAATTCGTTTGACCCAATGGGCTAAAGTAGGAGCAGAAACAGGTTTGTGCATTTTTTTTTATAAATAAGTAACTGCAAAGCGGTCTCAAATCTGCAGGTCTTAAAACATAAGATTGCAAACAATTTCCCACTCATAACTTTGGCTGAGAAGGAAAGAAGGGATAGTGAATTGACATTTAGTTGTTTTTTGTGAGTCTGTGAACTTGAAATGAAACACCTAAAGGGGAATAGTGCTCTAACATCAGATATACATTTTGAAGAAATTAAACACAAAAGCATTAACTTTGCAGATAAATGTTTGAGAGAAAGAGATGCATTTTCCTGCCAGGATTTAAACATATTCAACACCAAATTAACATCTAACTTTTTGTTATATTTGGGAACAGAAGGTGTCGAAAATGTTACTCCCTGCAAAAGACAACAGACCAAAGGATGTTCCCCGACGAGTCTTGCATTCACTCTGACGTGTTCGGCTGAAATTGCCAACCAATAGGTGTTAATCATACAATAAGCTTTTCCTTGAGAAGTTCAAGAAACCAGAAAGTTGACAACCATAGTTACATTTGCCTAAAGGGGATCTGAACCCCTGTCCATACACCAGCTGCACCAGACCAACCAGGCTGACTTGTAAAGTGTTGCTGTGCCAGGGGCCCAGGAGTGTTGGATAAAACTGGCAGCTTTTTCGAAAATTCCTGGGGTTCTCTAGTAGGAGCCAAAATCCTCCAAGCAATAAGGGATAGGGAACCTTGTATCACCAGGACATGATGACAACCCTGAGGGTTTAGAAGCAGATCGAGAAAGAGGAAAATCAATACTGGATAGTCTGAGGAGAGTGCTGTAAGAGTTGGATACCATGGTTGGGCCTGCCAAAGAGGGGTAACTAGAATTAAAGAGGACAACTGCCTGCGAGCTTGTGGTAGTACTCAGGAAATCGTCACAAGTTAAAGAAAAGTGTTGTGAAGTGTCTGAGGCCAACACAGAAGAAACACATCCGAGGCCATTGCTAAGGGATCTGATTTCCAACTGAAAAAGGAGGGAAGCTGATAATTGAGATGAGAAGTGAAAAGATTGATTAACATGGTGCCAAAGATTGAAGTAGTAGATTGAATACTGTAGGGTGAGGACGCCAGTCTGTGGAATCTTGGCGCTGTCTGGAACACCAGTTGGCTATGAGATTCAAATTGCCAGGGAGGTATGAAGCTTTGACTGAAAGATGTTGCTTAAAACATAATTCCCAAAGACTTTTGGCCAAATCTGCCAGGGGTTTGGAATTTGTACCCTCTAAGTGGTTGATGTATCTGATCACCAACAGACTGTCCATTCTTTAAAGAATTGTTCTTTTTATCTTGCCCTTGGCAAAGGTCTCAAAGAGAAAGGAACCTGCACCCCAACCTGTCCGACTTCCATTGGATTCTAAGACAAGATCTGGGTAACAGAGAAAATTGTTCTCCCATTCCAAGCGTCTAAGTGATTCAGCCACCACAGGAGTTTGTCCTTAAAGTCTAGGTCTAGAACAACAGAATTCGAATAGGTTAGGCCTTTGCAAAGATGGTGAATTTTTTTATCTTTGTAATGCTCACATTAAAAGGATTCAGGAAAATGGCCTGAATAGAGGAAGCCTAAAGACCCACCTGGTGTTCATGAGATCTGAGAGAAATCTGAGGAAGACTTAAGGAGTGACAAATCTCTTTCTCAATATTCATTTTCTGAAGACATAATTGTAAAATAGCCTGTGTTGCATCTATTAGGAAGCCTAGAAACTTCAGGAGTCTTGAGGCTATGAGAGAAGTTTTTTGAATTTATGATAAAGCCCAGATTTCGGAGCAGAGATTGACAAAGATGTAGATGTGCTAAAATACAGTCCCTGCCTTGTACCATTATAAGCAAATCATCAAGGTAGAAAGGCCACCACTAGTTTTAGAATGTTGATGAAACACAAAAGGGTAGAGGCAAGATCAATGAGGAAAGTTTTGAAGAGAAAAAAGGAATTTCACCATCGAAACTGAAGATACTTCCTGTAAAGAGGATAAATAGGAACTGCAAGGTAGGCATCCTGAAGGTCCAGTCTTACCAACCAGTTGTCTTGTAGAAGAATATAGCTGAGTTGACCTATGGACTCCATTTTGAAATGGCGATAAACTGACAAATTGTTGAAACTTTTTAGACTGATGACCGGTCGAAATTTCTTGTTTTTCTTCTGAACCAAGAAGATAGTACTGAGAGGTCAAAATAGGTGTGTTCTGTTGTTTGTGTTTTTTGAGAAGGGAAAGGATCTCCTGATGAACCAAGGTGGACTGTTCCTGAGAGAAAAGAAGAGGGTGGAGTAAATGGAGCTGAACTGGAGTTTGGTAAAGTTCTATGCAACAACCTTGAACAGATTAAATTACTCAGTAATCTGTTGTGAACGAGGACCAAGTGTATAGCTATAAAGATAACCAACCTCCAACTGGAGGAAGGTCGGAACTGGAAATGCTTACCTGCGAGCTGGTCTGCCTTATTTCTGTACCCCCTGTTCCGGAAGCCTCTGTGATGATAGCAGTGGAATTTTGGACTGTAGTTTTGGTAATACAATTGGTTGAAGGAGCCTCTGTTGAAAGAGTTTCCCTTTGAGGAATAGCAGCCGGCAAATTGACTCCTACCTTTGTCGGCCCGGTCAAAAACCCGAGAAGAGAAAATCGTCTTCATAAACAACTGGGCTTTATCAATAGTGGCCAAGGTGGAACATATTTACTCATCTCTATAATAAAAGAGTCCCAAATAAAATTCCATTGGCTTGTTCCCCCTTTGTCGGCAGACTGTTAATCATAACGTCTATTTTTAACAGAACACTCTTACACCTCTCTTGAGATATGGCTGAGTTAGAATTTCCTATAAGACAAATAGCCCTCTGGGCCCAATTGGAAAATCCTCCGGATACACTTGTGAGCCCTCCATATTAGCTTGTTCATCTAGATCAAACATTCTGGTTAAGGGACAGTAGCTCTGTCCTGGCAATAAGACCAAGCCCTCTCCACCCCTTTTTCAGATCTTTTCCAACTTTGGTAAAAAAAATATTAGCATATTGGGGTCAATAAAGAGGAATATTAGTGACCTTATTGGGAAGGGATGGGTGACGGCACTCAGAACGTGACTTGTTCCTAGTAATATTTTCAAAGGGGTGTCTTAAATAAAAAAATACATAATCATAAACATGTTCTGATGGGAATCACTCATTAGAGCTTGGGAGATGAATCAAGGCAGGATCAAACATAGGTTCCCACAAATGGTCCACCAAATCAGAAGATACTGGGTTATAAAACTCCCCACTCATGGCAAGTGATCTTTTACACCTTTTCTCTGGAGGGCCATGTATAAGTAAATCATTCACATCACTAAGCGACTCATCGCTCTCATCATCGGTATTCTTTACAAGCGTAATGTTAAGAGAAGTAGGGGGAAGTCACCCTGAATTATAAACCTCTCAGGTGGGTGGACCACATTTCACAGAAACGCTGTTAGAAAAAACATCTTGTGGTGTGGCACATTTCTTACCCTTCCTAGAGCGCACGCCAATACTACCGGACATCCTTTATTCCATAGAGACTTCCAAATTGTTTGAAACAGCCAGCCAAGGGACAGGGGCATCTTTCTGCATGGAGTATTTTAAAAAGTACTGCAAGTTGTCTTTAAATAATTGAGCCTCTTCATCTTCTGACATATTTTAATCAGGTATCGGGGACAGAAGAAACAGAAAATAGAGACCAAAACCCAAAGTAATAGGAAGAAAAAACTCAATGACTATGTAAAGCAAAGAAAAAATACCCAGCAACGGTTAGTATAATAAAAAGAGACGGCAACCCCTTTAAGAAGGGGGGACCAACCGAGAAGAGGGAGGATACATGAATTCCCCAGCTGAAAGAAGAGGGATGGGTGAAGTATTGTGCAAATGAATGGCTAATGAGAACTCCGACTTGAGATGGAGCAGTAGAGGGAAGGGCTGCATCAATCCTGGGGAGAGGTGTCTGCAAGGCTTTTAACTGAAGATAGCCAACTCACCTCTGAACATGAGAAAAAAGGACAAGCACGAGAGAAGAACACGCAGGCACTGACTGACAAGTTAGGCAAAACAACATTGGCTCATGAATGAAGCATGAGGAGTCATGCACAAATAGGTTATAAAGCCGAACTACTGTAAACACTTTAAAACCTACTTATAAACATAATGATGATAAAAAGGTACATATCTTGACTGCGAGTAGCAAGAAAAGAGGACTTGTTGCACTCAGTCAGGATTATTATTGAAATACATGACGCCTTATTGGATGCCCTATTGTGATGTCATTGTATAGTTCTTGTTTCCAGTGTTTCTGGGCAGTGTTATTTTTTCTTTGCTTCTTACCTGATATTCAAATAAAAGCCAGAAAAGAAAGCATAATATGAGCAGTCGGAATTGTAATAAAATCTAAGTGCTGTGCAGCCTGCTCCTCAGAGCACACTTCAGCTTTAACTCTTGTAGTACATGCTGTTTCAATCTCGTGTGAAACAGATGTGTGAGAAGTTGGCCTGATGTATGATGTTCACTATTCTAGTGAGCACCTTGTATCAGTCCAAACAATCCCTTATGGTGGTGGTTGTAAAGTCAACCTTATAGACAAGCTATCCAGCAGTCTTAGGCTTAACTCAAGAGGGCATGTGAAGCCAGCTGTTTTACCATATGCAGTCCTGTAATATCAAATGAAAGGACACCACACAAGTTATATATTATAAACATATATGTATTTATTACTAGAATAATCCTCTGTACTCTTTATGAGTCCAGAGGCACAAGTGTTTAAACAAAAGCACAGTTAAACATATACAAGTTGCACAATTATGGATAGGGCCAGTGGCCACTCAAACCATATACTAAATAAGTGGTATAAGTACCACTTCTCTAACAATGGTAAGGCCTAGGGCCTTGGGAATCGCTGGGACTACACTGGACTAACAGCAGTTAGGACGGGAGTAGCCCGCGGGATTCGGGTGCAGCACTAAAAGCACACGCATGCACCAATGCAAAGTCAATGGTGCATAAAAGTTATAAAGTTACTGTTTTGGAAGTCTTCCGACTGGAATAGATTTATGCCACTTTAAACTAGGACACTAGAAGTGTAAAGCACTACAGGAGCACCGGTGTTAGATTGTTACCTCACCCACAGGAAGCGGGTGCATAGGTGCCAAAGTGTGTCGGGTTTCGTCGTGGAGTTCTATGGAGCCTGGAGATGAAGATGCTGCAGGCGGCCAGGAGAGAAGAGTCCGGTTGGATCCAAGGGTGGATTGAAGATGCAGAGTACCTGAAAGCAGAGGGGACAGAGTCTGGGTAACTAGCCAGTCACCAGGATGGAACCAGGAAGGAACCAGGCGATGTTGGGCGCAAACAGGTGGTTGACGGGAAGCTTGACTCCGCTGCCACGTTGACTCTGGGGCATCGAGGATGACCAGGAGTGGATCACGAGCTGTCCCACGAAGGTTCTCGCTGTCGGCGGTGTCGGCTTCTGGATCAGAGTTAACAGGCCTTGGCAAAGGCAACCCACGCAGGATTAGAATATCGCTTCTTACTCGGACCAGCAAGGACAGAGAGGTGGCTCCTTTTCAGGGGAGCGAAGGCCAGTCTGGAGCAACCAGACTAGCAGAGTAGTTTTAAAGATTCGTCGTCACAGAGGCCACTAGCCAACGGCAAGTGACCGGGCAGACGATCAAGCAGGAAAATGCAAAAGGGCCCCACGCAGCACTCGGTGAGAGTGGATGGGTGAGCTTCGGTGCACGAGCTGCTCGGGGCTGGGGCTTCTCAAACCCTAATGCACAGCTTCGAGGGTACCTCGGTGGCTGCATGGTCAGCACTTTGCAGTCTTTTCAGGGTGACCCCCTGTGCCCCCACAGCCGGTCGCTCCTCCCCACTGCTCTGCCGCCTGCCTGCTTGCCGCTGCCTGCCTACCGCTGTGTGTGGTGAGTGAGTCGCTGCCTCTGCCTACAGCCTGCCTGCCTCGCAGGAACCACCGGACGCTCTCTGCTTGCCGCCGCTGCCCCCTCCTCACCCGCTGACCGCCGCCGCTGACCCGGTCACTTGACCCCCGTTCTCCCGCCGCCGCCCCAGTCTCCTCCTCCACCTCCAGTCCCGCCTCCCCTCCCTGCCCATTGGCCACCCCGCCTGACCCTCCCTCCCGGCTCCTTATTTAAAAGGACTGTGGCGGACTGGTCAGTGTGACCCCCTGTGCCCCCACAGCCGGTCGCTCCTCCCCACTGCTCTGCCGCCTGCCTGCTTGCCGCTGCCTGCCTACCGCTGTGTGTGGTGAGTGAGTCGCTGCCTCTGCCTACAGCCTGCCTGCCTCGCAGGAACCACCGGACGCTCTCTGCTTGCCGCCGCTGCCCCCTCCTCACCCGCTGACCGCCGCCGCTGACCCGGTCACTTGACCCCCGTTCTCCCGCCGCCGCCCCAGTCTCCTCCTCCGCCTCCAGTCCCGCCTCCCCTCCCTGCCCATTGGCCACCCCGCCTGACCCTCCCTCCCGGCTCCTTATTTATGACGCCCCCTCAGCGACCGCGCAGCGGACGCGCGCAGCGGGAGCACCGATTGAGCGCCGAAGGTGCGCCAAAGGTAAGCCCGTCTGCGCCCATCCGCGCCTGGACCGCGCCCAGTGCCAGGACCCCTGGCCCCCACCGACGGAAGACGACCCGACGAACCTACAACGCCGCCGAACTCATCGCACTCAACACCGGCGGCATCCCGGGGTGCCACCGAGCCACCCCGAAGCACACCCACGGACCCTTCAGCTGCCACGCCTGCAAGTTCTCCTGCATCCGGACCTACCCTGCACCAGCCAAGCCGAACATCAGCAGCAACCACCTCAAGTGCATCCTGCTCAACACCCGCTCCGTCCACAGACACGCCATCGAACTCTGGAACCTTCTCGACACCACAGCCCCTGACATCGCCTTCCTCACGGAGACCTGGATGAACGCCTCCTCAGCGCCCGACATCGCCATCACCATCCCAGAGGGCTACAAGATCACCCGGAGGGACCGCACCGCCAACCAGACGGGAGGAGGCATCGCCATCATCCACAGAGACACCATCCGCATCACGACCAACACCGACGACACACTGACCACCGCCGAACACCTGCACTTCCAGATCCACACCGACCCGAAGACCACCCTCAGAGGCACCCTGATCTACCGACCCCCGGGACCACGCACACGATTCAGCGAGGACATCGCCGACTTCATCAGCCCGCATGCCCTCCCCTCCGCCGACTACATCCTCCTGGGGGACCTCAACTTCCACCTGGAGAACAACAGCGACCGTAACACCATCACCCTGCTCGACAACCTCGCCAACCTCGGACTCAAGCAGCTGGTGTCCACCCCCACCCACCTCGCCGGACACACACTCGACGCCATCTTCTCATCCAGCAAAGACATCGCCTTCAGCCACGCAACAGAACTCCACTGGACGGACCACAGCTGCGTCCACTTCACCTTCAAAAGAACGACGATCCACCACCACCAGCAACAGGTTGCCCGAAGAAGCTGGAACAAGATCACAGCCGACCAGCTCACCGCCTCCCTGAGCCAGCACCCTCCTGCCGGCTCAGCGAACCCCAGCCAGGCCGCCGACAACCTCACGAAGTGGATCAGCAACTGCGCGGACGAACTCGCCCCGCTGAGGACCCCGCCCAGCAGACCCGGCAGCAGAAAAGCCCCATGGTTCACCGACGAACTCAAGAGCTCCAAGAAGAACTGCCGAGCCCTCGAGAAAGCCTGGCGAAGGGAACCAACAATGGACAACATGAACACCCTCAAGCTCGCCACCCGGAAACACCACCAACTGATCCGCGCCACCAAGAAAAATGCATACAAGGACCGGCTGGACAACAATGCACACAACTGCAAGGAACTCTTCAACATCGTGAAGGAGCTCTCCAGCCCTAACGCCGGAAACAACGACATCACCCCGTCGCAAGACCTCTGCAACTCCCTCGCCTCCTACTTCCACAACAAGATCGCGGACATACACAACAGCTTCAGCATCCAACCGACGCACGCCACAACCGCAGCAACGCCACCCACCACCACCCTCCGCGCCTGGACTCCGATCAGCACCGAAGACACCGTCCGCACAATGAACTCCGTCCACTCCGGATCTCCGACCGACCCCTGCCCTCACCACGTCTTCAACAAGGCCGACGTTGTCATCGCACCCCACCTGCGGGACATTATCAACACCTCCTTCGACACCGCCACCTTCCCGGAGAGCTGGAAGCACGCAGAACTCAGCGCTCTACTCAAGAAACCTACAGCGGACCCCACCGAACTCAAGAATTACCGTCCCATCTCGCTCCTCCCGTTCCCGGCCAAAGTCATCGAAAAGACCGTCAACAAACAGCTGGCCGCCTTCCTCGAGATGAATGGATCCCTCGACCCCTCACAGTCTGGCTTCCGAGCCAACCACAGCACCGAGACCGCCCTCATCGCTGCCACCGATGACATCCGAGCCATGATGGACAACGGAGAAACAGCGGCCCTTATCCTCCTGGACCTCTCCGCGGCATTCGACACTGTCTGCCACCGCACCCTAGTGCAGCGCCTCGGCAACATCGGAATCCAGGAGAAGGCACTGGAATGGATCACCTCCTTCCTCGACGGAAGAACACAGAGAGTCCGCCTACCACCGTACAAGTCAGAGGCCACCGAAGTCATCTGCGGCGTCCCTCAAGGATCCTCGTTGAGTCCCACCCTCTTCAACGTCTACATGAGCCCCCTCGTGGCCATCGCACGCCAACACAACCTCAACATAATCTCCTACGCCGACGACACCCAGCTAATCCTCTCCCTGACCAACGACCCCGCCGCCGCCAGAGCCGACCTACACGAAGGGATGAGAGATGTAGCCGAGTGGATGACGACCAGCCGCCTGAAACTGAACTCAGACAAGACGGAGGTCCTCATCCTGGGCTCCTCGCCCTCCGCCTGGGACGACTCCTGGTGGCCCCCCGCCCTGGGCACCGCACCCAAACCGATGGACCACGCACGCAACCTGGGCTTCATCCTGGACTCTTCCCTCTCCATGACCAGACAAGTCAACGCCGTCTCCTCGTCGTGCTTCAACATCCTGCGCATGCTACGGAAGATCTTCTGGTGGATCCCCACCGAGACCAGGAAGACTGTCACCCAGGCCCTCGTCACCAGCCGACTGGACTACGGCAACGCCCTCTACGCCGGAACCACCGCCAAGCTCCAGAAGAGACTCCAGCGGATCCAGAACGCCTCAGCCAGACTCATCCTCGACATCCCACGAAACAGCCACATTTCCGGACATCTGAGAGACCTGCACTGGCTCCCCGTCAACAAAAGAATCACCTTCCGCCTCCTCACCCACGCACACAAAGCCCTACACGACCAAGGCCCGAGCTACCTCAACAACCGAATCAACTTCTACGCTCCCAAGCGCCACCTCAGATCAACCAGCCACGCCCTCGCCGCCGTCCCCCGCATCCGAAGAGCGACAACAGGAGGAAGGTCCTTCTCCTACCTGGCCGCCAAGACCTGGAACTCCCTCCCAAACGACCTGCGCCTGACCCAAGACCACCTCTCCTTCAGGAAGAAGCTCAAGACCTGGCTGTTCGAGCAGTAACGGCACTCTCCCCCCCCCCCCTAGCACCTTGAGACCCTACGGGTGAGTAGTGCGCTCTATAAATGCCTTGATTGATTGATTGATTGATTTTCAAGATGGCCGGTCCCACGTCTCACGTCGCCTCCACGGGTCTCAGCTGTGCTGTGGCTGTGGATCAAGCTGTTGGATGTCTGGGAATCTGGTTCTTGTCGATCTCTGTCGCTCGAGCTCCGGCGGGAGTTGCAACAAAGCAAACCGTTGGGTGCTGGATGGTGCCTGTTTGCACAGGGTGGTCACTCCTTGACCACAAGGGAGATTCTTCAGTCTTCCACGTCGAGTGGGATGTCGAAGGGTTTAGAGTTCTGTATCAAAGTTTCAGTCAGGATAAATCTAATGTCTTGGGACACAGCTCCTACCTTTATTGCAAATCAAGGGGCTGGATTACCTGCTAGGTCCCTCCTATGGGTGGGACCCAGGAAGGGGGTGGTTACACCCCTTTTCTTTTGTCCAGTTTCGCGCCAGAGCTTTGAACTGGGCTATGCATGAGGAGCCTTGTGCCCCCCAGGCAGTGTCTAGTTTCACTCGCCCTGCCTGCCTCAATCCACTATCTATTATCTGGGGTGGTGTAACACCTCCCTGTGCCAGGAAACCTTTTGTTCAAGCCTCCCCTGCCAATTTTCGGTCAGCAGCAGGAGGCCAGACTTGTGTCTGTGGCAGCAGCATCCATTGTGTGATGCTGGGGCTCTGGTTAGTTTTAACCGTGTTTACTGTTACCCACATGTCTTAGCCCTCTATAAGGGTGGAATGTTACCCCCGTCGCCAGAACTGGCAAGGGGGTAGTATTCCAAAGTGTATGATACCTTACACAACATGTTTTGATAAAGCCAAACCAAAGTTAGCAATAACCGCGAGGATTATAATGCACTTAAGAGTATATGGTATGGCAGTATCCCAGAACAGCTATAAGGAAATGGTTCCGAAAGCTGCAGACAGGCTCAGCTCATGCTAGAGCACCATCTCACATAAAACCAAGCACTCTGCCTCCAGGATTGTTAAGGCCTGCCATAGGAGTGACTTATATGTGTATATGTGTCCAGATATAGGTTTAGATATAGGTATACTATATCTAAGCAAGGGGTGATTACACGGCCTTGCCCCAGCTGAGTGATCAGCCAGTTGTGTCAGTTTGGATGGCCAGCCAGGGGTGGCACAATATATGCTGCAGCCCCTGGTAGGCATTGGATGCACCTATGCCCTGGGTACCTATAGTACACTGTACAGGGGCTCATAAGGTGACCCAATATCCAATTAGGTATGTACCCAGGGTACATGAAGTCCATTTTACAGAGAGAGCAGATAGCCTGGGGCCCTGATTAGCAGGGTCCCAGGCCAACTAAGTCGAAAACCAGCTAAACACAAGGCAAAAAATCTGGGGTAACCATAGTCAGGTATCCACCCTCCTACAAGATGCTTGCACTGCTGTTGTCTGTTGCTATTCTAAGTGAGAAAACTTGCACTTCTTCTGTATATTATATTGTATATACTCTTAGAAAATCAAGACCCAGGGTGAGGATGATGTATTCTAATCCTCACACTCACAACATATAATGACTCAAAGAATTACAATAACCATGGTGCTTTGAGAAAAAAATGGCATTTCTCAAAGGAAATAAACTATCCTTCAATAGCCGTACGTGACACCACATAAACATTATTGCATCCAGAACGCCTTCCTCTTCTTGCTGCAAGGACCGTATAGTAGTATCTAATTTCCTAAACATTCAGTCCTATTTCTGAACAGCAACTAAAGAAAGGAGGAATCATCATCTTTCCTAAATAATATTTTGTACACAACAGATGGTGTATAAGAAACAAATCAAAAAACATGGCAATTCAATTGCAATAACAAAAGCAAGTATCTTAACAGCCTGTGCCATAAGTCACGGGCAAGGGGAGGAAATCTGTCAATTTTCGAAAGGCATGTGTGTTAAGGAACAGACATCCTATTAAACTCACTGCTGTTAATTTTTGCGTTGTAACCGCAAAACCCATAGGCCCTCATTATGAGTGACCCATCTCGGAAGGTGATTATTATCTCACCTTTTACAATGTGATACCACAGGGATCAGAATCAAAAAGGTGCGATAATTTTTAACCTCAATAGAATAATTACAAGAATAATTACAAGCTCATCTCTCTTTGTTTCAAAATTTTCAGTTTATTCCTAAGAAAGAACAAGTTCTAACTGTACTGTCTTGTTAATATGAGTAGCAGGACCCTGCTGGTCTCCGATGGACTCTGTGGGAGAATGATGTAATCAGTTGGGTGTGTCTGGGTGTGGTTAATAAAGTTTATGACACAGTGTGGGCAGTTAACGGTTGCACTCTGAAGAATAAAGATATGCACTACAGAGCTTTGTGTGTGGTGTGGTCATTTGCATGCTACCAGGCTGGCGATGAGTCGAGGATACGTACCCCGAAGAAATAAGACTGCTCTCCCTGAGAGTTTGTTGAGGTCCAGCAAACTGGTTGTGTGTGCCATGTGTGACTCAGTAGAAGTGAAGCAGTCTATGGTTGGCCTATGTAGAGTCAAAGGGCCACTTCAGACAGTGCAAGGTTTTTGAAGAAGGTGAAAGTCCTACAGAGAAACCTATTCACAGTACCTGCTGATAAGACCGAAAGAAGAGGTACTGTCCCACAACATACCACAGAGCCACCATATGTACGAGAGGATAGTGCTAAAGGCAGTGACAACTAGGTACGGAGAAGCACTGAAGGCAGCGACAGCCAAGAGCGAATGCGTGTCATTAGCAGAAGTATCCAGGTGCAAAGAAACGCTAAAGGCATTGACAAACAGGTGTGAAGAACACAACTGTACTCGCTGATAAGAATGAATAAAGAGTTGTATGCTTCTAGTTGAGCCCTGGAGAAGACCATAGTGGGCAAAGTGGCAGGTAGCATACACTTCAATCCAATTGCACGCACAGGGGTTGTGCATAAGGAGTCGGTGGTTCTTGAAGCGAAAACCATCAAGGTTGCCTGTTGCGCTTAGCACACCTCAAAAAGTCTTCAAGCTTTTGAAGGGTCCCAATGGACACTAAGAAGAGTGCCAAATATACAGTCACCGCTTTCCTGATACCAAAGCTTCCTTTCGATACTGCCAAAAAGCAGTATATTGCCACCAGATGGACTAAATGGATTGAAACATTTGATGATTTCATCAACACACTAGAAGGAGCAGATGAAAAAAAGATCATTAAATACTTAAAGAACCTTGCAGGTGATGGAGTGAAAGAAGTGATAAAGAGAATATCACAAGTTGATTAAATATCTTACGGTCAAATTAAGGAGGAATTAGAAACAAAGTTCAAACCAGTGCCGAATGTCGGCTATGAAAGGTAACTTTTTAACCGAGCAAGACAGCAAGCTGGAGGAACGATGGATGGGTTTGCTAAAAGACTTGCCAGTGGCAGCTCCTCCACCGGGGTGTGGGGCATCACCCCACGGCTTTCTTGCAGTGCGAGAAGCAGAAAACATAAAATGGCAAACTACCATTTGAAGTACTGGGTTTTTCGGAACCCAGCGGTGCCAGGGACACACCCTAAGACTTCGGGTCCTTCCTGTTTCAGACTACAGAAACTCAGAGTCTTCTAGGTGAAGTCAAAGATCGAGTTTATTGGCTGCAGCCGTAACAGGTATCCTGGAAGTACAACACGGTGTATATTCTCAGGAGACTGCTCAATCTTACAAAGCCAGCCTTCTCTTTTTATACAAGATATTATGCTTCAGGCAAACATTCCTTATTTTACAGTTGACCATTCACATATTTTCACTACAAAGAAAAAGCAGAGTCATGATGACAAGCCCATATTTCAGTTTGTTCATTCCGCAATCAATTACCCGGCAAGGCCCAGTATTTTCATCAGATATCGACGAAACCCCAATAAAAACGGGCGCCTCCTCCTCGTAAAGCAAGTCATAAAGAAAGAAACAGAGGCAGTTGTGTGTAAGATTAGGAAGGGTTTGTGTGCGATGAAGGGTTTATGGCATGTTGTGCCTTGATACTATCTCGACCGGCCTTTGGGAGAGGAACTGACCGAACAGGTTTGGCCTTGGGCAGTGGAGTCAGCTTGCCCAGGTCGTGCAGAAGTCAGCGAAGGTGTACGTGTCCTTCAGACTCGGTTTTGGCCTTAGTCACCGGCCTATGTAAAGGGCAATCACAAAATGGCTGCCATTCACAAAATGGAACCCGAGGGTTCTGGGCGAAAAACTCAGAATACAGGGTGATTTTGTCACTTGAATATGACGAAAATGCTAGTGCATAGTCCACTAGTCATTCTCGGCCTGCTGATATCAAATTCGTCATGATACGAATATGTTTATGACACAGGTCCAAAATTTTCAGTACCACAGACCCTCCTTTTGCCCTTACATAGGCAATAACCTATACTCATGCTAATCTGAGTCCAGGTCTGTATTCCTAAAATCATTGAGATGTTGCTGTAGCATCATCCTATTACTTAGCTCGTCCCTCGATACAGGTTTCCTTACACACGATGTAGCACAGAGGCCACATATAGCAGGAGCACACTGTATGCATAGACAGAACAGGAAAAGAATGGCTAAGATAATCCCAATGACCATCAGAATCTTCCATCCGCAGGCGGATATCAGTTCCCAGACTCATCCCATCAACGACCAATCTCCTTTATCCACATGAATAGATTCAGAGATCTTATGTAGTTTGGAGATGGCCTGGTATACTTTTGGAGCGTTATCTGGAATGAAAACACAGCAACTCGATTGGATCACTCTGCATACCCCACCTCGGTCTGCAAGTATGACGTCTAACGCGACCCTGTTCTGAAGGGTCATAAGACGATCCGACTGGAGCTCAGCAGTCAAGTTACTAAGGGCACCGGCAGTTTCATCTACGGTGGATTAAACCACCCTCGTCAATTGCCTTATGTTCCTGCTGTTAACCATGGGTCCCCAAAACGGCAGAAAACCCTTCATGAAGTCTCCAAATTCTTGTCCTGCAGTGTCTTCTTTACTGAAGACACCTCTAACTATCCTTGTCTTGTGGTAATCTGCCGCAGCTGTGTAGGTGGGAGGCAACAGGAACGAAACAAAACATGTGCCCGAAAAGTCAGGGGGCAACCATGTATAGGCTCTATCATGGCAGATGAAATAGGTACCCTTAGCTGCTAAGAACGAAGGGGAAATCTGAGACGCAAAAACATATGTCTCAATGCAGACGCTCTTCCCTAACTGAGCTCTGGGATTCTTGCCATTACCTTGCAGACATAGGTGACCCTGGTGGGGTACAATCCATATCGGGGAGGATCTCTTTGCTTGCTGGTTCTCACTCAGAGTAACTCCATATCCGGTCACGTTCCATCCAATATATGCTAGTGCCTCATCTCTCGGGATAGTCTCATAGGAAGTATCTTCCCTAATCATATCTACTATACCCTTAACTAGAGCACAATTCTTAGGATTATCTTTCACAGAACGTAGGGGGTAGACTTCATGTGCGTAGATGAACATTGTTCTGTATGCCCACACAGAACCATTATGGCTGAAAGGCAGGACCAGATAAGGGATACCTTTATCCGTTGTGTGAGGCATAGGACCACACACCCAACAGTTAGTCGTGTTCATTACTAATTGGTGTTGGTGCAAAAGCTGAACGAAAGAGTTATTAATAAACTCTAATCTCCTGACGGACTCATGTTCAGGGAAAGGGTGGAAAGAATGCAAGGAAACAGTAGGAGGAGGTATGGGCTGTGTAGTGGGTGCAAATGTCATTCAAAAAGAGAATAAAACATATCCTATTAAAAACATCATTACAGGGGGCGTGGCTTGAGCGGCGATGTGAGCGGACGTGCTCTCGTGGGGCTCCCGCTGCCGCCGGCCTTAATTTGCTATTTCTGCGGATTCGGGGCTCTCTAATCTCACCCTGAGTGTCCTGGAGGTGTGGGCACACTGTGCTTGGGTGACCGGCGGACGGCCCGTGCAGAAGACGGCTGCAGAGCGCTGGCAGGAGCGGACGGTTGGACCCTCGGCGGTGGCGCCCGCCATTTTGAGAGCCTGGTGTCGGCGGGCGCGACCCCTGCCACCAGCCGAGTGCAGCTTGCTGGGACGACCGGAGACAGGCTTGCTGACTCCCCGAGCGGCGGTTGCTGCTGGGGGCGCCGGGGGCTCTACTGCACAGCCCTGAAGGAGTGCGGGCCCTAAAGACGCGGAGACCGGCGGCCGGGGCCTGGGACGGGGGCCCGCCGCCTTTGAGCGCTTGGAGGCCGCTGGTCGTGGTGGCCTGCCCGCCCTGCCCCGCCGAGGACGGAGCCTTGGTCCCCCTGTGTGCCCCACGCGGTGGCCTGCCCTGACGGGCGATCATGAGCACTCGACGCTCTCTGCTCCATGCTCGGGAGCACTGCGACGGCCGGGGAGGACTGAGGCCTTGGGGCCCGACGTGACACTGGAGCCCGGATCCCTGTGGTGACTGTCCGGCCATCGGCCTCTGCTGGAGACGCCGGCGTGTCCCCCGAGGAGGTATGCAGGAGCGAGGGCGAGCTGACGGGGGCCACCGGTGCCGGCCCTGGCGGTAGGCGGCGAAGGGAGCAGTGAGGGCCCGTGGTGTGTGGTGACCGCCATCTTGTGAGCTGCGGGGTACAGCGGCCGCCATCTTGCGGACACGGAGGGGCTGCAATACTCGGTGGCAGTGATCTACGGAGGATAGGCGACATGCAGCGAGGGGGCGATTGACGGCGACTGCCCCTCCCGAGTCCTCCTGCGACTGGCTCCGAAGTGACCGACACTGAACTGTGAGGGAGCACCTGGTGGCTGGACGGAGAGTGGTGCCCGGAGTTAGCCCTCGGGGGCCTTTACGTGGCTGAACTGTGCATCAGGAAAGGACTGGTAGCCCGGGTCCGTGACCCTTGAGGGGCTTGGGTGTGCCTGCTCCCTGCTTTGCGATCTGCCTGGTGCGACTCTCCCGGTGGGCCTCCCTAACCACCACCCCCCCCTCCTGCCATCGTTGGTTGTTCACGGCTGTGTGAAAGGAGTGGTGTGTCGGCCCGACTCGCCTCCGGGACCGGGAGGTGGACCTTTCCCCCTGGTTTGTAAGGCCAGGGAGGTGATGACGCGCTCTAATAAAGGCGCCAGGGGTGACTCGGCAGGGGCCCCTAAAGATAACACCGTGGTGGCCATGTGGGGTAAGGCTGGGGCGCCTGCAGCCGGAGAAGGCCCGTCCCGGGCGGCGCCGGAGTCCCCGCCGGTCACCCAGGCCTTCATGGCGACTTTTATGGCTGAACTGAAGGCAGAGATTGGTTCCCTGCGCTTGGAGGTGCACTCCTGTGTCACAGAACTTAGGATGGAGGTAACAGAACTAGGGGACCGGGTCGATAGCATGGAGAAGACCATGGACGCGCGCACGGAAGATCAGGAGCAACTATGGCAGCGCCTGTTGACCATTGAGGAACAGAATATTGAACTCCAGATCAAGCAGGAGGACTTGGAAAACAGGGGCAGGAGGAACAACCTCCGTATCCGGGGAGTTCCGCTCGGAGAAGAGGGGGAGGACATGATGGACTATGTGACACAACTCCTTCACGAGGTCTGAGGAGATGATGACGTGTCACCCCCCACCCTAGACAGGGCGCATCGAGTGGCGGCTCCAGCGGGTAAACCAGGCCTCTTGCCGGACATTTTGAACAGGGTGCACTTCTTTGTGGAGAAAGAGACGATATGGAAACGTGCGCGCGACCAACCTGACCTCCAATACAAAGGCCACAAGATTCAAATTTTTCAAGACTTGGCACCTAACACGCTGAAGAGAAGGCGGGCGTTCCGGCCGGTGACGGAGAAGCTGCGGAGCATGAACATTCCCTATAAATGGGGGCATCCCTTCGCATTGATCTTCCAGTGGGAGGGGAGACGCAGGGCCCTGCGATCCTATACCGAGGCGGCGCAGCTCCTCCGCCTGTCGACGTCCCCCCGGCGAGTCCGACCCGACCACCCACGTGAAAGCGGACGACAGCTGGCCCAGACTGGACAACGGTGCAGAGACGGCGGCGCGCTCCCTCAGCGGCAGAGTCTACTCACAGTCTGGTCAAACAAGACATCATAGCCCACATCCGATCCTTGGAAGGTGACAAGTCTGCAGTGGAGGGGGCCCCCCTCGCGCCCTGACGGCAGATCTAACTGTGCTGCATTCCTCCTGCTGTGCTGATCCCATATCTCCTTTTGCTGGCCTATGGGTCGGGCTGCGGGGAGTGCGTCCGCCGCGCCCCCGGACCCAGTTGGCCGGGCCCGGGGCAGTGGGAGCCCCGTGCCTCTTGATACGTTACGATCACCACGACCCCCTTGAACTGCCCCCAGGGGAGTGACATCCCGGAGAGCGTCCAAACCTTCGGGTGTAGGATGCCCTATACTGGGGACAGAGAACTCTGGCCCTGTTGGCCATGTTTATCTGGTTCGATCGTCCAGCCTATCCGGCTGACTGATTTTTGTTCTCTTTTCTCCGCTATTTCTCTTTTCCATTCTATCTTCCTTCCTGTTTCTCTTCTCTTCTGTGTGGGACCTGGGAGGGGACTGTGGGTGGCAGGGAGGGGGGATGGAGGTTGGGCTTCTGACTGGGGTGTGAGGGTTGTGAGTAGATTGGCGGTGATGGCTACGTTAGTGACTCTTGAAGGTTCCGGATATGGCTGGTAGTATGAATGGCCCCCTAAAGATTCTGTCCCTCAATGTTAAGGGCCTTAACTCGCCCAATAAGCGCAAGCAGATCTGGCACTATCTCCTACGACACAATCCAGACATTGTTTTCATACAAGAGACCCACCTTCTACAGGCTGACACTAGGCGAATGGCTCACCCTAGATACCCTCTTCAGTTCTGGGCAGCGGCAGACACGAAAACTGCAGGAGTGGCGATTATGTGCAGGGCTGGCATCAGGCGGGGGGAAGGTAGGCCCTTCCGAGGTGGCGATGGCCGCTTTCTCAGGGTGAATGTCGAGGTGGGACATTGCCGCTTAACATTGTGCAATGTGTATGCCCCCAATCAGGATCGCTTCCTCCGGGACCTCTTGCGGGAGCAGATACCTCAGGGTAGCCCCTCGCTAATTCTAGGGGGGATTTGAACATGGTGTGGTGCCCAAAGATGGATCGGAGTGAGGGCTCCTTTAGTGGGGCTGGGGCAATGTCTCTGGCGCTTCGCAAGCAGATCGGTGACCTAGGGTTAATTGATACGTGGCGATATTTCTCCCCGGATAAACGTGAGTACTCCTTCTATTCGAGTGCTCACCGATCCTACTCTCGCATTGATTATATGTTTATGTCCCATGACCTTATCCGGGATGTAGTGGAAGTGGAGATGTCTGACATATCAATCTCAGACCATGCTCACGTGGAACTGCTCTTTCGGGACCCGGGTGAGTGCCCCCCTCGGGAGCGGAAATGGTATTTGCCACCAAACATCCTTCGTGATGCAGCTAATGTTGAGGTCATCCGTGAGGCCATTACCTCCTATTTTGAGGAAAATGACTTGCCCGAGACGGCTTTTTTTCGGTGGTCTGGGATGCCTTTAAGGCCAGAATCCGGGGTCATATTACGTCCCTCGTGATCGCGAGGACGCGGGAGGCGAGAGCAGTGGAGGATGGCCTGGTGAAGGACCTGAAGGAGGCGGAGGCGCAAGATCGGGGTGGCTCTACCCTACAAACGAGACACCGCCTGGCGAATCTTCGAGGCCAATTGCGATTGTTGCGTACAAATAAGGCTGAAGGCTCCCTCTTGGCTTTAAAACAGCTACATTTTGAGGGGGGGATAAGGTTGGGAGGCTCTTAGCGAGAAGACTGTGGGTCAGGGCTGCCAAGTCCCATATAGCGAATGAAGTGCTACCTAACGTGTCCAGAGCAGCGGCAGCTAAGGATAAATGTCAGGCGTTCCGGGATTACTATGCTTCACTATACACTGCGGAGCCGCCAACTCCTGACTTGGTGGAAGAAGTCCTGGAGCAATACGGTGGGGCGACATTGTGCCCCCACTCGGCGGAGCTCCTGGAGGAGTCGATAACACAGGAAGAGGTGGCCTCGGCTCTTAGTGAGCTCCACCTGGGGAAAACGCCGGGTCCTGATGGGCTACCGCTCTCCTTCTATCGCCTGTTTCAAGCTCAGCTGGGACCTTATCTTCTCCGGCTCTTTAATTCTTTCACTGACGAACAGGGCCCCTCTCCGGATATGGGTATGGCGGAAATAGCCTTAGTCCTAAAGCCTGGAAAAGACCCCACACTCTGCTCGTCATACCGCCCGATAGCTCTACTAAATACCGATTTTAAAATATACACCAAAGTGCTGGTGAAGCGGCTGGACCCCCATATGCCTGATCTGGTTGACCCGGATCAGGTGGGATTGATACGCGGCCGTCAGGGGGCTGACAACGTTCGTAGGGTGGCTCACCTGGTGGGGAAGGTGCACCACTGGCAGATCCCGGCCTGCCTCCTCTCGTTGGACGCTGAAAAAGTGTTTGACCGGGTGGATTGGTCATTCCTCCGGGTGGTCCTCTGCAAGATGGGGCTTGGTCCGAAGATGGTCACTAGAATCATGGCGCCTTACGTTGCACCAAAGGCCAGGGTCCGTGTGAATGGACAGCTAGCGGACCCGATTAACATAGGGAGAGGAACCAGGCAGGGCTGCCCTCTCTCGCCTTTACTGTTCGCCTTAGCGATTGAGCCTCTGGCGGATATGATTCGTCGAGCTCCGGACATCCACGGCATCCCGATGGGTGGACAGGACCATAAAGTGGCGCTCTATGCAGATGATCTCATCCTCACCCTCAGTGCGCCCCGCGAGTCTTTGCCTGCACTCCATTCTACGCTATGCACCTTTGAGCGCGTCTCTGGTCTGAAAATTAACTACAGCAAATCCTGGGCACTCAACCTTACCATTCCTAAACCCGAAATTCCCCCGCTGGAGCAGATGTGCCCGTATCGTTGGACAGAACGCCACATTCGGTATCTTGGCCTACACCTGACCCCTTCACTAGATGGCTGGTCACCGCTTAATTGGAGAGACTGCCGCAGGTCGGACCTTGAAGATCTACGGAGATGGAAGTCACTAATTCCATCATAGTTGGGTAGACTCAATGCAATAAAAATGTCCATCCTACCCAAACTCCTTTACCTGTTTCAGTGTCTACCTACACCCATCCCCTTACATAATATTCGGAATTTGCAGAAGGACTTAACTAACTTCATCTGGGGGGGAAAGAGGCCACGCTTCTCCCAGGCACTCCTTATGGCACCAAGAGACCGTGGAGGGCTGGCGTGTCCTAATTTGGTGGACTATTATTGGGCTGCTCATTTGCGCTTCGTGGTTGAGTGGGGCACCAGAGAGAGTGAAAAGGGGTGGCTTCACATGGACAGGGCTGTAACCGGCCATACCATCTGGGACCTGACGTGGAACCATAAAGCAGGGCGTTCCCCTAGCGCCTATTTGGCGGTGCCCACGAAGACAGTTTTGGAAATATGGGACAGAATAGCAGTACGTAGAGGTCTCATGACTTTTCCCTCCCCGCACACCCCTATTGAGGGCATTCCGTGGTTTCCGCCGATCTCCGTACTAGAGCCTTTCGTAGATGGTCTCAGGGCGATTGCAGGGTCCTTACTGACCTCTTCGATGGGGGCTCCCTTAAGTCTTTTGCCCACTGCAGAGAGGAATTTCGGCTTCCGCCTGAGGCTGAGATGCAATATCTCCAGTTGCGCCACTGGGTCCTGACGGATGCAACGTACCCGGGGGCTACCCAAGACTTTACCCCGTTTGAGCGCCTAGCCCGTTCCTGTACCGAAACGAAGGGCTTGATCTCCAAGATATACCAGATACTGCAACACCCGCAGGCGCCGCCTTCGCAGACCTATCAGCACCGGTGGCATACGATGTTAGGGGCCGATATTACACCGACGCAGTGGCTTCGTTTGTGGCGAGATATCCCTAAAGTATACCGTAGTATACCGCAACAAGAAAACGCATATAAAATGATGACCCAGTGGTATTACATGCCCCAGCGCTTACATAAAATGTTCCCAACCTCCTCTCCCGACTGCTGGAGATGCCAAGCTGCGCCTGGGGATTTCCTACACATTTGGTGGACCTGCCCCTTGATCACTGTCTTCTGGAAGGAGGTCCTGAGTCACATTAGGGGGTCCTGGGGTTTCCTTTGCCTGATGCCGCTAGTACATTGTTGCTGGGAATCAAACCTGCGAATCTGTTAGCTCTGACCCGGAGTGATTGGACTATAGCGCTACAAATGCTGGGCTCTGCCAGACAACTCATTGCCCTGTATTGGAAGAAGACGGAGACACCCCCTATTGCTGCATGGTTTGTGAGACTCTGGCATGTCATCACTATGGAGTTACTCTCCGCTAGACTGCAGTCTCGCAATACACGCTTCACGGCGGTATGGCAACCTCTGGTGACCTATTTGTGCAAAACCGAACATGCGAGAAACATGCCCCCTAGACTGAGGGCGCTACACCTAGTAGACGATGCTGAGCTCCCTCCTACCTCACGCAGGCCCTTGGTATGATAGCCCTGGAGCCCGTTCTGCGGCATGTGGCGGATGCTCCTGTTGCTGACGGGGTCTGTGAGGGCTCCTTTCCCGCTGGTCCCTTCGCTGTTCTCTAGGTCCTTCCTCTCCCCTTTCCTGACTCTTTCTTTCCTGACTCTTTTCTATTCTTCTTTTCTGCTATCCTTGCTGTTCTAATGCCTCTTTCTAGGCGCCTGGTTGTAAGTTGGACCACTCTGGTCCGGTAGTTTTATTAGTTCTGGTCCTTGGTTTGCACCTGGTCCTAGGGGCTAGGTTTCACTAGCAGTGACTATTGGGCATGACAGAATGCTAATTCTATTTTCTGATGCGGCCGGCCCTTTTGGGTTGTAGGCGGAACGCTGTGTATAATGTTTAGAAGGACACACGAATTTTAGGCATGTTATCTCATTGCATTTCTTCTGACGCGGCCGGCCCCTCTGGGGTTGTAGGCTTATCGCCGTGTACATGTTACCCTTTTTTGCGTACTCCCCTTCTTCGGGGGTGAAATAAAAATAGACTTTAAATTAAAAACATCATTACACTGAACAACATGAAAATGCATAATATCAAAAAACGTTTCTTGGTCATCATTCTACATATTTTAGCTTTAAAGTTCATCTCTATGGCAGGTCTCTCCATCTCGAAAAACTGCATCCTCTCTAAATGCTGCTCGCGATGGTAGGGTGTTCTATGCTAAGGAATGCTTCTGTCAGTCCAGGGCAACTCCCTTAGACCAACCAGAACTGTCGACCTAACGTCTTCAGCTGCACTCCAAAGACTTGGGCAACCGCAACCCTACAGCTGAACCCGGATGGTGGTTCGAAAAACAAAAATAAAAAAGTTTCTCAGATGAGAGAGCTGCACTTTCAAAAATAGCAAAGGAAAGAAAAATGTATTAGTCCATAGCTCTCGGCCTCAGGTTATAGCGTCTTTTTCCAGGTAATGTCTGGTCTTGGAACAGCAGTTCAGGCTCTGCAGTGTCCAATGGAATTGACGGTGGCACAGCTCCTTGCAAAAGATTGTCACTTTCCTGTTCAGAAATTGTTCCTTTTATGCGTGCATCGCTGAAAGGCAGAAAACGAGGCACAGTCTCAGTCTCAGAGTCAGCTATACCCTCCTGGACCCACCGGTCGTACGGCAGAGGCAAAGGGACCCTCTTGCAGTGTATGCCGTGGATCCAGTTCTTTTTGCCTTCCACTCGCATGGAGGATCTCGTTGACAGCAGGACTAGGTGGGGGCCGGTCCAACGGGGCTGATCATTCTTTGTCCGCTGGAAATAATTCACCAAAACCCATGAGCCAGGATCTATGATGTGACCTGGATCTTCAGAAACTTGAGGCAGAGTATCGTGAACCTGTTGGTGTAAAACACGCAATTTAGCCGTCAATTCGTACAAATAGTCAAGCAGTACAGGGTGTTCGATCTCACTGAATTTGGCCTTGGCACTCCCCATATGTTGGCCGGACTGCCGAACACAATTTCATAGGGACTAAGTCCCACTCGCGAATGCACAGTCATTCTGGTTGATAGGAGTGCTAAAGGCAGAGCGTCAGGCCATTTAAGACCAGAGCTCGCTTGGATTTTGGCCAATTTTAGTTTTAATCTGCCATTGTAGCACTCTACTAGGCCAGCTGATTGGGGGTGATTTGCAGCGTGGAATTTCTGTTGGATGCCTAGCACTTCACATACTTTCTTCATCACTCGTCCTACAAATTCACTCCCATTGTCACTCCAGACTATTCTCGGCATTCCAAATCTAGGGAAAAATTCTTTGACAAGGGCTTTAGCTGTGGACAAGGCAGTGTTGTCCTTTAAGGGATATGCTTCTACCCATCTCGAAAAGGCACAAACAACAACGAGTACGTATTTCAAATTGTTGCACCTTTCCATGTGGATGAAATCTAGCTGCAAAACCTCGAACGGGTACGTTGGAGGCGCAAAATGACCAGCTGGAGTTGGGGTTCCCCTACCAGGATTGTATTTCAAGCACACCATGCAATTCTTGACTACATTCTCTGCGCATTTTGGGATTCTAGCATTTTGCCATACTGGAGCCAACAACTTACAAATCCCTTTCACACTGATGTGAGCCATTCCATGGGCCATTGTAACCACTGCAAGCACATATGCATCGGGTAACAACCATCGCTGATGTTCTGACAATTCAACCCAACAACCATTTGTATCCAATTTACCCGTACTCTCTCGCCACACACTCAATTCTTTCTCTGTAGCTTCAGCTTGAATAGACTTCACACTCTCTATCGTGTCTTCACACATTCCTATGTAACCAACCCATCTCGCAGGGCCTGCAACATACATTCGGCTCATCACATCCCTCGCTGTTTCTTTTGCGACTTCATCAGCAAATGCATTTCCACGACCAACATCATCAGTCACCTTCTTGTGTGCACTGCATTTTACAATCGCAACTTGCAGGGGCAACGTAAGTGACTCGAGAAGCTCATTCACCAACTGACCATGCTGTATCTTATCTCCATGCGAAGTCAGGAACCCACGTTCTTTCCACAATCGTCCAAAACTATGGGCCACACCGAATGCATACTGGCTGTCAGTATATATGGTCACTTTCATTCCTTTTGATAACACACACGCTCTTGTAAGTGCAATCAACTCTGCTGCTTGAGCTGAATTATGTGGGACACGTGCAGCTTCAACAATCGTATGCAAAGTCGTACAGCATATGCTGCAGTCGTATCACCATTCGGAAGCTTGAAGCATGAACCATCCACCCATAAGGTACCATCACACTTCACAAGAGGAGTGTCCTGAAGGTCTACTCTCCCTTTCGTTTCTTCCTCTGTTCTGAGAAAACAATCATGCTGTTCAGAAGCATCTGTCTCTGTTACAATTGGCAACAACGTAGCTGTATTCAACGTGTTGCATCTCTTTATGTGTACATGACTCGCTAAAAGTGTCAACTCATAACCTGACAATCGAGCACTAGTTAAGTGCTGTGTCTTGGTCCTATTTAACAACGTGTCCACTGCATGTGGGACCATCACAACCAATGTATTATTCATCACTAAACCAGCAGACTGCCGAATAGAAACAGCTGCTGCCGCTGTGGCTCTTAAACAACTTGGCAATGCATTAGCTACCGGGTCCAAAGTTGACGAAAAATACGCACATGGACGCTGTTTGTCTCCGAACAACTGTATCAACACTGACAATGCACAACCTTCTTTCTCAGGGACATACAGTGTAAAAGGCTTACTGTAGTCGGGGGTACCCAACACAGGAGCCGAACATAATGCATTGCGCAATTCGGAAAACCTTTTCTGACACTCTTCAGACCATGGGAGGGGGTTCGGTGTATTTATACAAGTTAATGCCACCAAAGGTTTGGCCAACAAAGAAAAATTCGGTATCCATTGCCTGCAGTAAGATGTAATGCCCAAGAAAGCATGCACTTCTCTCTGTGTCCTAGGCACACTCAATTTCGCTATTGCCTGAATTCTTTCTGGGGTCAGTTTCCTTCCCTCCTTCGATAAGAGATGACCTAAGTAGGTCACTTCTTGTCGACAATATTGCAATTTGGAAAGAGACACTTTGTGATGTAAATCAGACAAATGACGCAACAACGACAACGTGGCTTCTTTACAGATTTTCTCAGTATCTGCAGCAACAAGCAAATCATCAACGTACTGAATAAGTGTAGCGCCATCAGGTAAAACAATTGTATCAAGCTGTGTTTTTAAAGCTTGACTATATATTGATGGACTTTCACAGTAGCCCTCGGGAGCGCGTTTGAAGCTGAAGCTTCGACCTCCTAAACTGAAGCCGAAAATATCCCTACTCTCCTCGGCAATCGGGATGCTGAAGAACGCATTCTTCAAGTCAATCACCGAGAACCAAGTCGCGGAAGCTGGAATCATAGTCAATAGGGCAGTGATGTCAGGAACGACTGGAAATTGTGGCACAACTATTTTGTTCACTTCTCTAAGATCAATCACAAATCTGTAAACGGGTGGCTGAGAAGGGTCAGTACGCTTCAAACCAGGCAGAACAGGACTATTGCAAACGTTGCCTCTTGTCTCTTCAATTACATCTTTTTCAATCAAATCATAAATGATCGCTAGCAACGCTTTTTCACCTTCACTAGATATTTTATATTGGGGAATTTGTGGCATTTTAACATTGGCTTTCAATGTCACAACATATGGCGGTATTTCCAAAAGACCCACATCATTAGGACCAGTAGCCCAAAGAATATCAGGAAGAAGCGACAACTCTGTCGGAAGTTTATCCTTTGACAAATACATTTATGGAGACCCCTTTCTTACCTAGTGTAAGTTGCACTCCTGAAGGAGAACAATACAATGTCGCATACAATCTTTTCAACAGATCCAATCCTAACAAATTTTCACCACAACCTGTTGTCAGAATAAGGGGTGCTTCTAATTCACAAGGTCCAACAGAAAGGGACATAGGACTAGAAATCGGGTTCCTAACCGGGGCGCCAGAAAAACCTACTGAAACATTCATTTCGCCAGACAAAGGTGCGCCAGGGAGTTTAGAGTGCATAATGGAACTCTTTGTAGCACCAGTATCCAACAGAAAAGGCTCTGACACACCTGATGTAATCACCTCAACATAATGTCCACTCTGATCTACTGGAACTGAAACAACTCCCTCTCTTTGTCTATGGCTGTCCTAGCAATCATTACCTTCCATATTCTCATCTTCTGCATAGTAGTCAGGCGTCCTACCAGACGCGTTATTCTGCTGATCAAAACTATTCATTGAGTTCTGTGGCGGAAAAGATCGCCCGTTCTGTAGGAAATTTCCACGTCCTCTACCTCTAGGCGCTTGTGGAGTACCTCGACCTCGTGCGCTAGAAACACCATTCATACGCTGTAATAAAGCAGGGCAGCTACTTTTAAAATGGCCCTCCTCTTTACAATATGCACACTGATTAGGGCCTACAGGAAAGCGTTGTTGAGGATATTCGGTCCTTTGCATGTTTCTCTGAAACTGCTGAGGCTGCTGATAGTTACTCTGACCACCACGAGGCGGGTACGCCTGCTGTAAAAGAACCTTTGTTTTTAACTCTTTCGTTTTCTTGTCTGCTCTATCTTTCTCATCTTTATCTCGATTTTCGTAATACTGGGCAGTAGCCAATATCTGTGCTGAAGAGGAAACGGCCCACAAACTTTCTGAATCTTTTAATTTCTTACACAACTCGGGAAGCAAATTATGCACGAACTTGTCAACGAACAACCGTTGACCACCTTCTGTACTCATATCTTGACCACTGTGGTCGATAAACGTTTCTTCGAACCTGGTGAAGAAGTCAGACACGGTCTCATCTTTCTTCTGCTTACACGCAGACAATTTGTCCCAATTCACCCGCATCGCAGGCATCAAAGTCTTCATGTAAGTAATTATCCTACCAGGGAGGTCTGCCACTAAAGGTTCGGGTTTAGCACCACCAACTTGTCTGCCATCAGCAGCAGCAATATTAACCCATGTATCACCTAACTCCTGATCATGATCCGCATGACGAATCTTTCCCTATAAAGGCTGTGGAACGACATTTCCAAACAACATGTCTATATCCGCTAAATTCATAATGCAAGAGCCTGCAGTCTGTGATAATTCCTTGTAATACCCTGCAGGATTTTTACGGGGGTCAGGCAAAGTCTGCTTAAGGGCCAAAACATCAGCTCGCTTCCATGGAACATGTACCCAAACACGCTGAAAGTGAGGCTGAACAGGTGGATTAGCTGCTAGATCCCCTTCTTTCCAAACTGGGGGAACCTCTCTCATTGGATATTGTTTCCCTTTTCTTTTAACAGAAAGATCAGGCTCAAACAACTGTTGGGAAATAGCTTTGCTCCTAAACGATAACAATGTCGCAACTGCTTTCTTAACATCGGAACCCACAATTGTGCCCTTTGCAAACTCGAACCGTATACGACATAGCTCAGGCGGATTGGGCTCCAAATCATTTTCCTCTAAATCCTCACAAAGAAAAGTACACATTTTCTCAAAAACGTATCTCTGTTTTGGTGCTTCCCACTGATGGAAGACATCCATAACGGAATCTAGCTCATATCTTGTGGGGTCTGTAACCCATTTGTGTGCCAAATAATTCAATGTTTCCCGCTCTCTAGAGTCGGGCATTTGACTACGCAACTGTTTGTGTGTTGAAGCAGGGGTCATACTTGCTGCCCCAAAAAGAGGATACAGAAGACTACCATCTGTATCAGTCATTCTCTGCCGAACAGAAGGAGAAGTCGACGAAAGAACAGGAGTAAAAGCAGAGTGAGGCAAGGCAGATGCAGATGCAGACGCAGTAACAGTAGGATTATCAGGAGAGGCAGTCGATGCAATAGGCAAATTCGTAAGAAGTACAGGGTGAGTAGGTAGCAAAGTCAGCGGCCCTTGAGGAGGCTGAGTCGTAGCAGTAGGAGCCAGCTGAAGAGGAGCTGGCGGTTGTGGAAGAACCCTGGGGCACAATAACCGGAGGTTGCACAACTAAAGGTTGCGGAGGTGCAGTAGCACTCTGCGCATAGGGGGGTGGCGAATTCAATAAGTGAGACATTAACGGATCTTTCTCAAGTTCTTTTGCTGTATCCTGCTGGAGAGGTGGCAAAACTGGATAACATTTATCGATCGCCATTTTACGTTGCCTGTGCAACTGTTCACTCGCTTGTTCTTCCTCATCATCTTTATATTGCATAGCAGCTTGCATTATCGAAATACCCTTTTCTCTTTTATTCTTTTTAGCTAATTTAATTTCTTTCTGTTTGGCTTCCTTTCGCCATAGGCGGAAAGAGTCAAACATCGCCGGCCGGGCTTTCTTCTTAAAAAGTCTAACCTCTAGATTATCTAATATCTCTGTGTCAAAACTACCATATTGGGGCCATTTTAAAACACCATCCTTTCTGGTGTATCGAATCCATACTTCATTATATGTGATTGGACCTACGCCATGTTTCACATAGAGCTCATAGGTTGGAGTTCCAATCGGAGGAACCGGACACGAGTCCTCCAATCGGGAATCCCTATTATAACCAAGACAAAACAAGTTTCCAAGTCTGCTAAGACCAGGCATCTTCGCTCTCTAGTCTAGCTTCAAACTTCAAAGGATTATCGATTACGATAGTCTCGTGAATACACGAGTCCCTCGGCTTTGGTACTTGCAAGTTCCAAATCAAAGATCCCAAAGGGATACCCAAACTAAGAACAAAACTAAGGACTGGGAGATGCTTCACTTATACTTAACTGAGGTATCGATGACGTCACCAGAAGACTCGTCTATCATTTCGCTCTACCAATCATCAAGGGTCCAAAACAGGGCGATAGTCAGGGCAGCAGTCCTTCGTAGCCGTCGGGAAGCGGGGAACCTCGCAGCAAAGTTTTTCGGACCACGTCGACATGCAGGGGTCGATGAAGTGGCGGCCTTCCTCCAGAATTTTTACACGAAGCTCCTCACGAACCTCTGGCTTGGACGGGTTCCGCTGAAATCGCCCCACGTTGGGCGCCAACTGAAGTACTGGGTTTTTCGGAACCCAGCGGTGCCAGGGACACACCCTAAGACTTCGGGTCCTTCCTGTTTCAGACTACAGAAACTCAGAGTCTTCTAGGTGAAGTCAAAGATCGAGTTTATTGGCTGCAGCCGTAACAGGTATCCTAGAAGTACAACACGGTGTATATTCTCAGGAGACTGCTCAATCTTACAAAGCCAGCCTTCTCTTTTTATACAAGATATTATGCTTCAGGCAAACATTCCTTATTTTACAGTTGACCATTCACATATTTTCACTACAAAGAAAAAGCAGAGTCATGATGACAAGCCCATATTTCAGTTTGTTCAGCCCACAATCAATTACCCGGCAAGGCCCAGTATTTTCATCAGATATCGACGAAACCCCAATAAAAACGGGCGCCTCCTCCTCGTAAAGCAAGTCATAAAGAAAGAAACAGAGGTAGGTGTGTGTAAGATTAGGAAGGGTTTGTGTGCGATGAAGGGTTTATGGCATGTTGTGCCTTGATACTATCTCGACCGGCCACTGGGAGAGGAACTGACCGAACAGGTTTGGCCTTGGGCAGTGGAGTCAGCTTGCCCAGGTCATGCAGAAGTCAGCGAAGGTGTACGTGTCCTTCAGACTCGGTTTTGGCCTTAGTCACCGGCCTATGTAAAGGGCAATCACAAAATGGCTGCCATTCACAAAATGGAACCTGAGGGTTCTGGGCGAAAAACTCAGAATACAGGGTGATTTCATCACTTGAATATGACGAAAATGCTAGTGCATAGTCCACTAGTCATTCTCGGCCTGCTGATATCAAATTTGTCATGATACGAATATGTTTATGACACAGGTCCAAAATTTTCAGTACCACACATTTTATGTTTCTGCTTCTCGCACTGTGAGAAAGCAGAACAGCCTGGTTGTGGGCGGGCGGGTGGGCCGTCCTGCTCAAGGGCAGGGGGGAGTGGCTTGCCCACTGTTGTGGGCCCTGACTGCTTTGGTCGGCCTGGGGCCGATCAAAGCAGTCATGTGCAGTTTGCACACTCTCCCTTTTCTCTATGTAGGCTGCATGCAACGCTCTGTTTAAGTGGTCAGAGCTTTTTAAGAAAAATCAAACTTGCAATTGAGAACACAACTGAAATGGCCTATTTTAATCCAAAACTACATACAGATATAAGCCCGGTAGGATTGGGTGCAACTTGTGCCCTGCACAAAGGGCACGACAATGCTCCGAGACACATTGTGGCTTATTCAAGTAAGAGTCTGTTGCAGACTGAATGTGCTTATTCCCAACCTGAGAAAGAAAGCCTAGCTGTAGTGTGGGCTTGTGAACACTTCCATATGTTTCTATACAGAAAGCACTTCACCCTTGTCACTGATCACTAGGCGTTCCTCACAAGTTTAGGAAATCCGAAAACCAAGATACCCCTTCACATCGAGAGGTGGGGGTTGCCATTGCAAGAGTATAATTACACTATTGTGCATGGGCCAGGGAAGATCAAAATCCAGCGGACTATTTTTCATGTGTACCATTGCAGTGTCACAGCACAACCTGTAAAGCCGCTGAGGGTATATATTAACTTCATAGTCAAGTCAAGCATATCTATAGAACAAATTCTTGCTGCTACGAACTCCGAACAAGATATGCTTGCCCACAAGCGCATTGCTGCACATCAATCCTGTGGTGTAACACAGGCCCCTGCCATGCGGAGGGCCCCCAAGCACCAGCGGGCCCCCTCAGCAAGGTACTCTGGCCAGAGAGCGCCTGACTGAGTCCGGAGGGGGACCCTCCATGTACCTTAAAGGAGGGCCCTCTCAAGTTTTGTTATGCCAGTGCATCAATCCTGGATGAAACATACTCAACCTCTTGGGAAGTTTCTGTTACTCAAGAAGGCATTATATTACAAGGTTCGAGAGTTGTCGTTCCCGAGAGTCTGAGACAACAAGTCATTTAACTAGCCCACGTGGGTGATCGTGGCATTGTCGCCACTACGAGAGCTCTCTGAGACCAAGTGTGGTTTCCTTACCTTGATGAAAGAGTTAAAAGTTGAAAGAGAAATAAAGGACTGTCAGTTGTGCATAGCTTACAAGGTTTCAGATTGCTATGTGTGACATTTTCATACTTTCAGTGTAATTATGATTGACATTTCAACGACTATGAGTGAGCAAATTCAAGCAATGAAGATGAGGGAAATGTATAAATATCAGAAATTACACCCATTTGAGAAACAGCAAACTAAAAGAAGATCTTAAAACTACTGCAAAGCACCAAAAATGCAAGGGCACTCACTGGAGACATGATTGCGTTAATAGAGCTGCCTTCCTCCTACCGCTTCCCCAACACTCTCGCGGGCAAAATCAAGCATTGCAGTCCATGAAAAAAGAAACATATCAGAAATTACACTCATTTGAGCATGAGAAACTCTAGATCTTAAAACTGGTGCCAAGCACCTGATCTTTGCAGCATGCATTTTAACCAGCAACATTAATCATTAGTTAACTTTGATGTTTTTATTGTTGCACGAAAACTGCAGGACCCACAAGTAACGCTCCAGTAGGAGCTTTTACACACATAAGTTATGTCTGAGCACAGCCCCTCCCAAGCTCAGCCGCAAGTGGGGGTGAACCACAAGTAACAAAAGGATCTCTGTGACAAAAGCAATAACTCACTGAGCTAGCTACATAAAATACACTTTGGTGATATCAATGTATACGTTCTTTGCAGTCGGCATGTTAACCCTATGCACTACTATATGGAGAGTCTGAGACAACTCGAAACGCCCACTAGAAAAAAAACTCTGATCTCTCTCCAGCAGGTCTTTCACTTACTAAGAATTAGTCAGTGCTGGGAAAAATGCCTACTGCCTCGGGCAGCTTTGAGCTGGTGTGATTGTGTGACTGCAGAACTTCAGCCATGTAAGACAGCAGGGCAGACAGCTGGCGACCGGTGTTACATTCCTAAAGCAATTTTTTAGGTTGAGCCAGGGCATTTTGTATTGAGGAATGGAATAAAAGCTCTGCCCATTTCCCCACCCATCTTTTTAATTGGCTCCTGTTACAGTCCTTTCAAAACCGCTGCTTTTCATTCGTGAATAGGCTAACTAGTTCCTCCTTGGTACCGCCTTGACTGCATTTGTAACCTCCCATAATGACTGGACTTTTTACTTGTGGTCTTACATGGCCTGCTTTATCTAGTCGGTGAATACTGTTTTCTTTAATGGGAAATAATGTAAAGAGTGCACACCTGCTTAAGCAATGGCGGCTGTTATTTTTTTGGGGGGGGTATTTGCGGCACACTATGCGTGCTTTAACTTAATGAACGTCAGCTATAAATATGACCAACCCCCTGCACAGAGGTCGTGCAAAGCGGGCGCTGTTAATTTCCAAAACTGTTTTTTACTAACCCAGCCATTAAAGTTTGAAATATTCCTGTTCCTTGCTACCTCCCCCAGCTGCACAGACGCCTTCACGTTTTTTTTCACTACTTCAATTTGTGGTTGTTTCAAGCGCCACATACTGCGCTTTCACATTAATAGAGTTTTTGCACATTTCTTTAGACAAGCCTTGTCTAACTCACTCAACAATATGAACGTTAAACATCAGATAAATACACTTGGTGTTGTCCAACGCTTCATGGCACACTGAGCAGCCCTTCGTGCTTAGAAATAAATTCCCAATTTACATGCCAAATTTAAATTAAATTTAAATTACATTTAAAAACAGAAGTAGAATATTAGATTCAGTTATGAAACACCTTAGAAACAGAGGGCAACAGACTTTCATAGTTTGTTTTTATTTATTTATGCATTTTTGTATAGCGCAAACTTTACCCAGAGGTGTCAGAGCACTTTACAAAAGAACAAAGTACATTGCATAAGGAATGAGAGTAGCATGGAAGTAGGTACAACTATTTATACACAGCTTTCCTGCTTAGGAACACCCACCTTGAATACATTATACCTGACACAGGTATAATGTGATGCAGGGCTTTACAACATGAAGCACCTCCCTAGATGCGTCACATTGTAAATTGGCTGCAATTTTTACGCCGCTGATGCGTCACAAAAGTGACGCAACGGTGACGCAAAAGTGTTGCAAGGGGCTTGTAAATCAGCCCTTTTGTATTCACCTTTTCGTGTATCCCCGATTTTTCAATTGAGGACATGAAGGTGCAGATTTACAAGCGCCTTGCGCCACCGGTGCGTCACTTTTTGTGACGCACCAGCAGCACATTTTGCTGGCCCATATTTACCAGGGCAGAAAAAAAAACCTGTGTAACTTTTTCCATCTTTGTAAATACTGTCCCTTTACACGCAGCACTTTGCATGAAAGGAGCGTTCCATGCGTGTTGCTGTGGGTGTTTCCACGCAACACCCATTGAACCTGACACATTTCCAAATGAGTCTGAAAGCTGTGCCTCCCCAGGGGAGGCGTAGGGAGGAAAAACGAGGAGAAACGTATTCATTTCTCCTCGTTTATTTCCCCATTTCTATGTGTGCTGCATTCTGCAGCACAGATAGAAAGAGGAAAGCAACTCTGGTGATTGTTTATGAACAGGAAGGTGTTCCTTGCTGCACATAAACAATCAGTAAAACAATGACATTTTGCAAGTTTCTATATGTGCTAATGCAGCACACATAGAAGTTGTAAAACGCCATTTCTGATTGTTTATGTGCAGGAAGGGAAACCTTCCTGCACATGAACAATTATCCCTGTGACGCAGGCATGGTGCAAGGGTACCTGCGTGGGCACATTGCAGCAGTTTGTGCGACAGAGCAGGGGGAAGCACAGGAATGCGACATATTGTAAATATGTTGCATCTCTGTGCTTCGAAACTAATGCAGCGCGGCGCAGCAAAATGACTTGCTGCACCACAGTGCCTTAGGGGCTTATTTACAAGCCCCTTGCACCTCCCGTACGTCACTTTTCCCATGTTAAAAATGATTCAAAAGTAGCGTAATGCATAGCTGCCAAGGTTTCAGATTGCTATGTGTGACATTTACATAATTTCAGAGTAATTATGAGTGACATTTCAACGACTACGAGTGACACTTTCGCCCCGGCAAAATCAAGCAATGAATATGAGGGAATCATATAGATATCAGAAATTACACTAATTTAAGCAAGGAGACATTCTAGGAAGATTTTAAAACATATCTGCAAAGCCCCAGATACGGAAGGAAGGGCACTAACCAGAGACAGACTACGTGTCTGCAGTGCTCAGTAACTGAGGGCAGGCAGGCAATGCTGATGATCTCATTGATGTGATCATTCATGACATGAGCTAACCCAAAAAGGATTTTTTTTTTTACTAAAGCAAGTGAGACTAGAAGATAATGCCGTCACTCAGTCACAGGCATAATTGGTTGCTAATGTAATAAGGTAAAAAAGAATGGTGGGAAACACCAGCGTAAAACTTGGCAGTGTTTTACTCTGAACACATGATAGTATTTTATCAGATCACTAATGATGAAGAAACAACGCCACCCACAATGGTATTCAGGGTCTGCTGGCAGGAAGTCTTTATTCCGTGTTAACATTTTATCACTCGGAAAACAAACGGCTGACAAGTGGTGCAGTACTATTCATGCAACATTATCATGGCCTGTTAAAATGAAAGCGGGTTAAAGCAAATGTTGAATTTGAAGAATAGATTTTTTTTCACTGACTCACATACCGTAACTAAAATGTAACTCCTAGTCCAGGCTGTCCAGTGCGTCCCGGGCCGGGGACCCGTCCAGTAACAAACTGTCTGGTGGCTGCTTTAACCTGGGTCACTGACTCCACTGTCTCCCTCCGACCGATGCATGAGAAATGAAATCTTCGGCAGCATGGTGCTGCAGGCAGCGCAGCACAGCACACTGCGGCCCGGGCCGGTGCGAGCTGCAGCAGGACACTGCAAGCTCCATGATTGGTTTGTAGGCGTGCAAATTCAGCCTCCCGCCTCCTACACCAGCACGGAGGATGTGACGTCCCTGCGCACGGCACATAACACACAACCTGACTGGGCCCCGTAATGACGTCAGCTAAAAAGTGTGAGAGAGCCAATGAATGTGCCCTGGTAAACATTAATAAGGAAACACCGTTCTTACGTGTCTTAGCAGGGAATGTAAACGACGGAAGCAGGCGCACTCTGAGCAGCAGAGAGAGCCCGGGCACAGAGATGACCGAGGCGGTGCTGGCAGGTGACTCGCCTGGCAGCAAGTAGCAAAATGCGTGACAATGCATTTCAGTGCGGTGATGCGGATCACCGCACTGAAATGCGTGAGCGTCACACCGGTTGCGTGACGCTTGACAGGACTGGTAAGGTGCTTGTAAATAAGCACCTTGGTTTATTGTAAATCTGCCCGAACCGTTTTATTATTTAATACACGCAAAAGAGAAACAGAAAAACACCACAAAGCTGTTGCTCTACGAATTTCCAGTAGGTCTCACAAGATTAATCTGTGGAGTGGATTTAAGCGAAGGATTTCTCGAATACTGCGGGTTAAAGGTTTTTTTTTGGGGGGGGGGGGTAATAACCTCAAGTTCTGATTGGTCGGTTCTCTCTGCTTGTTGTGGGGAGACCGGGTAATTAATAGATGTTTTTCATATTTTCTTTAGAAAAACAAGTAAAAGCAGAAGCACCTAAAACATATGTGAGAAGAGGGTGCTGTGTCTACCTTTCTTAAATATTTGCAGAAAATTTATTTTCAAGAGGCATGAGCACACGAGTAGCACTGAACGAAATAGTGTAATCTCAGTGCGCATGCGCATATGCAGCTGCGAGGCTTTCGGAGAAACACATCAAAATCCACTTTCGAACAAGATGCATCGCAAAAGTCACATTGAAAGCAATTGTAGGGAGAAATCAATTCCTGAATTTTCAATTTATTTCTATTATTCGCCTATCGATGAATCCGTCTGTATTTTAGAGTATCAAAATAGGTATGCCAGTAACTTTCGAAAGAACCCGAAATGTAATCGAAAATGTAATTTAGCAAAGATTTTTATTTAGAAGTTTGTAAGACGGTTTTTTGCTGCCTATGTAAGCTCTACTAAAATACCTAATTCCAAAACAAACCTACCGGGTCGTTCGTTCTCAGTTGTGGTGAATAGATTTCTCTTGAGTTGTAACATGGCTGCCGCTGTTGGGCTAAGAGCATCCTTGATCTTCCATGCTACTTGAGATGCTAATATATGTAAATAAAAATCGCACAGTCTACTGGGAATCCAAAGTTAAGCAATTTTGCTGAACATCTTCCATTCTCATACATAAGTAAAAGAAAAAAAATACTTTTTAGACTTCAGCTAAACAATGGAAAGTGATGTAAATTGCCAAATTGCTCGCACTCAGTTTCCTAAGATCTTTCTATGCCGAGTACTTTATGCGTGCCGAAAGTAAGTATCGTCAGTGAGGTTGATCCTTACCTGTTACTCCTCAGGGAGAAGCAGAACATGATGATAGGAGAGGGATGAGTTCATGATTACTCTCTCGAGTCCAAAGGTGTTTAACAACCGCCTTTGGTTCTCCTTTCTGATTCACACTAACGATCGCAACTTACGGTTAAAATAGAATGTATAAATTTTGGAAATGTATTACGCAGTAAAGATTATATTATTAATTGATCCAATTTTCAGTTGTTTGGCGGCGGTGAACTAACGTTATCCAAAATAATTTCTCCTTTTCTCACAAACGAAGCTGACCCTGTTTAATGAAACTGCCGCTTATTCTAAAGCGCTCCAAAACCTTGAGGTTGAGTTTTTGTTATTTGAAAACTGCACACACAAAACAAACAAGCATTTCCAATGCAATAGGTCTCACATTCACATCAGTTTGAGCTATTTGCATTGTTAATGACAATGCCTTTTATTTATGTTTTGGTTTTTTAAATATATATAAAAGGCGTTGTAATTTACAATGCTAATAGCTTAAACTCGTGCAAATGCGAGTCCTATTGCATTAAAATAAAGGGCCTTCTCAACCTCTTCTTAGATTGTAAGTATCAGAGAAAGAGACCGGCTTGCGATGGCTTCAAAGTAGTGATGAATAGTGCAGTGAAGATGATGTAAGAGTGTTGTCAATTACACAGACATAAAGTGTGAAGTGACAGTTACCTATGATCCGGGCTATAAACAATAACAAAGCGCTTCAACACCTTTCGCTCTGTGTATACAAATTGCGCTCAGGAAGAAGAGCCGGGGGCGGGGCTATTTCCTGCCCTCTCCGTGATTTGAGTGTGCAGTATGGCATTGCGTAATGTCATTGCTATATTTGGCCTTATAAAAAACACTCCAGCTGCAGTAGGTACCTGGCTTCACCTCCTGGTGCAGGCTGTTTGTGCTTTATGGCTGGCATGGAGGAATGGAGGGAGGGATGGTCTCGGCTGCAGCTCTAGCATTGTACAGTGCCCCTGCTATTACTAGTGAGCTAGAGGCGCTGAGTTGATGATATTGGTATTGGTGGTATCAGTTATATTGGTGGTGCTGGTATTGGTGGTGCTGGTATTGGTGGTATTGGTGGTGGTATTAGTGGTGGTGATAAAGCTGGGATTTCTAAGTATGATGCTGTACTTCCTGAAGTACCTGCTTACAAACATTTGAACAAGTACGATTATTACAAATCAGAAGACAGACTTGGGCCGTATTTCATTCCGACTCAAGAGTTGGATACGTCTTATGCTCATCGTCATAATTTGACATGTTTGTTGTCAGACACAGAGAAGAAATTTATAGAACAAGTGGAAGATAGGTACAGGAGACAAAAGCAGTTGCGAGATTCAGGACAGGGTAAGGTAGATTGGACCCATTAAGAGAAGTGCAGAAAGGGAAGTTGTGCCTTCATAGACCACAGACATATTATGAGAATGTGTATGTAGGCCATACCACGTGTGAGCATACTTTCACTTTGGAGTATTATTCAAAAGACTTTTTGCAAAGTGTGGTGCAGATTATTCCGACTTTGTATTTTGTTTGTGGGAGGAATGCATATGTGCGACTGCCTGAGAAATGGTATGGAACGTTCTATCTAGCAATCATTTTTCCTAAGGTTTATCACACGGAAGATTTTGAACTCTTAATAGGAGGACAACATGTGAGAGTGAAGCGAAGTAAAAGCGCAGGAGTAATAGTTGGAGAAATTTTTGGAGCAATGATACCAACTTTGGAAGTGATCATGAATGATGTGAAAATAAGAAGATTGGTGACTGTCGTGGATGAGTTGTCAGTGACTACAGCTAAGTCGTTGGTGTTGGTTGGAAGTGAGATGTTGTCGATAAGGACTATGGTTTTACAAAATCGTCTTGCTTTAGGCGTCCTTCTGGCAAAAGAGGGAGGAGTCTGTAAACTTTTGAAGGTCCAAGAATGTTGTACTTATATACCAGACAACAGCAAAGATGTGGGGAAATACATAAGCAACATTACTGCGATCCATAGTGAGATTGAGGATCTGACTGAGGAAACTTTGTGGGAAAAAGTTGGCAAAGGGTTTGGCAAAGTCGGGAGTTGGTTTGCTAACATTGAAAAGGGATTCCTTGGTTTTGTGTTGAAACCCCTTATTATAGTTGTGGCTTGTGTGATTGGATTATAGGGTTTGGTACGAGCTTACAAATGGTACAGATCAAGCAGATTGGAGAGGTCATTGAGAATGCAAGAGAGGTGAATGGAGAGACTGCAGGACAGTCAATATCGGAATATCAAGAACATGGAGTTGCTTAAGAGAGGGAAAGAGGCAACAAGCACTGTTTAACTCGGTTCTTTCCATGAGGGCTGTGTATTGTGTGATGACACAGGTCATCAAAGGGGGGAACGGAGAGAGCGCCATGTCACTTTGAAAATTGTTGGGGTGCACCATATCTCCCGTAGTCAGCACCCACATATTTAGAGGGTATACTAACGTGTGTTTTTAGAGATATAACAGTAGGTTGCGAATTAGTACAATGTATAATCGATGTATTCATAATGTTGCAGACTAATGTAGAGCCTTAACAGGAGTGTAATGTTTTACATGATGTAGAAATGCTACTAAACGTGTGTATTGTAGAATTAATAAGCGTGCCTATTTAGAGTTGCACGTGTAGGAGATAGAATGTGACGTTTTAATGTAGAAAAAAACTTACGTTTAGAGATGAAATGTAAGGTTGTCTTTGTAATGGAATAGAGTGCATTGCTTATAATGTGAATCATTTAGAAATGCATTTAAACACGTAAAGGCCTGGGACATGAAGAAAAGTCGGTAGAGGCCTAACTGTAATTTCTTTAGTTAGCATTGGATTACTCTTGTGAAATAGCTGCTTGTTGGGAATGGTGCTGTTCTCAGCAAATATTGAATTGTAACTTTGGATGTGCAGAAGGTTGCTTCTCATGTATTTCAGTTGCAAGGCCACGGATCTTGTTAGGTAGTAAGATCCATTGTTTGGAAGTTAGGCCGGTAGGAGTGAGGATGAGTAGGTGCCAGAGGAATGTTCATCTGCAACATTATGAGAGAAGGTGCCTGGGATCCAAATACACCTCAACGGACGCTGGATGGAAGGATGCCATGCTGGAAAAATCTGAAGACCGACACCTGCCCAGAGCGGCGTGCCTTGGGCGTATCTACGATTTTGGGAGTTTTGTATTAGGGACAGACCGCGAGGGTGGAGAGCAGATCTTGTCAGGAGGTTGCTAGAGCAGGATGTAGGCAACTTAGACAAAGTTGAGTGAACTTAGGGCAGAGTGGGGTGTAGGAAGGAGCATCTTAGAACGAGCTCAGTAGTTTAGACTACCTCTTTGAGAAACGTGAATGCACTTCTTAGGGAGTCATCCCAGCTTACACCTTTATTCTTGCCTGAAGGGAATTGTTAAATAGGGATGTCACTTTAGAGTTAGTGTAGGGACAGATCAACCTTTTCTTTCCTTTTGTAAATGCAGTCCAGACTTCAAATAGGAACGGTAATTGGATGCCTGATGTTCCTAGAATTGAATTTACTTTTCATTCTGAGTCGTCTGAGACTCCTTCGTAGGATTATGTTTGTATTAGTGCCAGTCTATTTCTTGAACCTCTTGCTGAGGTGCTTATAGGTCCAATTATTTTTGGCTTTGTAATAAATTCTTAACTTCAGTTCGTAGTCAGTGGTTCTTTAAATTGATTTTGAGTGTCGATTTGCAAAGGTGTTTAATTATGAGTTTGGAAACACTCCCCTCTACATTCTTAGCAGACAAAAAGGTTCAGTCGACCTGTTCTGGGATTCTGGAGAATTGATAAGGTAAAAATCTAGATAAGAATCCCAGCCCCTTCAGCTGCCTCGCAGACGTAGTGTACTGTCGGGACCAGTTGTCGGAGTATTGGCTGTTGGTGTCAGCAGCCAGAAGGCCGCTTGATATATGGTCCCCCTTCCACCTTTACCTGGAAGCATGCTCTGCATGAAGGCACAACAATGAGACACAGCTGGATGTAGCTGAAGGCGCTGGCTCTGGACACTAAATCACAGGCCAGGGAGCTGTTGGGGTACCCAGGGGGTATGCTTGAGGTGGAGGTCTAAAATCCCCCCGGCAGCGAAAAGGAGGGAGACCCTCATGATATTACTAGTGGTGGGGGGGCAACACAAACTACTAGGGCCGCAAAATGTGCAATTACTTAAAGACTTTGCAACTACAGTACTTGGACAAGCATCTGCACAATGTGTGGTGTCTGCTTGCATTTAATTGTTGTTTCACTTTTTTAAAATCAATAAAAACATAATAAAAAAACAAAAAACAAGATGTAAGCCAGGATACCCCCAGGCTAACATCAGCAGTCTTTGAAAATGGCAGGGTCAAGGCACCAGCTTTCCCATATCAACCGATGGTATTATTATGGCACAATTTCTGTAAATGTTTCACCCACATCTTCTAGTAATAAAGCTGCTCAAAGAAGATGGCAAACCTTTGGGTGCACCGTTGCTGTACAGTTACTAAAAAAGTTAAAACATGCTTTTCAAGGTTCACTTCTTTTATAGCAAAAAATAGAGGCGAAGACATCTTCTCGAGCATTTGAATGAGCTCCAGTATTTAGTATTTTAAGTCAGACGTTTATTACACTAGATATCATGTTATCATTGAGATGATTGACAAAGCATTTTCATGCAGGTAACATTAAATATAAGCTTTTTTCATTACAGTTTTGTGCCTGTAATTTCTAAAACTATAAAGTGACATGAAAAGGTCAGCATGCTCAAACAATATGGATTAGTGATGGCTCTAATAGTACTTAATCACTGGGATAAGATATACCTAGAACAGATGGCATATGCATACTTTTCCATGATATAGTCCCAACTTGTTTTAGCCAATCTGATTTTATTTTTGGCAGTTTTATATAGCGTGTACATGGACCTGAACGTATTGGAGCGCTCTAAATGAACAACAGTTATTTACATTACACAATGTCACCTTCATTTTTTGTTGTTAAGAATTTTGTCCACAATGTTGAGCAAGGCCTAGAGTGACCGACTTTGAAGTGGGGATCCCGGTTCGAGTCTGGAGGGAGGCTCAAACATCTGGGCAAAGCACTAAATCTCCCCGTATCTAGTTAAAAAAAAAACAAGCATTTGCAATGCAATAGGTCTTGCATACACGTGAGTTTGAGCTATTAGCATTGTAAATGACAATGCCTTTTATTTATGTTTTCGGTTTTAAAACATAAATAAAAGGCATTGTAATTTACAATACTAATAGCTTAAACTCTCGCAAATACGAGACCTATTGCATTGCAATAAAGGGTCTTCTCCTCCAATTGTTAGATTGTAAATATCAGAGGAAGAGACCGCCCTGCCACGTCATCAAAGTATTGATAAATAGTGCAGTGAAGAAGATGTGTAAGTGTTGTAAATTACACAGACACAAAGTGTGAAGTGAGAGTTACATATGATCTGAGCTATAAACACTAACAAAGCGCTCCAACTCCTTTCGCCCTCTGATTACACTGACGTGGCTCAGGAGGAAGAGCGGGAGGGGGGTTATTTCCTGCCCTCTCCTTGATTTGAGTGTGCAGTGTGGCATAGCATAACCTTATTGCTATCTTTGGGCTACTAAAAAACACTCCAGCTGTAGTAGGGCCATGGCTTCACCGCCTGGTGTAGAGCGGGCTGTGCTTTATGGCAGGCATGGAGGGAGCGAGGGATGGTCTCAGTTGCAGCTTTGGGCTCACACAGTGCCCCTGCTATTACTAGTAAGCGAGAGGCACTGAGGTGGTGGTACTGGTATTGGTGGTGGTGGTATTGGTGGTGGTGGTGGTGGTATCGGTATTGGTGGTGGTGGTACTGGTGGTACTGGTATTGGTGGTGGTGGTATTGGTGGTGGTGGCATTGGTCGTATTGGTGGGGGTGGTGGTATTGGTGGAGGTGGTGGTATTGGTGGTGGTCATATTGGTGGTGGTGGTGGTATTGCTATTGGTGGTGGTTGTATTGGTATCGATGGTGGTATTGGTGGTGGTGGTACTGGTATTGGTACTGCTTATGGTGGTGGTGGTATTGGTAGTGGCTGTATTGGTATTGTTGGTGGTGGTATTGGTTGTGGTGGTATTGGTGGTGCTGGTATTGGTATTGGTGGTGGTGGTGGTACTGGTATTGGTGGTGGTACTGGTATTGGTGGTGGTGGCATTAGTAGTGGCTGTATTGGTATTGGTGGTGGTGGTATTGGTGGTGGTTTTGGCATTGGTGGTGGTGGTGGTACTGGTATTGGTGTTGGTGGTATTGATGGTGGTATTGGTAGTGGTGGTATTAATGGTGGTATTGATGGTGGAGTATTGATGGTGGAGTATTGGTGCTGGTGGTGGTGGTATTGGTGGTGGTGGGGGTAGTGATATTGGTGGTGGTAGTGGTATTGGTATAGTGGTATTGGTATTGGTACTGGTGGTGATGGTATTGGTGGTGGTGGTATTGGTGATGGTATTGGTAGTGGTGGTATTAGTTGGTATTGGTGGTGGTGGTATTGATGGTGGTGATATTGGTGGTGGTGGTGGAATTGGTGGTGATGGTGGTATTAGTGGTGGTATTGAAGGTGCTGGTGGTATTGGTGGTGGTGGTGGTACTGGTGGTGGTATTGGTAGACTCAGTGGGCTCTGCAACACAGGTGGTGGTTTTCCACAGCTCCCAAGGCCGGCCCTGCCCTCTCACCAAGTTTGAGGCCAGCATCCCTTATGGGGGTTGCAATAATCCTTCATGGGACAGCTCGTGCACAGCTCCTGGTCCTCCTCAGCGTTAACTGGTCCTCACAGCTGCAGAGTCAAGGTCATCGTCATCCATCCAGCAACACTCGACATCAGAGGGCATTCGTCTTCCAAGTCTCCGGGTGACTCCTAAGTGACATTGACTCTGACTCCTCTGCTTTCAGGTACCTCTCATCTTGACTACAGCTTTGTATTCTACCGGACACTTTCTCCTCTTCCAGCAGCTGCACTTTCCTGAAGTCCTCCATTGGGTTTGATGGTGGTTTCTGACACCACTTCATGCGTATTCACCCGGCTTCCCTGGTGTAGGTAACGTGGGTAGTAGGGTATCCACGGGTGGGGTGGCTCTCCAATCTTCTTTCTTCCACAGGGTTTTTTCAGGGTCCACTGAGATGGATCATTAATCTTTAAAACTCCAACTGTGACTTACACATAGAGAAGTCCGGAGCATGCAGTTGTGTTCCCACACTGCTCATGCTCTCAGTGGGATCCCTATCTACTCACCTTGGGTGGTTCCTTGGGTCCAAAGCACTTCTATGTCCTCTCGACACTGTCTTGATTCGAATCATGGTTCTTATACCACTTTCTTTCTTAGTATATGGTTTGGTCCCCCCTGGGGTCCACTGTGGTATTTCATGCTATTTACTGTGTTTCTTTGCTAAAGTATTGTGTGCATTGTGTTTATCTCCGTGTAGGAGATATTTGAACGTAATAGAGAGTATTATATAATACATACATATTTTTATAAATTCTTGGTGTGTTTTTTTTTCACTTACTCTACACTATAAGACTGCATTCTGGTAAAACAAGATGCTTTACACTCCTTCTGGCCTAAGCCTGAAGGCTGCTCTCCACAGCTACCATTTACAGAGCTTTCTAAAGTTGTCCAAATCCTCTTAAATCACCATAAGGGTTGTCTGGACTGGTGCAAGGTGCCCACTTATATAAGTGGATATGATATACCAGGCCAACTTCTCACAAACAGCAGCCTAGAAGCAAATTAACAACGACACAACCCAGAAACACTGGGAACAAGAACTACACAATGACATCACAAAAGGCCATCCAATAGGACGTCGTGTATGTCGATAATTATCTTGACAGAGAGCAACAAGTCCTCGTTTTTTGCAAACGAGTCAATCCAGATATGGAAACGCAAGAAACAGGATAACTAAATCGAAATTAGAAGGGGACTGAGGAGATGTCCCTGAACCTGAAAGGATGAAGAGCAGCCAATGCCATTAAGTTGATATTGGAGCACTTGTTGGTGGTGCTAGTACTGTGAAGAGAAAAGAGGGAAGGTTAGCAAACAGCGGTGGGATAATATTCGCCTCCATGTCTTTAATAAAATGTAACCTTTCTGACAACTAAGTCTAGGAAAATCTCAATTTTATTATAAGACTGGAGACTCATATTATGCTTGTTCAAAGCATAGCAATTACAGAATCAGACAAATGAGTAATATGTTTACAAAAGAATGTACTAAAAGTATTAACATTTGACCTATCTGCAGCTTTGAAAATGCCATGCCATGCCTGCCCCTGCCCAAAAAGCCTCGGACGCCATAGCTCCTCTGCCGGAATGAGCGCCAGAGAAATCTGTATTAAATCCAGCTAAGACATAATCCATTTGACCCAATGGGCTAAAGTAGGAGCAGCAACAGGTTTGTGCATTTTTTTAAAATAAATAGGTAACTGCAAAGCGTTCTCAAATCTGCAGGTCTTAAAACATAAGATTGCAAACAATTTCCCACTCATAACTTTGGCTGAGAAGGAAAGAAGGGATAGTGAATTGACATTTAGTTGGTTTTTGTTAGTCTGTGAACTTGAAATGAAACACCTAAAGGGGAATAGTGCTCTAACATCAGATATACATTTTAAAGAAATTAAACACAAAAGCATTAACTTTGCAGATAAATGTTTGAGAGAAAGAGATGCAGTTTCCTGCCAGGATATAAACCATATTCAACACCAAATTAACATCTAACTTTTTGTTATATTTGGGAACAGAAGGTGTAGAAAATATTACTCCATTTAAAAGACAACAGACCAAAGGATGTTCCCCGACGAGTCTTTGCATTCACTCTGACGTGTTCGGCTGAAATTGCCAACCAATAGGTGTTAATCATACAATAAGCTTTTCCTTGAGAAGTTCAAGAAACCAGAAAGTTGACAACCATAGTTACATTTGCTGAAAGGGGACCTGAACCCCTATCCATACACCAGCTGCACCAGACCAACCAGGCTGACTTGTAAAGTGTTGCTGTGCCAGGGGCCCAGGAGTGTTGGATAAAACTGGCAGCTTTTTCCAAAATTCCTGGGGTTCTCTAGTAGGAGCCAAAATTCTGCAAGCAATAAGGGATAGGAAACCTTGTATCACCGGGACATGATGACAACCCTGAGGGTTTAGAAGCAGATCGAGAAAGAGGGAAATCAATACTGGATAGTCTGAGGAGAGTGCTGTAAGAGTTGGGTACCATGGTTGGGCCTGCCAAAGAGGGGTAACTAGAATTAAAGAGGACAACTGCCTGCAAGCTTGTGGTAGTACTCTGGAAATCAGGATGTTCAGAGAACAGCGTTTTTCCAGATTAGGTGGACGGCGGCGAGTCGCTGCGGTTGAATGGACACGCAGCGTGAAGACTGAGCCGCGCTGTTTCTCTAAGGGGCATATCTATGATCTGATTTGATGTTGGGCTCCAGTTGATTTACCGCGAGTACATTACGACACGGTACAAAACTGTAAGTCCCTTTTTCTTGTTTTTCACATTATATCTTCACGGTGTGGACGTGCCTTAGCGCGCACGGACCCCCAGGGGATTACACATTTATGGTCCTGATGAAAGCTGCGCCACAAATGTCTTCTTTTGACAGCAGAAACATGTTGACCTTATTAATTCTGTAGGAGATAGTGATTATTACAATCAATATAACGGTCTCCCCACCCATTTTTAATGTGATCAGCAGACCTACGAATAAAGTTTTTTTGAGGTACTGCTGTTTACTTTTAAATTTTCACTCACAGTCACTTAGCACATAGCACTCATTTCACTACCAACCTGGTCCGCTGCAATTGCAGGCGTTGAAGCACACGGGGGAGATACTCGGTTTCCCCCGTGGGAACCCCATGATGAAGCATGTCATCACTAGGATGAGTGAGGGTTCTTCTTACAAATAGTACCTTTTTTTCATTACAAATAGGTTGTTTCTCCATAATGATTTGTTTATTCTGTTTTTTCACTTACACGTAGTGATCTAACCGTTAGTTGCTCTTTTGTTGTTGAAATATTTTGTAGTGGGGTAGAAGAGTAACTATCTTTAACCCTGACTCTCCTGTTGATGAAAGCAGTACTCTGGAAATCGTCACAAGTGAAAGAAAAGTGTTGTGAAGTGTCTGAGGCCAACACAGAAGAAACACATCCGTGGCCATGGCTAACGGATCTGATTTCCAACTGTAAAAGGAGGGAAGCTGATAATTGAGATGAGAAGTGAAAAGATCGATTAACATGGTGCCAAAGATTGTAGTAAGTAGATTGAATACCGTAGGGTGAGGATGCCGGTCTCTGGAATCTTGGAGCTGTCTGGAACACCAGTCGGCTATGAGATTCAAATTGCCAGGGAGGTATGAAGCTTTGACTGAAAGATGTTGCTTAAAACATAATTCCCAAAGACTTTTGGCCGAATCTGCCAGGGGTTTGGATTTTGTACCCTCTAAGTGGCTGATGTATCTGATCACTAACAGACTGTCCATTCTTTAAAGAATTGTGCATTTTATCTTGCCCTTGGCAAAGGTCTCAAAGGGAAAGGAACCTGCACACATCTCTAAACAATTGATGTGCAAGGTTGACTCATGAGAAGACCATGTACCTTCAGTCGAGAATTGACCACATCTTGCACCCCAACCTGTCCGACTTCCATTGGATTCTAAGACAAGATCTGGGTGACAGAGAAAATTGTTCTCCCATTCCAAGCGTCTAAGTGATTCAGCCACCACAGGAGTTTGTCCTTAAAGTCTAGGTCTAGAACAACAGAATCCGGATAGGCTAGGCCTTTGCTAAGATGGTGAATTTTTTTATCTTTGTAATGCTCACATTAAAAGGGTTCAGGAAAATGGCCTGAATAGAGGAAGCCTAAAGACCCACCAGGTGTTCATGAGATCTGAGATAAATCTGAGGAAGACTTAAGGAGTGACAAATCTCTTTCTCAATATTCATTTTCTGAAGACATAATTGTAAAATAGCCGGTGTTGCATCTATTAGGAAGCCTAGAAACTTCAGGAGTCTTGAGGCTATGAGTGAAGGTTTTTGAATTCATGATAAAGCCCAGATTTCGGAGCAGAGATTGACAAAGATGTAGATGTGCTAAAATACAGTCCCTGCCTTGTACCATTATAAGCAAATCATCAAGGTAGACTGATGCCCCGTGCCCTCAGAAAGGCCACCATTAGTTTTAGAATGTTGATGAAACACAAAAGGGCAGACGCAAGATCAATGAGGAAAGTTTTGAAGAGAAAAAAGGAATTTCACCATTCAAACTGAAGATACTTCCTGTAAAGAGGATAAATAGGAACTGCAAGGTAGGCATCCTGAAGGTCCAGTCTTACCAACCAGTCATCTTGTAGAAGAATATACCTGAGTTGACCTATAGATTCCATTTTGAAATGGCGATAAACTGCCAAATTGTTGAAACTTTTTAGACTGATGACCGGTCGAAATTTCTTGTTTTTCTTCTGAACCAAGAAGATAGTACTGAGAGGTCAAAATAGGTGTGTTCTATTGGTTGTTTGTTTGAGAAGGGACATGATCTCCTGGTGAACCAATGTGGACTGTTCCTGAGAGAAAAGAAGAGGGTGGAGTAAATGGAGCTGAACTGGAGTTTGGTAAAGTTCTATGCAACAACCTTGAGCAGATTGAATTACCCAGTAATCTGTTGTGAACTAGGACCAAGTGTATAGCTATAAAGATAACCAACCTCCAACTGTAGGAAGGTCGGAAATGGAAATGCTTACCTGCGAGCTGGTCTGCCTTATTTCTGTACCCCCTGTTCCGGAAGCCTCCGTGATGACAGCAGTGGAATTTTGGACTGTAGTTTTGGTAATACAATTGGTTGAAGGAGCCTCTGTTGAAAGAGTTTCCCTTTGAGGAATAGCAGCCGGCAAATTGACTCCTACCTTTGTCGGCACGGTCAAAAACACGAGAAGAGAAAATCGTCTTCATTAACAACTGGGCTTTATCAATAGTGGCCAAGGTGGAACATATTTACTCATCTCTATAATTAAAGAGTCCCAAATAAAATTCCATTGGCTTGTTCCTCCTTTGTCAACATACTGTTAATCATAGGGTCTATTTTTAACAGAACACTCTTACACCTCTCTTGAGATATGGCTGAGTTAGAATTTCCTAAAAGACAAATAGCCCTCTGGGCCCAATTGGAAAATCCTCCGGATCCACTTGCGAGCCTTCCATATTAGTTTGTCCATCTAGATCAAACATTCTGGTTAAGGGACAGAAGCTCTGTCATGGCAATAGGACCAAGCCCTCTCCACCCCTTTTTCAGATCTTTTCCAACTTTGGTAAAAAAAATATTAGCATATTGGGGTCAATAAAGAGGAATATTAGTGACCTTATTGGGAAGGGATGTGCGAGGGCACTCAGAACGTGACTTGTTCCTAGTAACGTTTTCTAAGGGGTGTCTTAAATAAAAAAATACATAAACATGTTCTGATGGGAATCACTCATTAGAGCTTGGATGATGAATAAAGTAAAGTAAAGTAAAGTCCACATTTGTAAAGCGCACAATCACCCGTAAGGGTCTCTAGGCGCTGGGGGGCCGTTGGGAAGATTAAGCGAGCTATTGCCCAGAGTCACATGGTGCTGGGCTAACCTGCCGCCGGAGCCGGGGATCGAACCGTGGTCCCCAGATTCCAGCGTCAGTCGCCCTGGCCGCGGCGCCACACCTCTTCCACATGAATCAAGGTAGGATCAAACATAGGTTCCCACAAATGGTCCACCAAATCAGAAGATACTGGGTTATAAAACTCCCCACTCATGGCAAGTGATCTTTTCTCTGGAGGGCCATGTATAAGTAAATCATTCACATCACTAAGCGACTCATCGCTCTCATCATCGGTATTCTTTACAAGCGTAATGTTAAGAGAAGTAGGGGGATGTGACCCTGAATTATAAACCTCTCAGGTGGGTGGACCACATTTGACAGAAACGCTGTTAGAAAAACCATCTTGTGGTGTGGCACATTTCTTACCCTTCCTAGAGGGCACGCCAACACTACCGGACAACATTTCTTCCATAGAGACTTCCAAATTGTTTGAAACAGCCAGCCAAGGGACAGGGGCATCTTTCTGCATGGAGTATTTTAAAAAGTACTGTAAGTTGTCTTTAAATAATTGAGCCTCTTCATCTTCTGACATATTTTAATCAGGTATAGGGGACAGAAGAAACAGAAAATAGAGACCAAAACCCAAAGTAATAGGAAGAAAAAACTCAATGACTATCTAAAGCAAAGAAAAAATACCCAGCAACGGTTAGTATAATAAAAAGAGACGGCAACCCCTTTAAGAAGGGGGACCAACCGAGAAGAGGGAAGATACATGAATTCCCCAGCTGAAGGAAGAGGGATGGGTGAGGTATTGTGCAAATGAATGGCTAATGAGAACTCCGACATGAGGTGGAGCAGTAGAGGGAAGGGCTGCATCAATCCAGGGGAGAGGTGTCTGCAAGGCTTTTAACTGAAGATAGCCAACTCACCTCTGAGCATGAGAAAAAACGACAAGCACGAGAGAAGAACACGCAGGCACTGACTGACAAGTTAGGCAAAACAACATTGGCTCATGAATGAAGCATGAGGAGTCATGCACAAATAGGTTATAAAGCCGAACTTCTGTAAACACTTTAAAACCTACTTATAAACATAATGATGATAAAAGGTACATATCTTGACTGCGTGTAGCAAGAAAAGAGGACTTGTTGCTCTCAGTCAGGATTATTATTGAAATACATGCCGCCTTATTGGATGCCCTATTGTGATGTCATTGTATAGTTCTTGTTTCCAGTGTTTCTGGGCAGTGTTATTTTTTCTTTGCTTCTTACCTGATATTCAAATAAAAGCCAGAAAAGAAAGCATAATATGAGCAGCCGGTGTTGTGTAATATCTGGTATCCCCTCGGGATCGAGTATCCCCTTCTCTTCGGCAGTTTCCGGACGTCCTGCCTATTGGAGAGCTCGGACGAGCCCCCAATAGCCCCGCCCACCCCAGGAGAGACGAATCTCGGCTCAGGCAAAACGAGCAGTGCGCCGAGCAGAGCTGCTGATGTAAATGCACGCATACAGCCATTGAATCCCTTACGTCTTGGAGACAGAAGAGGAAATAATTCACGGTGTTGAAATTAGCTCGTATTACAATTCTTTTCTTGGCCATCTCCAACTGCTTACGTTCCCGAATGCAGAGTTTTTTTAAGAAGCACGATTACAAAGTGATTTACAGTAAAATCTTCATTGAAATGTTTTTCAAGTTTATGTTCGCTAATATGTCTGTGGTATGTGAGCATATTATTGTGTGTCTGAGAAAAACCATGTATGCCTTTGTGCCACTTTCATCGTGAGCTGTGTTTGTATATCTACTTACTTTAGTTCAAGCACATAGCTGGCAAGGTTTCAGATTGCTATGTGTGACATTTTCATAATTTTAGTGTAATTAATGAGCAGCACTTCAATGACAATGAGGGACACGTTTTCGCGTGCAAAGTTAAGCAATGAAGACATGAAAAACATGTACATTTCAGAAATTACTCCCATTTGAGCAGCGAGAACCTCTACGGCCCCCTGACAGACATTAAATTATGACGTCCAGTGACAATACCCAACTATCACAATTTCAGTGATAGTAGCATAGTGATGCAAGCAAAAACGCACAGGTCTAGGAACAGTCACAAAGAAAAACTTACATACAAGAGGGAATTATAAACTTTTATTGTGTGAGAAACAGTACCAGAGTGATAAGCACAGTCGTGCACAATTGTCTAAAAGGTCAATTTGTATTCCAGCTTTTGTTTGGAATGTTGAGTTGAAGCAGCCGAGGGGCAGGGTGAGGGGTGCTAAAAACCGGCATAAGGATAATTGGAGGTAAGTAAACAATTTAATAAATAAAACGAATTTCGTAGCGTGTCCTGCATCGCAAAATACGATGCAGCGCGCGCTACAAAATTTGTTTTATTAATTAAATTGTTTACTTACCTCCAATTATCCATATTCTAGTTTTTAGCACCCCTCACCCTGCCCCTCCCCCGCCCCGCCTCTCTGCCCCACCGCAACTCCCTCCACGGGCCACGGCTGAGTGGAAGCTATTATGCAAAGGCTCTACGGCCTGTCACCCTAAATGCATTACAATTAAACACTTCTACTAATTCCCTGTGCCTGTGTTCATTTGCATTCTTACTCAAACTCGAAGGTTTTGTCCCCTTTAAATAATTTTTACCTAATTCGTGAACATTATTATTCCAAAGCTAGTTCAAGAAGTCCACTTTTTGCTTAGATTCTGTTTCCATCGCTTTGTAAGCTGTCAAAAATATTGCACTATATTAGTGTCTACTCAATTATTACATTCAGCCCGCTTATCAAAAGTAATATTTTGTGCAACACAAGTGATACATGCGAAGTACACAAGAAAAAACACACAGCTCATACAGCTTAGCAGCTCGTAGGAAGCTGCTCTATTACAGAGAGAAGGTGATTGGAGGAGGAAATGCTGCCTGTACGTCCAAAGCTGGGAGAAGTGGCTCTGATTTACATGCACTCATACGAAGCAGACATTTTTTGCTGCAACAGGCAGGTAAGATATGCAAACGGAACTTGTAACATATTAAAGATTGTGGTCGCCATCAAATAATACTTTGCTTTTCTCTGGGGTGCCAGGGTCGGACAGACTTTTAGGGCAGTATGGCAGCTCCAGAAGGGCATTCGTGCACATGCTTTTTGCCAGTGGTGGAAATGGATATGCCGTGTGTGAGAAGTTGGCTTGGCATAGGCTGTCCACTATTCTAGTGGGCACCTTGCACCAGTCCAAACCAACCTTATTGATGGTAGGTTTAAAGACAACCTATACAGAAAGCTATCGTAATGGTAGCTGTGGAGAGCAGCCTTCAGGCGCAGTCTTGAAGGAATGTAAAGCTGCTTGTTTTACCAGTCTATAATCTCATGAATGGCCAAATGAAAGGAGGACCACACCAGGTATATATATAAAATATATGTATTTATTCTAAACACATCCCCCTAGTCTCTTTAAGAGGCTAGAGGCAAAAGTACATTCAGTAAACTTATTTAGCACACAGTAAATTAGCACAATATATGTGGAGCCCTAGGGGCGTACCAAACCATATGTATGTATGTATGTATGTATAGATGTACTTATATAGCGCGATTTCTGTCACCAGACGGGCATCCTGGCGCTTAGACTGTCCTGACACTTACACATACATGATGTTTTCCAGCAGCAGATACATTTACGTTGCCCTAGGAAACAAATGGGTTTTCAGGGCTTTTTTAAAAGAATAAAAGTTTTCCAGACCCCTCATACCTAGAGGAAGGGAGTTCTACAATCTTGCAGCCGTAAATCTAAAGGACCGGCCGCCAGTTCGGGACCTCAGAATCTTAGGTACGACCACCAAATGAGATGAGGCTGAACGTAGCAGTCTAGAAGGGGTGTACCAAGAAAAGAGGTCCCGCAAAGGGAGCGGACCCTGCCCATGTAGGGCCCTAAATACCAGGCACAGTGCTTTAAAATAAATCCTCTGGGAAACTGGTAGCCAGTGGAGGTCCCTAAGTGCCTTAGCAGAGGAATCCAGGCGTCGACGTGAGAGGGCCAGTTTGGCGGCAAAATTATGCACCCGCTGCAGTTTACTGACTAGATTAGCCGGAGCTCCCAAGAGTAGTGCGTTGCAGTAGTCAATGCGACTTAAAATTATGCTCCGCACTACCTCTGGTCTTACCTGTGCCGGGAGCAAGGGCAAAATCTTACGCAGCGTGCAGAGCAACGCCATACAGGTGGCCACCGTTCGATTCACCGATGCATCAAGCTGCAGGCTAGCGCTGAACATTACCCCCAAATTACGGACCGAGTCCGCGGGCAGACTAGCGCCCCGGAAATCGGGGGGCCAGAAATCCAGCGGAAGTGGTCTGGGGATACGGTCCAGGGAGCAGTGCAGCACCTCAGTTTTTGCGCTGTTGAACTGCAGGGAGTTATTGCCCAGCCATTCAGCCGTGGTGTTCATACAGCGATGAAAGGCCTCCTGAGACACCCCATCCTTGCCCTCGAGGCAAAAGATGAGCTGGGTGTCGTCAGCGTAGTTGGTGACCGTTATGCCAAAGGATTTAATCAACATGATCAGGGGGCGGACGTAGAGATTGAAAAGAATGGGACTGATGGCTGACCCTTGAGGTACGCCCTGACCAACCCTTCTGGTGTTTGATTTAAAGGGTGGTATGGCCACTAGCTGGTGTCTATGATCTAGATACGACACCAGCCATTCAAGGGCCAACCCAGATACTCCGACCTCCGCCAGTCTCCTGATCAGTATTGTATGGCTGACCGTGTCGAACGCGGCCGACATGTCGAGCAGCACTAGAAAGGCTGCTCGACCCTGGTCGGCCCGCGTTCGCAGGTCATCAAGAACGGTCACCAAAGCCGCTTCTGTCTCGTGCGCTGGTCTGAAGCCAAACTGGGCCACATCCAAGCAGTTGTTAACCTCGAGAAAGTTGGAGAGGTGTTTAGTGGCCCATTTCTCAAGAATCTTAATAGGAAATGGCAACAGAGAAATGGGTCTGTAGTTAGCTGGACAGGCGGGGTCCAGATTTTCCTTCTTGAGTAATGGAGAGACAACCGCCAGTTTCCAGCTATCTGGGACCCGCGCCGAACTAAGGGACTGGCAGCAGATGGAAAAAAGAGGTGGAAAAAGCTCTTCCCGAAACAGCTTCCAGAATTTTGGTGGGAGTGGGTCAGACGGTGAGCCTGAAGATATACCGTCGGCCAATGCACAGAAATCCTCGAACGATGGTAAGGGCAGGATGTTCACTTCCGCTAGCCTGGCGCCCTCCTCCACACTGTCAGCACAGTTGGAATAATGCACAGTCTGACCAGATGGCAAGGCAAGATTATTTAAGATGGTAACAATCTTGTCCTCAAAGGCCTGTGCCAACGAGTCGCAGTGAGCTTGGGAGGCAGGTATGTTGTTTTTAGTACAAGCTGGATGGGCCAGATCTTATCCGATCTTAAATAGGGCCTGAGACTTGTTTGCAGCTGCCAGCAATAGTTCTTCCAGGTGTCTGGCCTTGGCCAGCTTAATCTGGGCCTTATAGGTCGCCAGAGCTTGTTTAAAACGAGCTCTACATGGTTCCAGATACTGTTTCCTCCAAGCACGCTCAGCCTGTTTACACTGAAGCTTGAGCTGCCGGAGTTCCTCTGAGTACCATGGCATAGCCAGATTGGTCCTAGCTCTGATTTTACGCATCGGCGCCAGAGAGTCCAGAGAGGTCGAGATTTGCTGACAAAACGTCTCATAACTCCTGGCCACCGTGTCTCCCAATGTGAAGCCTTCAGGCAGAAGACTAGGCAGGGCGGGCTGCATAAGAAGTCTAGACCATTGTCTACCCATTCTAGTACCACCCACACTGCCCTTCGCCGCCGTGACAACTGGAAAGGGGAGGGAGAAAAGGACGAGAGCATGGTCAGTCCAGCCCTGAGGTATGACGTCCTGCACAGACACTTGACCTGCGTCGGCAAGAAGCAGATCAAGGATATGACCCTTGGAGTGGGTTTGCGAGAGTACTAGCTGTGAAAGCTCAATATTACGACAGGCTTGGACCAGCTCTACAAAGGCGGAATTAGTCGGACCATTTGGCCAAAGATTAAAATCTCCTAGCACCACCAGCCTAGTATGGGAATGAGACAGGTCGTAGATTAAATCTATAAGCTCAGGCACAGCGGATAGCGTCCCTGCTGGGGGTCTGTAGCATAGCAGCCCCGTGTATAACACACCTCCTGGACCCTTGATGGAAAGGCCGAATACCTCACATCCAACGATGGCCTTGATGTTGAGCTGAGAGAAGTTTAATGTCTCTCTAAGGATTAGTCCAGTTCCGCCTCCTCTAGCCCCTACTCTGGGATTGTGTATTATTTTAAAACCCGGGGTACAGGCTGTTCCCAATTCCACCGCACTAGCCGATGTGGTCCAGGTCTCAGTCATGAAGAGTGCGTCTAGATCATAGGTCTCTATGAGTAGCGCAATCTCTTCACAGTGCTTAATGAGCGATCTCACATTCAACAGGCCGCAGGTTATAGAATCTGGGTGCTTACCGATGGATCTATGCCCACGGTTTAAAAGAGTGCCGGTGTTCAGGCGTATGAGATCGTCACGGGAGTATAATGGGGCAGTACGTTCCTGGCAGGCAGAGAGTCTGGCGTCCGGCGCGTCCTGTGCGCGAACGGGCGCAAATGGGCTTACCTCTGGCGAACCTCCGGCGATCCGCCTGCGAGCCCGCTGCGCGCCTACGCTGCGCGCCTTAGAGTCTACCATCTTAAATTGCCGTAAGCACACGAGTCCTGCAGTCAAACCACTAGCCCCCCAACCAAGATGGCGCCTGCTATTCGGCACACCCTGGTACACTCACCCAAAATGGCGGCTCCAAACACCGCGGCGCGACCTCTCCAAGAGCCCAAGAAGCCCCTGAAGCGCTCTAATTCCCTCAAGTGGGGATGGGGACGCAATTATAGTGCAGGTAAGAAACTATGCTGAGAGTAACCCCCCAGAACAGGCTGGAACGAAGAAATGCGCCTAGCGCTAGATTTATCAGCGCGAGCGCGCAGTAGAGCACAAGATTTAAAAGTTATTTTTAAAATAGCAAAATAGAGCAGCAAATGCCTCAGCGCGCGAAGGTCAAGTAAGTCTGACCTGATAGTGAAGGAAGTTCCGTTTTTATGCCCTTTCCAGGCACACGAGTCCTGCAGTCAAACCACTAGCCCCCCAACCAAGATGGCGCCTGCTATTCGGCACACCCTGGTACCCTCACCCAAAATGGCGGCTCCAAACACTGCAGCGCGACCTCCCCAAGAGCCCAAGAAGCCCCTGAAGCGCTCTAATTCCCTCAAGTGGGGATGGGGACACAATTATAGTGCAGGTAAGAAACTATGCTGAGAGTAACCCCCCAGAACAGGCTGGAACGAAGAAATGCGCCTAGCGCTAGATTTATCAGCGCAAGCGCGCAGTAGAGCGCAAGATTTAAAAGTTATTTTTAAAATAGCAAAATAGAGCAGCAAATGCCTCAGCGCGCAAAGGTCAAGTAAGTCTGACCTGATAGTGAAGGAAGTTCAGTTTTTATGCCCTTTCCAGGCACACGAGTCCTGCAGTCAAACCACTAGCCCCCCAACCAAGATGGCGCCTGCTATTCGGCACACCCTGGTACCCTCACACAAAATGGCGGCTCCAAACACCGCAGCGCGACCTCCCCAAGAGCCCAAGAAGCCCCTGAAGCGCTCTAATTCCCTCAAGTGGGGATGGGGACACAATTATAGTGCAGGTAAGAAACTATGCTGAGAGTAACCCCCAGAACAGGCTGGAACGAAGAAATGCGCCTAGCGCTAGTTTTATCAGCGCGAGCGCGCAGTAGAGCACAAGATTTAAAAGTTATTTTTAAAATAGCAAAATAGAGCAGCAAATGCCTCAGCGCGCGAAGGTCAAGTAAGTCTGACCTGATAGTTTGTTTTTTTTTCTTCTTGTATAGCGCACTGTCACCGAGGGTATCATGGCGCTGAAAGGGTGCTGAGGAAACAGAGGGAATTTAACAGGATTGTGGGAAGAGCCAGGTTTTTAGTGATTTGCGAAATTGGATGAGAGTGCCGGAGGTCCTAACTGGGAGAGGGAGAGAGTTCCAGAGTTTGGGGCCGAGGAAGGCGAATCTTCGACCCCCAGATCTACAGAGTTTGAAGGAGGGGACCACCAAAAGATGTAGGTGAAGTGATCTAAGATTACGTGAAGGACAGTAGGGTCGGATAAGGGATTTCAGGAAAGCGGGGCAAGAACCGGAGAGAGACTTAAAGATAAGACAGCCAACCTTAAAGGCGGCCCTTAGGCTGACAGGGAGCCAATGTAGTTTGACAAGGAGGGGTTTGGCGGACTGCCACTTCAGAATCCCGAGGGCCAGTCTCGCCGCCTGGTTTTGAATGATTTGCAGCCTGTTGATGGAGCATTTGGGCAAACTATAATAGATGGAATTTGAAAAATCCAGGCGGGAGAGAACAAGGGCCATGATGACTTGTAGCAGAGCATCGGGAGTGAGGAGGTAGGCCACCTTCCTAATCCTGCGTAGCTGGAACATGCAGGATGAAACCACCGTCCCCACCTGCGGGCCGAGAGAGAGCCCAGCGTCAATAGTGACCCCGAGGCTTTTCACCGAGACTACCGGGGTGGGATGGGAGCCGAGCTCAGTCGGCCAGAAGTGTGGACCCCAGTAGACGGCACTCTTACCCGGCAGGAGGAGCTCCGTCTTTCCTGGGTTCAATTTCAGCTGGTTCTGACACATCCACTGGAAGATATGGGACATAACTGCCTGGAAGGTGGGAATAGCAGAGGGAGAGTTTAGAGAGAAAATGAGTTGTAGGTCGTCCGCGTAGTTGAAGACGCGGACGTCCCACTGCCTCAAAGAAAAAAGAAGAGGGCGAAGGTAAAGATTAAAAAGAAGGGGGGATAGAGAGGAGCCCTGGGGGACCCCACAAGGCAGATGTTCCCTAGGGGCCCTGAATGTACCTAGGCTAAGAGACTGGAATCTCCCCGTGAGGAAAGATTTCACCCAAGCCAGCGCCAGGCCCTGGATGCCGGCCTGTTCGACACGGTGGAGAAGGATGTCATGGTCCACCGTGTCGAAGGCGGCCGACAGATCTAATAATACCAGGGCCTGGGAGGTACCCTTGTCAGCTCCATCTCTCAGGGTGTCCAGGACAGCCAGGATCACAGCCTCCGTAGAATGACCAGGACGGAAGCCGGCCTGGTTGGCCTCGAGGAAGGTGGAACTCTCGATGAACCCCGAGAGGCAGGCAGTGACATGGGCCTCCAGGATTTTTGAGAGAAAGGGTAGGAGAGAGATGGGACGATAGTTTGCCGGGACGGCAGGATCGGCTCCAGGCTTCTTCAACAGAGGCACTAGAACGGCCTCCTTGAAGGAGCTGGGTACCGTCCCGGAAAGAAGAGAAAAGTTGAGCAAAGGAAGGATGCAGTCAGGTAAAGAATGGCAGATGTCCCGAAGTATGGAAGGTGGACAGTGGTCGTCAGGAGAACCAGACTTGATGCGGACAGCCAAGTTGGCTAGAGATATGGAATCTAATGGAGGGAGCTGAGTAATAGAAAAAGCATTATGAGGGGAAGTGGCGGGACCAGCACCCAATGAAGTGACCGGGATAGTGCCCTTAATCAAAACAATCTTCTGTAAAAAAAAAGTACTAAGTGCATTGCAAGATTCCTGGGTAGGGGCCTGAGACAGGAACTCTGAAAATCTCCTTCGACTTGCAGGGGGCTGACAGGATGCGCTCAGAGACATAGGCTTTCTTGGCTGCAGAGATTGCGGATTTATACTTTTTGCGGGCTGCCACATAAGTATCTCTGCTTAACGGACAGTAGTCTCTTCTCCATCTACGTTCAGATTGGCGAAGTTCTAACTGTAGAGTTTTAAGATGGGGAGTGAACCATTTATGTGAGTGGTTATGACGAGAGCGAGGGAACTTGATTAGTGGGGCGAAGATGTCGCTGGCTGATATAAGCCAGCTGGAGACTTGGCCATCTAGCTCGTTAATGTCAGGGTTATTGAGGGGAGGAGGACGTGTGTGAGACAGGTGAGTTAACAGTTTGGAGTAATCAGCGGCCTTCCACTTACGAGCCATGCCACCCTCCCGCGGGGGAATCCTAATCTGACCAGCCTCAGAGATGGTGGTGTCAATAAGGCGGTGGTCCGACCACACGCAAGGTGTGATGAGCGGGTGGGAGGGCTTCACCCCGTGGACCCAGATGTGGTCAAGTATGTGGCCACCACTGTGAGTGGGAGAGGTGACTAATTGGCTGAAGTTTAGGCTCGAGAGACCTTCAAACAATTCAAAAGCATGGGGACCGGCATCCCTGTGCTGAAACCAATAGTTGAAATCCCCAGCGATAACTATATGTGGGGACGAAGTAGCAATGCTAGCAAGCTGTTCAATAAACAGTGCGGGGAAAGAAGGCATGGACTGGGGTGGGCGGTAGAGTACCATAAAGGTAACTGCGCCCACCTCGGTTCCAAGACTGAAAACCAGGTTATCCACATCCGGGAAAGTCATAGAGGTGGGAGTGATAACCTGAATATCCTTTCGTATTACCGCTGCGACCCCCCTTCCGGGGCGACCCCCATGGCGGTTGGTGTTGAGCAGGCAGTAGTCAGGAGGTAGCGCTGCCAATATGTCCGGGAGGGAGTCGTCCGTAAGCCAAGTCTCAGAGAGTAAGAGGACATCAGGCCTTTCAGTCATGAGTAGATGGAAGATGTCAGTTTGATGCCTGACAAAAGAACGAGTGTTCAAATAAAGTAAGCGGATATGTGACTCAGGTATAGTGAGAGAAGTGGGGGGAGTGAGCGGACCCAGGTGGGGGGGTAGGTTGCCCGTGATTCCGAGTGAAGTAATCCGCGTCCAGGTGTCAAACGATAGGGGGCAAGCGGCAGCTCGAAGGTGCATGAGGGCGGGGGATGAGTAGGAGATAGTAGTATCCACATCCCTAGGCCCTAGACCCGTCCTGGCGCGGACGGGCGCAGACGGGCTTGACTCTGGTGCGACTCCGGCACGCCTACGTCGCGCCCGCTGCGCTCGTCCGCTGCGCTGACACATGAGGCCCGTCTAAATAGGCGATGACGCCGTGGTGGGAGGAGTCAGGAAGGCGGGATGGGGGAGTGAAGTAAAAAACACAAAGTATGCCGGTCGCCGCTCGTAGTCAGCGGGAAGAGTAGAGTTTAAAGCTGCTAGCACTCAGCAGCAGGAAGACAGGCAAGGCTTAAGTTAAAAATGCGCTTTGCAACGCTCAGCGCGTTAGTCCTCAGCCCTCTGCCACAGGGCTTCGGTCAGACGCGAGGCGGAAGTGGGCGGAGCCTAAATAGGCGATGACGCCGTGGTGGGAGGAGTCAGGAAGGCGGGATGGGGGAGTGAAGTAAAAAACACAAAGTATGCCGGTCGCCGCTCGTAGTCAGCAGGAAGAGTAGAGTTTAAAGCTGCTAGCACTCAGCAGCAGGAAGACAGGCAAGGCTTAAGTTAAAAATGCGCTTTGCAACGCTCAGCGTGTTAGTCCTCAGCCCTCTGCCACAGGGCTTCGGTCAGACGCGAGGCGGAAGTGGGCGGAGCCTAAATAGGCGATGATGCCGTGGTGGGAGGAGTCAGGAAGGCGGGATGGGGGAGTGAAGTAAAAAACACAAAGTATGCCGGTCGCTGCTCGTAGTCAGCGGGAAGAGTAGAGTTTAAAGCTGCTAGCACTCAGCAGCAGGAAGACAGGCAAGGCTTAAGTTAAAAATGCGCTTTGCAACGCTCAGCGCGTTAGTCCTCAGCCCACTGCCACAGGGCTTCGGTCAGACGCGAGGCGGAAGTGGGCGGAGCCTAAATAGGCGATGACGCTGTGGTGGGAGGAGTCAGGAAGGCGGGATGGGGGAGTGAAGTAAAAAACACAAAGTATGCCGGTCGCCGCTCGTAGTCAGCGGGAAGAGTAGAGTTTAAAGCTGCTAGCACTCAGCAGCAGGAAGACAGGCAAGGCTTAAGTTAAAAATGCGCTTTGCAACGCTCAGCGCGTTAGTCCTCAGCCCTCTGCCACAGGGCTTCGGTCAGACGCGAGGCGGAAGTGGGCGGAGCCTAAATAGGTGATGACGCCGTGGTGGGAGGAGTCAGGAAGGCGGGATGGGGGAGTGAAGTAAAAAACACAAAGTATGCCGGTCGCCGCTCGTAGTCAGCGGGAAGAGTAGAGTTTAAAGCTGCTAGCACTCAGCAGCAGGAAGACAGGCAAGGCTTAAGTTAAAAATGCGCTTTGCAACGCTCAGAGCGTTAGTCCTCAGCCCTCTGCCACAGGGCTTCGGTCAGCATGCGCTGTCTCGTCGAGAGATGCTGTATACAGTGTAGCGGGGAAGCTCCGTTTTTATGCCCTTTCCAGGCACACGAGTCCTGCAGTCAAACCACTAGCCCCCAACCAAGATGGCGCCTGCTATTCGGCACACCCTGGTACCCTCACCCAAAATGGCGGCTCCAAACACGGCAGCGCGACCTCTCCAAGAGCCCAAGAAGCCCCTGAAGCGCTCTAATTCCCTCAAGTGGGGATGGGGACACAATTATAGTGCAGGTAAGAAACTATGCTGAGAGTAACCCCCCAGAACAGGCTGGAACGAAGAAATGCGCCTAGCGCTAGATTTATCAGCGCAAGCGCGCAGTAGAGCACAAGATTTAAAAGTTATTTTTAAAATAGCAAAATAGAGCAGCAAATGCCTCAGCGCGCAAAGGTCAAGTAAGTCTGACCTGATAGTGAAGGAAGTTCCGTTTGTATGCCCTTTCCAGGCACACGAGTCCTGCAGTCAAACCACTAGCCCCCCAACCAAGATGGCGCCTGCTATTCGGCACACCCTCGTACCCTCACCCAAAATGGCGGCTCCAAACACCGCAGCGCGACCTCCCCAAGAGCCCAAGAAGCCCCTGAAGCGCTCTAATTCCCTCAAGTGGGGATGGGGACACAATTATAGTGCAGGTAAGAAACTATGCTGAGAGTAACCCCCCAGAACAGGCTGGAACGAAGAAATGCGCCTAGCGCTAGATTTATCAGCGCAAGCGCGCAGTAGAGCACAAGATTTAAAAGTTATTTTTAAAATAGCAAAATAGAGCAGCAAATGCCTCAGCGCGCAAAGGTCAAGTAAGTCTGACCTGATAGTGAAGGAAGTTCAGTTTTTATGCCCTTTCCAGGCACACGAGTCCTGCAGTCAAACCACTAGCCCCCCAACCAAGATGGCGCCTGCTATTCGGCACACCCTGGTACCCTCACCCAAAATGGCGGCTCCAAACACCGCAGCGCGACCTCCCCAAGAGCCCAAGAAGCCCCTGAAGCGCTCTAATTCCCTCAAGTGGGGATGGGGACACAATTATAGTGCAGGTAAGAAACTATGCTGAGAGTAACCCCCCAGAACAGGCTGGAACGAAGAAATGCGCCTAGTGCTAGATTTATCAGCGCGAGCGCGCAGTAGAGCACAAGATTTAAAAGTTATTTTTAAAATAGCAAAATATACTAAGAAAGTGGTATAAGAACCACGACTGACATAGATACAAGGCCTTGAGTACCGCTGGGGCCACCAGGAACCACCCAAGGTATTAACACAGGGGACCCACGGGGGACGCGTGTAGTGTCTAAACACAGCCGCGAATCACCATTAACTTCTAGGGGGAAAGTCGCGGTTGTGAAATTACAGATTAAGAACACTTAGAAGAGGACTTGGAGCAAACCCCTTTAGAACTAGGAGGTTCTAAAGTCAACACCCACGGGAGCACCGGAAGCTGGAAGCAGAGGGGACAGAGTCTGAGTCACTAGCCAGTGACCAGGAAGGCGATGAACAGATGCCCACCGATGTCGGGTGATGTCAGGTGAAGAAGGTGAAGCTTGACTCTTCATCCAAGAGGACCAGGAGGTGTCGAGGACAACCAGGAGCTGGATTAGACCTGTACCACAAAGGATGTTGAGTGCTGCAGAATCGGTTTCCGGATTAGACCCAACAAGCCTTGGCAACAGCAACCCATGCAGAAAGCAAAGATTGGCTTCGGTGCAGACCACCAAGGTCTGAAGGACTCACCCGTTGGAGGGGAGTCAGGGAACATCTGAAGAAACCAGGGAAGCCAAAGAAACAGAAGAGCTACCTTCCTGGGGACCAACCAGTCGAAGGACCAGGGATCGCGAAGGGGCCTCAAGCAGAAATGCTAGAAGCAGGCTCGTGGAAGACTTGTGGAGTGTAGACCTACAATCTTTGGTGCAAATGGTGCTCGGGGCTTGGACTATAAGTAGTCCAATGCACTGCTTCTGGAAAGCTTGGGAAGTTGATGCACTTGCAAATATGCACCGGTCCAGGAATTCCAGTCCCACGTCACTCTTGAGGGCAGTGGGTCTCAGCTTTGCTGGGATCTCGTGTCAGCCTCTGAGAAGTCTGGAAGTCTATGTCCTGAGTTGCAAATCCATCGGGTTCTGGCAGGAGCCTTGGAAATGCAGACTGGCAAGATGCTTCTTTGGTGCCTGTGTGAACAGGGGAGTCACTCCTTGACCCCAAGGGAGATTTTTCCATCTTTTAGTCGATGTAGAATGTCAAAGTTCCAGGATATATGTTGCAGAGTTTTGTCCTAAGGACTGGGATCCCATACTTATACTAAGTTAGGGGGTTGGACATACTCTAGGGACCCACCTATGGGAGGTTCCAGGGAGGGGGGTGGTTACACCCCTTTACCTTTGTCCAGTTTCATGCCAGAGCATGGGCTGAGTGCCCCTACAACTGGTTTGAACTGGGGTATGCACAGGGACACCAAGTGTGCCCCAGCACTGTCTGAAAAGCATTCTATGAAGGCACCCACCCAGCCCCAATACACTAAAGCCTGTCTGGGAGGTGGTTACACCTCCCTGTGACAGGAAACCTATTGTTCAGGCCTCCCCTGCCGGAGTTTCGTCCAGCAGCAGGAGGTCAGACTTATGTCTGTGGCTGCAGCATCCATTTTGTGATGCTGGGGCTCTTTTAAACTATTACCGGTTAGGTAAGAGTATACGTGTCTTTTCCCTCCACACGAAAGCCTGTCTGGGAGGGTATAATGCACTTAAGAGTATATGGTCTGGCTGCATCACAGAACAGCCTCAGAGAATAGATTCCGAAAGTTTCAGAGGGGTCCTGCTCATGCATGGGCACCCTTTCACACAAAACCAAGCACTCTGCCTTCAGGAATGATAAGGCCTGCCATAGGAGTGACTTATAGGTTTATATGTGCCAGTGATTAAAGGTAGATACAGGTAACCTATATCTTAGTAAGGGGTGCATGCACCACCTTACCCAGGCTGTAGTAGCAGACCTATGGTGCCATTTTGGAAGACTTCCCAGGGGTGGCATAATACATGCTTCAGCCCCTGGTGGCCTCTGGGGTACCTATGCCCTTGGTACCTAAGATACCATATACTCGGGACTCACAAGGGTAACCCAGTAACCAATCTGCAGTGTACCTAATGTACATGCAATCACTTTAGAGAGGAAGCTGCTAGGCTGGGGTCCTGGTTAGCAGGGCCTCAGCCAGACTAAATTAAAAAAAACAGTGAAACACCAGCAAAAAGTGGGGGTAACCATAGTGAGCATATCCTACTCTCCTACACTGTGTTGTTTTTGCACTGGTGTAAGTTATCACAATACAGCCCTCGATAACCTAAACAAGAACGTTCCCGTAGTTTAAATGCCAACCTTACGTGTAATAGTGACATCATTCATAGTTCCTTCAGTCGTGTTTGTTGGGGTAAATAAAATAATAAACACTGTAGGAAGTAAGGATCACTAGCCTTGTTCCCATATTTACACTCTCGCGCCTCACCTCTCTTCGATTGATGCTTGTCTGAGTTTGTCATTACTCTTTTCTATATTTAGTGTCATTTATTAGAGCTTTGGGCAATGGGCGGGAATACTCCTTTTGTGTAAAGATAATGTTGATTTAAGTGCCAGACTGAAGCCCAGGCCACGTGAAAGCTGCTGTCCGCATTCAAGGTAATACAATATTTAGTTAAACGTGAAATGTAAACAGAACTGTCCCTGAAACTGATTACCTCAGGGGCAACACTGAACCACAGTCCCTGCCGGCCCATAGCATACTGGAGAAGGCTCTGGACTACTCCGGAGCTGTTACCCTATGCAAATGAATTAAACCATGTAAGAGAAGCCAACACATCTTGTAAAATTACATGGCTACACAAAATCAAGGGTACATTGGTGGACATGGGGTTCAGCCACTTGTGGGAGGATCCAGGAGGCAGCACATTTCCATAAAAAAAACTTTAAGGAGATCTATAGGAATATGGCTAAATTAAAGTGTATGTTACCCGTCCAGAATACTTCCCTCTCGCAAACATTCTTGAAGCATAAGCATAGCACTCAGTTCAAGGCCTACTGGAACTTTATAACCAAACCATGTGACAGGAAATTGTGCAATCAGTTTAGGGTTGGCTTGCTTGCAATAAAACCATTTACTACAAAATGGCAAAACACAACGGATATTATATGTCCATCATGTCAAATGACTGTTGAGTCAATCCCTCATATCCTGTTCACATGTCCAGCGTACAAATGCCCTAGAGACAAATGGCTTAAGCCGATCTGCCAAAACCTGGGCAGTAGATCCAGCATACATGCATTTCGTATTCTCAAGACCAACACGCATGAACACATAGTAATAGCTACAGGCAAGTTCCTGAGCTGGTCGTGGGGGACACAATCAAACAATTTGAAGAAACAAGGTGCAACGAGTGGCAATCACACATAACAGAAATGTTTTATGCATACAACTTATACCATTTCATGGTTATCTGTTGATGTGTAATAGGGATGTGTTCTATTTATTTATATATTTATTTATGAGCTTATAAAGCGCACTTATGCCCAAAGGCGTCCTGGCGCTGCCTACTGACTCCGGAGCTATAACGGGGGGGACTATTCCATAAATAACCAGGTCTTAAGCCCCTTTCGGAATGAAAGTTGCTCTGAGGCATTTCTGAGATGTCCCAGCAAGTTGTTCCAGGCTTTTGCAGCACTGAGGAGGAAACTGTTTCCTCCCCATCTGGCCTTTTTTACACGTGGCACCGCAACCAATCTGCCGTCGGCTGATTGAAGCGCTCTGCCCGGCACATACCATTTTATACCACTGCTCAAAAACTCTAGGCCTGTGCCCTGCAACACTTTAAAGACTGTGCACAGAGCCTTGAACTGAGCACGCCTTGGTACCGGCAGCCAGTGTAGTTGCCTAAGCCCCTCACGTACTGAAACATATCTGGGGATCCAGACAGAAGTCTTGCTGCCGCATTTTGAACCAACTGCAATCTGTATTCATGCTTCTTTCTCAAATTAAGATACAGACTATTACAGTAGTCCAAACGCGACAGTGTAAGGGCAGTGACAGCCGTCCTGAATCCCTCCACTGGAAAGAAGCATTTTCTTTTCTTTAATATCCTAAGGATATGAAAACAGGACGGCACTACTCCACTAACCTGGTCTCCATAGTCCAAATTTTAGTCAATAATCACACCCAGATTTCTGGCCTTCCCAGTAGGGATAGGTGGACTTCCCAGTGCCTCTGGTCACATATCAGGGGTCCAAATGTTGGGATTGTTTCTGAACAAAATAACCTCGGTCTTCCCGGCGTTTAAATTAAGACAGTTGGAAGCCATCCATTCCACCACGCACTTTAGACTGTCATGGCATCTCGCTGTCATATCCACTCGAGACCCTCGTTGTAGTGATAACACAATTTGAGTATCGTCTGCATACGATGTAAGTTGCAGACCGAAAGATCTTATCAAGGCTGCCAGAGGGCTGACATAAATATTAAAGAGCGTGGGGCTCAGGGAGGACCCCTGCGGCACACCACAGGGAAGGGCAAAAGGCTTTGATTTATCCACCCCCAGGTCTACTGTCTGCGTTCTGTCGGTCAAAAAGGACTTAAGGAGACTCCAAGCCCTGCCCCGCCAACCGGTCCATCAACACTCCATGATGGACCGTGTCGAAGGCTGCCGACAAATCCAACAGAATCAGCACAGCAGCCCCTCCCTGGTCCAGTGCTGCTCTGACCTTTTCCGTGGCCTTGATAAGGGCTAGTTCCGTGCTGTGACCTGCACGAAACCCAAATTGCGTAGGGTCTAGGGCATTGGTCTTCTGAAAGAACAAGCTAAGTTGTTGATTGATGGCCTTCTCTAGTATCTTAACCGTAAATGGAAGACGGGATATTGGTCTATAACTATTGGGATCCTTAGCATCCAGGCTGGTTTTTTTTAAAAGGGGGAGTATCGAAGCGGATTTCCACTTCCTGGGGTACTCACTCAAGTCCATGATCATGTTGAGCATGGGTATAAGAGTGGAGGTGATAACCTCGGGGCAGATTTTAAGAACTGCAGGTGGACAAGGATCATTGGGAGAGCCAGACCGAACTGTACACAGTAGGTTTAAATCCTCTGAGCATTGTAAAGGATTAAACCGATCTAGACTATCCTGGAGCTCCCTAGTTTTTTGTCCAATACTGGTTGCTGCTACCACCGCCTCTCCGTGGGTTTTGGAAAAGGAGGAGAAAATCCCTTCAACCTTATTCCTGAAGGACGAGGCCAGAGACTCACACAGAGCTGCACTGCTATGCGTGCAGGGCTTAGTTGGAATTGTCAGTCTGGTAATGGTCCTGAAGAGTTCTCTAGAAGAGGAATTCACCCTCTCATTTGCTCAACAAAATAGGCCTTTTCGCCTCCAGAATCTGTTGCTTATAGAGAATAAGACTTCCTTTGTATTTTTCTTTGTTGGTTGGACAATAACCCCTTCTCCAGATCCTCTCAAGCCTCTTACACTCTGTTTTATGTTTTTGCAGAAGGTCGGAATACCAAGGTGCCAATGGCTACGCTCTCCTGGGAGTAAAAGATTTTATCGGCGCAAATTTATCACAGGCGTTCTCAATCCACCTTGTGTACAATTCCTCTGCCTTATCAACATTTGCTTAAAATTTGGGCACATTTGATGTCAAGAACTTCCCCATCTCCTCCCCATTTATATTTTTCCAGACCCTGACAGCAATCTTTTCCCTTGGTATAACTGCAGCAGGATTCCCGGATCCTAGGCGGAGAGAGAAAAGAATGGCCGCATGATCAGACCATGAGAGGGGTAGCACTTCCAGCATATCCAAACCGGCATTGTTGGAAAAGATGCCGTCTTCTAGTTCACTCAATCATGGAAATGAGCATTTGGAAATGTGTATCACCCAGGTCACTCACAATATATCACTGTGGAAAAGTCTGTGACACACAACCATAATTAAAACATTTTTAATCTATCCTTTGTTACTGGTTTTAATATTTTAGCAATTTATGAACTTAAAAAAGTACTTTTTAGCACTTTGCAAATATATTATATGCATTTGTGTAGGTTTGCACTGTACTGATTTGTTGTGTCTTTAATGAATGAAAAAATCGAAATAAAGACTGATTTGATTTGATTTGCATAGAGGCTAGCTCCAACAGCTGAAAGGAGATCTTCTCGATTGTCAAAGAATTCACCACCGCCCTGGTCATAGCCCACACCATCACAACATCAAAGAAATACTGCAACAACCATTTGAACTTCTTCTACAGCAAAATAGAAAAGATCTACAGCAACTTTGAACAACAATCAGACCTCAAAGATCTCATTGTCAACCGGAACACCACCAACTGAGACAAACACCTGAATGAATGGAAAACAATCACTGAAGAAGATACCACAGCGATCATAAAAAAAGTACACTTAGGTGCCCCAACGGACCCATACTCCCATCACATCTACAGCGTGGGAGGACCCCCAATCATCAACACCCTCACCCACATCATCAACACCTCCATCAAATTGCCACCTTCCCAGAAGACTGGAAACATTGGGCGGCCAAGCCCTCCTCAAAAAACCATTGGCCAACTATCTTGAACTCCACGACCTACTGGACCACACCCAATCAGCATTCTGTAGCAACCACAGCACAGGAATGCCACTCATCATGGCTACAGGCCAGATTTGCATCACACTGGACAATGGAGTGACCACAGCTCTCATCTTACTCAACCCATCTGCTGCCTTTGATACAGTGTCCCACCATACCTTCATCAGAAAACCGCACAATGGAGGCAAAAATGACCGGCCCCCAACTGGATAAGCTCTTTCCTCACTAGAAGAATATAGTGGGTCAGACTACCACCCTACACATCAGCATCCAAGAACCTGATCTGCACCATCAGGGCTCATCCCTTAGCCCAACCCTGATGAAAATCTACATGACACCACTCTCCAACATCATCAGATCACAAGGCATCTCCCTCATATCCTACACTGATGACACCCAACTCATCCTTTCTCTGACAGAAAAGTCCATCAGAGCCAACATCTCCTACTGCGTGATCAACGTAGCACACTAGGTGGCATCCAACTGCCTGAAACTCAACTGCGACAAGACGGAAGTGCTGAACTACTGAAACAAAAACTCTCCTTGAGACTCCACCTGGTACCCATCATAGCTCAGACCTGCACCAACCTACCACACCAGAAACTTGGGAATTTATCTGTACAACAAGCTCAACATGACAGCACATGCCAACACAGTCAGCTCCTTCTTCCTTATTCTCCACATGCTCCACAAGATCTCCAAATGGCCCTGCATACCAAACACACCGTCACGCAAGCCCTCATGACAAGCAGATTAGACTACAGCAATGCACTCTACACCAGGCTCTCTAACAATCTCCTCCACTGACTCTAGACTATCTAGAACACTGCAACAAGACTCATTATTGACCTCCCACGACACATCCACATTTCACCACATCTTGGAGGGCTCCACTGGCTCTCCAGCCGCATATGCAGTCATTTCAAACTTCTCATGCACGCATACAAGGCACTGCACAACGCTAGACTAACATACCTGAACAACCACATTTATTTCCACCAAAACACCAGACACATATGCTTAGCATCACTCTAACTCACACACATACCCCACATCAACAAAAGCAGAACAGGAGGCCGAGCATTTTACTATATCGCATTCAGGATCTCCCTTAAAACATTAGGAGCTCCTTGAATTACACATGAAGCCTGACTCATCAACAAATTCTGTGGGCCGAACACCCAACACCATTAGTCTAATGCCTACATGCCTGCTCAAGCACCTGGAGGCCCTCATGAGTGATTAGTTGCACCATAGTAATCCACATACCATAACAGATTTTGCATGCAACCCTCTAGAAAGCATCCAATTGTGCAACTTTGTGAAGTTTTCTATTGACTTTCAAACAAATTGTGTGTGGAAAAGAAATTCTAGATTCCAGTAGGTGGAACAGCAAGCAAGGATGTGGTACAAAGGACTGAGGTTGAGACAACCAAGTTGTGCTTGCCGGCACCTCCTGACACAGTGATAGAGTGGGTCTATCAGTGATGCTGTTGATGTAAAACAAGGTCCTCATGTGGCAACGTGGGCCTCGGTGGTGAGGAAGAGGCTGAAATATGTTAAGTCACACAAAGTCAGGGAAGAGCTTGCTGATGCACATAGCACATACTATGTTTAATGGTGCATGCTATTATGAAAAACGTAGACCTGGGATCTTTGATTCGGGTTTAACCCACTAATCAACAATCCACTATGCTGAAGTAAAATGCTTTTTGTTTGTGTGGCATCCCATCAAAGAACAAAGCAGGAGCTACACATAGAGACAGTTTATAAAGTGCATCTGCTGCTCTTAGCCTTACTTGCTAGGGTAGTCCCTGCTCCCTGGAAATATCCAGTTGGGTGGATATGGCTACTGGTACCATGACTGGGGGTGAGCAAAAATGTAGCCAATTTGTGAACATAAGTATTCCACTTGTTCAGTCTGCCTGCTCAGAGAAAACGGTTTGAAAAACTTCTAAACTCCCCCAAAGGTGTCATAAAAAAATCAGAGGAGTTCTTGCATGAAACCAGACCAGATAAATTCCTGTCCTCAAGAGACTTAAACTTTACATTGTCGCACAGTAACACATATGCAACACTTATTGACCTAGTAATCAAACCAGAAGATTGAGTCTTGCAAACCACTTTACATTTCAAAAATTCAGGAATGTCTTACTTTACTGTCTCTCTTTCCATCCTTGGGCACTTGCAAAAATCTACCAGTGGGCCAATTTCTGTGGAATAGGAGTAATTTAAGTTCCTTGGAGTATGACACTTAATCTAAAAATATAAGTGAAAAACTGATTGACAGGATCTACCTAAGTAATGTTGTTAACCTTGAATTAAGAAGGAACTCGACAACCTTGAGTAAAAGCTCTTTCAGATTGCCAGCCATCCCATCAGTAAATGAACCAGGTAATTCAAGGGACCACTTTGATATGTAACGGCCACAGAAACTACATCTTGCAATCAATGTTCCCTCTAACTTTTTTCCTCTGTGTGTGGCACTGTAAGGTCTCTGTGTGCTGCAGAAAAGGCTATGTGCACCAGTAACCCAGCCTTAGCGCTGCTGGTGCCCCGTGTGACAATGTTTGTTGGCGCCCCGAATGGCAACCCTGCCAGTGATTCCCTCACAATTACTCCTTAACAGTGTCCCTCAAGGTCTTCATTACCACTCTCTCTGAGATGTATTTAATTTGATTTATAGCGCCTCTCATACCAGTGTAGGGTGTACTTTACATTGCACACATATTGAACAGAGACAATGAATCATAGGTCTCCAAATCAGTGTATAATAAATGTTACATATGACTGAGGACTGCCAGGTATAGGAGTAACATGTCATTCATACTCATAGGCAGCATAGTTTAAGAGTGCTTTGTCTGGAGAAGCACAAGCCCAGAATTTAAAATGTAACATCATGGTTAGGATTTCTCTTTAATAAGAATTGCTTTATACCCAAATTAACCCTATTTCCAACATTAGGATAATGAATGGCTGGGGAAAAAAATCATAGCGCTATAATCTATACCTTGCAGTGTGCATGAAGTTCTTTGATGACAGTTAATAGTTTACTGTTCTATATAAGGATTTTAATGTATAAACTGCAAGTAACAAAATTACCTCTCTGACAAAAGTAGTAACCCGCTAACCAATTTTCATTCTATGCACTTTGTGATCTGCATGGTACACATTCTATGCAGCAGGCATATTACCCTTTGCGCCACCTTCAAACTTCCACTAGAGAAAATTCAGATCCCTCTAATACAACAAGTAACATTACACCTACAACAAGCCAGGACGTTTGACTTTGTCAATGGTTCTTATTTGCATATGATAAATAAGCACCAACTACACCTTCGTTGTAGATAACATTGCAAATGCTTCAGTTCTGACATTGTGACACTGAAAAAACAATAATGAGTCTACTTTTTACGAGCGGTGCCCCCAGCCACGATACATTCACGGTTTAGAAGTCAGGAGGCAGCAAGGGCGGCGAAGTAAAGTGAGGCGGTGTGGAGGGCAGTGCCCACAATTCATGGTGAAAGGAGTAGCTTGGTGGTGTAATCCTCAGTAAGACCAGTGTTGCGGTGCGAGATGCGGCAGTGCCTTCTGTAGTGCTCTAAGGACACGGAGCCAGCGATGGAGTGAGTTGCTTTTCCCTTCTCTGTGTCAACTGGTACAGAAGCGGTACCCCAAGGTCGGTGAAGTCTTTGCAGTCCCTGAGACTTCAGAACAGAAGGCAAGCTCTACTTCAAGCCCTTGGAGATACTGAGCACAAGTAAAGAAAGTTCTGTCCAGTCCTTTCACTGCCCAAGGCAGAGGCAGCAACTGCAGGCCAACCCAACAAAGCAACAACACTGCAAAGAGGCAGTACTCCTCATGGCAGCTCTTCCAGCTCTTCTTCCTGGCAGGCTCCTTGATTCCAGTGAGTTCTAAAGTCTGGGCCCCAGTATTTGTACTCAAAATTCCTTTGCTCTCTCAGGCAGAGAGTATCTGGGCCTAGTCCAAACCAGTTTGGTCCTCTCTGGCCCAGCTTCCCATCAGGAGGCGTAGACAGCATTGTCTAAAGCAGACCAGGCCCACTGAGGTGCAAGGGAATCTCTTCCCACTACTTTAAAAGCAGCCCAGGTCTATTCAGCCCAGCCCAAACTCATCCAGGAAAGGCAGGACACCCCTTGACTCCCCAGTAGCTGTCTGAAGAGAATGCACATCCCCAGCCCCTGTCACTCCAAAGCCAGACAGTCAATCCACTAACCCAGCAGAGGCACATATGATGGCTAAGCAAGAAAATACTTACTTTCTAAAAGTGGTAGTTTCAAACACAGAACATAAAAATCTTTACTAAAAGATGTGTTTTTACACTCAAGAGTCCAGGCATACTAAACTCCATTTCCCTATCTTTTCTTAATGGCAAGTTATGCTTATAGGATGTTATAAGTAAAACTCCCATTCTTTCCTATGGGACAGATAGCCTTGCAGCGGGGAAAAACGAAACACACTGTAATCCACCACCAGGACATGTCACACACACCAGTACATGTCCTACCTTTAACATACACAGCACCCTGCTCACAGGGGTACCTTGGGCCTACCTTAGGGGTGACTTACATGTATGAAAAGGGAAGATTAGGGCCTGGCAAGTTGGTGCACTTGCCATGTCAACATATCAGTTAAAAACAGCGTGCAGACAACTGAGTGGCAGGTCTGAGACCCCCTTTCAGGGCTGCTTCGGTGGGTGGCACAATCAGTGCTGCAGGCCCACTAGCAGCATTTGATTTACAGGCCTTGGTACTCTTAGTACACTTTACTACGGACATACTAGTGAACAAAATATGCCAATCATGGAAACACCAATATATAACACATTTTACAACAGGAGCAATTGCACTTTAACACTGAACAGAAGGGAGAAAGTGCCCAGAGACATAAAACCAGCAAAAACAGAGTCAAAACCGGGAGGTCAGAAAGCAAAAACCCTGGGGAAACACGCCAAAAGATGCAAGGTCTAACACAGTGACTTTTTGTATCTCTAGTTACCACAGCATCCAACCACAGTACAATATAATTATTAACCTACAGTGCACGATGCAAACTGAAGAATAGACTATCGGCTGGTGTTTATGGGCCTGATGTCCTAGATTGGGCACCCTTGCATTCCACGCAGATCCTTATCAGAAAACTCCCTAATTACAGGACTGTAAGCAAGGTACCTACCTGACATACTGGAACATGGAGATCTAAACCAGAATTCTAATTAGATGTCTCTTTCAGAAATGAACAGCATAAAGCAATCACTGAACACTCGGACCTCAACCTGGTCTCTGTGCTGCGGATAACTACATTTTGGTAGGCCTTTAAAGTGTATGTTGTAGGTAAGGGCTTAGCAAAGGAAGCGAAGACATTGAAATTGCTGTGATAATGATTAACATGACTTAAAAATTATCATAGGTAGCTGGAAAAGATTAAACACAGGATCATAATTATGCCACACTTTACTGATTGAATGAACCATTAAGCAATTACATCGAGGTTGCAGAGCACGAAAGGAGATTCTTAGCAAGCAAGCTGAGGAATCGTGTATTAATAAATAATTGTGCAGTATTAACAATCTGGATAATCTTAATCAGCACTCAAATTTACACATTTACACTGACCTGATGCTATTGCATTTGAAACGATTTGATATGACCTGTTAGAGTGTGGCATCCGGGCTAACTAGGCCTCAATTGATTTTCAATACTAGCTTGCATTTATTCACAATGGTTACTGTTGTTTCAGTAACTAGTTTGTTCTGACACCTCCGGATGACAATAGGCAGGGTTAGGGAGTATTCATTATTCACATAGTAGGTTAGTGCTTAGGTAGTCAGGCTGTACGATGTTTTTAAAGCCTGTATTCTGATTTGTTGAACGTGTATTGTCTTCCTCGCACCATGATTCAGCAGTTTTCATACTGTTCCATGAGGCGATTTCATACATAAATGCCCGATTTTGGGGGTGAGTCAGAAGTCTTTCCTATGCTACTAGTGATGCTGTCTGAGTTCTTACTGATTTTCCTGCATATTTGGAACTTGTTCTTTTATGTATTTTGCCTATTACTATGTATTGTTCTATTAAAGAGAGCCTTCACTGCAATGACGTTAGGCATATAAATGAGATTAGCTGCATTTGAACAGCATTCCCAATCCACACAATCAGTGGGAGTGTTTTTGTAGTGTAAGGTTTTAGGATACAGCACACTCCCAAAACTCAGGGCAATAGACTGGAGAAAGGTAGAACACCCAGTTGAGTGCTGGCAAAGTGTGAAACTGCAGTGTGATGGATGAAAGGTCCAACACCTACACCTACACCTAAAAAATGGAAACAAGACTTAAGTTATTGAAGTGATTTGATGGTCCTCTTTAAGGACTGATCCACCCAGTGGCAAGATTGTGGGACTTCAAGGACTCACTGAGAACATAACCTTTTTTTTGTTTTTACAAATTTCTTTATTGGTCTTAGCACAAGTAGAAAAAGAAACAAAAAACCATAATGGTGACAATTCCAAAGTGCCACTCACAAACGATATCACATCAAACAAAATTAACAAATGTAAACGGTGGAGTCACAATAGCCTAAAGCAAACATAAGGAGATGATAGACTGAGCGCTGAACCTTTTCAGACACTCACTCCCAGTCACAGATCTGGGTTGAATCTATCATCGTTCTTAAGCTAACTTCGCCACCCCAGTTCCTACCACAAAACCAGTCCCAGGATGCTTGCTTCCGGTCCAGGGAAGACCCGGCTTGGCAGTTTGGGCTGGACTGTTCCCAGGAGGAACAGGGTCAAGACTGATTTGCACATGCCTGGGTCTGAACTGAGGTGGGAAAATGAGCTAAAGAACGATGATGAATTCAACCCAGATCTGTGACTGGGAGTGAGTGTCTGAAAATGTTCCATGCTCATTAGTCATTTCCTTGTGTTTGTCATAATAGCCTAGACATGTCACACCTCAAATCTCAGGTGTGGTAGCATGTCATAATGAAGAAGGCCCCTGTATTGACATGGGTGGCAGTATGGTGTATCGTGGCAATAGTCCCTGGGGGTACAACATGATTTGGAAGGACACCCAGGAACGTGTACGCGCCAGTACAGGATAATCCACACATGGAGATATAAGATCCTGCAGGCCAGTGCCAGTGGTCACTCCGAGCCAGGACAACAATTCTGGGGGGCCTGAGAACCACACCCACGGTTGTAAGGGGCAGTGTTGGTGTGGCTGTATTACCTATGCGGAGTCCTTATAGGGGCATGGTCCCGCTATCTCATGTGCGGGCATGGCTCATCGTATGAGTTGTAGGATGGGACAGAAGGACCTAGGGTAGTGGTCAGGGTTCAGGGTGGACGTGCGTACTTTTTTGCCTCTAAGTTTCTGATATAGGTATCCTAGCACCCATCTCTAGAATCCCCCCTCCATGTCTACGTGCCAATGTAAGGACATCCAGGTCAGCTTTTGCCCATTTGAGCAATGTGGAGAGCCAACAGGGTGTATCGGTGGCTGTATGAGCCTTCCAGGACATGATGATTTGCCGTTTGAAGAGTATTATGGCTAGGTCAAGGAATCAATGAAAGTATTTATCTCTCTTAGTCTTGGGTCTAAGATCTAGTAGGCATGATTCCAGGATCAGCAGGACCAAGTGCTCTAGCAAAGTGGAAGTAATTCTGTGACTTCTCTCCAGGGCCGCTCCATCACCCGGTGCTCCCAGACCATGTGGTCAAAAACCTTCCTCATCTGCTCTACATCTAGGGCATGCAGAGGATGCTGCAGGAAACAGGTGCTTGATGCGTTTCGGTGTGAGGTGTCCCTGATGCAAATAGTTAAATTGTGTGTAATAGAAGTGTGGATTACGTGAAACCCCCTCTACATGTTGTAACACCTGGGTCCAGAGACTGTCTGTGAATTGCATCTCGAGGTCCGCCATTCATCGGTCTTTAGCCCTGTCATACGACTCACAATGGGACGAGTGCAATGCAACATTAAGGGCCATAATATTTTTCTTTGGGACAGGATTCGGTGCAGTGTTGGTGTAGTGTAGTGATCGCATGCTGTCTGCCATGATATATCAGGAAATGGCCTTCCACAATGCCATACGTGTCAATAATCTCCAAAAGGGGATTAGTGCAGTCACAATGAAAAAGTCACCCATTTGGTCAATCTCTGCCTCTCTCCAAGGCGACATGTTGTGGTGTTGTTGGGTCACCTCCTGGAGTGCCAACAACTGTCAAAGTGGGATCAGTGGGGAGTATGGAGGATGGGACCCGTTGCCTTGCTCGTATGCATGCCAGCACACATGGCCTATCTTTATTTGATGCGTCTCATGTGGTGGGCGAGCCCTGGGGTCCAACAGCCACATATATATGTGTCCAACTAAGGAGCCTGTAAATAGTTGCTCTCTCCGGTCAAGGGGCTGTGCCCAGCCAGCACATCGGCCACTGCAGCTGAGCTGCTGCATAGTACAACTCATAATTTAAACCACCCTCATGAAGCAGGCACTAGAGTATGAAGAGCACCACCTGTCTCCTGCCTGAGCTCCATATCAGCTCCAGCAGGAGACCATGGAGGTCCTGAATGAAGCGCTTGGTGAGGGAAAGTGGTAACGCTGCAAAGAATACAGGAGTCATGATAAGATAAGCATTTTGACGATTACCCGCCAGCCCAGCGGGGACAGCTGCAAGGACAACCATAAGGGAGGGATTTACAGATGTAGTTTGGGACCCTACCCATGTTAACGTTGCCCTCCACAAGTCATTATCCAAATGGTAGATCTGTACACCTAAGTACTTCAGCATGTCAAGGTGCTATTCCAGCCCAAACCGTAGCAGGGCCTTCCTGTTATACTCATGAACTGGAGAGAGGCGGAACAGGCAAGACTTAGACCAATGCAATCTTAAGCCTGATACTATTCCAAATTCCTCCAGGGTCTCCATGAGGGCTGCAAGTGTGACAGTGGCATCATACAGATAGATAGGGTCATCATGTGCTTATAAAGAGATGAGATGGTGCTTGTCACGTACTTGGAGACCCCAAAGCTGCACTTGCAAGCTCTAGCAGCAGGCCTGGGGCTCCATGGTCAGGATACAAATCAATCAACAGGGATAGGTGGCAACCCTCACTGGTGCAGCTATGTATGTCAAAGCTGTCAGATATCAACTGTACTATCGGGTTCTTATAGAGGGTGCATATCTAATTAAGGTACACCGACCTGAAGCCGATTTCCTCCAGAGTTGCCAGAAGGTAATCCCACCCCAGTATGTCATACTCCTTATCTAAGTCAAGCGACACCACCAACTATTCCCCCGTCTCACTTAAGGCAGATTTCATCAGATGAAGTGGTCATCGTATGTTGCGAAAAGAATTGCATTCTGGAATAAACCCACATTGATCTACTTACGCTAGGGTGTTAGAAACAGCCAATTAGCAAGGCCCTTCCCTAATATCTTATAGTCTACATTTAATAGGGAGAATGGCCAATATCAGGGGACTTCGGGGGGGGGATCCTGGACTGGTTTTGACACTTCTATCAGCATCTTACGGAGCGAGTCTGGGAGCTGACCCTTCTTTCTAGCTTATTCAAAAACTTCAAAGAGAATCTGGGAAAGGTGTGCACTGAAGGTGGCATAATATTCTAGCGTAACTCCATCCGTACATAGAGTTTTATTTCATGCAATTTGGGTTATAGCCACCCGTATCATATAAATCTGAAGGGGTTCATCCAGTTCAGCTCATTAGAGTGGAATGAATCAGGGTAACAGTAGCCCATGAAGAAACCCTTTCATTCGGTTAACGAGGGCTGTCTACAGCTGCATACAGGGAGTGATAGTACTTTGCAAAAGCGGCAATAATGGCCACTTGTGTATTAACCACCATGCCACCCCCCCCAACTTGATTGCTCCTACTGATGGGTATGCCTGGCACTCTTAACAAGCCATGCCAATAGCCTGTCCGAACGCTCCCTTTCACATGGAGAAGGGCAATAGTCATGTTTCCCCTACTGCGCATCTAGATCCCTGTGACTCTTTCTCAGCTGCTTGTGTCTTTCCGTTCTATCGGCCCACCATGACACCTTGGTCTCAAGTAGTGTCAACTCCCGCTCCATGTCCAGAAGCTTCGTGTGCAGGGCCTTACGTACCCCCTGACGTAGTGGCAATGCATTGCCTTCTGATGACCACCTTGTGGAAATCCCACTTCAGCACCCTGGAGGGGGTGGTGCCTGTGTTAAGTTCGAAATATTGTGTAATTAGTATTGAAAGGGCCTCCCTGAAGGGGGCTTCTGAAGTACCTTGGTCTGGAATACCCAGAGCTGTAATGTCATCAGCAGTGGGCAGTGATCTGAGAGGGTGCGCACCAAGGACTCCATCACAGTTATCTTCGTGCCCAATGGTTCGTTGCAGAGAAAAAGATCAAGTTTAGTTTGGAGGTCATGGACCAGGCAATAAAACAAGCCACTGGTGTCCAGATGGTGCAAGCGCCACATATCGAACACGCTCTTGTTAACCATCGAGTCCTGAAAGTATTGTGGCACTCTGAAACACATAGTGCCGCTCAGCGAAGGGGTGGAGCAGCCCTGGGCAACATCTGGAACACAATTAAAGTTGCTGCCTGATGTGTTTGGATTGTGTGGGTTCCGGAAAATAGCTGGGTTGAAGAGCCCTAAAAAAGTAGAGTGAATAGTGTTGGGGCATAAACAACCACCAGCATGAGGGGAGCACCACCCATTTGTCCTTCCACCACCTACTACCTATCCTCAGTGTCAACTCTGTGCATGTCTTTCACAATTGGTACCCCCGGGGCAATCTATCTCATGAACCCCTTTGCGTATGGGATGCCGTAGTGCTACACACCTGCCCCCTCTATTTTGCATGGACTTTTTATAAGTCTGCCTGTGTCGAATGCATCTCCGGCAAAAAGCTATATGTGTGCAACACCGCTTAAGATATGTATGCACCCAGTACATCTCTGTGGTAGTGGCCATGCCCTTCACATTCCAGTTCAGCAAGATATAGTGTGCGGTCATATGGCCTGTAGGTGTGCCCATCGGGTATGGTGGTAAGTAGTTCTGCATCGTATTGCATGATTCCCATTTCCCACAACTCTAGTGTGCGGGTCCCGACAAATGCCCCATCGACAATCAGGAGACCAGTACAGTACAGGGCCATACCACTGAATTATATATAGGAAACTTCATCTCTGTGTCAAAAGAAAACACAAGATTTGTAACCCCACCTCCCCGACCAGGACTCCTCTGAGTGACCAGCCATAAACATTGAACGAATTAACAACAACCACAGAGAAATGTGTAATAAAATACATGTCCTCTTTGGAGAGTTCAGGGCTCCTGGACACATGGGCCGTCTCCAATGAGCTGGCTGCCCAACCCTCTCTCATGAGGCCCCAAGGTGTTTCCAATAGTCACCAGTAAGCAGTGAGGTCTCTGATGCACACAGTCTGATGGTTTCAATATCTAAGACCAGATTTACAAAAGTTGCATCAAAAGGGAACTCAAAACAGCCACCACCCCATGCTGTTAATTCACAATTGCAGGCAATTGCTAAAGAAAGACAAAGATTGGTTCCCTGAGCAGTAACACAATATATATATCTCTGTATTATACAGTCAAATTCCTGATCGTAAGTCCATGAGAAATTGAAATATTGAAAAATTGATGATATCAAGTGTTATTCCGCAGTCATTATTCTTGTATACTGTTGTTCTCAAGAAGACTTGTTAACACATAAATTGTCAGAGAACGGAATTTGTGTGTAAACAAGTCTTCTTGAGCATAACAGAATACGAGAATAAAGACTGCAACACTTGATGTCATCAATTTTTAAATTTCTCATGGACTTACGATCAGGAATTTGCTTGTATAAAACAGAGATATATATATTGTGTTACTGCTCTGGGGACCAATCTTAGTCACCAGTGAGCAGTCCACACCACTCACTGCAAAGAACAAACCTCCACCCCACAGCGAAGAACAAGACCCTACCCCTCATAGCAGATCATCCACCAGCCATGGCGTCAACTCAGGCTCCTGGGAGCCCGCCCCAGCAGAGGCCATGGAGCCACTAGTATCCGACTGTCAGAGACACGGTTTGACTGCAACCCCTCAAAAGAGTTCTGCGACCCTTGATCCTCTGGTAGGTCGCTCCCCTCCCTCTGCAGCTCCGCCGTTGTCTCCTGTGACCTCTGCTCTTGCCTGCGCTTCTCTGCCGGATTGCCTAATTGCCTGCCTGCCTACTCGTGACCAGCCCCTCTTCTCTTCTATATCCCTGACTGCTGTGTGACTGCCTGACCGCCTGCGGCCTTTTCCCCTGCCGTTCTGCCAGCTCCGCTTCCCCGGTGCTCCACCTCTCCTTTCCCCGCTGTCCCCCTCCCTCCCCGGCCTCCAGGTTTCCCGCCGCTGCTCCCCTGCGGCCCCGCCCCCGTGCTCCTCATTCGTCGTCCCTTTCCTCCTCCCCTGCCTCCCAGCTGAGCCTCCCTCCCCACCGCGCCATATATGGCGGCCGCGCGCAGCGGGCGCGCCGCTGACGTGCCGAAAGCGCGCCTAAGGCAAGCCCGTCTGTGCCGTCCGCGCCTGGACCGCGCCCAGCGCCACGACCCCTGGATCACCCTCCAGCTGCCACAAGGCCACTCCCAAGCGCACCCATGGCCCCTTCACCTGTCAGAACTGCAGCTTCTCCTGCATCGTAGACGCCGAGACGACCGCCACAACGGAACCCAACCAGCTACACTGCATCCTGCTTAAAACACGCTCCACTCACAAACACGCCGTCGAGCTCTAGGACCTGCTCGACTCCACATCACCTGACATCGCCTTCCTGACCGAGACCTGTATGAACGAAGCCTCCGCCCCAGACATCGCAGTGGCCATCCCCGATGGATACAAGATCACCCGCAGAGACTGTACCAACGGAGTTGGCGGAGGAATCGCCATCCTCCACAAGAACGCCATCAGGGTCTCCACCAACACCGCCGACACCCTCAACGCCGCCGAACATATGCACTTCCAGATCCACACGGACCCCAAGACCACCCTGAGAGGCACCCTCATCTATAGACCACCAGGACCCCGCCCCTAATTCTGCAACTCCATCGGTGACTTCATCAGCACGCACGCCCTGACCTCCACTGACTACATCCTTCTCGGCGACCTGAACTACCACCTGGAAAACAACAGCGACAGGAACTCCTCCACCCTGATTGACAACCTCACCACCCTCGGACTGACACAGATTGTCACGACACCTACCCACACCGCCGGCCACACGCTCGATGCTATCTTTTCCTCCAGTCCCCACATTGTCTTCAGCCACACCTCCGAACTCACCTGGACCACCCACCGCTGCGTCCACTTCACCTTCCAGAAACCCGTCGCACATCACCGCACCCTACAGATCGGTGGGCACCACTGGGGCAAAATCACCAAGGAACTACTGCAAACACACCTCGCACTCAACCCCCGACCAACCCCACTGACCTCGAGGAGGGAGCCCGCACCCTCAGACTCTGGATGGAAGACTGCGCCAACACCTTAGCCCCTACAAGAAAACACGCCCACAGAGATAACAGACAGAGAGCCAGCTGGTTCACCCCGGAGCTCCTAGACTCCAAACGCACCTGTCGGAGACTGGAAAAAACCTGGCAAAACAAGAAAACTCTAGACAACCACGCAGTTCTCAAAACCGCCATCCGCAACCACCACCATCTCATCAGGACCACCAAGAAGGCCGCCTTCATGAACCGCCTCGACAACAACGCACACAACAGCAAGGAGCTCTTCAACATCATGAAGGACCTCTCCAACCCCAGCTCCTGCACCAACGACATCCCCCGTCAAAAGCCCTGTGCGACGCCCTCGCTGCCTTCTTCCACCGCAAGATAACCGACATTCACGACAGCTTCAACCCTCAGACGAACCCCGCCAACCCCACCACGGCCCCATCGATACCCACCGACCTCGACCGCCTCACCGCTTGGACCAGCGTCATTACTGAGGACACGATCAAAACAATGAGTACCATCCACTCAGGCGCCCCGACCAACCCTCTTCCCCACCACATCATCAACAAGGCCGACAGCTCCATCGCATCCCACTTGTGCAACATCATCAACCTCTCATTCAAGACCGTGACCTTCCCTGAGAGCTGGAAACACGCCAAGATTAACTCCCTACTGAAGAAACCCAAGGCGGACCCGAGCGACCTAAAGAACTTCCGGCCCATCTTCCTGCGAAGGTCATCGAAAAGATCGCCAACACCCAGCTCACCCGATACCTAGAAGACAACAACATCCTCGACCCCTCCCAGTCAGGCTTCCGCAAACACCGCAGCACCGAGACCGCCCTCATCGCCGCCACAGACGACATTAGACTCCTACTTGACAAAGATGAGACAGCAGCCCTCATCCTCCTGGACCTCTCCGCCGCCTTCAACACCGTCTGCCATCACACACTACACACATGCCTCTACGACGCAGGGACCCGCGACAAGGCCCTGGACTGTATCACCTCCTTCCTCTCCGACAGAACCCAAAGAGTCTGCCTCCCTCCGTTCCAATCTAAAGTCACCAGGATGATCTGCGGTGTCCCACAAGGATCATCCCTCAGCCCGACGCTCTTCAACATCTACATGGCTCCACTTGCACGCATCGCCAGACTCCATGACCTCAACATCATCTACTACGCCGACGACACCCAGCTGATCCTCTCCCTCACCAACGACCCCCTCACTGCCAAAGCCAACCTCCACCACGGTATGAAGGCAGTCGCCGACTGGATGGAAGAAAGCCAGCTCAAACTCAACACGGACAAGACAAAGATCCACATACTAGGACCCAACCCCTCAGCCTGGGACAACTCCTGGTGGCCCACTTCCCTGGGCACCGCCCCTACACCAACCAACCACGCACGCAACCTGGGAGTCATCCTCGACTCGAAGCTCACCATGACAAACCAGATCAACGCAGTCTCCACAACCTGCTTCCACACCCTCCGCATGCTCCGCAAGATCTACAGATGGATCCCCACCGACACATAAAAAACCATCACCCACGCCCTCATCAGCAGCAGGCTCGACTACGGCAACGCCCTCTACGCCAGAGCCCCATCTATACTCCTCAGCAGACTCCAAAGAATCCAGAATGCCTCTGCACGCCTGATCCTCGACGTCCCCCGCCGAGGCCACATCACCCCCTACCTGAGAAACCTGCACTGGCTCCCCATCGACAGAAGAATCACCTTCAAGCTCCTGACCCACGCACACAAGGCACTTCACAACACAGGCCCAGTATACCTCAACAACCGACTCTCATTCTACGCACCAACCAGGACACTCCGTTCCGCCGATCTCTCTCTAGCCACCGTCCCCCGCATCCATAGAACCACCTCCGGAGGCAGGTCCTTCTCCTACCGTGCCGCCAAGACATGGAATTCCCTCGGTCTCCTCCTACGGCAGACAGAAGATCCTCAGACCTTCAGAAGACTACTCAAGACCTGGCTCTTCGACAACTAGCTGCAGCCCCCCCCCCCCAGCGCCTTGAGACCCTCGCGGGTATGTAGTGCACTTTATAAATTGCCCGATTGATTGATTGATTGATTGGCCATATTGCAGCACCACTTCCCCTGCCTGTGCTCTCTCCCTGGCTGCCTATGCCATGAAGGGGCAGCTCTGGGTTCCCCGCTCCTCCTATGCATCAGCTGCAACGTCAGCTATTTACCAGAGTTCCGGTCATCGGTTGTAGGTTTCACAATTCCCTTAGCATGCAACCAGGTATATGCATATCCAGGAGTCAAGAAAGAATGGGCTCACTCATCATCGATCACCTTAAGTTTATCAGGATAAAGAAGAGCATACTTCAGGCCTAGCTCCCAGAAGTGTTGCATGACCATCATATGTGAGTTGCAAAGATGCTGCAACTCCACAGTAAAATCTGGGTAAGCAGTGATGAGGCTGCCCTTAAAGTGTCAGTTACCTTTCATCCAAAACATAGGCAGCATCAAGTCTCTGTCCCTCTACTTAAGTAGTTTCACAATTACAAGACTTGGCTGGGTCCCTGGTGGCGGCGACCTCCCAGGTTGACAATGTGCTTTCTACACAGACAAGAACGTGGGTATATTGCCTGTCAGCACTTTGGTCATCCACCACTTTTCAAGGGTGAGTTCCATACTCAGGCTCTCCAAGCACTCCAGAAATCCCAAGAAGTGGACATTAGTATGCCTCGAGCATCCCTCTGTATCCTCCGATGTAGAAAGGCCACCTCAGCCCTCATGTCCTTTAGTTGGGTTTGCATCATGTTTAATGTTGACATATCCACATAGTACACCAGTTTCCTGTGATCCATACAGAGCAGGTTCACATCCAAGGAGACTGCATCGACCTTGGTTTTCAGAGCAGCTTATGTGTCCAGAATTGCGTGCAATATCTATTCAAATTGGACAGAGTGACTGTGGAGAGTGGCTCAGAGTGCCACCTCCATCATCAGGGGGCGGCGGAAAGGTCCGCTGCATCCTCAATGCCTGGGCTGGGGATATTAGCAGTTTTGGGCTTCACAATCATGGTAGCATTGGTATCAACCCCAAGTGAAAGCTAGACAGTGCACCGTCACCCCAGACTCTCTACAAGGTTCGGGCTGCTGGTGTGTGCAGTGCAGTGCTGGAGTTGCATGTGGTGTCGCCGGGCCCCCTCAAAGGAAATGAATGTGAAAGCGTGTGTAATGTTATCAATATTTTATTTAATTCTATAAACTGCTGTAGGAAAGTAGGATCTGCTTTCATGGTCACTCCCCTTTTTGCTGGTGTTCAACTGTTTCCTGACTAGTCTGACTGTGATCCAGGTAATCAGGACCCCAATCACTGTGCTATCTCCCCAAAATGGTTATGGTAAGTACCTCGGTACATCCCTATTTGGCTATTGGGCCACCCTTGTAAGTTCCTAGTATATGGTACTAAGGTGTCTTGGGCATGGGTACCCCAAAGGTCCCCTATGGGCTGCAGCATCTATTATGCCACCCAGAGGGGACCCTCTAAACCACCACTACAGGCCGGCCATTGCAGCCTGTGTGAGCTGGTGCATGCACCACTCACGAGAGATGTAAGTTTCGTTATATCTCTAGCTCATTGCACTTGAGACCCATAAGTCACCCCTCTAGCAGGCATTTCAGTCCTGAGGGCAGGGTGCTTGGTTCTAAGTGTGAGGGTGCCCCGCATGAGCAGGACACCCCGGCGCCATATGGAGTCCATTCTCCCAGGTTGTAATTGCATATAACATATAGAGGGGCATTGCGTCATTGCGCAATGACCTTCTCTAAACTGGCTGGAATGAACCTGCCATGTTTGGTATCAAACAGGTTGGAATCATAGCCCAACACGGTAGTGTTGGAGGTATGATTACATCCACAGTAGGGCCCCTCCGGTAGGCCCTCTATTCTCCCAGGACTGATCTAACAGAGCCCGACAGCAACCTAGGGCTGCTGCCGACCACAGACATGATTCTGCCCTCCTGCTGAGGGGACACGGGAAGGTAGGACAATAGGTTTCCTGTTGCAGGGAGGTGTGACCACCTCCTAGACAGGACTTTGTGTATTGGGCCGGGGCGGAAGCTCTTGCCAGCGTCACATAGTCTGCTAGAAGGCAACATTTGGGGCCCTCCTTGCATACTCCAGTTCAAACAAGATCAAGCAACAGTTGGCTACTCGCTCTGGCGCAAAACTGGACAAAGGACATGGGAGTATCCTCCCCACTGCCTGACCCCTTCTTGGCGAGGGACTCTGAAATCATCCTAACCCTCACCTTAGGGTACTTAAGGGCTTACCTGTGTGAGGGCACCTAGATTCATTGTGGGATTCGATTCAGATTCAAATCCACTTCTTCTTTGACCGTATGGACATCTTGGCCGAGTCGTGCTGACTGTTCCGAACTGATCGCATTGTCCTTCTGCTTCCGGACAAAGATTGCAACGGAGAAGACTCTGTCAACTTCTGGCCTCATCATCCTGCTTAATTGCTACAACATCAGTGTCCGTGCTCCATACAGGTGCTGTCCTGGGCCTGTGGACATCTAAAGAGATCCAAAGGAATTTCCCAGGCACTGCATCAAGAACGTGGACTCCCATGGACTCCAAGAGGCTCTACAACACAGGCGGTGATTCTGCATTCCCTCGAGGCCTGAGCTGTACGATCCGTCGAGTTGACACCAGTATCCTTCGTAGAACTTCCCGGAACCAAACCCCTGTGCACAGTGTTTCTACATCGCTTCAATCACCGGATACCCTAACTGACTTGTGCCAAACAGAGTCGTACACATTGAGAGGTCCTGTTGACGATCTGTCCCCGCTATAAGTGACCCATGCTGACGCAGTTGGTTGGACGCTGTGGCTCAGTCAGAGCTATCGCTTCAGTGTACACAAGCTTGAAGCCTCTTCATTCACCTTTTGCTTTCTTGAACTCGAGTGGCCTTCTTCCGTGCCTTTTGGATGTCCCGGTGTGGCCTAGACTCTGTCCCCTATGCTTTCAGGTACTCTTCATTTCGAACTAACTTCTGAGTTCCAACAGACTCTTTCGTCCTTTTGTGGTAAGACTGCAACCGCGACGTACGCTGATCAGTATAGAGTGTATGGTCAAGTATTCCTTCTTACCTGACCGTTGGGGGGGTTCCTCAACTCTCACCTGGGGTGGTTCCTTGGGTCCCTGACTCTTCTACGTCTCTTGGGTCCAGTCTCACCTTAGGTCGTGGTTCACTTCCCATTAATTTGATATATGGTCTGTCACCCTTCTGGGGTCCACTGTGTGTTGGTGCTAATTGCTATTCTATGTCCAAAGTATTGTGTGCATTAAATTCTTTGGGTGGGAGATAGTGTAACCTGTTAGTGAGTGATTTAATAAATATCTATTTTTATAAGTACACAGTGTGGTTCTTTTTCATTTAGCAAAAGCTGCAATATTTGGAATCCCCATACTAGCAGATGTTACAAAATTCAAGAAAGGGTGCTAGTTGGCAGAAAAATCCTGTACTCAACAGGCCAACATAAAACCCATGCCCAATTGAATCCTTGTAATTTATAACCCTAAAAACCTAGGGGATAACAAATATTATAGTCCGTATGGGCCATTATATCTAGTATCCCCAAAGGAACCGGATGTGAAAGTTTGTGGAATGAAATTAAAAATGTGAAAAGAGATTTCAATCTGTATCACCCAAAAGGCAACTCCAGTTGGTCAATGGCTAAAAGGTAAGCCTTGAATATTAGGGGATACAAGATATTACAGCAATGTATGAGCTTTAATATGTTGTATCCCCATAGCAACAGGTAGTTAGAAAACTCAAGGAAGGGTGCCAGTTGGCTTGAAAAATCTCAGTTATTCAATAGATAAAGGGTAACCCATAAAAAGTAGGGCATACAAATATTACAGCCTTGCATAAGCCATGATATTCAGTATCCTCATAGTAAGAGATGTTGGAAAACTCAAAGAAAGATGTCAGTTAGCAGAAAAATACTGTGCTCACACGGCCAATATAAGATCATGTCAAAATGAATCTTGATATGTTCTAACCAGAGAAACATAGGGAATACCAAGTACTATAGTCTGTATAGGCCATCATATTTGGTATCCGTAAAGGAAACACATTTGAAAGATTGTGAAATGAAATCATGATTGCAAAAAGTGACTGCAATCTGGTATCAAATAAAAGGCAACTCCAGTTGGTCAATGGCTAAAAGGTAACCCTTGATAAGCAGGGCATACAAGATAATACAGCAACGCATATGCCGTAATCTGTGTATCCCAGAAGTAAAAGGTGTTGGAAAACTCAAGGAAGGGTGCCAGTTGGAAGAACAATACTGTGCTCACACATCCAACATCAGATTATGTCAAATTGAATCCTGGTAATTTCTAAGTCCAGAAACACAGGGAATACAAAATATTATAGGTGGTAGAGGACATTATATTTGGTACCTCCCAAGGCTACCAGATGTAAAATCTTATGCAATGATTTAAAATGTGAAAACATACTGTAGTCTGCTATCAAATAAAAGGCACCTTCAACGGGTCCGTGGCTATAGGCTAACCCATGAAACATAGGGGATGAAAGATATTACAGCAGTGCATGAACCATAATATTTGGTACCCCCATAATAAACTATGTTGGAAAGCAATAAGAAGGGTGATAGTTGGCAGAAAAATACTGTACTCACCAAGCCAAAATAAAACCCATGCCCAATTGAATCCTGGTAAGTTATAACCCTAGAAACCATGGGGATACCAAATATTATAGGCCATATAGGCTATTACATTTGGTATCCCCTAAGAGTACAAGATGCAAAATCTTGTGGAATGATCTACAAAATGTGAAAAGATAGTGTAGTCTGCAATCAAACAAAAGGCATTTCAACTGGTCAATGGGTAGAGGGTAAAGGGTAAGAAATGAAACATAGGGGATACGAGATATTACAGCAATGCAAGAGCCATAATATTTGGTATCCCCATAGTAAATGATGTTGGAAAGCAAAAGAAAGGGTTCTATTTTGTATAGAAATACTGTGGTACCGCATCTAACATAAGGCAAAGTCAAAATGAATCTTTGTAACTTCTAAGCCGAGAAACATTGGGGATACCAATTATTGTAGGCCGTATAGGGTATTATAGTTGGTATCCCCTAAAGATACGGATGCAAAACCTTATGGGATGATGTACCAAATGTGAAAAGATACTGTAGTCTGCTATCAAAGAAAAGGCAATTTCAACTATTCAATGGCTCATGGGCAACCCATGAAATATAGGGGATGAGAGATATCACGGCAGTAAATGATGTTGGAAACCAAAAAGAAGGGTGCCATTTGGTATAGAAATACTGTGCTCTGCCATCCAACATAAGGCGATGTGAAATTGAATCATGGTAACTTCTAACCCGAGAAACGCCTGAAATACCAAGTATTATTGGCTGTATAGGCTATTATAAGTGGTATCACCTCAGGGTACCGTAGGCAAAATCTTGTGGAATGATGTACATATTGGGAAAAGATACTGTAGTCTGCTATCAAACTAAAGGCAATTTCAGTTAGTCAATAACTAAAGGGTAACCCATGAAACATAGGGGATACAAGATATTACAGCAATGCGTGAGCTATAATATTTTGTATCCCCTTGGGAAACGATGTTGGAAAGCAAAATTAAGGGTGCTATTTGGTATACAAATACTGTGCTCCTCCATCCAACATAATGCGATGTCAAATTGAATCCTGGTAACTTCTAACCCAAGAAACGCTGGGGATACCAAATATTATAGGCCATAATAGCTGTTATAATTGGTATCCCCTAAGGGTACCAGAGGCAAAATCTTGAAGAATGATGTACAAAATGTGAAAAGATACTATAGTCCGCTATCAAATAAAAGGCAAAGTCAATTGGTCAATTGCTAAAGGGTAACCTATGAAACATAGGGGATACAAGATATTACAGCAATGCGTGAGACATAATATTTGGTATCCCCTTAGTAAATGATGTTGGAAATCAAAAGGAAGAGTGCTATTTGGTATATAAATACTGTGCTCCTGCATCCAACATAAGGCGAAGTAAAATTGAATCCTGGTAACTTCTAACCTGGGAAACACTGGGGATACCAACTATTATAGGCCATACAAACTATTATAGTTAGTATCCCCTAAGGGTACAGATGCAAAATCTTGTGGAATTATGTACAAAATGTGAAAAGATACTGTAGTCTACTATCAAACAAAAGGCAAATTCAACTAGTCAATGGCTAAAGGGTAACCCATGAAATATAGGGGATACAAGATATTACAGCAATGCGTGAGCCGTAATATTTGGTATCCCCTAGTAAATTATGTTAGAAAGCAAAAGGAAGGGTGCCGTTTGGTATAGAAATACCTTGCTCTCGCATCCAACATAAGGTGAAGTAAAAGTGAATCCTGGTAACTTCTAACCTGGTAAACACTGGGGATACCAACTATTATAGGCCATACAAACTATTATAGTTAGTATCCCCTAAGGGTACAGATGCAAAATCTTGTGGAATTATGTACAAAATGTGAAAAGATACTGTAGTCTGCTATCAAACAAAAGGCAAATTCAACTAGTCAATGGCTAAAGGGTAACCCATGAAATATAGGGGATACGAGATATTAGAGCAATGCGTGAGCCGTAATATTTGGTATCCCCTAGTAAATGATCTTGGAAAGCAAAAGGAAGGGTGCCGTTTGGTATACAAATACCTTGCTCTCGCATCCAACATAAGGTGAAGTAAAAGTGAATCCTGGTAACTTCTAACCTGGGAAACACTGGGGATACCAACTATTATAGGCCATACAAACTATTATAGTTAGTATCCCTTAAGGGTACAGATGCAAAACCTTGTGGAATTATGTAAAAAATGTGAAAAGATACTGTAGTCTGCTATCAAACAAAAGGCAAATTCAACTAGTCAATGGCTAAAGAGTAACCCATGAAATATAGGGGATACGAGATATTACAGCAATGCGTGAGCTGTAATATTTGGTATCCCCTAGTAAATGATGTTGGAAAGCAAAAGGAAGGGTGCAGTTTGGCATAGAAATACCTTGCTCCCGCATCCAACATAAGGTGAAGTCAAATTGAGTCCTGGTAACTTCTAACCTGAAAAACACTGGGGATACCAACTATTATAGGCCATATAAACTATTATAGTTGGTATCCTCTAAGGGTACGGATGCAAAATCTTGTGGACTGATGTACAAAATGTGATAAGATACTGTAGTCTGCTATCAAACAAAAGGCCATTTCAACTAGTCAATGGCTAAAGGGTAACCCATGAAATATAGGGGATACGAGATATTATGGCAATGTGAGAGCCATAACATTTGGTATCCCCTTAAATGATGTTGGAAAGCAAAAGGAAGGGTGCTATTTGCTTTGGAAATACTGTGCTCCTGCATCCAACATAAGGCAAAGTCAAATTGAATCCTGGTAACTTCTAACCCGAGAGACACTGGGGATACCAAATATTATAGGCCGTAATAGCTATTATAATTGGTATCCCCTAAGTGTACCGGAGGCAAAATCTTGAAGAATGATGTACAAAATGCGAAAAGATACTATAGTCCGCTATCAAGTAAAAGGCAAAGTTAATTGGTCAATTGCTAAAGGGTAACCTATCAAATATAGGGGATACAAGAATTACGGCAATGCGTGAGACATAATATTTGGTATCCCCTTAGTAAATGATGTTGGAAATCAAAAGGAAGAGTGCTATTTGGCATAGAAATACTGTGCTCCTGCATCCAACATGAGGCGAAGTAAAATTGAATCCTGGTAACTTCTAACCTGGGAAACACTGGGGATACTAACTATTATAGGCCATACAAACTATTATAGTTGGTATCCCCTAAGGGTACAGATGCAAAATCTTGTCGACTGATGTACAAAATGTGATAAGATACTGTAGTCTGCTATCAAACAAAAGGCCATTTCAACTAGTCAATGGCTAAAGGGTATCCCATGAAATATAGGGGATACGATATATTATGGCAATGCGAGAGCCATAACATTTGGTATCCCCTTAGTAAATGATGTTGGAAAGCAAACGGAAGGGTGCCATTTGGTATAGAAATACTGTGCTCCGCCATCCAACATAAGGCGATGTCAAATTGAATCCTGGTAACTTCTAACCTGGGAAACACTGGGGATACCAACTATTATAGGCCATACAAACTTTTGTAGTTGGTATCCCCTTAGGGTACAGATGCAAAATCTTGTGGAATTATGTACAACATGTGAAAAGATACTGTAGTCTTCTATCAAACAAAAGGCAAATTCAACTAGTCAATGGCTAAAGGGTAACCCATGAAATATAGGGGATACGGGATATTACAGCAATGCGTGAGCCATAATATTTGGTATCCCCATAGTAAATGATGTTGGAAAGCAAACGGAAGGGTGTCATTTGGTATAGAAATACTGTGCTCCGCCATCCAACATAAGGCGATGTCAAATTGAATCCTGGTAACTTCAAACCCGAGAAACGCTGGGAATACCAAGTATTATTGGCTGTATAGGCCATTATAAGTGGTATCTCCTCAGGGTACCGGAGGCAAAATCTTATGGAATGATGTACATAATGTGAAAATATACTGTAGTCTGCTATTAAACTAAAGGCAATTTCAGTTAGTCAATAACTAAAGGGTAACCCATGAAACATAGGGGATACAAGATATTCCAGCAATGCGTGAGCCATAATATTTTGTATCCCCATGGGAAACGATATTGGAAAGCAAAATTAAGGGTGCTATTTGGTATACAAATACTGTGCTCCTCCATCCAACATAATGCGATGTCAAATTGAATCCTGGTAACTTCTAACCCAAGAAACGCTTGGGATACCAAATATTATAGACCGTAATAGCTATTATAATTGGTATCCCCTAAGGGTACCGGAGGCAAAATCTTGAAGAATGATGTACAAAATATGAAAAGATACTATAGCCTGCTATCAAATAAAAGGCAAAGTCAATAGGTCAATTGCTAAAGGGTAACCTATGAAACATAGGGGATACAAGACATTAAGGCAATCCGTGAGACATAATATTTGGTATCCCCTTAGTAAATGATGTTGGAAATCAAAAGGAAGGGTGCTATTTGGTATAGAAATACTGAGCTCCTTCATCCAACATGAGGCGAAGTAAAATTGAATCCTGGTAACTTCTAACCTGGGAAACACTGGGGATACTAACTATTATAGGCCATACAAACTATTATAGTTGGTATCCCCTAAGGGTACAGATGCAAAATCTTGTCGACTGATGTACAAAATGTGATAAGATACTGTAGTCTGCTATCAAACAAAAGGCCATTTCAACTAGTCAATGGCTAAAGGGTAACCCATGAAATATAAGGGATACGAGATATTACAGCAATGCAGGAGCCATAATATTTGGGATCCTCATAGTAAATGATGTTGGAAAGCAAAAGGGAGTGTGCCATTTGGTATAGAAATACTTTGCTCCTCCATCCAACATAAGGCAATGTCAAATTGAATCCTGGTAACTTCTAACCCGGGAAACGCTGGGGATACCAAGTATTATAGGCTGTATAGGCTATTATAAGAGGTATCTCCTAAGGGTACCGGAGGCAAAATCTTGTGGAATGATGTACATAATGTGAAAATATACTGTAGTCTGCTATCAAACTAAAGGCAATTTCAGTTAGTCAATAACTAAGGGGTAACCCATGAAACCTAGAGGATACAAGATATTACGGCAATGTGTGAGCCATAATATTTGGTATCCCCATAGTAAATGATGTTGGAAAGCAATAGGAAGGATGCCGTTTGGTATAGAAAGACCTTGCTCCCGCATCCAACATAAGGCGAAGTCAAATTGAATCCTGGTAACTTCTTTTCTTTTTTTCTTTTACTTCTTCATTTATCTAATTTTTATTCAAAGCAAAACTTTATCATATCTGACATTTATGCATTAGTAAATCTTTATTCAGTAAAATCTTTTTTTTAAAATTTCTTTTTGTTAAAACAAGGCATCACTAAATACATCGGTGCAGAGTACAGAAGGGGGCCAATCACCGTCAACATTAAATACAAAAATTCTTGGTCGGGGGGGGGGGGAGCCATACATCAATATCATAAACGCACATTCAATCGTGTTATGGGGAAGTTGGAACATCCAGGACTACATTTGCAGGTGGTACACAAATATTTCCCCTGTATTCGTTCCAGGGGCCCCAAATATCATTACACTTCCGAGGACGACCCCGTGTCAGGTAAACAGTTTTTTCACGGAACATACACCAATCCATACTTTCTTTCCATCTCTCTATCGTTGGCGGCCTATCAGAACCCCACAGTTGTGCTACATTTCGTTTAGCGATCATGGACCCCAACATGACCCATTGGGTCTGTGCAGTATTCAGATCCGTGGGCTCCCAGATATTTAGCAAGCATCTCCTAGCCTCTGGCAAGATAGCCACCCCTGTAACTTCATGCATAACATTATAAACAGAGCCCCAATAATTCACCATATGTCGACATTCCCAGATAATATGAAGGAACGTCGCCAATATGCCACATCCCCGCTTACACAAACCCTCCTCTGATAGACCCATCTTAATCAAACGTGGACCCGTGATATAGATTCTATGGAGTATCTTAAGCTAGACAAGTCGCAATCTTGCTGTGATCGCGACCTTCTTTGGAGAGGGGATCGCCGATTTCCAGTCCTCGTCATCAATTTAAAGGCCATCACGGGTCCACCTCTCCCTCAAATCTACCAAAAGATCAACTCTATGATTAATCAGTTTTTTATATACCAGGGAAATGGTGCTATCGGGCATATGTCCATCTAGTATACGGTCCTCCAAGGGGGATGCCTCCGGTATCTTCTCCCCCTCGGGGAAGACCGATCGCAGTGCATGTCTGAGCTGCGCATAACAAAAATACTCCGTACCACCCATCTCATATTCCTTTTGTAGGTCAGCAAATGATTTAATCTTCCCCTTCACCCAGAGATCACCTACAGTGGTTATTCCAATCAATTCCCATTTATCGAAACCCTTCGTGTTCCATAGTTTGCCAAATCTATCCGAACTAAAGAGTGGGACAGCCAGAGTCAAGCGGTCTTTCCAACCAAGCGAAGTAGTAACACCCGGAAGCAGCCACCTATCCATGGCATAGCCGGGATCAGTCGCAGATCCATACATACCATGATTTATAGCCCCCAGTTGCGCCGCCCAATAATATCTCCTGATATCGGGGAGGGCAATCCCTCCGTCATACAATGGAAGCGTTAGTTTGGCCAACGCAATACGTGGCCTGCCGTCCCAGAGTAATTTACGCTGCAAAGCTTCCACTTCACGGAAATAGCCTGCAGGTACTACGTCTAAGGTGTTTTGGAGGGCATAGAGGAAACGTGGCAGAGACATCATTTTAAAAAGGGCCGCTCGTCCCGACATCGAAAGTGGAAGTCTCTGCCACCCAATCACGTCACTTTTCAGCCGAGCTAATGGAGGAAGAAGGTTTCGCTCAAACCGGATCGTAGGATCCATGGGAATATAAACACCAAGATATTTGAAACCTTCCCGTACAACTTGAATGGGGCAGTTCCAAGGCAAAACTGGGGCGTCGCCATGTAAAACATACAAATAGGACTTCGTCCAATTTATAACCAATCCCGAATTTCTGCCATACGACGCCAAAACATCACAGAGGACAATTAGAGATTTACTCGGAGAGGAAAGGTAAAACAAGATATCCGATCCTCAAACTGTGGAGACCAACGAATACCCTTGATCGAGGGCTCCCAGCGGAGCCAAGCCGCCAACGGCTCGATAGCCAGTGAAAACAGAAGTGGGGAGAGTGGGCACCCCTGCCTAATCCCCCGCCCAAGACAAAATGGCACAGAGACACGACCATTAACGACTACCTGCGTGAGTGGCTCAGTATACAATAGACGCACCCAGCTAATGAACTCCGAACCAAAACTGAACTTAGCCAAGACAGCCCATAAATACGACCACTCTACCGTATCAAAAGCCATTGTCGCATCGAGTGACGCCACGATAGCAGGCTCCTGCAGGGTATGTGCTCTCGCAAGAACCCCATGCAATCGCCTCAGATTCAAGGCCGTATTTCGATATGGAATAAATCCCGATTGATCGGGATGGACGAGTTCACCGATAATTTTTACCAGTCTATTGGACAGTATCTTAGCCAATATCTTAGGCTCTGCATTCAACAATGAGATCGATCTGTACGAAGCACAGCTAGTTTTCGGCTTCCCTTCCTTATGGATCACCACAATCGATGCCAGTCTCTGATCTCAGGGGAGAACACCACACTCTCTAGACTCCAAAAACATATCTCTCAAATGGGGGCAACTATATCGGGGCGGAGCTTATATAATTCAATAGGGAGACCGTTGGGACCCATCGCCTTTCCAGCATTCAAGGAGCGCACAGCCAAAGCTACCTCATCAGCGGTAAGTTTACCGTCCATAAAGTCTCGAATCCTGGTAACTTCTAACCAGAGAAACACTGGGGATACAAAATATTTTAGGCCACATAGGCTATTATAGTTGGTGTCCCCTAAGGGTACGGATGGAAAATGTTGTGGAATGATGTCCAAAATGTGAAAAGATACTGTAGTCTGCTATCAAACAAAAGGCAATTTCAACTATTCAATGGCTACTGGGTAACCCATGAAACATAGCGGATACCAGATATTACAGCAATGTGTGAGCCATCATATTTGGTATCCCCTTAGTAAATAATATTGGAAGGCAAAATGAAGGGTGGTCTTTAGTATAGGACTACTGTGCTCCCCCATCCAACATAATGCGAAGTCAAATTGAATCCTGGTAACTTCTAAACCGAGAAACACTGGGGATACAAAATATTATAGGCCATATAGGCTACTTTATTTGGTATCCCCTAAGGGGACGGATGCAAAATCTTGTGGAATGATGTACAAAATATAAAAAGATACTGTAGTCTGCTATCAAATAAAAGGTAAATTCAATTGGTCAATGGCTAAAGGGTAACCCATGAAACATAGGGGATACAAGATATTATGGCAATGCGTGAGCCATAATATTTGGTAATCCCTTAGTAAATGATGTTGGAAAGCAAAAGGAAGGGTGCTATTTGCTGTAGAAATACTGTGCTCCCGCATCCAACATAAGGCAAAGTGAAATGGAAACCGGGAAACTTCTAACCTGAGAAACACTGTGGATACTTCATATTATAGGCCATATAGGCTATTATAGTTGGTATCCCCTGAGGGTACTGAAGGCAAAATCTTGTGGAATTAAACACAAAATATGAAAAGATACTATAGTCTGCTATCAAACAAAAGGCAATTTCAACTGTTCAATGGCTCAAGGGTTAGCCATTAAACATAGGGGATAAGAGATATTACAGCCATGATGAGCCATAATATTTGGTATCTCCATAGTAAATGATGTTGCAAAGCTTAAGGAAGGGTGCTGTTTGGCATAGAAATACCTTGCTCCCGCATCCAACATAAGCAAAGTCAAATTGAATCTGGGCAAGTTCTAACCTGAGAAACACTGGGGATACCAAATATTATAGGCCGTGTAGGCTATTATAGTTGGTATCTCCTAAGGGTACGGATGCAAAATCTTGTGGAATGATGTACAAAATGTGAAAACATACTGTAGTCTGCTATCAAACAAAAGGTAATCTCAACTATTCAATGGCTCAAAAGGTAACACATGAAACATCGGGGATACGAGATATTACAACAATGAATGAGCCATAATATTTGGTATCCCTATAGTAAATGATATTGGAAAGCAAAAGATAGGGTGCTATTAGGTATAAATAATACTATGCTCCTCCAACCAACATAAGTCAATGTCAAATTGAATCCTGGTAACTTCTAACCCGAGAAACGCTGGGGATACCAAAGGCCCTATAGGCAATTATATTTGGTATCCCTTAAGGGTATCAGATGCAAAATATTGTGGAATGATGTACAAAATGTGAAAAGATACTATAGTCTGCTATCAAATAAAAGGCTAATTCAATTGGTCACTGGCTAAAGGGTCACCCATGAAACATATAGGATACAATATATTACACAATGGGTGAGCCATAATATTTGGTATCCCCTTAGAAAATTATTTTGGAAAGCAAAAGAAAGGGTGTTATTTGGTATGAAAATACTGTGCTCCTCCATCCAACATAAGGCGAGGTCAAATTGAATCCTGGTAACTTCTAACCCGAGAAACGATGGGGATACCAAATATTATAGGTCGTATAAGCTATTATAGTTGGTATCTCCTAAGGGTACGGATGCACAATCTTGTGAAATGATGTGCAAAATGTGAAAACATACTGTAGTCTGCTATCAAACAAAAGGTAATTTCAAATATTCAATGTCTCAAACGTAACACATGAAACATCGAGGATACGACATATTACAACAAAGGATGAGCCATAATATTTGGTATCCCAATAGTAAATGATGTTGGAAAGCATAAGGAAGGGTGCTATTAGGTATAGAAATATTGTGCTCCTCCAGCCAACATAAGTCAATGGCAAATTGAATCATGGTAACTTCTAACCAGAGAAATGCTGGGGAAACCAAATATTATAGGCCCCACAGGATATTATATTTGGTGTCCCTTAAGGGTATCAGATGCAAAATATTGTGGAATGATGTACAAATTGTGAAAAGATACTATAGTCTGCTATCAAATAAAAGGCTAATTCAATTGTTCAATGGCTTAAGGGTAACCCATGGCACATAGGGGGTCCAAAATATTATGGCAATATGTGACCCATAATATTTGGTATCCCCTTAGTAAATGATGTTGGAAAGCAAAAGGAAGGGTGCTATTTGGTATAGGAATACTGTACTTTCCATCCGAAATACGCCGAAGTCAAATTGAATCCTGGTAATTTCTAACCCGAGAAACACTGGGGATACCAAATATTATAGGCCGTATAGACTATTATAGTTGGTTTTCCCCAAGGGTACGGATGCAAAATCTTGTGAAATGATGTACAAATTGTGAAAACATACTGTAGTCTGCTATCAAACAAAAGGTACTTTCAACTATTCAATGGCGCAAGGGTAACCCATGAAACAAATGGGTTACTAGATATTACAGCAAAGCGTGAGCCATAATATTTGGTAGTAAATGGTGTTGGAAAGCAAAAGAAAGGGTGCTCCTTGGTATCAGTACACTGTGCTCCCCCATCCAACAAAAGGCGAATTCAAATTGAATCCTGGTAATTTCCAAGCCGAGAAACATTGGGGATACCAAATATTATAGGCTGTATATGCTATTAAATTTGGTATCACCTAAAGGTACGGATGTCAAATCTTGTGGAATGATGTACAAATATGAAAAGATCCTATAGTCTGCTATCAAATAAAAGGCTAATTCAATTGGTCAATGGCTAAAGGGTAACCCATGAAACATTTGGGATACAATATATTACACAATGGGTGAGCCATAATATTTGGTATCCCCATAGAAAATGATTTTGGAAAGCAAAAGAAAGGGTGCTATTTGGTATGAAAACACTGTGCTCCTCCATCAAACACAAGGCGAGATCAAATAGAATCCTGGTAACTTCTAACCCGAGAAACGCTGGGGTTACCAAATATTACAGGTCGTACAGGCTATTATAGTTGGTATCCCCTAAGGGTATGGATGCAAAATCTTGTGGAATGATGTACAAAATTTTAAAAGATACTGTAGTCTGCTATCAAATAAAAGGAAAATTCAATTGGTCAATGGCTTAAGGGTAACCCATGACACATAGGGAATACAAGATATTATGGCAATGTGTGACCCATAATATTCGGTATCCCCTTAGTAAATGATGTTGGAAAGCAAAAGGATGGGTGCTATTTGGTATAGGAATACTGTGCTTCCCCATCCTACATACGGCAAAGTCAAATTGAATCCTGGTTAGTTCTAACCCGAGAAACACTGGGGTTACCAAATATTATAGGCCGTATAGGCTATTATAGTTGGTTTCCCCTATGGGTATGGATGCAAAATCTTGTGGAATGATGTACAAAATGTGAAAACCTACTGTAGTCTGCTATCAAACAAAAGGCACTTTCAACTATTCAATGGCTCAAGGGTAACCCATGAAACAAATGGGATACTAGATATTACAGCAATGCGTGAGCCATAATATTTGGTATCCCTATAGTAAATGGTGTTGGAAAGCAAAAGGAAGGGTGCTCCTTGGTATCAGTACACTGTTATCCCCCATGCAACAAAAGGCGAAGTCAAATTGAATCATGGTAACTTCCAACTCGAGAAACACTGGGGATACCAAATATTATAGGCTGTATTCGCTATTACATTTGGTATCACCTAAAGGTACGGATGCAAAATCTTGTGGAATGATGTACAAATATGAAAAAATACTGTAGTCTGCTATCAAATAAAAGGCTAATTCAATTGGTCAATGGCTAAAGGGTAACCCATGAAACATATGGGATACAATATATTACACAGTGGGTGAGCCATAATATTTGGTATCCCCATAGAAAATGATTTTGGAAAGCAAAAGGAAGGGTGCTATTTGGTATGAAAACACTGTGCTCCTCCATCCAACATAAGGCGAGATCAAATTGAATCCTGGTAACTTCGAACCCGAGAAACGCTGGGGATACCAAATATTATAGGTAGTATAGGCTATTATAGTTGGTATCCCCTAAGGGTACGGATGCAAAATCTTGTAGAATGATGTACAAAATTTGAAAAGATACTGTAGTCTGCTATCAAATAGAAGGCAAATTCAATCGGTCAATGGCTTAAGGGTAACCCATGACACATAGGGGATACAAGATATGGCAATGTGTGACCCATAATATTTAGTATCTCCCTAGTAAATGATGTTGGAAAGCAAAAGGAAGGGTGCTATTTGGTATTGGAATACTGTGCTTCCCCATCCCACATACGTCGGAGTCAAATTGAATCCTGGTAAGTTCTAACCCGAGAAACACTGGGGATACCAAATATTATAGGCCGTATAGGCTATTATAGTTGGTTTCCCCTATGGGTACGGATGCAAACTCTTGTGGAATGATGTAAAAAATGTGAAAACCTACGTTTGTCTGCTATCAAACAAAAGGCACTTTCAACTATTCAATGGCTCAAGGGTAACCCATGAAGCAAATGGGATACTAGATTTTACAGCAATGCGTGAACCATAATATTTGGTATCCCTATAGTAAATGGTGTTGGAAAGCAAAAGGAAGGGTGCTCCTTGGTATCAGTACACTGTGATCCCCCATCCAACAAAAGGCGAAGTCAAATTGAATCCTGGTAACTTCCAACCTGAGAAACACTGGGGATACCAAATATTATACACTGTATATGCTATTAAATTTGGTATCACCTAAAGGTACGGATGCAAAATCTTGTGGAATGATGTACAAATATGAAAAGATACTGTAGTCTGCCATCAAATAAAAGGCTAATTCAATTGGTCAATGGCTAAAGGGTAACCCATGAAACATATGGGATACAATATATTACACAATGGGTGAGCCATAATATTTGGTATCCCCATAGAAAATGATTTTGGAAAGCAAAAGGAAGGGTGCTATTTGGTATGAAAACACTGTGCTCCTCCATCAAACACAAGGCGAGATCAAATTGAATCCTGGTAACTTCTAACAGCTGGATGAGTGATTCATCACTAAAATTAAATGGGTCTAAGACCGAAGTGATGCTCCTGGGAAAACAATGGGCAACCATCCCCCCAACAGTCTGGCCCGACGTATTCGGAGAAATCCCCTCCCCGAAGCGTGAAATCAAAACCCTTGGAGTATGGCTCGAACCGGAGCTCACCATGAAGACGCAAGCGGCCAAAACTGCTGGCACCTGTTTTGGGCTCATGCGCACCACCCGTAAGATCCTCCCATTACTACCACCTGCCTCTAGGAAACTTCTTATCCAGGGGCTAGTATTGTCCCGTCTTGACTACAACAATATGGTCTACCTGGGCGCTCCAGAGGCCACCCTGACTAGACTACAGCGGACACAGAACGCTGCGGCCCGTCTGCTCATGAACCTTCCTTCGAGAGTGTCAGCAAAACCAGCCCTCAAGGCCTTGCACTGGCTCCCTGTTCGCCAAAGGGTGGAATTCAAAGCCACGTGTACAACACACAAACTTATCAACGGATCTGGCCCTACTATCCTCAGCAGCCTGGTCACCCCCTACAAAGCATCCATATCCCTCCGTTCAGACAGTGAGCACCTGGCCAACGTCCCCAAATTCAAAAGGACCCGCACCGGAGGCCGACGATTCTCGGTGCAAGCGGCCGTGAGATGGAATTCCCTCCCACGCACCCTCAGACTGGAAGCCAGCTACCTGACCTTTCGCAAAAAACTGAAAACGCACCTATTCCCGAAATAACTGTTCCTCCTCCCTCCCTCTCCGTACAGGATAAACAATCTCCTTACAGCGCGGGGATGCCCTTGGGTCACCAGGCGCTATACAAATCGCTAAAATAAAATAAAAAATAAAAACCCGAGAAACGCTGGGGTTACCAAATATTACAGGTCGTACAGGCTATTATAGTTGGTATCCCCTAAGGGTATGGATGCAAAATCTTGTGGACTGATGTACAAAATTTTAAAAGATACTGTAGTCTGCTATCAAATAAAAGGCAAATTCAATTGGTCAATGGCTTATATGGGATACAAGATATTATGGCAATGTGTGACCCATAATATTTGGTATCCCCTTAGTAAATGATGTTGGAAAGGAAAAGGAAGGGTGCTATTTGGTATAGGAATACTGTGCTTCCCCATCCAACATACGGCAAAGTCAAATTGAATCCTGGTAAGTTCTAACCAGAGAAATGCTGGGGATACCAAATATTATAGGTCGTATAGGCTATTATAGTAGGTATCTCCTAAGGGTACGGATGCAAAACCTTGTGGAATGATGTACAAAATATGAAAACATACTGTAGTCTGCTATCAAGCAAAAGGTAATTTCAAATATTCAATGGCTCAAAAGGTAACACATGAAACAGGGGATACGAGATATTAAAGCAATGAGTAAGCCATAATATTTGGTATCCTCATAGTAAACGATGTTGGAAAGCAAAAGGAAGGGTGCCATTTGGTATAGAAATACTGTGCTCCTCCACCCAACATAAGGGGATGTGAAATTGAATCCTGGTAACTTCTAACCCAAGAAACGCTGGGGATACCTAATATTATAGGCTGTATAGGCCAGTCAGTCAAATTTGCTTTATTCGAGATAAAAACTCATAAAAGCACAACAGATTTGTTCTATGTACAATACATTTGCAAGCTACAATAGATATGGCTCAATTTAAAAGTTAAAAAAAAGAGCAATTTTTCTAAAAATAGATGTACAAAGCATTTTGATAGACTATTAAAAAACAGCAATAAAACAAGCAAGACACATAAAATCGCAAAATGACTCTCATAAGAACAGAAATAAAATTGGTCACAGCTCAGGATACAAATTTCCTTCTAATTGCCCATGCCCACCCCAAGAATTTGGCAGCTGCCACTGAAATGACCGGCAAAGTGCTAGTGCAAATTAATCTTTGGGCCACCTTGCTGTCCCTAGTGCCTAGCAGTTTGCACATTGCTCTTAACCAAACTCTTCGTGGCATTGAGTAGGCCCTACAGACAAAAAGAAGATGGGCAATGGTCTCGGGACCATTTTTACACGTCGGACAAACATTGGAATTGGCTTCAGCCCATCTGTCTGTTAATGATCTAATTGGGAGTGACCCCACTCTGAGCTGGAAATAAAGTTTCTGATCCCCAGGCTTTGTAATGTCATCCCAGTAGGACTCCAAACTGGGAGAGACTTTCACTTCCAGGTAACGACCTTCCATAGAGGAAGGGTCAGCATCATTCCATTTCTGATAGGCTACCATTTCCCAGTACTTGGCTTTTAGAACCTCTTTGGATGGGAACTGGGATGTCTCGGGGTTCTCCCACAGCCCCTTCATGCCCATTATAACCAGTGTTTTGGACAATTCCTTCAACCAGCTGATCTTATGAAATGTGTCGGTTTTAATTACATCCACGAAACCCTGGGCATAGTGCTCAAGTTCGGGGGTGACCCAGATACGACGCCAGTATAATATAGGTCGTAATCTGGCCATGTACGAAAGTGCTTTCCTACCTAATTCATAGCGCAAAGGCTTCATGGGTGTACTTTTGGGGAGACCGACAAGATTTCGCAGAAATTTATTTTCAACAAGTGTTAATGAGACTAAGTTGTCATAGCCCCAGATTTCAGCTCCGTAAAGAGCTGAGCTGAGGGCTTTTGCCTCGTACACTTGGAGTGATGGCTGTATTGGCTTTGTCAAAGATTTCCTATGCTCAACAGTTATAGCACCTGCATTTTGGCGGAATTTAAGAGCTGCCATTTCTATGTGCTTCCCCCAATTAACCACCTTTGCTATATGCATGCCCAAGTAGACAAAGTCCGACACCATTTCCACCTTTTGGCCATCCATAAAAAAGTTCCCTTTAAAGCTGGGATGGGGATTAAAGACCATGAGCGTTGTCTTTGTTACATTAACTTCAAGCCCGCGGTCATTACAAAAACCCTTGAAAATCTTCAGAGCACTCTGTAGGCCACTAGGGGTTTTGGAAACTATAAGCGTATCGTCTGCAAATAATAGGATCGGGATCTTCACTCCAGCCAGGGTGGGGGCATCTACAGATCCTAACAGCATACGCTCCACAACCCCGTTTATATACAGAGAGAAGAGCGTGGGGGCCATGGCGCATCCCTGCCGGACTCCGCGCACAACTGGGAATTCGGTAGTGACCTGCCCGTGCCCCCCCCCACTGGATTTTTGCGTGGTTTGACTCATGCAACCTCATCACTAATGATAAAATTTCCAGCGGCATACCCATCTGGCTTAAGACTTCCCACAGCTGGGACCGAGGAACTAAGTCAAATGCTGCTCGTAAATCGATAAAAGCAGCATAGAGGCTACCTTTCCCTAGCAGGACCGTCTTCCAATGAAGTAAAGTGAAGCAAAATATCTGATCTGTGGTGCTAGTTAGCTTACGAAAGCCTGCTTGAAAAGGAGACAGGATCTTTTCTTCTTCGACCCAGATCATTATTTTGTCTAGGGTCATTTTCCCTATCATCTTTTGTACCGTGTCTATTAGGCTAATAGGCCTATTGTTCCCAGGCAATGTTTTGTCGCCTTTCTTGTGCACAGGAATTATAACAGCCCCTTGCCACGACTTTGGTACAGGGGCCCCTAGCGCCACAGCATTAGGCTGTATAGGCTATTATAAGTGGTATCCCCTAAGGGCACGGATGCAAAATCTTGTGGAATGATGTACAAAATTTGAAAAGATACTGTAGTCTGCTATCCAATAGAAGGCAAATTCAATTGGTCAATGGCTTAAGGGTAACCCTTGACACATAGGGGATACAAGATATTATGGCAATGTGTGACCCATAATATTTAGTATCCCCTTAGTAAATGATGTTGGAAAGCAAAAGGAAGGATGTTATTTGGTATAGAAATGCTGTGCTCTCCCAGCCAACATAAGGCAATGTCAAACGGAATCCTGATAAATTCTAACACGAGAAACACTGGGGATACCATATATTATAGGCTGCATAGGCTATTATATTTGGTATACCCTAAGCGTACTGGATGTCAATTCCTACGGAATGATGTACAAAATGGGAAAAGATACTGTAATCTGCTATCTAATAAAAGGCAACTTCAAGTGGTAAATGGCTAAAGGGTACCCCATGGAACGTAGGGGATGCGAGACATGACAGCATGGCTTGAGCCCAAATATTTGGTACCCCCTTAGTAAATGATGTTTTGAAGAAAAAGGAAGGGTGCTTATTGGCAAACGAATACTGTGCTAAGCCATTCAACATTAGACCACATCAAATTGAATCTTTGTAAGTTCTTACCCGAGAAACACAAGGAATACCAAATGTTATAGGCGGTAGAGTCCATTATATATGGTACCAGATATTACAGCAATGCCGAAGCTGTAATATGTGGCATCCCCATAGTACAATTATATGGAAAACAGAGGGAAGGATGACATTTGGCAGGAGAAAACTTTGTTCACCCAGACAACAGAATGTCATGTCCAATTGAATTCTGGTAAGGTCTATCCCGAGAAACATAGGGGATACCAAATATTATATAGCCCTTATGAGACATTATATTTGGTATCCTCCAAAGGAACCAGATGTGAAAGCTTGCACAATGAAATCAAAAATGTGAAAAGATGTAGCAGTCTGCTAGCAAATAAAGAGCAACTTAAGTTAATATGTGGCTAACAGGTAATGGTTGAAAAGTTGGGGATTCTAGATATTACAGCACTGCAGAAGATGTAATATGCGGTATCCCCACGGTAAAATATTATGGAAAACACAGGGAATGGTGCTATTTGGCAGGAAAATACTTTGTCCACAGAATGCCATGTCAAATGCAATCCTGGTAAGCTCTACCCCAAGAAATATAAGGGATACCAAATATTATAGCCCAAACAAGGCATTATATTTGGTATTCCCGAAAGGAACCAGATGTGAAAGCTTGTGGAATCAAATGAAAAATGCAAAGAATTAGCGTAATCTACTATCATATAAAAGGTAACTTGAATTGGTCAGTGGCTAAAAGCTAACCTGTTGAAAAGTAGGGAATATCAGAAATTACAGCAATGCAGGAGCAGTAATATGTGATATCCACAGAGTAAAAGATGTTGGAAAACACAGTAAAGGGTGCTATTTGGCAGCAATATACTGTGTTCTTCTAGCCCAAAATATGCCATGTCAAATTGAGTCCTGGTAAGCTCTAACCCGAGAAACAGAGGGAACACCAAATATTACAGCCCTTGTAAAGCATTATATTTAATATCCCCAGAAGAACCCTGATGTGAAAGCTTACGGTATGAAAAGACAAATTATGAAAAGGTACTTCAGTCTGCTATCAAATAAAAGGCAACTTGAGTTGAAAAGTAGGGGAAATAAATTTTACAGAAATGCATGAGCTGTAATATGTGGTATCACTTCCGGAAAAGATATTGGAAAACTCAAACAAAGATTCTATCTGGTAGAAAAAGTAATGTGTTCGTGGAGCCTACATAAGGCTATGTCAAATTGTATCCTGGCAAGTTCAATCTTCATAAAAATAGGGGCTACCAAATATTTTAGGCTGTACAGGCCATTATATTTGGTATAATCCAATAGAACCAGATGTGAAAGCTGTGAAATTATATCAAGACTGTAGGCATCTAACAAATAAAAGGTCACTGGTCAGTGTCTAAAAAGAAACCTTTGAAAAGTGGGGACAAAGATATACTAATGCATGAGCAATTTTGTTTGCTACCCCCATACAAAACGATATTGGAAAACACAAAGATTGGTACGCATTGTTAGAAAAAAATATTGTGTTCACTTAACCAATATGGAACTGTCTAGTTACTTACCCATTTCAAATGTTTTCTAAATGTGAAATACAAAATGCTATAGAGCAAAGGGAAAGTGTGCTGTAACCAGTAGCACCCAAGATTGGCTGCTAGTCACTAACCAGACTAAGTATAGGGAGTATCCACCACCTAAAACCAAATAACATATTAAGGCTAAGGATATTTTATAGCTTTCAGTTTTTTTTTTAATTTGCAATATTTCCCCTTGAAATTGGCCTGCCCTTCCCTTTGCACCTGAAGCAACACACTTATAAACTCTGACTGTAACTTTTATGTGTTAAACTGAAGCTTGCACTGCAGGTATTTGAACGTCTGGATTCTCTTTGGGTTGTTGACCATAACACTATTCATTGCCACAAAGCACTTTTAGTGTTCCCAAGCCAGTCAGTCTTCTCTTTTAAACTACAAAAGCACTTTGTATGCTGAAATTTTTCAGCCATACTGTCAATTTTAAAAGAGAAACTAAAAGGCCCAGAATGTCTATGTAGATTAAAAAGAGAAAATTGACATCTCTCATAATAAAGAGAGAATTGACACTGGGGCTGCACCTGAAACAAAGATCATTTGGTTATGTTTACTATTCCGAAACAGTGTTTACACATTAATAGGTATTTGTGTAAAATGCCCTATATTCATTTGTAACAATTACGCTTCCTTTTAATAATCATTGTAGAAAATGACCATATTTTGTGTGGCGTCCCTCCAGATTTTCCCTATATCTGCTTTGCTGGCTTTACAACTCTGTGGAATTTACCCCTTCTAGTAGAGTGCCTGTGTCCCCTCTTAGATATGGTTAATTTGGCTTATTCCTCATTGGCAGTCCCTACTATATGATGTAGAAAGTGAACACAGGATCCAGAAATGTAATGGCATTAGAGGACTGCAGTGCCTATGGTGCCATCAACTACAGCGGCAGGGCAAATATGGCTTCAGGCCTACCCTGTGTATTCCTGACTGCTTCACTGTAAAAATCTACTGTGCATTCATTCAACAAAACGTTTTTTGTTAGGTAAAATCATTTTGTTTAAATATCAAAAAGTCACTCCTGTATAGGCCGTATAGCCCACAAGGCAGTGTGCATGGTCTATGAAAGTTGAACAGTAGAAATATACCTCCTAAATACAGTTTCTTTCTGCTTGCATTCTTCATCTGTTGTTGGGGAGAACTATTCTTTCTTATTCTTGCAGCGCAGCACGCCATGCTTTATCACTGTGCAACAAATGTAAAGCCCAGCTCGTATGTACAGACGCCCACCCCTGCATTTCTCTCATTCCCAGCCCACAACCCCCCATTTCTCTCAACAGTCAGTGGTGAGAATAAAATAGTGGAGGCTCACCTGGATGCTTTGAACTTAAGTGCATGAAGTCTGCCCTCTGTGTGAAAGTTCCTCTGCTAAGAGCTGTCTCGCTTCTTTCGCTAGTACTTGTTTTGTGTTGCTGCCGCTGCATTAGATTTGCAACCCCTCAACCATGATTACGCAGTTTGCGATCCCTTAATAAAGATGCTGCATCCTAACCTGATTATCTTCAGCTTTGATAGTATCTTAACTAATATGGCGCCCTTAGGGGGACAATGTTCGGGTGCTGCTCTGGTCAAAATAAAACAGTTTTTGCCTTCCTTCTGTCTCCGGTGCTTGCTGAGCTGCTGAAGGCCCCTGAAGGCAGCAAAGAGCCCATGGGGTCCACGCTGCTGCAGCAGCAGCAGGTGAAACTGGGCCTGGCGAAGCTGGAGCAGGCAACGTGCATGGCCTTGGAGCTGCATTTGTTCAGGTAGGGCAGGGGTGGTGGGCTGTCCGGGCAGGTACAGTATCACAAGTTTGGTAGGAGTGTTTTTTAATACAATACATGCTGAACACCTGAAACTGTTATCTGCATCTTTGCAAGGCATACAAAATGTTTCTGGAGCGTGCTTTGGGTATAGTTATACTTCTGATTTAAGAGGCTAGACTATTGTTTTTTCAGAGCGCAGTGCAGCCTTATTTCTTCTTCGTAGTGCTTCAGTGAATGTATGGGTCAGGCTTTTGATGAGAGAATAAGGACTTTCACCTAGCCCATCAACAATAGCAGTACATTAAACATTCTGGGACTGTACTACAGATGAGTGCGCCAGCGGTCGCTGTGCGCCAGAGTATGTCTGTGCATTTGCGTCTGTGCGCTAATACAATATGCGCACAGACGCAAACACTTATAAACACAGAGTTCAAAGTCTTCAACAACATCATGGTGCATTATACACGGATCCTCTGTTTTTTTGTTTTTTTAAACACACTTCATTGCCATTTATTATCAGTCTGGTTATCCACATATCCTGATACAAAAATATTATGGCCATAGTTGTTGGCAATATATCCCCCACCCCATCCTGCATTCCACTGCAGTTTGTAATGGATGTGTCCTTGTCTACTCTCATTTTCTGTGGGAATGATGTTGCGGTGGCCCTGTGGTCCCCCCCACACCCAACCAATCAAACACAGTGAACTAGATGCCCCGCACTGCTGTCTCCCCATTGTATCCCTAGAGCTCTGAAGGTTACCTCTCTCGTGTCTGACCGTCTGTGGAAGCCCTTCGCGGGTGCCCCCTGTTCTGTATGTACCCTCCCCTGTGATGGAAATTTATATATCCCTCAATGTCTGGGATCCCCCTGTGCCCTCTCATCCTACCTTGGTCACTAGGGATGCTCCTATTGTGGTGGTCTCTCAGGGGTAGAAGCGTCAGACTCCCGTCCGTCTCACTGCATGTCGCCAATCATCGTCTCCCAAGCCTTGGCTCTCTCCTCCTTGCCTATCCCTTGCCTCGCATTTCTCAAGAGGACCCTGCTCTCGCATCATGCCCACGTTACTAGCTCCCGTTTCCAACCTTGCACACTGGGGCCTCTCGGGTCATTCCAGTTACAAGTGATTTCCCCCTGCACCAGGACAAAGGCGAGGCCTTGGAACCCGTCTGTGGTCCTAGTTTTGGCTGTGTGTGAAAACAAACTCAACAGTACATGTGTAGGTGTGCATGGGATTACCCTCTCCGTGATCCTAGCCGTATCCTGTGTCACTTCCTGCCAATAATGTGTTAAAGAAGTACAGCTCCACATCATGTGGATGTAGGTCGCTCCCACTGTAGTACATCTCGGGCCTCGGGTGTCCTCCATTGCAAAATATCAGTTAATACGTTCTGGGGTTAGATATTTATTTAGTTATTTATGAGACTTATAAAGCGCACAAATACCCGTGAGTGTCTCAGTGCTGAAGACAGCAGCATCTACCAGAGCGGAGGGGATTATTGAATAAACAGCCAGGTTTTTGTCATTTTCCTGAATGCTAGTAAAGACTGTCATGATCTGATATTTAACGGAAAGAAGTTCCAGAGTTTTGCAGTGGCGACGATGAAGCGTTTGTCGCCCCATGAGGCAGTTTTGGTACGTGGCACCCTAAGCAGAAATGCATTAGAGGAGTGAAGGGCCCTATTAGGAATATAAGTAGCTAGCTTCTCAATTAAAAACTGAGGTCCAATGTTACGTATAGCCTTGTACGCAATGCACAAGGCCTTGAACTTTATGCGATTTTTCACAGGGAGCCAATGATACTTCTGAATGACTTGGGAGATGGGCTTATATTTGTGGGTTCCTGAGAGCATTCTGGCCGCTGCGTTCTGGACTGATTGTAGTTTGTGAATGACCTTGTTTTGAGCATTCACAAGTAGCCCATTACAGTAATTGATGGTGGACATAACAAGTGTACTGACCAAAGTTTAACCCTCGGTAAAGGGTGAAAATTGTAGAATCTTTTTGATCATTCATGGAATGAGGCTGAGACCACCGAATTAGCATGAGGAGCAAATGTCAGCCTGTCATCAAATATGACGCCCAGATTCCTGACCTTGGTGACTGGAAGAGGAGGGGATCCTGTGAGGACGGCCACCAGGCAGAGGACCAGATGGGGAACAACTTGCCGAAAGTCATAACCTCTGTTTTATCAGAGTTCAACTTAAGGCAATTACTGGACATTCAACTGCTAATGGCCAGCATGCCCTGTTGAAAGTTGGCTGCTACCTTACCTTACCACCATCATTGTATATAGACAGCACCAGTTGCGCATCATCAGCATACGATGTTAGGCCCATCCCGTGTGCCTTGATGACTCTGACTAAGTCAGACACATGTATGTTGAAAAATGTCAGGCTTAGGGATGATCCTTGAGGCACCCCACACAGGAGGGACAATTGGGCAGAGTAAAAAGTGCCAAGGTTTACCGACTGGGTGCGGTTGATGAGGAAAGAAGTCAGTCGGGCTCTTGCATTATGTTGGATGCCCATTTTGGTGACACGGTCGATCAGGATGGTGTGATAGACCGTGTCAAATGCTGCTGAGAGGTCCAGTAGCATGAGAACGGCCGCACCTCCCTCATCAAGAGTGATTCTGATATCTTCAGACGCTTTGATAAGTGCAGTCTCGGTTCCGTGGTCCCTATGGAAACCGAATTGAGTGTCGTCTAGCAGATGATGATCTTCAATGTACTTAGAGAGTTGAGTATTCATCACCTTTTCAAAGATTTTGGCTGGGAAAGGCAGGCTGGCTATTGGCCTGTAATTCTTAGTGTCAGATGGATCTAGGTTTGTTTTTTTTAGCAACAGATTTATAATGATTTTCTTCTAGGTTGCGGGGTATATACCTGAAATAAACATAGCATTACAGATGCTAGATAGAACAGGTGCAACCTGTTCAATGTCTGGTAAAAGTACAGCTGGAGGACAAGGGTCGGTGAAGGAGCCCGATTTAACGGAGATAAGCATGGTGGAATGTATAAAAGCTAATCAGGTCATAGCGGGCATTTCTGGAGACTTTGGCTGCATGTTCGAGTAATTTCTCCCAATCCTTATCCAGTGGACTGGCGATGCACGACTCCCAATTGTCTTCGCCCACTGATTCTCGCTGCTCCACCTCACGTACGTATTTTGTGACTCTCCCCATACCTGGAACAGTGTGGAGCAGGCCGATCAGTAAAGGCACCAGCGGGTACCCACTTCGGGTTTATATAGTCCTCTCCTGCGGCAAGGGCAGTCGAGTCCAAGCACGTGGGGTGTGGAGCCCAAATGCGATGCACGGGGGCAGCGCAGAAGCGATGCCGCAAGGAGTTCCCGTAAAGGGAACAATCTAACCCGGCACAAGTGGCATTCGATCAATGTGGCCGGAGGTCATGTGGCTGCTCAGTATGTCGGTACGGGCAAAGCCCCCAACCCCGGTCCCTGTCTCTCTTGGGCCTACTCCCCTCACTCAGCCCGCATCGGTGTGGGTGTTAGCTCGTCACCTGCTGCAGTCGTAGAGCACCTCCACCAGAAGTTCAAAGTCACAGTGTCCCGGCCCTCCTCACCACTCCAATATCCTCTAGACCTCCCGCTGCCACCTCTCCTCACAGCTCCATGCGCAGCAGCCCCCTGCTCTCCATCTGTCAAGTCGCTTGAATGGTGGGGGTTGTGATCTCAGCTGAGGCGGTCCGACCCACCTCTCAGTCCCAGGCTTAGGAGGTGTGCTCCCTCCACTAGCGACACTGCCGGCTCCCAGATATGCAGCCAGTTCCACCAGCTCCACTGAGTATCCCGGGCACCTAGACCCTGGTAGGTGGGCCCCCGCTCTCAGTCAGCTGCCCCGCAGTACTCCACACACGGACCCTCAATGGCTCAGGGCACCTCTGCCTCCCCTCCTTGCTTCTTCACTGTCCGGAGCCCCCAGCACGTGCTTTAGTCCCAGCGGCCCCCGCTCCAAACTGGCGCCGGTTATCCGTTCGGTACCTGGCATCGCAACGGAGGTCACCCCCAGGTCCTCGGTGTCATTTTCTCTGACCGCTTCTCCCTCTCCACCTAAGCCCAGCTCCCGCCTCTTCATTCTGGAGACCGCGAAGTCCTGCTCATCCAGCGCTCCACCAGCTCAGATCGCCCCTCGAATCTCCATTGTGCGGGAGACGGTCACCCATTGCTCCCTCAGAGTTGTAGCTCGAAGAGCGAGTGCCAACTGGGCTATCCCGCGTCACCTCCTTTCAGCTCATTTCACAGTGAAGGTGAGCTGTTGCGCCCCGATTTTCGATTCCTGCTTGCTCCCCCGATCTTCACTTGTCCGGGGATGACTTTGTTAGGTGAAGGGCCCCTCTATATCGGACAGGAAGGGCTGTGATGGGGGATCACTCGCAGGAGCTCCGGTTCAGGCTCCCCGCTCCATCGGCGTCCAGCCACACCCCCCACAGACTGATCCTCTGTAAGGCCGTTGGGAGCATAATCTGGCGCACAGTGACAATTAGTGCTGGCGCAGTCATCTGTAATGCGGCCCCGGAATATGATATCTTTTGTTTGGTCTTACAATCGAGTAAGCAACAGAGATACTGGGAAGCTGCTGCTGTGAAGGCTCACTCGGAAATGTTGCAGTCCTCAGAACAAAAAGACTGTAATGCTGCCCCTGCTGTGCCAGTCATGCCATCCCTTCTTTGGCCTCACACGGGTACAAGTTGCAAGGCTCCGGAAACATGTAGCATGCCTTTTGTGTGTATGAAATGCACCTGAGAGTTTACATATAGGCCTATATTTAGCAGTCTCAATGCCACAGAGTGGCATAATTGTGTTCATCAACAGGGCATTGTCAATGTGTCCTTGCAACTTGCAGAACACCACATGCAAGTTCTATCAATGGGACCAGTCATCAGACTTTTACTTCATCAGTCATATTTAGTAACTGTCTCTTGTAAGGTTTGATGGAACACAGCATTTAAGATTTGAATGGGTTAAACCAGCGTCCAAATGTAATACTGTGTTGGAAGACTGCAGATTAAGCAGGCATCCAAGAAGCTGACAATGAAGCATAGTTTCGGCGTCACGGCACCAAACCACCACCAACTTCTGAATTGTAAATGGGATTTTATGTTTAATGAGATCTTGGCCACAATGTAGCCTGATATATCATACAGTCTTGACCAAAGGTCCAATAATGTACAAAACTTTCCTTTTTATAAATATTTTCTATATGTATCCATCTTTTTCTTTCCATACCAACCATCTTTAACTTTCCTACCCATGCATCACCTACCATCTTTTCATTCAACTGATCACCCAGACATCCATGCATGTACTCATACAGCTGTCCATCCATCCAAGCATTTATACAAATAGCCATCATTCCACCAACCCATCTATCCTAACTGCACCTCTGCTTCGTAAATGCTCACATTACCTGGATGGTAGCTACATAATTCCACTACAAACCACATACACTGACTTTACTCTATAACACATAAATATTTACATTTACAATGCCAATAGCTCTAACTCTCTTTTTCCAAGTGATCACTCCACTGCAAACAAAAACAAGCATTTGCAATGCCATAGGTCTCGCATTTGCGAGAGTTTAAGCTATTGGCATTGTAAATGAAAATGCCTTTTCTTTATCTGTTTTGTAATTAACTCATAAATAAAAAATATTGTAATTTACAATGCTAATAGCTCAAACTCTTGTAAATACGAGACCTATTCCCTTGCAAAGAATCAGCCGCCATTGTCCCGGGCTGCTTGGAAAGTGAAAGCACCCATTGCGCGCTGAATGTTGCAGGAAAGCCTGTTCTGTCTGCGGTAGGAGAAACTCATTTGAAAACCAGCATTAGATTGTGCTGTGCAGCATGAGGCATAAGCGCGCACCAGGTTCCATGCATGAAAAAAAGCCATGTGGGAAACCAGCATTAAGGTGTGCACAAGGACCTGTGCCTTAAAACAGCATTATGGAAAACCAACATTAGAGTGTGCTGTGCCGCATGAGACACGAGCGTGCACCAGGGTCCATGTATGAAAACTTTCATTAGTGTGTGCTTTATAGCGTGAGGCATGAGAGTGCACAAGGATCCATGTGCGAAAACCAGCCATGTGGGAAACTAGCATTGGAGTGTGCTGTGCAGCGTGAGGCATGAGCGTGCACCAGGATCTGTGCACGAAAACCAGCTGTGTGGGAAACCAGCATTAGAGTGTGCTATGCAGCGTGAGGCATGAGCATGCGCCAGTCTCCGTATGCAAAACCCAGCCATGTGGGAAACTATTATTAGAGTTTGCTGTGCAGCACGAGACATGAGCGTTCACCAGGACCCTTGCATTAAAACTGGCCGTGTGAAAAACCAGCATTAGTGTGTGCTGTGCAACGTGAGATACGAGCGTGCACCAGGATCCGTGCGCGAAAGCCAGCCATGTGAGAAACCTGCATTAGAATGTGCTGTGATGCGCGAGACACAAGCGTGCACCAGGATCCGTGTATGAAAGCCAGCATCAAAATATGTGCAGTGCTACATGAGACACGAGCATGCACCATGATAAGTGCATGCAAAAATACCCCTGTGGAAAACCAGCATTAGTGTGTACTGTGCAGCATGAGACATGAGCGTGCACCAGAATCTGTGCATAAAAACCAGACATGTGGAAAAGTAGCATTAGAGTGTGCTGTGCAGCATGCAACACAAGCGCGCACATGGATTTGTGTAGGAAAACCTGCCGTGCTATGTGGAAAACCAGCATTAGAATGTGCTGTGCAGTGAGTGACATGAGCGTGAACCAGAATTCCTGTACAAAAACCTGCCACGTAGGTAGCTGGCACCAGAATTGATGCTGTGAGCCCCCAGCATGCACCAGGATCCGTGTACAAACAAAGACAGTAGGGGAACTAGTCCCAGAATATGTGCTGTGTAGCCTGAGACACGAGCGTACGCCAGTATCTGGGTTAGAAAACCAGCAAGGTGAGAAACGAACATCAGAATGTGTGCCACCAGTGTGCACCAGGAACCATGTATGACAAGCATTTGCAATGCAGTAGGTGTCGCATTTGCCAGAGTTTAAGCTGATAGCATTGTAAATGAAAATAACTTTTATCTATCTGTTTTGCTAATTAACACATAAATAAAAGGCATCGTCATTTACAATGCCAATAGTTCAAACTCTTGTAAATGCAAGACCTATTCAAAGAAGCGGTCCCCATTATCCCTGGCTGCTCGGAAAGTGAAAACATGCATGGCGCACTGAATGTAGCAGGAAAGCGTGTTGTGCCTGACGTAGGGGAAACTCATTAAAGAAAATAGAGCTTCAAGACTAAAAAAGACGTAGCGTGTAACAACTGAAGTAAAAGGGCCAGTCCTCATGGGAGTTTACAAATGAAGACACGGCGGTGCTAAGGAGGGACTTACAAGCCTAATAACGAATCAGAAGCCACCATTTACGAAGGACAATGACACAAGCCAATACGAAGGACAATGACAAAAGCTAATGGCAAATACGAGAGGAGAGTGGGCGCGGCTTCTATTCCATGCTCCAATACATCATGCCACAGAGTAGCGCATGCGGTGCTGCTCAGGCTCATCCTAAAAAATAAGAAAAAACATTGCCATTTACAATGCCATTAGCTCTAACTTTCACAAAAGTATGAGACCGATTGTGTTGCCAATGCTTGTTTAATTAGCATGGACACAAAAAGATAGAGCAGCTGGTAAAATGCCAACTATGTTGTATGAGTCAAACTAAACATGCACCGTTATTTAACTGATTGTGCACGTTATGTTTGTCATTAACACCTTCTGACATATTCATTATATGAAAATCAAAACACTTTTTTCAGAGCGCTTTACACAGCACAAGTTACGTATTTTTTTTACATGAGGACACACACTTTCATTTTTAGGCACGGGGAGATCAAGGGATTTGCCCAAAATCACAGGCGGTTTTGGCGTCTTAACCGAGACTCGAACCCTGATCCCCAGGTCCGAGGTCGAGCGCCCTAGCCGTTAGGCTAAACCGTTTTCTTTTCCATATTTTAATACTTTGCTTTTTTTATTGCCTTTTTTTTACCTTTACCCTTTAATCTTTCGCTCGTTTTAATATTATTTTCCCCTTATTTGAACCTCTGCCAGTTTTTATTCTCTTCCTCTCATGTTATTTCGTTACAATTCGATGTGCTTCAGCAATAGTTTCTTTGCGTTCACATTTATTAACTTAATTGCCATTTCCATTACGGTTCATTCTATTTATTTCTGTCTGTCTCTCTTCGTGTAAAAGTTTCTGATTATTTATTGCCAGAGCCGAGTTTGGCTTCCTGTTGAATCGTGTATCCCTGCACTCAGCCCGAGCAGTGATCAACTGCTTCTGTCTGAACATGCCCGGGCTGAGTTTCATTTCCGAAAAGTGCCGAAGAGCAGGGGATACAGGCTATCGTGGGGATACCACATATTACACAACACCGGAATTGTAATAAAATCTAAGTGCTGTGCAGCCTGCTCCTCAGAGCACACTTCAGCTTTAACTACTGTAGTACATGCTGTTTCAATCTCGTGTGAAACAGATGCTTGCACTGCTATTGTCTGTTGCTATTCTGTGTGAGAAAAACTTTCACTTCTTCTGCATATTATATTGTATATACTCTTAGAAAATCAAGACCCAGGGTGAGGATGATGTATTCTAATCCTCACACTCACAACATATAATGACTCAAAGAATTACAATAACCATGGTGCTTTGAGAAAAAAAATGGCATTTCTCAAAGGAAATAAACTATACTTCAATAGCCGTACGTGACACCACATAAACCTTATTGCATCCAGAACGCCTTCCTCTTCTTGCTGCGGGGACCGTGTAGTAGTATCCAATTTCCTAAACATTCAGTCCTATTTCTGAACAGCAACTAAAGAAAGGAGGAATCATCATCTTTCCTAAATAATATTCTGTACACAACAGATGGTGTATAAGAAACAAATAAAAAAACATGGCAATTCAATTGCAATAACAAAAGCAAGTATCTTAACAGTCTGTGCCATAGGTCACGGGCAAGGGGAGGAAAACTGTCAATTTTCGAAAGGCATGTGTGTTAAGGAACAGAGGGGCATATTACCAAGCAATAGCGATAATTATCGCTATTGCTTGGTTAGAGACAAAAATTTACCGCTGAGCTGTGGCGATTTTTATCGCAGATAAACCTTGGTATTACCAAGGTTTATCGCAAATGCGATAAAAATCGGTCGCAATGCATGAATATCGCTGAAAAGTCAGCGATATTCATGCATTACCGAGCTAATGCTCTTAGCCATGTTATCCACCTCCCATTGGATAACATAGCTAAGAACTGCTCAGGGCAGGTGTTAGCTTTTGGAGATATTTGCGCTTAGCGCGAATATCTCCAAAAGTTGGTAATAGGAGATAGCGATGTTAGCGACTGTTTCCAGTTGCTGACATCTTGGCACGCCCACTTTGCATGTCATTAGTGATAAATATCACTGACATGCAAAGTGGGGCCCAAGATGGTCGCTATCTCCTACTAGCTGTCGCTAACTGATGTTAGCGACAGCTAGGTAATAGGGAGATAATTTTATCTCCGCTTTCTTGGCTTTTACAGCCAAAAAAGCAGAGATAAACCCCCTTGATAATATGCCCCAGACATCCTATTAAAGTCACTGCTGTTAATTTTTGCGTTGTAACCACAAAACCCATAGGCCCTCATTATGAGTGACCCATCTCGGAAGGTGATTATTATCTCACCTTTTACAATGTGATACTGCAGGGATCAGAATCGAAAAGGTGCGATAATTTCGAACCTCAATAGAATAATTACAAGCTCATCTCTCTTTGTTTCATCATTTTCAGTTTATTCCTAAGAAAGAACAAGTTCTAACTGTACTGTCTTGTTAATATGAGTAGCAGGGACCTGCTGGTCTCGGATGGACTCTGTGGGAGAATGATGTAATCAGTTGGGTGTGTCTGGGTGTGATAATAAAGTTTATGACACAGTGTGGGCAGTTAACGGTTGCACTCTGAAGAATAAAGATATGCACTACAGAGCTTCGTGTGTGGTGTGGTCATTTGCATGCTACCAGGCTGGGGCAGATGCTACAACTGGCGATGAGTCGAGGATACGTACCCCGAAGAAATAAGACTGCTCTTCCTGAGAGTTTGTTAAGGTCCAGCAAACTGGTTGTGTGTGCCATGTGCGACTCAGTAGAAGTGAAGCAGTCTATGGTTGGCCTATGTAGAGTCAAAGGGCCACTTCAGACAGTGCAAGGTTTTTGAAGAAGGTGAAAGTCCTACAGAGAAATCTATTCACAGTACCTGCTGATAAGACCGAAAGAAGAGGTACTGTCCCACAACATACCACAGAGCCACCATATGTACAAGAGGATAGTGCTAAAGGCAGTGACAACTAGGTACGGAGAAGCACTGAAGGCAGCGACAGCCAAGAGCGAATGCGCGTCACAAGCAGAAGCATCCAGGTGCAAAGAAACGCTAAAGGCATTGACAAACAGGTGTGAAGAACACAACTGTACTCGCTGACAAGAATGAATAAAGAGTTGTATGCTTCAAGTTGAGCCCTGGTCGAAGACCATAGTGTGCAAAGTGGCAGGTAGCATACACTTCAATCCAAGTGAACGCACAGGGGTTGTGCATAAGGAGTCGGTGGTTCTTGAAGCGAAAACCATCAAGGTTGCCTGTTACGCTTAGCACACCTCAAAAAGTCTTCAAGCTTTTGAAGGGTCCCAATGGACACTAAGAAGAGTGTCAAATATACAGTCACCGCTTTCCTGATACCAAAGCTTCCTTTCGATACTGCCAAAAAGCAGTATATTGCCACCAGATGGACTAAATGGATTGAAAAATTTGATGATTTCATCAACACACTAGAAGAAGCAGATGAAAAAAAGATCATCAAATACTTAAAGAACCTTGCAGGTGATGGAGTGAAAGAAGTGATAAAGAGAATATCACAAGTTGATTAAATATCTTACGGTCAAATTAAGGAGGAATTAGAAACAAAGTTCAAACCGATGCCAAATGTCGACTATTAAAGGTAACTTTTTAACCGAGCAAGACAGCAATCTGGAGAAACGATGGATGGGTTTGCTGAAAGACTTGGCAGTGGCAGCTCCTCCACCGGGGTGTGGGGCATCACCCCGCGGCTTTCTCGCAGTGCGAGAAGCAGAAACATAAAATGGCAAAACTACAATTTTATGTTTCTGCTTCTCGCACTGTGAGAAAGCAGAACAGCCTGGTTGTGGGCGGGCGGGTGGGCCGTCCTGCTCAAGGGCAGGGGGGAGTGGCTTGCCCACTGTTGTGGGACCTGACTGCTTTGGTCGGCCTGGGGCCGACCAAAGCAGTCATGTGCAGTTTGCATACTCTTTTTTTCTCTATGTAGGCTGCATGCAGCGCTCTGTTTAAGTGGTCAGAGCTTTTTAAGAAAAATCAAACTTGCAATTGAAAACACAACTGAAATGGCCTATTTTAATCCAAAACTACATACAGATGCAAGCCCGTTTGGATTGGGTGCAACTTGTGCCCTGCACAATGGACACGACAATGCTCCGAGACACATTGTGGCTTTTACAAGTAAGAGTCTGTTGTAGACTAAATGTGCTTATTCCCAACCTGAGAAAGAAAGCCTAGCTGTAGTGTGGGCTTGTGAACACTTCCATATGTTTCTATACAGAAAGCACTTCACCCTTGCCACTGATCAATAGGCGTTCCTCACAAGTTTAGGAAATCCGAAAACCAAGATACCCCTTCACATCGAGAGGTGGGGGTTGCGATTGCAAGAGTATAATTACACTATTGTGCATGGGCCAGGGAAGATCAAAATCCGGCGGACTATTTTTCATGTGTACCATTGCAGTGTCACAGCACAAGCTGTAAAGCCGCTGAGGGTATATATTAACTTCATAGTCAAGTCAAACATATCTATAGAACAAATTCTTGCTGCTACGAACTCCGAACAAGATATGCTTGCCCTCAAGCGCATTGCTCCACATCAATCCAGTGGTGTAACACGGGCCCCTGCCGTGCGGAGGGCCCCCAAGCTCCAGCGGGCCCCCTCAGGAAGGTACTCTGGCCAGAGAGCGCCTGACTGAGTCCGGAGGGGGACCCTCCATGTACCTTGCAGGAGGGCCCTCTCAAGTTTTGTTATGCCAGTGCATCAATCCTGGATGAAACATACTCAACCTCTTGGAAAGTTTCTGTTACTCAAGAAGGCATTATATTACAAGGTTCGAGAGTTGTCGTTCCCGAGAGTCTGAGACAACAAGTCATTTAACTAGCCCACGTGGGTCATCGTGGCATTGTCGCCACTAAGAGAGCTCTCTGAGACCAAGTGTGGTTTCCTTACCTTGATGAAAGAGTTAAAAGTTGAAAGAGAAATAAAGGACTGTCAGTTGTGCATAGCTTACAAGGTCTCAGATTGGTATGTGTGACATTTTCATACTTTCAGTGTAATTATGAGTGACATTTCAACGACTATGAGTGACACTTTCCCGCGAGCAAATTCAAGCAATGAAGATGAGGGAAATGTATAAATATCAGAAATTACACCCATTTGAGAAACAGCAAACTAAAAGAAGATCTTAAAACTACTGCAAAGCACCAAAAATGCAAGGGCACTCACTGGAGACATGATTGCGTTAATGGAGCTGCCTTCCTCCTACCGCTTCCCCAACACTCTCGCGGGCAAAATCAAGCATTGCAGTCCATGGAAAAAGAAACATATCAGAAATTCAGGGCCGGACTGGGAACCAAAACCGGCCCTGGCAAAGTGCTCGGCAATCCTCCCCCCACCCCCCCTTACCACTATAAGGGGTTGGAAGTGCCGCCGAGCTCTTTGCCGGGGCCGGTTTTCGGCCGATTGTGTTGCAAAATTGGCCCCCAGGGGCTCAAAACCGGCCCCCACCCTTGCGGCGCACCGGGGGAATGCCCGGTGCCCTTTATGGCCAGTCCGGGCCTGCAGAAATTACACTCATTTGAGCATGAGAAACTCTAGCTCTTAAAACTGGTGCCAAGCACCTGATCTTTGCAGCATGCATTTTAACTAGCAACATTAATCATTAGTTAACTTTGATGTTTTTATTGTTGCACGAAAACTGCAGGACCCACAAGTAACACTCCAGCAGGAGCTTTTACACCCATAAGTTATGTCTAAGCACAGCACCTCCTCCCAAGCTCAGCCGCAAGTGTGGATGAACCACAAGTAACAAAAGGACCTCTGTGGCAAATGCAATAACCCACTGAGCTAGCTACATAAAATACATTTTGGTGATATCAATGTACACGTTCTTTGCAGCAGGCATGTTAACCCTCTGCACTACTATATGGAGAGTCTGAGACAACTCGAAACGGCCACTAGAAAAAAACTCTGATCTCTCTCCAGCAGGTCTTTCACTTACTAAGAATTAATCAGTGCTGGGAAAAATTCCTACTGCCTCGGGCAGCTTTGACCTGGTGTGACTGTGTGACTGCAGAACTTCAGCCATGTAAGACAGCAGGGCAGTCAGCGGGTGACCGGTGTTACATTTCTAAAGCAATTTTTTAGGTTGAGCCTGGGCGGCGCATGCGTTACTCTGCGAGCCCATGCTGTATTGAGGAGTGGAATAAAAGCTCTGCCCATTGCCCATCTTTTTAATTGGCTCCTGTTACAGTCCTTTCAAAATCGCTGCTTTTCATTCGTGAATAGGCTAACTAGTCCTCCTTGGTACCGCCTTGACTGCATTTGTAACCTCCCATAATGACTGGACTTTTTACTTGTGGTCTTACATGGCCTGCTTTATCTAGTCGGTGAGCACTATTTTCTTTAATGGGAAATAATGTAAAGAGTGCACACCTGCTTAAGCAATGGCGGCTGTAATTTTTTTGGGGGGGGTATTTGCGGCACACTATGCACGCTTTAACTTAATGAACGTCAGCTATAAATATGACCAATCCCCTGCACAGAGGCCGTGCAAAGCGGGCGCTGTTAATTTCCAAAACTGTTTTTTACTAACTCAGCCATTAATGTTTGAAATATGCTTGTTCCTTGCTACCTCCCCCAGCTGCACGGACGCCTTCAATTTTTTTTTCACTACTTCAATTTGTGGTTGTTTCAAGCGCCACATACTGTGCTTTCACATTAATAGAGATTTTGCACATTTCTTTAGACAAGCCTTGTCTAACTCACTCAACAATATGAACGTTAAACATCAGATAAGTACACTTGGTGTTGTCCAACGCTTCATGGCACACTGTGCAGCCCTTCGTGCTTAGAAATCAATTCCCAATTTCCATGCCAAATTTAAATTAAATTTAAATTAAATTTAAAAACAGAAGTAGAATATTAGATTCAGTTATGAAACACCTTAGAAACAGAGGGCAACAGACTTTCATAGTTTGTATTTATTTATTTATGCATTTTTGTATAGCGCAAACTTTACCCAGAGGTGTCAGAGCACTTTACAAAAGAAAAAGTACATTACATAAGGAATTAGAGTAGCATGGACGTAGATACAACTATTTATACACAGCTTTCCTGCTTAGGAACACCCACCTTGAATACATTATACCTGACACAGGTATAATGTGATGCAGGGCTTTACAACATGAAGCACCTCCCTAGATGCGTCACATTGTAAATTGGCTGCATTTTCATTCCAGATAACGCTCCGACAGTGTACCAGGCCATTTCCAGACTACATTAGATCTCTGAATCTATTCATGTGGATAGAGGAGATTGGTCAGTGATGGGGTGGTTCTGGGAACTGTTATCCGCCTGGGGATGGAAGATTCTGATGGTCATTGGGATGACCTTAGCCATTCTTTTTCTGTTCTGTCTGTGTTTACAGTGTGCTCCTGCAATATGTGGCCTCTGTGCCACATCATGTGTAAGGAAACCTATATCGAGGGATGAACTAAGTAATAGGATGATGCTACAGCAACATCTCAATGATTTTATGAATATAGACCTGGACTCAGATTAGCGTGAGTGTAGGTTAATTGCCTATGTAAGGGCAAAAGGAGGGTCTATGGTACTGAAAATTCTGGACCCGTGTCATAAACATCATCGTATCATGACGATTTTGGTGTCAGCAGACCGAGAATGACGAGTATATTACATACAAGCATTTATGTCGTATTCGAGCGGCGACATCACCCTGAAATCAGGGATTCCGTCCTGAACCCCCGGGTTCCATTTTGTGCATGGCAGCCATTTTGTGGTTGCCCTCACATAGGCCGATGACCAAGGCCAAAACAAGTCTTAAAGGACACGTACACCTTTGCTGACTTTTGCGTGACCTGGGCAAGCTGACTCCACTGCCCGAAGGTAAGTATACTTGTAAAGTGCACTGTTACTCCATCTCGGAGTGTCCTGGTGCTGTATACCGCTGGGGAACCCGTCCTGGCTTTCCCTGTGAGATGGTCCCTCCTGGGCACCTCCAAGGTGAAGCCAGGCATCCCCGGCGCTGATGGGGCCGTTGTGGAGATTAAGCAAGCTATTGCCCAGAGTTGCAGAGTGGAACCCATGGTTAGTGTAGGAACCTCGGCGAGAATTATCGAGTCCGCGGACATTGACCCAAGACCCTGCCGCGTCGGGAATTGAACCCTGGTCCCGGGCCGATCTCTGCTTCAGGGTATGCCACCTCTAACCAGTGAGCCACACTTCTCCCCAAACCTGTTCGGCCGGTTCCTTTCCCAGTGGCCGACCGAGATTAGGATCAAGGTGCCACATGCCATAAACCCTTCATCGCACACAACTATGCCTAATCTTACACACACCTGTCTCTGTTTCTTGATTTATGGCCTGCTTTACGATGAGGAGGTGCCCGATTTTATTAGGGGTCCGTCCGATATCTGATGGAAAGTGTTGGGCCTCGCCGGGAAATTGATTATGGGCTGGGCAAACTGAAAAATGTGCTTGTCATCATGATTCTGCCTTTCTTTGTTAGGAAAATATGTGAATGGTCAACTGTAAAAGAAGGAATGTTTGCCTAAAGCATAATATTTTGTATAAAAAGAGATGGCTGGCTTTGTAAGTTGAGCAGTCTCCTGAGAATATACACCGTGTTGTACTTCTAGGATACCTGTTACTGGCTGCAGCCAATAAATTCGATCTTTGACTTCACCAAGAAGACTCTGTGTTTCTGTAGTCTGGGACAGGAAGGACTCGAAGTCTTAGGGTGTGTTCCCTGGCACCACTGGGTTCATAAAAACCCAGTACTTCAGTTGGCGCCCAACGTTGGGCGATTTCAGCGGTACCGGTCCAAGCCAGAGGTTCGTGAGGAGCTTTGTGTGAAAATTCTGGAGGAAGGCCAACCACTTCATTGACCCCTGTGGTCCGAAAGTCTTTGCTGCGAGGTTCCCCGCTTCCCGACGGCTACGAAGGACTGCTGCCCTGACTATCGCCCTGTCTTGGACCCTTTGATGATTTGTAGAGCGAAACGATAGACGAGTCTTCTGGTGATGTCATCGATACCTCAGTTAAGTATAAGTGGAGCGTCTCCCAGTCCTTAGTTTGGTTCTTAGTTTGGGTATCCCCTTGGGATCTTTGATTTGGAACTTGCAAGTACCAAAGCCGAGGGACTCGTGTATTCACGAGACTATCGTAATTCGATAATCCTTTGAAGTTTGAAGCTAGACTAGTGAGCGAAGATGCCTGGTCTTAGCAGACTTGGAAATTTATTTTGTCTTGGTTGTGATAGGGATTCCCGATTGGAGGACTCGTGTCCGGTTCCTCCGATTGGAATTCCAACCTATGAGCTCTATGTGAAGCACGGCGTGGACCCCATCACATATAATGAAGTATGGATCCGATACACCAGGAAGGATGGTGTTTTAAAGTGGCCCCAATATGGTAGTTTTGACACAGAGGTTTTAGATAATCTAGAGGTCAGACTCTTTAAGACGAAAGCCCGGCCGGCGATGTTTGACTCTTTCCGCCTATGGCGAAAGGAAGCCAAACAGAAAGAAATGAAATTAGCTAAAAGGAATAAAAGAGAAAAGGGTATTTCGATAATGCAAGCTGCTAAGCAGTATAAAGATAACGAAGAAGAGCAAGCGAGTGAGCAGTTGCACAGGCAACGTAAAATGGCAATCGATAAATGCTATCCAGTTTTTCCGCCTCTTCAGCAGGATGCAGCAAAAGAACTTGAGAAAGACCCTCTAATGTCACATTTATTGAATTCGCCACCACCCTATGCGCAGAGTGCTACTGCACCTCCGCAACCTTTAGTTGTGCAACCTCCGATTGTTGTGCCTCAGGTTTTTCCACAGCCGCCAGCTCCTCTTCAGTTGGCTCTTACTGCTACGGCGCAGCCCCCTCAAGGGCCGCCGACTTTGATACCTGCTCCGCCTTTACTCCCTACAACTTTGCCTACTGCATCGACTACCTCTCCTGATGTTCCTCCTGTTACTGCGTCTGCCTTGCCTCACTCTGCTTTTCCTCCTGTTCTTTCATCGACTTCTCCTTCTGTTCGACAGAGAATGACTGACACCATTGCTAGTCTCCTATCCCCTCTTTTTGGGGCCGCAAGTATGACCCCTGTTTCAACGCACAGCACAAACAGCTGCGTAGTCAACTGCCCGACTCTAGAGAGCGGGAAACGTTGGATTATTTAGCACATAAATGGGTTTCAGACCCCACAAGATATGAGCTGGAGTCTGTCATGGATGTCTTCCATCAGCGGGAAGCACCAAAGCAGAGATACGTTTTTGAAAAAATGTGTGCTTTTCTTTGTGAGGATTTGGAAGATAATGATTTGGAGCCCAATCCACCCGAGTTGTGCCGTGTACGGTTCGAGTTTGCAAAAGGAACGATTGTGGGTTCCGATGTTGAGAGAGCAGTTGCGACATTGTTGTCATTTAGGAGGGAGGCTATCTCTCGATCATTGTTTGAGCCTGATCCCTCTGTTAGGAGGAAAGCAAGACAGTACCCTATGAGAGAGGTTCCTCCGGTATGGAAGGAAGCCGTTGCAGCTGATGTCGCTAATCAAATTGATGCCGTGCCGGCTCACTTTCAGCGTGTTTTTGTACATGTTCCTTGGAAGCGAGCTGAAGTTTTGGCCCTTAAGCAGACTTTGCCTGACCCCCGTAAAAATCCTGCAGGGTATTATAAGGAACTATCACAGACCGCAGACTCATGCATTATGAATTTAGCCGATATCGACATGTTGTTTGGAAATGTTGTTCCACAGCCTTTATGGGGTTTGATTCGTCACACTGATCCTGCGCAGGAGTTAGGTGATACCTGGGCTAATATTGCTACTGCAGATGGCCGACAAGTTTGTGGTGCTAAACCTGAGCCTTTAGTTGCAGAACTCCCTGGTAAGATAGTTACTTACATGAAGACTTTAATGCCTGCGATGCGTGTAAATTGGGACAAATTGTCTGCATGTAAGCAGAAGAAAGAGGAAACCGTGTCTGATTTCTTCACCAGGTTTGAAGAGACGTTCATCGACCACAGTGGTCAAGATATGAGTATAGAAGGTGGTCAACGGTTGTTCGTTGACAAGTTCGTACATAATTTGCTTCCTGAGTTGTGTAAGAAATTGAAAGATTCAGAGAGTTTGTGGGCCGTTTCCTCATCAGCACAGATCTTGGCTACTGCGCAGTATTACAAAAATAGAGATAAGGAAGAGAAAGATAGAGTAGAAAAGAAAACGAAAGAGTTAAAGACGAAGGTTCTTTTACAGCAAGCTTATCCGCCCCGTAATGGTCAGCGTGATTATCAGCAACCTCAGCAATTTCAGAGAAATTCGCAAAGGTTCGAGTTTTCTCAACAACGTTTTCCTGTAGGCCCTAATCAGTGTGCATATTGCAAAGAAGAGGGTCATTTTAAAAGTAGCTGCCCTGCTCTGTTACAGCGTATGAATGGTGTTTCTAGCGCAAGAGGTCGAGGTGTTTCACAAACTCTTAGAGGTAGAGGGCGTGGAGGATTCTCCCAGAACGCATGTCCATTCCCTCCTCAGAATTCAATGGATAGTTTTGATCAGCAGAATAACGCGTCCAGTAGGACGACTCAGTACTATGCTGATGACTACTATGCAGAAGATGAGAATATGGAAGGTAATGATTGCTAGGACAGCCATAGACAAAGAGAGGGAGTCGTCTCAGTTCCAGTAGATCAGAGTGGACCTTATGTTGAGGTGATTACATCAGGTGTGTCAGAGCCTTTTCTGTTGGATACTGGTGCTACAAAGAGTTCTATTATGCACTCTAAACTCCCTGGCGCACCTTTGTCTGGCGAAATGAATGTCTCAGTAGGTTTTTCTGGCGCCCCGGTTAGGAACCCGATTTCTAGTCCTATGTCTCTTTCTGTTGGACCTTGTGAATTCGAAGCACCCCTTATTCTAACGACGGGTTGTGGTGAGAACTTGTTAGGATTGGATCTGTTAAAAAGATTGTACGCAACATTGTATTGTTCTCCTTCAGGAGTACAACTTACACTAGGTAAGAGAGTGGTCTCCCAAATGTATTTGTCGAAGGATAAACTTCCGACAGAATTGTTGCTTCTTCCTGATATTCTTTGGGCTACTGGCCCTAATGATGTGGGCCTTTTGGAAATACCGCCATATGTTGTGACATAAAAAGCCAATGTTAAAATGCCACGTATTCCCCAATACAAGATCTCTAGTGAAGGTGAGAAAGCGTTACTAGCGATCATTTATGATTTGATTGAAAAAGATGTAATTGAAGAGACAAGAGGCAACGTTTGCAATAGTCCTGTTCTGCCTGTTTTGAAGCGTACTGACCCTTCTCAGCCACCTGTTTACAGATTTGTAATCGATCTTAGAGAGGTGAATAAAATCGTTGTGCCACAATTTCCGGTTGTTCCCGACATCACTGCCCTATTGGCTATGATTCCAGCTTCTGCGACTTGGTTCTCGGTGATTGACCTGAAAAATGCCTTTTTCAGCATCCCGATTGCCGAGGAGAGTAGGGATATTTTCGGCTTCTGTTTAGGAGGACGAAGCTTCCGGTTCAAACGCGCTCCCCAAGGCTATTGTGAGAGTCCATCAATATATAGTCAGGCTTTAAAAACACAACTTGATACGATTGTTTTACCTGATGGCGCTACCCTTATTCAGTATGTTGACGATTTGCTAGTTGCTGCAGATACTGAGGAAATTTGTAAAGAAGCAACATTGTCATTGTTGCGTCATTTATCTGATTTACATCACAAAGTGTCCCTTTCAAAGTTGCAATATTGTCGACAAGAAGTGACCTACTTGATCATCTCTTGTCGAAGGAGGGAAGGAAACTGACCCCAGAAAGAATTCAGGCAATTGCAAAATTGAGTGTGCCAATGACACAGAGAGAAGTGCGTGCTTTCTTGGGTATCACGTCATATTGCAGACAATGGATACCGAATTTTTCCTTGCTGGCCAAACCTTTGGTGGCATTGACCTGTAAAGATACGCCGAATCCCCTTCCATGGTCTGAAGATTGTCAGAAAAGTTTTTCCGAATTGCGTGATGCATTGTGTTCGGCTCCTGTGTTGGGTACCCCCGACTACAGTAAACCTTTTACACTGTATGTCCATGAAAACGAAGGATGTGCATTGTCAGTGTTGACACAGTCTTTTGGGGACAAGCAGCGTCCATGTGCGTATTTTTCATCGACTTTGGATCCGGTAGCTAGAGCATTGCCGAGTTGTTTGAGAGCCACAGCGGCAGCAGCTGTTTCTATTCGGCAGTCTGCTGGTTTAGTGATGAATAATACGTTGATTGTAATGGTTCCACATGCAGTGGATACTTTGCTAAACAGAACCAAGACACAGCACTTAACTAGTGCTCGATTGTCAGGTTACGAGCTGACACTTATAGCGAGTCATGTACACATAAAGAGATGCAACACGTTGAATCCAGCTACGTTGTTGCCGATTGTAGCAGAGACAGATGTTTCTGAACAGCATGATTGCGTTCTTAGGACAGAAGAAGAAACGAAAGGGAGAATAGATCTCAAGGACACTCCTCTTGTGGAGTGTGATGGTACCTTATGGGTGGATGGTTCATGCTTTAAGCTTCCGAATGGTGATACGACTGCGGCATATGCTGTTACGACTTTGCATATGATTGTTGAAGCTGCACGCATCCCACATAATTCAGCTCAAGCAGCAGAGTTGATTGCACTTACAAGAGCGTGTGTGTTATCAAAAGGAATGAAAGTGACCATATATACGGACAGCCAGTATGCGTTTGGTGTGGCTCATAGTTTTGGACGATTGTGGAAAGAACGTGGGTTTTTGACTTCGCATGGAGCCAAGTTACAGCATGGTCAGTTGGTGAATGAGCTTCTTGAGTCACTTAATTTACTGTTGCAAGTTGCGATTGTGAAATGCAGTGCACATAAGAAGGTTACTGATGATGTTGGTCGTGGTAATGCATTTGCTGATGAAATCGCAAAAGAAACAGCGAGAGATGTGATGAGTCGAATGTATGTTGCAGGCCCTGCGAGATGGGTTGGTGACATTGGAATGTGTGAAGATACGATAGAGAGTGTGAAGTCTATTCAAGCTGAAGCTACAGAGAAAGAGTTGAGTGTGTGGAGAGAGAGTACGGGTAAATTGGATGCAAATGGTTGTTGGGTTGAATTGTCAGAACATCAGCGATGGTTGTTACCCGATGCATATGTGCTTGCAGTGGTTACAATGGCCCATGGGCTGGCTCACATCAGTGTGAAAGGGATTTGTAAGTTGTTGGCCCCAGTATGGCAGAATGCTAGAATTCCTAAGTGTGCAGAGAATGTGGTCAAAAATTGCATGGTGTGTTTGAAATACAATCCTGGTAGGGGAACCCCAACTCCAGCTGGTCATTTTGCGCCTCCAACGTATCCGTTCGAGGTTTTGCAGCTAGATTTCATCCACATGGAGAGGTGCAACAACTTAAAATACATACTCGTTGTTGTTTGTGCCTTTTCGAGATGGATAGAAGCATATCCCCTAAAAGATAACACTGCCATGTCCACAGCTAAAGCCCTTGTCAAAGAATTCTTCCCCAGATTTGGCTTACCGAGAATGGTCTGGAGTGATAATGGGAGTGAATTTGTGGGTCAAGTGATGAAGAGAGTATGTGAAGGGCTAGGAATCCAGCAGAAGTTTCACGCTGCAAATCACCCCCAATCAGCTGGACTAGTAGAGTGCTACAATGGCACGTTAAAACTGAAACTGGCCAAAATACAAGCGAGCTCTCATCTTAAATGGCCCGATGCCTTACCATTAGCACTTCTATCGACAAGAATGACTGTGCATTCACGAGTGACACTTAGTCCTTACGAAATCGTGTTCGGCCGCCCGGCCAACATATGGGGAGTGCCTAGGCCGACAAAATTCAGTGAAATTGAACACCCTGTGTTGCTTGATTATTTGTATGATTTGACGGCTAAATTGCGTGTTTTACACCAACAGGTTCACGATACTCTGCCTCAGGTCTCTGAAACTCCAGGACACACTATCGATCCTGGTTCGTGGGTCTTGGTTAAAAACTTCCAGCGGACAAAGAATGATCAGCCCCGCTGGACCGGCCCCCACCTAGTCCTTTTGTCAACGAGATCCGCCGTGCGAGTGGAAGGAAAAAGGAACTGGATCCACGGCGTACACTGTAAGAGGGTCCCTTTGCCTCTGCCATACGACCGGTGGGTCCAGGAGGGTATTGCTGACTCTGAGACTGAGACTGTGCCTCGTTTTCTGCCTTTCAGCGATGCACGTGTAAAAGGAACAAATTCTGAACGTGAAAGTGACAATCTTTTGCAGGAAGCTGTGCCACCGTCAATTCGATTGGACACTACCGAGCCTGAACTCTTGTTCCAAGACCAGACATTACCTGGAAAAAGCCGCTATAATCTGAGGCCGAGAACTATGGACAAATAAAAAAAATTCCCTTTTCTTTGCTATTTTTGAAAGGGCAGCTCTCTCATCTGAGAAACTTTTTTATTTTTGTTTTTCGAACCACCATCCGGGTTTAGCTGTAGGGTCGCGGGCGACAAGTCTTTGGAGTGCAAGCCAAAGACACAAGGTCGACGGTTCTGGTTGGTCCTTGGGAGTTCCCTGGACTGACAGGCGCATTCCTTAGCACGGAACACCCTACCTCCGCGAGCAGCAAGGTTAGAGGATGGAGTTTTTCAAGATGGAGAGACCTGCCAAAGAGATTAACTTTAAAACCAAAATGTGTATAATGATGACCAAGAAAGGTTTTTTGATGTTATGCATTTTTATGTTGCTTAGTGTAATGATGTTTTTAATAGGATATGTTTTATTTTATTTTCAAGTGACATTTGCACCCACTATACAGCCCATGCCTCCTTCTACTGTTTCCTCACATTCTTTTCACCCTTTACCTGAACATGAGTCCGTTAGGAGATTAGAGTTTATCAATAACTCCTTCGTTCAGCTTTTGCACCAACACCAATTAGTAGTGAACACGACTAACTGTTGGGTGTGTGGTCTTATGCCTCATACTACTGATAAAGGTATCCCTTATTTGGTCCTGCCTTTCAGCCATAATGGTTCTGTATGGGCATACAGAACGATGTTCATCTATGCTCATGAAGTCCACCCCATACGTTCTGAAAAAGATAATCCAAAGAATAGTGCTCTAGTTAAGGGTATAGTAGATATGATTAGAGAAGCTATTTCCTATGAGACTATCCCGAGAGATGAGACACTAGCGTACATTGGATGGAGCGTGACCGGGTATGGAGTTACTCTGAGTGAAAACCAGCGAGCAAAGAGATCCTCGATTTGGATTGTACCCCATCAGGGTCACCTATGTCTGCAAGGTAATGACAAGAATCCCAGAGCTCAGTTAGGAAAGAGTATCTGCACGGAGACATATATCTTTGCGTCTCAGACTTCCCCTTCGTTCCTAGCAGCTAAGGGTACCTATTTCATCTGTCATGATAGAGCCTACACATGGTTGCCCCCTGACTTCTCGGGCACATGTTTTGTTTCGTTCCTGTTGCCCCCCACCTACACAGCTGCGGCAGATTACCACAAGACAAGGATAGTTAGAGGTGTCTTCAGTAAAGAAGACACTGTAGGACAAGAATTGGGAGACTTCTCGAAGGCTTTTCTGCCGTTTTGGGTACCTATGGTTAACAGCAGGAACATAAGGCAATTGACAAGGGTGGTTGAATCCACCGTAGTTGAAACTGCCGGTGCCCTTAGTAACTTGACTGCTGAGCTCCAATCGGATCGTCTTATGACTCTTCAGAACAGAGTTGCGTTAGATGTCATACTTGCAGACCGAGGTGGGGTATGTAAAGTGATCCAATCAAGTTGCTGCATTTTCATTCCAGATAACGCTCCGACAGTGTACCAGGCCCTTTCCAGACTACATAAGATCTCTGAATCTATTCATGTGGATAGAGGAGATTGGTCAGTGATGGGGTGGTTCTGGGAACTGTTATCCGCCTGGGGATGGAAGATTCTGATGGTCATTGGGATGACCTTAGCCATTCTTTTTCTGTTCTGTCTGTGTTTACAGTGTGCTCCTGCAATATGTGGCCTCTGTGCCACATCATGTGTAAGGTAACCTGTATCGAGGGACGAACTAAGTAATAGGATAATGCTACAGCAACATCTCAATGATTTTATGAATATAGACCTGGACTCAGATTAGCGTGAGTGTAGGTTAATTGCCTATGTAAGGGCAAAAGGAGGGTCTATGGTACTGAAAATTCTGGACCCGTGTCATAGACATCGTCGTATCATGACGATTTTGGTGTCAGCAGACCGAGAATGACGAGTATATTACATACAAGCATTTATGTCATATTCGAGCGGCGACATCACCCGGAAATCAGGGATTCCGTCCTGAACCCCCGGGTTCCATTTTGTGCATGGCAGCCATTTTGTGGTTGCCCTCACATAGGCCGATGACTAAGGCCAAAACGAGTCTTAAAGGACACGTACACCTTTGCTGACTTTTGCGTGACCTGGGCAAGCTGACTCCACTGCCCGAAGCCAAACCTGTTCGGCCGGTTCCTTTCCCAGTGGCCGACCGAGATTAGGATCAAGGTGCCACATGCCATAAACCCTTCATCGCACACAACTATGCCTAATCTTACACACACCTGTCTCTGTTTCTTGATTTATGGCCTGCTTTACGATGAGGAGGTGCCCGATTTTATTAGGGGTCCGTCTGATATCTGATGGAAAGTGTTGGGCCTCGCCGGGAAATTGATTATGGGCTGGGCAAACTGAAAAATGTGCTTGTCATCATGATTCTGCCTTTCTTTGTTAGGAAAATATGTGAATGGTCAACTGTAAAAGAAGGAATGTTTGCCTAAAGCATAATATTTTGTATAAAAAGAGATGGCTGGCTTTGTAAGTTGAGCAGTCTCCTGAGAATATACACCGTGTTGTACTTCTAGGATACCTGTTACTGGCTGCAGCCAATAAATTCGATCCTTGACTTCACCAAGAAGACTCTGTGTTTCTGTAGTCTGGGACAGGAAGGACTCGAAGTCTTAGGGTGTGTTCCCTGGCACCGCTGGGTTCATAAAAACCAAGTACTTCACTTGCGCCACTGGTGCGTCACTTTTTGAAAGGAGCATGAAAGGAGCGTTCCATGCGTGTTGCTGTGGATGTTCCCACGCAACACCCATTGAACCTGACACATTTCCAAATGAGTCTGAAAGCTGTGCCTCCCCAGGGGAGGCGTAGGGAGGAAAAACGTGGAGAAATGTATTCATTTCTCCTTGTTTTTTTTCCCATTTCTATGCGTGCTGCATTCTGCAGCACACATGGAAAAGGAAAGCAACTCTGGTGATTGTTTATGAACTTGAAGGTGTTCCTTGCTGCACATAAAAATCAGTAAAACTATGACATTTTGTAAGTTTCTATATGTGCTAATGCAGCACACATAGAAGTTGTAAAACACCATTTCTGAATGGTTATGTGCAGGAAGGGAAACGTTCCCGCGCATGAACAATTATCCCTGTGACGCAGGCATGGTGCAAGGGTACCTTCGTGGGCACATTGCAGCAGTTTGTGCGCCAGAGCAGGGGGAAGCACAGGAATGCGACATATTGTTCTAAATATGTTGCATCTCTGTGCTTCGAAACTAACGCAGCGCGGCGCAGCAAAATGACTTGCTGCACCGCGGTGCCTATGGGGCTTTAAACCCCTTGGACCTCCCGTACTTCACTATTCCCAAGTTAAAAATGATGATTCAAAGGTTGCGTAAGGCGCTTGTAAATAAGGTTTATTGTAAATCTGCCCCGAACCGTACACGCAAAAGAGAAACAGAAAAACACCACAATGCTGTTGCTCTACGAATTTCCAGTAGGTCGCACAAGATTAATCTGTGGAGTGGATTCAAGCGAAGGATTTCTCGAATACTGCGGATTAAAGGTTTTTTTGGGGGGACGGGGGGGGGGGGGGGGGGGTTGGGGGGGAGTAATAACCTCAGGTTCTGATTGTTGTGGGGGAGACCGCGTAATTAATAGATGTTTTTCATATTTTCTTTAGAAAAACAAGTAAAAGCAGAAGCACCCAAAACATATGTGAGAAGAGGGTGCTGTGTCTACCTTTCTTAAATATTTGCAGAAAATGTATTTTCAAGAGGCATGAGCACACGAGTAAGCAATGAACGAAATAGTGGACATCTCAGTGCGCATGCGTATATGCAGCTGCGAGGCTTTCGGAGAAGAAACACATCCCAATCCACTTTCGAACACGATGCATCTCAAAAGTCACATTGAAAGCAATTGTAGGGGAAAATCAATTTGTGAATTTTCGATGTATTTATATTATTCGCCTATCGATGAATCCGTCTGTATTTTAGAGTATCAAAATAGGTATGCCAGTAACTTTCGAAAGAACCCGAAATGTAATCGAAAATGTAATTTAGTAAAGATTTGTATTTAGAAGTTTGTAAGACGGTTTTTTGCTGCCCATGTAAGCTCTACTAAAATACCTAATTCCAAAACAATCCTACGGGGCCGTTCGTTCTCTGTTGTGGTGAATATCTTTCTCTGAGTTGTAACATGGCTGCCGCTGTTGGGCTAAGAGCATCCATTGATCTTCCATGCTACTTGAGATGCTAATATATGTAAATAAATATCGCACAGTCTACTGGGAACCTGAAGAGACCAATTTTGCTGAGCATCTTCCATTCTCATGCATAAATAAAAGGAAAAAAATTACTTTTTAGACTCTAGCTAAACAATGCAAAGTGATATTAATTGCCAAATTGCTCGCACTAAGTTTCCTAAGATCTTTCTTTGTCGAATACTTTATGCGTGCCAAGAAGCAGTATCGTCAGTGAGGTTGATCCTTACCTGTTACTCCTCCGGGAGAAACAGAATATGATGATAGGAGAGGGATGAGTTCATGATTACTCTCTCGAGTTCAAAGGTGCTTAACAACCGCCTTGGTTCTCCTTTCTGATTCACACTGACGATCGCAACTTACGGTTAAAATAGAATTTATTGATGTTAGGAAATGTGTTCTTAAACGGATAATATTATTAGCTTGGAGATGTGTTCATATGTAAATGTTTAGTCTAAAACAGTAAATTAATGTATCCAATCTTCAGTTAGTTGGCGACGGTGAACTACGTTATTTAGAGATATTATAGGCAGTTTAGAATTTTGATTTTATATCTATCGACGTTAACCAAATTAATTTCTCCTTTCCTCACAAACGAAGGTGACCCTGTTTAATGTAACCGCCGCTCATCTAAAGCGCTCCAAAACCTTGGGGTTGAGTTTTTGCTATTTGAAAACTGCACACACAAAACAAACAAGCATTTCCAATGCAATAGGTCTCACATTCACACCAGTTTGAGCTATTTGCATTGTAAATGACAATGCCTTTTATTTATGTTTTGGTTTTTAAAATATAAATAATAGGCGTTGTAATTTACAATACTAATAGCTTAAACTCGTGCAAATGCGAGACCTATTGCATTAAAATAAAGGGCCTTCTCAACCTCTTCTTAGATTGTAAATATCAGAGAAAGAGACCGGCTTGCAATGGCTTCAAAGTAGTGATAAATAGTGCAGCGAAGATGATGTAAAAGTGTTGTCAATTACACAGACATAAAGGGCCTTATTTATGAGGCCGTGCGTGCCTTTTACACCGCCGGTGCGTCACTTTTTGTGACGCACCAGCAGCGTAAAAAATGTGCCTTGTTGCACCATATCTACAAAGTGATGCATCTAGGTAGATGCGTCACTTTGTAAACCCTTGCGCTACATTATACCTACGCCAGGTATAATGTATGCAAGGAGGGCGTATTGACGCAAGGAAGGGTCGTAGAAGTGACGCAGTGAAATCTATGAGATTTCACTGCGTCACTTTTAGGACGCTGTTGCGTCAAAATCTTGCGCCTGCCCCACGGCAGGCCTAAAACTGACGTAGGCCCTTTCACATGGGGCTTGCCCCATGTGAAAAGACGCATTGCTGGAGTTGCGTCACTTTTGTGACACACTCCAGCAATGCGTCACTTTTGCGCCATACAGATACGTCAGAAATACTGACGTATCTGTAACTCCTTGCGACATGATGCGTCATACATTAAATATGACGCATCAGGATTGTCGCAAGGAGTGCGCAGTGAAAAGTGACGCATCGCTGTTTTCACGCAGCGATGCGTCACTTTTCATAAATGAGGCCCAAAGTGTGAAGTGACAGTTACCTATGATCCGGGCTATAAACAATAACAAAGCGCTTCAATGCCTTTCGCTCTGTGTATTCACTGTTGCGCTGAGGAAGAAGAGCCGGGGGGGAGGCTATTTCCTGCCCTCTCTGTGATTTGAGTGTGCAGTGTGGCATTGCGTAATGTCATTGCTATATTTGGCCTTATAAAAAACACTCCAGCTGCAGTAGGTACCTGGCTTCACCTCCTGGTGCAGGGCGGTTTGTGCTTCATGGCTGGCATGGAGGAATGGACGGAGGGATGGTCTCGGCTGCAGCTCCGGCATTGTACAGTACCCCTGCTATTACTAGTAAGGCTAGAGGCGCTGAGGTGGTGATATTGGTATTGGTGATATCAGTGATATTGGTGGTGGTGGTGGTATTGGTGGTGCTGGTATTGGTGGTATTGGTGGTGGTGATGAAGCTGGGATTTGCAAAAAGAAACCCGCTTATTTATTGAGTACCCCTGTAATACGTACTAATTTTAAGTAGCAAATAGTATTAACATGCAATTTTATGGCAAGACCGGAGGCTCATATTATGCTTTCTAATCTTGCGTTTATTTAAAAAGCAGCCAAGGTAAGCACTAAGACTACAGTTCCCAGAGGGCCAAGCAAAACAACTGGCCAATGGGAACGCAATAGAACATAACAAGATAACCAATCAGGTAGAAGCCACATGTATAACGTCACCACTGATTGCGAACAGTCCTCTTTTCTTGCTGCTTGCAGTCAGATAAGTGCCTTCTCTTCGTTGCTCAGCCGTTAATACATTCCTATATGTTTGAAATGTTGAATTTGGTCATGTAGTGTTACTGTTTTTATATGCCTGATATTGTGCCAACGATTTTCTGTTAAGCTTGCTTCCACGTTGTTCAGATCTCAGCTGTTTCCTGACCTCGCGCGCGGTGCTTTTTCAGCCTACCGCGTCGCGAGGAGTCTGTTTTCTTTACCCCATTGCCGCATCATTGCCACGACGCTTCCCTTGCTAAACGACTATTTCTGCCTCTTGATCTCGCGCGCGTGTTTACCTTCATGTTAACGTGTTGCGCTAATGTTTTCGGCATTATCTCCTCAAATAGAGACCGTTTGCACTCGTGTGCGTTTACCTTAGTGTTAACGCATCGCGCTAAGATTTTCAGGTTTTCCTTTGCTTTCACAAATAGAGGGTGTCTCCATTTTACCGACGTATTCTCCCGGTGCCCGCTCTATGAATGACGCCTCTTCCCTCCTTTTGTGGGTGTGTCCAGTGCTGGTTATACATATTTTCTCAGCCTCTGGCTCCTCCCTGTTCCCTCAAGGTAATCCTTGCTCTGCTTGGGTTTTTCCACTCTGTTATAATGGAACTTGATAGTTCTTCAGAGTCTGAACTGCATAATGAAGAATTTGAAGCCTTTAAAAGTGATTTAAATGCTTTTAATAATACTTCTGTGGGGAATGCTGTTGAAGCATCCATGAAGCGCTTTGCCAAAGGTATGGAAAACTCTATGCTCAGTCTATTGTCTAAAGCCTTGGCCCACTCTGTGGGGGAAAGCAGAAAGAGAAAATTGGTATCCTCTATGTCGTCTAATACCTCCAAAATTGCGTCAAGCTTGATTAGCGAGGCTCCCTTGCACCAGAACGAGGACTTGGTTCCTCCCAGGCCTCCTTCTAAGGAGGGACTGTCATCCTCTGCTGAGGGCAAAAGGAAATCTAAAACTAAACATGTCGAGGTACCTGAAAAATCGGTGATTTCCACAATTATGGACACAGACGATGATATGGGTGATGCAGATGATGATTTGTTTGACGTTTTTGACGTCCAGGACCCTTCTTCTCCCCCTTCTAAGAAGTGCAAATCAGACTCCTTTGTTTTTTCTCCAGTTTTGGATTCTGATGGAGTTCCCATGTTTGATCCTTCCACTATTCATCATCCCAACTCTACAGAGTGGTTCCCTGCTTCACATGTTAGCGAATACATTTCAGCCAGACTTCGGCCACCCCTTGTCAAGTCAACCCGTTCCAAGTTAAAATCCGAATGTCTCAAACCTTCCTTACCCTCCAACATTACTGTTGTTCCTTCCATTGACCAACCTCTCCTTACCTTTTTCTCGAAATTCTGCAAAGATCCACGCAAAGGGGTAGATAAAGTTTGGTCCACCTGCCAGGACAAGCTTTTAGATATTGCGGGTCCTTTGGCTCGCATTTTTGATCTGCTAGCCTGGAAGGTCAAGATCTGAATGCTGAGGACATTTCATTGTGGGTCCAGCGAGCCTTCTGTCTTTTAGGCAATGCCAATGCGGCTGTCACTCACGAACATCGCAAAGGGCTGCTTATCAAGCTTGATCCTAAGCTTGCCAATCTGGCTCCTCTAGATCCCGCCATCAAGGCAGACAAACTTCTGTTTGGAGATTCCTTGGTAAAAGACCTCAGTAAATTTGTCACTACCTTAGCCTCTCTGGACGAGGCCCAACAATCTATTAAGAACGTTTTTTCCCCTTGGGTATTTGGGAGGGCCGGCAGAGGCAGGAGTCACTCGTCCAGCCGCTCCTATCCAAATCAAGGCTCCAGAGGCTCCTTCAATTCAGGCTACCAGGAGTACAAACCACAGATCTACCCTCAACGAGGTCGTGGATACAGAGGTCGTGGACAGAAACATTTCCGCCACAACAACAACCAACAAGGTAGGTCTTCCCCCTGTTGGGGGCCGTTTGAAACTTTGTATCCAAAAATGGTGCACTCTTACAGCAGATCCCTGGGTTCTAAACTCAGTCTAAGGTTATCTTATAGAGCTTTACGCGCCTCCTACCAATCTATTTTTCCTCCTCCTCCAGTTTTTTTGCCAGACATGTCTCACCTCATTTCTGTAGAGATTCAAAACCTTCTCTTAAAACAGGCCATTCTAATTGCCCCCTTAGATCCGTTAGGGTTTCTCAGTTCCATTTTCCTGGGCCAAAAGAAAAACAAGAAAATGCATCCTGTCATAAACCTAAAGAGGTTCAATCAATTTGTGGAGTATCGCCACTTCAAAATGGAAACTATCATTCATTTAAGAGACACTTTTCGTCCAAACGACTGGATGGTCAGGTTAGACTTACAAGACACTTATCTTACCATTCCCATTCACACTTCTCACACCAAATTCCTTCAATTCCAATAGTCAGGCGTCACCTACCGTTTCTGCTCCCTTCTATTCGGCCTTTCGTCAGCACCATGGTGCTTTACAAAAATCATGAAAACCGTAGTAGCTTACCTACGATTCCTCGGGATCAGACTGATTATTTACCTGGACGACATTCTGCTCATGAACACCGACAAGCAGAATCTCTTGTCAGACCTGAATACCACCCAATCTCTTCTCCTGGATCTGGGTTTCCTTCTCAACATCGAAAAGTCTATGCTCGTTCCTTCTCAAAGTATCGAGTTTCTGGGTTTTCTCGTGGACTCTTCCACAGCGTCTCTACTGCTCCCACAGTCAAAGGTCTCGACCATAAAGTCAGAAATGTATCAAGTTCTTCATTCCTGTCTGATCTCCCTCAGGTCTCTTACGCGGATCGTCGGCCTTCTCTCTGCCTCCATCCAAGCTATCTTTCCAGGACCTCTTCATTATCGCGTCCTTCAGCGTCTAAAGATTCGGCACCTTCGCCAAGGTCTGTCTTATTCCGAGGTCATCGCTTTAGATCAAGAGTCTTGCGTCGAGCTCCAATGGTGGATAGACCATTTAGATGCCTGGAACGGGCGAACTATTTTTGCTTCGGCCCCAGATCTTGTATTAGAATCCAATGCAAGCCTATCGGGTTGGGGCGCCCGTTGTGGTCCAATGTTGACTGGCGGTACATGGTCTCGCGAAGAGTCAAAATTGCACATCAATTGTTTAGAGATGCTGGCAGGCTCCTTTGTAATCCAAAGCCTCAGGAAGAACAAGGTACGCTGCTCCATTCTCCTTCACGTGGACAATGTTTCTACAGTCCGCTACATAAACCATCTAGGTGGCACCAAGTCCAAACCTCTAGCAGAACTCCCAAAGAGTCTTTGGGAGTATTGCCTTTCAAACAAACGTTCACTCAAAGCAGAATATCTAACCAGAGACTTCAACTCCATCACAGATTGGCATTCTCGCTACCTTCGAGACTCGATTGGAAACTTCTTTCATCCGCTTTCCGATCTCTCTCTCGAAAATGGGGCCCTTTTCATATCGATCTCTTTGCTTCTCGCCTCAACGCCCAATTGTCTCGTTTCTTCAGTTGGCGACCGGACCTTCTGGCTTTGGCAACGGATGCATTTCTACAGAACTAGTCCCTTCATCTCAATTATGCATTTCCTGCTTTTATCATGATCAACAGGGTTCTTTCTCAGGTTCGCCGCCAATCGACCTCCCTGGTCATAGTAGTTCCCTTTTGGTAATCACAAATTTGGTTCTCGTCTCTTCTGGAAATGACGGTGGTCTTTTCGGTTCATCTCCTGGCCTGCAACGATCTGCTCCTGAGCCCCTTGGGACTTCCTCACAATCTCATCCTGGACAAATCCTTGCTCCTGTCCTTGTGGAAGATCTCCAGTCTGTCCCTCCTGACCTCCTCATTTCACAAGAAGCTTCTCTCTTTATCAGTAAAGCCTGTGCCCCTGGCACCTCCAAAGCCTACAAGTCTGCTTGGTCTTTATTGTCTAGTTGATGTCTGGAAAAACGTATTGATCACTTTTCAGCCCCTCTAAATGTTGTGGTCAATTTCTTAGCTTCCAAAGCCAGTGCAGGTAAGTCCTATAGAACAGTCAATTTGTATAGATCAGCCATTTCCCTCAATCACTGTCCAATTGACGGAAAGCCGGTTGGAGTGCACCCGCTCATTTGATGCCTTGTACGAGGAGTACGTTTTTCCAAACCTCCGTTGGCTAAGTATTCTACATTATGGGATGTTAATTTGGTCCTTACGTTATTTTCTGATTGGCCTGACAATTCCGCTCTTTCTCTCAAAATGCTCTCTGCCAAACTTACAATGTTGCTTTGACTTGTTTCCATTAAGCGTGTTTCAAATGTCAAGGCATTAGATATTTCCTCGCACCAGTTTTCTCCGACTGGTGTTTTGTTTCAAGTTCACAAACGTACAAAACAAATTAGAATTATGTGTTTTACCCGTATTTCCCTTCCCATCCTAAACTATGTGTAGGTCAATGCCTCTAGGTTTATGAACATAGAACCTCTGATCTCAGAACGTCCTCTCATTCCCAACTCCTCATTTCCATTCGCCAACCCCATCTTCCTGTTTCCTCAGCTACTCTGGCCCGTTTGATTAGTTGGGTCATGTCCCGTGCGGGCATTGATATCTCTGTTTTTTGGGCCCATTCCACCAGGGGAGCCAGGGCCTCCAAAGCTTTTTGGGAAGGCTTCCGTTTGGAGGACTTTCTGAGATCTGCGGATTGGTCTAATGATAATGTTTTCCGTATGTTCTTTTGCAAGCCAGTTGTTTCTGCTGTTTCTTTGGTTGTTGATATGCTTTGAACAATCATAATATGATTCTCCGGTCTTGCCATAAAATGTAGATTTTCCTAGTAATTTATGATGGAAAGTCTTAATTTTATTAAAGACACAGAGGTGAGTATTATCCCGCCTCAACACTTCTAATCTGTGTTTCTCCCTCCCTACAGCGACTCCAGCATTGCCTCCTGCATCTTCATGATGAGTCTACTAGTCTGCAAGAGTGCTCTTCACCGCTTCATGTTGCCTCTCCTTCCGGTTTGACTTCCTCCATGCTGATTCCGACGGTTCGACTATCCTGGCTGGATGTTGGTCAACAGTTTTGTTCCTGGAGTTCAGCCTTTTGTATTGTTTTTTCGATTGTTCTCTTTTTATTGACTCTATCTGAGCTGCTCGCCAGCGAAAAGAGGACTGTTTGCAGTCAGTGGTGATGTTATACATGTGGCTTCTACCTGATTGGTTATCTTGTTATGTTTTATTGCGTTCCCATTGGCCAATTGTTTTGCTTGGCCCTCTGGGAATTGTAGTCTTAGTGCTTATCTTGGCTGCTATTTAAATAAACGCAAGATTAGAAAGCATAATACTTACCTCTGTGTCTTTAATAAAATTAAGACTTTCCGTCATAAATTACTAGGAAAATCTACATTACACACCACACATGGAGAATTTGCTTTGCAATATGCATTGCGTTAATCCTAACAATACGTAAATAACCAAACATGTACTAATAATGTGTGTAGAACGTGTTATGAATGTTTGCATGGCACATTGCATGTATAAGTAGCAAAAAGCTTGACATATTGCTTGGTCATAATAATTAATGCAGTTTTCCTGCTTTTGCTATGCTAGGTTAACTGTTAACATTGGCTAGAGAAAAGGTGGGTGGTTAACAGTGAAAATATCATTACCACATTATTAATAAATGTCTGCTTTCTGTTCTTTTAGTAAAAGGATGAGTCTCCATTTTGCGTTAAGTTAGCCAAACTGTAATGAATGAAACTTGCAGTGCATACAACCCATGTGACTGAGTGGCTGGAATGCTGAATAAGCTGAAAGAAGTTGCACAGTGAAGGAAATGACACTTGACGGGCAGCCAACTCCAGTGACTCCGTGTGAAAAAACACAAAATGTTAAATGTATAAACGTTTGCCCTTAACTTGTTACTTTAACCTTATAAGAGAACAGGGAGGCATACTGAATAGGTGGGAACGAAATCCTTACAATGGGGTAGTCAAAGAGGTATGGCTTAACGATAGGGTGACCATCCGCCCCTCATTTTAACCAATCCTGTAGCTAGAATGGGTGATTTTAGCAATTTTAGTGGGCTGGACATGTATGGTGAGGGTATAAAGAATAGGTGATTTAGGGGTGGGGTCTGTATGTGAGGGCGGCAGATGTGGCTGCTGTATTAAGCGAGGAGAGAGAGAGGGTTCACTGCTGTTTATCAGGATGCAGAGAGGCCTTGATGTTCCAGTCCTATATTTGTCCTGATCTTAGAGTCTTTGATCTCTGACTCTCTGTCTGGGGGTTTCCTGCCACTACCTTGGCCTGGGTGGAGGTTTTCCTCATTCTTATTCCTTGGGTTGGTATCTTTGATAACTCAAAGTTATTATCCTTGTACTTTTGTCTTTTCATCGATCCTTCGGAATTGAGAATTGATTAATGCACATGTCTGATGTCTCTTCATCTATCCCCTCCATGCAACATATTTTTCTTGAGATTGATTATTTGCTGATGGTTTAGAGTGTATTTTCTCTCATGAGATATTTCTTTTCATTAATGCAGTTGAGCTAGATAAAATTTAACAATTTGCAAACAAAGTTTCTGTGGTTATTTTAGTCTGTCAATGTTTTGAGTAACTGTTGCCTTCAATTTTTCAACTAATTGGTCCATCAACCAAGAAGATGGAAATTTGAACGAAAGGGTTTATTGAGAAAATTGGGAACTGTCTAATTATTAAACTGCTGAGCATGAAGTCGTATTGAATTCGCAAACGTGACACCAGCGCAACAGGGATTTGGGTGTATGGGCCAAAGTAAATGAAATAATTGAATGTTCATCCCTGTCCAAATTATTGGGTCCGCGCTGGATCAGTGGTATTGGTGGAGGTGGTGGTATTGGTGGTGGCGGTATTGATGAAGAAATTGAAGAGTACCAAATATACAGTCACCGCTTTCCTGAAACCAAAGCTTCCATTCGATACTGCCAAAAGCAGTATATTGGCACCAGATAGACTGAATGGATTGAAACATTTGATGGTTTCATCAACACACTAGAAGAAGCAGATGAAAAAAAGATCATCAAATACTTAAAGAACCTTGCAGGTGATGGAGTGAAAGAAGTGATAAAGAGAATACCACAAGTAGATTAAATATCTTATGGTTAAATTATGAAGGAATTAGAAACGAAGTTCAAACCGATGCCGAATGTCGACTATGAAAGGTAATTTTTTTTCCAAGCAAGACAGCAAGCTGGGGAAACGATGGATGAGTTTGCTGAAAGACTTGGCAGTGGCAGCTCCTCCATCGGGGCGTGGGGCGTCGCCCCCCTGCTTTCTCGCAGTGCGAGAAGCAGAAACATAAAATGGTAAAAGTATCATTTTATGTTTCTGCTTCTCACAATGCGAGAAAGCAGAACAGTCTGGTTGTGGGTAGTCGGTGGGCAGAACTGCTTAAGTGCAGGGGGGGGGGGTGGCTTGCACACTGTTTTGGGCCCCGAATGCTTTGGTCGGCCTGGGGCTGACCAAAGCAGTCATGCGCAGTTTGCACCCTCTCCCTTTTCTCTATGTAGGCTGCATGCAACGCTCGGTTTAAGTGGTCAGAGCTTTAATAAACATCAAACTTGCAATTAGGGGGGGGCGTGGCCAGCAGCCGATAATGGCGGCAGCGTAGAAGGAGAGCTCCGCGGTTGAAGCGGCCTCCTCAAAGATCCGAATACTGATCCGTCTCACAATTATCCCATGCGGGAAGGGACCGATGCCCAGGACCGGGCGGCACGAGCGTGGAAAAGCAGAACAAAAATCCAGCGACGGGAAGTGCTGTTCAGAGTGAATCCCGCACAGGCCGCCGAGACAGATCGACGCCGGGGAGCTGCCTGCAACGACGAGCGGACAGGAAGTGCCATGAACTGGGCGAGATAGCGCCGGAAGCGCCCGCCCGTGAACGAGCTCGGGGGGGGGGCAGAGAACTTGGAAACCCGGCAATACCACAGGACTTCTGGAGCCCGGAGTGAGAGAACGGACATCCCTGACGACCCTTCGGCGCTTGTCGGGAGCGTGCACAGACAGTATACGGAGACAACCAACGCTGCAATCTCCGGGGCCGGAGCCGCCATCTTCGACGCACTACACGGCATAACCCGAAGGGTGAGTCGGCGAGAGACCCGCATCAGCCGGTACAGACCCCGATAACGCCGGCGGCAATCAGAGACAGTCCTAAGGCGGAGCATCCCCTAGCCGGTAAAAGAGAGTACAGCTCCCGGATTCCTTATTGGACAGTGGCGCATTTGAAGGCGAGGGAACGCCAGTATATACCAGGGCTCAGTCCTCACAATATCGGGGTTCTCTCCCGGTCACAGTCGGATGCAGTGACAACAGGCAGTGCCACGGATCTCGATACTGGAGCGGGGGTGCACATAGATTGCCCGCGCACGACATTCGTGGGGCGCCGCGAGCATACTTTCAGGGACAATCTCGCTGACATCCCCCCGGCTGAAACCAGTTAAACACCGGCACAGACATTGCACTAGCCGCAGGCGACGCCTGCCAGTGACGATCAGGAGGAAGCGCGGCCTAGGCTTCACGCTAGCTACCACAGCCACAAATATCGCACATCGGGGAGGAGTGATCAGGGGGTCACAACGGCCCGTCAGGTGCCACAACTGCACACCGTGGACTGAGACCCAGTGGCGAACAGGGTGAAACAAGAGGCAAGGGTCTATCCCAGAGGTGACTTGATAAAGAGAAAGGGGGCATATACTGGTGCCCAGTGGACATTGTGACCTGTCAACTGTACCCTCGGCGAAAGTTCCTGCCAAGATGGCCGGCAAGGGGCCGAAAAACGGAGCGGCACAATCCCGTCTTGAACGGTATGCATATGACAGACCCACCTCCTCCTCACCAGACGCGAAACTGCAGACGGGCAAAACCGCAGACGCGGCGGGAGGCAAGAAGGCGACCCTGGATGATGTTATGCGGGCCCTCACCCAAGTACAGGCGACTGTGGGGTCGATCTCAGCCGAAATAACGCTAATACGTGCAGACTTCCATAAGATGACCGAGAAAATGAACACGATGGAAATTGTGACCAAGTCGTTAGTGGAGGATGTGTCAGAACTGCAGATCAATATGGAAAGGATCTCGAAGGAAAACAAGGGACTGCGTGACAAGCTGGACGACCAGGAAGGGCGCTCGAGACGGAACAACATCCGTATAATAGGAGTGCCGGAATCGGAAGACACAAGAGCGATGGACCTGTATGTAGAGGACCTGATCAAACAAAGCCTCAAGCCTAAGGGTCTCTCCGATTTCTTCACAGTGGAAAGGGCGCACCGAGTCCCCGGGGGACGCCCGAAAACAGGCGCTAACCCTAGGCCGATCATAGCTCGACTCTTTAACTTCAGGGACAGGGATGCGATCCTCCAAGCGGCAAGAAACTCACCCCCCATTAGAATCCAGAACTCCACACTGGCGTTTTTTCCGGACTACACGGCGGAGGTTGCACGAAGAAGGAGAACCTTCTTTGAAGTAAAGAAACCTTCTTTGAAGTAAAGAAAGAACTCAGGGCCAGAGAGATTCCCTACTCAATGCTCTTTCCAGCCAAACTACGGATAGTGGCCGATAACAAAACTTGGTTTTTCGACACTCCGGAGGCGGCACAGGATTGGCTGGAGGGTTGGAGGCAGGCGGGCCTACCTCGCCACTCTAACAGGCAGAACAAGCACCGCACTAATGGGTCCCGTCCGGGCTCGCAATCGTCTGGGGGAGACGCAGAACTACACTCACCTCTGAACGACATACCGGAAACGATTGATAACGAAGAACAGTGATCTCCTGATATCGTCTTCTTAATCCACATATAACGCTGACCGGCCGTGCCGCCATGGACACTGGGCTGAGGTCCTCCGCGGCCAAGGAGGGGGGCCGCCGACTCCGGAGAGTCCTTCACCCCAGCGAGCAAGTACTATGTTTTGGGTTGGGATCAAGCACTCTGCTGAGTTTGGGGGGCGGGCAGTTCTAAGTCCGTTTAGCAGGGGGGCAGGGAGGGGGGGAGTTGGGGGCAGGGGAGTTTTGCATTTTTCAGACTGTTTCAATGGTCAAGAACGGAACTACATGGCACACGTGCGCAGTATAGCGACAACCTGGCATATCAATCAAACTCACTTCATACGACACACTAGTACTTGTAACCGTAGACACTATGACACACTCCACGCGAACAGACACAGTGAGTGGGGAATCTAGAACAGGGCAGGTGACTCCATTGAGCCTCATGTCATGGAATGTAAGGGGCCTGGGGGACAAGATCAAACGAGAGTTAGTATTACAGAGCATAAAGAGATTGAGTCCAGCCCTGGTCCTACTACAGGAAACGCACCTAACAGGCACAGCAACACAGGCCCTGGACAGGAAAGGTTACCGTATGATTGTTCACTCAGAATTCACTAAGGGGTCCCGTGGTACGGGGATTCTAATACACCGCTCGTCGAGATACATAATCCAATCCACTAAAATAGACACACAGGGACGCTTTGCAGCGACACACGGGCAGTGGGAAGGGAGGCCGCTCAATGTGGTCTCGGTGTATGTCCCGCCAGCACTACACGCTATCGCTCTCCCGGACTTGGGGAAATTTCTGTTAGATCTACCGGAGGGGGATCTCATCTTAGGGGGTGACTTTAATGCGGTGGCACACAACACACATGACCGACTCCCGGTGAGGCCGCAATCTCCAGGGCCTTCCCGGCTGCATGACTTCCCGGAAGCACAGGGGTTAGTTGACGTATGGAGGCAGTTCCACCCGAACGACCGGCAGTACACATATTACTCGGTGGTCCATGACAGCCTATCACGGATTGACTATTTCCTAACACTGGGGGGAGGGCTCCTCACTATCGACGATGTGCAAATCAAACCACGAGGTATCTCGGATCACTCCCCGTTGACACTGACTCTTTCCAACCCTGAGCGGACCCGAAAACGCATTTACCCGATTTACCCGGGGTACCTTAAAGTACCGTCAGTAGCCAAAGCACTGAAAAAAGGTACGAGGTCATACCTCGCCGAAAACGAAGGGTCAGTAGAGTCCCCCATGACTTTGTGGGAGGCCTACAAGATGGTTCTTCGCGGGCAGGCCATCTCCATTATCACTAGATATAAGCGCACACAAACACAGGAAATGCTAGATCTGGAAGAAAAACTTGACAGGGCCACCAAGGACCATGAGCTCGACCCGACAAGGGCCACACAACACGTGCTCCGGCTGTGTCAGCAGCGCCACGCCGATCATATACGCCGCAGAGTGATAGACAACATAGCTGCGACAACAAATAGGATATACGATGTGGGCGACAAAGCGGCTAGACTCCTCGCCTGGTTAGAGAAAAAGCGGGGGGGACAGAGGACCATACTGCAACTGAAAGACCCTACGGGGGAGCTTCAGACCCGACCATCACAGATAGTGGAACTCCTGGCAGACCACTTTCAATCAGTATACTCCCCTGAATTCGAAGTCACGCGGGAGATGGCAGAAGCATCACTCACTGGGGTACCCACTCGCACCTTGTCACAAGAAAACAAAGACGAGCTGGACGCGGACCTGACAGCCGAGGAAGTACAAATAGCTATCACAGCATTGCACCCAGGGAAAGCGCTAGGGCCCAATGGGATACCGATTGAATGGTACAAAACCATGTCGGAGACGCTTTCTACGCCCCTACTTAACATGTACACAGACTGCCTGGAGCAGGAACAATTACCACCCGACCAACGTACAGCGACTATAGTAGCAATACCAAAACCTGGCAAGCCACCTGAAGAGTGCGGATCATACCGCCCAATATCCCTCCTTAACGCCGAAAGTAAAATTTTGGCGAAATTACTGGCCAACAGATTGTTGCCTCATTTGGTGCAACTAATACATCCTGATCAATCAGGATTTATGCCACACAGGAGCACGGCGATGAATCTTAGACGGTTGCATGGGGTGATGGCACGAGCCCCGTTATTGTCAGAACCAGCGGCAATTCTTTCACTCGATGCCAAAATTGCGTTTGACCTGGTAGAATGGCGCTATCTTTTTGCGGTACTGGAGCACATGGGCTTCGGCTCGAAATTCGTATCATGGATCAGGCTATTATATACGAACCCCGTAGCTCGAGTGGCGGCCAATGGCCACATCTCGAGAGAGCTACCATTAGCGAGGGGTACGAGACAAGGGTGCCCACTCTCACCGCTACTGTTCGCCTTAGTGCTGGAACCACTGGCCACTGTCATCAGGACCACCCAGTTACTGAAGGGCATACAGTGGGGAGGCGACTGGGAGGACAGAGTATCCCTGTATGCCGACGACATGTTAATATACCTAACAAACTTAACAACTGGTATCCCGGTCCTGTTGGCATTGTGTGAGAGGCATGGAACGACTTCAGGGTACAAAATCAACTGGCAGAAGTCGGTACTCTATATGATACACGGCACACCGCCGACACTAAGTGCTGACTGCCCATTACTAGCAGAGACCGTCTCTTTCAGATACTTAGGGGTCCAAATCACGCGGGACCACACAACCTTTCAGGACCTGAACCTTAGGCCATTGCTCGAAAGGTTCAAAGCGGACGTGCGTCACTGGAAAACCCTCCCATTAACACTACTAGGCAGAGCGGCACTTTTCAAGATGATGGCACTGCCTCGCTTCCTATATGTCTTGGAAAACACGCCAGCGATGGTCCCATCGTCATTCTTTCGCCAAGTTTCACTCAACTGTCTGGCCTATTATGGGGAGACAGGCCGGCTAGGGTCGCACATCTGAAATTGGTTAGAGACTGGTACAGTGGGGGGATAGCACTCCTGAACCTCGAACTATACTATTGGGCGGCCCACCTTAAGGTGATCAACCAATGGATCCATAGCCCGCAAGAGGACCCGGCATACTTAGCGGATAGGCGTCAGCTAGGCACGAATACCCTTCTGGCCCCACTCTACAATAAGAGACTGGTAGCAAAACTGAGAGGCCCGACCAAACACACTGTAACACTATGGTATAAAGCCCAGAAACGACTAACCTGGGAGGGAGTGATCACCAGACTCACACCCTTATGGGATGCCAAAGTCCTGGGTAATCTGAGACACAGCAAAGGGTTTGATCAGTGGGACAACATCGGAATCTCCACGGTAGGCGATATGTGGACAAAGGATGCGGTGGTTTCATTCGAGACCATGAGGGAACATTACGAATTGGGAGTTAATGAAACATACCGATACATACAGATTCGGCATGCACTCATGTCAGCGAAAGAGCCAGGTGCGAATGTCCCGGAGTCAGCTCCATTAGAGGACCGACTGCTTACGGACTACATGGAAACTAATGCCACCTCCCTCACCTACCGTAAACTGATAAATAACCTACCCGACCCACTGCTGAAACTGAAAGAAAAATGGGAGGACGAGATAGGGGAATTGGATGAGACAAACTGGAATGCAGCAATGGCGTCACCCAAAGAAGCCGGTATATCGGCTAGATTTAGACTAGTTCAATTTAAAATATTACACCGAGTTTATTACACCCGCACGACACTACATAGAATCCATAGAGCAGAACACCCATACTGCCTGAGAAATTGTGGGGAAGAGGGTACATTGTTCCATACCCTATGGACCTGCCCCAATATAGGGTAACACGCACGGTCGCCCAGACTTTACGAATCCCAATCACTCCTGACCCCAGGGTTTGCTTATTGAATGTATGGGGCCCAAACAACCTGACATCACATGGAAGACAGTGGGTGGTCATCGGAATGATGTTGGCAAAGCGAGACATAGCGCAAAAATGGGGGGGCGCATGAGACACCGACCCTGGCTCAGTGGTGCAGGAACATGGACATGCTTATGATGGTGGAAAGGGCGATTTATCAACAGAGAGCCAACCCACGTAAATGGAATAAAATATGGTCACCTTGGAACACGTATAGGGGGGACTTATGCGAGCCGCTGCCAGAAGAGGAAGAATTAGACAGCTCAGGAGAAGACGATGATATGGAGTAGGGGCGGGATGGGAGGCGGGAAAGGGGGGTGGCGGGAGAAGGTCCAGAGATCTCCGGGACCTCATGACTGAAATTGTAGATGTGAGTAATATGATGCAGAAGACTTTAAACGCTATGCTATACCTAATCATCACAATGATGCTTTGTTTGAATTACGCCAGGATTCCACACCATGACCTTTACAGTTAAGAGTTAAATAATTAAAATTGAAAAGTTGCACTAATGGTTGGATGCAGCTGAATGTTGACGCTGCACCGACGAACGTCTATCCCTTTAAATATGACTCTATGCATGCAACAATAAAAACACATTAAAAAAAAAACACTTGCAATTAGGAACACAACTGAAATGGTCTATTTTAATCCAAAACTACATACAAATGCAAGCCTGGTAGGATTGGGTGCAATTTGTGCCCTGCACAATGGACACAACAATGTTCTGAGACACATTGTGGCCTATTCAAGCAAGAGTCTGTTGCAGACTGAATGTGCTTATTCCCAACCTGAGAAAGAAAGCCTGGCTGTAGTGTGGGATTGTGAACACTTCCATATGTTTCTATACAGAAAGCACTTCACCCTTGTCACTGATCACTAGGCGTTCCTCACAAGTTTAGGTAATCCGAAAGCCAAGATACCCTTTCACATCGAGTGGTGGGGGTTGCGATTGCAAGAGTATAATTACACTATTATGCATGGACCAGGGAAGATCAAAATCCGGCGGACTATTTTTCACGTGTACCATTGCAGTGTCACAGCACAACCTGTAAAACGGCTGAGGGTATATATTAACTTCATAGTCAAGTCAAGCATATCTATAGAACAATTTCTTGCTGCTACGAACTCCAAACAAGATATGCTTGCCCTCAAGCGCATTGTTGCACATTTATCCAGTGGTTTAACAAAAGCTCCTGCAACCCCTGCGGTGCGGAGGGCCCCCAAGCTCCAGGGGGCCCCCTCAGTAAGGTACTCTGGCTGGAGACCTCCTGACTGAGTCCGGAGGGTGCCCCTCCATGTACCTTGCAGGAGGGCCCTCTCAAGTTTTGTTACGCCAGTGCATCAATCCTGGAAGAAACATACTCAACCTCTTGGGAAGTTTCTGTTACTCAAGAAGGCATTATATTACAGGGTTCGAAAGTTGTCGTTCTCGAGAGTCTGAGACAACAAGTCATTTAACTAGCCCACGTGGGTCATCGTGGCATTGTCGCCACTAAGAGAGCTCTCTGAGACCAAGTGTGGTTTCCTAACCTTGATGAAAGAGTTAAAAGTTGAAATAGAAATAAAGGACTGTCAGTTGTGCATAGCGTACAAGGTTTCAGATTGCTATGTGTGACATTTTCATACTTTATGTGGAATTCAGATTGATATTTCAACGACTATGAGTGAAACTTTCCCGCGAGCAAATTCAAGCAATGAAGATGAGGGAAATGTATAAATATCAGAAATTACACCCATTTCAGAAACAACAAACTAAAAGAAGATCTTAAAGTTACTGCAAAGCACCAAAAATGCAAGGGCCCTCACTGGAGACATGATTGCGTTAATGGGGCTGCATTCCTCCTACCGCTTCCCCAACACTCTCGCGGGCAAAATCAAGCAGTGCAGTCCAATGAAAAAGAAACATATCAGAAATTACACTTATTTGAGCATGAGAAACTCTAGATCTTGAAACTGGTGTCAAGCACCTGATCTTTGCAACATGCATTTTAACTAGCAACATTAATCATTAGTTAACTTTGATGTTTTTATTGTTGCACGAAAACTGCAGGACCCACAAGTAACACTCCAGCAGGAGCTTTTACACCCATAAGTTATGTCTAAGCACAGCACCTCCTCCCAAGCTCAGCCGCAAGTGTGGATGAACCACAAGTAACAAAAGGACCTCTGTGGCAAATGCAATAACCCACTGAGCTAGCTACATAAAATACATTTTGGTGATATCAATGTACACGTTCTTTGCAGCAGGCATGTTAACCCTCTGCACTACTATATGGAGAGTCTGAGACAACTCGAAACGGCCACTAGAAAAAAACTCTGATCTCTCTCCAGCAGGTCTTTCACTTACTAAGAATTAGTCAGTGCTGGGAAAACTGCCTACTGCCTCGGGCAGCTTTGAGCTGGTGTGACTGTGTGACTGCAGAACTTCAGCCATGTAAGACAGCAGGGCAGACAGCTGGTGACCGGTGTTACATTTCTAAAGCAATTTTTTAGGTTGAGCCTGGGCAGCGCATGCGTTACTCTGCGAGCCCATGCTGTATTGAGGAGTGGAATAAAAGCTCTGCCCATTTCCCCACCCATCTTTTTAATTGGCTCCTGTTACAGTCCTTTCAAAATCGCTGCTTTTCATTCGTGAATAGGCTAACTAGTTCCTCCTTGGTACCGCCTTGACTGCATTTGTAACCTCCCATAATGACTGGACTTTTTACTTGTGGTCTTACATGGCCTGCTTTATCTAGTCGGTGAGCACTATTTTCTTTAATGGGAAATAATTTAAAGAGTGCACACCTGCTTAAGCAATGGTGGCTGTTATTTTTTTTTGGGGGGGGGGGTATTTGCGGCACACTATGCGCGCTTTAACTTAATGAACGTCAGCTATAAATATGACCAACCCCCTGCACAGAGGCCGTGCAAAGCGGGCGCTGTTAATTTCCAAAACTGTTTTTTACTAACTCAGCCATTAAAGTTTGAAAGATGCTTCTTCCTTGCTACCTCCCCCAGCTGCACAGACGCCTTCATGTTTTTTTTTCACTACTTCAATTTGTGGTTGTTTCAAGCGCCACATACTGCGCTTTCACATTAATAGAGTTTTTGCACATTTCTTTAGACAAGCCTTGTCTAACTCACTCAACAATATGAACGTTAAACATCAGATAAGTACACTTGGTGTTGTCCAACGCTTCATGGCACACTGTGCAGCCCTTCGTGCTTAGAAATCAATTCCCAATTTCCATGCCAAATTTAAATAAAATTTAAATGAAATTTAAAAACAGAAGTAGAATATTAGATTCAGTTATGAAACACCTTAGAAACAGAGGGCAACAGACTTTCATAGTTTGGGGCAGATTTACAAGCCCCTTGCGCCACGTTTACGCCGCCTTGCGTCACGCAACAGTGGCGTAAACGTGGCGCATCCCTGCGAGGCATTTACAACGTGACACATCTAGGGAGATGCGTCACGTTATAAAGCCCAGCGCCACAGTGGGGGCGTTCCCACACAGGGTGGGCGTTCCGGCGCCTGTGTGCCTCGCAAAAGTGCCTGCGTGAAATCTACAAGATTTCACGCGGGCACTTCTGCGACGCTGCTATGTCAATTCCTTACGCCTGCTTGAAGCAGGCATAAGAACTGACGCAGCATGTTAAGTATTGGGCAGACCTGAGCATTACTGGAGTTGCGTCGTGCTTGCGACGCGACTCCAGCAATGCGCCGCTCGTACACCACATGATGCGTCACGCATCTGCCCTTCCTTACACCATGGTGCGCCGCATTGTAAATGTGGCGCATCTGTGGTGGCGTAAGGAGGGAATTGCATGACGCATCGGTTCTGGCGCATCCCTGCTGATTTGCAGAGATGCGCCAGAAGACGTAAATATGCCCCTAAGTATTTATTAATTTATGCATTTTTGTATAGCGCAAACTTTACCCAGAGGTGTCAGAGCACTTTACAAAAGAACAAAGTACATTACATAAGGAATGAGAGAAGCATGGAAGTAGGTACAACTATTTATACAAGGCTTTCCTGCTTAGGAACACCCACCTTGAATACATTATACCTGACACAGGTATAATGTGATGCAGGGCTTTACAACATGAAGCACCTCCCTAGATGTGTCACATTGTAAATTGGCTGCAATTTTTACGCCGCTGATGCGTCACAAAAGTGACGCAACGGTGACGCAAAAGTTTTGCAAGGGGCTTGTAAATCTGCCCTTTTGTATTCACTTTTTCGTGTTTCCCCGATTTTTCAATTGAGGACATGAAGGTGCAGATTAACAAGCCCCTTGCGCCACCGGTGCGTCACTTTTTGTGACGCACCAGCAGCACATTTTGCTGGCCCATATTTACAAGGGCAGAAAAAAAACCTGCTTAACTTTTTCTATCTTTGTAAATACAATCCCTTTAAACGCAACACTTTGCATGAAAGGAGCGTTCCATGCGTGTTGCTGTGGGTGTTCCCACGCAACACCCATTGAACCTGACACATTTCCAAATTAGTCTGAAAGCTGTGCCTCCCCAGGGGAGGCGTAGGGGGGAAAAACGAGGAGAAATGTATTCATTTCTCCTCGTTTTTTTCCCCATTTCTATGCGTGCTGCATTCTGCAGCACACATAGAAAGAGGAAAGCAACTCTGGTGATTGTTTATGAACAGGAAGGTGTTCCTTGCTGCACATAAACAATCAGTAAAACAATGACATTTTGCAAGTTTCTATATGTGCTAATGCAGCACACATAGAAGTTGTAAAACGCCATTTCTGATTGTTTGTGTGCAGGAAGGGAAACCTTCCTGCACATGAACAATTATCCCTGTGACGCAGGCGTGGTGCAAGGGTACCTGCGTGGGCACATTGCAGCAGTTTGTGCGCCAGAGAAGGGGGGAGCACAGGAATGCGACATATTGTTGTAAATATGTTGCATCTCTGTGCTTCGAAACTAACGCAGCGCGGCGCAGCAAAATGACTTGCTGCACCGCGGTGCCTTAGGGGCTTATTTACAAGCCCCTTGGACCTCTCGTACGTCGCTATTCCCATGTTAAAAATTATTCAAAAGTAGCGTAAGGCGCTTGTAAATAAGCTCCTTGGTTTATTTAAATCTGCCCCGAACCGTTTTAATATTTAATACACGCAAAAGAGAAACAGAAAAACACCACAAAGCTGTTGCTCTACGAATTTCCAGTAGGTCTCACAAGATTGTTTGTGGGGAGACCGGGTAATTAATAGATGTTTTTCATATTTTCTTTAGAAAAACAAGTAAAAGCAGAAGCACCCAAAACATATGTGAGAAGAGGGTGCTGTGTCTACCTTTCTTAAATATTTGCAGAAAATGTATTTTCAAGAGGCATGAGCACACGAGTAAGCAGTGCACGAAATAGTGGACATCTCAGTGCGCATGCGCATACGCAGCGGCGAGGATTTCGGAGAAGAAACACATCAAAATCCACTTTCGAACACGATGCATCTCAAAAGTCACATTTAAAGCAATTGTAGGGGAAAATCAATTTGTGAATTTTCAATGCATTTCTATTATTCGCCTATCGATGAATCCGTCTGTATTTTAGAGTATCAAAATAGGTATGCCAGTAACTTTCGAAAGAACCCGAAATGTAATCGAAAATGTAATTTAGTAAAGATTTTTATTTAGAAGTTTGTAAGATGGTTTTTTGCTGCCCATATAAGCTCTACTAAAATACCTAATTCCGAAACAAACCTACGGGGCCGTTCGTTCTCTGTTGTGGTGAATATCTTTCTCTGAGTTGTAACATGGCTGCCGCTGTTGGGCTAAGAGCATCTATTGATCTTCCATGCTACTTGAGATGCTAATATATGTAAATAAAAACCGCACAGTCTACTGGGAACCCAAAGAGAAGCAATTTTGCTGAGCATCATCCATTCTCATGCATAAATAAGAAAAAAAAATACTTTTTACACTCCAGCTAAACAATGGAAAGTGATGTTAATTGCCAAATTGCTCGCACTACGTTTCCTAAGATCTTTCTATGTCAAGTACTTTATGCGTGGCAAGGCGAGGCATCGTCAGTGTGGTTGATCCTTACCTGTTACTCCTCAGGGAGAAACAGAACATGATGATAGGAGAGGGATGAGTTCATGATTACTCTCGAGTTCTAAGGTGCTTAACAACCGCTTTGTTCTCCTTTCTGATTCACACTGATGATCACAATCTACTGTTAAAATAGAAAATAATTAAATACGGGAAAATATTATGAAACATGGTTATCAATATTAGCATGGTTATGTGCTCATATGTAAGTATTAAGTCGAAAACAGTAAATTAAATGATCCAATTTTTAGTTAGTTGGCGGCGGTGAACTATGTTTATTTAGTGATATTATAGGCAAAGTTAGGATTTTGATTTGATATCTATCGACGTTAACCAAATTAATTTCTCCTTTCCTCACAAACGAAGGTGACCCTGTTTAATGTAACTGCCGCGCGCTCCAAAACCTTGGGGTTGAGTTTTTGCTATTTGAACACTGCACACACAAAACAAACAAGCATTTCCAATGCAATAGGTCTCACATTCACACCAGTTTGAGCTATTTGCATTGTAAATGACAATGACTTTTATTTATGTTTTGGTTTTAAAATATAAATAAAAGGCGTTGTAATTTACAATACTAATAGCTTAAACTCGTGCAAATGCGAGACCTATTGCATTAAAATAAAGGGCCTTCTCAACCTCTTCTTAGATTGTAAATATCAGAGAAAGAGACTGGCTTGCGATGGCTTCAAAGTAGTAATAAATAGTGCAGTGAAGATGATGTAAAAGTGTTGTCAATTACACAGACATAAAGTGTGAAGTGACAGTTACCTATGATCTGGGCTATAAACAATAACAAAGCGCTTCAACACCTTTCGCTCTTTGTATACACTGTTGCACTCAGGAAGAAGAGGGGGGGGGGGGGGGCTATTTCCTGCCCTCTCCGTGATTTGAGTGTGCAGTGTGGCATTGCGTAATGTCATTGCTATATTTGGCCTTATAAAAAACACTCCAGCTGCAGTAGGTACCTGGCTTCACCTCCTGGTGCAGGGCGGGTTGTGCTTTATGGCTGGCATGGAGGAATGGAGGGAGGGATGGTCTCGGCTGCAGCTCCGGCATTGTACAGTGCCCCTGCTATTACTAGTGAGCTAGAGGCGCTGAGGTGGTGATGTTGGTATTTGTGGTATCAGTGATATTGATGGTGGTGGTATTGGTGGTGCTGGTATTGGTGGTATTGGTGGTGGTATTAGTGGTGGTGATGAAGCTGGGATTTGCAAAAAGAAACCCGCTTATTTATTGAGTACCCCCGTAATACATACTAATTTTAAGTAGCAAATAGTATTAACATGCAATTTTATGGCAAGACCGGAGGCTCATATTATGCTTTCTAATCTTGCGTTTATTTAAATAGCAGAAAAGGTAAGCACTAAGACTACAGTTCCCAGAGGGCCAAGCAAAACAACTGGCCAATGGGAACGCAGTAAAACATAACAAGATAACCAATCAATCAAAGAGGCTTTATTCGAGTAATTCTCATAAAAGCACAATACATACATAAATTTAAAACATCATTAAATAGTTGCCTCGAACAGATAGAAATCAATTGCAATACATAAAAAACATAAGAAAAATACATATGATTAAAATTGACACACTACATCAAATGAGATCAGTAAAACAATCCCTATATAGGCAGTCTCTCGGCTATGGCTTTCTGCCTAATAGACCATGCCCACCCCAGAAATTTAGCTATTGCTATAGCAAATGGCAAACAAGTGCTGGTGCAGATAATTCTCAGAGCTACTGAGCCACTAGCGGTGCCTACATTTTTACAGACAGGTATTAGCCAAATTCGCCTTGGGACGACATAGGCTCGACAAGAAAATAAAAAGTGCCCAATAGTTTCCTTTGGAGAACCACAGGCGGGGCAGGTAGTATTAGTTGAACCCCTCCACCTACCAGTTAGGGACCTGAGAGGGAGAGCACCTATCCTCATTTGAAATAGAAGCTTCCTGTCCCCTGGCTTGGTTATGTTGTTCCAATAGAGTTCTTGGTTAGGGGAGATTTTAGCTTCCAAGAAGCGACCTGTCATAGATCCAGCATCAGTCTTTCTCCAATCCCGCTTGGCCACATAGTCCCAATATAGCTCCTTTAATGTTTTTTTGCTAGGAAAAAGTGCACCTGCCGGGTTATCCCAAAGGAATTGGAGGCCAAGCACACATAACATGGTTCTGAGATCTTTTAACCATTTTATCCTGTGAAATAGATCAGCTTCGATCATCGTAAAAAAGCCCACGGCATAATGTTTAAGCTCTGGGGTATTCAAGAGCCGCCTCCAATACAAGATCGGGCGAAGCTTCGCCAAATCTTCTACAGCCTTTCTGCCCAACTCATATCTAAGGGGGAGCAAAGGGGTACTTTTGGGAAGACCAGTAATTGCCCTAAAGAACTTATTTTCGGACTTCTGTATTGAGTAGAGCTTCCCAAAACCCCACAGCTCAGCCCCATACAATGCTGAGCCAAGGGCTTTTGCTTCATATACCTGTAGTGCTGGCGTAGTTGGTTTAGATTTTGATTTTCTATGCTCAGCCCCAAGGGCTCCAGCTAATTGTCTGTGCCTTAGTGCCGCAAGATCGATATGCTGGGACCATTTTAGATCGTTAGTTACATAGATACCAAGATAGGTAAAAGCTTTGACTACCTCTAAGGGACGATGATTCATGAACACCTTGGATCGGAAACTACGGTGGGGGTTGTAAATAATTAGCTTGGTTTTAGCCACATTAACTTCTAAACCGTGCTCCCCACAAAATTCTTCAAAAATATAGAGAGCACGCTGCAGGCCACTCGGGGTCTTTGATAAGATAAAGGTGTCATCTGCGAACATTAAAATTGGCACCTTAATGTCCGCCAACAAGGGTGCATCTACATTAACAGACAGCATTCTTGCTACTACCCCGTTAATAAACAATGAAAAGAGCAAGGGGGCCATCGCACACCCTTGCGGAACGCCCCGCTCGACCGGGAAGTCGGCGGTGACCTCACCCTGTCTACCCCACTGTATCTTGGCGAAGTTCGCCTCGTGCAACCTCATAACCAAAGTCAGTAGTTCCTCCGGTAGTCCCAGGCTCCACAGCACTGACCACAGTTTAGTCCTGGGGACCAGATCGAAGGCAGCCCGCAGATCCACAAAAGCTGCATACAGGCTGCCCTCGCCTAGCACCACAGTTCGCCACCGTAATAGAGTAAAGCGGAACACCTGATCCACCGTACTAGTGGCCTTCCGAAACCCGGCCTGATAGGGGGATAATGCATTGTTCTCATCAACCCAGTCCATAAGCTTGTTCACCACCATCCTCCCCACCACCTTTTAGATGGTGGCAATGAAGCTTATGGGTCTGTAATTACCCGGCAAACCCCGATCGCCTTTCTTGTATACTGGAATAATAATTGCACCCTTCCAGGATGACGGAACCAATGCTCCCTGGGCAACAGCGTTAACAAAAAGAAAAATATATTTACCCCAGCGTTCCCTATCGTTAATAAAAAGATCCGCCGGGACCCCATCCAAGCCAGGTGCTCTGCCTCTAGACACTACACTTAGGGCCAACAACACCTCTCTGTAACTAAAAAAATTATCTTTGGGATACACAGCCTTAAAACCATCCATCTCAGAGCCAGGGGGAGTATCAGCATATTGTGGCTTAAAATATTTGACCCAATTCTCCTCCGGGACATTATTATCGGGGCAATCGGGCAGACCGCCTCTACCCCATTTAACAATGTTCCAGAAAAGCCTGGAATCTTTGGACCTGCTTGCCTCCCGTAGTTCACTCCAATGCCGCTCATCCCACATTTTTTTTGCTGTGGCTATACTATCTTTGTAGTTCTTTCTGGCACTACGAATAGCCACCTGTTCCCTGCTCTTAATAGCTGTGCCCAGAGCTAGCCTGGCTTTCCTACACAGCGCGTTATACCACTTCACAGGTCTAATAGGTGCCCTATTGGTTTTCCTAACCGGTTTCTGAAAGTGGGATTTAATAGCAAAAAAGAGATTATCATGTATAGCTGTTACTTCATTTGACCCTGGCGTGACTATATTAGCCTCCTCCAGGGCAATTATCGCCCTGTCCACCTCTATGTTTATACTAGCCATAGACTGTTGTTTAGCCAAAACACTAGGCCATTTTAGCCGACGCATGTCGTTAGTAGGGACAGGCAAGGGGACACCATCCCACTCTATAATTGGATTCCCTTTTAAAAATGTCCACCATTTGTGCACTACGCACTGAGGGTCATGGTCACTTTTGAGCCTACGCTTAACTTCCATATCACAGATTAGCTTCCATAGTTTAAGGCTACACAGAACGTAATCTATCCTGCTCCTATTTCGTCCATTATCAAAGGTACAAGCCCCCCCTTGTCACTCTTTGTTCGCCCATTTAGAGCCCTAAGGCCCCTTTCAAGACAGATGGCATTTAAACAAATAATGTCCTCAGACCAAAGTTTAACAGGGCTAAATTTATTTTGGGAACTCCCCATTGCCTATCCTCTTCCGCCCCAACGAGATCGTCACAAATATCCAGAGGTTCAAACGTGCGGTAAAAATCACCGGCAATTATGATATTATTATCCAGGGAATGGGTTTCAAGTAAGGTAACCAAAGCCGCTAGAACTTCTGATTTCCCCCCATTATTACCCCTGGCATATACATTGTATATATCAAGACACCCTGATAGGCCCATATCTACTTTTATAAGTTGGATATCCTGGCTACCAGATTCAACCACTTTGACAGAAAAAGGCAAACATTGCCGCACCCAGATAGTCAGGCCTCCCTTTGGACGACCCTTTCGGCCTTTGGTTGCAGGAACAGAGTAGTTCAAATACCCTTGGAGAAAGGAGGGTTCGCACATCCATGTGTCTTGGAACATACACACATCGAAACTATTTACAAAATCTACCCATTCTTGTGACTCCTGTTTATGACGCATGCCAGCTATATTCCAAGACACCAGACTTCCCACACCCTCCATGAGATTATTTACTGGTTCCCCAGGAGTGCCTGCCAGGGGTACATCAGGATCAATAGCATTACCAACGACATCTACTGGATTAATATTACCCTTCGTCGTAGGCACCCCATTGAGAGGGTGGTCATGGGGGGGATTAGAGTCATGCTCCGAATTACGGCCAACATGTTTAGGACCAAGTCAGTCGCAATCATTGAGCCCTGACAGGGCATTGAATATATTTGTAATTTCAGCTTCGCCTCTGTCCCTTAATTCTCCCCCATTCCTGGGTCCAGTTGATGTCAAATGAGTTATATGCCGCATCCCCTGTCCTCCCATAGGGCGAATTTGGCTGTTAAAATTCCTCGATATGGGGATCCTATGTGTGGGTGCTCCCTGAGTACCAGGTCTATAAAAGAACCCGAGGGGCAACATTTTAATACCCTGCCCCCTCACTAATGAGTTTTTTTCTGTCTCCCAGAGAATCCTAGCAACTGCATTTGGGTTATTAAAATTTATGACTATGCAGTCACCCTCTCTAGTCTTCCTTGAGCGACCCACCCATCCTACTCTACGGGTCATGAGAATATCGCGTCCTACTTTTTGGCCCTCTTCCAGATTCTTTGAAAACCAATGCGTGACCTTAGACTTTAATTGGTAGTATCCCTCTGTTAAACCAGCACGAAGAGGGGGAACATTAGCCATGACCACCACTAGAGGAGCACTTTGGGGGGTATGTCTAGTATAAATTGGTTTCCTGTGACTAGATCCAATTTTTGGGGGGGGCAAATGCCCAGATGCCAGTCTCGATGGTTCTACACGAGCCTCCTGATGTAATTGCAATGCCCCATTGTGGCCCTTGTTAGTCTCGTAGCATGTGTATTTGCCTCCTAGATCTATCAGACTTGCATCATTGTGTACCACTAATCTTTTTCCATTCTGCAGGGGAGATTTACAAATAGTGGGTAATTGTTCACCTCTAGTGACTACCTGTTTGGGAATGGCAGTGTGGTCTTGGCCCTTCCTCCTTTCGCCAACTAAAGAGTGTAGCATTTGAGAATTATCCTTAACTGCTATTTCCAATTTATCCAAACTGACAGTGGCTAATCTCAATCTCTCAATAATAGGGAGTAATAAGGATCTAATCAAATGTTCAACCTGCCCCATCAGAGACCCATCACCATGCGTGACAGAAGGAGGTTTTAGTGTAGAATTGGAACGCAGTGGATTGTCAGACTCTGTAGAAACCCCCACACCCATTGACTTATACCCCTTTTTGACTGGCTTTGAGATTTTAGCTCTTTTACATTTTGGCCCGCCCCCTCTTCTTTTCCTTTTGCCTGTCGCTCTATTACATGAGGGCGGTGAATCATCAACAAAACAGACAGGAATGCTTTGGGGCGATGATATACAGGTGGGAATTTCCACTAGATCAGCGCTAACTGGCTGTATGTATGAATTCTTTTCCTCAAGGATATTCGCAAGAGAGTCCAGTTCAATACTGGACTCAGGAAGACCCAAATCACTTAACCGTTGGCTGATACGATTCTCGGGCGTGGTACAATGCTGAATCGCCCCCAGGGAGGACCGTTTGGAGAAAATTTCAGTTGATAATCTTTTCTCAACAACACTTATCTGGTGATCCAGTGCCACTGAGACCCGCATAAAATAATTGTCGAGAGTACCCAAAATACTTCCGGTGATAGATTTCTCGCCATCCTTACCCCCCTTAGCCGGCTGTACCGCCATGACCCCTTATAAACAGTATTAAATGATAAACGCAACAGAAACCAAGATACAAAACCGTTAGAGGTCAAAATTGTGATACAACAAAAAATTTACAACTAAGGGGGACGGCCCAGCCCAGCCTCAACCGGCCTCGGACGGCCTTAGACGGCCCGCCCTTTGCCCGGGCTTTGCCGCGCGCGCATCCCGCATGCGCGTAGAGGCTACTTGCAGAAATAGTCAGCGATGAAGGAGGGGTCGGGCAGAGGACCAGCTGCGGCCGATCAGTGCCGCTCAGGACGCTGGTCCTCGCAGCCCCGCCTCAGCCCTGTGATGACCAGAATCCAAGTGCAGGCTCCAACAACGCTCCATGTGCCCAGTTGGAACTTCTCTCCTTCTCGGACTCAAACACGAGCGGCTCCCGCGAAGCGGGGGCGGCGAGACGTGGGCAGAGAAACACAAGTACAAACTCCGGTAAAAAGAGTGTCCCACTGGTGTAGTTCCTGTGGCAGCTTTAGACCCAGTAGGGAGGGGGCGGGAAGAGGACCAGCTGCAGCCGATCAGCGCCGCTCAGGACGCTGGTCCTCGCAGTCCCGCCTCAGCCCGGTGATGACCAGAATCCAGGTGCAGGCTCCAACAACGCCCCGTGTACCCAGTTGAAACCGCTCTCCTTCTCGGACTCAAACACGAGCGGCTCCCGCGAAGCGGGGGCCGCGAGACGTGGGCAGAGAAACACAAGTAGAAACTCCGGTAAAAAGAGTGTCCCACTGGTGTAGTTCCTGTGGCTGCTTTAGACCCAGTAGGGAGGGGGCGGGAAGAGGACCAGCTGCGGCCGATCAGCGGCGCTCAGGACGCTGGTCCTCGCAGTCCCGCCTCAGCTCGGTGATGACCAGAATCCAGGTGCAGGCTCCAACAACGCTCCGTGTGCCCAGTTAAAACTGCTCTCCTTCTCGGACTCAAACATTAGCGGCTCCCGCGAAGCGGGGGCCGCGAGACGTGGGCAGAGAAACACAAGTACAAACTCCGGTAAAAAGGGGGCCGCGAGACGTGGGCAGAGAAACACAAGTAGAAACTCCGCTAAAAAGAGTGTCCCACTGGTGTAGTTCCTGTGGCTGCTTTAGACCCAGTAGGGAGGGGGCGGGAAGAGGACCAGCTGCGGCCGATCAACGGCGCTCAGGACGCTGGTCCTCGCAGTCCCGCCTCAGCTTGGTGATGACCAGAATCCAGGTGCAGGCTCCAACAACGCTCCGTGTGCCCAGTTGGAACTTCTCTCCTTCTCGGACTCAAACACGAGCGGCTCCCGCGAAGCGGGGGCGGCGAGACGTGGGCAGAGAAACACAAGTACAAACTCCGGTAAAAAGAGTGTCCCACTGGTGTAGTTCCTGTGGCAGCTTTAGACCCAGTAGGGAGGGGGCGGGAAGAGGACCAGCTGCAGCCGATCAGCGCCGCTCAGGACGCTGGTCCTCGCAGTCCCGCCTCAGCCCGGTGATGACCAGAATCCAGGTGCAGGCTCCAACAACGCTCCGTGTACCCAGTTGAAACCGCTCTCCTTCTCGGACTCAAACACGAGCGGCTCCCGCGAAGCGGGGGCCGCGAGACGTGGGCAGAGAAACACAAGTAGAAACTCCGGTAAAAAGAGTGTCCCACTGGTGTAGTTCCTGTGGCTGCTTTAGACCCAGTGATGACCAGAATCCAAGTGCAGGCTCCAACAACGCTCCATGTGCCCAGTTGAAACTGCTCTCCTTCTCGGACTCAAACACGAGCGGCTCCCGCGAAGCGGGGGCCGCGAGATGTGAGCAGAGAAACACAAGTACAAACTCCGGTAAAAAGAGTGTCCAATCAGGTAGAAGCCACATGTATAACGTCACCACTGACTGCGAACAGTCCTCTTTTCTAGCTACTTGCAGTCAGATAAGTGCCTTCTCTTCCTTGCTCAGCCGTTAATACATTCCTATATGTTTGAAATGTTGAATTTGGTCATGTATTGTTACTGTTTTTATATGCCTGATATTGTGCCAGCGATTTTCTGTTAAGCTTGCTTCCACGCTGTTCAGCTCTCAGCTGTTTCCTGACCTCGCGCGAGGTGCTTTTTAGCCTACCGCATCGCGACGAGTCTGTTTTCTTTACCGCATTGCCGCGTCATTGCCACAACGCTTCCCTTGCTAAACGGCTATTTCTGCCTCTTGATCTCGCGCGCGTGTTTACCTTCATGTTAACGCGTTGCGCTAATGTTTTCGGCATTATCTCCTCAAATAGAGACCGTTTGCTCGCGTGTGCGTTTACCTTAGTGTTAACGCATCACGCGAAGATTTTCAGGTTTTCCTTTGCTTTCACAAATAGAGGGTGTCTCCATTTCACCGACGTATTCTCCCGGTGCCCGCTCTGTGAATGACGCCTCTTCCCTCCTTTTGTGGGTGTGTCCAGTGCTGGTTATACATATTTTCTCAGCCTCCGGCTCCTCCCTATTCCCTCATGGTAACCGTTGCTCTGCCTGGGTTTTTCAGCTCTGTTATAATGGAACTTGATAGTTCTTCAGAGTCTGAACTGCATAATGAAGAAGGCGAAGCCTTTAAAAGTGATTTAAATGCTTTTAATAATACTTCTGTGGGGAATGCTGTTGGAGCATCCATGAAGCGCTTTGCCAAAGTTATGGAAAACTCTATGCTCAGTCTGTTGTCTAAAGCCTTGGCCCACTCTGTGGGGGAAATCAGAAAGAGAAAATTGGTATCCTCTGTGTCGTTTAATACCTCCAAAATTGCGTCAAGCTTGATTAGCGAGGCTCCCTTGCACCAGAATGCGGACTTGGTTCCTCCCAGGCCTCCTTCTAAGGAGGGGCTGTCATCCTCTCCTGAGGGCAAAAGAAAATCTAAAGCTAAACATGTCGAGGTACCTGAAAAATTGGTGATTTCCACAATTATGGATACAGACGATGATATGGGTGATGCAGATGATGATTTGTTTGACGTTTATGACGTCCAGGACCCTTCTCCCCCCCCTTCTAAGAAGCGCAAATCAGACTCCTTTGTTTTTTCTCCAGTTTTGGCTTCTGATGGAGTTACCATGTTTGATCCTTCCACTATTCATCATCCCAACTCTACAGAGTGGTTCCCTGCTACACATGTTGGCGAATACATTTCAGCCAGACTTCGGCCACCCCTTGACAAGTCAGCCCGTTCCAAGTTAAAATCCGAATGTCTCAAACCTTCCTTACCCTCCAACATTACTGTTGTTCCTTCCATTGACCAACCTCTCCTTACCTTTTTCTCGAAATTCTGCAAAGATCCACGCAAAGGGGTAGATAAAGCTTGGTCCACCTGCCAGGACAAGCTTTTAGATATTGTGGGTCCTTTGGCTCGCATTTTGGATCTGCTAGCCTGGAAGGTCAAGATTTGAATGCTGAGGACATTTCATTGTGGGTCCAGCGAGCCTTCTGTCTTTTAGGCAATGCCAATGTGGCTGTCACTCACGAACGTCGCAAAGGGCTGCTTATCAAGCTGGATCCTAAGCTTGCCAATCTGGCTCCTCTAGATCCCGGCATCAAGGCAGACAAGCTTCTGTTTGGGGATTCCTTGGTAAAAGACCTCAGTAAATTTGTCACTACCTTAGCCTCTCTGGACAAGGCCCAACAATCTATTAAGAAAGTTTTTTCCCCTCAGGTATTTGGGAGGGCCGGCAGAGGCAGGAGTCACTCGTCCAGCCGCTCCTATCCAAATCAATTCAGGCTACCAGGAGTACAAACCACAGATCTACCCTCAGCGAGGTCGTGGATACAGAGGTCGTGGACAGAAAAATTTCCGCCACAACAACAACCAACAAGGTAGGTCTTCCCCCTGTGGGGGGGCGTTTGAAACTTTTAATCCAAAAATGGCGCCCTCTTACAGCAGATTCCTGGGTTCTAAACTCAGTCTAAGGTTATCTTATAGAGTTTTACGCGCCTCCTACCAAACAATTTTTCCTCCTCCTCAAGTTTTCTTGCCAGACATGTCTCACCTCATTTCTGTAGAGATTCAAAACCTTCTCTTAAAACAGGCCATTCTAATCGCCCCCTTAGATCCGTTAGGGTTTCTCAGTTCCATTTTCCTGGTCCAAAAGAAAGACAAGAAAATGCATCCTGTCATAAACCTAAAGTAGTTCAATCAATTTGTGGTGTATCGCCACTTCAAAATGGAAACTATCATTCATTTAAGAGACACTTTTTGTCCAAACGACTGGATGGTCAGGTTAGACTTACAAGACGCTTATCTTACCATTCCCATTCACACTTCTCACACCAAATTCCTTCAATTCCAATAGTCAGGCGTCACCTACCGTTTCTGCTCCCTTCTATTTGGCCTTTCGTCATTACCATGGTGCTTTACAAAAATCATGAAAACCGTAGTAGCTTACCTACGATTCCTCGGGATCAGACTGATTATTTACCTGGACGACATTCTGCTCATGAACACTGACAAGCATACTATCTTGTCAGACCTGAATACCACCCGATATCTTCTCCTGGATCTGGGTTTCCTTCTCAACATCGAAAAGTCTATGCTCATTCCTTCTCAAAGTATCGAATTTCTGGGTTTTCTCGTGGACTCTTCCACAGCGTCTCTACTGCTCCCACAGTCAAAGATCTCGACCATAAAGTCAGAAATGTATCAAGTTCTTCATTCCTCTCTGATCTCCCTCAGGTATCTTGCGCAGATCGCCGGCCTTCTCTCTGCCTGCATCCAAGCTATCTTTCCAGGACCTCTTCATTATCGCATCCTTCAGCGTCTAAAGATTCGGCACCTTCGCCAAGGTCTGTCTTATTCCGAGGTCGTCGCTTTAGATCAAGAGTCTTGCGTCGAGCTCCAAGGGTGGATAGACCATTTAGATGCCTGGAACAGGCGAACTATCTTTGCCTTGGCCCCAGATCTTGTATTAGAATCCGATGCAAGCCTATCGGGTTGGGGCGCACATTGTGGTCCAATCTTGACTGGCGGTACATGGTCTCGCGAAGAGCCAAAATTGCACATCAATTGTTTAGAGATGCTGGCAGGCTCCTTTGTAATCCAATGCCTCAGGAAGAACAAGGTACGCTGCTCCATTTTCCTTCACATGGACAATGTTTCTACGGTCCACTACATAAACCATCTAGGTGGCACCAAGTCCAAACCTCTAGCAGAACTTGCAAAGAGTCTTTGGGAGTATTGCCTTTCAAACAAACGTTCACTCAAAGCAGAATATCTAAACAGAGACTTCAACTCCATCGCAGATTGGCACTCTCGCTACCTTCGAGACTCGATTGGAAACTTCTTCCATCCGTATTCCGATCTCTCTCTCGAAAATGGGGCCCTTTTCATATCGATCTCTTTGCTTCTCGCCTCAACGCCCAATTGTCTCGTTTCTTCAGTTGGCGACCGGACCTTCTGGCTTTGGCAACGGATGCATTTCTACAGAAGTGGTCCCTTCATCTCAATTATGCATTTCCTGCTTTTATCATGATTAACAGGGTTCTTTCTCAGGTTCGCCGCAAATCGACCTCCCTGGTCATAGTAGTTCCCTTTTGGTAATCACAAATTTGGTTCTCGTCTCTTCTGGAAATGACGGTGGACTTTTCGGTTTGTCTCCCGGCCTGCAACGATCTTCTCCTGAGCCCCTTAGGCCTTCCTCACAGTCTCATCCTGGACAAATCCTTGCTACTGTCCGTGTGGAAGATCTCCAGTCTGTCCCTCCTGACCTCCTCATTTCACAAGAAGCTTCTCTCTTTATCAGTAAAGCCTGTGCCCCCGGCACCTCCAAAGCCTACAAGTCTGCTTGGTGGTCTTTATGGTCTTGTTGATGTCTGGAAAACCGTATTGATCCCTTTTCAGCCCCTCTAAATTTTGTGGTCAATTTCTTAGCTTCCAAAGCCAGTGCAGGAAAGTCCTATAGAACAGTCAATTTGTATAGATCAGCCATTTCCCTCGATCACTGTCCAATTGACGGAAAGCCGGTTGGAGTGCACCCGCTCATTTGACGCCTTGTACGAGGAGTACGTTTTTCCAAACCTCCGTTGGCTAAGTATCTACATTATGGGATGTTAATTTGGTCCTTATGTTATTTTCTGATTGGCCTGACAATTCCGCTCTTTCTCTCAAAATGCTCTCTGCCAAACTTACATTGTTGCTTTGACTTGTTTCCATTAAGCGTTTTTCAAATGTCAAGGCATTAGATATTTCCTCGCACCAGTTTTCTCCGACTGGTGTTTTGTTTCAAGTTCACAAACGTACAAAAACAAATTTGAATTCTGTGTTTTACCCTTATTTCCCTTCCCATCCTAAACTATGTGTAGGTCAATGCCTCAAGGTTTATGAACATAGAACCTCTGATCTCAGAACGTCCTCTCATTCCCAACTCCTCATTTCCATTCGCCAACCCCATCTTCCTGTTTCCTCCGCTACTCTGGCCCGTTTGATTCGTTGGGTCATGTCCCCTGCGGGCATTGATATCTCAGTTTTTTGGGCCCATTCCACCAGGGGAGCCAGGGCCTCCAAAGCTTTTTGGGAAGGCTCCCGTTTGGAGGACTTTCTGAGATCTGCGGATTGGTCTAATGATAATGTTTTCCGTATGTTCTTTTGCAAGCCAGTTGTTTCTGCTGTTTCTTTGGTTGTTAATATGCTTTGAACAAGCATAATATGATTCTCCGGTCTTGCCATAAAATGTAGATTTTCCTAGTAATTTATGATGGAAAGTCTTAATTTTATTAAAGACACGGAGGTGAGTATTATCCCCTGCCTCAACACTTCTAATCTGTGTTTCTCCCTCCCTACAGCGACTCCAGCATTGCCTCCTGCATCTTCATGATGAGTCTACTAGTCTGCAAGAGTGCTCTTCACCGCTTCATGTTGCCTCTCCTTCCGGTTTGACTTCCTCCATGCTGATTCCTAAGGTTCGACTATTCTGGCTGGATGTTGGTCAACAGTTTTGTTCCTGGACTTCAGCCTTTTGAATTGTTTTTTCGATTGTTCTCTTTTTATGGACTCTATCTGAGCTGCTCGCCAGCGAAAAGAGGACTGTTTGCAGTCAGTGGTGATGTTATACATGTGGCTTCTACCTGATTGGTTATCTTGTTATGTTTTATTGCGTTCCCATTGGCCAGTTGTTTTGCTTGGCCCTCTGGGAACTGTAGTCTTAGTGCTTATCTTGGCTGTTATTTACATAAATGCAAGAATAGAAAGCATAATACTCGCCTCTGTGTCTTTAATAAAATTAAGACTTTCCGTCATAAATTACTAGGAAACTCTACATTACACACCACACATGGAGAATTTGCTTTGCAATATGCATTGCGTTAATCCTAACAATACGTAAATAACCAAACATGTAATAATAATGTGTGTAGAACGTGTTATGAATGTTTGCATGGCACATTGCATGTATATATAGAAAAAAACTTGACGTATTGCTTGGTCATAATAGTTAATGCAGTTTTCCTGCTTTTGCTATGCTAGGTTAACTGTTAACATTGGCTAGAGAAAAGGTAGGTGGTTAACAGTGAAAATATAATCAGAGGGGGGAATTGATGGAGTGGGGATTCACAAAAAGAAACACGCTTATATTGATTACCCCTGTAATCCGTACTAATTTTAAGTAGTAAATAGTATTAACATGTAATTACACGGATGTATGACATTACAACGCCTGCATTTACATCGCATGCCTTTACAACGTAAGTATTACAACGCAGTCCATTACAACGCATAGTGCTTTGGGGTGCTGGATAGTGAATAGTTTAATTTACTATTCCAACTCCAGTCCCCGTGGACACTAGGGAAGGTTATTGGATAGTAAATTAACCTATTCCCTATCCTAGAGCGCCCCCCAGAGCAATGCGTTGTAATGGTTTGCGTTGTAATGGTTGCGTTGTAAAGGCTCTGCGATGTAAAAGTTGCGTTGTAAGTGTTGTTCACCAATTACACACCACACATGGAGAATTTGCTTTGCAATATGCATGGAGTTAATCCTAACAATACGTAAATAACCAAACATTTAATAATGATGTGTGTAGAACGTGTTATAAATGTTTGCATGGCACATTGCATGTATATGTAGTAAAAAGCAGGGGGTGTTGCTTTGTCATAATAATTAATGCAGTTTTCCTGCTTTTGCTATGTTAGGTTAACTGTTAACATTGGCTAGACAAAAGGTGGGTGTTACAGTGAAAAATATAATTACCACATTATTAATAAATGTCTGCTTTCTGTTCTTTTAGTAAATGGATGAGTCTCCATTTTGCGTTAAGTTAGCCGAACTGTAATGAATGAAACTTGCAGTGCATACAACCCATGTGACTGAGTGGCTGGAATGCTGAATAAGCTGAAAGAAGTTGCACAGTGAAGGAAATGACGCTTGACGGGCAGCCAACTCCAGTGACTCCATGTGAAAAACCACAAAATGTTAAATGTATAAACATTTGCCCTTAACTTGTTACTTTAACCTTATAAAAGAACAGGGAGGTATACTGAATAGGTGGGAACGAAATCCTTACAATTGGGTAGTCAAAGAGGTATGGCTTAATGATAGGGTGACCATCCGCCCCTCGTTTTAACCAATCCTGTAGCTAGAATGGGTGATTGTAGCAACTTTAGTGGGATGGACATGTATGGTGAGGGTATAAAGAATAGGTGATTTAGGGGTGGGGTCTGTATGTGAGGGCGGCAGATGTGGCTGCTGTATTAAGCAAAGAGAGAGAGAGGGTTCACTGCTGTTTATCAGGATGCAGAGAGGCCTAGATGTTCCAGTCCTATCTTTGTCCTGATCTTAGAGTCTTTGATCCCTGACTCTCTGTCTGGGAGTTTCCTGCCACTACCTTGGCCTGGGTGGAGGTTTTCCTCATTCTTATTCCTTGGGTTGGTATCTTTGATAACTCAAAGTTATTATCCTTGTACTTTTGTCTCTTCATCGATCCTTCCGAATTGAGAATTGATTAATGCACATGTCTGATGTCTCTTCATCTATCCCCTCCATGCAAAATATGTTTCTTTAGATTGATTATTTGCTGATGGTTTAGAGTGTATTTTCTCTCATGAGATATTTCTTTTCATTAATGCATTTGAGTTAGATACAATTGAACAACTTGCAAAGTTTCTGTGGTTATTTTAGTCTGTCAATGTTTTGAGTAACTGTTGCCTCAAGTTTTCAAATAATTGGTCCATCGACCAAGAAGATGAAAATATGAACGAAAGGGTTTATTGAGAAAATTGAGAACTGTCTAATTATTAAACTGTTGAGCATGAAGTCGGATTGAATCGCAAACTTAACACCAGCGCACGCAACATGGATTTGGGTGTATGGGCCAAAGTAAATTAAATAATTGAATGTTCGTCCCTGTCCAAATTATTGGGTCTGCGCTGGATCAGTGGTATTGGTGGAGGTGGTGATGTTGGCATTATTGGTTGTGGTGGTATTGGTATTGGTGGTATTGGTATTGGTGGTGGTAGTATTGGTGGTGGTGGTATTGGTATTGCTGGTAATGCTGGTGGTGGTGCTGCTATTGGTGGTGCTGGTATTGGTGGTGGTGGTATTGGTGGTGGTATTAGTATTGGTGGTTGTGGTATTGGTGGTGGTATTGGTGGTGGTGTGGGATTGGTGGTGGTATTGCTGGTGGTATTGGTACCGGTGGTGGTGGTATTGGTTGTGGTACTGGTGGTGGTGGTATTGGTATTGTCGGTGGTATTGGTCCTGGTATTGGTGGTGGTGGTATTGGTATTGGTGGTGGCGATATTGGTGGTGGTATTGGTGGTATTAGTGGTGGTATTGGTGGTGGTGGTATTTGGTGGTGATGGTGGTATTGGTGGCGGGGGTGTTGGTATTGGTGGTGGTATGTTTTTGTGGTATTGGCAGTGATTGGTATTAGTGGTTGTATGTGTGGTGGCATTGGTGATGGTGGTATTGGTGGCAGGGGTTGTATTGGTGGTGGAATTGGTGGTGGTGGTAGTATAGGTGGTAGTGGTGGTATTGGCGGTGGTGTTGGTGGTGGTATTGATGGTGGTGGTATTGGTGGTGGTGGTATAAGTGGTGTTATTGGTGGTGGTGGTGGTGGTGGTGGTATTGGTAGTATTGGTGGTGTTGGTTGTGGTGGTGGTATTGGTGATGGTATTGTGGTATTGATGGCGGTGGTGGTATTGGTGGTGGTGATATTGATGGTGTGGTATTGGTGGTGGTAGTATTGGTGGTGTTATTGGTGGTGGTATTTGAGGTGGTGGTGGTGGTATTGTGGTGGTGGATTTGGGGGTGGTATTGGTGGTGGGGATATTGGTGGTGGTACTGGTAGTGGTATTGGTAGTGGTATTGGTGGTGGTATTGGTAGAGGTGGTGGTATATTCGTGGTGTATTGGTGATGGTATTGTTAGTGGTATTTGTGGTGTTGGTATTGGTGGCGTTGGTATTGGTGGTGGTATTGGTGGAGGTGGTGGTATTGGTGGTGGTGGTATTGGTAGTGGTATCTGTGGTGTTGGAGGTGCTGGTATTGATGGTGGTGGTTTTGGTGGTGGTTTTATTGGTGGTGGTATTGGTGGTGGTTCTGGTGGTGTTGATGGTGTTGGTGGTGGTGTTTTTGGTGGTGGTATTGGTGGTGGTGGTGGTATTGGCGGTGGTGGTGGTATTGGTGGAGGTGGTGGTATTGGTGGTGGTATTGGTGGTGGTGGTATTGGTATTGGTGGTATTGGTATTGGTGGTGGTAGTATTGGTGGTGGTGGTATTGGTATTGCTGGTAATGCTGGTGGTGGTGCTGCTATTGGTGGTGCTGGTATTGGTGGTGGTGGTATTGGTGGTGGTATTAGTATTGGTGGTTGTGGTATTGGTGGTGGTATTGGTGGTGGTGTGGGATTGGTGGTGGTATTGCTGGTGGTATTGGTACCGGTGGTGGTGGTATTGGTTGTGGTACTGGTGGTGGTGGTATTGGTATTGTCGGTGGTATTGGTCCTGGTATTGGTGGTGGTGGTATTGGTATTGGTGGTGGCGATATTGGTGGTGGTATTGGTGGTATTAGTGGTGGTATTGGTGGTGGTGGTATTTGGTGGTGATGGTGGTATTGGTGGCGGGGGTGTTGGTATTGGTGGTGGTATGTTTTTGTGGTATTGGCAGTGATTGGTATTAGTGGTTGTATGTGTGGTGGCATTGGTGATGGTGGTATTGGTGGCAGGGGTTGTATTGGTGGTGGAATTAGTGGTGGTGGTAGTATAGGTGGTAGTGGTGGTATTGGCGGTGGTGTTGGTGGTGGTATTGATGGTGGTGGTATTGGTGGTGGTGGTATAAGTGGTGTTATTGGTGGTGGTGGTGGTGGTGGTGGTATTGGTAGTATTGGTGGTGTTGGTTGTGGTGGTGGTATTGGTGATGGTATTGTGGTATTGATGGCGGTGGTGGTATTGGTGGTGGTGATATTGATGGTGTGGTATTGGTGGTGGTAGTATTGGTGGTGTTATTGGTGGTGGTATTTGAGGTGGTGGTGGTGGTATTGTGGTGGTGGATTTGGGGGTGGTATTGGTGGTGGGGATATTGGTGGTGGTACTGGTAGTGGTATTGGTAGTGGTATTGGTGGTGGTATTGGTAGAGGTGGTGGTATATTCGTGGTGTATTGGTGATGGTATTGTTAGTGGTATTTGTGGTGTTGGTATTGGTGGCGTTGGTATTGGTGGTGGTATTGGTGGAGGTGGTGGTATTGGTGGTGGTGGTATTGGTAGTGGTATCTGTGGTGTTGGAGGTGCTGGTATTGATGGTGGTGGTTTTGGTGGTGGTTTTATTGGTGGTGGTATTGGTGGTGGTTCTGGTGGTGTTGATGGTGTTGGTGGTGGTGTTTTTGGTGGTGGTATTGGTGGTGGTGGTGGTATTGGCGGTGGTGGTGGTATTGGTGGAGGTGGTGGTATTGGTGGTGGTATTGGTGGTGGTGGTATTGGTAGTGGTATCTGTGGTGTTGGAGGTGCTGGTATTGATGGTGGTGGTGGTGGTATTATTGGTGGTGGTATTGGTGGTGGTACTGGTGATGTTGATGGTATTGGTGGTGGTGTTTTGGTGGTGGTATTGGCCGTGGTGGTGGTATTGGCGGTGGTGATAGTATTGGTGGTGCTGGTATTGGTGGTGATAGTGGTGATATTGGTGGTAGTGATATTTGTGGTGGTATTGATGGTGGTATTGGTAGTGATTTTGGTGGCGTTGTTATAGGTGATGGCGATTTTGGTGGTATTTGTTGTTGGTGGTGGTATTGGTGGTATTAATGGTGGTGATATTGGTGGAGGTGTTGGTATTGTTAGTGGTGGTGGTATTGGTGGTGGTGGAGGTGGTGGTATTGATGGCGGTGGTGGTGGTATTATTGGTGATGGTATTAGTGGTGGTGGTATTGGTGGTGGTAATGATGGTGGTGGTGGTGGTATTGGTGGTATTGGTGGTGTTGATCGTATTGGTGGTGTAGTTATTGGTGGTGGTATTGGCGGTGGTGGTTGTGTTGGTGGTGGTATTGGTGTTGGTGGTATTGGTGGTAGTGTTGGTGGTGGTGGTATTGGTGGTGATAGTAGTGATATTGGTGGTGGAGGTGGTGGTATTGGTGGTATTAATGGTGGTGATATTGGTGGAGGTGTTGGTATTGTTAGTGGTGGTGGTATTGGTGGTGGTGGAGGTGGTGGTATTGATGCCGGTGGTGGTGGTATTATTGGTGTTGGTATTAGTGGTGATGGTATTGGTGGTGGTAATGGTGGTGGTGGTATTGGTGGTGATAGTGGTGGTATTTGTTGGTGGTGGTGGTATTGGTGGTATTAATGGTGGTGATATTGATGGAGGTGTTGGTATTGTTAGTGGTGGTGGTATTGGTAGTGTTGGAGGTGGTGGTATTGATGGCGGTGGTGGTGGTATTATTGGTGTTGGTATTAGTGTTGGTGGTATTGGTGGTGGTAATGGTGGTGGTGGTGGTATTGGTGATGTTGATCGTATTGATGGTGTAGTTATTGGTAGTGGTATTGGTGGTGGTGGTTGTGTTGGTGGTGGTATTGGCGGTCGGGGTGCTATTGGTGGTGGTATTGGTGGTGGTATTAGTGTTGGTGGTATTGGTTGTAGTATTGGTGGTGGTGGTATTGGTGGTGGTGGTATTGGTGGTGATAGTGGTGATATTGGTGGTGGAGGTGGTGGTATTGGTGGCGGTGATATAGGTGGTGGTATTGGTGGTGCTATTGGTGGTGGTGCTGGCATATTTGTGATGGTATTGATGGCGGTATTGTTAGTGATTTTGGTGGCGTTGTTATCTGTCATGGTGATTTTGGTGGTATTTGTTGGTGGTATTGGTGGTAGTGGTATTAATAGTGGTGATATTGGTGGAGGTGTTGGTATTGTTAGTGGTGGTGGTATTGGTGGTGGTGGAGGTATTGATGGTGGTGGTGGTGGTATTATTGGTGTTGGTATTAGTGGTGGTGGTATTGGTGGTGGTATTTGTGGTGGTGGTATTGGTGGTGTTGGTGGTATTGGTGGTTTAGTTATTGGTGGTGGTATTGGCGGTGGTGGTTGTGTTGGTGGTGGTATTGGCGGTGGGGGTGGTATTGGTGGTGGTATTGGTGGTGGTAGTTTTGGTGGGGGTGGTATTGGTGATGGTGGTGTTGTGAATAAGACAGGCTTGACCTCGTTTGGACCACTCAGCTATTGGCCAAACTAATAGATATTAGCCCCTGCACCTGGTCAGACCACTCACTTATCAGCTACTGGGTTCCACTGAGCAGCCAGCCGACGCAACCACCCCCAGAGTGGAGAGTGGTGCATGACTGGAATAAAATTGAGGCAGGCAATCCAGTGGGTATCCTACTCAGTATCCCTCCTAAAAATTACATAAAAGGCAACCTCGACCAGGAGAGCGAGGCCCTCACTGACATCTTAAGAGAGGCCATAGATCAGGTGGCACCTGCTCGGTGGGAAAGAGTCAGGAACAAGGGCATAGGGGCCCCCTGGTTATGAGAACTTGAGCGAAAGGAAGCAAACCCTTTGCCAATCTTAGAGGCTCTGGCGCAAATCTTATGACCCAGCTGCGCTCAGAAGCTACAAAACAACGCTAGCCACTTACAAAAAAACTATAAAGGCCAGGAATGCTGAACACTATGAGGCACGAATTACAGATGCCACAAATAAACAGAAAGAAACTTTCAGAATCCTGAAAGAACTCAGCCAGAAATCAGACCAGAAATCCATACCCAAGCCGGCAGACTGTAACAAGTGTCAGGCCTTCTTCCTTTAAAAAGTCAAGCACCTTCTAGATGATATTGGCAACACTCGAACCCACAGTGCCCCCTGGAATGGGACCTATCCCCCCGCATCCCCATCAAGCAACTCACCTCTCTTCCTAGCTTAGACCTAGCCTCCCGGTCCTTCCTGATGACCCGTGTTAAATCAGGATCTCAGGCAGACCCCTGCGCTCCAAGGGTATTTCGAATGGCCCTTCCCGGGATAGAGAGGGAGATCCTTGATCTGTTCAATCGCTCCCTGGTGACAGGCTGTATGCCTGCCAGCTTGAAGGAAGCCAGGGTCATCCCCCTAATAAAAAAAGGGGGCAGATGAAGCTAATTTAAAGAGCTACAGGCCCATCTCCCAGCTCCCTTTCCTGGGGAAAGTAGTGGAACATGTCCTGGAAACACTCTTGTTGTTTATTGAGGAACAACAGCTACTGCAGGTACGGCAGGATGGCTTTAGGGCCCATCACAGCACAGAACTGGTGATGTTGTCAGTTCTGGATGAACTTAGGCTCATGGCCGATAATAGAAAGCCGAGCTCCCTGGTCCTATTGGATCTGTCAGCGGAGTTCGACATGGTTAGTCACCCACAGCTTCCGGCATGGCTCTTCGATCTTGGCACACCAGTGGCTCGAGTCTTTCCTATCAGATCGCTCTCAAAGGGTCCAACTGGGTGAGCAGGTGTCGAACATTGGCACACTCGCCTGTGATGTCCCCCAGGGCTCAGCACTGTCACCTCTCCTGTTTAACATCTACCTCCACCACTTGTGGCCGCACTGATGCGCATGGATTGCCAAGTATTTAACTATGCGGACAACACACAATTGATTCTCCAGATCAATAACTCACTTCAAGCCCACACCTGTGTGCAAAACATGCTCAGACACACAGTCAATTGGATGATAGCCAACTCGCAAAAAATTAACCCTGATAAAACTGAGGTCCTCATCATTTACTCTAAAACAATCCCTTGAATTTATTTTATTTTTTATTTATTTTAGTAGTTTTGTATAGCGCTAGCTGGACCAAAGGGTATCAGAGCGCTTCACAACATTTCCAACATATACAATAATGAGCAGACATGAGATCCAGGAGAGTGGGGGAACATGTGGGTAAGGGCAAACGTGGGACTGACATATGGTTACAGGGAAGATGCGCTGGGGGTAGGGTCTGATATTCAGCCATACATAATCGGCCATCAAAATGTTTGTACACATAGGATTTCTTGGGCTGCGACCGTGTTGTCATGCTCCAATGTTAGTAAAGAGGGGGGGACAGTTGAGGGATTGTCCAGGGTCTGTTAGTACCCTCAAGTGCGGTCGAGGAAGAGGTCTTTGAGTAGGCTCTTGAATTTTGAAAATGAGGGGACTGTTCTGATGTGGGGTGGGATGGAGTTCTAGATTTTAGGTGCGTTTCCAGCAAAAGATTTGGTTGTGGTTCTTTGCTTGCAAGTTTTTGGTGGGATGAGCAATAGAGACTTTCCCCACTCCTCTCATCCACCACACTACAAATGGTCATAACGGCTATGATCATGTCCAGACTGGATTATGGCAATGCCATATATATTGGTCTCCCAGAGAAACTTATCAAAAAGCTGCAGGTGACCATGAATGATGTAGCTAGGCTGATCTTCAGGCTTCCCAGATGAGCATGCGCTACCCCCCTGCTGCAACAGCTACACTGGCCCCCCATTAAATAGAAAGCTTACTTCAAAGGCCTCTGCATCGCCCACAAAGCTTTTCACGGCTAGGCCCTAGTTTACATCAAGAAGCGCCTAGGGTACTACATGCCAGGACGAACACACATCCGAGGCAGGCCTCCTGGTCCATCCCAAAACCACATCTAAAGGCAACAGAGATGTTCTGTTTTAATTTCCAAACTATGGAACCATTTGCCCGAAAATCTCCACAAGGAACATGCAATCCTCCCTCTCAGGAAACAACTCAAGATTCTTCTGTTTAGAGAGACTCTGGACACAGCATAAAACTGCTACAATTATTGCATTTGTAACTGCTGGTGGGCTGGGCTACCTTCTCTAAGTGCTAAGAGACCTGATTATGTGCTATACAAATCCAAGCTAACAATAACAATATTGGCGGTGGTGGTGATATTGGTGGTGGTATTGGTATTGTTGGTATTGGTATTGGTGGTGGGGTATTGGTAGTGGTGTGGGGTATTGGTGGTGGTATTGGCTGTGATGGTGGTATTGGTGGTGGTATTGGTATTGGTGGTGGTATTGGTACTGGTGGTGGCGGTATTGGTGGTGGTGGTGTTGGTGGTGGTGGTATTGGTATTGGTGGTGGTATTGGTGGTTGTGATATTGGTGGTATTAGTGGTGGTATCGGTGGTGATAGTTGTATTGGTGGTGGTATTTGTGGTGGTGGTGGCAAAGGTGGTGGTGGTATTGGTGGTGGTATTGGTGATGGTGGTGGAGGTATTGGTGGTAGTATTGGTATTGATGGTATTGGTGATGGTATTGGTATTTGCGGTGGTATTGTTATTAGTGGTGGTGGTATTGGTGGTGATGGTATTGTGGTGGTATTGGTGGTGGTGTTGGTGGTGGTGCCATTGATGTTGGTGATGGTATTGGTGGTGGTTTTATTGGTGATGTTGATGATGGTGGTGGTATTGGTGGTGATATTGATGGTGGTGGTATTAGTGGTTGTGGTGATAGTAATCATATTGGTGGTGGTGGTATTAGTGATGGTAGTGGTATTGGTGGTGTTGGGGTGGTGGTGGTATTGGTAATGGTGGTATTGGTGGTGGTGGTTTTAGTGGTGGTATTGGTGGTGGTGATGGTGGCATTGGTGGTGGTGTTGGTGGTAGTGGTATTGGTGGTGGTATTAGTAGTATTGGTGGGGGTGGTATTGGTGGTGGTATTGGCAGTATTGGTTGTTGTTGGTGGTGGTGCTTTTGTTGGTCGTATTGGTATTGGTAGTGGTACTGGTATTGGTGGTGGTGGTGATATTGGTAGTGGAAGTATTGGTTGTGGTGGTATTGGTGATGGTGGTGGTGGTGGTATTGGTGGTAGTGGTGGTATTGGTGGTGGTGGTGGTATTGGTGGTGGTGGTAGTGGAATTGATGGTGGTGGTATAGGTGGTGGTGGTGGTATTGATGATTGTGGTGGTGGTATTGGGGGTGGGATTGGTGAAGATTGTATTGGTGTTGGTGGTGGTATTGGTGGTCTTGGTGGTGGTGGTAGTGGTGGTGATGGTATTGGGGTAGTGGTATTGGTGGTGGTGGTGGTGGTATTGGTGGTGGTATTGGTGATATAGGTGTTGGTGGTATTGGTAGTGGTGTTGGTGGTGGTGGTATTGATGGTGGTGGTATTGGTGGTGGTATTAGTGATGATGGTGGTATTGGGGGTGGCAGTGGTATTGGTGGTGGTGGTGGTATGGGTAATGGAGGTATTAGTGTTGGTGGTGGGGGTATTGGTAGTAATACTATTGGTGGGGCTGGTACTGTTGATGGTGGTGGTATTGGTGGTGGTGGTGGTGGTATTGATGGTGGTGTTATTGATGGTGGTGGTATTTGTTGTGGTGGTATTGGTGGTATACGTGGTATTGGTGGTTGTGGTGTTAATGTTGGTGGTGGTATTGGTGGTGGTGGTGGTGTTGGTGTTGGTGCTAGTGGTGGTATTGGTGTTATTGGTGGTGGTGGTGGTATCGGTGTTGGTGGTATTGGTGTTGTTGGTATTAGTGTTGGTGGTTTTGATGGTGGTGGTATTGATGGTGGGTGTGGTGGTATTGGTGGTAGTGGTATTGGTGGTGGTGGTAGTGGTATTGATGGTGGTGGTATAGGTGGTGGTGGTGTATTTGTTTTGGTGGTATTGATGATTGTGGTGGTGGTATTGGGGGTGGTATTGGTGGTGGTGGTGATGGTGTGGCGGTGGTGGTATTGGTGGTGGTAGTGGTGGAGGTAATATTGGTGGCGTTGGAATTGGTGGTGGTGATATTGATGGTGGAATTGGTGTTGGTATTCGTGGTGTTATTGCTGGTGGTAGTGCTGGTAGTGGTATTGGTGGTGGTGGAGGTATTGGCAGTAGTGGTATTAGTGGTAGTGGTGGTATTGCTAGTGCTATTGGTGGAGGTTGCGGTGGTTGTATTGGTAGTGGTTTTGGTGGTGGTGGTGTTGGCATTGGTGGTCATGGTATTGGTGATAATGGTGATGGTGATAGTATTGGTGGTGGTGGTGGTATTCATAGTGGTAGCATTGGTGGTGGTGGTATTGGTGATGGTATTAGTGGTAGGGGTATTGGTAGTGGTACTATTGGTGATGGTGGTGTTGGTGGTGGTGGTATCGATGGTGGTGGTAATCGTGGTGGTATTGGTAGTTGTGGTATTAGTGCTGGTGGTGGTATTGGTGGTGTTAGTGGTGGTGATGTTGGTGCTGGTGGTGGAATTGGTGGTGGTGGTATCCGTGTTGTGGTGATATTGGTGGTGGTATAGGTGATAGTGGTGGTATTGGGAGTGGTGGTGGTATACGTAATGGTGGTGGTATTGGGAGTGGTGGTGGTATTGGTGGTGATGGTGGTATTGGTGGTGGGGTATTGGTAGTGATACTATTGGTGGTGCTGGTACTGTTGATGGTGGTAGTATTGGTGGTGGTGGTATTGGTGGTGGAGGTGTTGGTGGTGTTGGTATTGATGGTGGTGGTATTGGGGGTGGTGGTATTGGTGATGGTTGTATTGGTGTTGGTGGTGGTATTGGCGGTCTTGGTGGTGGTGGCATTGGTGGTGGTGGTATTGGTGGTGGTGGTATTGGTGGTGGTGGAATTGGGGTAGTGGTATTGGTGGTGGTGGTGGTATTGGTGGTGGAGGTATTGGTGATATAGGTGTTGGTGGTATTGGTATTGGTGTTGGTGGTGGTGGTATTGATGGTGGTGGTATTCGTGGTGGTGGTATTGGTAATGGAGGTATTAGTGTTGGTCATGGGGGTATTGGTAGTGATACTATTGGTGGAGCTGGTACTGTTGATGGTGGTGGTATTGGTGGAGGTGGTGGTATTGGTGGTGGTGTTATTGATGGTGGTGGTATTTGTTGTGGTGGTATTGGTGGTTTTAGTGGTATTGGTGGTTTTGGTGTTAGTGTTGGTGGTGGTGTTGGTGGTGGTGGTGTTGGTGGTATAGGTGTTGGTGGTATTGGTAGTGGTGTTGGTGGTGGTGGTATTGATGGTGGTGGTATTGGTGATGGTATTAGGGATGGTGGTGGTATTGGGGGTGGCAGTGGTATTGGTGGTGGTGGTATGGGTAATGGAGGTATTAGTATTGGTGGTGGGGGTATTGGTAGTGATACTATTTGTGGGGCTGGTACTGTTGATGGTGGTGGTATTGGTGGTGGTGGTATTGATGGTGGTGGTATTTGTTGTGGTGGTATTGGTGCTATTAGTGGTATTGGTGGTAGTGGTGGTATCGGTGTTGGTGGTATTGGTGTTGTTGGTATTGGTGGTGGTGATTTTGATGGTGGTGGTATTGATGATGGGGGTGGTGGTATTGGTGGTAGTGGTATTGGTAGTAGTGGTATTGGTGGTGGTGGTAGTGGTATTGATGGTGGTGGTATAGGTGGTGGTGGTGGTATTAATGATTGTGGTGGTGGTATTGGGGGTGGTATTGGTGGTGCTGATGGTGTGGCGGTGGTATTGCTGGTGGTGGTATTGGTGATGGTAGTGGTGGAGGTAATATTGGTGGCGTTGGTATTGGTGGTGGAATTGGTGTTGGTATACGTGGTGGTATTGCTGGTGGTAGTGCTGGTGGTGGTATTGGTGGTGGTGGAGGTATTGGCGGTAGTGGTATTAGTGGTGGTGGTGGTATTGCTAGTGCTATTGGTGGAGGTGGCGGTGGTTGTATTGGTGGTGGTGGTGGTATTCGTAGTGGTAGCATTGGTGGTGGTGGTATTGGTGATGGTATTAGTGGTAGGGGTATTGGTAGTGGTACTATTGGTGATGGTGGTGCTGGTGGTGGTGGTGGTGGTATCGATGGCGGTGGTAATCGTGGTGGTATTGGTGGTGTTAGTGGTGGTGATGTTGGTGCTGGTGGTGGAATTGGTGGTGGTGGTATCTGTGTTGGGGGTATTGATGGCGGTGGTGGTATTGGTGGTGGTATAGGTAATGGTGGTGGTATTGGGAGTGGTGGTGGTATTGGTGGTAGTGGTATTGGTGGTGATGTTTGTATTGGTGGTGGGGGTATTGGTAGTGATACTATTGGTGGTGCTGGTACTGTTGATGGTGGTAGTATTGGTGGTGGTGGTATTGGTGGTGGAGGTGTTGGTGGTGGTGGTATTGATGGTGGTGGTGTTGGGGGTGGTGGTATTGGTGATGGTTGTATTGGTGTTGGTGGTGGTATTGGCGGTCTTGGTGGTGGTGGCATTGGTGGTGGTGGTGTTGGTGGTGGTGGTGGTATTGGGGTGGTGGTATTGGTGGTGGTGGTGATGGTGGTGGAATTGGTGATATAGGTGTTGGTGGAATTGGTAGTGGTGTTGGTGGTGGTGGTATTGATGGTGGTGGTATTGGTGGTGGTGGTATTGGGGTAGTGGTATTGGTGGTGGTGGTAGTGGTATTGGTGGTGGTGGTATTGGTAATGGAGGTATTAGTTTTGGTCGTGGGGGTATTAGTAGTGATACTATTGGTGGGGCTGGTACTGTTGATGGTGGTGGTATTGGTGGTGGTATTAGTGGTAGGGGTATTGGTAATGGTGGTGGTGGTATTGGTGGTCATTGTATTGGTGGTATTGGTGGTATTGGTGGTGGTATTAGTGGTGGTAGTATTGGTGATGGTGGTGGTGGTATTGGTGGTGGTAGTATTGGTGGTGGTGGTATTTGTGCTGGTGGTGGTATTGGTAGTGGTGGTGGGGGTATTGGTAGTGGTAGTATTGGTGGTACTGGTATTGTAGATGATGGTGGTATTGGTGGTGGTGGTATTGGTATTGGTGCTGGTGGTATTGGTGCTGGTAACATTGGCAGTATTGGTGGTGGTATTGGTGGTTGTTGGTGATGGTGCTATTGGTGGTGGTATTGGTATTGGCGGTGGTATTGGTATTGGTGGTAATGGTATTGGTTGTGGTGGTGGTGGTATTGGTAGTGGTAGTATTGGTGGTGCTGATATGGATGATGGTGGTGGTATTGGTGGTGGTATTGATGGTGGTGGTATTGGTGGTGGTGGTGGTATTGATGGTCGTAGAAATGGTGGTGATGGTATTGGTGGTGTTATTGGTGGTGGTGGTATTGGTGATGGTTGTATTGGGTTGGTGGTGGCATTGGCAGTCTTGGTGGTGGTTGCATTGGTGGTGGTGGTATTGGTGGTGGTGGTATTGGGATAGTGGTATTGGTGGTGGTGGTGGTATTGGTGATACAGGTGTTGGCGGTATTGTTAGTGGTGCTGGTGGTGGTGGTATTGATGGTGGTGGTATTGGTGGTGGTGTTATTGATGGTGGTGGTATTTGTTGTGGTGGTATTGGTGGTATTAGTGGTATTGGTGGTTGTGGTATTAGTGTTGGTGGTGGTATTGGTGGTGGTGGTGGCATCAGTGTTGGTGGTATTGGTGTTGTTGGTATTGGTGGTAGTGGTATTGATGGTGGTGGTTTTGATGGTGGGGTGGTGGTATTGGTGGTGGTGGTAGTGGTATTGATGGTGGTGGTATAGGTGGTGGTGGTGGTATTGATAATTGTGGTGGTGGTATTGGGGGTGGTATTGGTGGTGGTGGTGGTGGTGGTGGTGTGGCGGTGGTATTGGTGGTGGTGGCATTGGTGGTGGTAGTAGTATTGGTGGCGTTGGTATTGTGGTGGTGATATTGGTGGTGGAATTGGTGTTTGTATTCATGGTGGTATTGCTGGTGGTAGTGTTGGTGGTGGCATTGGTGGTGGTGGAGGTATTGCGGTAGTGGTATTAGTGGTGGTGGTGGTATTGGTGGTAGTGGTATTGCTAGTGGTATTGGTGGAGGTACCGGTGATTGTATTGGTGGTGGTTTTGGTGGTGTGGTGGTGCCATTGGTGGTCATGGTATTGGTGATATTGGTGATGGTGGTGGTATTGGTGGTGGTGGTGGTATTGGTGATGGTATTAGTGGTAGGGGTATTGGTGAAGGTACTATTGGTGATAGTGGTGTTGGTGGTGGTGGTATTGATGGTGGTAATGGTGGTGGTGGTACTGGTGGTGGTGTTGATGGTTGTGGTATTAGTGCTGGTGGTGGTATTGGTGGTGTTAGTGGTGGTGATGTTGGTGCTAGTGGTGGTATTGGTTGCGGTGGTGGTGGTATCGGTGTTGGGGGTATTGGTGGTGGTGGTATTGGTGGTGGTGTTGTTGGTGGTGGTATTGATGGTGGTGGTGGTATTGGTGGTGTTATAGGTAATGGTGGTGGTATTGGGGGTGGTGGTATTGGTGGTGGGGGTATTGGTAGTGATACTATTGGTGGTGCTGGCACTGTTGATGGTGATGGTATTGGTGGTGGTATTGGTGGTGGAGGTGTTGGTGGTGGTGGTATTGATGGTGGTGGTATTGGGGGTGGTGGTATTGGTGGTGGTATTGGCAGTTGTGGTATTAGTGTTGGTATTGGTGGTGTTGCTGGTGGTGGTGTTGGTGCTAGTGGTGGTATTCGTGATAGTGGTGGTATCGGTGTTAGTGGTATTGGTGTTGGTGGTATTGCTGGTGGTGTCATTGGTGGTGGTGATAGTGGTATTGGCAGTGGTGATGGTATTGGTGGTGTTGGTGGTATTTATTGGTGGCAATATTGGTGGTGGTGTTGGTATTGTGGCAGTGGTATTGGTGGTGGTAGTGGTGGTGGTAGTATTGGTGGTGGTGGTACTGGTGGTGGTGATATTGGTAGTGGAATTTGTGGAATTGGTGTTGGTATTCATGGTAGTATTGCTGGTGGAAGTGTGGTGGTGTTATTGGTGTTGGTAGAGGTAATGGTGGTGGTGGAGGTGGTGGTGGTTGTATTGGTGGTGGTGTTGGTATAGGTTATGGTGGTGGTGGTGGTGGTATTGGTGGTCATGTTATTGGTGGCATTGGTGGTGGTATTAGTGGTGGTAGTATTGGTGGCGGAGGTGGTATTGGTAGTGGTAGCATTGGTGGTGGTGGTATTGGTGATGGAGGTGGTATTGGTGGTGGTACTGGTATTGATATTGGTGGTGGTAGGATCAATGGTGGTGGAATTGGTGGTGGTGGTATAGGTGGTGGTGGTATTGGTTTGTGGTGGTATTGGTGTTGGTGGTGGTGGTTTTGGTGTTGGTGGTGGTATTGGTGGTGGTGGTGGTGGTGGTGGTATTGTGGTGGTGGTGGTATTGGTGTTGGTGGTGATATTGTTGGTGGTGGTGGTATTCGTGGTGGTGGTATTGGTGGTGTTATCGGTGGTATTGGTGGTTGTGGTGTTGGTGGTGGTATTGGTGGTGTTGTTGGTGGTGGTGCTGTTGGTGGTATTGGTGGTGGTGGGATTGGTGGTACTGGTGATATTGGTGGTGGTATTGGTGGTGGTGGTATTGGAGCTGGTGGATTTGGTGGTGGTGGTATTGATGGTAGTGGTATAATGGTGATGGTGGTATTAGTGGTGGTGGTGGTAGTGATAGTGGTGGTGTTGATGGTGGTATTGGAGGTGGGGGTGGTGATATTGGTGGTGGTGGTGGTATTGGTGGTGATAGTGATGGTGGCGGTATTATGGTGGTGGTATTGGCGATGGCAGTGGTGGTATTGGTGGCGGTGGTGCTGGTATTGGTGGTGGTGGTGGTATTGGTGGTGGTGATATTGGTGGTGGTTTTGATGGAAGGGGTGGTGGTATTGGTGGTGGTAATGATAGTGGTGGAGGTATTGGTGCTGGTTGTATTAGTGGTGGGTGTGGTATTGGTGGTGGTGATACTGTGGAAAAGTAAATTTTGCCATGTTCTGTGTCCCTACGTGTCATCCATCATATGTTATGTGTGCATGACCAATATGCATATGTTATTCCCCATGTCATTTCCCAGTCCTCGTGAATACTACGAATATCAGGCCTATGTAAAGCTACGTTGCCACGTTTCTCAGTGTGCACGTTATTCCATTATAAAGTCCCCGTTTCCAGGCCTCAACAGGGCCTGGACATCAGATTCAGCTCCTGTCTCCTGAAGCCTCGCTGAGGAGCGATACAGCCCCCACCTGTATCCTCGACCTTTCACTTACTTCCTGCCTCGCAGTGCCCGGTGCAGCTTGGCTCTGCCTCTGAGTCTGCCAAGAGTATGTTATGATTCCAGCTATCAGTTTAGTCCTCCTTCTCTGCATTCCTAAGCTACTGAACTGCATCAATAGTTTCCGTCATTGTCTAGCCTTCTCGTCTCCATGTTAAGGGAAATACTGCATTTAATGGTCATTTAATATTCTTCATCACGCATTACATGTAGAATAAATGCATGGTCCAGTCTTAGAGTCGATTAGCCCTTCCCCTCCTGACTTCTAGTTTATATCAACATGTTCCCTAAACATCAGATACTAGATAGGGTTTAGGTACATGTCGCTCCGACCCTCCAGACTTTAGTCTCTGCTCCTAGCACAGAGTTCGTAGCCCCCAGCTTCTCCTCGTAACACGTCATTGCCAGTTTGCGCGCACCACCAGGTTAGAGGTCCCGGCTCCTTAGGTAGCCCCCTCCAATGTTTCCGCCCCATTCATGACATATTCTGTTACGTTTACACCACATGTCTATGTATACGCCCAGTTACACCTACTTTTACTCTTATCTTTCGCGACTGCTACGCGTCACGCCTTCTGCTCCACCCACTGCTACGCCTACTGCAATGTAATGCTATGTGTTCGCGTTATGTATATATGCTCTTGTATTGTTATTAAAAGTTAGCGCGCTCATCCCAGACCCAGCCCCAGCAGCTGCTGGGCCCCTGTCACCCTGCTGGGCCCCTGTTCCTATGCAGGTTGTCCTGATCCTGTCCTTATGCTGTATTAAACCTGCAAAACTCCTACTACCTCGAATCTTGACTCTTATTTATTGAGCTATCTGTTATGATATATGTCTAGTCAAAAATAGGGTATTATTTATTTATTTACCACATAATGGCGCCCGAATAGGGACTTGCCCTTTCCCCACGCGTCGGTGAAGCCACGCCGACCCCCTGACCCTCTGCAGCCGTGACGGAACCATACCGGCCACGTGCAGATATTTCTGCTTCAAGTATCCCTCAGGCCCACGGAGGAGACGGAGGAGGCGGTCCAGCATCCAAACGAGACGGTGGAGGAACGCGGCGAGTCCCGACCAGAGCCCAAGCCAAGAGTCCAAGGTCCGAGGTATCCGGAGGCCCACCCGTAACTGAAGTCCGAAGTTCGTCGTCCGTCGTCGTAACAGTCCAGTCCAGTCCAAGGCCTTCCGTTCTTGCTGCCCGGTGAGTACCATTGCTGGGGTAGTATCTAGACAGGGTCAATCTAAATTGACTCTGGTCCGTGGGTTGGTGGTACCCAGGCCCACTAACGAAGTGTTCACCTAGGTGGATACGGGTCTTGATGCGTCCCTTTATGGGACCGGTATGTTCCGTACTGTTTCAGCAGTGCATCCAGTAACTCTAGTCTGTTCCGTTCTCGAGAAATTCTTGTGTTTCTGTTCTCAGTATTCCAGGTAATATTTCTGTCCGAACTGTAATGTTATGATGTTGTTTAATGTATTTCCAATGTCGTGGTATGCCTGAATTGTTTTCCCAATTGTTATTGTTCCTCGTCTATTGTATTGTGTTCCGATTCAAGTTTACAATGTCTCTCTTTTCGAGACTACGTCAGTTAAAAACTAGAAAGGGTTTGTTAGAAGAAGCAGTTCCTGTCCCGCCCAGGGACAGTCCAGGTCACTTTATGTATCAGAAACATGGCATAAGCGCCATATTGTATCTAGATTTATGGGTAGATTATACCAAACAGTTAGAAGAAAAGTATAGATGGCCCGTATCGGGTACATGGGATGCCGAATGCATCATGCGAGTAGAAGAAGCATTATGGAAAAAGAAAGCCAGACAGTCACAGAAAGACGCCATCGAGTTATGGCGCAAAGAAGCTCATAAGAGAACCGAAAAAGAAATCAGAAAGACAGAACTAAGTAGAGAATCCCAAGAACGAACCCAACAAAGAGAATTAATCGAGATAGGTGAACGAGTCAAAGCCGAACAGTCAGACAGACAGAGGCATGCCCTCATTAAGGGTATGTATCCTCTTCTTGCTGAGGGCTTGCCAAAAGCGACCCCAGAGGCATCCAGTAATTTTCCGCCACCATTAGTTCCGACCAAGCTACGTCACAAACCGACCGCAGCTGATATTTTTATTTCGTCCTATCTGGACGACACAGTCCCAGAATATGCAAATCCTGTTCGCGCTCCGCCCGTCCCTGTAAATCAGGTAATTCCTGCTCCTCCAGACACCGGGGTGCCCTTAACAGCCCCCCCGGGTCAGCCCGCCATACAAGTCCAGCCCACGTTACAATTACCGACCCTGCCAGGACGAAAAGCATCAGTTGATGATTCCAGTTTAGGGGCCGCAGGGGGAGGTCTTCCTCAAACCCCGCCGCCATACAAGCGTTTATCAGCACTCGAATTACATGCTCAAGCATCACAGCGTACTCCTAAAAGTAATAAGTCTGTTGCAGAAATCAGGCAAACCCTTGGCGAATGTGTCTATGACCCAGTTCCAGGCGAATTTAATATGGTTTTATATTCCGTACGCATAAGGAGAGTGACCGAGTATCTAGTCACCCTGCCGAATATGAAAGAAGATCTAGACAGAATATATCGTTTCATCCGTACAGGGGATGATCCAGAAAGTATTAGTAATGCCATGTCTCAAAGGAAAGCCGAGATTCAGCGTATGATATTAAAGTTCTTAATTAATTGTCTAATAAGAGAACAAGATTACCCGTCTAAAGATCCAGCCGAAATGAAAACTCTGACAAAGTGGAGTGATAATATTGCCGAAGGAAAGCACAATACCATTAGTGCCATGGAAAGTATGTACAAGAAAATTCGTAGAGAGATAATAAAGATACACGAACAGCGTAAAGCAGCACAAGTAAGCGAGAAAGAAAGTACCTCTGATCCTGAAGAGGAAGACGACGAGAATACTGCCAGAATAGCGTATGTAGGGAAATCTAGATTTCCAGATCGCCATTTACGTCTAGAACACAAGTCTACTTTCCATCATTCAGCACCAGAACAAGGTTCCCTAGAACAAGTATTCCAAGCTACCGATCACATTCTGAAATCACGAATCGGTTATAGTAAGTTAAGTACTATGCATGAACAAGAACTAGCCCGATCAGCAGTCCGATGGATTACTGATTCTACCACTTTTCCAGACGAAATAGTGGCACAAATGTTTCTGAAAATGCCCCCAGCCGAGCAGCGACTGGTGGGTATGTATATGATTCAGTACCTCATTACTCTGTATGAGGGTCAGCACTCTGATCCAGGTCCGTTACATGATATCCTGAACGAGTTACTCCAGTATAAATGGAGAGGTCTAGGTACCGATTTAATTAGTGTCATTCTAGAACAGCGTCACAAATATAGAACATTCTTGAACCCACATTTTGTTCATGTCTCACCCCCAGAAAGTAAATCATTCTATATAGACAGACAGAATCCGTTACGAGAAGTCCACCCAGTCAGAGGAACGGGTGGCGAAATGCAGCGAGTGTTTGTATACACTCCGATCACAAAAATGGAACTCCTTGAAATGAAGAAATTAATTCCCTGTCATGACAAAGATCCAGCAGGGTTCCATCGAGAATTAAAAGACATGCTCCGTATGGGAGAATACACTTACCCAGATATCATTAAAATGTTAAAAGTTCTGTTGCCCGCAGGGGTGTATGAAAAGCTAAAGGAAAAAGAATGGGAGGTGGGAGAGAAAAAGATCGATTGGACAGTTCTAGAAGCAGAAGACAAGGCACGAGTACCAGGTACCGGTCTTGGAGATAAATGTAAAGAATTACCAGAATTATTGATTCAAGTTTTACCCAGATTATTGACGACTAGAAAAGAAGACTGGGATGCAATCTCAGCCTGTAAACAGAAACAAGATGAAGATATTAGTGATTTTTATTCTAGGTTTGAAAAATGTTTTAGTATCAACAGTGGCCTCAAGACAAGTAGTGAGTCATACCCTCACCTTTTTGTTACTAAATTAGTCGAGAATTCAAGTCCACAAATTAAAAACCGAGTTTTGAAAGTCGAAAGCACCTGGCAAGCTAATACTCCGTCCCAGATGCTCCAGATGCTCCAGTACCACCAGAATAGAATCAGGGAAGAGCAAGAACACGAGAGAAAACGTATGAAAGACACGAAAATGAAAGTGCTAGTTGCACAATCTGTTCCTCAAGACAGTCAGAAGAGGGGTCCGAATCAAGCCAGTCACCCTGCAGCTCCCGTTAAAGGGAACTGCAATTATTGTAAACATCCAGGTCATTTTATAAATGAGTGTGCAGTTCTGAAACACAACATAGCTACTGGTAAGACAAAAGAAAGACCACGTCCGCCTAGACAAGAACAAGTTCTACAGACTCCTCAGCCACAGAATGCACAACAGACAGTTACAGCACCGCAGCCCATCGCTGCAACACAGCATGTTACATCGCAGATGTACCAGTATGCACACTCTGAGTATCCAGAGTACCAGCCATATTCATGAAACAGCCTAGAGAGGGAGGTAGGCTTGCCTCTCATCGAGATACCTGTAGATCAAGAAGGTCCCTTTGTTCACAGTCAAGTATTAGGGAAAGACAGAAAGTTTTTGATCGATACAGGGGCAAGTAGGACCACAATTAGTCACGCCGAAGTTCCAGGGGCTCCGCTCTCAGGCTCAAGAAATGTTTCCCTTGGATTTTCAGGAAAGCCTATCGTAAATGAGATTTCAAAGCCAGTCACTCTAGAAGTAGGTCCTTTGTCCCGTACTACTGACCTGTTACTTACTAAGTCATGTCCAGAGAATCTATTAGGCATTAAAACACTGAAAGAATTAGGTGCAGTTATTTGTTGTTCCCCGGAGGGAATACGTCTGTTCCTACGTGACTTTAAGGGTCACTATGTATTACGAGATTTTGATTCCAGACTGTCTCAAGTTCCGCAGCATCTATGGGCGCAAGGTCCAACTGATGTAGGTTACATGCAAATCACACCCTATCGTGTGACTCTCAAACCAGGTGTAGTGTTACCACGAATCAGACAGTATAGATTGCCACCCGAGGCTATAACAGCCTTATCCAAAATTATAGACGAGCTCATGGCTCAAGGAGTAGTTGTAGAAACTGACTCCAATGTATGTAATTCTCCGATCATTCCAGTCATGAAACGTACTGATCCGAATGCACCCCCAGTATATCGATTAGTGATTGATTTACGAGAACTTAATAAATGTATTATTCCGCAGTACCCAGTTGTCCCAGACATCTCTTCCCTATTAACTGCTATTGATTCCGAAGCCACGTTCTTTACAGTAATCGACCTCAAGAACGCATTTTTTAGTGTTCCCATCCATCCAGACAGCCAGTTTCTTTTCGGATTTTGTTTAAATGGAAGGAGCTATATGTTTACACGCGCTCCTCAAGGTTTCACAGAAAGTCCTAGTATTTACAGTCAGGCACTTAAGAGACAACTTGACAACATTCACATGCCAACTGACACTGCCCTGCTCCAGTATGTCGATGATCTACTGATCACAGCCCGTTCTGAACGTGATTGCGAGCGTGCGTCACTGACGGTTTTGTATTTCCTAGCCGAGATGGGGCACAAGGTGTCACCTTCGAAGCTTCAATTCTGTGTCCAGCAAGTGGTATACTTAGGACACTTACTGTCCAAGAGGGGTAGGCAGTTGACACCAGACCGTATCCAGTTAATAGCGAGTCTTCCCCAGCCCAGAACCCAGAAGGAGGTACGTGCCTTTATCGGCCTTACTTCTTATTGTAGACAATGGATTCCCCAGTATGCATTTCTAGCCAAGCCACTGATACAGTTAACGACACAGGAGGCAGCCGTATCGACTGTTCTCCCTTGGACATCTGAACATACACTTAGTTTCAACGAGTTAAAGAAAGCTTTATGTCAAGCTCCAGTTCTAGCTACACCGAACTACAGTAAGCCTTTTACACTTTTCGTTACTGAACGCGAAGGTACAGCATTATCTGTTCTCACACAAGATCAAGCAGGACAATACAAGCCCTGTGCTTATTTTTCGAGCACACTAGATCCAGTCGCCCAGGCGTTGCCTGCGTGCCTCAAGTCAGTTGCAGCCACAGCACTAGCTATTAGACAAAGCGATTCCATAGTCTTAGGACATACCTTGACAGTACAAGTCCCACACTCCGTGGAAGTTCTTTTAAACCGAACACAAACTCAGCACTTGACAATTGCACGTTTAACAGGTTATGAATTGACACTGTTTCAGCCACACATAGATATTAGACGCTGCAACATCCTGAATCCTGCTACACTGTTACCATCAGTTAATTCAAATCCTGACCCACATGACTGTGTGGAAGTAGTCAACATTACGACAAAGCCAAGACAGGACCTGACAGACATTCCGTTACCAGATCCTGACCTGACACTTTATGTGGATGGTTCATGTATGAGAACTAGTACAGGAGAACTAGTCGCCGCATACGCAGTGACCACTGACACCGAAGTTATTGAAACACACCGTATTGACACTCTGTCCGCTCAAGCAGCAGAGCTAGTTGCTCTGACACAAGCCTGTATACACGCCAAGAACCTGAAAGTTAATGTTTACACAGATTCCCGTTACGCATTTGGAGTTGTACACGACTTCGGAGTGCTCTGGCAGGAGAGAGGTTTCATGACTTCTCATGGAACCAAGATTCAGCATGGTCTCCTTATTCAAGCTCTGTTAGATGCCATACATTTGCCGACATCTATTGCTATCATGAAATGCAAAGCACATACGAAAGTCACTGACATTATTTCCCAAGGTAACGATCTAGCAGATCGCACAGCCAAGCTTACAGCACAGACTCTAGACATTCCAGTTAACCTGACACACACTCCAGATCCGATTACATGTATGACAGTTAAGGACCCTACTCAAGATGTCATAGATATCCAGTTACATGCTACTCCCGAAGAAATCAAGAAGTGGTCTGAACAAGGAGGGGTCCAGACAGATCAAGGATGGTTAACGAAGGGTAGAGCCACATGGTTTCTCCCCGACTCTATGGTTCAAGTCATCATTAATACCGCACATAGTCCAGCACATTTAGGAGAAAAAGCTATGTTAGACAGTATCCAGAACATTTGGTTCAACAAGCATTTACGAGCTGCAGCCAAGCAGAAAGTCCGTACCTGTATGATATGTTGTCAGTTTAATCCAGGTAAAAGTGTCCCGGTGGAACAAGGTGGTTTCCAGCCTCCTGACCACCCTTTTGAGGTCCTCCAGATGGATTATATTCAGATGGAGCGATGTCGAGGTTTCAAGTATGTCCTTGTAGTTGTATGCGCTTTGTCCAGATGGACAGAAGCATATCCAGTCCCAGATTATACAGCCGCGACCACTGCCAAGCAGTTGGTTCGTGAATTTTTCCCTCGATATGGACTCCCTAGAGTCGTATATTCTGATAACGGTCAGCCATTCTCATCTGAACTCATGAAGCACGTTTCCCTGTTGTTAGGGTACCAGTGGAAGTTTCATTGTGTACGCCATCCTGAAGCAGCCGGTCTAGTCGAGAGACATAATCAGACTCTGAAAATCCGAATCGCCAAAGTATGTAAAGATAAGGGTGTGGACTGGCTAGTAGCTCTGCCAGTCGCTTTGTTTTATATGCGCATGGTCGCACATTCCAGATCAGGTCTGTCCCCGTATGAGGTCGTATTCGGCCGCCCCCCTAACATGTGGGGTACTCCTAGACCCCGAAGTATTACTGATGTTTCATGTAATATGCTGACAGATTACCTAGCTTCCTTGATGTCTGCCCTCAACTCATGTCGTTCACAGGTTGCTGCCGCATTTCCAGACAATACCGAGGTGGCACCGCATGAAATCGTTCCAGGTTCCATGGTGATGGTCCGTAACTTTGACAGATCAAGTCCGCTGGAGCCTCGATGGAAAGAGCCCCGTCAGGTCCTCCTCACCACCCGTACAGCCGTGAAGTTGGAAGGCCGAAAAGGATGGATACACCTTTCTCACGTTAAACTTTTAAAAGGACTGAAACCCGTCTTTAAAAACATTTTCCAGGATATCAAGACTTGTCAAAACATTGTTCTTAAGGACTGTCCCGCAAAAGACATTGATACAACCCCTCCCTTGGTAGAGAAAACTCCGCAGCAGGAGTATAAGCAAAAACTACGGTCTAGTAAAATAAGTCAGTCAGTTTGATTGTATAAGTCCTCCCCTAGGTGAAACGGTTAGACTGTTTCTGACATGTATAAAATAGACCCCCATAGTGAGAGAGTTAGTAAAAACTCAATTCAATGTATCGTTTTTCTAAGTTTCATATTGTTTCTCAGCATTATGATTTCCTGCACCAGTTATGCCTTTTTCCTATATTTTCCAGTTCTTCATGTAAATAAGCCTGCTAATGCTACAGCAGAGCACACGTTTAGTGATCTGCCTCCTCACGAATATTCCTACCGCCTTGCTATGCGTAATAACTCATTTATCCGCATGTTACATTACTCACACCAGACCAGCAATGCCACTAATTGTTGGGTGTGTGGTCGACTCCCCCCTTTCCAGACACCGAAGGGAGTTCTGCCACTTTTTCCTTATCCGTTTTCACATAATGGTTCGTGTGGAGCATGGTCCACGTTAACGTCATCCTCAACAGATATGTCTTTTCTTAACAGCACATGTTTCCCAGACAAGCAAGGTCTCCCCCACAGAACAGGTTTAGATCTAGAAAATGAAGTATATAATTTAGGTAATTATTCGTCGAATTTCATGGTCCTGAATGTTCAGTCTGATACTACTCCAGACTCACCTGCTATTTCAGTATTACCAGTCAAAGGCGAATTATGTGTACGAAATAAGGGTTCCGTACACGTAGGACATAGTGATTGTACTACTATTGTCAAGTATAGTGACAGTGGGAAATCTATTTTTAAAGCTTCACGTCATTCTTATTTTGTTTGTGGACAGACCGCATATGTTCGTCTGCCCCTCGATTGGGAGGGAACCTGTTACATTGCTTTCCTACTGCCACCTGTTTTTCTAGCCCCACCTGACTACCATAGGAATTCCTTCCTAGTACATACTAGACACAAGAGAAACCTCCCGATTGTCGATTATACTGAAACTGCTGCAGAACAATTCATTGATATTGATAAAGGTGTGTTCCCTTATTTAGGTACAGTTGTAAACAGTAAGCTAATCCGTAGGTTAACAAGAACCCTTGAAGCTGTAGTAGATGAGACTGCCTCTGCTCTAGGTAACTTAACCGAAGAGCAATCCTTTATGAGAATTGTCGTTTTACAGAATCGTCTTGTCCTTGACGTCATACTGGCCGATAGGGGCGGGGCCTGTAGAGTCCTCGGATCTAGTTGTTGCATTTTCATTCCAAATAACGCGCCGTCTGTTTATTCAGCTATAACCAGACTTCATAAAATTGCCCATCTATTACACCAAGATCCAGGCACCTGGACATGGTCCGGTTGGTTCTGGAATATAATTTCCGCATGGGGATGGAAAGTCTTGTCCTTTCTAGGTATTGCAGTAGCGATCATATTCAGCTGCTGCCTCTGTATACAATGTGGCCCTGCGATTTGCGGCATTTGTGCTACCTCTTGTATTCCTAGTCCCAAGCCCCGTTCTAAATCTCGTTCCAAGACAATTCGAGACGAGCAAATGATGCTATATGAAATGATAGATGGTATCATGAAAATTGATGTTTCCTGATGGAAACGTAGTGACAAGGAGGGAATGTGGAAAAGTAAATTTTGCCATGTTCTGTGTCCCTACGTGTCATCCATCATATGTTATGTGTGCATGACCAATATGCATATGTTATTCCCCATGTCATTTCCCAGTCCTCGTGAATACTACGAATATCAGGCCTATGTAAAGCTACGTTGCCACGTTTCTCAGTGTGCACGTTATTCCATTATAAAGTCCCCGTTTCCAGGCCTCAACAGGGCCTGGACATCAGATTCAGCTCCTGTCTCCTGAAGCCTCGCTGAGGAGCGATACAGCCCCCACCTGTATCCTCGACCTTTCACTTACTTCCTGCCTCGCAGTGCCCGGTGCAGCTTGGCTCTGCCTCTGAGTCTGCCAAGAGTATGTTATGATTCCAGCTATCAGTTTAGTCCTCCTTCTCTGCATTCCTAAGCTACTGAACTGCATCAATAGTTTCCGTCATTGTCTAGCCTTCTCGTCTCCATGTTAAGGGAAATACTGCATTTAATGGTCATTTAATATTCTTCATCACGCATTACATGTAGAATAAATGCATGGTCCAGTCTTAGAGTCGATTAGCCCTTCCCCTCCTGACTTCTAGTTTATATCAACATGTTCCCTAAACATCAGATACTAGATAGGGTTTAGGTACATGTCGCTCCGACCCTCCAGACTTTAGTCTCTGCTCCTAGCACAGAGTTCGTAGCCCCCAGCTTCTCCTCGTAACACGTCATTGCCAGTTTGCGCGCACCACCAGGTTAGAGGTCCCGGCTCCTTAGGTAGCCCCCTCCAATGTTTCCGCCCCATTCATGACATATTCTGTTACGTTTACACCACATGTCTATGTATACGCCCAGTTACACCTACTTTTACTCTTATCTTTCGCGACTGCTACGCGTCACGCCTTCTGCTCCACCCACTGCTACGCCTACTGCAATGTAATGCTATGTGTTCGCGTTATGTATATATGCTCTTGTATTGTTATTAAAAGTTAGCGCGCTCATCCCAGACCCAGCCCCAGCAGCTGCTGGGCCCCTGTCACCCTGCTGGGCCCCTGTTCCTATGCAGGTTGTCCTGATCCTGTCCTTATGCTGTATTAAACCTGCAAAACTCCTACTACCTCGAATCTTGACTCTTATTTATTGAGCTATCTGTTATGATATATGTCTAGTCAAAAATAGGGTATTATTTATTTATTTACCACAATACTGGTGGTGGTGGTTGTATTGGTGGTGGTTTTGGTGGTGGTCGTGGTATTGGTGGTCGTGGTATTGGTGGTATTGGTTGTGGTGATGGTATTAGTGGTGGTGGTATTGGTGGTTTTGGAGGTGGTGGTATTGGTGGTGATATTGGTGGTGGTATTGGAGGTGGCATTGATGGTGGTGGTGATGGTGGTATTGGTGGTGGTGGTGGCAGTGAAATTGGTTGTGGTGGTATTAATGGTGGTGTTACTCGTGGCAGCGGTATTGGTGTTGTTGGGCGTGGAGGTGGCATTGGTGGTGGTGGTATTGGTGGTGGTGGTATTGGTGGTGATGGTGGTATTGTTGGTGGTAGTTTTGGTGGTGTTTGTGGTATTGATGGTGGTGGTATTGGTGGTGGCATTGCAGTGCCATTGGTGGTGGTGGTGGTATTGGCAGTATTGGTGGTGCTGATATTGGAGGTGGTGGTGGTATTGATAGTGGTAGTATTAATGGTGGAGGTATTGCTGGTGGTGGTGGTATTGGTGGTGGTGGATTGGTGGTGTCCTTGGTGGTGGTGGTATTGGTGGTGGTGGTTGTATTGGTGGTATTTGTGGTGGTTGTGTTGGTGGTGGTAATGGTGGTGATAGTGATGGTGGTGGGATTATGGTGGTGGTATTGGTGGTGGCAGTGGTGGTATTGGTGGCGGTGGCATGAGACATCTTCTGGAGCTTTCCTTTTCCTCTGGGAAAGTCCCAAAAAAATGGAAGGAGGACATTGTTATCCCCCTGAAAAAGAAACCGAACATCAGTATAAATCAGATGGAGAATTTCTGCCCGATTTCCCTCTTGCCTTATTTTGCGAAGGTAGCTGAAAAGGTTGTTAAAATGCAACTGGGTGCGTATATTAATAATCACAACCTACTCCATCTAGTCTGGTTTTCGCGCCACTTACTCTACGGAATCGGCCTTGCTCTTATCCACTGAGCTCATCCGTAAATTAGTGGATGCGGGACAGACGGCGGCACTAGTTCTTCTTGACCTGAGTGCCGCTTTTGACACTGTTGCTCATCACACTCTATTGCGGTGCTTGCATGAGGGTGGTGTGGGCGGTAAGGCTATGGAATGGTTGCATTCCTTTTTAAGCGACTGCTGCTTTCAGGTGTCACAAAAACCTTTCCTTTCGGAGAGTGTCAAGCTAGATCAGGGGGTCCCACAAGGCTCCATTCTTAGTCCCACTCTCTTCAATCTGTACATCACCCCTTTGGCAGAGATTGTGGACAAGTTTGGAGTAAGTGTGGTATCATATGCTGACAACACACAACTCGTGGTAACCCTGACTCAAAAGTGGCAGAGGCCGCACAGAATTTTACACTGTGTCTTCAAGAGTTGGCGTCCTGGATGGCCTTGAACTGTTAGAAACTAAAAGGTAATAAAACTGAGGATTTAATCATAGGCAAGGCCCCCTCGATTTGGTCATCTTCCTGGTGGCCATCCACCTTGGGCCAGACCCCTTCCCCTAAAGAACAGGTGAAGAACCTGGGGATATGGCTGGATCCTAAACTGTCCTTTGAGACTCACACCAGGCGAATTATGGGAAACTGTGTGGGGATCCTACCCACTCTTTGCAAGACCTTAGATGTACTCCCAGTATCAGCAAGAAAGTCAATGGTCCATGCCCATGTGACATTCCGGCTGGACTATGGGAATGTTCTGTACCTGGGTGCTCACTCCAAGTGCATTCAGAGACTTCAGCACATTCAGAACACGGCTGCTCGTCTCGTTGCAATGCTCCCCAAGAGAGCGTCATCCAGCAAGGCTCTCGAATCCTTACACTGGCTTCCAATGAGGAAACGTGTTCTGTTTAAGGCTATGTGCATTAGTCACCGGATCTTGTAGAAGAAAGTCCCTTCTTACTTACACAATCTCCTTATCCCGTATGTTCCCACGCGAGGTTTAAGATCCAGTGGTACGGGTCAGGTACGCATACCTATTATCAGAAGAGCTAGGATGGGCGGACATCGTTTGAGGTTCCTAGCGGCATCTTAATGGAACAAGCTCCCGGTGGGGCTCCAACTGGAATCGTCTGAGACGATCTTCCGGAAAATGCTTAAGACATGGCTTTTTCCATCTGATAATCCCATTGTTTGATTCTTCTTTGTCTCTCTTTCCTGGTATGGGACCTTGTCGCAGCGCGGGGACGCACGGGTTGTGCAACCAGGCGCTTTATAAGCTTAAATTGATTGATTTATTGATATTGGTGGTGGAGGTATTGGTGGTGGTGGTATTGGTGGTGGTATTGGTGGTCGTGGCGGTATCAGTGGTGGTGGTATTGGTGGTGTTGGTGGTATTGATGGTGGTGGTGTATTGGTGGTGGTGGTATTAGTGGTGGTGGTAGTGGTATTTTGGGTGGTGGTTAGGGTGACCAACTGGCATGGGTGCAAATTCAGGACAGTGAGTGTAAAAACTCAGGACAAAGGGTCAACATTTAGGACAAAAATTCAGGACAGAAGGTCAGAATTCAGGACAAAAATTTGGGACAAAAGGTACATTTTACAGACACATCAAAGGAGGTCGCACAATATTATAAGTAAACAGACAGCCAACACAAGCACAAGTCAAAATAAGTTTATATTAGGTTGAGAGAACCTTGCACTGCATCTGTAGTGTGCCGGGGTGAAAGTCAAATACCTGCGTTTGCATATTGGAGGCACCTGGGTAACATTATCCAATATTAATCCTCCACCCCCCCAGAGCTTGGTCCCCGGTGAGGTGACAGGAGCTCATAAACTAAAATAGTTTGCCATGCCCTGGACTCCACAGGAGCAGTGGCCGCTGGTGATATTTGAAAGTGGTGGGCGTAAAAGTTTGTGATGAGTGCCCAGTGGCGAGCGCAGCGAGCGAGCCTGAACCTCATTAGGAGGGGAAACAACCTTTACTACGCGGTCAAAACTCCGCAGTGCCATCACAACGCAGATTTTACAAAGCAAGTCGTTACCACGACTTGCACTGGAGGGCGCTCTAGACTAAGGAATAGTGTGATTTACTATTCCAACACCTTCCCTACTGTACGTAGGCTGGAGTTGGAATAGTAAATCATACTATTCCTAAGTCCAGCACCCTACAGCGCAAGTCGTGGTAACGACTTGCATTGTAAAAGCTGCGTTGTGATGTACCGTGTGGTAACATCATACATCCATTAGGAGGGGTGTGTGTGTGTGGGGGGGGGTTCTTCCCTGAGAAAAGTTTGAAAAAAGAGTGGGCAAATGGTGCCTTTCCAAAAATATTTGAGAAAGCAAGAAGGTTAATAAAGCAATTGTGAAAGTGTAGTTATTACATCTATGAAGAGATTTCATATGATAATTTGTATTTGTATTTGTATTTGTAGGTGTACTTATATAGCGCGGTCCTGTCGCCCCAAGGGCATCCTGGCGCTTGAGATCCGGTCCACAGCACTTCCATTGCTCAAACATCCCTAGGGAAGAGATGCGTTTTTAGGGCTTTCCTAAACGGGAAGTAGTCCCTTTGCCGCTGCGACGCTAAATGAGCGGCCGCCCATCCTTACTCTCTGGAATCTCGGAACCACAAGCAATTGTGCCGAAGAAGAGCGTAGGGGCCGCGAGGCAGAGTACCAAGCAAACATGTTCTGCAATGGCACTGGGCCCTGTCGATGTACTGCCTTAAACACTAGGCACGCCGCTTTATACAATACACGCAGGTGCACCGGCAACCAGTGTAGGTCCCTTAAAGCTAGGGTGGAGGAGCAAAGGTTAGGGCGAGAGAGAGCCAGCTTAGCGGACATGTTTTGCACCCGTTGTAGCTTCCCCAGCAGATTTTTTGGGGCCTCCAGAAGCAGCGCGTTGCAGTAATCTAAACGACTCAGTATGGTCCCGCGCACTACTTCCGGCCTGGCCTGCTCAGGGAGAAGGGGCAAGACTTTACGCAGCATGCGTAGCAGCATCATGCACGTGGAGATGGTCTTATTAACATGCATATCCAGCTGTAAATTTGGGCCGAAAATCACCCCCAAGTTACGAGCTGACCCCGCGGCCGACACTGTCTCGGGGAAAGTAGATGGCCAAAAGTTCTCCGGAAGTACCCGAGGAATCCGGTCCGTGGAGCAGTGGAGCACCTCGGTCTTTGTGCTGTTAAATTGCAAGGAATTGGCCCGAAGCCAATCCGCTGTAGCTGCCATGCAGCAATGGAATGTCTCCAGCGGGACCGCGTTATTTCCTTCCAGGGAAAAGACCAGCTGGGTATCATCAGCATAATTGAAATCAGAGATACCAAAAGATTTTATAAGCTGGACCAGAGGGCGGAGGTAGAGATTGGAAAGTATAGGGCTGATGGCCGAGCCCTGTGGAACCCCCTGCCCTACTTTCCGCAACTCCGATCGGAAAGGAGGAAGCGCGACCATCTGCTGCCGGTTGTTAAGGTAGGATACCAGCCAGTCTCTTGCCCCCTCTGTGACCCCGCACTCCTCCAGCCTCCTGATGAGGGTCCGATGGCAAACCGTATCGAACGCGGCCGACATGTCGAGCAGCACCAGAAAAGCTGCCCGACCACTATCGACACGCGAACGAAGATTGTCAAGTACGGTTACCAGTGCGGATTCTGTCCCGTGCGCTGGACGGAAACCAAACTGTGTCTCATCGAACCACCCGATTTCTTCCAAGAAGCCCGAAAGGGAGCGGGTCACCAACTTTTCCACGATCTTAATAGGAAAAGGCAGCAAAGAGATCGGCCTGTAGTTGGAAGGACAAGCGGGGTCCAGAGTCGGTTTCTTAAGCAGTGGTGACACGACAGCCAACTTCCAGCACTCTGGGACCGTTGCCGAGTCCAAAGACTGGAGGCAGATGGAGTACAGAGGCTGGAAGAGTTCCGTCTGAAATGTCTTCCAGGATTTGGGTGGCAATGGATCAAGCGGAGAACCCGATGACACCGTTCGTGCCAGGCTGCAAAACTCCTCGAAGGAGGGAGTGGCAAAGCGCCTTAGTTGGGGTCGACTGGACACAGCTTCCATAGCTCCCAATCTGGAGGCATGACCACTCGGCTGGGGTCGACTGGGTGACCCGTCCGGAGCTCCCAAGTCGAAGTCAGAGACATCCGGCCGGGGTCGACTGGACAGGCTGCCCGGAGCTCCCAAACCGAGAGCAGTAGGCACTAGGTTTTTTAAGCCTTCCATGATCTTAACAATCTTCTCCTCAAAGGCACTCGCCAGGGAGTCGCACAAGGCCTGTGACGCAGGAACAGTGTTTGCCGCGCACACAGGGTGGGTCAAGTCACTAACGATTTTAAACAGGGCTTGTGACTTGTTGGACGCCTGGTTCAAGGTGGTTTCCAGAAAAGCCGCCTTAGCCAGCCTGATCTGCACCTTGTATTCCTGCAGTGTCAGCCTAAAGGAAGCCCTCGCTAGATCCGAGTACTGCTTCCTCCAGGCTCTCTCGGCACGTTTGCAGCTCAACTTCAGCTGCCGCAGCTCCTCCGTATACCAGGGACAAGCCCGGTTCAATCTACCTCGAGACTTATGGAGAGGCGCAGCCTTGTCCAAGGTATTCGAGATGGACCGGCACAAGGTGATATAACTTTCCTCTGCCGAATTGCTCAGACAGAAATTGTCTGATAGTAAGGTAGGCAGCGGTGATGAATTTAGAAGTCGAGACCAGGGTCTGCCCAATTTAGCCTGTCTGGCGCCGGCCACCCCCGAAGAATACTCCCCCAGACAGAGAGAGAAGACAACCAGTGAGTGGTCAGTCCAGTATTGACGTAGGATATCGTTGACCACTACTAGTTGTACGTCTGCGAAGACCAGGTCCAAAGCGTGACCTCTCCTGTGAGTAGCTGACCGGACCAGTTGTTGCAGCTGAATATCGCTAAGAGCTTGACAAAGTGTCGTAAACGCACTGTCCAGCGGGCCATCCGGCCACAGGTTAAAGTTCCCCAAGACCAGCAGCTTGGAGTGGGAATTAGAGAGGTCATATATCAAGTCGATGAAGTCTGACAAGAAGAGTGCAGAGCCCGGCAGAGGAAACTGCTTATTCAGTATAACCACATAGCTGTTAGTCTTCTGACATGGCTGCCCATCTCTCTCTGCCCTGGCTCCTCTCGAGCCCCAGCCTCTATCTTCGGACCTGCCAGGCCCTTCAGTTTTTGTGCTCTCCCTTATCTCCACCTAGTTCCCGGACAGTCAATGCCTTGTGCTGCCTATGTTCTCTCGGTTCCAGCACATTGTTTGTGTGCTAGACGTTTCCTGTGCTATCATTCGACACCTTTGCATTGCTCGTATGCTCCCTCTCCTCCTGATGCTCTCTGTCTCTAGACCATCAATCTCCTGTGGTATCCTTTGACTCCAATGTTTTAGTCCTGCAATCCCTCCTCCCTGAGCTCTCTCCTTCACTGCACCCCCAGCCTCCTGAAATCTCAAATCTCAGGTCCAGAACATTATGGTTAAGTGAATTCTCCAGTTCATTCTAAAATACTCTGTTCACAACAAACGCACACTAACTCTTGTACATGCAAAGAACTATCCAGAAAACTGTCAATCCGACAAACCTACAGAACCATTCCTACAGTGACATCATTGATCCACATTATCCTTAAAATTCTCTGTTCACATCTCCCTTTCTCCACACATACATTCAATTTTGTGATTGGCAGGGTTTGCAATCGCAAAAATGCCTCCGACGTGAGGCCTTTACACACCGTTTGCAAGTGGGATACGCTAGATGCACCGTAGGATAGACTACCGTACATCATTCCTTGTGTTAGTCTGTCTTCTTTATATAGCCACACAAAAGAAGGCAACAGAATGATAGGCAACAACAACATCAAAATATAACAAAGAGTAAAATAAGTAAAAGCAAAATAACTCAGGAAACGGGCAGTGAGTACTCAGGCTTCTCATTACGCATGCCAACTTAAGCATTCTACAGTGTTACTTCTATTCGGTAAGATATCTGAGTGCATGCTGCAGTGATTTACATAATAACCTACAAGTAATATTTCAGACACTTTGCTGGTGCCTTTCAGCGTTTCACCCTTTCATGGATCATAAAATGACGATCAGTGGGGTAATATAAGCCATATTGCGCAAAGCTCATGACACAGTTCCATATGTGGTGCAAGCTATATAACACCAGGGCGCATGTCGGGGTACATGGCTTCTACCTACTATTTTAACAGGGTGGACTCCGTCCACCCTGCCAAGAAAATGGGCCCTACAAAAATATGCAGAACTTGTCCCGGGGTAATTTTCAGACACCGGGACATGTTCAGCAGCGCCAGTACATTGTCTGTTTTATTTGAGCAGCAACGTGCAGGGAGTGAGGGCGCTATTTTTCACCTCCAGCTGGGCCGAAGTTAAAGGCCATCAGGCCTCCTTTTGTCTGAATATCCTGACTGGAGGCGGCCTGGAACCTCACACTTAAAAGTAAATGCCACGGAGGGGAAAGAAAGGCACACAGCTTGTTATCTCTTCTCAGGTACTAGTTAAGAGAGGCAGATTTTGCCTTTGTTCAGTCCCTGTATATAACAGATGCATGCACTGTAAGAATGTCAGGTGTGTTGGTCTGTCCCAGTGCTATTAAAATTGTTTGTGTAAATACTATTTTATTTCAGGCCACCTTTTGTCTGAATATCCTGACTGGAGGCCGCCTGGAACCTCACACTTAAAAGTAAATGCCACGGAGGGGAAAGAAAGGCACACAGCTTGTTATCTCATCTCAGGTACTAGTTAAGAGAGGCAGATTTTGCCTTTGTTCAGTCCCTGTATATAACAGAGGCATGCACTGTAAGAATGTCAGGTGTGTTGGTCTGTCTCAGTGCTATTAAAATTGTTTGTGTAAATACTATTTTATTTATTTTATAGCGCTATGCAACACAATGCAGGGTGTCAGAGCTCTTTACTTAACATACATGTTGGACCTGGCCCTCTTGGCAGGGTCATCCCTAAACTTTTTGCCTTCCTCCAATACTCTCTCTGACCTGTTTTTGTTGGTTTAATGACTCTGGGCACTTTACCACTGCTGACCAGTGCTAAAGTGCATATGCTCTCTTTGTATATATAATACCTGCCTGGTGTCCATTGTGGGGGGATTGGTACATTTTACTGTGTGTGCTGTTACAAATGCTTAACTAATAACGCCTGAAGAATAGCCTTGGCTGCTCACGCCACGCACCTAGAGGGTGAGCAAGGGTAATTCTAAGGGGTCATCCTTTGCCCTGACTTAGAGGAGAGGGTCCCTGCTTGTCACAAGTGAATACTTGCGCCAACCAGAGACCCCCAATTCTAACAATACACATTATACATTGACAATAAATCATGTGCATGTGTAAATCAATGTACAAACTGAGTTACCTGAGATGGGGTTACAAGGTGTAGGAGTCACATGCCCTTCATAGCTTACTGTGCTATATTACAAGGATAACAATGTATGAACTGCAGGTAACAAAGGGATCTTTGTGTTAAAAGTAGTAACCCAATTTACTATCTACATAAAATAAAAATCAGTCTCCTGCTAGAATATATGTGTTTGGAGTGAGAGGGTAAGGTTGCAGTGGAAGGAACCTCTTCCAGAATAGCATTAGATTGCTCTTTCCATATCTCATGCTCCTCAGATATTCTACTTTACGTCCGCGGCAGATGTCATCTCTGTCGTTAAGAGTTTCCTTTAATATTTTCAGGCAAAATTCTCAGTCCTCATGGTGCTTGAGTGGCAGACAGATGGCAATACAAATGTAATTTGCAGATATACTACCGTAGACATGGCATGGCACTTCAAAAATATTGAAGGAATTATGAAGTTACTGTCATGGAATAAGTAGCCAAAAGTGGAACAAAAATAATGCGTTGAAATGTTCTAACATAGGATACATTTAGAATACATGCAAAAAGCGTGTCAAAATAGGGTGGCAAAAACCCTACAGCATTCTGGGAAGCTTTCTCACGCAAGCCGCAACAAAGAACTGAGGTTGTGCAGCAATAACCAATACAGGAGATAATGGCATATGGAAGCTGCTGATCGTTCATTAAAAAGCTAGTCTATGTTGTTCAGCTTGAAATGATCACTGCATATCTGGCTTCAATTTATTTCATTTTCTTCATGTTTTTTTTCCCCGCAGTAAAGTTAAAAGTAAAAGTTAACGTTTGTGCTGCAAGGTTGGTTAAGTATTTCTCTTTTTAATTGGAAAAAAAACAACATTTTTAAAAAGAGAATCAGTAAATGTAGCCTTCAGATAGACTAGCCTGTGTAGATTTCCATTTACAAATGTCAAATTGTTACGATCGATTTGGCGCAATAGCAATTACCATGAACAAAAAGATAATTTAAACTATTGGGTTAAAATAGTCTTCATCACTCACGTTTGAGAACTGAGCATTTAAGTACCTTCGCACATAACAAGCCTCCGATCAACAAAAGATGATGTGGAAATCTCGGTCTCCAATGTGAGTTTCCAAAATGAGTGCAAGAGGAGGCCCAGCAAATGCTGTCACTGACCCATTATCATTCTGTATGTGATAATTAGGTTGACATACAGAATGACAATGGGCCTGATAGCAATCTGTGCCAGGTCGGGGAGGGGCTGCCACAGGCCACTAATCCCAGAAGGAGTGCGAGCTGGCCCCTGCAGTGAGAGTTACAGGACTCTCAGACTGCTTGCAGGGGGCAGCTGAAATTACTGACTAAAGGCGTCCGTGAAAGAAGTCTTCACAGGCAACGGACAAGAGGCCCAAATTGCGGGCAGTCCCTGAAATTTACGGATGGTTGGTCACCCTAGTGGTGGTATGTGTGATGGTGGTATTGGTGGTGGTGGTGGTGGTATTGGTGGTGGTGGTGGTGGTATTGGTGGTGGTGGTGGTAGTGGTAGTGGTGGTGGTGGTGGTGGTGGTATTATCTTGGTAGAATTGGTGGTTGTAGTGGTTTTATTGGTTGTGGTGGTATTGGTAGTGGTGGTGCTGGTTTTGGTGGTGGTGATATTGGTGGAATAGGTGGTGTATTGGTGGTGGTGGTGTTGTCGGTGGTATTGATAGTGGTAGAGGTATTGGTGCTGGTTGCATTAGTGGTGGGTGTGGTATTGGTGGTGGTGGTTGTATTGGTGGTGGTTTTGGTGGCAGTATTATTGGTGGTGGTATTAGTGTTGGCGGTGGTTGTATTAGTAGTCGTGGTATTGGTGGTATTGATTGTGGTGGTGGTTTTGGTGGTATTAGAGGTGGTGGTATTGGTGGTGGTGGTATTGGGGGTGATGGTGGTAATGGTGGTATTGGTGGTGGTGTTTCTGGTGGTAGTATTGGTAGTGTTGGTGGTAGGGATAGTGGTGGTATTGGTATTGGTGGTGGTGCTATTGGTGGTGGTATTGGTGGTATTGCTGGTGGTGGTGGTATTGGTGGAATTGGTGGTGGTGGATTGGTGGTGTTGGGATTGGTGGTGTCCTTGGTGGTGGTGGTATTGGTGTTGGTCATGGTATTGGTAGCATTGGGGGCATTGGTGGTGCTTGTGGTGGTGGTATTATTGGTGGTGGTGGTAGTATTGGCGGTGGAGGTATTGGAGGTGGTAGTATTGGTGGTGGTATTGGTGGTGATATTGGCATTGGTGGTGGTATTGTGTGGTGGTATTGGTGGTAGTATTGGTGGTGATATTGGTGGTGGTGCTGGTGGTGGTATTGGTGGTTGTGGGGTCATTGGTGATGGTGGCAATGGCAGTGGTGGTATAGGTGCTGGCGGTATTGGTGGTTGTTGGTGGCGAAGCTATTGATGGTAGTATTGGTATTGATGGTGGTATAAGTGGTAGTGGTATTGATGGTGGTGGTGGTATTGGTAGTGGTTGTGTTGGTGGTGGTGGTATTGGTGATGGTGGTGGTATTGGTGGTGGTGTTAATGGTGGTGGTATTGGTGGTGGTAGTGTTGGTTGTGGATGTATTGATGGTGGTGGAATTGGTGGTGGTGGTATTGGTGGTATAATTGGGGTGATGGTATTAGTGGTGGCAGTATTTGTGTTGGTGGTGGTATTGGTGGTCTTGGTGGTAGTGGATTTGGTGGTGCTATTGGTGGTGGTAGTGGTGTTGGTATTGGTGGTGGTGGTATTGGTGGTGGTGGTGATATTGGTGGTGGTATTGGTGGTGGTAGTATTGGTGGTGGTGGTGATGGTATTGGTGTTGGTAGTATTGGTGCTGGTGTTGGTGGATTTGGTGGTGGTGGTATTGATGGTGGTGGTGGCATTGGTGGTGGTATTGGTGGTGTAATTGGGGGGGGGGTGGTATTAGTGGTGGCAGTATTTGTGTTGGTGGTGGTTTTGGTGGTCCTGGTGGTGGTGGATTTGGTGGTGCTATTGGTGGTGGTAGTGGTGGTGGTATTGGTGGTGGTGGTGATATTGGTGGTGGTATTGGTGGTGGTAGTATTGGTGGTGGTGGTGGTATTGGTGTTGGTGGTATTGGTGCTGGTGTTGGTGGATTTGGTGGTGGTGGTATTGATGGTGGTGGTGGCATTGGTGGTGGTGGTATTGGAGGTGGTGGTATTTGTGATGGTGGTATTGGTGATGGTAGTGGTATTGATGGTGTTGGTGATGGTGGTATTGGTGGTGGTGGTGGTATTGGTGGTGGTTGTGGTGGTATTGTGGTGGTATTGGTGGTGGTAGTATTGGGGGGGGCAGTGGTGGTGGTATTGGTAGTGGTGGTATTGGTAGTGGTGGTGGTATCAGTGGTAGTGATATTGGAGGTGGTATTGGTGGTAATAGTGTTGGTGGTGGTATTGGTGGTGGTAGAGGTGGTAGTGGTTGTGGTATTGGTGGTCATGGTATTGGTGGTAGAGTTGGTGGTATTGATGGTGGTGGTATTAGTGGTGGCTGGTATTGGATCTGGTGGTATTGGTAGTGGTATTGGTGGTGGTAGAAGTGGTGGTGGTATTGGTGGTCATGGTATTGGTGGTGGAGTTGGTGGTATTGACGGTAGTGGTATTGGTATGTGTGGTGGTGGTATTGGTGGTGGTGGTGGTATTGATGGTGGTAGTGCTATTGGTATTGGTGGTGGAGATGGTATTGGTGGTATAGATGGTGGTGGTATTGATGGTAGTGGTGTTGCTGTTACTGGTATTATTGGTGGTGGTGGTATTGTTGGTGGTGGTGGTATTGGTGATGGTGGTATCGGTGGTGGTGGTAGTATGTGTGGTGGTATTGGTGGTGGTGGCAGTATTGTGTGGGTGGTATTGGTGTGGGTGGTATTGGTGGAATTGGTGTTGGTACTAGTGTTGGTATTGGTGGTGACATTGGTGGTGGTGAATGTATTGCTGGTGGGGATATTGGTAGTGGTATTGGTGGTGGTGGAGGTGGTGGTAGTTGTATTGGTGGTCGTTTTGGTGGTGGTAATATTGGTGGTGATATTGGTGGTATTGGTGGCGGTGGTGGTATTGGTGGTGGTGGTATTGATAGTATTGGTGGTGTTGGTATTGGTTATGGTGGTAGTATTGATGGTGATATTGGTGGTAGTGGTATTGGTGGTGGTATTGGTAGTATTGGTGGTGGTGCTGGTGGTGGTAATATTGGTGGTTATATTGGTGGTATTGGTGGTGGTGGTGGTATTGGTGGTGGTAGTATTGGTGGTTGTGGTATTGGTAGTATTGGTGGTGGTGCTGGTGGTGGTATTGGTGGTGGTGGTATTTGTAGTGGAATCTGTGGTGGTGGTATTGGTGGTGGTGGTATTGGCAGTATTGGTGATTGTTGGTGGTTGTGCTATTGGTGGAGGTATTGGTATTGGCGGTGGTCTTAGTGGTAGTGGTATTAGTGGTGGTGGTATTCGTAGTGGTGCTATTGGTGGTAGTATTGGTATTGGTGGTGGCATTGTTATTGTTCGTGTTGGTATTGGTGATGGTGGTGGTATTGCTTGTGGTGGTGGTGGTATTGGTGGTGCTGTCCTTGGTGTTGGTGGATTGGTGGTGTCTTTGGTGGTGGTGGTATTGGTAATGGTCATAGTGGTATTGGTGGTGGTGGTATTGTTAGTGGTTGTATTGGTGGTGGTAGTATTGGTGATGGTGGTGGTATTGCTGGTGGTGGTAGTATTGTTGGAATTGCTGGTGGTCTCCTTGGTGGTGGTCTCCTTGGTGGTGGTGGATTGGTGGTGTCCTTGGTGGTGGTGGTATTGGCGGTGGTGGTTTTGGTGGTGGTATTGGTGGTGGTGGTATCAGTGGTGGTGGCATTGGTGTTGGTGGATTTGGTGGTGGTGGTGGTATTGATGGTGGTGGTTTATTGGTGGTGGTGGTATTGGTGGTGGTTATGTTGGTAGTGGTAATGTTGGTGATGGTGTTGGTGGTATTGGTGGTGGTGTTGGTACGGGTGGCATTGGTGGTGGTGGTGGTGGTTATGGTGGTGGTATTATGGTGGTGGTGGTGGTGGTGGAGGTGGTATTGGTGGTGCTGGTATTGGTAGTGGTGGTGCTGGTATTGGTGGTGGTGATATTGGTGGTGGTGCTGGTGGTGGTATTGGTCGTGGTGGGGGCATTGGTGATGGTGGCAATGGCAGCAGTGGTATTGGTGCTTGCGGTATTGGTGGTTGTTGGTGGAGATGCTATTGATGGTAGTATTGGCATTGGCAGTGGTATTAGTGGTAGTGGTATTGATGGTGGTGGTGGTATTGGTAGTGGTAATTTGGTGGTGGTGGTATTGGTGATGGTGGTGGTATTGGTGGTGGAGTTAATTGTGGTGGTATTGGTGGTGGTAGTGTTGGTTGTGGTGGTATTGATGGTGGTGGAACTGGTGGTGGTGGTGGTGTAATTGGGGTGGTGGTATTAGTGGTGGCAGTATTTGTGCTTGTGGTGGTATTGGTGGTCTTGATGGTAGTGGATTTGGTGGTGCTATTGGTGGTGGTAGTGGTGGTGGTATTGATGGTTGTGGGAGTGGTGGTGGTGGTGATATTGGTGGTGGTATTGGTGTTGGTAGTATTGGTGCTGGTGGATTTGGTGGTAGTGGTATTGATGGTGGTGGTGGCATTGGTGGTGGTATTGGTGGTGTAATTGGGGTGGTGGTATTAGTAGTGGCAGTATTTGTATTGGTTTTGGTATTGGTGGTCTTGGGGCGGTGGATTTGTTGGTGGTATTGGTGGTGGTAGTGGTGGTGGTATTGGTGGTGGTGGTGATATTGGTGGTGGTAGTATTGGTGGTGGTATTGGGGTTGGTGATATTGGTGCTGGTGTTGGTGGATTTGGTGGTGGTGGTGGTATTGATGGTGGTGGTGACATTGGTGGTGGTAGTGGTATTGGTATTGGTGGTGCTGGTATTGGTGATGGTGGTATTGGTGATGGTAGTGGTAGTGGTATTGGTGGTGTTGGTGTTGGTGATTATGGTATTGGTGGTGGTGGTATTGGTGGTGGTTGTGGTGGTATTGTGGTGGTATTGGTGGTGGTAGTATTGGGGTGGTAGTAGTGGTGGTATTGGTATTGTTAGTATTGGTAGTGCTGGTGGTATCAGTGGTAGTGATATTGGTGGTGGTATTGGGGGTGGTAGAGGTGGTGGTGGTTGTGGTATTGGTGGTCATGGTATTGGTGGTAGGGTTGGCGGTATTGATGGTGGTTGTAATAGTGGTGGCTGGTATTGGATCTGGTTGTATTGGTAGTGGTATTGGTGGTGGTAGAGGTAGTTGTGGTATTGGTGGACATGGCATTGGTGGTGGAGTTGGTGGCATTGATGGTGGTGGTATTGGTATCTGTGGTGGTGGTATTGGTGGTGATGGTGGTGTTGGTGGTGGTAGTGGTATCGGTATTGGTATTAGCAGTTGTATTGGTATTGGTGGTGGTGGGATTGGTGGTGGAGATGGTATTGGTTGTATAGGTGGTGGTATTGATGGTAGTGGTGTTGGTGTTACTGGTATTATTGGTGGAGGTGGTATTGGTGGTGGTATTGGTAGTATTGGTGGTGGTGGTGGTGCTGGTGGTGGTGGTATGTGTAGTGGAATCTGTGGTGGTGGTATTGGTGGTGGTGGTATTGGTGGTGGTGGTATTGGCAGTATTGGTGATTGTTGGTGGTGATTCTATTGGTGGAGGTATTGGTATTGGCGGTGGTCTTAATGGTAGTGGTATTAGTGGTGGTGGTGGCATTGGCAGTGGTGCTATTGGTGGTAGTATTGGTATTGGTGGTGGTATTGGTATCGGTCGTGGTGGTATTGGTGATGATGGTGGTATTGCTTGTGGGGGTGGTATTGGTGGTGCTGTCCTTGGTGTTGATGGATTGGTGGTGTCCTTGGTGGTGGTGGTTTTGGTGGTGGTATTGCTGGCATTGGTGGTGGTATTGGTCGTAGTGGTATTGGTGGTGGTGGTATTGATAGTGGTAGTATTGGTGGTGGTGTTTTTGGGGATAATGGTGGTATTGCTGATGGTGGAGGAATTGGTGGTAGTGTCCTTGGTGGTGGTGGAATTGGTGGTGGTGGTGTCCTTGGTGGTGGTGGTATTGGTGGTGGTATTGGTAGTGGAGGTATTGGTGGGGGTGGTGGTATTGGTGGTGGTGGTATCAGTGGTGGTGGTATTGGTGGTGGTTGATTTGGTGGTGGTGGTGGTATTGATGGCGGTGGTGTATCAGTGGTGGTGGTATTAGTGGTGGTGATGGTGGTAGTGGTATTGTTGGTGATGGTGTTGGTGATGGTGGGTTTGATGGTGGTGGTGGCACTGGTGGCATTGGTTGTGTTGGTGGTTGTGGTGGTGGTGGTATTATGGTGGTTGTGGTATTGGTAGTGGTGGTGCTGGTATTGGCGGTGGTGATATTGGTGGTGGTATTGTTAGTGGTGGTGATGTTGTCAGCAGTATTGATAGTGGTGGAGATATTGGTGCTGGTTGTATTAGTGGTGGGTGTGGTATTGGTGGTGGTGGTTGTATTGGTAGCTGTATTAGTGGTGGCGGTGGTGGTATTAGTGGTCGTGGTATTGGTGGTATTGGTTGTGGTGGTGGTATTGGTGTTATTAGAGGTGGTGGTATTGGTGGTGGTGATATTGGTAGGGATGGTCGTATTGTTGGTGGTATTGGTGGTGTTGGTGGTGGTATTGGTGGTAGTATTGGTGGTGCTGGGGGTATTGATGGTAGTGGTATTGGTATTGGTGGTGGTGCTATTGGTGGTGGTATTGGTATTAGTGGTGGTGGTATTGATAGTGGTAGTAATTGTTGTGATAGTATTGGTGATGGTGGTGGTATTGCTGATGGTGGTGGCATTGTTGGAATTGGTGGTGGTAGATTGTTGGTGTCCTTGGTGGTGGTGGGATTGGTGGTGTTCTTAGTGGTGGTGGCATTGGTGTTGGTGGTGGTATTGGTAGCATTGGTGGTGGTGTTGGTGGTATTGGTGGTTGAGGTATTGGTGGTGGTAGTATTGGTGGTGGTGGTGGTATTGGTGGTGGTATTGTGTGGTGGTATTGGTGGTGGTATTGGTGGTGATATTGGTGGTGGCATTGGTGATGGCGGTATTGACAGTTTTGGTCGTTGTTGGTGACGATGATATTGGTGGTAGTATTGGTATTGGTGGTGGTATTATTGGTAGTGGTATTGGTGGTTGTGGTGGTGTTGGTGGTGATGGTATTGGTGATGGTGGTGGTAGTGGTATTGGTGGTAGTGGTGTTGGTAGTGGTGGTATTGGTGTTGGTGGTGGTATTGGTGGTGGTGGTTTTGGTGGTGGGTGGTATTGGTGATGGTGGTAGTATGTGTAGTGGTATTGGTGGTGGTATTTGTGAAATTGGAGTTGGTATTAGTGTTGGTATTGGTGGTGGTGAAAGTATTGGTGGTGGTGGTATTGGTAGTGGTATTGTTGGTGGTGGATGTGGTGGTGGTTGTATTGGTGGTGGTATTATTGGTGGTGATATTGGTGGTGGTGATATTGGTGGTGTTGGTATGGTCAGTGTCATTCATGGTGGTGGTATTGGTGATGGTGGTATTGGTGGTGGTAGTATTGGTTGTGGTGGTGGCAGTATTGGTAGTGGTAGCATTGGTTGTGGTGGTATTGGTGATGGTGGTATTGGGGGTTGTGGTGGTATTGATGGTGGTGTATTGGTGGTGGTGTGGGTGGTGGTGGTATTGATGGGGGTTGAATTGGTGGTGGTAGTATTGGTGGTGGTCATAATGGTGGTGGTATTGGTGTTGGTGGTGGTATGATGGTGTTGGTGGTGGTGATGGAATTGTTGGTGGTGTTATTGGTGGTGGTGTTATTGGTGGTAGTGGTATTGGTGGTGGTATTGGTGGAACTTGTTGTATTGGTGGTGGTGGTAATGTTGTTGGTGGTATTGGTGGTGGTATTTGTGGTGGTGTTGGTGGTATTGATGGTGGTGGTGGTATTGGGAGTGGTGGTGGTATTGGTGGTGGTGGTGTTGGTGGTGGTGGTGGTGGTGGTATAGGTGGTTGTGATATTGGTGTTGGTGGTGATATTGGTGGTGTTATGGGTGGTATTGGTGGTTGTGGTAATGGTTATGCTGGTGGTATTTGTGGTGGTGTTGGTGGTGATGTGTTGGTGGTGGGATTGGTGGTGGCAGTGATATTGGTGGTGGTAATGGTGGTGGTGATCGTATCGGTGTTGGAGGTATTGGTGGTGGTATTGGTGTTGGTGGTGGTAATGGTGGTGGTGATCGTATCGGTGTTGGAGGTATTGGTGGTGGTATTGGTGTTGGTGGATTTGGTGGTGGTTGTATTGATCGTGGTTGTGGTATTGCTGGTAGTGGTGGTATTGGTGGTGGGGGTATTGGTGGTTGTGGTGCTAGAGAAATTGGTGGTGGTGGTGGTATTGGTGGTTGTGGTGATATCTATGGTGGAGGTGGTGGTACTGGTGGTGGTATTTGTGGTGATGGTGGTGGTATTGTGGCAGTGCTATTGGTGGTGGTGATATTGGCGGTGGTAGTGGTGGTATTGGTGGTTGTTTTATTGGTAGTGGTGGAGGTATTGATGGTGGTGGTATTGGAGGAATTGGTGTTGGTATTGGTGGTGGTGGTATTGGTGGTGTCATTGGTGGTAGTGGTGATATTGGCGGTGGTAATGGTGGTATTGGTGGCTGTTTAATTGGTAGTGGTGGTGGTATTGGTGGTGGTGATATTGGTGGTGGTGATATTGGGGGTGGTATTTGTGGAATTGGTGTTGGTATTGGTGGTGGTGAAGGTGGTGGTGGTTGTATTAGTGGTGGTTATGGTGGTGGTATTATTGGTGGTGGTATTGGTGATGGTGGTTTTATTGGTGGTGGTATTGATGGTGGTGGTATTGGTGGTGGTGGTATTGGTGGTGGCATTGCAGTGGCATTGGTGGTGGTGGTGGTATTGGCAGTATTGGTGGTGGTGCTATTGGTGGTGATGGTGGTATTGATAGTGGTAGTATTAATGGTGGTGTTATTGGTGATGGTGGTGGTATTGGTGGAGTTGGTGGTAGTGTCCTTTGTGATGATCTTGGTGGGAGTGGTATTGGTGGTTGTATTGGTGGCATAGGTGGTATTTGTGGTGGTTGTGTTGGTGGTGGTATTGGTGGTGGTGTTGGTATTGATGGTGGTGGTGCTATCAGTGGTGGGGGTATTGGTGGCGGTGGATTTGGTGGTATTGATGGTGGTGGTATATTGGTGGTGGTGGTATTGGTGGTGGTGGTAGTAGTGGTATTTTTGGTGGTGGTGTGTGTGATGGTGGTATTGGCGGTGGTGGTGGTGGTATTGGTGGTGGTGGTGGTACTGGTATTATGTTGGTAGTATTGGTGGTGGTGGTATTGGTAGTGGTGGTGCTGGTTTTGGTGGTGGTGATATTGGTGGAATTGGTGGTGGTGGTATTAGTGGTGGGTGTGGTATTGGTGGTGGTGGTTGTATTGGTGGTGGTATTGGTGGTGGTATTTGTGGTGGTGTTGGTGGTATTGATGGTGGTGGTGGTATTGGGAGTGGTGGTGGTATTGGTGGTGGTGGTGTTGGTGGTGGTATAGGTGGTATAGGTGGTTGTGATATTGGTGTTGGTGGTGATATTGGTGGTGTTATGGGTGGTATTGGTGGTTGTGGTAATGGTTATGCTGGTGGTATTTGTGGTGGTGTTGGTGGTGATGTGTTGGTGGTGGGATTGGTGGTGGTGGGATTGGTGGTGGCAGTGATATTGGTGGTGGTAATGGTGGTGGTGATCGTATCGGTGTTGGAGGTATTGGTGGTGGTATTGGTGTTGGTGGATTTGGTGGTGGTTGTATTGATGGTGGTGGTGGTATTGCTGGTAGTGGTGGTATTGGTGGTGGGGGTATTGGTGGTTGTGGTGGTAGAGGAATTGGTGGTGGTGGTGGTATTGGTGGTTGTGGTGATATCTATGGTGGAGGTGGTGGTACTGGTGGTGGTATTTGTGGTGATGGTGGTGGTATTGTGGCAGTGCTATTGGTGGTGGTGATATTGGCGGTGGTAGTGATGGTATTGGTGGTTGTTTTATTGGTAGTGGTGGAGGTATTGATGGTGGTGGTATTGGAGGAATTGGTGTTGGTATTGGTGGTGGTGGTATTGGTGGTGTCATTGGTGGTAGTGGTGATATTGGCGGTGGTAATGGTGGTATTGGTGGCTGTTTAATTGGTAGTGGTGGTGGTATTGGTGGTGGTGATATTGGGGGTGGTATTTGTGGAATTGGTGTTGGTATTGGTGGTGGTGAAGGTGGTGGTGGTTGTATTAGTGGTGGTTATGGTGGTGGTATTATTGGTGGTGGTCTTGGTGAGGGTGGTTTTATTGGTGGTGGTATTGATGGTGATGGTATTGGTGGTGGTGGTATTGGTGGTGGCATTGCAGTGGCATTGGTGGTGGTGGTGGTATTGGCAGTATTGGTGGTGGTGCTATTGGTGGTGGTGGTGGTATTGATAGTGGTAGTATTAATGGTGGTGTTATTGGTGATTGTGGTGGTATTGGTGGAGTTGGTGGTAGTGTCCTTTGTGATGATCTTGGTGGGAGTGGTATTGGTGGTTGTATTGGTGGCATAGGTGGTATTTGTGGTGGTTGTGTTGGTGGTGGTATTGGTGGTGGTGTTGGTATTGATGGTGGTGGTGCTATCAGTGGTGGGGGTATTGGTGGTGGTGGATTTGGTGGTATTGATGGTGGTGGTATATTGGTGGTGGTGGTATTGGTGGTGGTGGTAGTAGTGGTATTTTTGGTGGTGGTGTGTGTGATGGTGGTATTGGCGGTGGTGGTGGTGGTGGTGGTATTGGTGGTGGTGGTGGTACTGGTATTATGTTGGTAGTATTGGTGGTGGTGGTATTGGTAGTGGTGGTGCTGGTTTTGGTGGTGGTGATATTGGTGGAATTGGTGGTGGTGGTATTAGTGGTGGGTGTGGTATTGGTGGTGGTGGTTGTATTGGTGGTGGTTTTGGTGGTGGTAGTTTTGGTGGTGGTATTAGTGTTGGCGATGGTGGTATTAGTAGTCGTGGTATTGGTGGTATTGGTTGTGGTGATGGTATTGGTGATATTATAGGTGGTGGTATTAGTGGTGGTGGTATTGGGGGTGATGGTGGTTATGGTGGGATTGGTGGTGGTGTTGGGGGTGGTAGTATTGACGGTAGTATTGGTAGTGTTGGTGCTATTGATGGTGGTGCTATTGGTATTGGTGGTGGTATTGGTATTGGTGGTGGTGGTAGTAATGGTGGTGGTGGTGGTATTGATAGTGGTAGTATTGGTGGTGGTATTGGTGATGGTGGTGGTATTGCTACTGGTGGTGGTATTGGTGGAATTGGTGGTAGTGGATTGGTGGTATTGGGATTGGTGATGTCCTTGGTGGTGGTGGTATTGGTGTTGGTCATGGTATTGGTAGCATTGGGGACATTGGTGGTGTTTCTGGTGGTGGTGGTGGTGGTGGTATTGGTGGTGGAGGTATTGGTGGTGATATTGGTGGTGGTGGTGGTATTGGTGGTGGTATTGTGTGGTGGTATTGGTGGTAGTATTGGTGGTGTTATTGGTGGTGGTGCTGGTGGTGGTATTGGTGGTGGTGGGGGCATTGGTGATGGTGGCAATGGCAGCGGTGGTATTGGTGCTGGCGGTTTTGGTGATTGTTGGTGGCGATGCTATTGATGGTAATATTGTTATTGGTGGAGGTATTCGTGTTAGTGGTATTGATGGTGGTGGTGCTATTGGTAGTGGTGTTAATGGTGGTGGTATTGGTGGTGGTAGTGTTGGTTATGGTGGTATTGATGGTGGTGGAATTGGTGGTGGTGGTATTGGTGGTGTAATTGGGGTGGTGGTATTAGTGGTGGCAGTATTTGTGTTGGTGGTGGTATTGGTGGTCTTGGCGGTGGTGGATTTATTGGTGCTATTGTTGGTGGTAGTATTGGTGGTGGTGGGATTGGTGGTGGTGGTGACATTGGTGGTGGTATTGGTGGTGGTAGTATTGGTGGTGGTGATGGTGGTATTGGTGTTGGTGGTATTGGTGCTGGTGTTAGTGGAGTTGGTGGTGGTGGTATTCATGGTGGTGGTGGTATTGGTGGTTTGATTGGGGTGGTGGTAATATTGGTGGCAGTATTTGTGTTGGTGTTGGTAGTGGTGGTATTGGGTTGGTGGTGGTATTGGTGGTGGTGGTTTTGGTGGTGGGTGGTATTGGTGATGGTGGTAGTATGTGTAGTGGTATTGGTGGTGGTGGCGGTATTGGTATGGGTGGTATTGGTATTGGTGGTGGTATTGGTGGTAGTATTGGTGAAATTGGAGTTGGTATTAGTGTTGGTATTGGTGGTGGTGAAAGTATTGGTGGTGGTGGTATTGGTAGTGGTATTGTTGGTGGTGGATGTGGTGGTGGTTGTATTGGTGGTGGTATTATTGGTGGTGATATTGGTGGTGGTGATATTGGTGGTGTTGGTATGGTCAGTGTCATTCATGGTGTTGGTATTGGTGATGGTGGTATTGGTGGTAGTAGTATTGGTTGTGGTGGTGGCAGTATTGGTAGTGGTAGCATTGGTTGTGGTGGTATTGATGATGGTGGTATTGGGGGTTGTGGTGGTATTGATGGTGGTGTATTGGTGGTGGTGTGGGTGGTGGTGGTATTGATGGGGATTGAATTGGTGGTGGTAGTATTGGTGGTTGTTGGACCTGGCCTTCTTGGCAGGGTCAGCCCTGAACTTTTTGCCTTCCTCCAATACTCTCTCTGACCTGTTTTTGTTGGTTTAATGACTCTGGGCACTTTTACCACTGCTGACCAGTGCTAAAGTGCATATGCGCTCCCTGTGAAAAGTATATATGTGATTGATGTCCATGATTGGTTCATTGGATTTACTGTCAGTCCCCAGTAAAGTGCACCAGGAGTGCCAGGGCTTGTGAATGCCAATACTGCTAGTGGGCCGGCAGCGCTGGTTGCGCCACCCACAGAAGCAGCCTTTTAAAATGTGTCTAGGGTCTGCCATTGCAGAACCTGCGTGCAGTCTGGTACTGTCATGCTGGCTGGGCAAGTGCACACACTTGCCAGCCTCTAAACCTTCCCTTAACTTCATATTAGTCACCCCTATGGTAGGCCCAAGGGCAGGGTGCATTGTAAGTGTAAGGTAGGACATGCTCTGATGTGTGTGGCATGTCCTAATAGTGAATTACTGCCAAATTCGTTTTTCACTATTGTAAGGCTACCTGTTCCCTTTAGGCCAGATGGGCTGCTGGAATTGTTACACTCTATAACCCCAGCAGGCTCAGGGAACATGGTAGAAATTAATGTTTAGTATGCCTGAACTCAGAATAATAAAATACTTCTTTTAGTAAAGTTTATTTTAATATCCTGTGTTTGCAAATGCTACTTTTAGAAAGATAGCATTTGCTTGCCTAACCATTTCAGCCCGCCTCTGCTTGGATGTGTATCTGACTGTCTGGGTGATGTGAGTGACAGGGCTGGGAGATGACAGGTGGTGGATGGGAGGATTACACCTTAGTGGGAGGTGGGAGTTTCCCTGGACGATGCATCAGGCTGTGCTCTGCCACCACAATGCTGGCTCCGCCCCCCTGGGGAGCGACTGATGACTCAGCCTGCCCCTGGCCCAGGAAGGGCGAAGCTTGTCAACAAAGTACTCCTGGCTGCCCCTGTCCACACAATGCTGGCTCCGCCCCCCTGGGGAGCGGCTGACGTGCCTGCCCTCACACTGAATGCAGAAGCCAGAAGTACCCACCACAAGTGCTCAGAGGCTGAGAGCAGTTAGGCAACGGCCCCCCTGGCCTGTAAGAACAAAAGAAACTGTGTATAAAAGTAGGAGCCCTGCTCCTTGTAAATTAGAATCCTGTTTCCCACAACGAACCTCTGCCCGAATAGAAGGAGAAGAAGACGCTGGAAGGACTGGCCTGCTGCTTGCCTTGCTGACGAAGGAGAGGAAAAGACTTGAAAAAAAGACTTTGCTGATTTGTGCTGAAACTTTCTCCAAGGGCTTGACTGGGCTTGCCCCCTGACCTGAGCCACAGGACCATCTGGCTCAACCTGCTCTCTGCTCGTTTGCAAAGACTTCTGCCCCGCCGGAGCTGTGACCTTTGGTGTCCCCAGCCCCTCCCTGAGGCCGTGACTCAACCGTGTTTCCCCGTCCCCGCCGAGGAAGAGCCCCGCTCCGTCGAGCCGCTCTCCCCCCGCCGAGGGAAATCACAGAGTCACCTCGCCTGGGAGGCTTGCTACCGGAACCTTCGTGGTGCCCCCAGCCCCTCCTCGAGGCCGTGATCTACTGTGTCCCCCTCGTCCCCGCCGAGGGAGAGCCCCGCTCCGTCGAGCCGCTCTCCCCCCGCTGAGGGAGATCACCGCATCACCGCCGTTGGAGGCTCGCTGGCCACCCCCCACGCTCCCGCCTGTCGTCTGCACCAGACCCAGAGAACAGACCCATCGAAGTTCGGGAGCCCCGGACGCCGTGCCGCCCTCCGCTGAGGAGCCGCTGTGTGCCCGCACCCGCCTTCACCAAGATTGACAGTCTAAAGGTACGTCTCGTCCACACCGGGCTCGGGGCCCGCAACGCCTTGTTTCCCCGTGGTGCGCTCCATGTACGCCTCGCACTGCATCGGAAACAAAGTGCGCTCCGTAGTGCTGGAGATTTGAGTACGCCTCGCACTGCCTGGTGAACTGTACGTTTTCATTACAAAGAACTGTGCCTCAACCTGTGCGTTTGCATCCCTGGAGCTGTACGCTGCCAACTGAGGTGCATAGCCTGTGCACTGGGACCCGGTGCGCGACGTCCGCTGGCTCCCCTGAGGCTGGTACGCCTCTAAGTACGCTGTGCCCCTGTTCGCACCGTCCGCTGGCTTCCCCGAGGCTGGTACGACTCGTACTCCTGGGCCCCCATTGTACGTCGCGTACGGCGCCTCACGCTAGATGCGTGAGCATTGATAGGGCTCGGTGTACGTGTCTCACGCGAGATGCGTGAGGGTTGGTAGGGTCGGCGCAGATTATCGTACGGAGCGCAAAGGAGCGCTCCCGAGGGCCCAGGCCTTGAACAGACAGTGCATTACCCCTAAAAACAGTGCCTGAAGCACAGTGAAGCGGTCTTAGAGGCATTTAACCCGTTGAAAGACTGAACATTGTGCATCCTCTGTTTAAGCAACTTGCAACCAAAAGAACAATTTTTGAACTGTAACTGAGAAGAAACTCTTGCCTATTTTTAAGATCTTGTGGCCAAAACCTTTGTTATACTGGTCTTGTGATAAGTCTCATATACATATATATATTTTTATAAAGGAAGTATATTGATATAATACCTGCCTGGTGTCAATTTGTGGGGGGATTGGTACATTTTACTGTGTGTGCGGCTACAAATGCTTAACTAATAACGCCTGAAGAATAGCCTTGGCTGCTCACGCCACGCACCTAGAGGGTGAGCAAGGGTAATTCTAAGGGGTCATCCTTCGCCCTGACTTAGAGGAGAGGGTCCCTGCTTGTCACAAGTGCATACTTGCGCCAACCAGAGACCCCCAATTCTAACAGTGGTGGTCATAATGGTGGTGGTATTGGTGTTGGTGGTGGTATGATGGTGTTGGTGGTGGTGATGGAATTGTTGGTGGTGTTATTGGTGGTGGTGTTATTGGTGGTAGTGGTATTGGTGGTGGTATTGGTGGAACTTGTTGTATTGGTGGTGGTGGTAATGTTGTTGGTGGTATTGGTGGTGGTATTTGTGGTGGTGTTGGTGGTATTGATGGTGGTGGTGGTATTGGGGGTGGTATTGGTGGTGGTGGTGTTGGTGGTGGTGGTGGTATAGGTGGTTGTGATATTGGTGTTGGTGGTGATATTGGTGGTGTTATGGGTGGTATTGGTGGTTGTGGTAATGGTTATGCTGGTGGTATTTGTGGTGGTGTTGGTGGTGGTGGTGATGTGTTGGTGGTGGAATTGGTGGTGGTGGGATTGGTGGTGGCAGTGATATTGCTGGTGGTAATGGTGGTGGTGATCGTATCGGTGTTGGAGGTATTGGTGGTGGTATTGGTGTTGGTGGATTTGGTGGTGGTTGTATTGATGGTGGTGGTGGTATTGCTGGTAGTGGTGGTATTGGTGGTGGGGGTATTGGTGGTGGTGGTGGTAGAGGAATTGGTGGTGGTGGTATTGGTGGTTGTGGTGATATCTATGGTGGAGGTGGTGGTACTGGTGGTGGCATTTGTGGTGATGGTGGTGGTATTGTGGCAGTGCTATTGGTGGTGGTGATATTGGCGGTGGTAGTGGTGGTATTGGTGGTTGTTTTATTGGTAGTGGTGGAGGTATTGATGGTGGTGGTATTGGAGGAATTGGTGTTGGTATTGGTGGTGGTGGTATTGGTAGTGTCATTGGTGGTAGTGGTGATATTGGCGGTGATAATGGTGGTATTGGTGGCTGTTTAATTGGTAGTGGTCGTGGTATTGGTGGTGGTGATATTGGGGGTGGTATTTGTGGAATTGGTGTTGGTATTGGTGGTGGTGAGGGTGGTGGTGGTTGTATTAGTGGTGGTTATGGTGGTGGTATTATTGGTGGTGGTATTGGTGATGGTGGTTTTATTGGTGGTGGTATTGATGGTGGTGGTATTGGTGGTGGTGGTATTGGTGGTGGTGGTATTGCAGTGGCATTGGTGGTGGTGGTGGTGGTATTGGCAGTATTGGTGGTGGTGCTATTGGTGGTGGTGGTGGTATTGATAGTGGTAGTATTAATGGTGGTGTTATTGGTGGAGTTGGTGGTAGTGTCCTTTGTGATGATCTTGGTGGGAGTGGTATTGGTGGTTGTATTGGTGGCATTGGTGGTATTTGTGGTGGTTGTGTTGGTGGTGGTATTGGTGGTGGTGTTGGTATTGATGGTGGTGGTGCTATCAGTGGTGGGGGTATTGGTGGTGGTGGATTTGGTGGTATTGATGGTGGTGGTATATTGGTGGTGGTGGTATTGGTGGTGGTGGTAGTAGTGGTATTTTTGGTGGTGGTGTGTGTGATGGTGGTATTGGCGGTGGTGGTGGTGGTGGTATTGGTGGTGGTGGTGGTACTGGTATTATGTTGGTAGTATTGGTGCTGGTGGTATTGGTAGTGGTGGTGCTGGTTTTGGTGGTGGTGATATTGGTGGAATTGGTGGTGGAATTGGTGGTGGTGGTATTAGTGGTGGGTGTGGTATTGGTGGTGGTGGTTGTATTGGTGGTGGTTTTGGTGGTGGTAGTTTTGGTGGTGGTATTAGTGTTGGCGATGGTGGTATTAGTAGTCGTGGTATTGGTGGTATTGGTTGTGGTGATGGTATTGGTGATATTATAGGTGGTGTATTAGTGGTGGTGGTATTGGGGGTGATGGTGGTTATGGTGGTATTGGTGGTGGTGTTGGGGGTGGTAGTATTGACTGTAGTATTGGTAGTGTTGGTGCTATTGATGGTGGTGGTATTGGTATTGGTGGTGGTGGTAGTAATGGTGGTGGTGGTGGTATTGATAGTGGTAGTATTGGTGGTGGTATTGGTGATGGTGGTGGTATTGCTGCTGGTGGTGGTATTGGTGGAATTGGTGGTAGTGGATTGGTGGTATTGGGATTGGTGATGTCCTTGGTGGTGGTGGTATTGGTGTTGGTCATGGTATCACCATTACCAAACTGCTACAACCTTTTCCCTCCTGAGGCGGAAGCCGGGAGGTCTCCCTTCTATTCTTTGTACGTTTTAGCTGTGTATTTTAACTTGCTTGTGTATTCATTTTAACCTGTGCAATTTAGGCTTGTGCTTCGCGCTTGATTTAAGAAGCGTTTTGCTGCCTGTAAAGACTTCCCAGCGCTCTTAGGCGCCTCGTTTGCTCCCCTCACCCTGCCTGGGTATTCAGACCGCCCTCGGCCGAGTATTGACGCCGAGGGCTGGGATCTGATTTTGGCCGCCATCTTGGGGGTAGGACTCGCCGCCCTCGCGCTCTAGTAGCACTGTAAAAGGGGAATTTGCTCCTGCACTCAGGGATTACCAAACTGCTACAACCTTTTCCCTCCTGAGGCGGAAGCCGGGAGGTCTCCCTTCTATTCTTTGCACGTTTTAGCTGTGTATTTTAACTTGCTTGTGTATTCATTTTAACCTGTGCAATTTAGGCTTGTGCTTCGCGCTTGATTTAAGAAGCGTTTTGCTGCCTGTAAAGACTTCCCAGCGCTCTTAGGCGCCTCGTTTGCTCCCCTCACCCTGCCTGGGTATTCAGACCGCCCTCGGCAGAGTATTGACGCCGAGGGCTGGGATCTGATTTTGGCCGCCATCTTGGGGGTAGGACTCGCCGCCCTCGCGCTCTAGTAGCGCTATAAAAGGGGAATCTGCTCCTGCACTCAGGGATTACCAAACTGCTACAACCTTTTCCCTCCTGAGGCGGAAGCCGGGAGGTCTCCCTTCTATTCTTTGCACGTTTTAGCTGTGTATTTTAACTTGCTTGTGTATTCATTTTAACCTGTGCAATTTAGGCTTGTGCTTCGCGCTTGATTTAAGAAGCGTTTTGCTGCCTGTAAAGACTTCCCAGCGCTCTTAGGCGCCTCGTTTGCTCCCCTCACCCTGCCTGGGTATTCAGACCGCCCTCGGCCGAGTATTGACGCCGAGGGCTGGGATCTGATTTTGGCCGCCATCTTGGGGGTAGGACTCGCCGCCCTCGCGCTCTAGTAGCGCTATAAAATGCTCACCTCTTCCTCCGCGTATGCGGACGCGTACTGCGGATGCGCCTGACCTGCGCCTGAGTCGCGCCAGAGTCTGCCCGTCTGCGCCCGTCAGCGTCCCGGAGGCGCACGGCGTGGCAGGCTCTTCTAGGCCCTACTCTTCCCCTACACATATCATCATGTTATCTTACACATCCCAGGAGCTCCACTCTATCAACAAAGCGGCGGAGTCCTGTCACTCAGTTTTTCCCGGACGTTATAGGGGTAAGCATAAATGCCCAGGGTGCAACTGGCAGCTTACTAGCGCACGTCCGCCTACATCTCATATGAAGGAGTGTAATACTAAACACCTCTGCCTACTCCTCAACACTAGGTCTATGCACAGACACGCTCAGGAGATCTTTGATCTCCTGACTATTGACAAACCTGCCTGTCTGATGCTTACTGAGACATGGCTCAATGAGTCCTCTCATCCTGACATTGCTGCAGCTATCCCCCCTGAGTACAACATTCTTAGACAAGACAGAGATAAGGGTAGAGGGGGAGGAGTGGCCCTCGTTGTGAAAAAAACTATCGCGTGTTCAGCCATTCACACGGAATCTATCATGGGCACCGAATCCCTTGCCTTCTCCTTATCCCTGTCTCCTCAACAATCTGTTAAGGGGATCCTAGTATATAGACCTCCGGGGCCTGTGGGGTCCTTTTTTGAAGAACTCCAACAAGTCATGTCTATTTTAGTGCTGAGAACGGAGAGGTGCGTGCTTGCCGGGGACTTTAACTTCCATATGGAAGATAGTCACGATCCGGATACTATTAGGATGCTAGATATTACATCCTCCTTGGGCCTGTTCCCCTATCTTTCTGGCCCGACCCACGACAAGGGCCATACCTTAGACTAGGTCTTTTCTACCTTTCCGGTTGAGGTGACTGCAATGCTGCCGGTTCTATGGTCCGACCATCGACTAGCTCATTTCCAAATACTTGGCACTGAGAAATCAGCAGTCACCGCTCTGAGACAACATGGCTCTGCCTTTAGAGCATACCATCGGGTGACTCCTGACCTGCTTGCCCAGGCCCTTGTGAACCATCCCGTGTCTTATACTGGTGATCTGGATAAGGATCTTGAAACCCTGCAGACCTGGCTTTTAGCCAGACTGAATGAGCTTGCTCCTGCACAGCCCCCACGTACCGCCATCAAACGGGTCTCGGCACCATGGTTTACTGCGGAACTAGCTCATTCCCGTAGGCTATGTAAAGCTGCCGAACGGACATGGAGAGCTCAGTACGAGACCGAGGCAAAACTGACCTATAGATCCATGATTAAAACCTACCATAGATTAGTCCTCCAGGAAAAGAAAGGCTACTTCGCTAAAAGAATCGAGGAAGCAGCCAATTCCTGTAAGGAGATTTTTGCGGTTGTCAGAGAATTCACTACCCAGCGATCTAACTTAGCACAGGAAGCCCCTGCTGACACCTGGGCTGACACCATAGCCAATTTCTTCACCACCAAAATCAGGCAGATACAGGACTCCTTTCCCCCGAGGCCAACAACTGTCATCCCGCTCTCATTGGAAGAGTCAGTTTATTTGCCTACTCCCGGCCCTGTGCTAGCGGTTTTCCCACCTCTTACGGAATCTTCTTCACTAGCACTTATGATGAGTTTGAAATCTGGATCACCACGTGACCCTTGCCCTGCCAAATTTCTAGCCAGAATGGCAGAAGTTGTTAACCCTCTGGCTAACCCCATTTTAAACCTTTCTTTGAGTCAGGGGGCCCTTCCACACCTCTGGAAACAGGCCATGGTCATCCCTCTTCTTAAAAAGCCTAGCCTTGCCCCAGACACCCCTGCCAACTATAGGCCTATCTCGCTCCTCCCGGCTCTCACGAAAGTCTTGGAGAAACATGTTCATGGCGTACTCTCCAATTTTTTGGAATCCAACAAGCTTCTGCACGCGTCTCAATCAGGTTTTTGACCTAACCTAAGTACAGAAACCGCACTCCTTGAGGTTTCAGAGATTGTTAAGGAGGCGTTGGATGCCGGAGGCAGGGTGATGTTGGTGATGTTAGATCTGTCGGCGGCTTTCGACACCGTCCCCCATGAGGATCTCCTCATAAGACTACATGCCATCGGTCTGAGGGGGTCGGTGCTCAGTTGGTTTTGTTCCTTTCTGACCAACCGCCGACAAACGGTCTGGGCCTCCCCTGGATCTGCCGAAATGTCGCCTTTGGGAGTCGGAGTTCCTCAGGGCTCAGTATTGAGCCCAACTCTTTTTAACATCTTCATGACCCCTTTGGCGGCTTTGGTGGAATCCTTTGGGGCCCAGATCGTTTCCTATGCTGACGACACCCAGCTTCTCTTCACCTGCCGGAAGGGCGAAGATTTCGAGGGCGATAGTATCCGTGAGTGCCTTGGGGCTGTTTTTAACTGGTTCCAACTGAACAGCCTCAAGTGCAACTCGGATAAATCCGAGATACTTTTCTTCGGATGCCCCTCGGAACCGGACTGGCAGGGATGGTGGCCGGCTGACATGTTCCCTCCAGTTAACTCCTCCGAGTCAGCCAAGAACTTGGGAATTAAAATAGACAATGGGCTTACTCTCAAATCCCAGGTGCTGACCCTTACTGGAACATGTTTCGGTATCCTCAGGACGTTGCGGAAGTTTTTTCCGCTGCTCTCGGAGGACCATAGGAGAATAATTGTTCAGGCCCTCATCGGGTCCAGACTCGACTACGCCAATATTCTGTATCTGGGCCTGCCGGAATACCTCTTACAGCGCATGCAGGTGGCCCAGAATGCTGCCGCACGTGCCATCTTCGGCTTGCATCGACGAGTGAGGGCGTCAAACCTACTGCGAACTTTACATTGGCTCCCCATCCGGAAGCGGCTAATGTTCAAGGCTATGACATTGGCTCATAAAGCCTTGCATGGCGCGGGGGCCCAATACTTACAAAAGAGAATGGCTTTCTACTTGCCGGCACGATCTTTAAGATCATAGTCATTGGCATTAGCAGTAGTCCCCCGCATAAAGAAAACCCGTATTGGAGGGCGATCCTTTAGGCTGTTGGCCCCTCAGCTTTGGAACTCCCTACCTCTGTCCTTGCGTTCCATGTCCAACTTATCTGCTTTTAGGAAGAGCTTAAAGACCTGGCTCTTTACTGGCTAGAGTCTCACATTTTCCTGTTCTGACCCTGCTGTCCTGTTCTTTTATTGTTATGTGGTGTATGTTTCTTTTCTCTTTCTTGGTCTGGAGCATAAAGCGCCGGGACACTCCTTTGGAGTAGCCGCGCGCTATAGAAGACCTATAATAACATAACATAACATAACATTGGTAGCATTGGGGGCATTGGTGGTGTTTCTGGTGGTGGTGGTGGTGGTATTAGTGGTGGAGGTATTGGTGGTGATATTGGTGGTGGTGGTGGTATTGGTGGTGGTATTGTGTGGTGGTATTGGTGGTAGTATTGGTGGTGTTATTGGTGGTGGTGCTGGTGGTGGTATTGGTGGTGGTGGGGGCATTGGTGATGGTGGCAATGGCAGCGGTGGTATTGGTGCTGGCGGTTTTGGTGATTGTTGGTGGCGATGCTATTGATGGTAATATTGTTATTGGTGGAGGTATTCGTGTTAGTGGTATTGATGGTGGTGGTGCTATTGGTAGTGGTGTTAATGGTGGTGGTATTGGTGGTGGTAGTGTTGGTTATGGTGGTATTGATGGTGGTGGAATTGGTGATGGTGGTATTGGTGGTGTAATTGGGGTGGTGGTATTAGTGGTGGCAGTATTTGTGTTGGTGGTGGTATTGGTGGTCTTGGCGGTGGTGGATTTATTGGTGCTATTGTTGGTGATAGTGGTGGTAGTATTGGTGGTGGTGGGATTGGTGGTGGTGGTGACATTGGTGGTGGTATTGGTGGTGGTAGTATTGGTGGTGGTGGTGGTATTGGTGTTGGTGGTTTTGGTGCTGGTGTTAGTGGAGTTGGTGGTGGTGGTATTCATGGTGGTGGTGGTAATATTGGTGGCAGTATTTGTGTTGGTGGTGGTATTGGTGGTCTTGGTGGTGGTGGATTTGGTGGTGCTATTGGTGTTGGTAGTGGTGGTGGCATTGGTAGTGGTGGAATTGGTGGTGGTGGTGGTAATATTGGTGGTGGTAGTATTGGTTGTGGTGGTAGTATTGGTGGTGGTGGTATTGGTTTTGGTGATATTGGTATTGGTGCTGGTGTTGGTGGATTTGGTGGTGGTGGTATTGATGGTGGTGGTAGCATTGGTGGTGGTGGTGGTATTGGTGGTGGTGGTATTGGTGATGGTGGTATTGGTGATGGTGGTATTGATGTTGGTGGTGTTGGTGGTGGTTGTGGTGGTATTGTGGTGGTATTGTGGTGGTATTGGTGGTGGTAGTATTGGGGTGGTAGTGGTGTTAGTTGTGGTCTTGGTGGTCATAGTATTGGTGGTGGAGTTGGTGGTATTGATGGTGGTGGTATTAGTGGTGGCTGGTATTGGATCTGGTGGTATTGGTAGTGGTATTGGTGGTCATGGTATTGTTGGTGGAGTTGGTTGTATTGCTATGTGTGGTGGTGGTATTGGTGGTGGTGGTGGTATTGGTGGTGGTATTGGTATTGGTATTGGAATTGGCGGTAGTATTGGTATTGGTGGTAGTGGTGGTATTGGTGGTGGTGGTATTGGTGGTGGAGATTCGTATTGGTGGTATAGGTGGTGGTGGTATTGGTGGTAGTGGTGTTGGTGTTACTGGTATTATTGGTGGTGGTGGTATTGGTGGTGGTGGTGGTGGTATTGGTGATGGTGGTATTGGTGGTGGTAGTATGGGTGGTGGTATTGGTGGTGGTGGCAGTATTGTGTGGGTGGTATTGGTGTGGGTGGTATTGGTGGTGGTAATGGTGAAATTGGTGTTGGTACTAGTGTTGGTACTGGTGTTGGTGGTATTGGTGGTGACATTGGTGGTGGTGAATGTATTGCTGGTGGTGGTATTGTTAGTGGTATTAGTGGTGGTACTGGTATTATGTTGGTAGTATTGGTGGTATTGGTGGTGGTGGTATTGGTAGTGGTGGTGCTGGTTTTGGTGGTGGTGATATTGGTGGAATTGGTGGTGGTGGTATTAGTGGTGGGTGTGGTATTGGTGGTGGTTGTATTGGTGGTGGTTTTGGTGGTGGTATTATAGGTGGTGGTATTAGTGTTGGCGGTGGTGGTATTAGTAGTCATGGTATTGGTGGTATTGGTTGTGGTGGTGGTATTGGTGGCATTAGAGGTGGTGATATTATTGGTGGTGGTATTGGGGGTGATGGTGGTTATGGTGGTATTGGTGGTGGTGTTGGGGGTGGTAGTATTGGCGGTAGTATTGGTAGTGTTGGTGGTATTGATGGTGGTGGTATTGGTATTGGTGGTGGTGGTAGTAATGGTGGTGGTGGTGGTGTTGATAGTGTTAGTATTGGTGATGGTATTGGTGATGGTGGTGATATTGCTGCTGGTGGTGGTATTGGAGGAATTGGGTGTAGTGGATTGGTGGTATTGGGATTGGTGATGTCCTTGTGGTGGTGGTATTGGTGTTGGTCATGGTATTGGTAGCATTGGGGGCATTGGTGGTGTTTGTGGTGGTGGTGGTGGTATTGGTGGTGGAGGTATTGGTAGTGATATTGGTGGTGGTGGTATTGGTGGTGGTATTGTGTGGTGGTATTGGTGGTAGTATTGGTTGTGATATTAGTGGTGGTGCTGGTGGTGGTATTGGTGGTGGTGGGGGCATTGATGATGGTGGCAATGGCAGCGGTAGTATTGGTGCTGGCGTTATTGGTGGTTGTTGGTGGCGATGCTATTGATGGTAGTATTGTTATTGGCAGAGGTATTAGTGTTAGTGGTATTGATGGTGGTAATGCTATTGGTATTGGTAGTGGTTGTGCTGGTTTTGGTGGTGGTGATATTGGTGGAATTGGTGGTAGTGGTATTAGTGGTGGGTGTGGTATTGGTGGTGGTTTTGGTGGTGGTATTATAGGTGGTGGTATTAGTGTTGGCGGTGGTGGTATTAGTAGTCATGGTATTGGTGGTATTGGTTGTGGTGGTGGTATTGGTGGTATTAGAGGTGGTGGTATTAGTGGTGGTGGTATTGGTGGTGATGGTGGTTATGGTGGTATTGGTGGTGGTGTTGGGGGTGTTAGTATTGGCGGTAGTATTGGTAGTGTTGGTGGTATTGATGGTGGTGGTATTGGTATTGGTGGTGGTGGTAGTAATGGTGGTGGTGGTGGTATACTACTGATAGTGGTAGTTTTGGTGATGGTATTGGTGATGGTGGTGATATTGCTGCTAGTGGTGGTATTGGTGGAATTGGTGGAATTGATGGTAGTGGATTGGTGGTATTGGGATTGGTGATGTCCTTGCGGTGGTGGTATTGGTGTTTGTCATGGTATTGGTAGCATTGGGGGCATTGGTGGTGTTTGTGGTGGTGGTGGTGGTATTGGTGGTGGAGGTATTGGTAGTGATATTGGTGGTGGTGGTATTGGTAGTGGTATTGTGTGGTGGTATTGGTGGTAGTATTGGTGGTGATATTCGTGGTGGTGCTGGTGGTGGTATTGGTGGTGGTGGGGGCATTGGTGATGGTGGCAATGGCAGCGGTGGTTTTGGTGCTGGCGGTATTGGTGGTTGTTGGTGGCGATGCTATTGATGGTAGTATTGTTATTGGCGGAGGTATTAGTGTTAGTGGTATTGATGGTGGTAGTGCTATTGGTAGTGGTAGTGGTGGTGGTGGTATTGGTGATGGTGGTGGTATTGGTGGTGGTGTTAATGGTGGTGGTATTGGTGGTGGTAGTGTTGGTTATGGTGGTATTGATGGTGGTGGCATTGGTGGTGGTATTGGTGGTTTAATTGGGGTGGTGGTATTAGTGGTGGCAGTATTTGTATTGGTGGTGGTATTAGTGGTCTTGGTGGTGGTGGATTTGGTGGTGCTATTGGTGTTGGTAGTGGTGGTGGTATTGGTGGTGGTGGAATTGGTGGTGGTGGTGATATTGGTGGTGGTATTGGTGGTGGTAGTATTGGTGGTGGTGGTAGTATTGGTGGTGGTGGTATTGGTGTTGGTGGTATTGGTATTGGTGCTGGTGTTGGTAGATTTGGTGGTGGTGGCATTGATGGTGGTGGTGGCATTGGTGGTGGTGGTGGTATTGGTGGTGGTGGTATTGGTGATGGTGGTATTGGTGATGGTAGTAGTAGTAGTATTGCTGATGGAGGTATTGGTGGTGGTGGTGTTGGTGGTGGTTGTGGTGGTATTGTGGTGGTATTGGTGGTGGTAGTATTGGGGTGGTAGTGGTGGTGGTTGTGGTCTTGGTGGTCATGGTATTGGTTGTGGAGTTGGTGGTGTTGATGGTGGTGGTATTAGTGGTGGCTGATATTGGATCTGGTGGTATTGGTAGTGGTATTGGTGGTGGTAGAGGTGGTTGTGGTATTGGTGGTCATGGTATTGTTGGTGGAGTTGGTGGTATTGGTATGTGTGGTGGTGGTATTGGTGGTGGTGGTGGTGGTAGTAAGTAAGTAAGTAAGTAAATATTTATTGCATATGGTTAGTTAAAACCTTTACAAAATTGAGTACAAAACAGTATACGAACTAGCCTTGGTTAAAATGCATTTACACTCTTTAAAAAACAAGTTCTTTTTTTAAAACAGTATTACATCGTCTGCGGCCTGAGCCTCACCTAACATATCAGTCCTTCGGACTGGGTCCGCACCATTTTTCAGTTTTCTGGATTAGGAGGCTCGCCTTCTGTAAGAATTTGGAGGCCCTACAGGCCGTTTGCAACTGGAAACTGTTCAGTGCTAGCATAACGGCAGGCCTGCATGTTCTGATTTGATAAAAACGAAATATTTGTAATAGGTAGTAACGTCTCAAACTAGCCAATGATGGACAGATGCACAGAATGTGAGTCAGTGTTTCTTCCGAACGGCCACACAGTCTGCATAGTGATGTTTGCCATGTTTGCTTCCATGCTGGGGTCTGATCCTTTGTGGTGTAGGTGCCCAGACGTAGGCGTAGGAGCATTTGTTGTGTGGACGGTGTTATATAGTTAACTAGGTATGGTTGTGGGGCACTTCTCTCATACGTGGCTAGCACCGTCCAACCATATTTTTTCTTTGCGAGGGCGGCTTTGTCGACAATCATGGATTTTTGTTTTGCTGTACTGTTGGCTATTTTTTTGAAGGCCATAAAGGGGTGGTTTGTATTCCATGTCTCTCGCATATCAAGTTGTGTCAGTGCGTCTTCCAAAGATGTTTTCCATACGTTTTTTGCATTTGTTCGGTTGTTAATTTCGCACCAACAATGGCCCATCAGCGTGTCCTCACTTGCTGCCCTTAATTTCCAGCACATTTTTAGTATCCCGGCTTGCCTGACTTGATGCTGATTTGAAAGCCCGAATTCCAGGCGTACTTGCGCTTGTGATACAGACCTTGGTATGTGAAAGATGTATTTGAACAGATTTGACTGTTGTAAGTTCAAGAAGTTTGCGTCTTTGCCTCTGAATAGCTCCAAACCGTACGTGAGAGAGGGTAAAAAATTTAGAGCACACAGAAGGATACAAAGTTCCCCGGGGAGTACTACAGTGTGGAGAAGAGAGTGGATGTAAAATGTCAAGGAACTGGGAGAGTTCCCTTGTCGGAACTAGAGAGCCTCACACACCCAGAGCGTTAGGTGTGAAACACACCCTGACTGAAGGATGTCCAGTATCATCATCGGCTCACTGCTCCTCGTCAGACCGGCACTGCAATGTCTGACGGAGTGCCCAAAGGTACTCTTTTGGCGGAGTTCTTTTGTTCCTTGCCGATGGTGAGTGTGAGTGAGGATGAAAGAAAGTGTAGTTGGTGCAAAGTGAGTGAATATTAAAAAGGGTAATCAGTCCACAATGGGTTTTATTGACGTGGTTGATTCCCTGATTAAAAGGGGTGGGAGGGGAGCTAGGGACTGTGGAGGTATACAGAAAACTAACTCAACCCCCTGGTGTGGTCAACATGTTTCTCGCCAACCGGCGATTCATCAGGACCTAAACAAAGTACTACACAAGAAAACAAATGATTAAATGCTCAATCACGTAGTAAAAAGCAAATACGACCTCTCTGGGTCGGGTACAAAGAGGGCCACGGGGTCCTGCTCTAATTAGGTGACCTAGAGGTAGGGGGAAAAAATTGATTAATAGAGAGCGAGTCAAGTCATATAGTGATTATGTGACTGTATAATCAGAAGGTGTAGAGTGACTTCAGTGAATACTCTCCACACTGTGAGGGGTGAGGGGGGGCGTGTAGGGAAATCGATCATACCGAACAATGGGTGGAATTTCCCTTCATAATCGGTCTAGTGATGGCACGATTATTATCTCTCATTGGAGGAACCAGAGTGCAAATAGGGCACTAATCTGAAGTGTATAGCCGAATCTTTCAAAGTGACACCCATTCCTAGGAGAATAGCAGGAAGGTTCTTACCCTAAGGGAGAGTAACACGGGCCTCGCAGCATGCTCCCGTGAGGCCAGCGCTGTCTGGTGGATGAACCTGTAGGGTATGTAAGGGAGGGATTGAATTGTGTGTTACATATCAAGGAGAGGGCTGTTAGTGCTTGATGGTGGAGGCTAGTTAAACAAGAGACCTCCATGGTTAAAACAGTAGCCTCTGTCAACAGTCAAGAAGTAGAAGGAGGGACGACCACTCTGTCTGCATTGTGTGTATGAAGGTCAGAGGGGCCCCAGGGCAGAGCCCAGTATGTAAGGTCGGCACCCAGGCGACACTCCATGCTGACAAGCCTGGAGCATTGTTGAAGCCAGCGCCGTGATAATGCGGGTCACCGAGCTGATCACAACTTTCAAAATGTGGGTTAATTAGAGTAAGTTTAGTCAGGGGCAGGGGGGCACTCCCCCCCACTCCGCTTATACTACTGGCCGCACTTTAGAGAGGTGGCGTGGGTCAATGGTGGGACTGGGAGCAGACTCCGTTGCCGCCAGTCACATGGGGCTGCAGGGATGATAAAAGTGCATCAGGTAGATATGGCACTATAACGAGTGGGCGTGAGTCCAATTCGGGGCTGGGAGCAGCTCCCGTCATTGTCAATAGAACTGGGCTGCAAACATTGAGACGAGCCTCAGGGGGTCAGGGGATGGAGACAAGGCTTACCTTAGTACAGGCGCTGGAACGTCGGGACACCTACCCCTCACGCTCACGGCACCCCGTCAGGGTGCGGAGCAGCTGGTAATGGATCCCGGAGGGGTCCGCCTTTAAGTAGGTTATTTAGTAATCCGCCAAGGCGCCGTCGGTACCGTCGCGCCTGTCGCGCGTCATACGCATGCGTGTGAGCAATGCAGTAACTAGACCTACATCCGGATGAAGATGGCCAAGCATAGCGGCCATGTTGGAGGGGTCGCGGATGCCGAGAATGAGGTCTGCTAGGGTTGGCGGTGAACCGGGTGACTATTGATCACAGAGTCTCATTCAGGTATTTGTGTAGGGAAAACTTCTTGATAAACTAGCGCGCGAGGCGAGTATTGTGGGGGGGGGGTTGTTTGTGTTGGGTTGAGGCAGTGGTGTTGCAATTTGCGAGGGCGGAGTGCCGTACAGCTGTTGGAGAGAGGGGGCTGCCACCAATTTAAAACCCCCAGGATGTCAAAGGAAACCCTTCATTTGGCCGGGTTGTGAGGCTCGTCTAAGAGATGACAAGGGTCGGTCTGGTGCTTAGGGACCGTAAGGTTGGGATACCTCATTCGTGAGTATTCAACAGTATTACATGTCATTCATCCTCTGTGTTTAGAAGACCATTGCCGAGCTGGGATGTGGGTGATTCATAGGATAGCTAGGTACATGGACTAGCTAGGGAATGTTAACTGGAGACGATAGCCCAAGTCATTGCATCGTAAAGCCCTATGACATGCCATTAATCCTCTACAATGGGAAGACCTGTGCCAAGCTAGGAGGTGTGTAATTATAACTAAGTACAGGGGCTGGCTAGGAAAAGTTATCTGGAGACGGTAGCCCAGGGAATAGCATCATTGAGCCCTACTATATCAAGCTGAAGGCGATGTACCCATCTCTGTTCAAGCTTAAACAGTGCCTGTTTGGTCATGGCTGGTTGGGACTCGAGCACTAACCATTGAATGCTGTCTGCAGAGTGATTGTGTAATTGGTAGTGTTCATACAGTCTCGTGTGGGTCTTGGAGCACCGTATGTTGCTTTTGTGCTCCGTTATTCTGAGCTTCACCTGTCTCATGGTCATTCCTACATAAAATTTGTCGCAGGGACAGATCAGGAGGTAGATACATTTAGTACTGAGGCAATTTGTGTGTCTATTGAGTTTCCACGTGAAGGAATCAGTAAGCTTGATTTCTTTACATTGTCTGGACTGAGGACATACCGCACAGCCCCCACAAGGGTAGTGTCCAACAGCAGGAGGGAGGTGCCACAGTGTCCGTTGTCCACCACCAGGTTGTCTCTTAGGGCGTGTATGTATCAGGGAGTCTTTTAGGTTGGCTGTACGTTTAAAAGCGAACCTTGGTTTGGGTAACTCAGTGCCCCCTGAGCTAAGGATGCCCCAGTGCTTGTTCACAGTTTTTTTAATGAAGTTGGAGTTTCTGGTGAAGCTTGTGACGCAAGTTATTAGGTCATCATGCTCCTTTTGATGTACTTCAAGGAGAGCCTCCCTATGGTTGTTGAGGGCTCTCTTGCTGGAGTCACGTATCAGTTTAGTGGGGTATCCTCTATCTTGCAGTTTGTGTTGGAGGGTATTGGCTTCTTGCCTATAGTCATCCCTAGAGGAGCAATTTCTACGTACCCTCAGGAATTGGCCAAAGGGAAGGTTTTCACGTAGTGCCCTAGGGTGGTGACTATTGAACAAGAGAAGGCTGTTTCTGTCCGTGTCCTTGCGGAACAGGGTGGTGCTCAGACCGGCTGGGCCCAGCCGTATCGTGAGGTCAAGGAAGGGCAGGGCTGTCTCAGACATGGAGCCTGTAAATCTCAGATAAGGGTTCTGTTGGTTGATCCAGGTGCAAAATTGAGTGCAGCTATCGCGGTCACCCTTCCATAGTATCAGAATGTCGTCAATGTAACAACGCCATAATGTCAGATGTTGTCTGAAGGGGTTGGATTCTGGGTAGATAAACTGGTTCTCAAAGGTAGCCATGTAAATACAGGCAATGCTCGGAGCAAAAGTAGAACCCATTGAGGTACCCCTGATTTGATGGTACATCTGTGATCCGTATTGGAAAAAGTTTTCCGTTGGTGCAATACTCGCACATGCCATGATGAATGGTATAGGAGTGGGTGAGTGTAGGAAGGTGGCTACCTGACTATGGTTACCCCAGATATTTTGCCTTGTGTTTAGCTGGTGTTTGACTTAGTTGACCTGGTTCCCTGCTAATCAGGGCCCCAGGCCATCTGCTCTCTCTGCAAAATGGATTCCATGTACCCTAGGTACATACCACAATTGGAAATGGACTCCTTGTTAGCCCCTGTATAATGCACTATAGGTGCCCAGGGCATAGGGGCCACCAAGGCCTACCAGGGGCTGCAGCATATCTTTTGCCACCCCTGGCTGGTTCTTAAATTGACACAACTGGCTGATCACTCAGCTGGGGTAAGGTGGTGTAATCACCCCTTACTTAGATATAGTATACCTATGTCTAAACCTATATCTGGACACATATAAACCTGTGAGCCACTCCTATGGAAGGCCTCATCAATCCTGGAGGCAGAGTGCGTGGTTTAATGTGAGATGGAGCTCTAGCATGAGCTGAGCCTGTCTGCAGCTGTCGGGAACAACTCCCTAAACTGTTTCAGGATAAGGCCATACCATATACTCTTAAGTGCATTATAATCCTCGCGGTTATATAGCAACTTTGGTTTGGCTTTATCAAAACATGTCGTGTAAGGTGTCATAGGATTTGGAATACTATCCCCTCGCCAGTTCTGGCGACGGGGATAGCATTCCACCCCTCTAGAGGGGTAAGACATTTACTTTACTTAAATGCGGTTAATTTCTAAAAGGACCTTGGATTCACAAAATGGATGCCTCTGCCACAGACACGAGTCTGACCCCCTGAAGCTGACCGAAACTCAGCCAAATGGGGCCTGGACAAAGGGTTTCCTGTCGCAGGGAGGTGTTACACCCCCCCAGACAGGAGATAGTGGATTGTAGCAGGGATGTTTGAAAGAAACCAGACACTGCATGGGGAGCACAAGGCTGCCCCTTGCATAATCCGGCCAAACCGGTTCTGGGGCACTCCAGCCCTCGTGCCAGGGCGGCCTGGATCAAAGGAAGGGGGTGTATCCACCCACTTCCTGGGTTCCACCCATAGGAGGGGACCTAGCAGGTAATCCAGCCCCCAAAATTAGTATAAGACTGGGAGCAGTGCCAATGCACTTCAGATTATCCTGATGAAACATAAGAAACGAAACTCTGGACCCTTCGACATCCTACTCAACGTAGAAGACTGAAGAATCTCCCTTGTGGTCAAGGAGTGACCACCCTGTGCAAACAGGCACCATCCAGCCATCGACGTCTGCTTTGTTGCAGTTCCCACCAGAACTCGAGCAACAAAGATCAACGAGATCAAGCTTGCCTGCCTTCTAACAGCCCGATCCACAGTCCCTGCAGAGCTGAGACCCGTGGAGGCGACCGGAAGCGTGGGGCACGCCATCTTGGAAAGACCACGAGATGCTGACCGTGCAGCCCACGAGTGACCCTCGAAGCTGTACACCGGGGTTTCAGAAGCCCCAACATTGAGCCACTCTTGCACCAAAGTTCAGCCCTCCACACTCGACGAGTGCTGCGTGGGGCCCTTCTGCTTCTTTTGGCTCAATGCGTTGGCCCGGTCAATTGCCAGCCGGCTTGTGGCCCCTGTGCCAACGAAACTTGAAATTCGACTTGGGATTCTGGTTGCTCCAGATCTGCACCAGCTCCCCTGAAAAGGAGCCCCCACTCTGACCCTCCTGGTTTGAGTGAGAAGCAATCTCCTGGTTCCGCGTGGATTGCTTTTGCCAAGTGTTGTTTGCTCCAATCTCAAAGCCGACAGCGCCGACGGCGAGAGCCTACGTGGGACAGATCGTGACCCGCTCCTGGACGTCGTAGATGCCCCAGAGCCCACGTGACAGCGGAGAGAAGCTCCTCAACAACCACCTGATTGCGCCCGACATTGCCTGGTTCCGTCCTGGTTCCACCCTGGTCACTGCTGAGTGACCCAGACTCTGTCCCCTCTGCTTTCAGGTACTTTTCGACTTGAGTCCACCCTTGGACTCCACCGGACACTTCTCTTTCACCCTGCCTGCAGCCCTTTCAGCTCCAAGCACCAAGAGCCTGCGTGACGAAACCCGACTCAACTTCGACCCTGTGCACCCGCTTCCTGTGGGTGAGGTAACATTGCAACGCCGGTGTTCCCACACTGGTACACACCTCTAGGGTCTGTGTCTTAAGTTTTGTTCCTCTAGGTTCAGCGGAAGTGTCCTTTAACTCTAACTTTGTAACTTTTACGCACCATTGGTTAACATTGGTGCATGCGTGCACTTTCTGCACTGCACCCGAATCCCGCGGGTTTTTCCCGACTTCAGCATTGCTTGTCCCGACTGCTCCCAGCGATTCTCTAGGCCCTAGGCCTAACCACTGTTCGATTGGTATCTCTTATACCACTTGTTTAGTATATTGTCTGAGTGGCCCCTCGCCCTCATCCATATTTGTGCAACTTTGTATGTTATACTGTGCTTTTGATTTAACGCTTGTGCCCCTTTATTCATAAAGAATACTGGGGATTGTTTTTAGTAATAAATACATATATTTTTATAATATATACTTGTGTGGTGTCCTTTCATTTGATATTACAGGATTGTATGTGGTAAAACAGCTCGCTTAACACGACCTCTTAAGTTAAGCCTTTAGGCTGCTTAGTCCATGCTACCCCTAGGATAGCTTGTCTAATAAGGTTGACTTACAACCAGACACAATAAGGGATTGTTTGGTCTGATAGCAGGTGGTTCCAGAATTGGAAACATCACCTATCAGGCCAACTTCTCACATTGGTGAGCAGCGGTGCGGATTTGAGCTTGCTGTTGTTTTACCATTGCAATCTTTTATCAAATTGAAAGATCACATCAAGTACTTCTAGGTACATATAAATCAAAAGCTTAGCATATTTAAGTTCTACTGAACTTAGTAGTTGTAGATTAAAGGGATTAGCACACCCTGACTACAACTCACTAGCAAGGTACAGTAGGGAAACACTTAGTGTAGGTAGGTGCATCACTTACACCACACTAGAGTCATGTCTGACACAGGAAAAGCCTCAGGGTCTGCTTCTGTGACAGTTGACCTTACCCAGGCAACTTCCAGCTATGACAAACTAACCCACAAAGACTTGGTTGCCTTGTGCATCTCAAGAGGGTTAAAAAGGGGCAGAAGTCCCACCAGTCCTTCCCTGATAGCCATTCTAGAACAGGATGACTTAGAAAAGGCGAATGCAGTTCCCTTAGAGTCAGGAGATGGAGTGAACCCCCCTGTAACTGATACCCCTCCAGAGGAAGAAGAAGAGGAGGAAGAGGAGGAGGAGGAGGACTCAGATGTAGAGGACCCAGAAAAACAGGATCAGAGGGGTAGCCAGGTCCTAGTTGCCAGGCTTAACCAGGCCAACTTAGACCTACTGGGAAATGGAGAGGGCCAGCACCTCCCCAGATCCCACCATGTCATTCTCCCAGGCAACAGAAGAGTGAGATCTCCCTCAGGGGACTCTCATATTTCTAGTGCCTCAAGGGAATCTCAGAGAGGTATGACTGCCTCTCAAAAGATAGAGCATAAGGCCAGGATGAGAGCTGTCAAACTCCAAATAGAGAGGGAGGAGGTAGCCCTGGCTCAAGCTAGACTTGCCTTGGCAAGAGAACAGAAATTGTGTGGCTTAGATGCCACTGGTGGCAGCAATATTCCTAGAGAAAAACCCAGGTCCTATGATAGTAGAAACCTGACAAAGATTGTGACCCCCTACAAGGAAGGGGATGACATCCACAAGTGGATAACTGCTCTTGAGAGAGCCTGCATGGTACAGCAGGTTCCTGAGGAACAGTGGGCAGCAATCTTATGGTACTCCTTTTCAGAGAAAGGGAGAGATAAGCTCCTCACTGTTAGACATGAGGAAGCAAACAATTACAAAGTCCTGAAGAGTGTCCTAATAGATGGGTTTGGCTTAACCACTGAACAGTACAGGTTACAGTTCAGAGACACCCAGAAGACACAGACACAGGACTGGACTGATTTTGTAGATTGTGCTACTAAGGCTCTGGAGGGTTGGCTAAATGGCAGCAAAGTACATGACTTCACAGGATTGTATAATTTGATTATGAGGGAGCAGACCCTAAGTAATTGTCAGAACCAGCTCTTACACCAGCACCTGGTGGACTCAGATTTGACCTCTCCCCAAGAATTGGGAAAGAGGGCAGATAAATGGGTCAGAACCAGGATTAGGCCTAAGAATCAGGACAGTAACCAGAAGAAGGAGTCTACCAAGCCTCAAGATAAGGGTGGGGATAAAAGTAAAGAAAAGACTTCCCCAGGGCCCCAAAACTCCAAGAATGGGGGTGGGTCCCAAGACACTTCTTCAACTGAGAAAAAGCCCTATTGCCATGTCTGTAAGCAGGTTGGGCATTACAAAACAGACAACTGTTGTCCCAAGAATGGCAATAAAGAGAATATACCTCCAAAGCCAGCTCCAGCACCTCCTGTTACTGTCAGCAGTAATCCCCCAGGAAGTGGGAGCACACCCAGGAATCTGGGTGGGTTTACTTTTGGAGCCCAGGAGGACCCTGGCCTATCCAGGTCCCCATCCCCAAATAATCTTGTTCATGAGACTGGCATGGGGTTTGCCAACTTCTCTGATTGCCCAAATACTTTGAGCAATTATAGACAAGAACCCATCATCAATGGTTTGAAAGTTGAAGCTTTTAGAGACACAGGGGCTAGCATCACCATGGTGGCTGATTGTATAGTCCCCCCTCTAAGCAACTTTTACCTGGTGCCACATACCAGGTAACAAACATTGATGGCATACAAACAAATCATCCCATGGCGGTAGTAAGTCTCAGCTGGGGAGGTGTCACTGGCCCAAAGAGAGTGGCAGTGTCACCAAACTTGCCTGTAGACTGCCTACTTGGTAATGATTTAGAAATCTCAGCCTGGGCTGAGGTTGAACAGGAAACCCATTCTAGAATGGTAAATGCCAATGGAAAGGTTAGTGGGGCTGTAATGGCTACAGCCCCAATTCAAGATGTCCTTCCTGAAAAGGTTGGTAGGGCTGAGAAACTCTCTGCCCCATCTTTAGCAAAAGCTCTTCCTGAACAGAATAGCAACGCTGTTATGATAACAGCGGAAACCCAAACTGAGTCCCCTCCTGAAAAGGTTGGTGGGGCTGTGATGGCCACAGCCCAAACTCAAACTGATAGGTGTGTTGTGAAACCTGAAATGATGGATAACTTCACACAAACTGAGAGCACAGAGGAGGACGAGAAATCTCCCCCTCACCAGACTTTAGGAAAATATCAGCCTCCTCAGGGAACTGATCTTACCCCTGATGAAGGAACTGCCCCAGAGGTAGTTAGGCCTAGCCTGACAGAGCCTCTGATGTCAGTGGACCCTTCTCAGGTGGGACCCAGTCTGGAGCAGGTAACCTGCCCCTCTCTACCTTGCCTTAGTCACCCCAGGGCTGCAGAGGACAAGAAGGACAGTGAGACCCAGAGGGCCCCCTGTCAAATAAAGCACCCCCATCAACAGATTAGGGGCACCAAAACTAGTAGCCCTAGTGAGGTGAAAACTTTAAAAACTCCCGAGGGAGCCCCCTTAAAAGTAGTTAGGGACCTCCCACAGATGGATTCTGTTGGGCACAGCCAAACCTGGGACCCAAAGGGCCCAAACCTGAACTGTCCCTCCAGCAAGCCAAACAGAGGGACCCAGCCTCCAGCTTTAGGTAGCCAGAGGTTGACCCTGAGAGCACAGTGCAACTCAGTTAAAGAAAGAAAGGCACACATGGTGGAAGATAATTGGAGGAAGCTGAGCCCTAAATTAGTGGAGCCTCACTTCAATACTCCATATCCAAACCAGCCTTTACCTTTGCATAAACACACCCAAGGTAGTGATTCCCTATGGTGGAGACCCTCTAATACCCCAAGGGTGAGGGACTGCTTAGTGGACCATGAGACAGGGGATACCCATGCTAGTGCAGGTACTTCCTTATATGGCCACTCAGGCAATATAGGCTTACCTGGCCAAGGATAGCCTTATCTCCTTTCGTTTGGGGGGTGGGGGGGGGGTTATGTAGGAAGGTGGCTACCTACCTGACTATGGTTACCCCAGATTGTTTGCCTTGTGTTTAGTTGGTTTTTGACTTAGTTGACTTGGTTCCCTGCTAATCAGGGCCCCAGGCCATCTGCTCTCTCTGTAAAATGGATTCCATGTACCCTAGGTACATACCACAATTGGAAATGGACTCCTTGTCAGCCCCTGTATAATGCACTATAGGTGCCCAGGGCATAGGGGCCACCAAGGCCTACCAGGGGCTGCAGCATATCTTTTGCCACCCCTGGCTGGTTCTTAAATTGACACAACTGGCTGATCACTCAGCTGGGGTAAGGTGGTGTAATCACCCCTTACTTAGATATAGTATACCTATGTCTAAACCTATATCTGGACACATATAAACCTGTGAGCCACTCCTATGGAAGGCCTCATCAATCCTGGAGGCAGAGTGCGTGGTTTAATGTGAGATGGAGCTCTAGCATGAGCTGAGCCTGTCTGCAGCTGTCGGGAACAACTCCCTAAGCTGTTTCAGGATAAGGCCATACCATATACTCTTAAGTGCATTATAATCCTCGCGGTTATATAGCAACTTTGGTTTGGCTTTATCAAAACATGTCGTGTAAGGTGTCATACGATTTGGAATACTATCCCCTCGCCAGTTCTGGTGACGGGGATAGCATTCCACCCCTCTAGAGGGGTAAGACATGTTACTTTACTTAAATGCGGTTAATTTCTAAAAGGACCTTGGATCCACAAAATGGATGCCTCTGCCACAGACACGAGTCTGACCCCCTGAAGCTGACCGAAACTCAGCCAAATGGGGCCTGGATAAAGGGTTTCCTGTCGCAGGGAGGTGTTACACCCCCCCAGACAGGAGATAGTGGATTGTAGCAGGGAGGTTTGAAAGAAACCAGACACTGCATGGGGAGCACAAGGCTGCCCCTTGCATAATCCGGCCAAACCGGTTCTGGGGCACTCCAGCCCTCGTGCCAGGGCGGCCTGGATCAAAGGAAGGGGGTGTATCCACCCACTTCCTGGGTCCCACCCATAGGAGGGGACCTAGCAGGTAATCCAGCACCCAAAATTAGTATAAGATTGGGAGCAGTGCCAATGCACTTCAGATTATCCTGATGAAACATAAGAAACGAAACTCTGGACCCTTCGACATCCTACTCAACGTAGAAGACTGAAGAATCTCCCTTGTGGTCAAGGAGTGACCACCCTGTGCAAACAGGCACCATCCAGCCATCGACGTCTGCTTTGTTGCAGTTCCCGCCAGAACTCGAGCGACAGAGATCGACGAGATCAAGCTTGCCTGCCTTCTAACAGCCCGATCCACAGTCCCTGCAGAGCTGAGACCCGTGGAGGCGACCTGAAGCGTGGGGCACGCCATCTTGGAAAGACCACAAGACGCTGACCGTGCAGCCCACGAGTGACCCTTGAAGCTGTACACCGGGGTTTGAGAAGCCCCAACCCTGAGCCACTCTTGCACCAAAGTTCAGCCCTCCACACTCGACGAGTGCTGCGTGGGGCCCTTCTGCTTCTTTTGGCTCAACGCGTTGGCCCAGTCACTTGCCAGCCGGCTTGTGGCCCCTGTGCCGACGAAACTTGAAATTCGACTTGCGATTCTGGTTGCTCCAGATCTGCACCAGCTCCCCTGAAAAGGAGCCCCCACTCTGACCCTCCTGGTTTGAGTGAGAAGCAATCTCTCGGTTCCACGTGGATTGCTTCTGCCAAGTGTTGTTTGCTCCAATCTTGAAGCCGACAGCGCCGCCAGCGAGAGCCTACGTGGGACAGATCGTGACCCACTCCTGGACGTCGTAGATGCCCCAGAGCCCACGTGACAGTGGAGAGAAGCTCCTCGACAACCACCTGATTGCGCCCGACATTGCCTGGTTCCGTCCTGGTTCCACCCTGGTCACTGCTGAGTGACCCAGACTCTGTCCCCTCTGCTTTCAGGTACTTTTCGACTTGAGTCCACCCTTGGACTCCACCGGACACTTCTCTTTCACCCTGCCTGCAGCCCTTTCAGCTCCAAGCACCAAGAGCCTGCGTGACGAAACCCGACTCAACTTCGACCCTGTGCACCCGCTTCCTGTGTGTGAGGTAACATTGCAACGCCGGTGTTCCCACACTGGTACACACCTCTAGGGTCTGTGTCTTAAGTTTTGTTCCTCTAGGTTCAGCGGAAGTGTCCTTTAACTCTAACTTTGTAACTTTTACGCACCATTGGTTAACATTGGTGCATGCGTGCACTTTCTGCACTGCACCCGAATCCCGCGGGCTTTTCCCGACTTCAGCATTGCTTGTCCCGACTGCTCCCAGCGATTCTCTAGGCCCTAGGCCTAACCACTGTTCGATTGGTATCTCTTATACCACTTGTTTAGTATATGGTCTGAGTGGCCCCTCGCCCTCATCCATATTTGTGCAACTTTGTATGTTATACTGTGCTTTTGATTTAACGCTTGTGCCCCTTTATTCATAAAGAATACTGGGGATTGTTTTTAGTAATAAATACATATATTTTTATAATATATACTTGTGTGGTGTCCTTTCATTTGATATTACAGGATTGTATGTGGTAAAACAGCTCGCTTAACACGACCTCTTAAGTTAAGCCTTTAGGCTGCTTAGTCCATGCTACCCCTAGGATAGCTTGTCTAATAAGGTTGACTTACAACCAGACACCATAAGGGATTGTTTGGTCTGATAACAGGTGGTTCCAGAATTGGAAACATCACCTATCAGGCCAACTTCTCACAGTGAGGACCATTCCTCCTGCATAAGGGCAGATTCTACGGCTTCTAGTGTGGCTGCTTGGGGAATATTAGTATATGAAGCTTCCACATCAAGCGTGAGGAGGAGGTCCACTTCTTCTCTACCTTCGATGGAGTCTATGAGGCGTAGGACATCCCTTGTATCCTGCAGGAAGGAGGGTATTTTCTTTACAATGGGCTGGAGGAATACGTCACAGAACTGGGACAAAGGCTCCAATAATGAGCCGATTCCCGAGACAATGGATCTCCCTGGGACTGGACTGGTACCTTTATGGATCTTAGGCAAGGTGTAGAAATAAGGGACCGCTGGGTCCTTCGTCAGGAGGAACTCTGCTTCATGTTTCGAGATCCAGCCGTTGGTCTCGCCTTCAATGATCAGGCTGGAAATGTCTGTGGTCAACCTGCTGGTCGGATCTGTCGGAAGGGGTCTGTAGTGGGTGGTGTTGGCTAATTGGCGCTTACACTCTGTGTCGTAGTCAGTGGCGTCTTGTATGACAGTTGCTCCCCCTTTGTCGGCTTGTTTAATGACGATAGAGGTGTCATTACCCAAAGATAAGACTGCCTGTCTTTCAGCTTTGCTCAGGTTATTAAAACTACTGGTATGTGGTTTATTCTCCAGGGACCTTAATACAGCCCTCTCGAATGTCAACACCTCTGGTGGAACCATCCCATCCGTTGGGGTGAAAGTGGAGGGATTGCGTAGCCCTGTATCAGTCTTCTCAGTTGCTGGTTGATCTTGGAAGTAAGCCCTGAGGCGAACTTTGCGAAAAAGCTGTTTTATCTCGCACATTTCTGTGAAATTGTCCGGGGTGGGGGTAGGAACAAAGCCTAAACCCTTCTCAAGGATAGCCATTTCAGTGGAAGTGAGTACTCTCCTAGAGAGGTTGACTATTAGGCTCTCCTCCCCCTCGTTACACTCCTGGTTTCCATCGGGGCGGATGTCGATGGCTGGTCTTGCCACTGCACCCTTCTTGCGCCGCCCCGCTTGCGCCCTTTTCCTCTGCCCCAACCTCTGTCGTGAAAAGGGGGGTTCTGGGGGTAGAATTGTGGAGGTCCCTGTGGGTAGAAAGGGTATTGCCAAGGGGGCAGCATTTGGGGTGGTCCTTGGAACATGGGTCCCTGATGGTAACCTTGGTTCCAGTTTGAGCGGCGTTGGTGGCGGTTGTTGTTGGATGTAGTGCTTCCACTGGAGTCACTGCTTGATGACCCTCTGCGACTGTCAATGCCAGAGTTCTCGTCAGACGAGTAAAAAAAAAAAAAAAAAAAGGGTAAAAAATTTGCCTCAATCACTTTCAAGAGGTAAAGGTTGGAGGGGCATTTCAATTTTGTTTTCAGTAACATTAGAGCAAACCGTAGTTTATTGGACTGCGCTTTTCTACACAGTTGGTGAGTTTTTAATGACCAGCTTGAGTTGACCACTACCCCCAGGTACTTGTAAGAGTTACTTGACTCTATAGTGTTACCCGCGATGTGCCATTTAAAGGGTTGTCGCCTTGTCGGGATGAGAAGCAGATGATCTTTGTTTTATTATAGTTAATTTGCAAGCCATTCGCAGAGATGTATTCATGCAATTTTGTGATGGAGCGTTGTAGACCCAAAGGGGTCTGGCTGCAGAGAACTATGTCGTCGGCATACTGTAAGCTCCTTATTTTGTATTGAGCTAGCTTGGCGGGTCAGTTTGTGTCTCCGCGATGCGCTTGTCAAGTTGGGCGGTGAAGATGTTGAAAAGGGTTGGGGCTAATACGCGTCCCTGCTTCAGGCCGATTAGGGTGGGGATTTTTTTTGTTGTTCTATCTCCAGTGCCTAATTTGATCTTGACCCAGGTGGATGAGTATAATTCTAATATTGCTCTTAACAAGTTCGGAGGGGTGCCCCAATTGGCCATCTTTTGCCATAGGATCTCCCTTGGGACAGTGTCGAACGCTGCCTTTAGGTCTACGAAACAGGTGTACAATTTTGTTGACCTTTTCTTTGCTCTTTCGACGAGAAGATTTAATGCTAGAAGATTACATATGGTGTTGGTTCCGGGCCTAAACCCCGTCTGGGTGATTGGAAGGATATGTTTAGAACTAACCCAGTCTTCCAGATCTCTCAGAAGATTAGATGCGTAAATTTTTGCCTCCACGTCGATTAGAGCGATCAGCCTATAATTGGCTGGGTCTGTTCTTGCACCTGCTTTAACCACTTGGATGCTAAGGCCCTGGAAAGATTTATTAACAATTTCCATTGAAATCAATGGAAACTCTATGACGAGCTGAGCTCGTCATGAGCGTCGAAGGGGTTAAATATTGGGTGTAAAATGCTCCCTCTCCATGATGTAGGAATGTTTCCTGTTTGAAAGGCATTGTTGAACAAGGGAGTAAGGTATTCCGCCCAAAAGGATTGGTCAAATTTGAAGAGGCCGTTTGGCAAACCGTTTGGGCCTGGGGCACCTTTTGACCTTAGTTTTTTGGTGGTGGTTGTATGTGTGGTGGTATTGGTGGTGGTGGCAGTATTGTGTGGGTGGTATTGGTGGTGGTATTGGTGAAATTGGTGTTAGTACTAGTGTTGGTATTGGTGTTGGTGGTATTGGTGGTGACATTGGTGGTGGTGAATGTATTGCTGGTGGTGGTATTGTTAGTGGTATTAGTGGTGGTGGAGGTGGTGGTAGTTGTATTGGTGGTGGTTTTGGTGGTGGTAATATTGGTAGTTATATTGGTGGTATTGGTGGTGGTATTGGTGGTGGTGGTATTGGTAGTATTCTTGGTGGCGGTACTGTTTATGGTGGTAGTATTGATGGTGATATTGGTGGTAGTGGTATTGGTGTTGGTGGTGGTATTGGTAGTATTGCTGCTGGTGATGGTGGTGGTATTGGTGGTGGTGGTATTTTGTAGTGGAATCTGTGGTGGTGTATTGGTGGTGGTGGTATTGGCAGTATTTGCGATTGTTGGTGGTGGTGCTATTGGTGGAGGTATTGGTATTGGCTGTGGTCTTGGTGGTAGTGGTATTAGTGGTGGTGGTATTGGTAGTGGTGCTATTGGTGGTAGTATTGGTATTGGGGGTGGTATTGCTTGTGGTGGTGGTATTGGTGGTGCTGTCCTTGGTGTTGGTGAATTGGTGGTGTCCTTGGTGGTGGTGGTTTTGGTGGTGGTATTGCTGGCATTGGTGGTGGTGCTATTGGTGGTGGTATTGGTATTGGTCATAGCGGTATTGGTAGTGGTGGTATTGATAGTGGTAGTATTGGTTTTATTGGTGATGGTGGTGGTATTTGCTGGTGGTGGTGGTATTGGTGGAATTGGTGGTGGTGTCCTTGGTGGTGGTGGATTGGTGGTGTCCTTGGTGGTGGTGGTATTGGTGGTGGTGGTATTGGTGGTGGTGGTGGTATTGGTGGTGGTAGTGGTATTGGTGGTGGTATCGGTGGTGATGGTATTGGTGTTGGTGGATTTGGTGGTGGTGGTGGTATTGATTGTGGTGGTGTATTGGTGGTGGTTATATTGGTGGTGGTGAAGGTGGTAGTGGTGTTGTTGGTGGTGGTGTTGGTGATGGTAATATTGCTGGTGGTGGTGGTACTGGTGGCATTGGTGGTGGTGGTGGTGGTGGTAGTTGTGGTGATGGTGGTGGCCTTATGGTGGTGGTATTGGTGGTGGTGGTATTGGTGGTGCTGGTGCTGGTATTGGTGGTGGTGATATTGCTGGTGGTATTGGTGGTGGTGGTGGTGGTGGTGGTGTTGTCAGTGGTATTGATAGTGGTGGAGGTATTGGTGCTGGTTGTATTAGTGGTGGGTGTGGTATTGGTGGTGGTATTAGTGGTGGTGGTTTTAGTGGTGGTGGTATTAGGGGTTGTGGTATTGGTGGTATTGGTTGTGGTGGTGGTATTGGTGTTGGTATTAGAGGTGGTGGTATTGGTGGTGGTGGTATTGGTGGGGATGGCGGTATTGTTGGTTGTATTGGTGGTAGTATTGGTGGTGCTGGTTGTATTGATGGTAGTGGTATTGGTGGTGGTGCTATTGGTGGTGGTATTGGTATTAGTGGTGGTGGTGGTGGTGGTGGTGGTACTGATAGTGGTAGTAATTGTGGTGGTAGTATTGGTGATGGTGGTGGTATTGCTGATGGTGGTGGTATTGGTGGATTTGGAGTTGGTGGATTGGTGGTGTCCTTGGTAGTGGTGGGATTGGTGGTTTCCTTGGTGGTGGTGGTGGTGGTGGTTGCAGTGGTGGTGGTATTGGTAGCATTGGTGGTGGTGTTGGTGGTATTGGTGATGGAGGTATTGGTGGTGGTAGTATTGGTGGTGGTGGTGGTATTGGTGGTGGTATTGTGTGGTGCTATTGGTGGTGGTATTGGTGGTGATATTCTTGGTGGCATTGGTGATGGTGGTATTGGCAGTGGTGGTATTGGTGCTGGTGGTATTAGTGCTGGGGGTATTGGCAGTTTTGGTCATTGTTGGTGGCGATGATATTGATGGTAGTATTGGTATTGGCAGTGGTATTAGTGGTAGTGGTATTGGTGGTGGTGGTGGTGGTATTGGTAGTGGTAGTGTTGGTGGTGTGGGTATTGGTGATGGTGGTGGTGATGGTGGTGGTATTGGTGGTGGTGGTATTGGTGGTATTGGTGTTGGTCTTAACGGTATTATTGGTGGTGGTGGTATTGGTGGTGTTATTGGTGGTGGTGGTATTGGTGGTGGTGGCTTTGGTGGTGGGTGGTATTGGTGATGGTGGTATTGGTGGTGGTGGTAATATGTGTGGTGGTATTGGTAGTGGTGTGGTTCTGAAAATCTGGACCCTGTTGTTATCCCAATATCGAGGTCCAATACCCGTGTCACAAAATATCAACGTACCATGACGATTTTGGTGTCCATGAACCGATAATGATTAGGACATCATTCCTATGTATTTGCGTCACAATCGAGGGTTGCCAACACCCCTAAAATCGTAGTTTCCGTCCCAATCCCTTAGACTCCATTTTGTGAACGGCGTCCATCTTACGTCTTGCCCTCATGTTAAGTCAATTAAAGGTCGAGCTTGATCCAAAGGGACACGCCCACCTTCCCTGACTTCCCCCTGACCTGTCCCAACTGACTCCATGGCCTTAAGCCAAACCTGTTTGGGCAGCTCCTCGCCCAGTGGCCGAATACGATAGTATCAATGCATAACATTCCACAAACCATTCACCCCATACAGAACATGCTTTCTACAAACATGCACCTGTCCATATTCCTTGTTTATGACCAGTTTTTATGACTGGGTGGTACCTGCCTTTATTGGTGTTTCATCGATATCTGATGGGAGTCCCGGATCTTGCTGGGTAATCTATCACGAACTGGACATCTAAAATGTGGGCTTGCTTACATGACTCCACACTTTGTATTATTGCAGAAATATGTTTATAGCCATATCATAAACTCAAGAATTCTTGCTCGAAGCCATTATTTCTGTATAAAAGGAGAAGGCTGGTTCTGTAAAAACGAACACGAACAGTCTCCTGAGAATACATGACCCGTGTTTGTCGTGCTTCTAGGACACGTGTTACTTGGTAGCTACCAATAAAACTTGATCTCTGACTGCGACTAGAAGACTCATTGTTTCTGTGGTCCGGAACAAGGGAGAACTCAGAGGTCTTCGGGTGTTATCCCCTGGCACCACCGGGTTCCTAAAAACCCGGCACCTCAGTTGTGGCAGTATTGGTATGGGTGGTATTGGTGTTGGTGGTACTGGTGGTTGTATTGGTGAAATTGGTGTTGGTATTACTGTTGGTGTTGGTGGTGGTGAAGGTATTGGTGGTGGTGGTATTGATAGCGGTATTGGTGGTGGTGGTGATGGATGTGGTGGTGGTTGTATTGGTGGTGGTTTTGGTGGTGATATTGGTGGTGGTATTGTGGTATTAGTGGTGGTGGTGGTATTGGTGGTGGTGGTGGTAGTATTGGTAGTGGTGATATTGGTAGTATTGGTGGTGGTGGTATTGGTTATGGTGGTAGTATTGGTGATGGTATTGATGGTGGTGGTATTGGTGTTGGTGGTGGTATTGGTGGTGGTGCTAGTGGTGGTATTGGTGGTGGTGGTATTTGTGGTAGTATTGGTGATGGTGGTATTGATGGTGGTGGTATTGGTATTGGTTGTGGTGGTATTGGCAGTATTGATGGTTTTTGGTGGTGGTGCTATTGGTGGAAGTATTGGTATTGGTGGTGGTCTTGGTAGTAGTGGTATTGGTGGTATTAGTGGTATTGGTGGTGGTGGTATTGGCGATGGTGGTATTGGTAGTGGTGTTGGTGGTGGTATTGATGGTGGTGGAATTGGTGGTGGTGGTGGTATTGGCAGTGTCATTCGTGGTGGTGGTATTGGTGATGGTGGTATTTGTGGTGGTAGAATTGGTTGTGGTGGTGGCAGTATTGGTAGTGGTAGCATTGGTTGTGGTGGTATTGGTAATGGTGGTATTGGTGGTTGTGGTGGTATTGATGGTGGTGTATTGGTGGTGGTGTGGGTGGTGGTGGTATTGATGGGGTGGAATTGGTGGTGGTAGTATTGGTGGTGATTGTAATGGTGGTGGTATTGGTGTTGGTGGTGGTATTGGTGGTGTTGGTGGTGTTAGGGGAATTGTTGGTGGTGTTATTGGTGGTGGTGTTATTGGTGGTATTGGTATTGGTGGTGGTATTTGTGGAAATGTTTGTATTGGTGGTGGTGGTGGTATTGTTGTTGGTGGTATTTGTGGTGGTAATGGTGGTATTGATGATGGTGGTGGTATTGGGGGGGTGGTGGTATTGGTGGTGATGGTATTGGTGGTATAGGTGGTGGTGATATTCGTGTTGGTGGTGATATTGGTGGTGTTATTGGTGGTATTGGTGGTTGTGGTAATGGTGTTGCTGGTGGTATTTGTGGTGTTGGTGGTGGTGGTGTTGTGTTGGTGGTGGTATTAGTGGTGGTGGGAGTGTTATTGGTGGTGGTAATGGTGGTGATGATCGTATCAGTATTGGTGGTGGTATTGGTTTTGGTGAATTTGGTGGTGGTTGTATTGATGGTGGTGGTGGTATTGGTGGTGGGGGTATTGGTGGTGTTGGTGGCGGTAGCGGAATTGGTGGTGGTGGTATCTATGGTGGAGGTGGTGGTACTGGTGGTGGTATTTGTGGTGATGGTGGTGGTGATATTGGGGGTGGTAGTCGTGGTATTGGTGGCTGTTTTATTGATAGTGATGGTGGTGGTGATATTGGTGGAATTGGTGTTGGTATTGGTGGTGGTGGTATTGGTGGTGGCATTGGTGGTGGTGGTGATGTTGGTGGTGGTAGTGGTGGTATTGGTGGCTGTTTTATTGATAGTGGTGGTGATATTGGTGGTGATGATATTGGTGGTGGTATTTGTGGAATTGGTGTTGGTATTGGCGGTGGTGTTTGTTTTAGTGGTGGTTTTGGTGGTGGTATTATTGGTGCTGATATTGGTGGTGGTGGTGGTGGTGGTGGTGGTATTGGTAGTGGTAGTATTGGTGGTGGTGGTATTGGTGATGGTGGTAGTATTGGTGGTGGTGGGGGTATTGACGGCAGTGGTATTGGTGGTGGTGGTATTGATGGTGGTGGAATTGGTGGTGGTGCTATTGGTTGTGGTGGTATTGCTGTTAGTGGTGGCATTGGTGGTGGTAGTTTTGGTAGTGGTAGTATGGGTGGTGCTGGTATTGTTGATGGTGGTGTTAATAGTGGTGGTGGCATTGGTGGTGGTGGTATCGGTGGTGGTGATATTGGTCAAGTCAAGTATAAACTTTATTCGGTTATCAGATAAAAACAACCATAAAAGTACAAGTAAATCATCATATTTCAGAAAGGTAATCTTAAAAAGCACAGTTCAAAATACAGAGATAAAAAAGTATGAAAGTCTTGGTTTCATTCATTTAGATGATCATTTTACGGAATCTAAAAACAAATTTAAAATATACAGATAAAGATGCGACAGTTAAAATATGATCTAATCTTTGTAATTCTAAAAAGGCAGGGCGAAATTTATTACATTTCATAATCTTCAGTAAGGGCACAATCCATCTCCTCCTAGGATTTGTGTTAAAGCTACAGAAAAAAAAGTATGTGAATGTCTGACTGCTCAGACAAATCATCGCAAGGGCACTTAGTAAGTTGTTTCAACCAAGTATTCATAACAGGGAAGCTAAGGGATCTAAACAACAGATTTAATCTGAAACGCGTCAGTAAGAACCTCTCAAAGTCGCTCATTTTAAAGCTAATATAAGGTTGCATATAATCTGAGGTCACTATTAGTTGGTCTGTGATCACAGTTTTTTAAAATAATTCTGTGTTGGTTCTTAGATCGCCCAAATACCTCATACATATACCCTTAAAGATTTTCCTTGAGACGTGACTCATACTTAAGGGATCGTCGTAATATTCCCGGTGGCCTATGTTCGTAAGAAATGTCATCACATATCTTAGCCACCCCAGCTTACCAGCGTTATCCAGATTCATTACGTCCCTTAAAATAGAGCGATTAAGGGCACATTCCTCAGTTGTCCAGACCCCGTGCCACAAAAGGATTGGAGCAACCCTGATAATGTCCTCTAAATAGGGTTCCCCTAATTCTGTATGGCAGACATATGTTGATACACTATCGGGAACCGCTAGGAGGAATTTCAAAAAGGTGTTCTCAACCACCTGTAGTGGTTTCACATTCATGTGCCCCCATAAACCCGCTCCATATGTGGCAACTGCCATGCAAGTTGCTCTATAAACAGTTATAAGCTCCCCTATTGGTTTTTTCCCCATCCTTCGGCTAAAAGTTTTCAGAGCCATGATAGATTTACAAAACATTTGTCTCCTGGTTTGAATTGCATGGTTCCATTGACCCGTTTGGTCAAAAAGTACGCCACGATATGGAAAGCTGGATGTATGTTCAAGGGGTCTTGAACCAACATATATTGTTTTTTCCTTTTTCTGTTGCCGAGGGCCATAAGTCATGCAAAAGGTTTTAGAACAATTAGTTTTCAGGTCAAGGTTGTTCATGAAGCCTGTAAAACTGTTTACCATTATTTGCATGGCCAGTGGTGTCCTTGCCATCAAAACTGCGTCATCCGCGTATAAGAGCGCAGGGACAAACCTTTTACCAACAAGCGGCATATCCCTGCACCCCTCTAACAATGTTCTTTCAAGATCATTAATATAAATAGTAAAAAGAAAGGGAGCGAGGACGCAGCCTTGCCGCACTCCTCTTGCAATGATAAAAGGATCAGTGCACTCTCCGTTTTTCCCATACCTGACACGGGCAGTGGCCCCAGCATAAAGTTCCCTAAGGAAATTAATTATGTCTTTCTCAACCCCTAGGTTCCGAAGAACCATCCATAATTTAGAATGGGTGACGCAGTCAAAGGCTGACGTTAAGTCAACAAATGTTAAAAACATGCGACCACCCTTTGCCTTAGCGTATTTTTCTAGGAGTAAGTGCAAATTAAGACATTGATCGATAGTGCCCAGGCCTTTCCTAAAGCCATACTGAAGGTCGCTAATTATAGAATGTTCCTCAGCCCAGGATTGCAATCTATTTAAAATAATTCGGCCGAAAATCTTAATGGTAGACTCAAGGAGGGAAATAGGGCGATAACATTTACAACTGGATCTGTCACCCTTTTTAAATATTGGGACAATTATTGACTCACGCCATGAGGGTAGCAAGCCATTTGTGCAAGATGCATTAAAAAGTTGGGTGAGCAGCGGGCCCCAAAGATCCATGTAGCACTTATAAAGATCAACTGGAACGCCATCAGGGCCGGGAGCTTTCCCTCCTGCGCTTTATTTTATGCTCACAACCACTTCATGCAGGGTGATGCCAAGTTCCATCTTAGTCCCACACTGTGGTGAATCAATACTTACAGCATCCTCAGTTGGGGCTTGGTCCATATCACTGTTGGCACAATATAGTTATTGATAATGCTTAACCCACTCATTATCTGAGATAGCTATTTCTACCCTGGCCTTCGTATTATCACTGAGAATGGGTGCATTTACTACCTTCCAGAAGGCCGCTGAATCTTTAGACTTGGACGCCTCACATAATGCATCCAATGCTTCCTTTTTAATGGTGTCCTTCCTCATCCTCAAAGTATTCTTGTAGTTCTTCCTTAGCACTTTTATTAAATCAGTGTCCCGTATAGGGGCATTTAATGCAAGCTTAAGTTTAGTATAGCTTTTGGTACAGGCTGTATCAAACCAGCTCATTTGTTTTTTCTTAATACTTTTTAACTCTACCCAAAGACTATTCTTAATATTTTCTGCAATAATCTTAAAATTTAAGGTAACCACCTGATCATCGGCATTTTCCTCAAGACAAACTTTCATACTTAGATTACATGTCTTTAAAATCTTAGCCATAAAATCTTCCGGTACCACTTTGCTCCATTTTAAGGCATAACCATTCTGGCTAGCTAGATCAATGATTCAGAAAAGGGGGTGGTGATGAACAGAGTGTCTGAATTAAGCAGACCACTCTTACCCAGTCCAAATATCAGGGCTTGATCCATCACCGTTTTTTAGCTCACTGCACCATCCCAGCTCAGAACCTGGCTACATGCAAATTAGTCTGTTCCTGTCCCAGTGCATGATGGGAACAGGGCAAACCAAACTACCAAGCCAATTCTTATACTGGGAAGGAAACAAGCTTCCGGGGACCAGTTTCTGGCATTTCAGCCATCGTCGGCCCGGCTTGCTTGAATCCTGATGGTGCAATGAGCAAGGGACTCACATCTGAGTATACCCTTCCACGCTTATGGTGGACAAAATGATTCAGAAAAGGGGGTGGTGATGAACAGAGTGTCTGAATTAAGCAGACCACTCTTACCCAGTCCAAAGATCAGGGCTTGATCCATCACCGTTTTTTAGCTCACTGCACCATCCCAGCTCAGAACCTGGCTACATGCAAATTAGTCTGTTCCTGTCCCAGTGCATGATGGGAACAGGGCAAACCAAACTACCAAGCCAATTCTTATACTGGGAAGGAAACAAGCTTCCGCGGACCGGTTTCTGGCATTTCAGCCATCGTCGGCCCGGCTTGCTTGAATCCTGATGGTGCAATGAGCAAGGGACTCACATCTGAGTATACCCTTCCACGCTTATGGTGGACAAAATGATTCAGAAAAGGGGGTGGTGATGAACAGAGTGTCTGAATTAAGCAGACCACTCTTACCCAGTCCAAAGATCAGGGCTTGATCCATCACCGTTTTTTAGCTCACTGCACCATCCCAGCTCAGAACCTGGCTACATGCAAATTAGTCTGTTCCTGTCCCAGTGCATGATGGGAACAGGGCAAACCAAACTACCTTTCTGAATCGTTTTTGGCCACTATACGTGTGACAGGGTATACTCAGACATGAGTCCCTTGCTCACTGCTCCATCAGGATTCAAGCAAGCCGGGCCGACGAGGCTGAAATGCCAGAAACCAGTCCCCGGTTGCTTGTTTCCTTTCTGGTGAAGAATTGGCTTGGTAGTTTGGTCTGCCCTGTTCCCATGATGCACTGGGCCAGGGACAGACTAATTTGCATATAGCCAGGTTCTGAGCTGGGATGGGGCAGTGAGCTAAATAACGGTGATGGATCAAGCCCTGATCTTTGGACTGGGTAAGAGTGGTCTGCTTAATTCAGACACTCTGTTCATCACCAACCCCTTTTCTGAATCGTTTTTGGCCACTATAGGTGTGGCAGGGTATACTCAGACATGAGTCCCTTGCTCACTGCTCCATCAGGATTCAAGCAAGCCGGGCCGACTAGGCTGAAATGCCAGAAACCGGTCCCCGGTAGCTTGTTTCCTTTCTGGTGAAGAATTGGCTTGGTAGTTTGGTCTGCCCTGTTCCCATGATGCACTGGGCCAGGGACAGACTAATTTGCATATAGCCAGGTTCTGAGCAGGGATGGGGCAGTGAGCTAAATAACGGTGATGGATCAAGCCCTGATCTTTGGACTGGGTAAGAGTGGTCTGCTTAATTCAGACACTCTGTTCATCACCACCCCCTTTTCTGAATCGTTTTTGGCCACTATAGGTGTGGCAGGGTATACTCAGACATGAGTCCCTTGCTCACTGCTCCATCAGGATTCAAGCAAGCCGGGCCGACTAGGCTGAAATGCCAGAAACCGGTCCCCGGTAGCTTGTTTCCTTTCTGGTGAAGAATTGGCTTGGTAGTTTGGTCTGCCCTGTTCCCATGGTGCACTGGGCCAGGGACAGACTAATTTGCATATAGCCAGGTTCTGAGCTGGGATGGGGCAGTGAGCTAAATAATGGTGATGGATCAAGCCCTGATCTTTGGACTGGGTAAGAGTGGTCTGCTTAATTCAGACACTCTGTTCATCACCACCCCCTTTTCTGAATAGCCAGATCAATGTTCCTCACTTGCTCTATTGGAGGGCATGATTTAGGCCTAACTTTAACTAATTTTGTTATATCCACGCTTAAGGGGAAATGGTCACTCAGAGGGTTGTCCAGAGTTTTAAACTCTTGGACCTCCCCACCAAACCTGGCCGAGATTAATACAAAATCTATAATAGTATATGCTCCTCTGCCATTAAACGTTGGGCAAAAACGGACATTCCTGCGGCCAATTTTATTTGCAAACCCCAAATCGCATGAAAAAATGATCTCATTTAGGTAGTCCCCGCAGATGGTATGTTCAAAATGACTTAAGCTGGTCAACTTATCCAGCATTAAGCCACAGGTGCCATTTTCACCACGTTTACACAAGGAGCAATTAAAATCCCCACCCCAAATGACACAAACTGATTTAACTCTTGCTTCTAGTAAACACTTAATATCTTTGCCCAGATTTTTCATTATTTGTTCCATGGCATCCACCAATACATTATTGTAAAAGTTGACAATGATCATATGTAGCTCTAAGTCAATCACTATCCCAATTAAGTGACAGTACCTTTTATTAAAAACCATCTCAATATTACAGCACTTAAATAGGTTTGACACATAAGTACATTGTGGAGTAGTGGAGTAGTGTGGCTCACTGGTTAGAGGCAGCAGGCCTGGGAGCAGAAGTCAGCCCGGGACCAGGGTTCAATTCCCGACGCGGCAGGGTCGTGGACCTTGGTCAGCGGACTTGATAATTCTCGCTTCGGTGCTTACTCTAATCAGGGGTTCCACTCGGCAACTCTGGGCATTAGCTTGCCTAATCTCCACAATGGCCCCACCAATTCCAGGGATGCCTGGCTCCACCTTGCGGATTCCCAGCAAGGGACCATCCCACAGGGAAAGCCAGGACGGGTTCCCCAGAGTTATACAGCGCCGGGACGCCCCGTTGCTGGGGCAGCTGTGCGCTTTACAAGTATATTACATTTACATTTACATTTACATTTACATTGTCCCCCTTGAGCTCTGCCATGTCTTGAGCCAATTGCAGGTGAATGAAAGGCCTTGTAGCCGCACAAATGTAAGGCCTCTTTCGACCAGGTTTCCTGTAGACTTACTATGTCATACTCATCGATCAGGGTTACCCAGTCGCTATTTGACATTTTAGTTTTTTGGCCCGCAATGTTCCAAAATATAATCGACCATATTCCCTTTGAATGTGTAGCATCCACCATGTTAATCGTTTCACCAGTGCCTACTTCAGCTATTGCCAATGTATTGACAGCATTACCACTGTTATCCATAATATCTGCACAGTCCTTGTCAAGATCCCTTGAGTGTGTTCTTTGTTCAACCTGACTATTTTGTATTGCTTTACCATCTTCACCCAGGATCGGGCTTTCAGTTACAGCGGGGGCAACCAGGTTAGCACTATGATAACTATGCCCCAGTCAATCCACTCCCTCTAATCCTAGAAGTGTGTCAAAACGGTTAGCCAAGGGGATACTAAACTTGTTTCTATGTACATGAGTTGGTCCTCTATACTGGTTTCCTCTCATATTTAATGAAGCAGAGAATGAGAAGTCAAGACCAGAGCGCGGATAAAAATAGCTCAAGTCATGACTTTGAATGCCACCATCACCTGTATAGCCTTGCCAGTCACAGATGTACCTTACCACTCTTATGTCTCTAAAATTTACAATGATGAAGTCCCCCCTTAGGTCCTTCATTCTATGGCCCAACCAAATCACCCTTCGGACAAACAATATTTCCGCATGTGTGTTACCCGGGAGTGGTCTGTTGTTATTAAGCCAAAACATAACCTTATTTTTCAGTTCGCTGTAACTTTCTGCTTTACCATTATGTAACTCAGGGACCCCTGTCAATATCATTGTATAAGGGTCTGAGTCGGGTGGTAAGTCAATGCGAGGGTACTTAGTTTTTTGGTTCTCAGTACTAGTACTGCCCTGTACCGCATTTGTTATATCCTCAGCTGGTACAGGTGCTCTATTCCCCTTTACAACCCCCCCCAGTCTCTTTTACTCCTACCCTGATGGTTGAATTAGTCCTTTCTGCCCCTTTCCTGGTCAATTAGGCTTTACCATATTTGTCCCGTTCACTCTATTTGATGTTACAAGGGGAATATCTGATGTAGTATTAATGGGCTCATGGACTGTGCTAGTGTGTGATGCAAAGCCTAGGTTCTGTATACCGACAGCCAGAGTTTCCAATATTTTTGAATTGGCTGCATCTGCCTGTTCTAACTTCCCCAACTTCTCATTCATTACTTTCACTCTCTCAAGTAGAGGCAGCATTAACTGCTCTATTTGTTCCAAGAAGCCTTCGGGAGTTTGGAATATTTGGGATTGTCGCTCGGACGACTGCAAAGTAGGAATACAAGCAGTACCGCTAGACACTCATGGGAGTGCACTACTTAATGATGACTGAGTTGACGTTATCAAATTCCCACCTTTATTGGTTGTTTTAATTACTTTTGGGCATCTTCCCTTTTGCGTTCCACCCCCACGCTTTCTTTTGCCAGTCGGTACTGGGGCTGATACTCGTTTTTTGGATCGCAAATCAGTAGAAACATTGGAAGGACTCACTTCTATCAGTCTATCATCTACCGATGAAGTGCTATCCAATGTGGTGTTAGCCAAATTACAAACACTATGCCCAACAGTCCCTATAACCTCCGTAGATCTATCGCCATTAGATAACCGAGCACGTGGCTGTTCAGGTGTTACGGCTGACATAATCAAGCCCAGTGATGAACGTTTAGAATGTAATAGTTCTAATGATAGTCTCTTTTCAGTTAGGGCTATTTCATGCTCTAAAACTGCTCTGGTTACAAACTGGTCCAATGTACCTGCAATTGTCCCCCCAATAGAGCCTGACACTGCTTTCCTCCCCTTTCCAGATCACAGCACCATTTCCCCAGCTATATAAATAACTTTGTGTTTTTAAGAAAAGCCTAGGGGCTAGTAGCAACAACAGGGTAACTGTATTCAGATCAAAATACGATCATGAATACCAAAACAATAGTATAAAGTCTCACTTTGATGTCAGCATGTTAGGGGGATGGCCCAGCCCAGCCTCCGCCGGCCTACGACGGCCTTAGACGGTCCCGCCCTTGTCCCGGGCTTCTCACGGCGCACACCCGTGCGCGTACCGCGCAGCGGATGCTGTTGAGAGTTATGTAGGGGCTGTGGGCGGGCCTCAAGCACAGGTAATGGAAACACGGGCTCCTGGGACTTGGAGTCCAGTGGTAGCGTGCTCCTCTCGTCCCGACAAACACAAAGCAGTCCTCTGCAAGGTCGCTCTCAGGCAAGGTCCCCCAGCAGTTCAGTGAGTCTGTTTTTAATATCCTTCATGGCGAAGCAGCACCCGCGGTAGCGGGTGCCGTGAGCAGTTATTTAGGGGCGGTGGGTGGGTCTCGAGCACAGGTGATGGAAACACGGGCTCCTGGGACTTGGAGTCCAGTGGTAGCGTGCTCCTCTCGTCCCGACAAACACAAAGCAGTCCTCTGCAAGGTCGCTCTCAGGCAAGGTCCTCCAGCAGTTCAGTGAGCCTGTTTTTAATATCCTTCATAGCGAAGCGGCACCCGCGGCAGCGGGTGCCACGAGCAGTTATGTAGGGGCAGTGAGGGGGGCGTGGCAACGGCGGCAAGCGGAATGGCTGCTCCGCTGTGAAGCTCCTCCGAGCGGGCGCCCGAAGACGGCGAATGGAGATGTAATCTGAACCCCCTGGTTATACCGAACGCCGGGACCTGCCTCCAGATGAACGCGGACTGCTGGGGTGCCATTTCCGAGCCGCGGGAGTGGCCGGTCGCGGTCAATACGGCGGAGGGGATCTGAGGCCTCCGGACCTCGGCGCCAACTTCCTTCTGCGCTGGAGCGCCGGGTGAGTGCCGCTCGGCCGTTAGCGGTCGCGGCCCCCTTCCTCTCCGTTGTCTTTCCCGCTGGGCTACCGTGGACGCCGCTGCTGCTGAGCGGTCCCCGTTTCCCTGGTTGCCTGGTCCCCGACTCGGCTGGGGCCTTTGGCCCGGGTGTGTGGGGAGCCAGGGCCTGGATTGCGGACCCGCGCGGACCTGAGGCGGTGGCTGCGGGGCCTTGCGGGGGAGCGGGGAGGGTGGGATACGCGGCTGCTGGGAGGACTGAGGGCGATCTCTGGAGCTGCTCAGGGGCCCCGCTGCGCGACCGAGCTACACTCCCTGCGCAGCCTCACGTAGTTACACCGTGATTCCTCCGTGCTCAACCACGACAGAGGTGGCGGAGACCTACGCACGGGGAAGGCCCGGTAGCGATCCATTGTGCTGCCTGTGTCTGGTTCACGCTTCCCTGATCTAGCTGCTTTGGTCTGAGGCCTACTCACTTGCCTGCCTCACATTTTTTACTACACTAGCCCTGGTAGGGGTTCGTCGTTGATCGCCTGCCTTACCATTGATCCCTGCTCTCCGCCACTGTCACTGCGTCTGCGGCCCCGCCTCACGTCCACAGCGATGGGGAAAAAAGACCCGGCCCAGAGGACGCTCAATTTTGATAAACCGCCACTACCTACTGCTGACCCCCCTCCAGGAGCGGCTTCGGGAGCTCAGGGATCACAGGACAGTGGCGATGCGACGTCCATGATGGCCGCCATGATGGGGGAGATGCGTGCTGGTTTCAAGGCACTGGATACTCGCTTTGATAGTCTGGAGAAAAAGCTATCTGACATTGGCTCCACAGTACAGGCCCAAGACCGGCGCCTTGACTTAGCTGAGTCCAGAATATCTGATTTGGAAGACGGGTCCTCCAAGACTCTGAAGCGGCTGGAACGGGTCGAGAAGATTCTTAAGGATGTGGCCATCAAAAATGAGGACTTAGAAGCGTGGAGCCGGGGAAATAATATTCGAATCCTTGGCGCGGCGGAGACAACTGCCACTGGCCGGTTCGACACCTTTGTGGAAAACCTCCTCATTGAATTTTTCGGCAAGGACACTTTCACGGCTGGCGTCGTGGTGGAAAGAGCTCATTGGTCCTTGGGGCCTAAACCACGCACGGGGCAGCTACCCCGTCCCATCATTGCCAGAATCATGAACTTTCGTGACCGCGATGCCGCCCTCCGAGCTGCACGGGAGATGGGGGAGGTACAGTGGCAGGGGAGCAAGCTGTCCTTTTTTCTGGACTACACTTTGATGGTGCAAGAGGCGCGACGGAAATACACCAGTGTCAAGGCGGCACTCCGCAACCTCGGCTTGAAATACAGCATGGTTTACCCAGCCCGTCTGAAAGTAGACATTCATGGCAGATTCCGCATCTTCGATTCTCCGGCTGAGGCCCAAGACTTCTGCCATTCATACAAAAAGGGACCGGGTTCGGCTGCAGGCTCCAGACCTCACTCTCCGCAGCAGCCTGACACACAAGCTAGCGCAGACTTATTTGTAGACACTGACCGGGGCTGATTGCCCGTGACACTCCGGACATGGCTGCTTGTTTGTTTGGTGGGACGGTCCGACGCAGCCGGATTTTCATCCTTGCTAACATCTCCAATGTTGCGCTGTTGGGTTGCCCGCTTGGGGGACAGCGTTGCTTCCCCCCATGGCGTATGCCTACTTGTTTTGCTCTTTTTTCTGGGACATGTTACTCTTACGTTTGCAGATATGTTTAGATGCTCCGTATCATTGGCTATTGTCATTCTGCACTGTTGTTCAGGAACTAGTTGGGTTCTGCCTCTCTTGGGGTGCTGGGAGGCTGGGTGGTGGGTGGGGGAGGGGTTGTGTGTATTTTTTGTGGCTCCCTTTTTTTTTGTTGTTGTCTGATTGCGAGACACATGGTATCGGATTGTTGAATGACCACTTCTTGCTTACAGTCCTTGATCTAACGTTATGGCCCGGATAGGTTTGCAGGTTGGTCCTTCTAGTCTGACATTGATGACATGGAATGTCCGTGGTCTGAATTCCACCCGTAAACGGAAGCAGGTCATGCACTATGCTGAGAGACACAAAACTGATGTGCTTTTTCTACAGGAGACTCACATGGTTCAGGCAGACACGGCCTCCTTTGCAAGGGGTTGGGGTGCTCGCAGAGTGTTTTCATGCTACAGTAGATATGCACGCGGAGTGGCAATTCTAATACATAAACGGATCCCCTTTGTCTTCACAAATAGTAAAATTGACAGTGAGGGCAGGTATGCGATCATCTCTGGAATGTTGTTTGGCCATAAGATTGCTTTTGTGGGGGTCTATGGTCCCAATATTGATTCCCCGGCCTGTTTCGAGGACCTGTACCTATCACTACTGCACTCCGACATAGAATTACTGGCGCTAGGGGGCGATTTCAACTTGCTGATGAACGCCAGTAGAGATAGCACGTCCCCCTCCCCAGATCGCAAACCACTTACCCGCGCGGCCGTGGCGACCATTTGCTCACATTTCTCGCTTCTGGACATAGAGGCCAAACTACACTCTGGCACCCCTGCTTTCACTCACCACTCCAGCTACCACAACACGAGCACCAGAATTGATTACTGACTACTTTCTCCGGGCTTAGCGGGTTGGGTCACTGATCTTCGAACTCTTCCCCGCACCCTATCTGACCCTTCCCTGTGGTCCTGTCCCTCACAGTTCCTAGGTTGGGCGGATACGAACGGCAGTGGAGATTCCCTGGGAGGGCATTGGCAGACCCGGTCTTCACAGAGGAGGTTCGTTCTGCAATTGAGGACTACTTCGACCTTAATACTGGATCTGTGACCACCTGGGCCACGTTGTGGAAGGGATTCAAGGCCACCATAAGGGGGGGGTGCATCGCCAAACATGTTGGGGCGCTGCGTGACATCCGTGCTTCTCTGTCCCGCCTGGAAAGAGACTTGTTGGCCGTTGAGACTGCAATCCTTGATGACCCTTCCCCGGGCCATGAGGCGCAACGCCTCGAACTGCTACTAGAGTTCAGGGACGCGGCGGACAAAGAGCTGAAATATTTGGGCAAGTACCATACGGCGCGCCGGTATGGTGAGGGAGATAGGCCAGGCAGGCTGCTGGCCCAGCTGCTACGCCCTCCCCGACAAGCGGCATATATCACTGAAATAGTGGATGCGCAAGGCGACTATCATTTTTCCACCCCGCCATTTGCAACACATTTTTGACTTACTACCGGCATCTTTACAAGTCTGCCCTTACGGCTGAGTGTCGCGATCCAGGGCCGTACATTAACGAAATTGCTATTGTGTTCCTGGAGAAATATATGCAGGATTTTTTGGCCTATCCCGTCACTCCGGAATTCATTGCAGAACCGATTGACTCCCTAAAGGGGTCCTCGGCGCCCGGCCTAGATGGCTTCATGGCTGATTTTTACCAGGCGTACAAGGAAGAGCTAGTGCCCATACTTGTTGAAGTATACGCCGAATCCCTGGAGTCTGGTATTCTTCCTCCGACGCCCCGCGAGGCGGTCATAGTTTTGTTGCCCAAACCAGGACGCGACCCCACGGTTTGCAGTTCCTATCGCCCGCTTTCGCTCCTGAACCTGGATTATAAGATTCTGGCCAAAGTGCTGGCGATGCGGCTTGCACTGCTGGTTAACACCATTATCTCGCCGGCACAGTCGGGTTTTGTCCCTCAGCGGTCAACATCATTGAACCTTCGCACGATTTTCTCAGTTCTACACAGAATCGACCCCGCCACCCCAGCTGCCGCGGTGTTTTTAGACACTGAAAAGGCCTTTGACACTCTAGAATGGCCCTTTTTTTTGGACGTGATGCGAAGGATGGGCATGCCTGCAATGTTTGTCGCGACTGTGGAGCTGCTGTACACTGCACCCGCGACCCACATTCGCCTAAATGGTACCATCACCAACAGATTCACTCTCTCCAGGGGTACCCGCCAGGGATGACCCTTGTCTCCCTTACTTTTTATTTTGGCAATGGACCCCCTGGTGCGGCATTTCCAGGAACAACATCTTCACAGAGGGCTCCAGTTCCGCACCGGCCCGCTATTGGTCTCGCTCTATGCGGACGACATGGTTTTATATGTCCGTACTCCGGAGACCAATCTGCAACCCCTGCTATCTGAGATTGCACGCTTTGGCGAGTACTCGGGCCTCAGGGTTAATTGGCACAAGTCGCAATTGTTCCCTCTCACCCCCGCCACCACGCGATGGCCCTGCTCCCTCCCACTGGAGTGGTGTGAAGAATCTGTCAAATACCTGGGGATACATGTGCATCTCGACACCGTGTCCATTATTCGCCTGAACTACGGACAAGCTCTTGACTTTCTGGAGGATAACACCGACAGGTGGCTCCGTCTCCCTTTATCAATGGCTGGGCGCATCGCCATTGTCAAGATGGTGGTTCTCCCCCGGTTTTTGTACCTCTTCAACAACATACCGATCCCCCTTACCAAGGTTTTTTTCACACAATTACGCACTGCCCTGCTGAGATTAGTGTGGGGGGAAAACGCCCACGACTAGCCTGGCGCACGCTGACACTACCTTACGAGACAGGTGGCTTTGGGGTCCCAGATTTCCACCTTTACTACTTGGTCGCCCAGTGCTCCTATGCTCACCCTTGGTATCATCCTGACGCCAGAATTCTACATTTGAAACCTGAGGCTGACGCGGCGCTCCCGGTGCTACTTGCAACGCTTCTTCCCAAGAGCCTCCCCCGAGAACCACATGACATACTCCCACTCACCACAACGACTTGGGCTTGGGACAAACTCAGGCGACTGCTGCACGTTGACATGTTGTACTCTCCTGCCCTACCACTGCCCAATTCCCACTGGCTCCCTATAACGGGCGAAATGGTGATACGCAGATCGCTATCGAAATTCCAACTACACACCATTGGCGACCTGTTCCCTAATGGCCACGCTTTCACCATAACTGAAGACCCCCGCTTCACCGATCGAACCTTTATGGATACATTCGTACTTACAAGAGCGCGGGCGCTGTTGAGAGCTGCATTTCCCACATTCCCTCTTCCGCCTGATGATACTCCGGCGCTTACATACATCATACAGAACACATCGGGGGCTCACGTGGTGTCCAAACTCTACAAATTGTGCTTGTCCTCACTTCCCTCGTCGGATGAAGCGGTACGCGCCGCATGGGAACTAGATCTAGGCACACAAATCTCAGACGATCAATGGGAGGCGTGTTGTGCCATGACGAGGGAGGTCTCCATGAATAGCAGACACAAACTCATACACTTTAAATTCCTTCGAAGGCTGTACCACATGCCGGCGCTTGCCAACAGAATTGACACCAACAGACCTCACACCTGCCCCAAATGTAACGCCCCTTATGCCGACTTTGCCCACCTAACCTGGACCTGCCCGAGACTGCACACCTACTGGGTTGAGGTACACAACACTCTGGGTGAAATACTGGATCAGTCATTGACTGTCACGCCGGCGATAGCCCTGCTAGGTTACGTGTCCAATTTCCCTCGCAACACTCGCAAATTGACATCCATTTGCTTCCTGCTGGCAAAAAGGGAAGTTGCGCTGCTCTGGTGCTCGCGACGCGCTCCCATGGTTAAATCATGGCTCAGGAGTGTGGCGTACTGTAATGTGAACAGTGTGGAATATTCGGAACAGCTCCCTGCAAAAAAAAAAAAAAAAATGTAGGGGCAGTGGGCGGGCCTCGAGCACAGGTGATGGAAACACGGGCTCCTGGGACTTGGAGTCCAGTGGTAGCATGCTCCTCTCGTCCCGACAGACACAAAGCAGTCCTCTGCAAGGTCGCTCTCAGGCAAGGTCCCCCAGCAGTTCAGTGAGCCTGTTTTTAATAACCTTCACGGCGAAGCGGCACCCGCGGCAGCGGGTGCCGCGAGCAGTTATGTAGGGGCAGTGGGCGGGCCTCGAGCACAGGTGATGGAAACACAGGCTCCTGGGACTTGGAGGCCAGTGGTAGCGTGCTCCTCACGTCCTGACAAACACAAAGCAGTCCTCTGCAAGGTCGCTCTCAGGTAAGGTCCCCCGGCAGTTCAGTGAGCCTGTTTTTAATATCCTTCATGGCGAAGCGGCACCCGCGGCAGCGGGTGCCGCGAGCAGTTATGTAGGGGCGATGGGCGGGCCTCGAGCACAGGTGTTGGAAACACGGGCTCCTGGGACTTGGAGTCCAGTGGTAGTGTGCTCCTCTCGTCCCGCCAAACACAAAGCAGTCCTCTGCAAGGTCGCTCCCAGGCAAGGTCCCACAGCAGTTCAGTGAGCCTGTTTTTAATATCCTTCACAGCAAAGCGGCATACCGGTAGTATTGATGGTGGTGGTATTGGTTATGGTGGTAGTATTGGTGGTGGTGGTATTGGTGTTGGTGGTGGTATTGATGGGTGTATTGGTGGTGGTGCTGGTGGTGGTATTGGTGGTGGTGGTATTTGTGGTAGTATTGGTGGTGGTGGTATAGACGGTGGTGGTATTGGTATTGGTGGTGGTGGTATTGGCAGTATTGATGGTTGTTGGTGGTGGTGCTATTAGTGGAAGTATTGGTATTGGCAGTGGTCTTGGTGGTACTGGTATTGGTGGGGGTGGTCTTAGTAGTATTGGTGGTGGTGGTATTGATGATGGTGGTATTTGTAGTGGTGTTGGTGGTGGTATTAATGGTGGTGGAATTGGTGGTGGTGGTGGTGGCGGTATTGGTAGGGGTAGTATTGGTGGTGGTGGTTTTGGTGATGGTGGTAATATTGGTGGTGGTGGGGGTATTGACGGTGGTGGTATTGGTGGTGTTGGTATTGATGGTGGTGGAATTGGTGGTGGTGGTATTGGTTGTGGTGGTATTGGTGTTAGTGGTGGCATTGGTGGTGGTAGTATTGGTAGTGGTAGTATGGGTGGTGCTGGTATTGTTGATGGTGGTGGTAATAGTGGTGGTGGTATTGGTAGTAGTGGTATTGGTGGTATTGAGGGTGGTGGTATTGGTGGTAGTGGTATTGGTGGTGGTGATATTGGTGGTGGTGCTATTGGTGTTGGTGGTGGTGTTGGCATTGGTGGTGGGGGTGGGGGTATTGATGGTGGTGGGATTGGTTGCGGTATCGGTGTTGGTGGTATTGATGTTGGTGGTGGTATTGGTGGTATTGGTGGTGGTGGTGGTATTGTAGTGGTGGTGGTGGTATTGGTAGCGGTGGTGGTTTTGGTGGTGGTGATATTGGTGGTGGTAGAATTGGTGGTGGTGGTGTTGGTAGAATTGGTGTTGGTATTGGTAGTTGTGGTGTTGGTGGTGGTGGCATTGGTGGTGGTGGTATTGGTAATGGTAGTATGGGTGGTGGTGGTGGTATTGGTGGTGGTCGTGGTGGTGGTATTGTTAGTGGTGGTGGTATTGGTGGTGGTGATATTGGTGGTGGAATTAATGGTGGTGGTGTTGGTAGTTGTGGCGTTGGTGGTGGTGTTGGTGGAATTGGTGGTGGTATTGCTAGTTGTGGTGTTGGTGGTGGCATTGGTGGTGGTGGTATTGGTAGTGGTAGTATGAGTGGTGCTGGTTTTCTGATGGTGGTGGTATTAGTGGTGGTGGTATTGGTGGTGGTGGTATTGGTGGTAGTGGTATTGGTGGTATTGATGGTGGTGGTGATATTGGTGGTGGTGGTAGTATTGGTGGTGGTGGGGGTATTGACGGTGGTGGTATTGGTGGTGGTATTGGTGGTGTTGGTGGTGGTGTCGGTATTGGTGGTGGGGGTATTGATGGTAGTGGGATTGGTTTTGGTATCGGTGTTGGTGGTATTAATGTTGGTAGTGGTTTTGGTGGTGGTGGTGGTAGTAGTGGTATTGTTGGTGGTGGTATTGATAGTGGTGGTGGTATTGGTGGTGGTGTTGGTATTGGTGGTGGTGGTGGTGGTGGCATTGGTGTTGGTGGTGTTGGTGGAATTGGTGGTGGTATTGGTAGTTGTGACGTTGGTGGTGGTGGTATTGGTGGTGGTGGTGTTTCTGGTGGTGGTAATAATGGTGGTGGTATTGGTGGTTTTAGTGGTGGTATTGGTGGTATTGGTGGTGGTGGTGGTATTGGTGTTGTTGGGATTGGTGATGTATTGGTGGTGGTGGTATAGGTGGTGTTGATGGTATTGGTGGTGGTGGTACTGCTGGTGGTGTTATTGGTGGTGGTATTGGCAGTGGTGGTGGTATTGGTGGTGGTATTGGTGGTGGTATTGGTGGTGGTGGTATTGGTGGAGGTGGTGTTGTGAATAATACAGGCTTTTGAAAACAACCCATCAGGTGGCTTTAGTACAGATGACATGAAACACAGATGTGTTGTTGTCAGCTTCAGCCAATTAGCTGAGGATTATATGCTACCTGGAATTCACAGGCCTTAATTCGCTAATCATTTCTAAATCGATTTTACTTCGGGGTTGAAACAGACACAAGATAATACTGGGTTAAAGTGATTGACAGCAGCAGGCGCCCATGTTACAGGGGAGGCCGTGCTGCTTAAAAGAACACAATCGGTTTCAGCTGAAGCAGCGCATGTTTGGCCTGCAGTAAGAGAAACTCAATAAAGTAAATAGTGCTTACACACTTAAATAGCAGGTCCCGTATAAAAATTGAAGTAAAAGGGCCATACTAGGGAGGGACTAACCAGCCTATTAACGAATCCGAAGGCAGCATTTACAAGAGACAATGACACAAGCCAATGAAAAATATCGGAGGAGAGTGGGCACGGCTTCACTCCCATACTCTACTACAGCAGTCTCGCAGAGCGAACAGCACATGCGCGCTGCTTTTTGGCTCGACCTAAAAAGAAAAGCCACCACTCCACCAATGCCTGATTCTCGCCCCAGTTATTAAACTTAAGGTTTGCACCCAGAGCCGGCCTTTGCTAAGATAGCACAATGGGCATGGACGGAGAGAAATTTGGCACCCTTGCTGATGGTAGTAAATTAAATGACGCAGCAGCGGTCCCTTGTGTGTCCATTGGTCAGTACCTGGATGAGCAGGGACTGGCCCCTGAACACACACACATATCCGGACCTCCCCAGCGCACCTAAAGCACAGGTATCTTACTGCCTCACACAGATGATGGTTTTGTTGATGTGTGCCAGCAGCGATCAGAGGGTGAAGGCAGGGCAGGCAAGGGGGGTAAAGGGATGTTAAAAACATTGCCTGCTGTATGATAATGAAGGACTAAAACCACTTTATACTGGCAAATCAGACAGAAACGAATAGGCAGGGACAATGCTGGAGCAAGATGTGAAGGATGCTGCTGTTGGCATAACCTTAATGCACACAGCTCCATGGGCCCCTCAGAAAATTGGCCCCTGTCGGCACCCAATCACAGAACTTGAAACAAAACAGGTATGATATTATATCTGCGTCCCTCTTCCTTGACCCAATAATTAAACCTTGAGGTATATCAGAGCAAATAAGGCCTTTGACCAGAATAAAAATATGACAACTGACCACCATTTTATGCCTCCAGGGTGATTTTATTGCCAACAACCGAAACACAGCTTCTACTACTCCAGTACAAAAAATCTTCAGAGAATTCTGGACATTTTGAAGTCTGTAATGTCTTATAAGGGACATAGTACTCCCTGGCGTACATTATAAGGATATTACAAGTCACAGAGGATTTCCATAACCATATAGAGGAACAAGGCAGATGGATGAGTTCCTTTAGACGGTTATGAAACTCTGAGTTGACTTGCAATATCCTCATAATGTATGGCAGTGGGTACTTAATCCCATAAAATAGATGGCCACACCATCAATTTTCCCCCAAAACACCTAGGGGTTTATTTATTCTTGCGCCGCCATTGCATCACTTTTTATGAAGCTCTGGCAGCGCAAAACGCAGACCCATATCTATTAGGCCATGTAAAGTCACTTTGTGTGGCTTTTCATGGACTCGAGATATGGTGTAAGGAAATTCAGTGTAAGTCTCTGCATTGCCTTACACTGCATCAGGGGTGCAATCACTGGGCGTTGTAGTGGGTTTTCCTATGCAACGCCCATGGGTTTTGACACTTTCCCAGATTTAGAATGATCTGCTAACCTGGGAATGTGTCAAAACTGTATACTCCCCAAATGAGGCGTAACGAGGAGAAATATCTTTACTTCTCCTTGTTTCTCCCTCTTTCTATCGAGTCTATTTAATAAGATTTAAAGCTGTGTTTGAGTCACAGAAGTGACGCAAAAAAACACAAAATCTTTTGTCACCTTTTTACTTTCCAGCGTAAAACAAATACCTTGAAGGTAATGCTAAGCTGCGTATGTCGCTGCTTTGCATTACTTAGTGCCAAGGTGGCGTACCTAGGGTGGTGCATGGCTTTCCCATGCAACCATTCAAGGTTTCTGACGCTGAGCCCTATTTACCTGAAAAAGTAGACAAGGTTTAGCATCATAAAATAGCTCTGATTTGAAACAGACACTATGAATGAGAAATATTTTTATTTATTCTTTCTTTCCTGAGTTTGCATGTGTGTTGTACAGCACAGATACAAAGTTAGAAAAGGTTTAAAGTTAGTTTAAGTATAGTATTGTGTACTGTCACAGTATACCTCCAGTGGAAAACCTATGCTAGACTCACGGAGACACCCATGCACTATGGTGCAAAGGGGCACGGCCACACATTTCTGCACTGGCCCCAGGGAGAGGGGAGGAAAGTGCCATATTTCTGTTAATATGGTGTTCTCGTGCCCTCTCCTGCTCACACAGTGCAACGCGACATTTGCGGTTGCTGCACTGTGCTGCATGAGAAACGGGTAAATCTGGCTCCAAGTGTGCTGCATTCTACAGCACACACAGAAAGAGGAAAAAGCCTCCATTGATGGTTTTTGTGGCCCTTCCCACACTAATACAATCCTGCCAACAACACAGACACTCTTGCACTATGGTGTTAGAGTGCCTGCGTTGGTGCTAGGCAACAAATTGTGCACAGGTGCCGGCAGAAAGGACAGGAGTGCACCATATCTTGTACATATTGTACATTCCTGCCTTTTCGAATTGGCAGAGGACAGCACAGCAGAAAGACTTGTGGTGCTGCCCTATGCCAGTTCATTGTATAGGAGGCCCCCGAAAACCTTGGTGAGTAGCTCTTTCATATGAAAGAGAGAGCATGTTTGAAATTTCTTGGGCAAAATCAAACACATGAACAGCCTAGCATGTTAGATATTTTTTGCACAAAATATTAGAAGTAGCTCAATACAAGTCAATCTTTTTAAACAAAAAGCTTCAGTAAGCTTCAGTAGCTTGTAATGCTCAGAAAATGTAGAAAGATTCTACCTTTTTCTATAATTATCTAAGGATGGCAAAAAAGAAACATGGGGCATATTACCAAGCTATAGCGATAATTATCGCTATGCTTGGTTAGCGGCCAAAATAATATCGCCGAGCATCGCCTATTTTTATCGCTTAGGAGCCTTGATATTACCAAGGTTTATCTCCTAAGTGATAAAAATTGGCCGAAATGCATGAATATCGCTGAAAAGTCAGCGATATTCATGCATTACCGAGCAAATGCTTTTAGCCATGTTATCCACCTACCATTGGATAACATGGCTAAGAACTGCTCTGGGCAGGCGTTAGCTTTTGGAGATAATCGCGCTTAGCGCGATTATTTCCAAAAGTTGGTAATAGGGGATAGCGATGTTAGCGACTGTTTCCAGTCGCTAACATCTCGGCACGCCCACTTTGCATGTCATTAGCGATAATTATCGCTGACATGCAAAGTGGGCCCCTAAATGCCCGCTATCGCCTATTAGCTGTCGCTAACTGGTGTTAGCGACAGCTAGGTAATAGGGCGATTAAATTATCGCCGCTTTAGCGGGAAAAATTCCCGCTAAAGCGGCGATAAGGCCCTTGGTAATATGCCCCCATGTTCTTTATCACTGTAAGCTGGATCAAGCAGAAGACAGAACAACAACTTTTTGTGTTCGTTGCTTCAAACAGCTGCTTTAATTATGGTCCGTGACCTGACTTGCCTTTTGCCTCGGCTGCTGGCTCTGACAGCAGGCATTGTGATATTAGTACTTGACAGTATTAACTTAATAGTTGAGTTATTAAGTCTTTTCTTTATATTCGGTGACAAGATGCGTCACAAGTCGCTCATTATACAGAAATTAGAGACAAGTGTTTATACATGGAGTGCTGAATCCCATGAATTATCTAAAGATATTTTCATCAGCCCACGTCCTGGCTCAGTAGATCTCCTCCAGAGGAACCCCATGCAGCTCCACCCCAGAAGCAGCAACACTCTGAGTAGAGCGACCCAAGACGTTGCCTGGTATAGAACGATATGCTTTTTCTAAATGTGCAATTTCGGGTGACAAAATTATTTTGAATAGTAATAATTTGTGTAAGAAAACTAGTCTTTCTGCATATGTCTCCCCCACTTTTTGTCCCCATTTGGACTCCTTGGTGCTAGTTCCGACTCTGACAGTGCACTAAAGCCTGCTAACAAGGTTCCAGTGCAAGTGCTCTCTCCTTAAAACTGATGCAGGTGAATTGGTAACCGAAGTTGGCAAGGACTTTAACCCCCTTTTAACTTCCTTGTAAATGGTACCAGGGATACCCAGTGTATGGGAGTTAAAGGGGTCTCCAGGGCCTGAAGAACTGTTTGTGCCACCCTGACTGGCCCGAGTAAATAGATGACTGCAGTTCTGCCATTGCAGTCTGCATGAGCAGTGCAAACTGCTCGAACTTGACTTTGCCCTCACCATGTGTGGAAAGGTCAATTCACTATTTTTGTTATATACCAGTCACCAATAAGCGGTGCTTCGTATTAAAGGTGAGGACATATAAGTGCAAGCTTAAATGTCCCTATAGAAGCCTTTTCCATTAAGGGTTACTATAAAGTGATCAGCTGTCCATAGCATAACATGGACTGGCAATTGGCCAACCTGAGGTTGCCAGCTCTGTTATGGTACAGCTGAAATATGTCATGTTTGGTATCAAACAATATGCCTTTTATGGATATTCATCCTATCCAAATAAAGATTTTGAAATGAAATGAATATGCCTCATCACCCCTGACATGATTCCAATAACAGAGTTGATATGGCATACACCCAGGTGGCTAGCTTAAAGGTTACCTACCTGATTGCCGCAGCCTTTCCTGTGCTTGGGTTTCTAGCCTGCAGCTGCCGCCAAGAAAGGAATCTGACCTCCTGCCAGAAGGTGTGAACTCTCCCAAGAGTCAGAAAGAATGACCTGGGTGGGAAGGAGGTGACACCTCCTTCCCTGACAGGATGACTAGTGAAGTGGCACATCAAGGGGTAGAGCTGCAAAGCATACAGCGCCTCTGATACATAACCAGGCTGCCTCCCAAAGGAGAAAACAATGGTCTCTCTGTGCCCCAGACACATTTGCACCTAGGCAGGTGGGAAATTTATGTCGTCAGGATGTGTAGATCCCCAGAAGGCTAGAAACAACCCTAGGGGGGGCTACCTGGTCTGTACAGCTGAGGAAGGTTTCTGCCATTTTAAAAAGTGGCAATAGAGTGTTCTGGGTAGAAAAGGAGACCACTCCCCAACGTGGTCCCCTCAGGGGCGGGTTAGCCACTGGGGCCATCAGCCCATTGGCAACTTGCACCTACACCACTGAATCTAGAATTTAAGGGGCACCACTGTCACAAGAACCGTAGTTCTGATTCGAATTGCAGCAGAGGACACAGAAGAGACCAGAGTCTGAGACAACAGGATCTGCACAAAACTAAGGTGTGATACTCTGCACCTGCGGCAACCCTCCTTATAATTCATGACTGCAACTCGTCCAAGACCAAAGACTGGTACCCCCAGAGAGAGGGAGCCCTTTGAGAGCCAAAGCCAACTTCAGACTCCCTTCTACAAGTCCCCTCCAGTCCACAGTTAAAACAAACAATGGGAACAAAATAAAGCTGGCCATCTCACTCTCTGAGGGATTGCCCAAAAGTAGATGGTTCAGTGTTCTACAAGTTGCTGGATTTCCTGTCCAGACTGAGGTGGGACTTGGTCTCCCAGCTCACTGTGTGCCCAAAGGGGCGTGGTCCGGCAGCACCTCGCTAAAAGTGTGCTTGTCAGCCCGCAGTGCAGTACATGCCTGGGCAAAGTCCAGGCCAAGATGGGCCATCATATCATGGAAGAAGCTGGGTAGGCCACCCCTCTTGGGTTTATTAAATCTTCAGCTATCTTTCAGTATTTCGGTTCTTATTCCCAGGACCCAGGTACTGTTTGTGCTTAAATTGCTGATTTGTTTATAAGCCAACCCCGTCAAGCCCTGCCTGGGGTAGTGTTGTGTACAGAATAGCTGCTTGTCATGGTACAATGGGGAAGAGGTACACAGAAGAAGATATTTCTACTAATAAATGTCCCAGAACCAGTAGCTCAATTATATCCTTTTAAAATAATGCAGTTGGAGTACTTGCAACTGAAATCTCGTCTGAGGAAGAACAAATCACTCTCTCCAGACAGGGGTTGGACTCTTTAGCAGAAGTTGGGGCCTCCCCTCCCCTAATTGCAGGAACTGCTCTGGACTGTAATATCTAAGAAGGACTATAGGAGAACCTGTGCTTCCCACATGCCCCAGTATAATTACTATAAGGAAACCTAAGAAGGGCCAGGTGACCTCCACAGATTGGCGCCATACTCAAATTGTTCCTAGTATCTTGTAAGCAAACATTTCAGTGTGGCCTTGAATAGCTTAACTCTTCACCTTGCTACAAAAGAAGATTGGGTGGGAACTGTGCTAAGCTCTATTGCGCCACTAAGAGATCGGCTCAAAATCAAAATGAGTAGACCTCCTTATATATTAAGGATATCAACCATCATTGCACTAGACAATGAGCCCTCTGTTGTTCCATAATCAAGCTCTAGTCAGAATCAACTTACCTCAATGGGTGCTATATCATGGCCAATCAATAAGCCTGCCCTTCCCGTCAGAACATGTAATGCACAAAACGTTCCAGCCAATTCTGTTGAACCTTATTTAGAAAATTATGTCAGTGCAGTCTTGGATGGTGGGCCTAGGTTTGCCTTGCAAGAACCCAACCCAGCACAGTGATCTTCCTGTCCATTACTGTTAACTAATAAGCAGTATCCCCAAAGTTGCACTAACCATCCTGCCATTTTGCACATTTGCCATTTTGCACTTTCCACCAGCATGCATCCCCTACGTTGTGGTGTTAGCTAGTATTCCACCTGTGTCAATCTAGGAGAATTTCACACAACTTCACACAACTTAAAAATAAGGTTTACATTAGCTTGTAGACAGGGCCCATCCAAATTTTAGACAGCAACTACATGATGAAATGATCATTGTACATCGGGTGGATTGGAAAGGGAGTGGCAAACTCTTTTAGGGTAGACTGTATAGTGGTTAATTTTTGTAATGGCCACTGGGCTGCCTTTTTGCTGTCGAAACCTAGGTCTGATTTTATAACTCCCAATGGCATTACCCCTTTTCCCTTGGGTTATTTCTATAGACCATTGCCCATGGCGCTGTCCCTTCAGGGGGTTCCTACATTTGGTGTTGCCAAGGCCTGTACAAGTAGTTTGATGGAAAATAGGGCTTGAATCATGCCCTTTCCAATCGATTTGAGCCCTTCAGCGTTTGAACGACCAAAATTGACGGGGGAGGGATCCCAACTTTAGTGCTCCTGGTGATGTACCCATTTTACCCAGGGTTTTCCAAGTCATATCCTGGAATAGTGCTGGCCTGAAGGAGAATTGTGATGACCCTGAATTGGTTAAGTCCTTGGCTCTTCTTGCTATTATTGCCTTTCAGGAGGCATCGGATATAAGGGGGGGGAGGGAGTTCACCTGGATTGATATGTGTCTTTCCTTATTAATGCCTCACCGTTATCATGTGGTTTTGCAAGCAGGGACCTTGTAATGTATGTGAAAATAGATACAACCTATAAGGTGGAAGTAATTGAATGTTGTTCTCCCCATGTCTTGGGTGTTCTGCTCTTCTCTAACAATAACTCAAGCATTAAATGTTGTTGGGGGGCGATTCTCTTCCCTTAAATCATTTTTTTCTATGGGCTGGAATATTGCCAGTAACCACAACCCTCTTGTTTCTAGCATCTATTGGGAATTCAAACAGGTGGAATCTCTTCAATGGCTTAAAACCTATGTGAGGTCAACGCCTCGGGGACGAAGATTGAAGTGGTGCAATATCGTACCTGAGGTTTTTATCAGCAAGCTGGTAACGACCTGCCCTTTTGAGTTTTAGACCTGTCTGAACATAGTGGCTCCCCAACATGATATTATTTTGGCATATGATAAAATCAGAGCTCACATTAAAAAAGCTCTCACCAAGGACCAATCTTCAGATGCCCATCATTCGTTTGATAAAGACTGTACAAACGCCCGTAAAGTTCTTTAGTTGGCACTGAAAAAATAATCACGAGATAGGAGGGGGGGGTGAGAGAGTGTAGCATCATGTATAAAGCCACAGTTAAATTTAGGAAAGCCAAATTAAAAAAAGAGCTTTGGGAGGACGTACTCCAGGCAAGTATTCAGAGGTATAGTGGGTTATTCTGGAAGGTGGTTTACCACCCTTTTTTTTACAGTAGATAGGACGTCTGACCTGGCTGCTTTAGTCCCGGCTCAGATTTGGAGGATCACTTTTCATCCTTATATCAAGGGGATCTCTTCCTTCATCCTCCTCCCCTGTACAGGGTGGGATGCAGTTGCAGAAAGTAAGAGACGCAGTTTGCTCTGCCTGTGGGAAAAGCACCTGGTGCCAATGAAGTCCAGGGGACCTGTTTAAGTCCATTATGGATCTCTGGGCACCTCTTCTTACCCTCTATGCCGCTATCAGTTATTTCCTTCCCGATGCATGGCGCCATTCAGTTATTGTACTTGTGTTCAGGAAGGAAACTAGGAGTAACCCCACCTGTTATATGTCCATCTCCTTGATTGAGGTCAAGGCAGGGTTTTACTAAAAAGGTTAACTTCACTGGCTCCCAGTACGCGAGCAGGTCAAGTTTAAGGTTTGTTGCAATGTCCACAAAGCTTTAAACAATCTCGGCCCACCTATCTTGCAGAGAAATTCATGCCTTATACGTCCTCCAGGTCCCTCCGCTCAGGAACTAAATCCCTTCTTGTGTTCCCCGGAGTTAGGAAGGCCAGACCGGGTGGAAAGGCATTCTCCCACCTTGGCCCTCTTTACTGGAACCAGCTCACCTTGTTCTTGAGACAATGCCCTGACCACCTCCAATTCAGAAAGCACCTTAAGACCTTTTTTTCTATCTCTGATCTTGTTCCAGTCCCTCATCTTTCCTGTTGCCTGTCCGCAGCGCAGAGATACCCCTTCGGGGGTCGATATAGGTGCTATATAAATAAATAAAAAATAAAAATAAATAAATAAATAACTCATTGGGCAGAGGAAGGGAAAATATTATCCGATGTCCAATATGGATTTCGTACTGAGTGGGGTACAGTGGAACACATCTTAATCTCCTACTGGTTATTAATAAATACATCTAGGCCAAGGTGTCCCTCCATCTAGTTTTCATTGAACTCAACTCTGCTTTTGATTAGGTTAACAGAGAGAAACTTTGGCAGAGCTGAATTCTATGGGGGTAGAATTAAATTTGGTAAATTTTCTCAGGGATATAAATTGTGGGTTGACGGCGTCAGTCCGTTATGGTAGTAGCAAAGAATGCACCAAGCACTTTACTGTTAGCAGGGGGTTCCAGCAGGGCTGTACTTTGGCCCCTTTCTTTTTATCATGCACATTAACGGCTTGGAGAATGCCCTCCTTGAGCTGGGTATTGATGTGCCAAGAGTTGAGAGTAGACTGCTTCCTTCTATGCTGACAACGCTGTTTTAATTGCCTGCACTGCCAGAAGTTTGCAGCGGCTTTTAGATATTTTCATTGATTTTATGGGCAGTCTGGATTTAGTCACTAATTTTAAATAGTCATATGTTATGGTTTTGGAAACAGAAAATACAAAAAGTGGCACCTTTTCTGTCCAAGGTCAGATTTTAAGTAAGGTAGAAAATGTTACCTATTTAGGAATTCTAATAGGTCAAAGTTTCTGTTGGTAACCCCTAATAAAGAAGAATACCGGAAATCTTAAGAGGGCATGTGCTGGAGTCAGTGGCTTTTCCATGGGTCTTGGACAAAAGCCCTTGAGAGCTAAGTTGGAGACTTATAAAGCTAAGTGTATTCCTCTTCCCACATGTGGATGTGGGATTTGGAGTTATGTGAACTTTGAACCAATTGGGGTGGCAGAGAATATATTTCTCAGGGGTCTCCTTTGAGTTGGTCAATGTATTTCCACTAGGATACTGTATGAAAAGTTTGGGATGAAATATATTGTAGATTACATTTGGCTGCGACTTCTTTTGTTTTGGTGTGCAGTATGGCTGAAGGAAGAACTATCTCTTAATAGATAGCAGGATAATATGGTTCATGTTCCCTGGTTGGTCTACGTTAAAGAGAATTTCAAAACTGTTGGGAAACCAGAGCTATTCACAAATCCCCAGGGAATTATTAAACATGCTGTTGCGTGGATAAGAGAGGCATTTTATAGCAGATTTGCTGTTGAGAGGGAAGCCTCAGCTCTGGCCAAGCCAGGCCAATATTTCAAAGATATGCTGTGAACAAAACTGTTAATGGGAATGCGCCAAACCTTTTTGGTATGCCTATTCAGCAGCTTTATTTGTTGACCTATTTTAGGTTGGGTCTGTTTAACTAATTGATCTGTCACAAGGGTCACTGGTATACGATCACTGAACTACCCATATGCAGGTGTGATCTGTTATCTAAATGTGAAGCTTTGCATACTGTTTTGATTTATCCTTTGTATAAATCTCTCCGGTATAACTACCTAAAACCGCTTTGCCTTCCTTGGATTTTATCAGGCTAGACCCGCATTGTTATATTTACAACTTTTAGAAGCACAATAAGTATGTTTCAATGTGTCAAAGTTCATTATGAGGGTTTATAGTTATGCATGATAGAGTTCGACCCAGGGGATAACTGGCACGGATGACTTTTATATCTGTATAATATGTTATTTTAATGTATTTTTAAGTATAATCATGATGGACTTTTTATATATGACATGTGCATGATTTTATTCAACATCAAATAAAGAAATATTGAGTAGATGGTGCATTGTGGGAAACATAGGCCTGATTTCCAGCAAGTTTCAGGCAGCTACCATTTCCCCTCAGACTTCTGGACATCAAAATAACTGTATGCTGACCTTACCGCTGCCAAGGCCAGTCCGCCAACCACCACCTTCACTTGATGCTGCAACCCAAGGTAACGCCACAGTACCATCAACCAACCACAGCAGCGGCCCTGTTGTTGACTTTTTACACCGTTTCCTCTCCAGCACTGTGTAAGTATTAAAACCACCTCCCCGTGGCTCCCACTTCAGCATCAAGGGCAGCCAGGAAAAATCTGCACATGGGCATCTTGAGCCAGGTGAAATAGAACTAATCGTTGCAGCTTGGTCCTGGGACCCGCATCACCTTAACTCCCAGTGGGTTCTATGCAACTCAACCTGCAAGGGACCGATTGTGACCAGTTCTTTACACCATTGACCGCAATGCTATAGTTCTGCAGTATTTCATTTCACAAATTAATTTTTTATTCTAGCTTCCATAACTCCGGTTGAACTTATCAGATTTAATTTGTTTTAGTACCTCAATGTATATAAAAATCTAATTTATTTTTATAAATTGGTGTCAGATGTTTTTCGAGGTGTTTCAATGACTTATCTGCCATGTTAGCACACTGAAATGATTAACACGTTCCTGTAGTAAAGCCTCACTGCTCTTTGCCACTCTACCAGGACTGAGCTAAGGATTTATTATTGTGAATCTAAAGACCATCTTTGGGGTATTGCGAGAGTATTGCACAGTGGAGCCTAATCAGCATCACTACATAATACTCCCCCTTCCTACAATTTTTATAATGAATATAAGTTGTAAACAGCAGTCGTGATGCAGAAAAAAATAGAAATCAAATGCCCTGTAGTACAGGTCACCAGCAGTATCTGTATATTCTGAATGATGAATTGGCAGGGAGTAGTGCGGAATGAAGGTGCCTGAGGGGTTAGGAGGATTGCATACTTTAAGCAGTCCTAAAGGTAGACCAAAGTCGGCAATACATAGATGGAAAAGTAAATGGCCATTTCGCTTTGTTTTTGATTGATGCAGGAGCTACTGGTTCTACAGTTTGTTCTGTGGAGGTCTCAAACCTACCTCTTTAGCGAAAAGGAGTCCAAGTTGTAGGTATCAGCAATAAACACATTGCTAATCAGGTTATAGCAGAAATTCCAGTTAAAACTGGTCAGATGAAGAATACGCACCAATTTATTATGTGTGATTCAAGTCCTGTGAACTTGTTGAGACGAGTCTTGCTTTGCAAAAGGAATTGTGTGCTTTGTTGTACACCAGATCGTGCGGCAAATGAGACATAAGATTAGGATTCTATGCTTAAAATACATCAAATTCAGGCGGCATCCCCCGACAATTGGTGGCTGGAGGAAAGCTTTAGATTTATGCATGGGGCAGAGATAGCGGTATTTCAGGCGAGAGGGTGCTGCCAAAAACACAGAAAAATATGGTCCAGATGGGCGATCTATTGAGGAATAGAGCTACCGCCTCTGCCAGACAAGGACCAAGTATAGAATGGTTCCCCTATGCGATGAAAGCCCCTGAACAGCTTAGGAAATTTACAAATGCTTTGGTGGTCGAACATGCGCTTATTTATTTACTCTTGTGGGGTTTTAAATGTTCTGGGTCATGTATATGATTATGTTGTATTGCCTGCAGATTATGCAGGAGTTCCAGTGTGTTCACTAATGCAGGTACTTTGGTTATATTTGATACGTCCAATATTTATCGTGAGCACTGGCTCGATATGTACCTTGATAATCCAATAAAATGTGTTTAAAAACAATATCTCACATTCCAAAGTTGAGTTCATCCCAGTTTTATTCAAGGAAGACCAGTCTCTTGATTTAAGACATACTGTCAAACATGAGGTATGGAATTTTGCTGAAAAGGCAATTGGATTGATTAAAAGAGCAAAACAATTCACATAAAGATTACACTTGATGCAGTATTCCCTAGAATGAGCCAATACAGATTTACAAAAGAGGCAGAATAACAAGTAAAGTGAGTGAAAAGATGATTGAGCAGGGAATCCTCATGGAGGTACTTGATCCTCCTTGTAACTCACCAGTCATGGAAATTTAAAAGCCAAATAGCAAGCGGAGAATCTTACAGAATTTATGCAAGAATAATAAAATTGATGTTTTATGTAGTCCAAGGAGTCTAGAGGTACTGAATCCAGCAGTGACTTTGTATCAAATTCCATCAGAGGGAGAATGAAATATAGACATTGACTTATGCCAAGCATTTTCTCAATTCATTTGCATGAGGAATCACTCATATTTATGCATTTCAACTTTTGCTTAAAGTTCTTATGTGCTGTAGAATCCCACAGGGGTATACGGAAAGTCCTTTGGTTTTTAGCCAAATCTTGAAAAACGATTTAGAAAGTTTAAAGTTGCCATGCAATTAATTCTTCATGCAATATAATGATTACCTAATGGTCACATCCAAGACAAAAGAGGACTGTAAACTTGATACCATTGCCCTGTTGAATCATGTAATTGATAATGGTCATAAGGTTACACCAACTAAAATGCAGTATTGTAAAAAGGACGTAATCGATATTGGAAACCAATTGAAAAGAGTGTGAGTAAAGTATTTAAAGAACACATTTCTGCAATTCTGAAATTGAGTTATCCAACCACCAACAGGGAGGCTTGGATGTTTTTGAATGGTTTTGTTTTGTTGTTAGTGGATTCTAAACTTGTCCTTGCTCACAAAGCATTTGGTGAAATTGACATGCAGTGAGGTTCAATATATTATACTATTTGATGATAGATGCATTTGAGCAATTAAAAGAGAGTTTGTTTCATGCACCCGCACTCTGGTATCCTGATTACAATTTGACATTTTTTAATTTTTTTTCATGAGAGAAATGGATGTACAATTTCTATTCTTACACAGCAATATGGAGGTTTAATGAGCCCAGTGTGTACATATCTGTAAAATTGGATCCAGTAGCTATGAGGCGTCCAAGTTGTTTGAAATTATTTACAACTGTTGGCATTGCCACTGAATAAAGTGAAGGGATTGTGATGGGCCAAACTTTAATGTATGTGTCCCACAATGAGTTGAAATTCTTTTGACAAGAACGAGAACCCAGCATATAACGGACTTTAGACTGACTTGCTCAGATCATACTGGCAGCAGAGAACATTTCTATTTGGAGAAGCAACATTTTAAACCCAGCAACACTGCTTCCTATTTTAGAGAAGAGTTGTGAGACATGGAGATTGATGACAAACCAGATCATGACTGTCTGGAGGTGACTGAGTTTTATACAAAGTCAGGACCCGATATTAAAGAAACACCTTTGGAAAGACTAATATGTATATGGCTGGATCTAAACTGGGGTGGCATGGTGAGCAAAAGAACAATAGATTTAACCCAGATCTCTTGACTGGGGTGAATGTATGATTTATTCAGCATTTCGTCCATAATTTGTTTGCGAAGCACTTTTCACCCTAAGTGGGATGGGTATGCCCAGACGTGGGTCCTTTACTCACTGTGCCACTGGATTCAAGCTAGCCTGGCTGATGAAGGGTAATACCCAGAAACCGGTCCCAGGATGCTTGTTTCCGGTCCAGGGAGAACCTGGCTTGGCAGTTCGGTCTGGACTGTTCCCATGAGGCACAGGGTCAATACTGATTTACATATGGCTGTGTCTAAACTGGGGTGGCAAGGAGAGCAAAAGAACGATAGATTTAAGCCAGATCTCTTGACTGAGGATGAATGTGTGAATGATTCAGCGTTCCATCCCTCATTTGTTTGCGTAGCACATTTAAATAATCAAGGCTAAAGAACAACTACTGTTATGAATCATATTGACAAATCAAAAGTTCCATTTACAAGACTCCAAGCAGATTTTAATGTTTTATTGAGATTTCTTGAGATGTCAAGCTGTAATGGTTTTAAGTTTGTCTTGGTAGTTAATGCTTGTTTTCTAACTCGGTGGAAGTATTTCCTACAAGGGTAACAGATAGCCTTTAAGTGCCCAAACTGTTGTTGAGGGAGTTGATACCAAGATTTGGCCTTCCAGCTTCTATTGAGAATGATTGTGGAGCTCATTTCAAGAAGGATATTTTGCTAATAATTTGCACCACATTTTAAATCAACCATGGATTTAGCTATAGTTATTGGCTCCAATCTTCTGGTATTGTGGAGAGAGCAAATGGTACTCTCAAAAACAAGTTGACAAAAGTTTGTTCTTTCAATCATTTTAAGTGGTCTGATGCCCTTACACTTGTTTTGATGAGCATACAATACTGGTTTATTGCTCAATTGGATGTTATGTTATGTTAATATTTGCTTGTAGAGCGCACGTACACAGGGAGGTTTCATGGCGCTAACTCTAGTGTGTGCCGGGACCAACAAAAGTTAGCCTGTGTGAATAGCCATGTTTTGAGCGATCTCCTAAAGCTCAGGAGGCTGTTACATGATCGGAATTCCAATGGAAGGGAGTTCCATAATCTGGGGGCCAAAGTCGCAAACCTGCGTCGGCCCTGGCATTGGAGCTTGATGGAATGGATGGCCAGAAGATGGAGGTTGGCGGAGCGAAGGTTGCAGGAGGGTATGTACCTAGGTAGGAGGTTTTTAATGAATTGGGGGCTGCGACCGTGGAGGGATGTGAGAAGTTGGCCTGGTATATGATGTCCACAGTTCTGAGGGCACCTTGTATCAGTCCAAACAATCCCTTATGGTGGTGGTTGTAAGTCAACCTTAAAAGACAAGCTATCCTAGGGGTAGCATGTACTAAGCAGCCTAAAAGGCTTAACTCAAGAGGGCATGTGAAGCCAGCTATTTTACCATATGCAATCCTGTAATCTCAAATGAAAGGACACCACACAAGTTATATATTATAAAAATATATGTATTTATTCTCAGAATAATCCCCAATACTCTTTATGAGTAAAGAAGCACAAGCGTTTAAACAAAAGCACAATATAACATATGAAAGTTGCACAGTTATGGATAGGGCCGGTGGCCACTCAAACCATATATCAAAAAAGTGGTATAAGTATCACTAATCAATCAGTGGTAAGGCCTAGGGCCTTGGGAATCGCTGGGACTACACTGGACTAACAGCAGGTAGGACGGGAGTAGCCCGCGGGATTCGGGTGCAGCGCTAAAAGCACACGCATGCACCAATGCAAAGTCAATGGTGCGTAAAAGTTATCGAGTTACAGTTTTCTTCCGACTGGACTAGCAGGACAAAACTTTAGACTTAGACACTAGAGGTGTAAACCACTACAGGAGCACCGGCGTTGAAGTATTACCTCACCCACAGGAAGCGGGTGCACAGGTGCAAAAGCGTGTCGGGTTTCGTCACGAAGATCTATGAGCTCATCTGCCCTTGGAATGGGATGAGCATCTGTCCTAGTGACAGCATTGAGACCTCTATAGTCCACACAAAATCTCATTTCTCTCTTTCCATCTTTGGTATGAGGTTTTAGCACACGGACTACTGGGCTGGCCCAGGGGCTCTCTGATGGCTCAATCACTCCAAGTTCAAGCATTTTAGACACCTCAGCCTTTATACAATCCCTGACATGGCCTGTAGATTTTATTCTTCACAGGCAGACTGTCACCAGTGTCCACCTCATGGGTGCATCAGTTAGTTTGACTGGGTGTAAGAGAAAACATGTGTCTATGGGCCTGCAACACCTGTCTGCAGTCCATTTGTTGCTGGTCAGTGAGGCTGCCTGCCAAGGCTACACCTTCCACTGAGCCATCATCAGGGTGTTGGGAAAGCAGGTCTGGGAGAGGGTCACTCTCTTCCTCCTGTTCCCCATCTGTAGCCATGAGGAAACCCATGTCTTCCCTGTCCACAAATGCTTTCAATCTGTTTACATGGAGCACCCTGTGGGGGCTCCTAGGGGTGCCAAGGTCCACCAAGTAGGTGACCTCTCCCTTCTTTTCCAGTATGGTGTGGGGTCCAGACCATTTGTCTTGGAGAGCTGCTGGGCCCACTGGCTCCAACACCCACACCTTCTGCCCTGGCTGGTACTCAGTCAGAACAGCCTTTTGGTCATGCCAAGCTTTCTGTAATTCTTGGCTGGCCTCCAGGTTTTTGGATGCTCTCTCCATGTACTCAGCCATCCTGGAGCGGAGACCAAGTACATAGTCCACAACATCATGCGTAGGCTTTTTGAGAGGTAACTCCCATCCTTCCTTCACAAGACACAATGGACCCCTCACAGGGTGGCCAAACAAAAGTTCAAAAGGGCTGTAGCCAATCCCCTTCTGTGGGACCTCTCTGTAAGCAAAGAGCAAGCAGGGTAAAAGGATGTCCCATCTTCGCCTAAGCTTTTCAGGTAACCCTTTTATCGTTCCCTTTAGGGTCTTGTTGAATCTCTCCACAAGCCCATTGCACTGTGGGTGATAGGGTGTGGTGAACTTATAGTTCACTCCACACTCCTTCCACATTGCCTTTAAGTATCCAGACATAAAGTTGGTACCTCTGTCTGAAAGGACTTCCTTTGGAAAGCCCACTCTGGAAAAAACTCCAAGTAGGGCCCTTGCCACAACAGGAGCTGTTGTGGTCCTCAGGTGAATTGCCTCTGGGTACCTGGTGGCATGATCCACTACCACCAGGATAAATCTGTGCCCAGATCCTATTTTGGGATCCATTGGTCCAACAATGTCAATCCCAACTCTCTCAAAGGGCACCCCCACCACAGGTAGAGGTATAAGGGGTCCTTTGTGATGCTACCTGATTTGCCACTGGCTTGGCAGGTGACACAGGAGCGACAAAACTCCTTGGTATCTTCTGACATGTGAGGCCAGTGAAAGTGAGGGACAAGCCTGTCCCAAGTCTTGTTCTGGCCTGGGTGTCCTGCAAGGGGAATATCATGGGCCAAGGTGAGAAGGAAGCCCCTAAATTGCAGAGGTATAACCAACCTCCTGGTAGCACCAGGCTTGGGGTCTCTAGCCTCTGAATAAATGAGCCCATCATCCCATTACACTCTATGGGTACCTTGAGCATTCCCAGCAGCCTCAGCAGCAGCTTGTTGTCTGAGGGGTTCAAGTGAAGGGCAAGTTAACTGAGCCTGCCCCAGGTCTGCCCTTGAGGGTCCCCCTGTCCCCAGAAACTCAACCTGATCAGGTTCAAGTTCTTCCAGGACATTCTCCTCTTGGATCACAGAATCTTCCTCCTGTGAGGTCTGATTCTCAACCTGGGGCAAGTGGGAAGGCACTGCCTTAATCCTCTTGCTCCTTCTCTTGGGTTGTGGATGGTCTATTGTTTCCAGATCCACCACAGGTTCAGGTAGGCATTTCTTGGCCTGGGACCTGGTTACAGCAAGGACATGGGCTGAAATCCCTAGCATTTCTGCATGAGTCCTGTACTCCACTTCTGACCATAATGATTCCTCCAAATCATTGCCCAAAAGACAGTCTACTGGGAGGTCTGCACTCACAACAACTTTCTTGAGGCCATTTACCCCTCCCCAGGAGAATTTAACAACAGCCACACTATGTGTAGTAGTGGCATTGCTAGCATTGGTCACTAGGTAGTTCTCACCTAGTATGATTTGTCCAGGGTCCACAAAGTTAGGTGTCACCATAGTGACACTGGCACATGTGTCCCTGTAGGCCTGAGCCAGTTTCTCATTTAATAAAGGTGTCTGTCTATATTTGCCCAAAGTATTGGGACTCATAGGTGTGGACACAGATATGTCCACATCATATAGCAGAACTGCCTGAGTAGGGACTCTGACTAAGCCAGACTCCATCTCAGTACCCAGGGTTAACCCTACTATACCCTTTGGTTGTGTACCACCACTGCTAACTGTACTAGGGGGTGCAGGTGCCTTAGGGGCCGCAGTGGTAGGGACTGGATTTTTCTTAGTGCACTCACTTCCCCAGTTGGAAGTGGACTTACAGTTATTGCACCAAGGTTTCTTTGGGCCATCATTCTTCTTCTTCTTGTTTCCACCCTGGGAACCACCCTCCTTATTTTTACTATTTTGGGGGCCTGAAGAAGACTTCTGGCCTTTTTCTTTCTTATCTCCACCCTTCTGGTCTGCTTTCTTCTGATAATCTCCCTGGTTCTGGGGTTTCTGCTTAACCCTTGTTCTGACCCCTTTGTCCGCCTTCTTTCCCAATTCTTGGGGAGAGGTCAGATCAGAGTCTACAAGGTGTTGATGCAACAGCTGGTTTGTACAGTTATTAAGGATCTGCTCTCTCATTATAAGATTGTACAATCCTGTACAGTCTGAGACTTTACTTCCCTGCAACCAACCCTCCAGAACCTTAGTGGCACAATCAACAAAATCAGTCCAGTCCTGAGTCTGAGCTTTTGGGTGTCTCTGAACAACAACCTGTATTGCTCAGTGGTTAAGCCAAACCCATCAATAAGAGCACTCTTCAGGACAGAGTAGTTTTTATCATCCTCAGGTCTAACTGTGAGGAGCTTGTCTCTCCCTTTCTCAGAAAAGGAGTACCATAAGATAGCTGCCCACTGTTCTTGAGGAACCTGCTGTACCATGCAGGCTCTCTCCAGAGCAGTCATCCATTTGTGGATGTCATCCCCTTCCTTGTAGGGGGGGCACAATCTTTGTCAGGTTTCTATTGTCATAGGACCTGTCTTTCTCTCTAGGAAAAATGCTGCCACCAGTGGGTTCTAACCCACTCAATTTTTGTTCCCTTGATAAAGCAAGTTTAGCTTGGGCCAGGGCTACCTCCTCCCTCTCTATCTGGAGTTTGATAGCTCTCATCCTGGCCTTATGCTCTTTTCTATGGGGGGAAGTCATTTCCCTTTGAGATTCCCTTGAGGCACTAGAAAGGTGAGAGTCCCTGGAAGGTGATCTCTCCCTCCTATTGCCTGGAAGGATTATGTTATGTACTCTGGGGAAGTGCTGGCCCTCTCCATTTCCATCTAGGTCCAAGTTGACTTGGCTAAGCCTCCTAACTGGTACCTGGCTAACCCCTTGATCCTAATCTGAATCATCACCATTTGACTCTGGGTCCACCTCCTCATCTTCTTCTTCTGGGGTGGTGTTCTCAGTATCTGGGGGGTTCACTCCTTCTCCTGACCCTGAGGGAACTTCTCTAGCTTTCTCAAGATCATCCTTCTCCAGGATGGCTATCAGGATGGGAATGGTAGGGTTGTGACCCTTTCTCAGCCCCCTTGCAGTGCACAAGGCACTGAAGTCCTTATGGCTGAGCTTGTCATAGCTGGAGGGTGCCTTGGTCAGGTCACCTTCCACAGGCAGAGAGCTGGGAGCTTCACCTGTGCCAGACATGACTCTGGTGAGGTGTAAGTGATGCACTTACCTACACTAAGTGTTTTCCTACTGTACCTTGCTAGTGAGTTGTAGGCAGGGTGTGCTAAGCCCTTTGATCTACAACTACTAAGTTCAGTAGAACTTAAATATGCTAAGCTTTGTTTGTATGTACCTAAGGTACTTAATGTGATCTTTCAATTTGATAAAAAGATTGGAATGGTAAAACAACAGCAAGCTCAAATCCGCACCGCTGCACACCAATGTGAGAAGTTGGCCTGGTATATGATGTCCACAGTTCTGTGGGCACCTTGTATCAGTCCAAACAATCCCTTATGGTGGTGGTTGTAAGTCAACCTTAAAAGACAAGCTATCCTAGGGGTAGCTTGGACTAAGCAGCCTAAAAGGCTTAACTCAAGAGGGCATGTGAAGCCAGCTGTTTTACCATATGCAATCCTGTAATATCAAATGAAAGGACACCACACAAGTTATATATTATAAAAATATATGTATTTATTCTCAGAATAATCCCCAATACTCTTTATGAGTAAAGAAGCACAAGCGTTTAAACAAAAGCACAATATAACATATGAAAGTTGCACAGTTATGGATAGGGCCAGTGGCCACTCAAACCATATATCAAAAAAGTGGTATAAGTATCACTAATCGATCAGTGGTAAGGCCTAGGGCCTTGGGAATCGCTGGGACTACACTGGACTAACAGCAGTTAGGACGGGAGTAGCCAGCAGGATTCGGGTGCAGCGCTAAAAGCACACGCATGCACCAATGCAAAGTCAATGGTGCGTAAAAGTTATCGAGTTACAGTTTTAAGAGTCTTCCGACTGGACTAGAAGGACAAAACTTTAGACTTAGACACTAGAGGTGTAAACCACTACAGGAGTACCGGTGTTCAAGTATTACCTCACCCACAGGAAGCGGGTGCACAGGTGCAAAAGCGTCTCGGGTTTCGTCATGAAGATCTATGGTGCCTGGAGATGAAGATGCTGCAGGCGTCCAGAAGAGAAGTGTCCGGTGCGATCCAAGGGTGGATCGAAGATGTAGAGTACCTGAAAGCAGAGGGGACAGAGTCTGGGTCACTAGCTACCAGTGACCAGGAAGGAACCAGGAAGGAGCCAGGCGATGTCGGGCGCAATCAGGTGCTTGTTGCGAAGCTTGTCTCCGCTGCCACGTGGACTCTGGGGCACCGAGGATGTTCTGGAGTGAATCATGAGCTGTCCCACAAAGGCTCTCGCTGTCAGCGGTGTCGGCTTCCGGATCAGAGTTAACAGGGCAACCCACGCAGGATTCGAAGATCGCTTCTTACTCGGACCAGCAAGGTCAGAGCGGGTGCTCCTTTTCAGGGGAGTGAGGGCCAGTCTGGAGCAACCAGACCAGCAGTGTAAATTCAAAGGTTCGTTGGTACTGGGGCCACTAGCCAACGGGCGAGCGACCGGACCAACGTGCCAAGCAGGAAAATGCAAAAGGGCCCCACGGAGCACTCGGTGAGTGTGGAGGGGTGAGCTTTGGTGCAAAAACTGCTCGGGGCTTGAGCTTTTTAAACTCCAATGCACAACTTCAAGGGAGCCTCGGAAGCTGCACGGCCAGCACTTCGTAGTTTTTCCAAGATGGCCGGCCCCACGCTTCAGGTCGCCTCCACGGGTCTCAGCTTTGCAGGGACTGTGGATCAGGCTGTTGGAAGGCAGGCACGCTGGGTCTTGTTGATCTCTGTTGCTTGAATTCCGGCGGGAACTGCAACAAAGCAAACGTTGAGGTACTGGATGGTGCCTGTTTGCACAGGGTGGTCACTCCTTGACCACAAGGGAGATTCTTCAGTCTTCTACGTCGAGTAGGATGTCGAAGGGTCCAGAGTTTCGTTTCATAAGTTTCAGTCAGGATAATCTGATGTGCATCTGCACAGCTCCTACCTTTATTCCAAATCAAGGGGTTGGATTACCTGCTAGGTCCCTCCTATGGGTGGGACCCAGGAAGGGGGTGGTTACACCCCTTTTCCTTTGTCCAGTTTCGCGTTAGGACTGGGGCTGGAGTGCCCCAGAACCAGTTTAACTGGATTTTGCATGGGACACCTTGTGTGCCTCAGGCAGTGTCTAGTTTCTTTCAACCCACCCTGCCCCAATACACTATCTCCTGTCTGGGGAGGTGTAGCACCTCCCTGTGACAGGAAACCCTTTGTCCAGGCCTCCCCTGCCAAGTTTCGGTCAGCAGCAGGAGGTCAGACTTGTGTCGGTGGCAGCAGCATCCATTTTGTGATGCTGAGGCTCTGGTTAGAATTAACCGCGTTTAAGTACAGTAACATGTCTTCTCCCTCTAGAAGGGTGGAATGCTACCCCCCGTCGCCAGAACTGGCGAGGGGGTAGTATTCCAAAGTGTATGACACCAAACACGACATGTTTTGATAAAGCCAAACTAAAGTTAGCATTAACCGCGAGGATTATAATGCACTTAAGAGTATATGGTATGGCAGTATCACTGGAACAGCTGCACGGAAATGGTTCTGACCTCTGCAGACAGGCTCAGCTCATGCTAGAGCACCATCTCACATAAAACCAAGCACTCTGCCTCCAGGATTGTTAAGGCCTGCCATAGGAGTGACTTATAGGTATATATGTGTCCAGATATAGGTTTAGATATAGGTATACTATATCTAAGCAAGGGGTGATTACACCACCTTGCCCCAGCTGAGTGATCAGCCAGTATGTGTCGATTTAAGTACCAGCCAGGGGTGGCAAAAGATATGCTGCAGCCCCTGGTAGGCCTTGGATGCACCTATGCCCTGAGCACCTATAGTGCATGGTACAGAGGCTCACAAGGTGTCCAGTACCAAATTGGTGATGTACCTATAGTACATGTATGTGAATTCAGAGAGAGAACAGCAGGCTGTGGGTCTGATTAGCAGGCCCACAACCGCATTAAGTCGAAAACCAGTGAAGCAAAAAGCAAAAATTGGGGGACCATAGGATAGAACACCCTACTCTCCTACAAGGGACTTAAAGATAATGCAGGCCATCTTAAAAGCAACGCTTTGTGGGATAGGGAGCCAGTGAAGTTTTTTTAGCAGGGGTCTGGCCGATTGCCAACGCGGTTGCTGATAGATCAATCTTGCCGCCTGGTTTTGGACCAGCTGAAGACGTTTGCTGAGGAAGAGTGGAAGGCCTAAATAGATTGAGTTGGTATAGTCCAAATGCGATAGTGCCAGGGCAATCACCACCTGGATCAGGGCCGATTGGGTGAGCATACGGCTGATCTTTCTGATCTTAAGGAGCTGGAAGAAACAGGAGGACACAACCGTGCCTATTTAGGTTTTTAGGGAGAGATCATTATCAATGATCACCTTTAGGCTTTTTACCGAGGGAGCTGGGATGGGCGGAGGACCAAGTTCTGGAGGCCAGTAATGTGGGCCCCAGAAAGTTTGGCTATTTCCATTCAGGACTAGCTCATTTTTTCTGGGGTTCAGCTTCAGATGGTTTAGGTCCATCCATTGGCGGATATGAAGCATAGTACTCTGGAACTCCCGGATAGATTCAGGGGAGTTGTCTATTGTGAAGATCAGTTGGAGATCATCGGCATAGTTAAAAGTGATGGCCTTGAATTCCTTCAGAGACTGGATCAAGGGTAACAAATACAAATTAAACAATAAGGGAGACAGTGACGATCCCTGAGGGACTCCACAGGCTGTAGGAAGTTTGGAAGCAGTGAAAGTGGCTAGGCGTACCGCTTGGGTGCGGTCGCTGAGAAAGGACCTGATCCAACTATAGGCCGAGTCACGGATGCCGGCCTGTTTGACACGGTCCAATAAGATGGTATGATCGACCGTGTCAAACGCGGCCGAGAGGTCCAGAAGGACCAAGGCCTGGGGGATTCCTTTATCGGCATTTCCTCGGAGGGTCTCCATTACTGCAGTGATGACCGTTTCGGTGGAGTGGGCAGGGCGAAACCCAGCTTGATGGGGGTCTCAGTAATCAGACTGCTCTACGAAGTTGGAGAGGTGAGTGGCTACGTGTACTTCAAGGACCTTAGCCAAATAGGGGAGCAGGGAAATGGGCCTGTAGTTAGAGGGGTTTAAGGGGTCCGCTCCCAGTTTTTTCAGGAGGGGCACAACGACTGCCTCGTTAAAGGCTATGGGAACCCTGCCCTGAGACAAAGATTCGTTGAGGAAGGACAAAATAGGGGGCGAAAGGACCGAGAAGGTGTCCTTTAAGATGTGCGGGGAACAGCAGTCCCTAGGTGAACCGGACTTTACCCTAGGCAATAGGGCCTGTAGAGAATCTGCATCTATGAGTGGGAAGTGGTCAAGGGTGTGGGAGCTGGGTATCATGGCCGGGGGATCCATCTTAGGGCCCGAGACAAGGATGCTAGCTTTGATGGTGGCGATCTTTTCCAGGAAATATTTGTTAAGGGAGTCACACAGATTTTGGGTAGCCGCGGGTTTGGGGAGGATTCTCTCAGTATTGAATAGCTCATTCAATATAGCAAAGATGTCTTTTGATTTGTTATTCAATTTTTTGATTTTTTCCGTGAAGTAAGCGGCTTTGGCAGAGATGACGGCTTTTTTATAGTCTGTACGGGCGGCCAAATACAGGAGTTTAGCATCCGGGGCATAGGCCTGTCTCCATTTCCTCTCTTTTTGGCGGACGACTAGTTTTTGAGCCCTAAGATCATGAGAAAACCATTTATGGGCTTCAGAGCGGCGGGCAATTTTGAGTTTTTAGAGTGGTGCGTGTTTGTTGCTAGCTACTAGTAGCCAGGCAGAGATATTGGTTTCAGCCATATCCACATCCAGGTTGTCTGCATGGGTGGAGCTGGCTAAACTGTCCAAGAAGGCCTGTTTATCAAGGGTGCTCCATTTTCTAATAAGACCCCCCTTAGACGCCGGGGGCTTGCTGCAAGTAGGGATGGAAATGGTGAAGTTGATTAAGTGATGATCGGACCAGATACATGGTGATATAGTGGGCGTGGAGACTGTGAGGTTAGTAGTCCATATCTGGTCCAAAATGTGGCCTTTGATATGTGTAGCAGATTACATTTGGTGACTAAAGTTGAGGTTAGAGAGGAGTTCCATTAATTCAGTGTCGTGGGGACCGCCAGAATTGTCATTGCACCAGTAATTAAGGTCGCCAAGTAAGAGTATTTTTGCGTAATCCGTGACCAGAGTTGCCAACTGCTCACTCAGTGAGAGGGGGAATGATGGCATATGTTGAGGGGGTCTGTATGTGAGGGCGCAGATTATTGGACCTGCATTGGAGTCAAGTTTAATGATCATATTGCCTACTGCAGGGAGATTTAAGGGGGACATAGAGGTGAAGATGTGGTCTTTATGAATAATGGCCGCTACTCCGCCTCCCGCTTTTCCTGGGCCCCGGTTGACATGTAAGATGTAATAGGTGTCAAGGAGGGCTGCCAGGATATCAGGGGTGGAGTCAGTGTTCAGCCATGTCTCGGTAATAAAAAAGATGTCTGGCTTATCTGATAGAAGAAGGAAAAAGATGTCTAATTGATGTTTGACGAGGGAGTTAGTGTTAAGGTAGAAGATACGTAACATAGAATTTCTGACCTGCACGATGGTAGGCCTCTGACTTTGGAGGGAGACAGAAGGCGGGAGCCCTTGACGTGTGTTCTGCTTTTGAAAGATACCTAGATGTTTGAGGCGTGCATGAGTGGGAGGGCAGAGCAAAAGGTCTACCTGATGTAAACTTCTTAAATCCTCCGAGGAGTAGGTGGGAGCTTGTCCAGGGGAACTGGCCCCTGGGCCCGGCCTGGCGCATACGGGCTTGCCTTTGGCGCGCCTTTAGCGTGCCCGCTGTGCGCCGCGTATGCTTTAAAGACCCCCGAGGAACCATTGACTAGTGCGCTGAGTTGTACTACCTGCCCAATATGTCTCCCGCTCCTGCGGTAAACAGCGTCCTGGCATGTGGTCTTCAAGCACCTAATTGGCTTGAACGAGGGAAATGAGAGCAAGGATTCAGTTTATTTTTTTAAGAACAGTGTAAAATAAGAATATAATGCAGCGCAAAATAAAGAACAAGCAGGGTGTCAATTTTTAAAAACACTCCCGGCTTCCGCCTCAGGAGCCAATCACTAGACTACGCGCACACGCTGACAGCCTAGTTTTTAAGACCCCGAGGAGCCAACGACTAGTGCGCTTAGTGAACTACCTGCCCAATATGTCTCCCGCTCCTGCGGTAAACAGCGTCCTAGCGTGTGGTCTTCAAGCACCTAATCGGCTTGAAAGAGGGAAATGAGAGCAAGGATTCAGTTTGTTTTTTTAAGAACAGTGTAAAATAAGAATAAATACCAAAGGTACAACGACGGACCCTTCCTAATGTCAGCACCTGACTATTTTTCGCCCCAAATAATAATTCACCCCAAGATAACTAGAGGGAAATGTGTGCACACTGACTAGCACCCATCGTTACTGTGCTGATTCCTAATGGAATTATATACAAGTTAAACAACTGCAAAGGTGCACCACAACAAACAATGAGCAAATTCCAATGCTATTAATAAGCATGAAAAAAAACGTTTTGCATTGACAGGATGTTGTTAATCTTCAAATGATCTTTATTTTCAGTGTATTCAAAACAACAATGTACAGCCGACGCGTTTCGTCCCGAGCTGGGACTTCTTCAGGGCTGTCGGTAAAAACATACAAACAAGTGATTACTATACTAGCTACGTTAAGTGATAAACAATTCAACAACAAACACAATTTACAAAACAGTTTTTTTTAAAAAAAACACATGTTAAAACACGGGCATAGGAGCTTGTACAAGCAAACAGCCTCAATCCTCAGAGAACATGGTGAGAGAAAGGCTTCTGTCTTAGACATCAACAACTATGTACAACGGAGGTTATATATAAAAAATTTACAAAGTTTTTGGTTAGGCGAAGGGAGACTGCCTATAAGTGAAATAACAGATGAATGTCCATGTGTAAATTGACTATTCTATACAAGTGAATCTATATACAATATAAACATTTTGTAGTGAAAGACACCGAATGTAGGGAATTACACGCTGATAGGGAAAAACTTGATAGGTATTCATAATAACATTTGGAAAGTCATTGACCAAAGGCAGAAATTCCTCATGTCTGCTTAAACATATCTAATCAGGGCATTAACTTAACTTACTATGTATCTATTTATTGGGTCGGGACTAGGTCAGGTTGGAATCCTGAATATAGGCAGTGAGAACTCCTCACGAATTCATATGTTTGAACATCATATGCATGTTCTGAAAAACATGTAAACGAGATAGATAAATAAATAGATGGCATAAATGAATAAAGCCTAAAAATAAGATATAAGAAAAAGAGAACTGTCATAAGAAAAAAAAAAGAAAAAAAATCAATAAATAGATACATAGTAAGTTAAGTTAATGCCCTGATTAGATATGTTTAAGCATAGGAATCTCCTATTCTGTCTTTCATTTCGTATCTCACCAAATCTGATTATACTTCTATCCTCTTCTCTGTCTCCTGGAGGTACAACCCGGTTTGTTCCATACCGAATGTGAAAAGGAAACATCAGAATTTCCATACATCAATTTATACACATTGGATGATTGAATCTGTGAATACGTGGCCAAGGCTCTTCAATCTCGTTATATTCTCACTCCTTATGGGACAGCTCACATTTACAAAAGGTAAATAAGTTAACTGCATAGACTTGCTTGTGTAAGACCGGTTTTTAATATGACCAAACCTGTCTTCATGTTTATCCAGGCTGAGAGCAACTCCTACTGCGGTTCCCTCAAGAACACTAGATTTCAGATATACTTTTACCTCGGTTTGTTTTTTGCGCTCTGTATGACCCTTTGGCGGGGTTAGCTTTGGAGGAGGAAGAGGGGGAGGGGGGTTCCCCACTCCTCTCAGTCTCCACACACCATGTATGACCGGGTCAGACAAGAGGAATTTCTGCCTTTGGTCAATGACTTTCCAAATGTTATTATGAATACCTATCAAGTTTTTCCCTATCAGCGTGTAATTCCCTACATTCGGTGTCTTTCACTACAAAATGTTTATATTGTATATAGATTCACTTGTATAGAATAGTCAATTTACACATGGACATTCATCTGTTATTTCACTTATAGGCAGTCTCCCTTCGTCTAACCAAAAACTTTGTAAATTTTGTATATATAACCTCCGTTGTACATAGTTGTTGATGTCTAAGACAGAAGCCTTTCTCTCACCATGTTCTCTGAGGATTGAGGCTGTTTGCTTGTACAAGCTCCTATGCCCGTGTTTTAACATGTGTTTTTTTTAAAAAAAACTGTTTTGTAAATTGTGTTTGTTGTTGAATTGTTTATCACTTAACGTAGCTAGTATAGTAATCACTTGTTTGTATGTTTTTACCGACAGCCCTGAAGAAGTCCCAGCTCGGGACGAAACGCGTCGGCTGTACATTGTTGTTTTGAATACACTGAAAATAAAGATCATTTGAAGATTAACAACATCCTGTCAATGCAAAACGTTTTTTTTTTCATGCTTATTAATAGCATTGGAATTTGCTCATTGTTTGTTGTGGTGCACCTTTGCAGTGTAAAATAAGAATATAATGCAGCGCAAAATAAAGAACAAACAGGGTGGCAATTTTTAAAAACACTCCCGGCTTCCGCCTCAGGAGACAATCACTAGACTACGCGCACGCGCTGACAGCCTCTTTTTTAAGACCCCCGAGGAGCCAACGACTAGTGCGCTGAGTGTACTACCTGCCCAATATGTCTCCCGCTCCTGCGGTAAACAGCGTCCTAGCGTGTGGTCTTCAAGCACCTAATCGGCTTGAAAGAGGGAAATGAGAGCATGGATTCCGTTCGTTTTTTTAAGAACAGTGTAAAATAGGAATATAATGATGCGCAAAATAAAGAACAAACAGGGTGGCAATTTTTAAAAACGCACCCGGCTTCCACCTCAGGAGCTAATCACTAGACTGGATCATCATGTGTAGAGCATTGAGGCTTCCATATGTACCTTCAGCTGCACTAGTTTCTATAACTGATAACATTGTGCTATATGATTGCAAGGGTCTTGCTGATATGGTGAAATCGGTCTCCCATCAGGTAAATGTGGCAACAGAAGAATCCAAGGATATAGCATGCCATAAATCCCGGAGACTAGATTATAATCCAAAAGCACCTCCACATGTGTTGCCCAGATGAGTGCTGGGACGGGCCATACCAAGTAATACTGATGGCAAAAACAGCTGTTAAATGTGAGGTGTTCCACAATGGATACACGCTGTCAATACAAAGAAAGTAAGAGTAGCCGAAGCAGTGGATTAATCAGTTGGTTCACAATCAGGCACAAAATTCAAGCTCAAAGGCAAGGTTCTGTTCACAGCATGAATCTAAAGAGGATTGATGAATGTGAACATTTTGAAAATGAAACGGGTGAAGTCAATGAGCAAAAACAAACTTAAAAGGTGAAGTTTCAAGTTGGTGAAAGCTAGGATGAAGATCCTGAAATTCCTAAAGTCAAGTATCAGAATAGAGATCAGAGTAATGAGCTGTTACATTGCAAACGACAAACGTATGAGTGGCAGCAAGAAGTAGTATTATCTGATCCAAGCAGTAAAAAGGTACTGTTGAAGATCAAGGTTACAAAGACCCAAAAGAAAAAGAAATTCACTGTGAACAGAGCAGACAAAGACAAAGCTGATCAAAGTTCAAGTTGGAGTTTGAATCTGAGCTCAAGTAAAAGTTCCTTGGAGAGTATAGAAATCAAGATAAATATTGTTGCTGAGGGATCAAGAGTTTAGAAAGATATTCAAGGGATGATAACCTGCAAAAGAAAACACTGAGAACCAGTAGATAAGCCAAAAAGACAAATAGATTCTGAAACTAGTCAGGGTGAATCACCTGTTGCCAAAAGATCAATAAGGAAGAGAGTTCCAAATCAAAAATATTCCTCTCATGAATGGGTCTATTTAACTACTGTAAGGAAATGCCTCTTTCTGCAGGTTTACACCCATTTGTGGACTGATGTTACTGTTTTGTTTTTTCTTTGTGTTCTGAGGCTTTCTAACCAGACCTTAGAGCCAGTGTTCTAAACCTATACAAAAGATATGTTGAATTGGATACATCCAATTAGCCCGTACTGACTTATTTATTAGTCCCTAGTACATGGTACGCAGGGTACTCAGGCCATGTAAGGCAGAGTGTTCACAGAGGGCTGCAACACTGTTTGACAAGGACAAAATGGACCCCAGCCTGGCACTGAAGACTGAAAGGACAGTGTTTATGCTGTTAGTTAGACTTTGCCACTACACCTAATGGCAAAGCAAACACTTCCCTTAGGGATATATGTAAGTCTCCCCTAAGTAGGGCCTATGGATCCCTATGGCAGGCAGCTATATGTTATTAAATTGGAGATATGTTTTTTTTTTTCTTTTTAAAAGTTTTTATTTGTAGTTTATTGAGAAGAACCAATAGAAATAACAGCGGCAGACCCGCACATCGTCCCACACAGGGGGCCATAAGCATAGGCAATTAGCAATGGTGTCGAGCAACAGTAGACTGCCATCCATCATTACGAACAGGCATAGCCATAGGGCCAAGGAGCAGTGTAGTCACTGGCACGGTACTGAAGACCCTTCGAGGTAGGCAAGCAGCCGTAGGAGTAGCAGCCGCTAGTACACGCATCCCATCAAGTCTAGTGATGGTAGGCCTTATCAGCCGTGTGGGTGCCTCAAACAAATAGGTAACAAAAACACTGCACCCCCCGTAGTGGTGGTAGCAACATTCATCAATCACACCGTGTGGTTCCACATTTAGGACCGGAATAGATGGCGTGTGTGTATGCAGGATGGGAAAACTGCAGATGGCTAGCTTGGAGGAATTGTTGAAAGCACTCAGGAAGATGGTCGCCTAGATCTGAAATAGGTGGAGCGCGCGCGTGGAAGAGGGGCAGACTGCAGATGGTAAACCTTTGGAAAGAAAGCGAACCAAGGGGCCCCAGCGGAATTGGAAGTTTTTGAACTTACCCAGGAAGATGTCCGCTACCCTTTCCATGCTAAGCAGTTTCCATAATTTTGCGTGCCAGAGGGAAATCGCTGGAGCTTCCGTTTTTTTCCAGGCTGAGGCTAAAGTAAGTTTGGCGGCTACAAGACAGAGCCACAGGATCCGTTTATCTGCACGTGTCTGATGTTCAAGAACGAGGTCTCGGAGGCCCAGTAGCACATAAGCCATAGAGTCCTCCACCGGGTAGCCAAGGATCTCCTTAATATGGGAAAGGATCTCCTCCCAGTATGGTCGGATGATTGGGCAATCCCACCAAATATGACGGAAGTCCCCAAGCAGACCACATCCCCTCCAGCATCTGTCAGAAGTCGTCGGGAATATTCGATGAAGTTTGGCCGGATATAAGTACCAGTCCATGAGCGTCTTAAGGTGGGCCTCTCTCAGATCCAACGAGCGGTTGTGCGCGGCAATGCCGCGCCAGAGAGCCGACCATTCCTTATCCGAGATGTCCCGTCCCAGAAGCTCCTCCCATTGTCCCATATAGCGGGGGCGGGGTGGTGCTGACGAGGTAAGCAGCAGTTGATAAAGAAAGGATACAACACCTTTCATGGCCGATGTCCGGAGGATGAAAGCCTCAAAGGGCGAAGGAGGTCTCGTGGCTGCATCAATTACCCTAGGCGACGTGGCCCACTGAAGCAGCTGAGCATGGTGGTATCGCTCCGAAGAAGGGACTCCATAGACCCTCATGCAATTGTCGAAGGAGAGTGGAGTGTAACCGTGGAACAGATGGGTTAAAGCTCTACATCCCCCCTCTCTCCATACTTTGAAGGGGCCCTCCTGCAGTGCCGGCGGAAATTCCGGATTAAAATGTATAGGTGTGAATGGGGACGGGAAGGTAGTCCAACGCTCATCCGCGGCTAGCGTATCCCAGACCTTCAAGGTGGTGCTGGTGGGAGTACTAATGTAGGCGTTCAGGGGTCTGTCGGACTTGGGTTTCCATGCCAAATCCCAGATTGATCTACCCGCGACACTCCTATTCATGTGTAGCCAGTGCTTCACCGAGGATTGTTGGGACCATTCCACCAGCACCCGTAGCTGTGCCGCCTTGTAGTACAGATGCATGTCAGGGAGACCCACTCCTCCCTCCCCTCGCGGACACCGCAGTGTCGTGAAAGAAAACCGCGCACGACCCCCCCTGCCAGATGAACTGGAGCACCTGGGTTTTAAAGCGTCGAAAAAAGTCTACGTCCAGGGGAATGGGGATCGCTTGAAAGAGGTACAGATATTTGGGGAGGAGGACCATTTTAACGGCGTGAATTCTGCCCAGCCACAAAATGTACTTAGGCTTCCACCGATCCAAGTCCGCCCGGGTCTTTGCCAACAATGATGGAAAGTTCGGGGCGTACAGTTTCCCAATCGTGGACGTCAAACGGACACCCAGATACACGATGGAGCTGGAGGCCCAGGCTAACGGGGTAAGAGACCGCACTTGTTCCATCTCCGCAGGAGGAAGCGTGAGATTGAGGATATATGATTTGTCATAGTTGACCTTGAAGCCAGCCACCTCCTCAAAGCGCTCTAACACCTCCTGGACATGTGGGAGGGAGTGGGCTGGGTCGATTATAGAGAGTAGCACATCATCCGCAAATAGGGAAAGCTTGTGCTGTTCCCCCGTAAAGGGAATACCCCGTATCCCCTCGTGTTCCCGTACTGCCAAAGCTAATGGTTCAATGCTTAAGGCAAAGAGCAGGGGGGAGAGAGGACAGCCCTGCCGAGTGCCCCGGGAGTGCGGGAAAAAGGCAGACAGATGACCGTTCACCGACACTCTAGAGTGGGGGTTGCTATAGTTTGCTTTTACCATTGAAAGGAACTTATCCGAAAAACCAAAAGCAGCCAGAGTCTGGAACAAAAAGCCCCAATTCACACGGTCGAAGGCTTTTTCAGCATCGAGGCCGACTAACACTGCCGGAATCCGAAACCTGTTAGCCTTCTCTATTAAATGGACAACTCGCCTTGTATTATTGTGAGTTTGGCGGCCTTTAATAAATCCAGATTGATCTGGATGTATGAGAGCCGGCATCAGATCTTGGAGCCTATTAGCAATTATCGAGGAGTATAGCTTGGCGTCGATGTTGAGGAGAGCTATCGGGCGGTACGAGGAGCACTGAGTGGGGTCCTTCCCAGGCTTCGGTATAATGGAGATGACGGCCTCAGCTAGCGATCCAGATGAGGCGCTAGTTTCAGCCATGTCATTAAAAAGGGAGACTAGAAAATCGCACACTTCAGTGGCAACGTCTTATAGAACAGGGCAGTGTAGCCATCCGGCCCTGGGGCCTTATGCAGTTTCAAGATTTTAATGCCGTCAAGCACCTCGTCGCGAGTGAACGGGGCAGTCAAGAGATCGTTCCATTCCCCAGAAACCTGCGGAATGGGCAAACCCCGTAGATATTCCCGCTGGGTGTCAGAATCCAGTGTGTCCCCCGTATAAAGGTCCGTGTAGAAGCGGCCAAATAAGTCAGCCTTAATCTCATCCCGATGCTGCGGCTCCCCCATCGAGTCCCGGATCCCTCCTATATACTCCCGTTCCCTCTTTTCTCTAAGTTGACGAGCCAAGTGCCTCCCTACCTTATTCCCTTGGGAGTACGAAAGGTGTCGCAGCCGCAGCAAGGTAAACTCCGCTCTATTGTTATAGTGGGCTCTCAATTTCCCCCTAACCGCCGTCAAAGGGCGGAGGGTCAACCTTGACGGATTAAGTTTGTGCGCCTGCTCAAGGGTTGTGAGTTACCTCTCCAACTCCTCCTCCTTACGTCGCAACTTATTCAGATTAGCATTAAGGGCCAAGCAGGTGCCCCTGAGTGACACCTTGAAGGCGTCCCAGGTGGTGGATATGGACGTATCAGACACAGGGTTGAGCGCAAAGAACTCCCTGATAGCCTTCCGCAATTCTTTGCATGACGTGTCATCCCTAACTACGGCCGCTGGGAAGTACCACTTACGAATTCCGTCACCCATCGGTGACCAGCGAAGTGCAAACACGAGTAGACCATGGTCAGAAACCGACAATGGAAATATATTAGAGTCGCGGACATCTCCCCTGAGGGCCTGGCTCAGAAAAATGAGATCAATACGGGAATAGGAATGGTGGACATGGGAGAAAAAGGTATAGTCACGGGAGCGCCAGCCATCGATTAAGCCCAGGTCACCAATAAGCCGCTGAGTCTCAGCAGAGAACAATCCTGTAGCAGCCCTTTGGGTGCCCGAGCTATCCATCTCCCTACTCCACACCAATTTGAAATTCCCCATCAGAAACAAGTGCCCCTCAACAAAGTCACCAATCTTGCACAGCAGGCCCTGGAAAAAGCTGTTTTGGCCCGTATTTGGAGCATACACTACTACAAATGTGCTCAATCTACCATGGACCAATCCCTTCACCATCAGCCAGCGGCCTTCCTTGTCGCTACGCACATCCACAGGCTGGAAATGAATGGCCGCCCGAAAAAGAAGAGCCACCCCCCGGTGTTTAGTGGAGGCAGAAGCCCTATATATAAGCGGAAAAAGCTTGTGCCGAAGGCGAAGTTCATCTTTACGCGCCAAATGAGTCTCCTGGAGACCCACTATATCGAGTTGATGGTCATTCACATACTTCCACACCTTCTGACGTTTTTGCGGGGAATTCAGGCCCTTGACATTCCACGTACCAATACTAATAGGCATCATTAGGCAACAACCCCACCCCTGCCACTTCCACACCCCCGTCCCAACTTCCCACCTCCGCCTTCAAGTACCATAGGCATCACAGTATAAAACAGCAAATAGTAAGGTCCAAGAGCAAGAGAGCATCGGTTAAATCACGTCTCCACATTCCTCCATCAAACCAAAGCCCCCCCTCCAAGCCATCTCATGCACCATCCCGTCTCCCCGTTCTCCTGCAAAGACAGAGTCCACCCCAAGAGCCACCCCAAATCTGCACAAGCAGGAAGGAGTCTTCTAGAGTCCCAGCAGCCAGACTCAGGCCGGCCTGGGGCACCACACGCACATACCACGCAGCAAAGAACGCAACCATCCACACACACCTACCACCACCACTACCCCCCTACTTCCCCCCTCCCCTTACCCCCAACAGACCCCCGCAACACCACCCCACCCCAAAGGACACCCAAGACTGCCCCCCCAACCCGGTCCCCAACTACCCCCCCAACCCTCCCCTAGGGCCCTCCGGTTCCCACCCCCCCCCAACAACAACCCAACAAGAGAAACAGTGTACTTAATAGTCCCAGTGGACAATAGTCCGCAGAGTCCCTCCTGGACTGGGGACGGGGCGCCACTGGTGGGCCCCCCAGGGCCACGGTCCGGGGTGTCTTCTCGAAAAGTACAAATATACCCACGGTACCTGGATTCACGTGCCCCTCCGGCACCATACGGCCATCATCTCAAGGTTCAGGCCGCTCCGGAGCACTGCTGGGAAGACGCCAATGTCGCGGAGGCCACAGATGCCACCGCCTCTCCCCTCTCCTGTAGGCTAGCTGTACAATCAGGTCTCCTTCGATCCGTCTACGGACCCACTCTTTGCCACGAGGAGGACCGCCGCCTCCTCCGTGATGGTGTACTGCCAGCCTCTGGGGAAGGAGACGCGTCGTCCAGGCCCAAAAGATCTTTCGCCACTCGGAGCGAACGGATTTGCACTAGTCTGTTTTGCCACCTAAAGACGATGCGAAAGGGGTGTCCCTACGAGTAGGAAATGTTACGTTCACGTAGAAAGGCGGTCACCGGCGGAATTCGCGTCTCTTCTGGAGCGTCGACGCCGCTAAGTCCTGGTAAAGTTGAGGACGATGCTCTCGAAATTGCAGCGACGGAGTGTCCCGTGCTTTCCGAAGGATACTCTCCTTGAGCTGATAGTCATGCACGCAGACTAAGATGTCAGGAGGCGGCCCTCCTCCCCGTTTAGGCAGACCGACCCTGTGGACCCTGTCCATCCTGATGTCGTGCAGGTCCCCCTCGCCCAGGATCTGCAAGAAAAGCGCCTGCACATAACCCCGTAGGTCACCTGCTTCCCCGTCCCACGGCACTGCACGTATGCGGATGTTGTTCCGGCGGGAACGATTCTCCAAATCCTCCGCATGCGCCTGGAGGTCTAAGTTCTGCTCCGTGAGCCGAATTACATCCTGTTGCAATTGGTGGACATCGTTCGCCATGCTTAAATCGTGATCCTCCAGAGTGGCCACCCGTTCTCCGATACCATCCACGTCCCTCCGCACCTCGCGAAGGTCCGACGCCAGCTGAGAGCGGAGCTCAGAGATGTCCTCCTTAATAGAGGCGAAAAGTTCCGTCATAAAGGCTTTGTTGCGGGGGCCTCATCATCTGTCCGCCTGGGCGACGCGCTGGGTCCGGGGAATGCCGGCTGCTGGGATCCTTTCGGAGGGCCATCCTTGCCGGGCTTCCCTTTGCGCTGTGTGGAAGACATCGCGGCACCTCTGCTCATGCGGGTATTCAGGAGGGGGATCACTCTCCACCAGAACGCAGCCCCTTTGGCCCGACTGCACACTTTCCCAGTCCAGGTCCGGCCCAAGAGCCCACCGTCCGCCCCACTGGCCCTCCGACAAGGTCGAGAGTCCTGCGCGGCAAATGGCGCCCACCACACCGCTTTCTCCTCGCTCGATTGTGCAAGATCTTGGATAGGACGGTCCTGGTCCACGGCCGAAGTCCCAAGGGCCTCAGCCGCACATTCGCTCGGACAGTGGCAGTACTTTAGCGCAGTGGAGAGCACAATGTCCAGAGGCCCCCCAGGCCCATCGATGCCACCGCTCAGCCCCTCGTCGCAGTAGATCCACAGGCCCCGGGCTCGATGTCTGAGCAAGTGTCTCCTGTGCTGAGCTCCACCCTGCTACTGGGCCGCAATGACCAAAGTGCTGTTCCCCCTGCTCACCCAGCCGTCCCTCCTTCCTCGGCAGTGGAGGAGCGAGGGCCACCCCAATAGGCCGACCGGTCCGCAAGCGGTCCACCACGTGGTCCAGGGAATCTCCGGCGGCCACCCGCTCCCCTGGGGCGCCTCACCGCACTGCGCTCAGTGCTGCTCCGTGCTCACTCACCACCCTCAGGCGCTCCGCAGGCCTAGGGAGTTCGGCAACAGGGTAGGCCGCACACCGCGATCTTTTCCGCCGTGGCAACTAGGCCATAAGCCTCGGGGTCGCGTAATCCGTAGGGCCGGGTGGCGCAGTCCCCCTCGCGCTGGGTCGTGTCACACCGCCCCTACCAGGGGCCGTCGAGGTATCCTGGGCTGTTCCCCGCGTCTCCGGGTGGGCGGGATCGCCTCTCGCAGGCCTCACGGCACGATCCCTGCCGTCGCTGTATCCAGGCCGCAAGCCTCGGGTTTGCGTAGGCAGCCGGGCCGGAAGGCGCAGTCCCCCCGCGCCTGGACCCCGTCGCTGCAGTTCTACCAGGGACCGCAAACATGTCCTGGGCACTCCTCGCCTTTCCTGGCGGCCTCGATCGACACCTCCAGGGCAGCCTCGGTCCACAACTCCCTCCGACTAGTTCGCGACCTCCAGGGTCCGCACAACGCTACTGACCGTCTGCGCGGCTTGGCCGCTCCAAGTCTGCCTCTGTCCCCGGGGGCGCCTCCGCAGGTAGCTTGGGGTCGATAGCTGGACACTGGCCCCCAGGAGATGCAGGGGGACCCAGAGGGTCACAAACAAGCCCGGAGCAGGGTGCTATACAAGGCTATAGAAGGCCCAGTGCGGGAGGGACTCGAGAGCACGTCCTACTCCGCCGCCATCTTGGCCACGCCCCGGAGATATGGTTTTTGATATGTCTTATCAGCAACACTTCCAAATCGTAATTTTTGCTATGGAAGGGGTAGTATCCCCCTTAGCTAACACATAATTACCAGCTGTCATCCCAGCCTGGCCAACCTCTGAATGGTACTAACTAACAAGGTCGAGAAAGGTATCAAATCAATTATGGCATTAAATCCGACCTGATGTGCAGGCCAGATTTAAAGTAACTATTAAAGGTAGCAAATGTAAGAAATTTGCCATCCTGCACTCAAGCTAGTCCAGTGGCCTCACAAGGTCCCTGGCAAACAGACAGATTTCTAACCGCCTGGGGACACATGTGAATGACTCCGAGACCCAGGAACAAAGGCAGTTGCAGCAGAGCTAGGTTAGACTTCCTCTCGCAGGATGGCCCTCAGGGTGTTAGCTCAAAAGGCGATCTTCAAAATGGAACCAGTCTTTGAAAGGCCGACTGCGACAACACTCCTGTGCAGGATGCCTTTTGTTCCTGCAGAGAATTAGGAGACAGATTTAGAGTCGGAAATCCGATCCTCAAACCAGTTTTCCCAAGGGCATGTAGTCTACTGGTAGCCACACCTCTAGGGTGGGCTACTGTGCTTCTGATGACCAAGGAAGGGCCGTGCAATTTTGCAAGGGGCCAGATTGGGGCACTTTGGGATAACTAGATGCCACACACTGCAGGAAACCTGCCACTAGGCACAGGAGGACCCATTAACCCCATTTGCTAGTGACCACATGGTCCCCTCAAGGCTCTTTCCTGGGATAAATGTGTTGAGCCTGGCACCCTGCCCCAAAGATCATGCTGGAATTGAAGAGAAGACTGAAGAAGGTCTGCCCTGCTGCCCTTAACCCTCACAAAGAGAAGCTGCAACATTGAGAGGACTACACATGCTGCACTTTGTGGCTACTGACATTTGGACTGTGCCTGTGGCTCCTGACTCTGGGAAAAGTTAGTTTCCCACCTTCACTTACAGCAGTTACGCCAAGGAGCAGTCAGCTGAACCCGCTGTAGGAACACAAGAACTGAAAGAGCTCAAACCGATAAGTTGGTAGCCACTGCAGAGGTTCTGCTCCTACCAGTCGCTGGGCGCACAAAAGGACAAATCTAACATAGCCAAAAGTTGCACCCATGTCTGATAGACCCGGGAGTGCTATAAAAGTCCGAATTTGTCATACTCAATGAATACCAGCACCCACCTAAGAATTTTGCCCCCACTGCGTTGCAAGAAGACCAGTAGCACAGCATTGGCTGACCGACTACTGCAATGCAGAGTACTTCGAAGGACCCAGATCTCCTCCTCACCCATGGACCGAGAGATCACTAAAGAGACACCACTGTCGACCGCACCAAAACAGGAGTATCCTTTGAACATCTTTCCCCTGTATCATCAGCATCAGGACCACTCCATTGAGGTCTATGACTGTGTCCTATAAAGTTTGAAACTATCCAAAGTATCCTTCCTCTCTGGCCCCCTACACCTTTTCCCTGCCAGATATGGCTGCCCAACCGGGGCCAGAGTATCTGCACTAACTCTTTCAAACTTTTGAAAATTTCACAAATGTTTTGTTGACCAATGCTTGTCTGCAGATGTATTTAAAAGTGGAAGAAGCTTCTAAGATCTATAGATCTGGAGCCCTGCAGTGGATTTTGATGATGAAGGTCTCTAAAAATTCATGAAAATATACTCTCATTTTATAAACTGCTGTCATGTATCTTTATTGGTTTGTGACTTTCTTATTCTGTAGTTTGGTGCTGTTAAATGCTTGACACTAATTTCCTTTGCCAAGCCTTACTACTGGCAGTCTCAGCTACTCCACTATAAGGCTCCACCACCATATCATTTTGTACACCCAAATCCTCACAGCTACAGTTTCTGAATGATAACAAGAAGAAACTGTGTTGATATGGACTGTTAAACTGAAACGTAGAAGATTATTTTTTAATTGTTGTTTTGATTATTATTTTAATAAAATAAGATGAAAAGAAGAAAATATTGTTGTTTTAAAGAAATATTTTGTTGTTGTCTGGATTTTTACCACATTAAGTGTTTCTATGTTGATAGAAGATCAAATATAGCAAATGTTGTAGAATTTTAGGGTGAGTTATAATAATAATATTATTAATAGTCTTAGCAGGACTTTTGATGTGCTTACTGACTCCTGTTGAATATGATTCAGTTCATGTTCATAATGCTGATGTTAAAATCCTAATATAAGAAATTATCTAAAATATGATGTACCAGTATATAGAGAACATTTAGTTAGTGGAGTTAAATTTGATGTTTCTACTACTACTGTTAGAGAATATGTATATTTAATGAAGGTCAGCGTCTGTTACGTGTGTGCCAACCTTTCTACGTTGGCTGGGGAGGGTTTGACTTATGTTTAGCTCCCTATTTCCTATTCTTTGTCCTGCAAGATGTTGTAATTATCAATCAATATTAATTTCTTCCTCTTATTTGACTGATATTTATGTGTCTTTAGAGGATTTGTCTATTAAGGAAGATACTTGAGAAATTAAATATGGTACGTCTTTGACAGTGATTGCACAAAACAAGTATAATACTAACAATGTTTGAGGTTTGGTATGTCTCATGAGTAGGGAAGAACATAATTTCATTAGAGAATACAATAAGAAAGGAGTAAGGATTGTGAGAAGCTGGAAGGAACAGGTTGCATGAAAACAAGTGAAAGAAGAAGTGGAATTTAGATTGTTAGGTTCACATTCTAGGTTTTGAATGAAACAGTAGAGGGAAGGTGAGATGTGTATGCTAAGGCGTAGTTCTTCAAAGGGAGATACAGTAGAAATTCTAGGAGAGAGTGTGTTTGATAGAACCTATGAAGTTAGTGGAGATTATCTACTTGGTGGAGAACCTATTTTGAGGGCAATTTATTACATTTGTGGGAAGACTGCATATTTAAATTTGGCTAGAAATGGGTTTTGTTCATTATTTAGCCTTAGTGTTTCCTAGAGTTTATCATATGCCTGAAATAGATATGAATATAGTTTGAAAAGGTTAAGCCACAATTTTAGGCAAATGGTTTTAGACATATTAGGTGTTATAATTCCTTCTATACGGGTGGCAATGAGTAATTTGAAAACTAGGTGTTTGTCTACAGTTGTAGATAGGCTTACAGTAGCTACAGTAGGGTTTTTAAAGCTAGTTACTGTGGAAATGGTAACTATTAGGGTTATGGTGATGCAAAATCATTTTGCTTTAGGTATTCTCTTGGTGAAAGAGGACAGCGTTTGTAACGTCATAAGGGCCAAGTGGTGTTGTACTTTTATTCCAGATAATAGTGGAGATATTGTATTTTATCACTAATCTCTTGCATGAGATTAAGGGGTATATTCACAAGAACATGTGATAACTACTGCATGAGTAGCGTAACGCAACTTTCAACATCGCAGCCCATTGCAGGAAAATAACCCAGTGTCAACAAGGAATTCACAACAAGGCGGAAGCATGTGATAATCACCAGATAACGCGTCAAATGTCCACGTGAAAATCAACACCACGCCGCAAAAATGCAAAATGCGAACGCAAAAACACGTGCGATGAGGCCGATCGCGGTACAAAAATCAGAGAAAATCAGCCACAGGCCTGCAAATCCCAGACGTCTGGCGGGAAAATGCCCTATAAAAAAAGGGAGAAACCAATTCAAAATTCGCTGCAACATGGATGCACCCGGACCGAGTGCAGAGGACAACCCGAACCCCACAAGCCCCAAGGAGGAACTGCCAGAAACCCTGTGTTCAGGGAAGGGCAAGGACAAGAGGAAGACGGGATTCAGTCCACAGGAAGACTGGATCATCATCACGGAGGTGATAAAACACCATCAACAACTGTTCAGCACTTCCACTGCAGCACTGGCAACCCAAACGGAAATATGGCAGGCCATCGTCACCAACGTCAATGCAGTCGGAGTGTTGAGGAGGTCACTGGAGGAGGTCAAGAGGCGCTGGCATGAAGTGCACAGCCAAACCAAGGAGAAGCTCTCCGCCATTAGGAAGGTAGCAAGGGCAACTGGAGGTGGGAGCCCTGCGACACAGGCGGAGATAGAAGAGCTGGAGGAAATGGTGGCCACAGTCAGCAGTGTAGAGACGGTGGCAGGAATTGGGGGACTGGACACAGCACGATACGACCTGACCCAACAGCAACAGGGTGAGTAACGACCAGGGACGGGGGACGGGGGGAGATGGGCACAATGGCACACATGCACAATTATGTGTAGCACACTGCACACCCAAAATGATCGTGGAACATGTCATTGATAGCCTTGGCACACTGCAGCACACATCGAAACGCCAAGTAGGCCCCCGTCCACAATGTGCACAAAGGAGCCCCCTCCATATCACCAATATCACAACCGACCCATGCACATGTGCTGAATGCAGCAAAGCAGCAGCTCTGTGACCCACACTGATAATGCAAGTAAGACTGCATGCCCGCTAGCATAGCAGCAGCCCAAAAACATGAGATGGCCTACAAAATGACATGGAGTTAGCCCAGTGCAGATCACATCCGTAAAGGAGCAGGTAACACTCTGACATGTCCACGTGCACACACAACCCATGCCGTACGATGCACGCAGCAGACAAACAATGCACAAGGCCACAAAACATGTCAGAGAGCACATATGGCCCAAGTCAAAAACAAATCAGGCCCCGAAAAGCACACAAAGGCACTCTGCCCCAAAGGGAGAAGGCTACACAAACTCAGAGCTGCAGGGGCAACTCACCCACAAGGCAGCACCCATACATAGCAATCACAGAACACCAGCAATGACGTCAATGAGGTACACATGTCAAGACACGGATAATGGACAGCCTCCGCACACCATCCCCAGGAGCAGGGCAGGCCAGCTTCCCTAAGGTGAGTCCATCACCTGCACATACCACACAGCAGGAAACACAAACCACCACGGATGTCTCCCAGCACCCCCGACCAATACATGAAGTTCCTACAAAGTGTGTGGGGTTGCCAGGTGGAGTTGGCTGAACAGCTGTGGGTGGGTTTCAAACTCATGGCAGCCAAACTCAATGCCATAGGTGGGTGTCTGAGTCCCATCTGGGACCACGTACCGTCCCTATTGAACACCCCCTGTACACACCATTCTCAGCCACAGACCTTGGCTGACCTCACTGGGGCCATGAATCGAATACAAGAACTGCCTGGCCAGACAGGTGCCGGAGATTATGGCACAGAGTTGGCACAGATGCGGAGGTCAATGGAGACCATGGAGCCGATGCAGGCTGGAAGTATGTCTGCCACGGCTGGACACCAGCGAGTAGTATCTGGGAACTTCAATGCCCTTCCGTACTTCATCTTGCCATTGCTGTCACTGAGCCGCTCCCAGATGACAGCAGCGGGAATATTGACAGATACAGCTCCGACCCTTGATGGGTCCGTGGCACACAGTGATGCCGTCCAATCACCTTCGCAGTCTGGTGTGTCAGTGGCACACAGTGATGCAGCCATCACCCCGCCACACACATTGGACACAGAACCCATATCAGGGGAGTAAGAAGGGGATGGGAATTACTGTGTGAGAAAGGAGGCAGTAACATCCATCACCGCCATATGCCCTGTCCCTGCGTGGTAATGATCTAAGCATCATGCCCTGGGAAATACCTCCCACTGACCCCCGGAGCACTCTGCAACATTCACTCGGACCCCGACACGGACTCCCATTTTATCAATGCTGGCCAATCACACAGCAATATAGCTGCGGACTGCACTCTCGAACTTCCTAATCACTTCTCAATCCCCAAAGGACTCAGGTTGGCCCACCACTGGGCTTCAATGTGATGTGGGCTTGGATGGCCATGTACAGCTCTGGCTCCGCAATCACCTGAATGTGAATAAAACATTCTAAATCACACAGATGTGTCATTACTATGTTCACTCATGTAAGAAAGTATGGCTGGATGTAAGGACAATGATTGCACCTGAAGGTACATCCTGGTAAATTACATCTATGCGCATGTGTATCCCTGAGACACGTGGTAAATTGGATGACTGGGAAGGTGAGTACTAGCTGGGTCCCTATTGCACATCAACAACAATCTCACGACCCCCTAAGTAGGCACACGTCCATGTGTTGAATAGGGCTGTGTGTAGGTGTGACCAAATCTGTAGCACACCAGGAGTAGTGTCCTACATCACATGTTTTAATGGAACTTCATGATGCATACCTACTTACACACATATGTGTGGACACATTCTGTAATTATATATGACAGTTCTCCACATGGTCAGAGGTTGGACACCATACTCACATTGCTGAAGTCACGTAAGTGCACATGTCTGCCAGCACCTATCTCAAAACAATGTCTGGCTCACAGAGGTTGAGCTTGCAAAAGGGACACACTCCCATTGCACATGCATCAGTCATGCCCCACCTGTGTAGGGACAATGCTCATTGTGGCACATGAGTGGACAATGAAATCAACACACCTCACAGTTAGACACCAGTGGGAAGGCAAAGACTTTATTGGCATGTGCGTGTCAATACGGATGAGGCAAGGGCCACAACAGGAAGGGACATGCTTCCGACACTTACACGCAGGTTTGGTACATGTCGAGGTTCAGAAAATGTTGGTGCAAACATGGAAAACAATATTCACGGATGGCAACGGTGCCAGCACACCTTGCCTTGCTGGATGAGTCATGTGTTGTTTTGCGTCTGCCCATTGCCCTGTGTGAGGGGGCATGACTCACTGCCCTTGGGATCTGCATAGTGCTCTGCCACCGGAGTGCGCCGATTGTCTGCTCTGCTGACAGTGATCAGGAGAAAGGGTCCGATAGGTTCACATGTCGTGCTACATTACCATGTGTGTGCTCAGCAGTGTGTCCGAATTGGCAATGTTGCCACACGACGCTGTGTTGCCCTGACCATGGACCTGCATCACCTTGCACAGGTGTGTGTACAACCACACGTTGTTCCACACACATGCATCCAGAGTCCGGACGATGGCGACGTGTCCACTGTTGTGGTGGGATATGTGAGCAATCACCACAATGCAACAAGTTGTTGGGAATCATGTTGTGTGTCACAATCCGATGTGGCTGCAGGAACGTAGTTACTTGTCCATGAATGCCTGCGCAGCTTCATGTGCAATGTGTTCCAATAGTACGTCTTCGTCGTGTTCAAGGAACACCAGGGTGAGACAATTCATTAACAGGTCCAGGCAGGTGTGCTCAGCCACCGCCGTTTCACCAATCCCCAACACAGCCCAATTGGGGAGCGCCTCGATGTGGTCACTGCACATGAGGAATTGTGCAATCTCCCATGCACAACTGCCAATACATGCGCAGTATGTCAAGGCATCTTTTGCATGGCTGTCTCGGTTACACTCCTGTTCGTGTTTCAACAGGGGGCGCAAACACAATTCATAGTCCAATTCATTTACTGTTGTGTTGGATAAGCAGACATCAATGGGACACTCCAATGTGCATGTTAAGCAGTGGAACCAGGGCTGGACGCATGTGACATAGACAATGCGGAAGCTGAGCCGGTAACAGATCCACAGCACTACCAGTGGCACTGCACCCAGTAAATGCAGCATACTTGCACGGTAGTGTTTCACGTGATGGGCGTTGTGCATGTCCCCGGTATGGCCTGCCATTGCCTTGGTGCGTCTCGTGGAACCGGCACTCTTCTGTACTGCAGCAGTTGTGTGGAGAATATGCCACAGCTATGTGCAATGATTCGAATGTGTGTGCAACGTTGGGCTGACTGGGTTGCTGTTTCCATGAGTGCCAAGGGCATTCCATGAGAGGGTACCTCAGGCAGGGGCTTCTAAGTGTGGGTTGTGGATAAGTCGTTTTGGACCAAGGTCGGAGGTGCAGGTGTCCTCCCACCTTCTGCATTGGAACAATGGAGCTTTCATCCCTGATGTTTGTCTAACCACTGCTTGCGTTCTTGGAATGTGATGTGGCTTTGGCGCTGAGATTGGGACACAGCCTTGGGCTCATGATGTACGGATGCCGATGCACTCACACATGTTGACATGTGGTGCCAGGTGCCCTGACAAGGCCTTGCGCTGCTTGTGCAATCTCACTCTGTCTCTCTCCCTCGCTCTCTCCCTCTCTTTCCTTTGTTGGGCGCATGGCACACCTTCTTCTTTTGGATTTAGTCTTCCAGGCTGTGTTATACGATTGTCCAGCGTGGACCCGCTAAGACACATCTGAATGGTTGTTTTGGCTTTTGTTTGTATGGTGTTTTGTGTTGATGATTGCTTTGCTGTATGAATGATTCTCCATTTTCTGGCCACGCATGTATGTTGATTTTCCTGCTTGTGCGACATCAGTCGAAATATTTGTTTTGGAATTCGTGGTGGTGGTGTGCAGTTTCTTGGTCTGGGGTTGGGGGTGGGCCCGGGGGGTGTTGCGGGCCTGGGTGTGGTGTCGGTGGGTGTTGTGGCCCTCTTGGGTGTCCGTGCTGCATATTCAGTTGCTCGGGGACATCTGTTGTTCTTCATGTGTTGCTCTGGGCTGTGCTCCCTTTTGTGGTGCAGACTGTGGTCTGACTTTACACCATCGCGTGTTTTGTGTTCTTATCGCCGATCTGGCTGGTCTCTGCGAATGTTGAGGTGTCATGTTGTCACGGTTTTTGGCACGGGAACGCCTACTCTGCATCTCATCAGCGAAAGTTGCGGGGGTCCTCTGTGGCAATGTTTTTTGCTGCTGCTTTCACCAGAAAACTGGTGCTGTGGGCTGTTAGCACCAGCTTGTGAATGGGGGGATACATTTATTACGACTTTGGCTGCGATAAACTGCTGTTAATTCGGCGATAGCACCTTGTGTAAATTTGCCCCTAAGTCTTCTGAAGAACCTGGCTTATTGGAACTGTAGGTTCATGATTAGTGGGGTAGGAAAGAGTTTTTGGAAAGGTTGGAGAGTGGCTTGGCAATTTAGGTGAGAATGCTATTCAGGTTAAATTAATGCCTGTAATAATCAGAATGATTTTTTTATTTTACAATTGTTCTATTTCTTTTGCTAAAATTTTCAGAGCGTATGATTAATAGATACAAAAACAAGGGCAAAGGTGAAAATGGGTTGAAGAAAAGAAGATCAATGGAAATGGAATTGAGAGTCTTAAGGATCATGACTACAACCAGTTGAAGATGAGGGAGTGAAATTCCAGAAAACAAACAAAAATTATGATGGCATCTTTTGACTGATCTCTGATTAATAAAATGTATTAATGGATTTATATAGGCAGATTTACGTTGCCTGACTCATCTCTGCAAATCGGCAGAGATGCGCCAGGAAAGATACGGCACGCAAGTTCATCCGTGCGCCACCCATGATGCGCCGCATTTACAATGCGGCGCACCATGGCGCAGGAATGAACAGATGCGTGTCGCATCTTGGGCGTAAAGTTGGCGCAGTGCTGAAGTTGTGTTGCGTGCGGCACGCAACTCCAGCACTTTTCCAACTTGCCCTATCTTTAACATGGTGCGTCAAGCCTTACGCCTGCTTCAAGCAGGCGCAGGGTTTTGGCGCATCAGCGTTGGAAAAGTGACTCAGTGAAATCTTGCAGATTTCACGGAGTCACTTTTCAGGGGCGTTCCTGCGACGGAACGCCCACCCCCCCTGCACCGGAACGCCTACATGAAACCTGACGCAGGTTTCATGTGGCACAGGGCCTTACACCGTGACGCATCTCCATAGATGCGTCACGTTGTAAATGCCTCGTAGGGATGCGCCACATTTACGCCGCCTTGCGTGACGCAACAGCGGCGTAAACGTGGCGCAAGGGGCTTGTAAATCTGCCCCTAAGTACTTATTAAAAAATATTCAGAGGGGGACGATGTTGTGGAGCTTTTTCTGAATGTGCAGTTTTGGGTGAGAAAATATTTTTGAACACTAATAATTTTCATAATGAATAAAGTTGTGAAGGGTAATTAGTAATGTTGTACTTCAAACAATTTTATTTACAATGTTATTTAGTGGTTTAGAAGTGTTTATTAATGTAGATTAATTGTGACACATTTTTGTAGAATCATCATTTTATCAAAATGAATGCTACGTGTTGCTCTAATCATCTTGCTCCTACTCATGATTCCTCCCAATCAATTTCCACCTGCGTGTCAGCTCTCTTCACAGTTTTTGTGGAGTGAAGAACACTGTGACACAATTGGTTATTTCCCTTAGAGGACACATATTGTGAATGAAACGTTCATTGTGTTCCTAATGTTACTTTCTGAATTACACTTCTGCTGGAAGTTCCGATTCAGGTTTGCTAGCACACTGATATATGAGTGTTTGTCTGAAAGTGTTTCATCGTGTGTCGTACATCTCTGGAGTGCGCTGTTGCTGTGGAAGCTAATTCAATATTTCTTCTACCGTAGAAATTGGTTAGTGTTATAGCTATTTTGGGGATGATCCTCATTCTGATTTGTCCAATATGTGATATCCTTAGTAAATTTTCAGTTTTGGATATCACTTATGCATAAAATGTGTATAAAAACACTTAGTTTTTGGGGTGAGCCGAAGCCTTTCCCATATCTTCTAGAGCTGTTGTCTGATTATTGAAAGACTTTCCATTTTTTCTCACTGTGATTTGTCTATTAACCTGGTGACTTTCTCTTTAAAATAAACCTGATTTCTGACATGTACTCTGTAATTGAGCCTTCATGGCATACATTTTGTAGTTCTCTATAATGCCTATATTGAGATTTGCAATAACACTCTTTAACTTTTTATTGATCATGAACTCAGTTATTGAGTGGTTACAGTCACAATTGTTATTACTCTACTAAGTTTTTTTTTGTGGGCCTGAGGTCAAGGAAGGTTGGTGACTCATATCAGTAGATCAAGGGTGCTGGAGTGGAGCTGCCAGAGGTAAATTTTAGGGTGATGAAAATATTGGGGTGCAGAAAATATTGGGTGATGATTTTGATTCTGTCTACCTGAAATGGTTGGATCTGCTTAGACAAATTAATAGAACTGGCTTAACGTTCAACAGACTCAACAAACATTCAACCTCAGAAAAAGGAAAAAGATCAAAAATAAGGATTCGTTCTTCAGAGGTATAAAACCTAAAGTTTACTTTCACCAAAGAAGTGTCTAATTTTAACACCAGAGCATATTCCAGAAATCTCAAGAACAGAGGACGACAAAGCAAGAGACACAACTCTCCCAGCTTGTGTGCCAATGTGATTGCTGCCTAAACTAGGACATTCAAGGGGATACATTTGAAATCTATAGTTTCCAGAGGTTTAAATGAAGCATGTGGAAGAGTCTTAAGTACCAAAGGAAGTCCTAAGCTAAGCAGGAATTGTAAATGGGGAGGACAAGAAATTGAAAAAATTAAACATTCTTGTCACCAAAACATCGGCAGGCTTAATGAAGTCATCATTCCCTTTAAAAGTCTTGAGAGTGTATCACTGTACTTTAAGTTTAGAAAGAGCTTAACCCTTCTTAAATTCTTCCAAAAGTAATTGAAGGATATTAGAAACCCAGGAAGACACCGAAGAAAGATTGTGTTCAGAACGCCAAGAATCAAAAATGCCCCAGTGTTTAGAGTAAGAATTAAGGGCTTCATTTATGTTTATTTTGCCGTAGGGCAGCGCAGAAGGCTTTGCTGCTGCACTGCCCTATGGCAAAAAAGAAAAGGGAAGTAATGCACCGTATCTATTAGATATGGCGCATCCTTGTCCTTTTCCCTTGCGCAAGCGCACAATGGGCTTCAGTGCGTCAACGCAGGCACCTTTGCACCATGGTGCAAGGGTGTATGCCTTGTGGGGATGATGAACAAAAACAATTAGAAGAGGCTTTTTCCTCTTTCTATGTGTGATGCAGCACACATAGAAAGAGGAAAAACAAGGAAGAATAAAGATACTTCTCCTTGTTGTGTCTCCCTTACGGCTCCTCTGGGGAGGCGTAACTTTTTTCTGTTGCCTCAGACTTATGATTTCGCGTAAATCTGGGGCAGAGTCAAAAAGCCATGGATGTTGCTGGGAACAGCTCCAGCAACACCCATGGCCCAGGAACACCCATGGGACGCCCCTTTCATGCAGTTGTGTACATGAAAGGGGCACATATTTATAAGGCCCTGAAAAGCCATCTAATTTGGCTTTACTTTGCCTTATAAATATGCCAGTGGCACATTGCGCCACCGGAACGTCTAAACAGTGCAGTTCCAATGGCGCAAAAGAAGAAAAGTAGAAGACTTGATAGATGCTGCACCACTTCAATAACCTGAGGAGGCAGCGCCTGGTTCTCAAGGTTCAGCATTTCAAGCGTCAAACCGGCAGGGTGAGATGAAAGGGAGATGAAAGGGAAGACTGGCATTCTTTAGAGGAGATGGAAAGTGCAAAAGGATCCCTGGAGATTAAAGTGCCATCTCCTTGAGAAGAGGGAACCTGGTCCTCCTCAGACAAAAAGGAACACCCATCACAACGGGACCTTTGTATAGCTGGATATTTGCCAGCAAATTTGAATCAAAAGAATGGGTGTTAAGGCAAACATCATATGTGGATATGCCAGAGTGCACACTACTTTGTTGAGGGCCTGTGATTGATTACTGCCTTATTGATATAGGCCACCAAGATTGTGTTAATGGACATTGCCAACACTTTGCAAAGAAACGACTTATTATTCAATTGTCAAAGAGTTCTGTATCAGCTGTCAGTTCTCCTGATTTTTTTACTTCTAGCCAAATTGGCTTGAACGGACATGATTCCCACCCCATCCTAAAATGCTTGTGTCTGAAGGAATCCAGAAGCACTGGCATCCCCTTGCAAAGGTTGTCCTTCGCAAACCACCATTGCAGGTCTGCTCTGATTTCCTGTGTCACAATAACTTTTCCAACCAGGTTCTTTGCCGGAAGAGTTCCAAATTTGTGTAGAGGGGTCTCAGATGCTACCTTACCCACTGATCAATGAATATAGAAGCAGTCTAATAGCTCTGAAGCTCAATCTATTTGTAAACAGTGGCTTCCTTGCAAACCAGGAGGGACTGCAAAAAGCATTTCCTGTGGAAGGTATAACATGCCTTATAACATGCCTTACTGTGTGTTGAAAGTTTCATCTATGAAATTAAATTCTATATGAGGAGAAACCCATGCCGGTTTAGCATAGCTGTAGTCAATTGAATGTGGTGATTTAACAGTTGATGTGAAGGAGCCTGAAGAAGCCAGTTATCTAAGTAGAGGAAAGTCACAAATCCTTTGAAATGTAGATAAGCAACCAGAAGGCTCCCACCTTCATAAACCACCTTGGCGAACACCATAGTCCAAATGGAAGTATTCTGTATCAATCAGTGACATTTGTAAACCGCTCGCCTACCGCTGCTATGCATCCTGGAAAACAAAACAAAGACTGAGAACAGGCCCAATAGACCTATCTATGTTTAGTTGAAGAGTCAGGTTTTTCGTTTTATCCAAAAACAATACTCGGACTCGGCCATACGGAGTTCGATAGGCAAAGTATTCCAAAGTTTAGCTGTCAGTACTGTGAAAAGATCTACTGCCTGGGAAGACTGTTGCAAGCCTGGGAATGCGCCCTAGTGTGAGGTCATTGGATCTTAAGGATCTCTTGTGTTTGCACAGACTAAGTCTATTTTACAGGTTATGAGGCCTTTTTTCCTCAAGGGCTCAGAACACCAAGGTAAGGGCTTTAAACTTGATTCTTTTTTTAAAAGGGACCCGCCAAATCGGCATGTCCGCCACATTCTAATGATCTGGATCTATAGATCAGGTAAGCAGGAAGACCCAGATAAAGACTGCTAGCATATTCCAGACGTGATGTCCCAAGGGAATGGATTACAGTTTGTGTGTTTCTTCTGGGAGCAGGTGTGGCAGCTTCTAGAAAGATTTAAGCTTAGGAAAGCCGATCGAAGAGATCGAAGAGATCTGTCTGATCTGAGTTGTGATAGAGATGTCAAAATCAAACAGAATTCCTAAGTTTCTGGCCAATACAGCCGGCACTGGAGGTGGGATTCAGCTCAGGGGCCACCAGAGCTTCACGGGTGCCTTCTGGCTGAAAAAAAGAGAGGCTCTGTTTTATCTGTCTTCAATTTTAAAAAGTTGGAGTCCATCCAGTTAACCATACCTTATAGACACTCTTTAAAGTTAATAAAGCCTTCAATCTCCAGATATCAACAAGGGTGGCCAGACATCTAACATGGGCTTCGATTGGAATTCATAGAGCATATTATCAAGCACATTATCGCTGCTTTATCAGCAGTTTCCTGCCGATAAAAGCGGCGATAATGTAACGCCCTTTCTTGATAATATGCCCCCAGATTCCTCGTTCTACAAAAGGAACAAAACGCCTCCAGTGTTCGCTGAATACCCATGGAAGATTTTGATAGTAAAAGGGTATCATCAGCGAACATCAGGGCTGGTATCTTACGGGCCGCTAAAGTAGGAGAGTCAAGGTCCCTCGTTCCCAATTGATGTTCAATCAGCCCATTGAGGAAGAGGGAAAAGAGCGTGGAGGCCAGCACGCACCCCTGCCTCACTCCCTTTTCCACCGGGAATGGAGCAGAGAGCTCCCCGTTCCTCCCAAACCTCACCCTAGCGTAGGTACAGTGGTGCAAGCGTTTAAATAGGTGGCACAAATAGGCCGGCACACCCATCTCTTGTAATATTACCCAGAGCTTGTCCCGCTGGACCAGGTCAAATGCGGAACGAAGGTCCACAAAAATCAGATACAAACTACCCGCCCCCAGGAATACCGTCTTCCAGTATACCAGTTGCAATCTAAACAGTTGGTCGATGGTAGAGACCTTCGCTCGGAAGCCTGCTTGCAGGGAGGTTAGGATGGGATGCTCATCCATCCAACTCTGCAACCTTGTTAGTAAGAGGCGGGCAAATAATTTGTGGAGGACATCAATAAGACTAATGGGGCGGTAGTTGTCCGGGTCGAGAGGGGAAGCCTTTTTGTGGATGGGTAAAATGTCTGCACCTAGCCAGGTTTGGGGGATCTCCATACCCTGTAGAATGGCATTAAAGTATAGCCAAAGGTAGGGAGTCCATACCATCTGTTTGTTTAGATATAGATTTCCAGGGATCCTGTCTAGCCCTGGAGCTTTCCCAGTAGTTAAACTTTTTAAGGCCGCCTGAATTTCAAGCATGGAGCAGGGTGGGCAATCAAGGCCCAATACGACCGGCTGAGGTGAGTCAGGAGTGTTCTTTGGTGGGGCTAAATCATCTACCACAGTGCGGTCAGAAAGAGAGTAGAGGGGCCTAAAGTGAGTAAGCCACACCTCTTCACTAAGGTTAGGAGTTATGGCTGTTGACCCCTCTACAGAGGTACAAAAGGGGGTGGTGATGGACGGAGCATCTGAACCAATCAAACACTCACACCCAGTCAAAACATCTGGGTTTGATCCATCACCGTTCTTTAGCCCACTCTGCCATCCCAGTTCAGACATCTTTTGACTGGGTGTGAGTGTTTGATTGGTTCAGATGCTCCATCCATCACCACCCCCTTTTGGACCCCTCTACAGAACCTGATCTAACTAGGTTCCAAAAGGCCTTGCAATCTCTTCCGTCCAAGTCTACTTTTATACTTTCCCACCTTGATGCCTCCCACTCCGATCTAGCGGCCGTAATCATTCTTTTGTAGTTCTGCCTAGCTGATCTAATGCTCGACAGAGGCCCTGATTTTACTTCCTTTATAAGGGTATTTGTAGCCGCCCTGCAGTTTTTGTTAAACCAGTGCGCCTGGTCTTTTGCCCGTGGCCTCGTATTATCAGTGTTGAAGAAATAACCCGCTAAGCTGGAAAGGAGCTTGTTATGAATGTGTTGTAGATCCTAGAAGTAGGGCAAATCGTGGTTGGCACCCACAAGGTCGCCTGCCTCTATTAACGAACAGGCAACAAGGTGATATATCTCCGCTAGTTTGTCTGGGGCTAGCGCAACCTTTGCCCACCTAATACGTCTGCCACCCGCTGCTGTAACTAAATTCAGGCCATTAATAGTCTCCTGTACCCCCAAATCATTTCGGTGTCCCAAAGAATAGTTCAGTTCTAGAGATAGGAGGTTATGGTCACTATCTACCCTTGGGATAACAGTAAAGGCTCTCAATTGGGCCCAGAAATCCACATTGACCAAGATATAGTCAATGGATGTACTTTTCCCTGGTCTATTATATGTACTTGTGCCAGGTACATCTGGAGGTATTCTACCATTGCAGACCCTGAGGGAGTGAGGTACTGTCAGCTTATTAATCTCAAGGGCCAAGGGCGATATACGCTTAACCGGATACGTAGTACACTCCGGAATATACCAGTTGGAGTGCTCATCCTCTGTTACAGAGGGGATCCCAGCGAACGGCTCGAAATGGGAATTAAAGTCACCCCCCAGGACGATGGAGGAAACTTAAGGAGAAGTTCCTCAAGCGCCTCCAATTGGGATAAGCCCATTTGGAGCGGAGTGGGACGTAGATATATATTGATCACTACCAGCATCAAACCGTCCAAAAATTTAAGTAAGATACAAAGGATGTCTGGGGTGTGATAATCTATTAGCTTAATCGAACACCCCAAATGGGAGGCAACCCAGATACACAGCCCCCCCGAGGGTCTTCCTCTGGGACCCTGCACTGCCGGTGTGTATAGTGTTACATAACCCACCCTGGCAGGGGCCGACACTGACCAGGTCTCTTGGAACAAACACAAGTCATGCCTATCCACCAACTCTCCCCAATCTGGATCATCCAACTTACACCCTATCCCTGCTACATTCCATGACCCAATCAGCGATCTACAGGTTTCTGCTCGGACCGATGAGACTGTTGTGGGTTTGGGGACCAAGGGATTGGGCGATTCTATGTGGGTGTAAATGTCCAACTCCCTACCAGCTCCAATGGGGCTGGTATTTAAGGATGTATGGCATCTTGACATGCCATCCGCCTGAGTCCCAATACCCGACTCAGATGACCCCACCTCGTCACTCACACTCACCTCCCCCTTACTCCCAGCTTGGTTAATTCCCGGAACATTGGGGCCCAAAAGAGGTGAAAGTCAATCCACGTTGTTCAAGACACTGTAACTGTTAGCTACGGGAATATTGTATTCTAGGTTCTGTCCTCCCTGGAAAAAATAGGATAGAACAGGCCCACCCAGTGCTTGAGCTCGTGAATAAAAATACCCCAGTATTGATTGGATCCAGATTAGATGGGCCACCATGATCCAGGATGTGGTTGACCACTCCTGGATCCCTAAAGTTAACGATTACACAGTCCCCCAAGATATCCTTAGGTCTGGTCCTCAACCAACTAACTCTTCGGGCGAATAGAATTTCCCCCTGGCCTGCCCCCATAAGGGGTCTATGATTGTTCAGCCATAAGATAATTTTATTCTTCAGCTCAAGGAAAGTTTCAACTCGCTCTCCTACCAGCGGGGGCACTCCGGTCAAAACCACTACGTACGGAGATGCTTCAGGTGGTAGCTGGGAGCAAGGAGGAGTTTTATAGGATCCCTTCTCAGAATGTCATGGTGGGGTTAACTTGAACTCTACGCGATTCTGGCCGCTCTTTTTCAGTAACTTTTCGACTATGAGAAGAGTCACATGGGATCAGACTGGTTATATTTGGAAACCCCTTAGATGTAGAGGCTGGGCCAGACACTAACGTAGCCGTGTTACTTTTCTGCCTATTTAGAGAAACCGGATCCTGTACAGGGTTGTCCGAGCGAACACCTTCGCTTGGATTGTTGCTTTTATTGGCCGGCTTAGTTGTACCCGATGCCGCTTTCGCGGCGTTGTTCCCAGTTGTGGTCACAGGCTGAGCACCGCTTGGGCATTTATTCTTTATCAAGGTAGCTAGTTTATCAATCCTACAAGATAAAGATTTAAAATGCGAATTGATAAGCTGTTCCATTTGAGCATAAAGATCAATTAGTAGGTGGGTAGCCCAGACAGGGGGTGCCAGAGCGGAAAAGGAGGAACCTGGAGCAGGCTGAGGAGGATCAGGTATGGGTTCATTTCTCTTAACGACTTTTTTAGCAGGTTTCACCTTCTTAGTTCTGGGAAGGGGTTTAGGTGCCTTTGTCCCTATCAGGGGGGCTGGGGACAGAGCAAGGTCAATAGGGACACTATTGTCCGGGGCCAGCTGTGCGCATTGTAACTCAACGAAGGAGGGCATCAATGTTGACGTTAATTCCGGGGAATTAACTATAGCTAGGGAAAAGTCCTCATTAGGCAAAGGGGGGGGGCATGGCAGGGGTAATTGAGAGTCGTCTTTCAGTGTTTTCTATGGCCGATGCCACCACCCCTATTGTTTTTTGGAGCATTTTATCGATATCTGTTGAGCTCGGGAGTGGTTGACTCATTGCTGCCTTTTGCCTAGTTAAGGGGCGAGAAGTTGAAGGATTTGGTTTGCCCATAGTGATAACCAAGGAGTCTTAATAAATTGTGTTTTCCAGGGAATCAGACTAAAATCAGAATTAAATTCATAAAAAGTGTACAACATCCATAAAAGATAATAAGGCCCAGCAACAAAGTTCTAGAGAGAAATACTAGAAACAAAATGCTGTATGGCAAAAGCATTGACTGAGTAAGTTAATTAAAATACCACTTCAATAGGAGGAAGTCCCAGACGTTCTGTTACTGGAGGGGTTAGAGGAGACGGCCACAGACGGTCCCGCCCTTGTTCCGGGCGAGCCCACGCGCGTTCTGCGCCGCGGGAGCCCGCCGTGAGTTTTATGCTCCTGCCCCCCTCCTCCTATCGCGAGACCGCACCGCACTACCTCCTGGGTAATATAGTTTGGCAGGCGGCGGTCCGCGAAACACACGGGGGCAGGGAAAAGCTGAGGGCCAGCGGTGGAAGCAGGTCCGGCGAGCAGGGCACAGCGAGATCCAGACAAGGAGCAAAGAAGTAACAGGGCCCATGAAGCAGGTAAGGGCGTCCTCTGTTACATATTACATATTACAGTGGTTCTGTAGGCAGCCACATGCAGCATATGCTGACTCCTTCATCTTTGAACACCAGTCCATGGCTCTCTACCACACGGTAAATCCAGGGCAATCTTAGGAACCCAATTTCGAGCAATCTGATGTTTCCCCAACAATGTTCCCAGGCCAACCAGATACCTCTCGGACCTCCAACCTACCAATTCCTCCAACAGCCCAGCTCCACAAACCGAGGAGAGCGATCTATCTGTCTAACCTGCACATCAGACAAGACCCCTAGAAGTTGGGACCAGTAAGCGTTGTATTAGTGTGCATAATTAAATACATAACAGAAATCTGCGATAGCGACGTTGCAGTAATGACATGCGGGTGTGGGAAGTTTACCAATCCTTCACAGCTGCCCTGGTGTCTGATAAGTCAAATGGATTATATTAATTTGGATCATACAGAGGCAAAAGGAAGTGGCCAACTCCTGTGGTGTGTAAGTGCCTCCCTCCAGTCCTCATTCTCCAAGGCCCTTAACCAGGCCTCCCAACGAGTGTGAAGGGATGAAAACAGATGTGGAGAATTAATGAACAAGGACCGATAAATATGGGAGAAACCCCCTGGACCCATGGTGGACATAAGGACCTTATCCTTCACAGGGTCATACTCAGGGATCTCCAGCATGGCGGGTCAATGAGAAGAGAAAGAATCTGCAAGAAATAAAACAAAACTGAAAATGGCACAGGTGAAATTCAGCTTGTAAATCAGAGAAGGGGAACATCGTGGAACCCTGATATACACCATCCAGCTGAGAGATGCCAATTAGATCTCAATGCCTGAACCCACTTAGGCCCGCAACATGAGTGAGCAGAGTACCTTTCCAGAGGGGACTCTGTAACATAACCCGGCCCCACAGCCAGGCCATCTCACTGCAGCTCGCCAGATCCATAACACTACCTCAGTAGGGTTCGGTAATGCTCAGGGAATTGTCGACCCATATAATTGGTCCGTAATCGTCCCCCATGACATAAGAGAGACTCCGCACAGCATGCCCAGATCCTCACATCCCCCATGAAGCCAGTCATTCAAGACCACCAAGTGGGGGCCCAGTATTAAAGCTGCAAGTCAGCTGCCACTAGACTCCCATCAAGGGTGAACTGTACACATTTACAAAACGCAATACGTTGGACACAGTGGTTCCCCATCAAGGGGAAAATAAGGGCCTGGACAATTGAAATTATGTATTTCCAGTCTAGATACATTGATGAACCAAATCCTGAACTGGATTGATTCACTAACAGCATCAGCAGCCAATTGGCTTGTAGTGACAATTTATGAGTCAATTTGGAGGCTTAGGTAAGATATTGTTGCATTGGTCGGAGTTAGTAATTTATGAAATCGACTAATTGTCCCTTTACCATGGGTTCTGAGCAAATGCTCAATACACCGCACATGATTCAACTGCCCTGAATCTTTAACTCGTTTGTTAAAAAAATCCTAATCTGCATATACGTTAAAAAAAAACTATGCTAGGAATTGAAAATTGTGTAACTAAATCTGAAAAGTATGATTCCCTTCAAACAGCGGACTGACCGATTGAAGGCACAACCTAGAACAGTCTACCGCCTGCAAATCATTAGACAAAGAAGGAAAATCCAGGTTAAACTATAGAGACGTATAGCGAGTGAGGGGGGCAATTGAAAATGTAGTCCTTAAGCTTCATCACACCCGGGAAAACACCCAAATAGTCTTCAACCGAGTACGCTTAAGGTAAGAGGTGTTATGGAGCAGTACCCTTGGGTCAACTTCAAAATACACCGCAAGTACCATGACTCATGGTAGATCATTACTTGAGACATGCATTCGGAGATAGCAGACCAATAACAGTAATTTGAACTAGGAGCAACACCCACCTTTATCTTTCAATAGTTGTAAGATCTGTATTCAGCAGCAAGAATGTTTACATTGCCAAAAATACTGGGCCCTTTTAACCTTGGGGAAGAAAGAAACTGTTAACTATAAAGGAATAGCTCTTGTAGGAAGGTAGGATATTTCTAGCATGGTTACCCCCACTTTTTGCCAGGTGTCAGTATGTTTTTGACTTAGTTTGTTGGGTTCCTGCTAATATGGACCCCAGCATCTGTGTTCTCTCCCCTAAGTTGGTTCTGGTAAGAACTTTGGTACCTCCACAATAGGCTACTGGTGTACCCTTATAAGTCCCTAGTATATGGTGTTCAGGTACCCAGGGCATAGGTACACCAGGGACCTCCCATGGGATGTAGCATGTATTGTTCCAGTATGTGAGTCCACTTAAACTGTGACTATGTGCCTGCCATTTCAGCCTGTGTGAATTGGTGCTTGCACCTCTCACAACAGATATAAGTTTCCTTATATCTGAGGTAACGGCACTTAAAACCTATAAGGTAAACTTATGGCAGGCTCTTCAGTCCTGATGGCAGGGTTCTTGATTACAAGTGTGAGGTGCCCCTACATGAGCAGGACATCCCTGCAAACCTTAGGGTTGATTCTCCAGGCTTTGTAAGTGTGGTCAGCCACTTTAAGATATATAGTGGACTTCAGTCATTACGAGATGTCTAACTATATAATGGCTGCACCAGACCAAATATGTCGGAATCATCTCCCCAACACCGATTCCAGTGTTGGGAGTATGATCTCATGTACTGGGGCCCCTTAGGGGACCCCCTGTACTCTCTGTAACAGCCTTTCAGGGTCTACCAGCAAGCTAGTGCTGCTGCCGAACACAAACATGATTCTGCCCTCCTGCTGCTGAGTTAAGTTCAAGCAGGGTGAGGTCGAACAATAGGTTTCCTTTCCCAGGGAGGTGTGACCACCTCGCAGACAGGACTTAGTGTATTGGGCTGGGGTGAGGGTGCTTGCCAGCACACCGGACTGCTTTGAAGGGCACAGATGGTGCCCAGTTTGCATACTACAATTTGAGACAGTTCATGAACCCTTGGTTCCTGCTCTGGCGTGAACCTGGACATAGGAGAAGGGAGTAGCCCCTCCTCTAAGTCATCCCAACGCTTTCCTTAGAGTATTTCCGGGTCCTCAGATTTGTTGTGGGACCAAACTCAACCCTGAAATCACTCTTCAATCGTCTGGACACTTGTACTTCAACTGGAACCGAGACAGCATCTAGGAAGACTCCTGCTGCTCCAGATCTCGCTGTTGTTCAAGTCCTCTGCGTCGTCTGTGTCTGTGCTTCATCCAGATTCTCCAGAAAGACCAGTGGACATCATCTATGGCAGGTTGCAACATCACTTCACCCCTATGCACCCAGCTTCCCTGGTGCAGGTAACCTGGTTCCTGGGGCATATATGGGTGAGGTGGCTCTCCAACTGTCAGGTTTGAACCCAGTGCCGAGTGTAGATTGCAGGCGTCTTCCACCTTTCAGTCCTCCTTTAACTATGATCCTTGTACCCCTCCCACAGGCTGGACACAACTAGTGGCTAGGTACCGAGGCTCTCTGAGCAGACACTTCCTAGTTGCCTGATCTCGCTGAATGCCGTTAGCGTTCTAGTGTTTTGGTTTCGAACGCCGGCTCAGTGCATTTGGAGCGCGAGCGTTTTTCTAACGTCGCACTTCAACGGAACATTTCCGAGAGGCGAACGTGTCTTTCGCGCTCTCTCCCTGGTTAAGTTATTTAGAGTACTACTAACTAGTTTTAGTAAAGGTAGTGTATTCCTCAGAATCTATTCCACTACCCGCTCCCCTTGGCTCCCGTGGCTTCTGTTTTGCCGCGCCAGTCATTTCCACGGTCCGCTTTCCTCACAGACTTCCTCACTGAGGATCTTCAGCGGTTCCATTTCCCCTTCCAACTGCCCCAGCCATCAGTCCCCTTATTTCCTGCAACGTGGAACTACGCCATTGTGAGCTGTTTCCTGTTCCTCAGCGGCGAACTCTTCAGTGTCACCTCGTCAGTCAGCAGCAGTGGCAGCAAGCCTTGGGTGAGCTCGAACCAGTGTTCTTTCTGGATATATATATATTTGTCCACAACTAGTGTATGTGGAATCTCAGCGTAATCTGTGGACAGTAAAGAAACTCGTCTTTGCTAGTATAGACTTTCTCACTACAGTTTCTGGAACTGAACTTTTGGCTGTATTCAATTGGAGTTAATATTTGGAGCTTTTGAATCATCAAACTCGCAGAGGCTTCAAGTAGATAACTATATATATATATATATTATTGTGTACCACCTTACTGAAAACTCTAAGCTCCAGCAGCAGGGCTCCATTGACTTTCTTCACAGCAGCATTCTGAGACCTACTAGAGAGCAGCTAAATCTCACACACTCACAGGTATTAAGGATAAGGTTAGAAGAGCCAGTTTAGGATTAGCACTCAGAAGGTCAGAACTTAGTAATTGTTGTTTTGTTTTGCAGAACTATCTTCACCAATCCTAGAGCAGGAGAAGATGAATGTGTGAGCAGTCTCTCTGTTTGTCTTATCCACTTCCCCTTTCCCCGACGTCCCTGTCGCAAGAGCAATCCGGCTCAGGGGCGAAAGGGAATTGGGAGCTATCTTCACCTTCGGTGTGGTACCCCCGCGGAGCTCCGAAACCACAGGTACTTTCTGACAGATTGAAGTGCCCGCTGTTGCTCTCCGCTTGGGTATCATGGCCGAAGGATTTGATTTGAAGGCCCTGGGATCTATTCTGGAGGATTTGCAAAAGCAATTAATAGAAACCAGAGAGGAGGTTAGAAAATCTAATCAGGAGACAAACTTTCTTCGTCAAAAGATAAATGAACTCTCAGTTAGCCCTAGCCCAGATTTCGGGGGTCAGAAGTCCCAAACCTTTAACCCTTCCCCAGCCACCAGTGAGTTTTCCACTCAGGTAGTTCATGCGATGTCCCCTACCATTCCTCTAGCCCCTCCCGAAAGGTTTCAGGGTGATCCAAACAAGGCCCAGGTTTTTGTCACTCAGTGCTCGTTACATTTTTTGTGTAAACCCATTATCTTCAAGGAGGATCAGTCCAAGGTGGCGTTCATGCTGTCGTACCTGAGTGGAGATGCCGCTTCCTGGTCGTTGCCGTTGGTGTCTACAAATGATCCAGTGCTGTACAACTTCAGGGATTTTAAGACAGAATTTTTGCGAATTTTTGATCGCAGAGCAATCTCTCAAACCACAGACAACGAGCTTCTTGATTTAAAACAAGGGAATCGAGAGTTGGTGGCGTATTTGGCGCAGTACAACAAGCTTATAGTTGAAACTAATTGGCCGGCAGAAAAGAGAGCAGCGATATTTTATAGAGGTCTACGAGATGAATTAAAGGATGGTCTCTCTCAGATTCCTAAGAGACCCATTGACGTTTCAGAACTCATCGACCTGGTTCTTCAAATTGATCAAAGACAATCTGAGAGACGTCAGGAGCGGAGAAAGGAAACACGACCAATTCCCCCAAGATTTGATCGAATGCGTACTGAGAGTGCTAAGGTTAAGGAAGAAATCGCCATAGAAGAACCCATGCAAATCGGAACGGTACGAGGACCTCTTAGCACGGAGGAGAGAGAGAAGAGAAGACAAGGCAAATTGTGTATGTACTATGGAGGGTCAGGACATTTTGTCAAGGAGTGTCCACGGAGACCTAAGACTGCGTCATGGGTAAAAGACAAGCTCCACCAGTAGAAGGAGTTGCTCTGGTGGAAGCCGATTCTAAGTCAACTCCTTTGATCCAGTCCTTGTCAAACACCATGCAGTTTTCAGCTCCGCATCTTATACTCTCTTGTCAAATTCTGTTTGGAAAAGAGCAGAGTGCAAATGTAGCAATTATGATCGACTCTGGAGCTACAGGAAATTTTTGCGATATTTTGTTTGCAAAACGTTTGGGAATCAGTTTTGTGAGGAAGGACAAACCGGAGCCGGTGCGAGCTGTCGATGGAACTCCTTTATCTTCAGGTCCTATAGCTTTTGACACGGAGACAATCTCAGTGATGGGGCCTGGAGAACATTATAGTTACCTTCGATTTAGTCTGATTGATGCTCCTCAATTCCAACTCATCCTGGGTCTGCCTTGGTTAACAGAGCATAATCCGAAGATTGATTGTTCTAAGAGAACTGTAGACTTGGCTTCCGAATATTGTTTGGAGCACTGTTTTCGTTCCGCCCCACCGAAGGTAGAGTCCAGTGAAACTTACTGTTTGGCTGATCAACCGCAAGTAATTTGCCTAGTGGAACTTCCAGAAATTCCTGCGCAGTATCAAGATTTAAAATCTGTGTTTGATGAGCAAGAGGCGCAAAGACTTCCCCCTCATCGGGATTACGACTGTACCATAGAATTAGAACCAGGTGCTTCGCTGCCTTGCAGTCGCATATATGCTCTTTCGGAGTCGGAAAATGTGCATTTGAAGGAATACCTTGACAAGAACTTGGCCAATGGGTTCATCCGACCTTCGCAGTCCCCGGTATCTTCCCCACTTTTTTTTATTCCGAAGAAAGACAAAAGCTTGAGGACTTGCATTGACTATAGGGCTTTGAACTTGGTGACCAGAAAGAACCGTTACCCATTGCCACTTATCTCCGAACTTCTGGATCAGGTGAAGGAGGCTCAGATCTACACCAAATTGGATCTGAGGGGAGCCTACCATTTGGTTCGGATGGCTGAAGGTGATGAGTGGAAAACGGCATTTCGAACTCGTTATGGTCTTTTTGAGTATCAGGTCATGCCCTTTGGGTTGTGCAATGCTCCAGCAGCATTCCAACATTTTGTAAATGACATTCTTCGCGAATTCTTAGACCGATTTGCAGTAGTCTATATCGATGACATCCTAATCTTTTCCAAGAATACCGAAGAACATACCCAGCATGTTCGTACCATTTTGGAATGCCTTTTGCAGAATCAACTCTTTGTGAAACTGGAGAAGTGTGTGTTTCACGCTACTAAGGTAGAGTTCTTGGGGTTCATACTCTCCCCCGAGGGAGTTTCCATGGATGAATCAAAGCTCAAGGCAATCCGAGATTGGCCTGCTCCTTGTTCAGTAAAAGAAATCCAAAGTTTTTTGGGCTTCGCCAATTTTTACCGGCGATTCATTCAAAATTTTTCTGCAAAGGTGAGCCCTATTACTCGGCTGTTGCGAAAGAACGAAAGGTTTGTTTGGGGGTCAGAGGCGGAGGAGGCCTTTCAATTCCTCAAAGAATCATTCGTCTCAGCTCCCATTTTGCAACACCCCGATCCTTTGGAACCATTTTTTGTGGAGGCAGACGCTTCCAATCTGGCTATTGGGGGAGTTTTGTCCCAACGACATAAGAAGACTGGACAACTTCATCCTGTGGCCTTTTATTCTCGAAAACTATCCCCAGCTGAAGTTAATTACGCCATAGCGGACAAGGAGTTGTTGGCAGTTAAGGTCGCGTTCCTTGAGTGGTGACATTACTTGATGGGAGCCAGACATGTGGTGACTGTATTTACGGATCATAGAAATTTGCAATTTCTTAAGTCAGCACGAACTTTGACTCCACGACAGCTTAGGTGGTCTTTATTCTTTGCAGACTATGACTTTGTTCTCACGTATAAACCTGGAGTAACCAATGGAAAAGCTGATGCCCTCTCTCGGTTAACTGAAGGCGTGAGCCCAGAGGCGAAGACGGAAGAATTTCTTATTCCTGTAGAAAAGATTGTGGCTGTCACAGTGGTTGATGAGTTTGAAGAAAGGATTGTCCAAGAATTCAAAAAGAAAGAATATTCAAACTGGGAGAACGAAGGTCCAGACCGTTCAGCCAAAGATGGGAAACCATATTTCCAAGAAAAGATGTTCGTCCCCGGAGAGAAACTGCAAGAGGAGATCATACACAGGTTTCATGATCAGCCCTTGGCTGGCCACAAAGGAGTTTTGAAAACCTTGGAGTTGTTAAAGCGAAATTTTCTTTGGCCAGGTATGGAAGCTCAGGTTCGACAGTATGTTGCCACTTGTGAACTATGTTTGAAAGGAAAAAGTCTCAGACAGTCTCCGCAAGGTCTTTTGATGCCATTACCAGTACCCCCCTACCCATGGCACACTGTTTCCATGGATTTTATTGTAGAGTTGCCATCGTCTCAAGGGAAGTCAGTCATTTGGGTGGTGGTCGATCAATTCTCTAAAATGAGTCATTTTATTCCCCTCAAAGTTCTCCCCAACGCCACTGAGTTAGCCACTTTGTTTGTACAGCACATAGTAAAACTACATGGGATCCCGAAGGTGGTGATTTCTGATAGAGGTCCCCAGTTTGTGTCTCGATTTTGGAGATCCTTTCTCAGAGGTTTGGGGGTGGACTCTCGTTTGTCCACCGGTTATCATCCCGAGACTGATGGACAGACGGAGAGGGTAAATCAAGATTTAGAACAGTACTTGCGTCTGTATCTAATGGATCAGGAGGGAGATTGGCCTTCTTTACTAGCTCCAGCTGAGTTTGCTTATAATAACTCAGTGCATTCCGCAACGGGTTATTCTCCTTTCTACCTAAATTCAGGACGACACCCCAACATGTTGGTGGGTAGAGTAGTTGAGGAGGTTCCTGCAGCTGAGGAGGTGATTCGAAAGTTACAGTTAGCTTTTCAGTTAGCCACCGCAAACTTGGTCAAGGCAAAGGCATCTTTCAAGAAACAAGCTGATAAGGGTCGTAAGGCAAACCCAGTGTTTCATCCTGGGGATCAAGTTTGGGTTTCCACGCGTCATATGCGCTTGCGGGGAAATCGAAAGTTTCAACCCAGGTTTGTAGGTCCTTACTCAGTAGACAGAATGATAAATCCTGTTTGTGTAAGACTTCACTTACCCAACTCCTTGAAAATCCACCCAACTTTTCATGTATCTTTGATTCGAAAAAATCCATCTAATCTCCGTAAAGTCCTTCCACCAGTTTCAGTGCAGATTGATTCAGCTGAGGAGTTTGAAGTAAAGAGAATTCTTGATTCCAAGATCAGGAAGGGACAACTTTTCTATTTAGTGGATTGGAAGGGTTACGGTCCAGAGGAACAATCTTGGGAACCCAGTACAAATGTTCATGCTGCCAGACTGGTGAGGGAATTTCACAAGACTTATCCACACAAACCTAGGAAGGGGGTTTTGGTGGGGGGTACTGTCAGGTTTGAACCCAGTGCCGAGTGTAGATTGCAGGCGTCTTCCACCTTTCAGTCCTCCTTTAACTATGATCCTTGTACCCCTCCCACAGGCTGGACACAACTAGTGGCTAGGTACCGAGGCTCTCTGAGCAGACACTTCCTAGTTGCCTGATCTCGCTGAATGCCGTTAGCGTTCTAGTGTTTTGGTTTCGAACGCCGGCTCAGTGCATTTGGAGCGCGAGCGTTTTTCTAACGTCGCACTTCAACGGAACATTTCCGAGAGGCGAACGTGTCTTTCGCGCTCTCTCCCTGGTTAAGTTATTTAGAGTACTACTAACTAGTTTTAGTAAAGGTAGTGTATTCCTCAGAATCTATTCCACTACCCGCTCCCCTTGGCTCCCGTGGCTTCTGTTTTGCCGCGCCAGTCATTTCCACGGTCCGCTTTCCTCACAGACTTCCTCACTGAGGATCTTCAGCGGTTCCATTTCCCCTTCCAACTGCCCCAGCCATCAGTCCCCTTATTTCCTGCAACGTGGAACTACGCCATTGTGAGCTGTTTCCTGTTCCTCAGCGGCGAACTCTTCAGTGTCACCTCGTCTGTCAGCAGCAGTGGCAGCAAGCCTTGGGTGAGCTCGAACCAGTGTTCTTTCTGGATATATATATATTTGTCCACAACTAGTGTATGTGGAATCTCAGCGTAATCTGTGGACAGTAAAGAAACTCGTCTTTGCTAGTATAGACTTTCTCACTACAGTTTCTGGAACTGAACTTTTGGCTGTATTCAATTGGAGTTAATATTTGGAGCTTTTGAATCATCAAACTCGCAGAGGCTTCAAGTAGATAACGATATATATATATATATATATTATTGTGTACCACCTTACTGAAAACTCTAAGCTCCAGCAGCAGGGCTCCATTGACTTTCTTCACAGCAGCATTCTGAGACCTACTAGAGAGCAGCTAAATCTCACACACTCACAGGTATTAAGGATAAGGTTAGAAGAGCCAGTTTAGGATTAGCACTCAGAAGGTCAGAACTTAGTAATTGTTGTTTTGTTTTGCAGAACTATCTTCACCAATCCTAGAGCAGGAGAAGATGAATGTGTGAGCAGTCTCTCTGTTTGTCTTATCCACTTCCCCTTTCCCCGACGTCCCTGTCGCAAGAGCAATCCGGCTCAGGGGCGAAAGGGAATTGGGAGCTATCTTCACCTTCGGTGTGGTACCCCCGCGGAGCTCCGAAACCACAGGTACTTTCTGACACCAACCTTCTGTCTTCCACTGGGTTTCTTCGGGGTCCTCCGGGTAGGGTCCCTCTTCTTCAAAACTGCAATGCGACTTCTCCATTGTCTTTCATTGGGCACATGGCTGTGTTTCCACTCTGCACACAGCATCCGTGGGGTTCCTGGGTACTTGCCTTAGGTGGTTCCTTGTGTCCCCAGCTTCTCTGAGTTTTCTGGTCCCAGTCCTGTTCTCCTTTGCAGTTCACATTCCACTGTATTAGTATAGGGTTTGGTCTCCCCCTGGAGACCACTGTATTCTGTGATTCTTACCTGAAGGTATTCTTGTGTGTGCTATTGAAATTTCTGGGTAGGAGATATACCAATGTGTTAGTGACTGTGTTGTTTAATAAACAGACTTATTTTCTACATAAAACTGTGCTGTTCTCATTTAACTTGCACTATTGAATAAAATTTACAGAACAAGCTGCTTTACACTCCTTCAAGATCAGCCTGAAGGCTGTTCTCCACAGCTACCACTTTGAAAGCTTTCAATGGTTATCAAAGACCACTAAAATCACCATAAGGTCTGCCTGGATTAGTGGAAGGCGCATCACTTGAATAAGTGTGCACCATATACAAAGCCAGCCTCCGACAATCATGTTAGGCAAGGCAATTAGCTTTCAAGGTGTAGATGTCACTAAGGGAGTAGCCAGAAAATGAAATAACCCTTCTACCCCTACTTTTGAAACATATTGAAAATGGTAATATGTGAGTGAGTGGGGTGAGCGAGCCCAGAAATCACTTCTTCTGATGTAAGCTTTCATTTTCATTTCGTCTCTCCATTCTTCTTTCAGTTTTTTACGTCTTACTTTCCTTCTCTCATCTTTCATCCTGTTGTTTTTACATCATCCATCATGTTTTCACATCTCTTATTTTTTCATTTCTTCCTTTTGTCCTCCATCTGTATACACTTCTGCCCTTCCTCCTCTTCATCCATCCATCCAAACATCCATCCACTCTTCTCCATCCATTCTCGACATCCATCACCCATCCATCGTTTTCTCCATCATACTTCATCCATCTCTGCAACCATTCATCCACGTCTCCATTCTGTCGTGCCCCCCCAAATAGGACAGGAGCCAGGAGTAGTGTTCTACACTTCTTTATTCATGTCTGTCCTGCTCATAACTGATCCTTCCGTCCTTGTCCCTCCTATTCCTGTTCCTCCTCCCTAGCTCCGCCCCCCAACCACTAGACTGCATCACGACACGACATCTCCCCCCTTTTTAACAAATAAAGTTGATTCTCAAAGTGTCTATAGTTCCGTGATCAGCTGCACAGGGCTGCGGCCCGCCTGTTTGAGTCATGAAACACCTCTCCATTACAAACTCAAACTCGGTCTGTTTCTCAGGTGTCAGCAGGGTGCAGTCTGTTGGAGGTACTTCATTGTGTCTTTCCGACTGTCTTGACAGGAGTGTCGCTTCTTGTGATGTGGCTGTTGATGGCTCCGCTAGATGTCGGCTGTCCGTTTTCTTTTGTGGTTCTTGTTTGAGTGGCAAGTGAACTCTTACACGTGTGTCCGTTGTTTTCGTTTTCTTCCGAGCGCCTGCATGCACTTCTATTTCTCGTTGTCTTATTCGGTCAGGGGCCTCCCTGTGTTCCTGTCCGTGGACAGGCATACCAGATGACCCAGGTGCACGTTTCCCTTCTGACTGATGATAGTGACCCCTCTTTCTCAATGGGTTGGCCCCTCTGGGTAGGGTGACTGGGTGGTCCCTTCCCGCCCAGTGAGTACAGCCACCGGCATCTGTGCTTCTTTTGTGTCCCTTTTGTGTAAGCCTTGCTGACCCCTTCAGCGGTGACGGTATATTCTTCACGTCATGATATTCCTGGGGCTGGCATGGCATGGTGTCTTGTGGAGAGTTCAGGCATTGCAGGTTGTTGGCCTGAGGTGTGTTGTTTCGGACAGGGACGACGGTCTTTGCTTCCCCTGTGTTTTCAAGTGGTGAACACCGTGACCGTTGTCGGTACCAGGATTCTGTTGCTTTAAGTGATTGTCCGGACATGCTTTCTGAATCGTCGATGACGCACTCCTAGAGTCGACATTGTCGAGGAGATACTCCTCTGGGTGCATCCCTTGAAGCGATGACACACTCTTGGAGTCGATGCTATCGAGGAGACACTCCTCTGGGTGCATCTTTTGAAGTGTCTTTTGTGTTATTGCTGTGACGGGTTTGTTTGCTAGCTCCGTACTTACTTCCTTGGTTTGGTCTTGGGATAATATTCGACTCTTCTCTGTTTTCTCCTGATCACAGATGGCTTGAGCGTCTGCGTCTTGAGTCATTCGAGTGTATGTGTATATCGGTTTCTGGGGGTGGCGTGGCTTGTCCCCTCGCCTGTGTTTGGTCCTTTCCTCATAGTCGTTGAGTCGACTGTCGTCAGTCTCCTCTGTGTGATCTGTGTCTCTGCTTGATGGTTCTCCAGAGTAGTATGTTAGTTTCCGAATATAACGTGACTTGTCCCCTCGCCGGTGTTTGGTATTTTCATCATGACCATTGAGTAGACTGGTCTCGGTCTCCTCTGTGTGGTCTGTGTCACTACTTGATATGTCTCCAGAGTAGTGTGTTGAGTGACTTCTCGGCGTTATGTCAATCCGGTTGTTCCTGGCTGTCCCAGTCTTTCGTACACCCTTATCCATTGGCCTTTGTGTTGGTGACTCAGGGAGTTCCCTGTCACTCCGTCTTTCATGGTATCTTGTCTCTGGTCCGCCTTCGCCCTCCCTCTCTCGGGTTTTATTCGTCTCCTGGGCCTTCCTCGCGGACATGGAGGTGTCTCCTTGGATGTCTCCTTTCTTTTCTTTTTGTTTCCTGCTTCCTTGTCACTTTGTCTCTCATGACATCTTGCCTCTAGTCCGCTTTCGCCCTCCTCCTCTCGGGTTTTGTTTGACTCCTGAGATTTCCTCGCGGACATGGAGAATGACTCTTTTCTTCTCTTATCGTTTCCTGCGTCCTGGTGGAATTCTTTGGACGCTTCCCTCGCTGTGACCCGCTCTCCAATTTCGGCTCTCCTGATGATCTCTTTTAGCGAGAACCGCCCTTGAATGATCTTGCGCTTGGTGTCAGGTTTTGAACAGCCTTCAATCACCCGCAGTCGGATAGCATCTTCATTTGTGAAGGTGTCGAAGTGGCAACATTTCAATAGACGTTGCAGCCAGGTAATGAAGCTTGGTAAGGATTCTAATGGTTCCTGCCGTGCTGCGTTAAAAACAGTGCGTTCGGGAGGAGCCTAGCTCGCGACCGAGATGGCCGCGTTTTAGCTCGGCTCCGTTCAACCGCCTGCTTCTCTTCGTTTATCCTGTATTACTCCTGCCCCGAGAAGCCCTACTTGCTGTGTGTGGTATTCAAGTCGCTTCGCCGACACTTACCCGTTGCTCCGGTGATCCTGAGTGCAGTCGATCCTGTGCAGCGGTCCCGCTCGGAGCCTCCGGGGCGGACTGGCCGGACCTCATTGCGGCGCCGAGACGTTACGGAGCATGATGCTCGGCCCTTGCTGGCGCTGTGGAGCTGGACGCGGGGGCTGATGTGCGAATTGGCCGGCTGTGCCCGTTGGTGACCCGACTGGCCTGGGCCCAGAGGTACGAACGCTGCCCCTCGCGGGAGAGCCTACTCAATTGTTCGGCTGGGTCCCCCTTCTGTTCCCCGGCCCGGCCATTTTGAATTTTTCCGCCCGGGCCCGGAGAACGGGGCCGGCGGCACGGGGGGACCGACGGACATCCTTCTTCTGTTGGCTCTCCTTCCTGTCTTGGGGCGCCTTGCCGCAGTTCGGCTGACCTTCCTTTGCTCTGGTCTTACCCCGGCCGGGGTCCCCGAAGACCGAGGACTTGCTGGGCTCCTAAGATGGCGGCCGGCCCTGGGAGTCTCTGCCGGGCCTGGGCGAGCACTTGGGGCCCGCCGCATGGCCCGGATGTCGGATCTTGTACGGATTTTCCTACGCTTCAAGTTGTCCTGGATGCACTGAACTCCTGGCGGACTACCGTGGCGGCGCCTGTTTCCGCTGTGGGGGCGGACCCTCCTTCTGAACTGTGCGGGCCCCCGTCATCAGGTTTGGCCTCCTCGTTGCTGGTTGCGGCTGGTGTGCTCCTGGACTCTATGCTCCCGGCGGGGACTGCATCCTTGGGTCGGAAAGTCTCCGGCGCTCCTTGTCATCCTGTTCGGTTGCCTCGGCCCCTGGTCTGCGGTCCGCTTATCTCCTGGCCTGGCCTCGATGATCTTTCCAGTTTCTCATCGCATCTACACCCCGGCCTAAAAGCCTGTGCCGGCCCGGCTGGGCTTGCCTCGTTCGCACTGTCCTTGGACCTCAGCCGGCGATGCGACTGTTGTGCTATGCCTTTCCTGGACCTTCAGTATTTTCTTTCACGTTTTTTCTTAGGACTGCCGCAGAACTTACTCCTGTGCCCTGTGTCCCTCACTGTTTGCTCTTTGTTTGTTCGGAAGGTTACAACTTTGGACAAAAGCGGACAGGGCTGAAACTATGTCTATATGCGGTAGTCTTGTTTCTTTTGATATGTGACTGACAAGTGCTGTTGTAATGTTGTGTACTTTCTTGAGACTCCTGAAACTTATCCTAATATCATTGACTTTCCGTGGGCTCTACTCCTCCCTTGTAGCAGGTGGCGGGATGGAAGCAGATGATCCTGTTTTTCGCCCTCCCCCCGTGTGCGCTGTTCTCTCCTTCCCCTGTCCCTCCCCTTTTGTCTTAGTTTCTAGCCTGTTTCTTTCTTCTACATTTCGGGTTCTCTTTAGGGCGACAGGCACGCTGCCGGGGGGTAGGCCGTAGCCCTCTGCAGGGGTGTAGGGTGGGCTTGTGGGGTGGGTGGGAGGGTCTGTTGTTGTTTGTGGAGGGAGCTTCTGTCTCCTCCTCTTTTTCTCCCTTATTGGTTCTATGGCCCTTGTGTATCCCCTTTTTCGGGGCTCTGTCTCGCCATCTATCCCCCTGGTGTCTTTCTGGTATATTTCTCCGGTATTGCAAAGATGGGGATTTGCTATGTCTGTTTTCCTATTTTGTGATCGATTTTGTACCGGACTTTCGTTTTTCCTGTTTTGTCGCCTGGGGGCGGGTGCTTGGGTTGGGGTCCCTTCCTTTCTTTTTTCCCCTTTTCCCTTTCCCCTCCCCTTTTGTGGGGTTTTCTTCTACCTGGGGGTGCGTTTCGTATTGTTTTGGTATTTGGGTCTTTATTGTGCTGATGGGTGGGATGGGTGGTGGCTGCGGTGGGCGGGCAGTGGACAGTGTGCGCAGTTGCCTTTCATCATGCTCGTGGTTTTGCCCGGTACTTATTGATATACCTCTGTCGTACTTGCTTCTCCTGTGTCTTTAGGATCGCTGTGTTGCTGCCCGCCGCGACCCCGCCCCTCTGGTTTGTTACCCGGCCCGCTATGCTCCTGACCTCTCATACCCGTTCCTTTTAAAAGAAAACTACCTTTCTATTTGTTTGCTTCTTAGACTGCTCTACGATGCCTGTTCCTTCCCCTGACTCGTTGCCTTTGTATACTGTGACAATTGGTGTATGACTCCTGATACGTTTGCTATGTGGTGGCCAGCCCTGGTGGGTTGTAGGCCCGTATTTGTGAGCTTTCTCTGTCCAATAAAGGTTTTCAAAAAAAAAAAAAAAAAAAAACAGTGCGTTCATGATCCACGTCTTCCTTCGCGTAGAAATGAGCGAGCAGCGTCTCTCTGAGTCCTCTATATGTCTCTGTGTCTTTTGCTAAAAATGTTTTGATTAAACGTCGGCCTTCGTGACCCACCAGCTGAAGCAGTAGTAGTCGACGTCTGCTATCCCTCTGCTCACCGGTCGTTGTGAGGAATTTGTCCAATGACTCCAGCCACCTTGACTATTCAGGACCTAAACAGTGGGCGCTGGTCTGTGCCACTGGAGGAGGTACTCCAATGCAGGGGTTGGGTTTATGCGTGTCTTTCCTCACAGGCATGATGGTGTAGTACGCAGGCTTCAAGTAGACGGACTTGATTTCTTGAGATCAACTTGGTCGTCACTCAGCCGTTGGCGTAGTTGTTGCGCGTGGTTGTTCGTGTTTGCTTATATTTGTTGTATGCGCTCACCAGGCTTGTTCTCTTGTGTTTGCCAGCGCAAATTGTGGTTTCCTCTCGTCTTCACCGCTGTTTGTTTCTTTATTTAATTTCTTGTGTTTACGGAGTCTCGTATGTGTGTCGGTCTTATTCCGTCTCTTGCACCTTGCTTGTTGTTCTTTCTTGCACTTGCCTGTGCTTGTTTCTTTGTTAAGCCTCTTGCTTTTACTTGTGTTTGTTGCTAAAGTCATTTCGGTTCATCCCGCTTCTTGTTTTGAAGTTTGCATTTGCTTGGGTTTGTTGCTTCGCACTTTGCCTTGGCTCGTGCTTATTTTCTTATTTTGTCTCTTGCATTTGCATGTGCTTATTATGTTTGCTATTGCAGTGTCTGTTTATTCTGTGCTCCAATGCTTGTTTCTGATGTCTGTTGAATGCTCAATTCCAAATTCTGCTTGCCTGACTTGAAAATGGCCGCTTAGGCATTTGAACAGGGTGTCTCTATGGGCTGCCTGACTTAAAGATGGCCGCCGACACTGAAGTCTCAGTTCACACGAGACTTCCTTTCCATTCATTCCGGTCAGTGCTGATTCATCCAGGACTCACCGACCGCTGGTCGCAGAGGCAGCAACTCTTCTCCAGGTCCCTTCACCCTTGCGGCGCTGCAGTATCCAGGTGAGGTCGGGGTGGGCTCCCACCTCGCTTTCTTCAGTCGCGTGCTCACTCGGCGACTGCATGCCAAGTCTCACGCATCGGGGGTGAGCTCCAGATTTTGGGCGCCAACAGCGCTCGGCTTCAGGCGGCTCCAGCGCTCAACAGCGCTTGCTGGTCGGGCTTCACACAATCACCTGATTGTGGAGTTGGCTCACTTGCCAGGACTTCAAGTTGAGTTCATGGGGCAGCATTCAGGCGCGACGTGTGGCGCGTTTCATTTTTGCGCTTCTGGCACTCGGCGCTGACACAGGCTGCAGGCTCTCAGGTCTCGGGCCGTTCACGGACGGCAGGGGTTTTGGGCAGATGTGGGTCTCAGCATAATCCCACCCTCGTCGCCATTGTCGTGCCCCCCCAAATAGGACAGGAGCCAGGAGTAGTGTTCTACACTTCTTTATTCATGTCTGTCCTGCTCATAACTGATCCTTCCGTCCTTGTCCCTCCTATTCCTGTTCCTCCTCCCTAGCTCCGCCCCCCAACCACTAGACTGCATCACGACACGACACATTCATCTATCCCTCAATTAATCAATTATTCCATCCATCCCTCTTTCTCTCCTCCCTGTTTCCTTTCCTTCCTCCAAGCTCTCGTTTCATGTATCCCCCACCCCACAGCTGTCATACTATCCACATACAGTTGTATGTATGAGCTTCAGTTTGGAGACCAGCAGTCTCCCATCAAAGCAAAATTAGCTATAAACAAGCAGTTACGTGTTTTATGATAATCAGAACTGCCCTGTGAGACCCTCCTCCCCCATTGCTCAAGCTGCTTCAGTTATTATATGTTAAGACTGAACGGTGGAAATACAAACACAAAGTTAGGATTTCAAAAGTAACACAGTACTTGGAGATGTCTGTAGTAATTCGGCTGCCCAAAGAAACACGCATCATTAAAATAAAAACAGGTTGAGGAATAAACATTAAGGTTCTAAACCCAACCCATGGTTTGCAGTTTGGATGTAGCTCTCCTTGATGCCCATTCATAGCTTACTGTGCTATATTAGAAGGATTGAAGTTTTTGAATTGCGCATAATATGGGGATCTCTTTATCAAAAGCAATAACTCATTTACCTATCTAAATAAAGTATAAATGTAATCTGCATGTTACACATGTGCTTTGCAGGAGACACATTAACCCTCTATGCTACTTAATGAGTCAAACTTTGACTAGACAAAATATCGATCTCTCCAGTAAGTGCATTAACCACCAGAGTCCTCTCACCATTAATATTGTTCCCTGAGATGTTACTGGGCGCACGCAACTCTCTGACACAGGTGTCTTAAACCCCTACGATATTTAACAAGCATTTGGAACGCAATAGGCCTCACATTTGCGAGAGTTTAAGCTATTGGCATTGTAAATGACAATGCCTCATATTTATGTTTTAAAAACCAAAACATAAAGAAAAGGCATTGTCATTTACAATGCAAATAGCTTAAACTTGCTAAAATGCGAAACCTATTGCATTGTAGATGCTTGTTTTGTTAGGCACGGGAAGATTAAGTGATTGGTGCAGAATCACAGGATGTTGAGCATCTGTGATGTTGAGGTTCCCCAACTTCGAGCTCGACCGCCCTTGCTGTTAGGCCACATTAATGCTTCCACCACGTCACCAAACCTCACACACATCACCCAGTATGCCAGTTATAGGCCAAACCACCTTTACAACCATGCACCCCAGAGGGCACCCAGGACACTAATCCAAAGCAGAACATGTCACAGCCTCTCTATTTTTCATCATCATACTTTGACCGAGAGCAAGAGAGAGGTAAAAGCACCAGGGGAAGACAGAGGGAAAGATAAACATAGGTACTATTGGCTAAAGCGGTCAACCTCGAAGCTGGGGAACCGGGTTCAAGTCTCAGCATCCTGTGATTCTGGGCAAGTCACTTAATCTCCCCGTGCCTAACAAAAAACAAGCAGTGGCATAGCCAATAGGTCTCGTCTTTGGGACCTTATAAGTGTGTAGCCATGCAACAGTTGATGTTGTTGCACCAAGGATATTGTGCTGGATAACTAAGCACTTATAAGGTCCCAAAGGTGTGACCTATTGGCTATGCCAATGCTTGTTTTATTCACCAGCAGCAACGAGGGAGCAAAATGTATTCCCGCCAGGGCGCCATCCTGGCACAGGCAGATATGTGATTTTATCCTGAAATGAGGGATGCTGGGGCTCGTTCTCCGGCAAGCAGGGCCATCAGACCCGGTGGGTAGGGCTGGGGCCGGGCTTTGTTCGCCAGGCCCCGTCCATACAAATCTGTGCTTTTCTTTGTAAGTTAGCAAAATAAGAAAATCGTAGAAAGAAGCACAGGTAAAGCATAAAATGCCACAACTTCTCTCTCCATGTGGCACTTCCAGTGCACAGGCCCTGGCACTTTTGCGCCATGACTTATGATGCGATCTGCCCACACGCAATGCCCTCTTTTGCCAAAGGGGTGTTAGCAACCCCCTTATGGTAAAAGGCAATGGATGAGATTACTCTTTGCGTGATGGTGACAAACTACCATGGGGGGGGGGGTTGTCAGAAAATACATTCTTAGAATAAATTAAACGCATTTCCCATTTGTCCGCTAGAGGGCGAAGTTGATCTACGATCATGTAGCTCCAGAAGCCAGTTGTTGATAGTGAACCGCCTCTCCTACCACCAACACCACCGCATCCTCAAACTAGTAATTGACTTCTCACTCCTCTAATTCTTCATTGTTCAGACGATCTCAGATAAGATGATTGATAAAAAGGGATGCAAGAAGCAGTGTGTGTTTGTTGGCGGTCTTGTAAAACTTGCTATAACATTACGAGTTGTCTTTTTTTTTTATTTCTGTAATTTTTTATTGAAAATAAAGAGCATATTTACATGGTACTGGGTGGAGAACACATGGGGAAAGAGAAGAAGGAAAAAAACGCACCGGGGGGGGGGGGTTGTCAAGCATTGTATACATTGGCTTTAATTAGTTTGGCTCTTGACAGTCCATTCTGCAATTTGTTGCATCTTCTTCACTTCGTTCTTGCACGTTCCAGTTCCCCCGTGTCCCTTTGCCACCAGCATGGTTGTCTTCCCGCCCCCCTGGTGATGTGAGGAGATAGAAGATCAAAAGATGAAGAGAGACGTAGGCATATTATGTTGTTGAGTAGGGTGCGTGTGTGCATTCGGTAGTATTGTCTGGTCTTAGTGTCTAGGGTGGCTTGTGAGAGGACAAGTAGTTGTCTAGTGACAGCCATAACTCGCTCTTTTTCCCTGAGTCCCTTTGGCTGTTAGACGTTATGGTGTCGGCTCCCCTTAGGAAGATGACCCAGTTGAACCAGGCCTTAAAGGTGGCTTTTGCTGTGTCCTTCCAGTTATTCAACACCGTCTTGACTGCTGCTGTAAGCAGGAGGTCAATCAGGTCTCTGTCATTTTCGGATGTTATGGAAGGGTCCGTGTATCCCAGAATTAGGTGGTGAAAGTCCATTGATAGTGTGGCTCCTGTCATGTCATTGATTAGAGTGATTATGGAGTGCCAGAACTTCTTTGTTTTGGCGCAGTGGAATAGGAGGTGTGCTAGGTCTCCCCTCTGCCTGTTGCAGTTCCAGCAGGAGTCAGTCTCTCTGATGCCTATGTTGGCGAGACGCGCTGGGGTCCAGTAGGCCCTGTGTACTAGCCAGAATTTTGTCTGATCCAGGGTCGTTGTCACTTTCCTCCTTGATGTGGAGGACCATAAATCTGCCCTATCCTTCTCGCTTAGCTCTCTCCCTACTGCTTCTTCCCATTGGCTTACAGTTCTGTTGTTCAATTTGGACGTTTTGGGGGTCATGGCTCTGTATATGTGTGCTACCTGGTGTCCCGTGATGTTCAGGCTACTGACGTATTGTGTTATTGATGGGGCGAGCGTGTTTATGTTGGCTTTGGCTATTGCTACTCTTATTTTAAGGAAGTTATAGAGCTCTATGTTGTCGAAGTTGTATTGTTGTCTGAGTTCGTCAAATGATGTCTGATTCCCTGTCTCCTTCAGCTGGCTCACCGTCGTTATGCCCTGCCTGTACCAGGTGTGCATGTCTAGTGTTTTATTCCTGTACTTAATTCTGGGGTTGTGCCATAGCGACTCTAGCTGAGATTGTCTGACGCTGACGTCTAGCAGTTTGTCTAATTTTAGTAGGGCCAGTCGCGTGTTCCTGAGGATTGTGTTCTGTTTAATCGCGGGGTGTTTTGTCGCTGTGAGTAGTGCCACGGGTTCCATCCCTCCTAGAAGTCTCCGCTCTAGGGAGAGCCAGGCCGGGGTGTAGTCGTTCTTTGGTGATATCCAGTGTAGGCCCTGTGCTGCCAAGCAGGCTGTTTGGAAGGTTCTGAAGTTCGTTATGTTCAGACCTCCCAGAACCCTGGGGAGTCTGAGTTTCTGAAGGCTGATTCTAGGTTTCTTTCCCCTCCATAGAAATGTGTTTAGTAGTTTGTCCAGTTTCTTGTGGAAGTCAGGTGTGCTAGTTAGTGGTAGCATGTTGAGCATGTAGTTGATCATAGGGGTGACCATCATTTTGATGGTCTCCACCCTACCCCACCATGTGGTAAATCTTGGTGACCATCCCTCTAGCTTCTCTCTTATTTTGTGCAAGATTGCTTTTTCGTTCTGGTCTACTGTGGTCCGCAAGTCTCTCTCGAACAGGAGGCCCAGGTACTTGATGGCTTTCTTCTGCCATGCTAGACCCGAGGTCCCCAGTACTGTCTTGTTGGTATGTACGTTCAGTGGTTTGCATTCAGATTTCTCTCTGTTGAGTTTGTATCCTGACACTTGCTCAAACTGGTCTATGGTTTCCATCAGTGCTTTAATGGAACTATCCGGGTTCTCCGTTACTATGAGGACATCGTCTGCATATGCTGCCAATTTGAAGGATTCACCCTCTATAGGTATGCCCCTAATGTCAGGGTTTGAGCGGATCATGCACAGTAGGGGTTCTATCGCTAGTAGGAAGAGGCCTGGGGATAAGGGGCATCCCTGCCTCGTCCCTCGTTTGAGGTCTAGTAGCTCCGATGTGCCTCCATTCACCACCACCCGGGCTTTAGGCTCGTTGTACAGTGCCATTACCATCTTCCTATACTGTTGTCCCAGTCCAAATTTTTGCATACGTAGCTCTAAATAGGGCCATGACACTCTGTCGAAAGCTTTTTCGGCATCTAGGGCGATCATGACTGCCGCGTTGTTGCTTTTGGCTGCGTGGTTGATTACGTGGCATAGCAGCCTTGTATTATCTTGGGACATCCTATTCTTCAGGTATCCCACTTGTGCGCAATGTATGAGGGATGGTAGGTAGGTGTTGAGCCTTGTGGCTAGGATCTTGGCATATATTTTGCAGTCAACATTGATAAGTGATATTGGTCTGTAGTTCCCTGGGTGTTGTGCGTCTTTGCCTTCTTTGGGGATCACTATGATGTTTGCTTCCGCGAGTTGTCTTTGAGTGACTGGATCCGTTTAGGTGTAGTCCATTTCAGAAACGACTCCCTAGCCAGTCCACGCCCACCACTGCTATACGCAACGGCCCACCATAAGTGCATTTCAGCTGGATATGCAGGGCTGCAATGGCTGCCAGGATCCTGTCCACATGTGTGTGCTCGAAAGCAGCTTTTAACTGTCCCCTTCTCTCAGTATGAGCACCGGCTGCTGAACCAGGAGGCATTTAGAAGGGCAGAGGAAGGCTGGGCACCTGATTGGTGCATAATAAATAATGTGTGAGGCGCTGTGCACATGCTGCAGTATGTATTCCCACATTTTATGAAGCAAGTATAAACAAAGATGAACCTGTGGCGAAGACATATCACCTATTCTGACATCTTTTGCATGTTCTTTTTAGATTTTTTATAAAGCAGAAATGTTGTGGCCCTGGGTAAGAAACAAAGCTTCTATCTGCCCATTCAAAACAAGCGCACGTGCCTCACGCTGAAAGATGAGGAGGCAGTAGGGGGAGGGGAGAGAGGAGGGGGCCTCCACCTGTTTCCCTTGCGGGAAACAGATGGTTTCAAAGCTTGCTCCCGCAAGGAAATCGCCAAAGTGCACGCGTTGCCATTGAAAGCAATGCAATGCGTGCACGTTTTTGGGCAAAAAACTGAATCGATTACTAAAGGTCTCCTCCTCTTCAGCGCATGCCTAACAAACACGTTGGGCGAAGCACTTATTTCTTTCCTGGCTGGGCAGGAGGCAATGCGATAACAGGTATCTTCTGTGAGAAGGTACAAAGGTGCGAGAGGGCAGTAGCGGGGGTGTCTCTGTCACGCCAAGGGCAGTGCAAACAATGGAGGGCGTGTGCTGTGGCAATGTTGAAATGTGTGTACGGTCTCTATCTGAGTGGATACAAAGGTCTGTGTGTGGGAAAGCTGGGAGGCGTGTGAGAACTTCTCAGACTTTGCCTGGTGCCTACTGTGGGAATGTATGGAGGTGAGAAAGCATGGGTTGAGGGGGGGCTTGGGGAAGGGAGGGGATCTGTTCCGGAAAGCAAGTGCTCTCTGCAGGTGAGAGTGAGCAGCTTAGGGACGGTGAGTGGTGTGACAGAACAGGTTAGGGAGTTTGGGGGCAAAGAGGAGGGTCTGATCTTCAAAGCCTGTGCCCTGCAGCCGAGAACTCACTGGCATGCACTACAGGCCAGGGTGTTTGCTGTAGGGATGTGGAGAGGTGTGAGAGCACAGGTTTGAAGAGTGAGGGGCCTGGAGGAAGGTGAGGTCCTGCTCAGGAAAGCCTGTGCCCTGCAACCGAGGACGGGCTGGCATACACTGCAGGCCAGGTTAAGGGTGTTTGCTGTGGGGCTGTAGGAGAGTAAAAGCTTTGAGGGAAGGTTAGGGCCTGCTCTGGAAAGCCAGTGTCCTGCAGGTGTGAACGGGCTGCAATGCACTACAGGCCAGGGTGTTTGCTGAGAGGATGTGGAGAGGTGTGAAAGCACTGGTTTGAAGTGTGAGGGGCCTGGAGAAAAGGGGGGGGGCTCAGGAAAGCCTGTGTCATACAGGTGAGTATGGACTGCAATACACTGCAACCAGGGTGTTTGATGTGGGGATGTGGAGAGGTGGGCTGGAGCACCAGCTTGGAGGGAAGGTGAGGGCCTGCTCTGGAAAGCAGGGCTCTGTAGACCAGAGTGGTCCGGCACCCCCTGCAGGCCCGGGTGTTTGCTGAGGGAAAGTGTACCAGCCAGGGACAGATGAGCCTTAGTTAGTCCGGCTGGGAGGGTGGGTCGGTGCTCAGGCAGCCGAGCTCTGCAGGAGAGAATGTAAGGAAGGAATGCAGAGAGGTACGGCTGACAGATCACATGTCATCTCGCGTCAGGTGTGAGCTGCGCACCTGATGGTGTTTTTGTCTTGGCAGTCTGTCACTTGCAGTTTGTCTTTCCCATGATAAATCCGGGACTTTGAGCACCAGAATACGGATAAATAAACATGACAGGCAGGATGAGCTATAGTTAGGCGTCACCCCCATTGCCTTTGATGAGGCCGGTTAATCACTGTTTGTTTCCCAGGCCAATAACTGTTAACTGTCACAGTGCTGCCTGCCAACCGAGCCTTAAGAAAGTTGACTGGCTGGGTCACCTCTCCATGGCAGCTTGCCCCCTGCCACCACCTATGTGCCTGAAGTCACTACCAAGCTACAGATTCACCTCCAATGCATATGTATTGACTAACCCCCACAAGCCCATGTGTGTAGCCGCCTTTGGGATGCAGTCTCTGCAGGCACACGTGACGCAAACTGTTGGCCCCTCATGGTTTAACACGGTCAAGAGGAGAGGAAAAGTTGGGAGGGGGAGCCCAGTGGGCTAGTGTCATTCTGCTATTTATATAAGGTTGGGGAATGCCAGCCACTCCCCTCCCCCAGCCTGTGGCCTAGGGAGGAGGGGCCAGGCCGTGCCTTCACCTTGTCACCCCCGCAGAGCACGCCAAGCCCCTTCACATAAGCAATCACCGCATACTGGGGCATACACTTGCAGTGCAGTCTCAGGTTATATTTTAACCCGCCCCCTGCAGCATTCTCTTTGTCTCTGAAAGGGTCCAGGAGGGAGTCCTCTTTGTCTTTAGAACCCCAGCGTAGGGGTAACGACCCCCAATTTACACTTTCATTGCTTAAGGAGGAGTACGCGTTTCCAGAGGGACGGTGGAAGCATTTGTGTGTCACAACTCTAGCTCAAAACATTAACGCAAACATGGTTATCCTTTCAAAAATGCGCCCAGCTCATTAAATTTCCTCAGTGAAAAAAACAGGCCATTTCTAAACACAGCTATCAGAGGCTCCCGTTTGCTTCTCAAAATGGCCTTACAGTGAGCCATGTTAATTTCGATTATCTCATAACATGTGGAAAACCTAGAAGCGATTTACAAAACAAGCATTTGCAATGCAATAGGACTCGCATTTACGCGAGACCTATTGCATTGCATCACGGACAACAGGAGGGGGGGCACGAGCGGTAGGAGGGAGGAGAAGGGGTGAGAAGGCAGGGACAAAGTAGTGCTCACAGTATAAATAACACGTACCATACTGTGTAACTCTCAAAGTAAAGGGGCCAGTAGCCATGGGAGGGTACAAATGACGACATGGCCATAATAGGGAGGGACTAACAAGCCTCATAATGAATCAGACGGCAGCATTTATTAAATACAATGACATGAGCCAATTAAAAACATGGGCGGAGAGTGAACGGAGCTTCCAGGGAGCTTCCACTCCATACTGCATTATTGCATGCCTCGTAAAGGAAGCAGTGCATGCGCGCTGCCGCTATAGGTTTGATCTACTGAATGTGTACGTCTATAATGCAACTGTTGCCTTCGGGTTCAGTTCGTGCTATATAAAACCAACCGCAACAAAAAAAAACTTCCAGTTCCAAAGTAGACACTACTGGCTCTAAAATCACATCCTCTCCCGGCTCGCATCCCTCAGAATTGTTCTCTCCATTTAGGCCATTCTGAATCATTGTTACAGCTGCTTTAACATTCACTTAGAGTGGCCCAAGGCATGCCAAAATGCCCAAGTTTATGCAAATGAGCAGAAATTCGGCATTAAGAGAATTCAAGCCGGAAATCGCTTAAGTTACACATACATGGCAAAATGCTGAAATAGGAAGATCTGGCCCGTTTTTTGTTTCCACCAAAATGTTTGCCCAACTTTACTCTTGAATACTAGGAAACATGTTTAAAGGAGTTAAATGTTTTGAGTTTTAGAAATAACAACACCAACGTAGAAACTATGAGCTATGAAACCCATCTCTGTGATGTTTTGCTGTATTGCAACCTGTGTTTATATCTCGTCTGAAACACATTAGCCCACCAATCCTTAAATGGATATGTACCCTGACGGCTAGAGCTGCTGACATTGCAAGTAGGGAACCAGGCTTAAATCCTGTCCATGATGCAACATCCTGTGATACTGGGTGAATCACTTTATCTCCCTGTGCCTAAAAGTTTAAAAAAACATGTTCATGTAATTTTGTTCTAATGAAAGCAGGTAGCAGGTACTCTGGTATAAGGCACTCCATTACATCTATTTTTACATTTCAAGCACTTGTTATTGTTCAGACCTTTAAAGTGTTGCCTAAGATCATTTGGGCAGCACCAATTAGCTCCTCCTTGTGGCTGTGGACGTCTGGTTGTATATGGAACTTCTGAGCAGCCAACAGGATGTTCTTGCCAGATACGAGGATGGAATCTGCAACAGGGTCCATTTCCTGTCTTAGACTGTCATCCTCCGAATTTTCAGCCCATCTGCAGATAGAAACAAAAGTTAGAATGTTTAAAAGGTGAAACAGCCTTCACAGCCAAGTCTTTACCACTCAATGCCTTCACCATGCAAACCTTTCCCACACAGATAAGTATTTTTGCCTAAACTACGTCTGGGTAAATATAGGTAAGGTAAGTATGAATATCACACGGTGTGTAATAGTAAAGGAAGGTTAGTAGTACATAATAATATATTACCTACTGGCGGTCGCCAGTAGGTATATATAGTTAGGATTTTTTCTCTATGGGATTTTTGAAAATTCTATGTCTAATAACTTTGGCGTTTGTGGACGGAATTGGCTGAAATTTTCAGGAAAATGGCACATTTTGTTTCTGAGCAGCCCCTGAAAATTTTGGGGGGGTTCGTCAAGGGGGGGCCGAGAAAAAAGGGGGGTCCCAAAACGCGTTTTTCCCATGTTAATTTCCATAGGGCGGTTGGCCTCACTTTTAGCCCGAACGGCTGAATGGATTTGCACGAAACTTGGCAAAATTGTAGGGACTGGTAGCCCGATGTGCCTTTTGTAGGTCTCAATATATGTGCTCCAGTGGATTTTGAGAAATTAACGTTTAAAAAAAGATATATATCTGTAACAGCGGACCGGGCAGCGCTCCAGGACGCGTACTTTTCGCGCAACGGAGCTTTGTGAAGCGAAGCTGATTGGTTCTCCGGCGTCTGTCAACATTCCAAACAGTCCGTAGCGGCCGCCATCTTGTCTCTCGGTAGGATCGAGAGACAAGAGGAGGCCAAAGCGAAGGGGCAAATGACCATAAGGGGGCATAGTAGATTGTCGCTGACCCCCTAGGTTTGATGTGGAGGTTTTAAAAGGGCCCCGCGGGGCAAAAAAAAATAAAATAATAATAATCGAACGGCTGAATGGATTTGCACGAAACTTGGCAAAATTGTAGGGACTGGTAGCCCGATGTGCCTTTGCTAGGTCTCAATATATGTGCTCCAGTGGATTTTGAGAAATTAACGTTCAAAAAAAGATATATATCTGTAACAGCGCTCCGCTTCGCGTACTTTTCGCGTTACGGAGGTTTGCGAAGCTGATTGGTTTTTCGGCGTCTGTAAACATTCCAAACAGTCCGTAGCGGCCGCCATCTTGTCTCTCGGTAGGATCGAGAGACAAGAGGAGGCCAAAGCGAAGGGGCAAATGACCATAAGGGGGCATAGTAGATCGTCCCTGACCCCCTAGGTTTGATGTGGAGGCTTTGAAAGGGTCTCGCCGGGCAAAAAAAGAAATATACCGTTTTTTTAGTTTTTTTGCGTGGAGTGCGCCCGGTTCGCGAACCGGGAAGCGTTCTGGGGAGCGTACTTTCTTGAAAATTAGTGAAAAAAGTTAGAGTAAAATAATAATTGTGAGTGATCAGATGTAGGGTAGCTCTGAGAAGAGCTTTTGGGTTTATGGTACATTTAGGTACTTATAAGTAGGTACCAATGCACAGTCTTAAATTCAGAGTGAAAACTCTGTTGCCCTCATCTGAGAAGTGAACTCCATCTCCTCTGTAGATATCTTGCATGTAGTAACGCAAGTTATTGTTGTACAGGGAGCCCATTCCATGGTCTCTCATGTAAGCTGAAACAGATTTGTTTACATGCTTCCTCGATTTCTCAATTTGTGGACAAAATTGGTTCGACCACCTCCATTTCTGTCTTTGGCATATATTTGAATATACCAAGGCAGTCTGAGGAAAAAGTGCCATCAATTGCTCAAAGGTGTCCTTTAAAAGCATTTCCAGACCTACCCCAGTCAAAGTGCCCAAATCATTACCTCCACAGTGCACAATTAACAGGTCAGGTTTTGGCAAATGCATAAAGGTTTTCACCAATGGTATCAATTGGTGACATTTTAATCCTCTGTGGCCAAACCACTTAATTTCCACATCTTGTAAATTGAGGTTAGGTAAATTCCTGTTTTCAGCGTACCTTTGAGCCCAATAGATGTAACTATGTCCAACAATCCAGACAGAAAACATGGTGAGAGAAGGTTCTGCTGCAGTCAGATGAGGTGTGGCAATGAAATGGCAGTTGAAAAAATGAGAGTGTAAAATGAAAAAAACTGAGGAGTTTCTGTGTTAATGAAGCAGTAAGAGTGATTGGTGGATTTTTATTGCTGAAAACAGAAAGTTAGTGTGCATGGATGAGTTCGTTGAAAGATGTATTTTGAGTGGCGAAGAAAAAATCATTAAATGAAAGAATGCTCTGGATATGCAGGTGCACTGAGAGTTCAGAGTTCAATTGCAACATTGTTGTGTGAGAGGTCTTGCAAGAGGTGGTTGCTATGCAGAAAAAGCAGAGAGGGGGCAGATGGGGGAAGGGTTTTGCTTTGAAAAAAAGTGAGGGAAGAGTTTTGATTGGGTGACATGAGAGATATGTGTGAGGAATTACAGCATTTCTGTGCTTTTGATAGCTGCAGACTCTGGAGTGCATACCTTTTGCTCTGCTGAAGACAAATTGGTGTGTTTCTGAGACTGTTTTGAAACTCAAAGTATTTGCTAAGGTGAGAAAAGATTTCTTTAATTTAGATAGAAAATAGTGTGCTTTAAGGAGAAAATTATGAAGAAAGTTGTGTTTTTCAAATGTTGCTTTGTCTCAAGTGTTTCACAAATAGATTTTGTTTCTTTGAGAAATTGTAATTGGAGAAAATGTGAAGTATTAGTACTGACAGGGCTTTTATGTGCATAGGAGCTGTGGAGTGTTTTCAAATTATGACTTGTAAATCGTTTTTGAGAAAAAGCAATGGTTTTAATATTGATGAGAAGGACATAATGGTGTCTGCTTCTTTATAAGGTAATTGAGAGTCTCTGATGTTATTTTTCCCATTTCAATGTAAGAAGTTTGTCTGTGGAGCAAATTGCTTGTAAATATGCTCCCACCTGTGCATGGCAAATTTAGATTTTGAATGTTTCCGTTACATAGGCATGTTAAAGGTGACTGAAACATGCTGCAAAGGCAATCAAAAAATGCTTTTATGTGTCTTAAGGACATTTTAAGTCATTTCCCCATGTGCAGTGTTTTCAAATTATGAGTTGAAAATCGTTTTTGAAGTAAAGGAATGTTTTCAAAATTTATGTGCGCCATATGACCCCAAATTTCTTTTTCAGGGGTGCAGCAGGGTGTTCTTGAGACACCCCTGCACCGTCGGAAAAATTCGTAATTTGCGATGAGGTAATTGCTAATCGCAAATTGCACCTTCATTCCTATGGGCCTCCTGCTGCATGGAAATGAATGGGTAATTTGTAATTAGCAAATAGGTCATCGCAAACTAGGAATGGTAAAAAATCGCTATTTATTCCTTAAAGTTCGCTATTTAGGAAATGGAAAAAACTTTGATGATACATATGGCGGTTCATCTCTAACAAGATAAGAAGCATAGGGATAGATTTATGATGACTGGCGCATCACCAGGGATGTGTTAGTCATTCTGTGCCGCTGTTCCGTCACCTATGGTGTGCTGCATTTACAATGCGGCGCATCATGGGGCAAAAACAGCACAGATGCGTGACGTATTTGTGCCGTAAAGTTGGCGCATTGCTGGAGTTGTATCGCAAGTGTGATGAAGCTCCAGCAAGGCTGAGGGGTGCCCCTGTCGCAGGGTTTCTGTTCTCAGACAGAACTGTGGACAGAGGATTGGAACCTCTGCGAATTAGGGTGTCCCAAAACTCACCTTAGTAATCAAAACCCCTTAGCAAGCTAGGTACAGTGTCACATTGGATATAACAAACTCTCAATGTTTAGACAATCCAGAATATGAACTTATAGTACCTCAGGATACGTGGAACTCATGAACAGTCGGTCGTTATATATTTCTTAGAAACCAGAACATGGAGTTAAGAAGAACACATGTGTATTTGAAATGTTTATTTACTAATGCCGTCTTCTCAGGCGTAGTATCTTAGATTATACAAGTACACATATTATCAGTAGCAAAATTACCAGCATAGTCAGTAGTACATAAAAAGCGAATGGTGACAGTATGTTAACATGCTGTAAATGAATAAGAGTTAGCAACACTTATAAGCAGCCGCGGGCCGTGGAGGGAGTTACGGTGGGGCAGGGAGGCGGGGAGGGGGAGGGGCAGGGTGGAGAGGGCTCCACCCTGCCCCTCCCCCTCCCCACCTCCCTGCCCCACCGTAACTCCCTCCACGGCCCGCGGCTGCTTATATCTCACCCTCCCTAATACACATAATATATTATTTGCTAAGAAGGTCTCTTTGTGTTGGTTTAGGGCGTGCCGATACTTTAGTGTCTTAGATTTGAAGGAATCACATCAGCATACACCAGCTCTCTCTTCATGTGAACCGCATCAAGTGTTGTGTATGTGTGTTCAGCAAAGCAATATAAAACCCGCCTCATGCCCAGAATTGGGAGAAGCTGCACTTATGTTATGAGTATGAAGTCGTGGAGATCAGACCTCATAACAATTCTGTATCGTGTTGTTCTTGAAACTTCAGCACTCGCTGTACAGATATAGTTTAAGAAGTAAAGCAGATAGTAGAGCAATAACATATTATTCTCATGTAAATCACGATGAACTATTAGGTTGAAAGCTAAAGCAACAACTAAGTGTCGTGTGCAGAAGTTGCAAAAAAGGAAAAAATGGCGTTTAAACCGGTAATGAGTCCATGCTAACTTAACACGGTGTAAAGATATCCAGGACCTAGATGACACCTCCCCATGATCCGGAAACGAACTGAATAAGATAATAGAAGTGCCATCTCATGAGAGCAGATTGCAACTTTATATGTGGACGGTCCGCAAGGTAAAACATTAAAAACTAGGAAAATTTAATGCTAAAGAAAAATAAAACAGCCAAGTACTTTATCGAGTCTTAAGCCAATAGGCAAGCTAAATAATAAAAACTTGACAAATAAGTCAATGAATTGTCAATGAAATGCTAGTACTCAGCATATCAAACATGAAAAAGGTCTATGACATAACTGTGTATGCAAAATAAGCTGCAACAGCCTCCAATAGGAAGTCCCCGTCTTCATCCGAAAAGAGTTCAGCCATCCAATTTAAAAGCGGAAAAGAACATAAGTGCTCTCCCAGCACCGGATCCTCTATCAACATCAGAGGACAGCTCGGTGGGTTTTCAAGAAAGCTCTGTTCCAAGAAAGACTGTGTTGCCGCCAGTAAATTCCAGGGACCAATTAGTCCATGCATCAATGCCACAGCCATAATCCTTTCGCCAGGACAAACCAACTCGTGAGTAATGATAGGAGTCATCAGCTGATTAAAGTCGACGTCAGGAGAAACCGGTCCGCAGAGACACAAATCAATGGCCCAATCGAAATCACAGGTCAGGCAGTGAAATACAGGCTGGACACAGGTGAAGTAGGAGAATCGAAACGATAATCCATATGCCGTGCTTAATATCGCCAACGGCATTGTGCCATAATATTCTAGCATGCGATTGCGGAACAGTGTCAGCAGCTGCAGGGCGGGAGCTTGCACAGGAGGGACATCCATATTTAAAAATGTAAAAAAGCACAAGAGCGTCCGCTGGTAATGCAAGTAAAAATGGGAATCCACGAAGCAGAGTGGAAAAAATAGAATGAAAGAAAGCAGGGATGACTCCAAAGATTTTCTCAAATGAAGTCACGAGACCACTGGTAACAACTTTAAAAAAGTGCGCCAGGCCCTTTGTGGAGGACGCGTTAGAGATAGTCCGAACCATCTTGCTGAAATGGAAAGGCGAATCTGTATTTAAAAGGGTCTGCACCTCTGTACGGGTGTTCGCTATGTGAAGCACGAAAGTTTCACGGGCCGAAGTCAAGGCCACCTCTCTTTGAGACAAAAGAGCTCTTATTCTTGTCATGCCGTTGAAATGTGCTCCCAAGGTTGGTATTTGTGGCCAGATTGAAAACTCCCTATGTTCATGTGTGGGAGGAAATAGAACATTTCTGCAGCAAATAACCCGTTCATTTACTGTTACGATAAAATGAATACTTTTAATTAACCCAGAACAATCTTCATTATTGAGCATCAAATAACTACCATTTTCCAAGAACTTGAACGTGGGGATGATAGCAGGAACTGGTGTGCCTTGCAACACGCAAGCCATATTTGGTCGGTGTTTGTTGCATGAACCGTGTAACTGTATGTGCCTACACATTAGTGAATGATCTGGCGTCTCAGTGCATTCCTCTCCATTCAGATAAAGTTCTTGATCATCTTTGAAAATCTGTATGTGTATGGAAGCGACCAGACCTCATGAAGAAAACCACTACCTAAAGGTTAATAACGACCTATTGGTATATATTTCATACAATTTGAAAACTTATATAAAGCAAAAGGCAGCGTTATTAAACCGTGGATAAGGCACGTTGCCAAAGCAGTCAACCTTTTGGATTTATACTGGAAATGTTAAAGGAAGAATTACGGAGTAGGGCCTGTAAATCTTTAATGGACAACGAGTAAAATTACTCCAACCATCATATTCCTCTAACTCCGGGATAGTAGGGGTGTTTAATTTTTTAGAAGTAGCCAATCCAAAGCATTTGGTCTGGGAAATTGTTTCATTCACAAACAACATATGATTTGGGATGAGACATGCACGGTGGAAAGCCTCAGTGCCTTGTACCTGCCAGGTTCGTGAACCCCAGACTGATGTAGATCCTGGATATTTTTACTCTGTGTTACGTTAGCATGGTCTCATTACTGGTTTAAACGCCATTTTTACTTTTTTGTAACTTCTGCACACGACACTTAGTTGTTGCTTTAGCTTTCAGCCTACCTGCGTCAAGATCTATGCCTGCTTCAAGCAGGCGCAGGGTTTTGATGTAGCTTTGTCCTATCTGATTGTAAATGCGGCACACCGTGGGTGGCAGAGCAGCGGTGCACGTTAACTGGTGCATCCCTGGGGATGTGCTAGTTAATATAAATCTGCCCCTTTACATTTAATTAAGCATGGGCGGATTTTGCGGATTGGCAATCCGCGAACTTGCGTATTTACGGATTCGCAATCCGCGAAGATCCGCGAACTCTAGCGGACTTGCGGATTTTTCCGTTTTTTGTGTTGGCGCGTGTTCGCGCCGATTTTGGGACAAGTTCGCAATTGCGAACTTACTTTTCGGCTTGCAACGGCCGCGACTATGTTGTTTCTACGTCTGGTTTATCATCACAGGTTCACAGCACCCTCTGTTTCACCACTGCCACCCTCTGGGACACCCATGCCACCCTCTAGTACATCCTCACATGCACCTATTAGGTTTATTTATTACTGTAGATTATGGTGGTTGAAAAAAGCTAGCACACCTGCCCTTCTTCAACTGCCATCAATTAATTTGTGTTTCATTAATGTGTCAGTAATTTTGAAAGTTCCAGTCTGGCTGGCACCTGCTTCCTTCCTTATCTGTAATTTGCTTTTTGTTGCAGTGAAATTTTTTTTTTACAGGACCTTTATGGTGCTATTCTATGAGCCTGCTGTTTGGGTCATAGCAGGGTCATAGAATTGTTGCAAACTCTGGAGGGGCCCATCAGGAAGCACTACCTTGAATGTTACTAATGTTAAGTTTGAACTTTTGCACCTGCTCATTGCTTTCATTTTAGCTAAAATCGTTTTTTTTGCAATTTCGCGCGTTATTTGGGGCGCGAATCCGTGCGAGATCGATTTCGGAAGCCGCGAATACGTGCGAATACAAAATTGTTTTTGTTGCGACGTGTATGTTCGCGTGATCTTGCGCGTGTTCGCGAGGCGCTTCTAGCTATTCGTTTGCCAAGTTACCCTATCGGTCGTACACGGGCGCGGCCATCTTGTTGGCGTGACGTAATTCCGTTTCCGCCCGCTATGTGTAATCTCGCAAAGTGTGCTGCTCGCGAGTACAAGTTCGCGCGTACTCGCAAGGAAAATCTCGCGCGAACTTACCCACGCGGTCGTGAACGGGCGCGGCCATCTTGTTTCTCATTCATTGCTATGGTTCTGGGCATGCTTTCTCTATCCTCTCTCAATCTCTGCCATCCTTTGCTTGTTTGAAGTTTTTTTGATCTAATTTTACTTATTATCTAACCCTCTATTTTTCTAGCTCTATATTTTTGTGTTTTCTGCAGCTTTTAGTTACTTTTAAACTACTTTTTTAAACTCTTTTATTTTCTTCTTCACTATTCTATTTCTTCTTTATCATTTAAGTTTATTTCTGCCCAGACCATGGTAAAGGGAGCCGGGAAGCACCCTGAGAAGGGGAAGGGTCCCGCACCCCGTGCCCGGCTCCCGTGCGGGCGTTTAAGGGGGGAGCAAGTGGTCCCGAGGGAGATCTTTAGCGCGGAGGAAGTGGCGGCACTGATCTTCCATGTCCAGCGCCGCCTCCCCAAGACGATCCTGGGAGGCGGCAAGATCGCGACCGGCTATGGCATCCGGGAGCGCCGCCAGCGGTGGGAGAAGGTGTGCCGGGCCATGTACAAGATCTCTGGGGTCCGGCGCACATATAACCAGGCCACCCACCGCTGGACCGATGTCATGGACCGGGAGCGGGACTTGCTGGACGCGCTCGGCGTAGAGGTCCCCGGGCTTGGTGAGTAGTAGTAGTAGTACATTTACTACTCTGTTTTATCCTGCTCTGTTATTTGCAAATCTTTGTTCTTTACCAAGAGCAATAATGCTGCCGATTACATTGAGGTAAATTATATTTCAAAATCTTCTATGCATTTCATTTTCAGGTGCACTGCTCTCCTTCTCAGTAGCCTTGCTTGCTACTATGCTTCTTTGTTTTGTATGTTGTGTTCAGAAGCATTTCATTGGCCTGAGAAATTATGTATCAGTGTACTGTAAAGAAAAGAACTGCGTAATGCTAGACAGTAAGGGTCATATTTTCAATTACCGGCGCATCCCTGCAAAGTAGCAGGGATGCGGCAGTAATTGTGTGCCATGCCACCACCACCCATTGGCCCAAAACGTCACAGAAGCCTTACGCATCTGTGCCGTAAAGGCAGCGCATTGCTGGAGTTGCGTGCCAACGATGGCGCAGCTCCAGCAATGCTCTGGGGTACCCTATCTCCCCAATGCTGCATCAAGCCGTACGTCGGCTTCAAGCGCGCAGGGTTTGAGTCATGCATCATTGTCATAAAAATGACTGATTGACATCTTGTAGATTTCCCTCAGCCACTTTTAGGATTCGTTCCTGCGCAGGTACGCCCTCCCTTGCGCCGGAACGCCCCCTGATGGCGCAGGGCTTTACAACGTGATGCATCGCCCATATGCCCATATGTGTTTTTTTTTTTAATATATACGCCGCACCAACACCATGGCGAGTCTTTTGTTCTGCCGCTGCGTCAGAAAAGGCACGCAACAATGGAGGAAAATCAGCCGCAACTTCCGCAAGGGACTTATAAATCAGCCCCAACAGACTGAAGTCCAGTGTCCTTCCTTTAGACAGTCACATGGCTATCAGAAGAAATAGTGGCGGTGGTGGCGGGTGGATTGATAGCTTGAGTATTCACTGATCTGCAAGCAGGATGGACTTTGTCTGTCACGTGTTGTGCACTACTGCCTGCAGTGCCAGGCCTAGGCAAACCTCTTTAGTAGTCTGTTTATTGAGTTACATAGGAACTTTCTAAGTCAACGTTCCGCAAATCAGGCAATACGAATAACGTAGTATACCACATGAGATAGATCCCGTGGAATAGTTGTCTATCTATTTGCTATTTTTCCAAAATATGTTGTTATTGTTCTTTTGAAATGTTTGATTTGGTTGAAAAATCTCATCCATGTTTTATGGTTTTTCTTTCTTTCATGTTGTACATCAGCTCCCCCCAAGGGCAAGAGGACACAGGAGGAGGGTGCTGAGGATGCAGGCCAGGATCGGGCAGGCGAGGGCTCCTTTGCTGGCCCCAGTAAGTTTACATTTTACTAAACAGTACCTATTTTTTCCTAGCGTTCCTCATTCGATTTTTTCTAAATCGTCTTTGATCTTCTTGTAGACTGGATATAAATTCTTATCCTGCCTCGAATATGATGACTCCCTGTGGTATTACTAGACTATTCTTATTAGTCTGTCTGTGTAGCTAACTAAGATTGGACATTTGGCAATTCCATTGGACTCCCATTATATTCAGCAATACCTCTATGCACTGTCTCCTTACTGACTAGATAGTGTGGCAGAGTCATTCAGCTCCCGAAGTCACCGATTATAGATCCCCAATGATCTCTAGATTATCGTACGCAGGACAAGAGAGTAGTACGGAGTCACAGCACAGTCAAGAAGTGTCAGAGGCACTCATGCTTGCAAAAATTCCAAAACCTTTAGCTCATCCACTCTAGTCTAGAGGAACAAAAACCACAGAGTCTATTTAAGTGTAAAAGCTTTATTAAAAGTAAACACATTTATTGAAATCTACTTTGTCATAAAACTATTTAACTGTAAACGGAAAAGTGGTTAGTGCTGACGATTAATTGGACACATTTCTTGTGGTCGAGCCGAACTCTCACCTACTTTGAACTTGATCCTGGTCGTGTTCTTAGGACTCAGGAGTCAAGCTTCTGTCTGTTAGGAGAAAAAGTGGTGCGTGTTAAAAATCAAAAGCAAGCATTCATCAGTTGTGCATAAAAGTGCAGCAAGACAACAGCCTTCCCTGGAAAATGGGACATTTTTACTATGGAGTAGACAGTCACAAATTATTACATTGTATTCTGTTTTTTTAACATTTCTCCTAGACCAAATATTATATAGTAGTGAGTGGTGTATTCTAACTTTCTTAAATGTACTTTGTAGGTGTAACATCTGGTGACGGGGCCAGCGCGGAGGTGGCTGATGTGTTGGACTTGGACTCGGAGGCCTCTGGGGAGGATGCGGCGGTAGAAGAGCTGGTGGCCGTTCCTGTGGGGGATCAAACGGTGGTGGCGGAAACAGGTAAGCTATATATTCCTTACTTATTGAGATTGAAGACTGCATAGTGTGCTTTCTGCACGGGTGTATTACAATTACAAATCAACCAGGTAGTAGCCTCCTCGAAATGTACTTCGACTTAGCTGTGAAGTTTTTGGTGAGAAGAATCCCAATAAGTTCTTAGACGAACGTGATGGATGGGATGAACGAAAAGCGAAAGAAGGGTGTAAGTAAGTGGGACGCGAACTTGTATGATGGCTGGCAAAGAAGAACGATATGTGTTTGCTTGGACCCAGAGGTGGCTGGGAAGGAAAGAATATGGTATGGTGCATGGCTGGGTCAATGATGAAGCAAGGATGGGTGGAAGGACAGCAGCCTGGGTGGGTGAAACAGAAACTGTATGTGTGCGTATACTTTGAATGAATGGATGCCTGGAGCATGGTATTCTCTGACTCTTACATAGCAAATGTGTATCTAGAGAGAGTAGATGGTCGCCAGGTGAAGTAAGTGTTACCTTGAAGAGCATGTACCACCGCACCCGCACGTCCGTCCCAGTGCAGGGAAGGCAAGGAAAAGAAATTGTAAATGTGTCCAATACTTCCATGAATAGTAGCAGTACTTTGTATTGCGTTTGCATTCACAGCATATATCTGGTTATTACGGTGGACACTCCGTACCTCTCTTAATAACTTTAGTTTACTTGTAGTACGTCATTCATGTGTGGGTGTATCACTGTGTTCACTCAATATTAAGCAAAGCACCTAAAGTCATCTCATCTGTCATTAAATACGTCCCATGTGAAGTGATAGATAATCAAATTAGTTAGCTTCTTCAGTTTCCTTTTCTAGTACTCATTTGCACTGTAGGGTGAAAGGTAAATTAATTAAGCAGTAGCCCTTGTAACAGAGTATTCTCAGTGCCACCCGTAATAGAAAAGTAATAGCTTCACCACCTGCATGTACTGGACCGGTACAGTAACGCAAGTCTGTCTCCATCATCATGGTGTGCAACTTTTTTTCTCGGGTGCAACTTCACTGTGCTGTGTCCATGTCATTCTGCCGGCTTGCATAAGATAACGTACCCATTTCCCTAAACAAGAGAGAAGAAGAAGAATAAGACTGGTGTACTGTCATAGTCGACTGTAATGGAAGTCCATAGTGGTCGTAGAATTAGTTCATTAAACTACCACTACTGTTAGAGCAAGGATGCAGAAGTGGGAGGGTTACATAGATACTGTCCTCAATAGTTATGTACTGTGCTTTCAATTTGCTACTTGTACTCTGTGACCCAACTTTCGGCTCAATCACTTTGTGTTATTAATAAGGAGCATTGGTTACAGACTATGTCTTTCTTTCTTCATATAGTTGCTCCTTCTTCCAAATCAACAACAAGGAGGGAGCAGGCTAGATTGGCCCGGCAACGGAGGCTGGAGGCCACAGTCGCCGAGTATCGGCGGCTGGTGGCCCTGGAGGAGGAGGAGGACACGCAGTCGAGCGGGGCAACATCTTCGACTGCATCCTCCTCCGTGACTAAACCAGCGGGACCGAGCCGGGCTAAGAAAGCCGACCGCCACCGCCAAGCACCCGAAACACCAGCTGCCCCCCACAGGAGCTGCAAGGAACGCCAACACCGCCTACGAGTCCGCATGTCCAACCTGGAGCAGGAGGTCCTGAGGTATAAGACCTTGGTTAAGGGCCTCCGCTCCGAGCTTGCCACCCTCCGCAAGGAGTATGATGCCCATGCCGCATCATGCACCAGCACCAGCACCCTCCAGTAGTGGAGTGTCCCTTGCCCTTTTTTTATAGACTTTTGGGGGGTGGGATTTGGGAGTTGGGATCGTTTTGGGACGTTTCAGAGACAATCGTTGGGGTTAGGGTGGGTGAGGGAGATTATTTTGTTAGGGATAAATAAATATATTTTTCAACTACTTTATCTGACCATACCTGTTTTTTACTGCTTTTCAGTCTGGTGGGTGGGGGGCGGGGGTGTAACAGTAACTTTGTTTTCCTGAACAGTCGTAGGACTTTAGTAGTACAACCGTCAAACTCTTGTCTACTCCGAAATAATACTCCATTATACTACCTCCCACCAAACGCTTATCTTACCTGTAATTTGTGTTAGAAATTAGGGCTAGGCCCAGGGCTGGCTCCAGGTGAAATGGGGATTAACGTTGTCATTCCTGGGCGGGTGACATTTCCTCATTGCGATGTTACTAGTGGTGTGACACAGTGGCAGTTGCATGCCTATGGAAAAAAAGAAAACGAAACCTTGTTTGTACTCCTTACTGTAGCATTACAACGGTTACGGTACGATCGAGAAAATAGCAGGTGACAGTACACTAGAACAGTGCCATAATGTAGCCTAACAAATGGTAAAGTATTGCAAGTATAACTAGTACTTGCGTTGAATTTATTTGACATTGGCTACTACTACTAGAAGATATAGTACTGAAGCTGAGTAAGTCTAGAAGATATCCTCGTATTCCTTCACCAGCCTGTTGCTGCTATCACCTTATCCTCCCCAGCAAGTGTGTGGAATTATTGATGTCATTTTAGTCAGACATCAAGCAAAACAACACAGCCCGGGGGAAGAGGGTTAGGGTTTGTAAAATGGATGGGAATGGGGGTTTCTTTTTGGGTAGGTTTTGTTGAGAGAAGAAAAAAAAAGCAGAGCATGGACAAACAATAATTGAAGATACAGAGTTTACAGACAATCTTTGGTTACAAAGTAAAGGTAAGCACATGCAGTCACACTCATAGAATAAAAGACAACAATGGATACTGTATCTGTATTGCGTATGTTGTTGGAGTTGTCCTGTTGAAATTGGTAAGTAAGTTGCATGCAGCAAACAATTCCTCTTATTGGCGGCACTCCTCCATTCCAGCTGACGCTTCGTCCATCAATGTGGTGGTGACCACTGACAGAAGAGACACCCTGTCCACTGCCTGCCTGGCGGATGTTGACTGAAACCCGGCCTGTAATTATTGAACGGAAAACAGGAAGTGCTATTACAATACCACTGATAAATAAATAAAAGGTATGTACGCTGTGTGGTTCAAAAAGTCACACTTTGATGATGCCTAGCAGAAAAATGGTTACAAAACGTACTTTGAAAGTAACAGTAGACCCAAATACAGACCGTGGATTGTATTCAAACCACTTGCCTGCAAGCAAAAGTATCCATAGCCAGCATCGCTCCAACAGTGCTCTACAACAACAGAACCGCGTTGCAATAGAACCCCCCTAAACACATGCAATCCTGCTGCTAGGGCTAACCCTAACGAACCCTAACTTACAAAGTGCCAAAACTGGTGTTTCCTTATGGATTTTGTCCAACTAACTTCTAGCCGGTATTAGACCTTCCCAGGAATGCCCCAGGCAAGACCCGCCAACCCACCCGCAAAAAAACACCCGACACAACACCACCAAACAGCGAAAAAGCTAAATCTCATACTTACAATGTCTCTCGGCCTTCGGTCCAAACGCGGCGCTGTGCAGCTAGGTCGTCATCATCATCATCAATCATCATAACTCCTGTTTTCCACCACGGATTTCCTGAAAAGCAAATGCAATCAAGATTAGACTGTCGCAGCAGTGCTTCGACAGAGACCCCGGCCGCAACCCACCCACGAACAGCAGGAAGCCCCCCAAAACGCTACATTGAGCAAGATGTCTGAAGAAATGGCAAAAAAAAGGCTGTTCCTTATGGATTTTGTCCAAAACACTTGTATCCGGTATTAGACCTTCCCAGGAAAGCCCCAGGCAAGACCCGCCGGCGCCAACCCACCCGCAAAAAAACACGCGACACAACACCACCAAACAGCGAAAAAGCTAAATCTCATACTTACAATGTCTCTCGGCCTTCGGTCCAAACGCGGCGCTGTGCAGCTAGGTCGTCATCATCATCAATCATCATAACTCCTGTTTTCCACCACGGATTTCCTGAAAAGCAAATGCAATCAAGATTAGACTGTCGCAGCAGTGCTTCGACAGAGACCCCGGCCGCAACCCACCCACGAACAGCAGGAAGCCCCCCAAAAGCTACATTGAGCAAGATGTCTGAAGAAATGGCAAAAAAAAGGCTGTTCCTTATGGATTTTGTCCAAAACACTTGTATCCGGTATTAGACCTTCCCAGGAATGCCCCAGGCAAGACCCGCCGGCGCCAACCCACCCGCAAAAAAACACCCGACAACACCCCCAAACAGCGAAAAAGCTAAATCTCATACTTACAATATCTCTCGGCCTTCGGTCCAAAGTAACGCGCTGTGCAGCTAGGTCATCATCAATCATCATAACTCCTGTTTTCCACCACGGATTTCCTGAAAAGCAAATGCAATCAAGATTAGACTGTCGCAGCAGTGCTTCGACAGACACCAAAAATTACACACAAACCCCCGGAACCCCGCCAAAGAGCACCTCAAAGGCAAGCAAGTCAGCAAAAACGGCAAGAAATTTTCACCTCATATTTGGTCCAAAACACTTTTGTCCATTATTAGAGCTTCACAGCAATGGGCCCAAAACCGTCAACTCACCCGCAAAGAAGTACAACACCCCCACAAGTGCTGAGTCTTTCTTCATTGTGCGTAATCCAGCACTCTGCTTGGAGGGAAATCGCAGTCTGGAGGAGGAGGATAGAGGAGCATGTTCTTCAGAACTTGTGAACCTGAGGAATGTAGACTGCGGCACCTTCAAATCAATAAGCAAACAAGTGAAGACAGTTCTGATGATGGTCTTCTTTTTGGGATTAGGTGATTAAAGTTTGAATTAAATTAACTGTGCAAAACAAAGAAAGAGAGACACAAAGCACACAGGAATAAAAGTGAATAAGGACGAAAAAGAAAGTTCTTGATTGATTGTCTCATTTTCAGGGCTCGGTGTCAGGGAATAAGAACAAGATTTCGTCATCATACTCTGCGAATTCAGGCTGGATGAGGTCAGTGGCACCGAACAGAGAAAAAATCCCCTCATCTACGTTGCTGTCCTCATCGTCTTCATGTGGCGTGCTTTCTCGCACTTTGTAATCTGGTGGTATGAGGTGCTGATTCATCTTGATCATTGTCAGCCGCTCCACATTTTTGGGCGATAGGCGGCTCCGTTTGGCAGTTACAATGCCACCAGCAGCACTGAAAACACGTTCAGAAGACACACTTGCGAGTGGGCAAGACAAATAGTTTATAGCCAGGTTGTAGAGCTGTGGCCACAATTGTTTTTTGCCATGCCAATACTGCAATGGCTCCTCATTAAGAAAGACCACTGTTGAGTCATTCAGATAGTCCTGCACCATCGACTCAAGGTCATCAACTGTTCCTCCACTTTGCTTACTTTTTGCTGTGCCTGTGACATTTTTTAGAGAACCATACCCCATCAAACTTAGCCAATCCTCCTCCCCAGCCACTGTTAGTGTTGTCATTGTGTGTGGTGCAGATGATCCAGTTGCCGGTGTCTTTAACGGCTGAGAGGTCACTTGTGCCCCAGCCACAGGTGCAGAAGTGGATTCTTGTGACTGCGGATGGCCTGCTGATGCTGATGCTGATGTACTGGCTTCTCCTTCAATAACCTGCCGTTCTTTTTCAAACCTCTTGGCTGACCAGGCTAACCAATGTTTGTACTTTTGAACATCTGCATCAGCGAAAGGAAAGAATGCGTTGTCTGCCAGCGCCTTTTTGTAGCGTGGATCCAGAATAGTAGCACAAATGTAATGCTGATCTGAGTTGATGTTTTTAAGACGTTCATCACCACGTAGGCGATGTAATAATTTCTCAGACAAAATGAAATGGTTTTTTTTTTTTTTCATCTTTTTCAAACTCAGAAGAAACCGCCATCAGTTGGTGCTCCAGTATGCACAACAATGGGATAGCTTTTCCCAAATTACAGTCCTCCTGGCTGACTGCACGCGTGAAGAACTCAAAAGGACGAAGCATGTCTGTCAGGCTTTTAACTATGGCCCATTGCGCCTTACTCATCCGCAGGTCCTCCTTCTGAGATGTAGCCTCTGTCAAGAAATAGTGATCGAGTACCGTATACTGCTCATGCAGACGCTCAAGCATGTAGAAGGTTGAGTTCCAACGTGTTGCCACCTCCTGGATGAGTGCTTTCACTGGCATTCCACGTTGAAGTAGCAGTCTCCGCAGATGCTTCCGGGCCTTAAAAGAATGGCTGAAATGGTTGCACATTTTGCGGCAGGTGGCCATTACCTCGAACGCTGGACTCTCTTTATCACTCAAGAATTTTTGAACTACCAGGTTGATACAGTGCGCCAAACACGGCACTCTAACATGGTGACCCTGTGACATGGCCTTAACTACATTGGCGCCATTATCCGTGGAAACATAACCAATCTTGCGTTTTAGGGGGGATAGCATTGACAACACCTTTTTGTCAAACTCTTCCAAAAGGTTTTCTGCTGTGTGACTTTTCTCCAAGGCAAACATGGCTAGTGTTGCATGTTTCCGAGCAGCTTTGAAAACTTGGTCCGGGTCAACACCTGCGTTTAGCTTTGCTATAACACCTGAAAAAGAGACCCAGTGTGCAGTGATGCACATGTAATCATCGCCTGGGCCACTGGTCCACATGTCTGTTGTCAGATGTATTGTGTGAACAGCACTCTTCTGCAAAGCTGCCCCAATCGCCTGCAGCACATCTTCATGTAGTGCTGGAACCGCAACTCTGGCAAAATAGAACCGGCTCGGAACCTTCCATTTAGGGCAGAGCGTTGCAACTAATTCAAGAAAACCTACCGCTTCTACAAAAGAAAAAGGTAGAAGGTCCACAGCTAGCATTTTAGCCAGCTTAGTGTTATACAGACGCGTCAGTGGGTGGTTGCGTTCATATGGCACGTCTGAAGTAAGCATTGTTCTAATGTTGGCCTGGACCAAGCATTTACGGGCTGATAATGACTTCGTTGACCCAATTTTGCTCGCTGGTGAACTTTTGTGCGTTGGTGTCTCACTCGCTCCAACACTCTTAGTGTGCCTCACATTGGGTGTGCTGCTGAGAGGGGTACTGGGTGTAAGGGAAGTGTTTGACACGTCTTCTTCCTGCTCGTCAACATCAGATGAAACATCAACGTTTCCTTGATTTTGGCCTTTCTTGATCGCAGCTAGGTGCGCAAACCATTGGACACCGTGCTTTCTGTCAAGATGACCACTCTGGCCGCCGGTACCATAGTTGCTACCTGGCTTACCACGACTAACTGCAAGCTTACAAAGGGTACAAATGGCAAACCTTGGATTTTTGGGACAAACAGTAAAGAAGTCCCAAACTGGGGACTTGAAGTGTCTGTGGGACCTGGAGGAGGCGGCGATACTGGTGGTGGTGGTGGTCATGAAGCTAATGCCAGATGAAGTGGAGGATCTGGATTGGCCAACTTTTGTACGTTTTCCACTTTCACCGCCACTAATTAAGGTCGAGGTTGACGCAGGTCTCTTCTTGCCAGAAAGAAATATGGAAGCGGGACGAGTTGGTGTACTACTTAACTCCAATGATTGTGGTGTTTCCACTGCCTCCTCATCGACAACATCATCATCATCATCATCACGCGCAGCAGCTCTTCGGGCTAGGGTCAAAATGTCTGTTTGCTGCATGCCCGCTGGGGCTGCAGTGACCTTTATGATGACTGGGTCGTCGTTGGCAGAGTCTTCATCAGCAGCAGTATCCGCCACTTCTTGTTGAGCCTCATCACACTCCATAAGTCTGAGACTTTGGACGAGCTTCCTTTTACGCTTAAGTACCTTTGTTGGATCATGGTGTGCCTCACTCTCAGACGGCTGTGGTGCTGGTTCCCAAGTTTGATCCGTATCATCAGAAGGAGGTGTGCTTGAAGAGGATGTAGACACCACCCTTGATCTCTTCCTTGCTAGGGTTGTGGAAGACAATGAAGGATCATCAGGAGGAGTGGCTTCCTCAAATGATACCTCGCCTTGATTGTCGATTTCCTGATGTGCCCCTACTTCGGGAGGAACAACTATTGTGGGCACTTGTTGTGACCCTCCATGCACCTCTGCATGCGCATCTCCTTGCGCTGCCTCTCCTTCCACATGTACTTGGGCTTGTACTTGCACATGTGATTGTTGTTGCCGCTGTGGTTGTTCAACACTCGTCAGATGAGCTACAACAACCTGTGTTGATTGAGGGACATTGCTGCTGCTTTCTTGCGATGAGCCAACATCACTGGTCGATGGTGATTGAAGAAGTATACTGGCTGCCTCTGCAGCACTCAAGGGCTTGGACTTAAGTTGGCGTGGTGGTGGTGGTGGCACTGAGCCCAATGGAGCGGGGGTGCTGCTGCCAGCTTGGTCCCCAGCAGATCCCGCTGCAGCTGCTGCAGGCATACTTTTTTTTTTACTCACAAAAAAAGGGGCGGGCGGCACACCAGTGTCCTTGGTAACTTGCTTCTTCTGCTCCTTACTGGCACCTTTCTTGCTAGAGGAGCTACGGGTTACTTTTTTTGGGGCCATCTTCTTCAGAGCAGGTCAGCAGGCAGCAGTTGCACGAGTTGCAGAGGGTTCTGTGTCCAGACGTGACGTCGCGTGACGTTATGCTGCACACACCGCTGCAGGACTTCTTCCTGGCACTGGTGGTTCTATTGAGTCTTCTTGTGCACCTAAAAGCAATGGAAGACAGAGGAACATCAGTTCAGTTATACACCCCAAAAAATCGACAAAACACAGAAAAATGAGCACAATCCCATGCCATCCATGATGTTTACATTGAAGACACCCCACAGAAAGACTAGGGACATGCAAGTATGCAACACTCACTACCCCTGGGCATAAGGGATGAAAAGTAGGCAAAATAAGTGCAGGCCTCAGACACTGCCTCTCCTCAAAATGGCCCCCTTACACCCCAAGCACATGTTGCTGCCTGTACCAGCCAGCACTCAAGATGGCCACCACCACCACCCACATGGCCAGTCCACATCAACAGTACACCCCCAAAAAACAGAAAAACAGCCAGAAATCACCACAATCCAATGCCATCCATGATGTTTACATCAAAGAGAGTGAGACAACACCACAGGCACACTCAGTCCATGCACCACCACCACCCCTGGGCAAGCAAAAGGCCACACCAGCAGCCCCCCAAAAACGACAAAAAACAATAAAATAAGCACAATCCCAGCCCATCCATGGCCTCAATTATGTTTAAATTCAAGAAGACACCCCACAGAAAGACTAGGCCCATGCAACACTCACCACCCCTGGGCAAAGGGCCACACCAGCAGGCCCAAAAAAACGACAAAAAACAATAAAATCTGCACAATCCCAGCCCATCCATGGCCTCAATGGTGTTTAAATTCAAGAAGACACCCCACAGAAAGACTAGGCCCATGCAACACTCACCACCCCTGGGCAAAGGGCCACACCAGCAGGCCCAAAAAAACGACAAAAACCAATAAAATCTGCACATTCCCAGTCCATCCATGACCTCAATGGTGTTTAAATTCAAGAAGACACCCCTCAGAAACACTAGGCCCATGCAACACTCACTACCCCTGGGCATAAGGGATGAAAAGTAGGCAAAATAAGTGCAGGCCTCAGACACTGCCTCTCCTCAAAATGGCCCCCTTACACCCCAAGCACATGTTGCCTGTACCAGCCAGCACTCAAGATGGCCACCACCACCACCCACATGGCCAGTCCACATCAACAGTACACCCCCAAAAAACAGAAAAACAGCCAGAAATCACCACAATCCAATGCCATCCATGATGTTTACATCAAAAAGAGTGAGACAACACCACAGGCACACTCAGTCCATGCAACACTCACCACCCCTGGGCAAAGGGCCACACCAGCAGGCCCAAAAAAACGACAAAAAACAATAAAATCTGCACAATCCCAGCCCATCCATGGCCTCAATGGTGTTTAAATTCAAGAAGACACCCCACAGAAAGACTAGGCCCATGCAACACTCACCACCCCTGGGCAAAGGGCCACACCAGCAGGCCCAAAAAAACGACAAAAAACAATAAAATCTGCACAATCCCAGCCCATCCATGGCCTCAATGGTGTTTAAATTCAAGAAGACACCCCACAGAAAGACTAGGCCCATGCAACACTCACCACCCCTGGGCAAAGGGCCACACCAGCAGGCCCAAAAAAACGACAAAAAACAATAAAATCTGCACAATCCCAGCCCATCCATGGCCTCAATGGTGTTTAAATTCAAGAAGACACCCCTCAGAAACACTAGGCCCATGCAACACTCACTACCCCTGGGCATAAGGGATGAAAAGTAGGCAAAATAAGTGCAGGCCTCAGACACTGCCTCTCCTCAAAATGGCCCCCTTACACCCCAAGCACATGTTGCCTGTACCAGCCAGCACTCAAGATGGCCACCACCACCACCCACATGGCCAGACCACATCAACAGTACACCCCCAAAAAACAGAAAAACAGCCAGAAATCACCACAATCCAATGCCATCCATGATGTTTACATCAAAGAGAGTGAGACAACACCACAGGCACACTCAGTCCATGCACCACCACCACCCCTGGGCAAGCAAAAGGCCACACCAGCAGCCCCCCAAAAACGACAAAAAACAATAAAATAAGCACAATCCCAGCCCATCCATGGCCTCAATTATGTTTAAATTCAAGAAGACACCCCACAGAAACACTAGGCCCATGCAACACTCACTACCCCTGGGCATAAGGGATGAAAAGTAGGCAAAATAAGTGCAGGCCTCAGACACTGCCTCTCCTCAAAATGGCCCCCTTACACCCCAAGCACATGTTGCCTGTACCAGCCAGCACTCAAGATGGCCACCACCACCACCCACATGGCCAGACCACATCAACAGTACACCCCCAAAAAACAGAAAAACAGCCAGAAATCACCACAATCCAATGCCATCCATGATGTTTACATCAAAGAGAGTGAGACAACACCACAGGCACACTCAGTCCATGCACCACCACCACCCCTGGGCAAGCAAAAGGCCACACCAGCAGCCCCCCAAAAACGACAAAAAACAATAAAATAAGCACAATCCCAGCCCATCCATGGCCTCAATTATGTTTAAATTCAAGAAGACACCCCACAGAAAGACTAGGCCCATGCAACACTCACCACCCCTGGGCAAAGGGCCACACCAGCAGGCCCAAAAAAACGACAAAAAACAATAAAATCTGCACAATCCCAGCCCATCCATGGCCTCAATGGTGTTTAAATTCAACAAAACAGTTGTATCATGCACCCATAACCAACCCTGGTCCTACTGGATACTGTGGCTACCCACAATATAATTTATTTAATTTTCTGAAAAAGTTCCAAAATTGTACTTGCAGCAACTGTAATGCCCCAAACAAACTTACTTGTGAAAGTTGATTTCTAATCCAAAAGTGATCCAAAGACAGTCAAAAAGGCCTCAAATCCAAATATCCAGCAGCACCCACAAAAAGTAATCCTTCCAGCTCCAGATCCAAATGAAAGTGACCAGGAGATGGACAAAGCACTGGGAGGAGCCTGCTGGACAGGAACAGGAAGTTGGAGACTGTGGGGCACTTCCTTCCTCCCCCCCCCCCCCCAAAATGGACTCCTTGCAAAAAAAAAGGCCATGCAAATGTCAACCTGAGGAGTGATTCTGATAAAAATCATAATTTTCTGAAGGTTTATCCTGTTTGCTGGTGATTTTCTTGTGCGAAATTGCAAAATCTCTATTTCGCAAGTGCGAGATTGTTCCTTTCCGCCGCAACTACATGTTCGCAATTGCGAACTCTCGCGAGGTGTGCTGTGCAAGGTGGCAAGCCGCGAGTACGTATTCGCGGGCGACAAACTCCCACGGGAACACGCAGCAAGATCTAAAATGGCGCGTCACTCGCAAAGAAAAACAACTCGGCAAACGCTAAAATGACGGAAAGTGAACGCCGTGCACCACGCCGCGCGCCGCAACCAAGCAAAAAATCCGCCGCGAGCGGATTCACGGATTTTCGACAAATTCGCGAGCGTTCGCGGATTGCGGATTTGCCGAAAATCCGAAAAATCCGCGAGCGGAGCGGATTTTACGCCCATGCTTACATTTAATTATGTGCAGGGGACACAGAGTAGGTGAGGTTTATCCAAGGTTAAGAAGAGATGAGTCCTGTTCAGTGAAAAATTGGAGATAGGCTTCAGTATATTATATACTTAAGTAGTGTGTTAAGTTTTTGATGACTGTTATTAATTTACTGTTGGGTAATAGTGGTTAATAACATTTTTTATTATATTTTACCACAGATTCAACTGCAGATTATTTCAAGATTTTAGGATGCCTAGCAAAGAAAGAGTGAGAAAGACTGCAAAACGTCAAAGACAGCAGGACCATGGAATAATGCAGCAGTCCTCTAACAAAAAGATTTGTCAAGTCACCAAGAAAGCACCGGGTAAGAGTCCAAAAACAGTCATAAGAAATATGTGTAGTAAAACAAATATTACTACAGAAAATGTTTCAGTCCAGAGAAGGAGAAACAATTCAAATGGTAAGGAAAGGCCAATGAGAAATGTTACTGCTAGAGTAAGAGATAACTCTATGCATGAAAGTAGAAGGAAACAACAGTTTAGGGATATTCGTAAACGAATGTTCCGCAACAGGATAATTGGGAATTTGTTAAAAAATATTAAGAAAGGTCAACAGAAAGTGGTTTTTTATAAGAGAAAAAAAATAGTTGAGAAAGTTATTGATCAGGCATTTGAAATTAAACGTAAGTTATTTATTTTGACAATCAATAGAATTAGGAAGCTAAACAAGGAAATTTATGATTTCAAAAGAAATAGTAGATGGAAGAGAATAGTTAATCGTAGTAATTTTTGTGAAGTTTTTTCTGGAGAATGGATGCATAGTTCAAGCTCTGAGGCATTTTTTAATGAGGAGAGTTATTTCCAGGATAATGATTTGGTGCATGCAGTTGACACCAGTGGTCGAGCTTATGAAGTGAAAGATGGTTGTCCAGTTGAAAAAGAAAAAGTTGTGAGAACAGAGATAGAAGAGGTGTTAGGTAATGAGGTTTTAGGGAGACGTCCTAAGGGTCCTGTGTACACCTGGAAGTGTAGTAGTATTTGCAGTGTACGACAGGATTCCATCAATTTGCTTTGTGATTTTATACGGTCATTTAGTAAGAAAAGTTTGAAGCAGAAAATGAAGTTGTTGCAAGAATTAGATCCTTGCAGAGTGAGAGAAGTGATAGGTTTGCATGGTCATTCACTGGCTTGTCTTTCCAGGAGAGTATGCCAGAGTGTTTTTCATCATTTCAGGATGCTAGCAGTGCATCATAATAAAGTGAGGAAATTAGTTAGAATGTTGTATTATGCTAAGAGTCCAGCAATTATGCTTAAACAATTATGCGCTGCTCTTTTGCATGGTTCTGAAATAGATGTGAAGAATATATGTGAAGAAATTGAGTTTTGTTACTTTGGAAGTAAAGAGGAGAATGTTGAAATTGACCAAGAAGAAGAGAGTAATGTGGAAGATAGTGTACAGGTTTCCAGTACAGATAATTTCCAGAGGGAAATTGCGACGTTTGAGGTGAAATCAAGTGAGAGGCCAAATTTCACTTGTGTGTGTTGTCGACGCACTTATTATAAGAATCAGACTAAGTTAGTGGATTTATATGGAAAAAGTGAAAGGGAAAATAATAGTGAATGGAAGGATTTTACAACATACTTGATGGTAGAAAATTGTTTTGATTTGGGATTGGATCAACGTGTGTGTACTTATTGTTGTAACAAATTAAATCAAAACCAGATGCCTGCTAGAGCAGTTCATAATAATATGGAATTGGTTGAGATTCCTTCTGAATTGAAGGATTTAAATACTTATGAATCTATTTTGATTCAAAGTATCCATCCCTTTCAGGCTATTGTAAGAATGGAGCCAAAGACAGGGAAATTGCCTCCATCAGATTTACAGAGAGGATTAAAGGGAAGAGTTGTTTATTTGCCTCTAGATTTGAAGAAAAACATTAACACAATTGGAGTAGAAAAAGTGGAAGAGGAACCTCTTGTTATCTTAGTTAATGGGGTTCCGACAAAGAATAAGAAAATATGGCAAGATTTAGTAGATGTTAGGAAAGTCAAAAGGGCAACATTGTATTTGAAAAAAAATAATAAATACTATAAAAATGTATATGTTGCAGAAGAGGAAGTAAGTGAGGAAGAGGATAGCGATTTGTGTGCTGGTCAAATTGAGAAAGTAGAACCCTGTACTAGTGAAGAAATATATGAACATTATAGTGTTCATCCTTTGCATTCCAAGGAAGTCATGGGGAATGCTATTGAGTTGTTTCAAATGAAGCAAGCGAAAGGGAGTCCCATTAGTGTTTGGGAGGAAAGTTTGGAAGTTCGGTGTTTCCCACAGCTTTTTCCAACAGGTCAGGGAGGAAGATATGATGAGCGACCTCATCAAATTCCTGCTTCTGAATACCCGACTTTGCGATTGTATGCAGGAGATCCTAGGTTTCGACAATGCATTCCTTATTTGTTTCATCTCCTGTTTGAAAGCGATCTGTCTGGACTGTCATATGCAGTGAACCACATCTTGAAAAGTGGTATACACATGCAAAACATCTCGGCAAGTGACTTTATGGATAAAGTCAATGTCCAAGACAGTATTTTGGATTCTCACCTGATTAATCTCATGGCGTGTCAGCGTGGTACTAATGAGTACTGGTACCGTCGTCATGGTGATTTAAAATGTATGCTGAGGAACTTAGGAACTCCCACATGGTTCCTCACTTTGAGCTGTGCTGAGTATGGCTGGGAAGACTTACTTGAATTTCTACGAGAGGCAAATGCTAACGTAGAAAACATCGAATTCAAGACACCCGGAGAACTGTGCTCTTTGGATCCAGTCAATGTATGTAGGTCCTTCAATCATAGATTTGAAGGTATGATGTCTTTCATCATGAATAAGAAGAATCCACCTCTTGGAGAGGTGTTGGATTTCTTCTGGAGGAAGGAGTACCAAGCAAGAGGTGCTCCTCATATACATATGTTGCTGTGGATCAAGGATGCACCTAAATTTGGAACGGATGCAGACGACTCAGTGATGAGTTTCATAGAACAGTATTCTACGTGTGCTGTTCCAAACGCAAAGGAGAAAAAAAGCCTAAGAGAAAAAGTTCTACGTTTCCAAAGCCATCGATGTGGAAAGTACTGTCGTCGTAAATTCCGGAACAAAGACAAGTTCTACACCAAATGTCGTTTCGGCTTTCCACGATCGGTGATTTCTAAAGGAAGAGTGAACAGTTTGATGTCTTCGCTGCGACATAATGTGATGAAGAAATCACCTAAAAACACATACAATTTGAAGAGGAACGAAGAGTCTAAGTACATCAACGACTACAACCCGGTGATTTTGTCCATGTGGAATGCTAACATGGATATACAGTTTGTGGCTGATAACTGTATGGCTGTGGCTCGGTATGTGACATCTTACATCACCAAAAAAGAGAAGACAGAATTGAAGGATATGTGGGAGGACATTTCCCATGAAAAGAGCCTCAGCAAGAAGTTGTACAGTTTCAGTCTGAAGATGTTGTCGCATCGAGAAATCGGAGCTTACGAATGTTCTGACCGGTTGTCTTCAGCAAGTCTCTATGCCAAGTCCAGGAGTATCGTTTGGGCGAGTGTTGGTCTTGCTGCAACGCGTAATCGAGTTCTGAAACCTGTGCGGGAAATTGAGTATTTGGCGGAAAAGGAGCCAAACAGTACCGACATTTTGAAGACCAACATGTTGGATACATATTATCCAAATCGAAGCAGTCACCTCGAGAATGTTTGTCTGTATGAGGTTCTGCAAAATTACATATTCAAGAGGAACATCAAAGAAGATACTGAGAAAGGAGTGTATGCTGTAATAGGAAGTGAGGGATGTCTGGTCAAGCAAAGAAAATGCCACTTGATAAACCATCGAAAATTGAGTGGCGAATCTCCTGAAAAAAAGGAGTTTTTCTATTTAGCACTTTTGCAACTTTTTAAGCCTTGGCGTGCAGAAGAGGAACTGCTTGGAGATTTCCTTTGTTACGAAGACTCATTCAATGCTGCCAAGGAGACCATAGAATGTCCTGCTTTTCCCAAATATGTAGAAATGTTGAATGTGGAAATTGAGCAGGAAGCAACGATTGCAGCCGAGATTGCCAGAGACAGTTCTCAGGACAGTCAGAGTTCTGCTTCATTGAGTCAGGATCCACTAGGAGGACCTCTTATCGAAAATGAAGCTGCCACTGCTATGAATGAAGTGGAAAGAGCCATGGCACATGCTCAGGAGGATGCGGTTAACTTAGAAGAGTTGGAAAGACAACTCAACGTTGAGCAGAGGAAAATATATGACGAACTTACCATGCAAATTGATCATGGATTAAGTCATGACAAGAAAGAGTGCTCATGTACGTCGTTGAAGCCTGTCCGACTGTACGTGAGTGGAGAAGCGGGAACTGGAAAAAGTTTCCTTATTAAAGCAATTTCATGTTATTTGCAGGAAAGGACAGAGTCATCGCTGTCTTGTGTTGTCACCGCTCCAACTGGACTGGCAGCACATAACATTAAAGGGATTACTTTACATCGTTTACTGATGCTGCCAGTGGAGCATGACAACAAATTAGAATATCACAAGCTATCTGGAGATGCTTGTTTTGAAGTTTCAAGAGTCTTGAGGAAAATGAAACTTTTTATCTTTGACGAAGTAAGCATGGTTTCCAATGTCATGCTTGCCTTTGTGCATTTGAGAATGCAAGAAGTTCTCAAAACAGAGTATGATGTGTTATTTGGTGGCAAACACATCATTGTTTTCGGAGATCTTCTGAAGCTGACACCAGTGAAAGGGCAACCTGTGTTCAAAATGCTCACGCATGAAGATACCAGGAAGTGCTTAGGGAGCATTGGCAACGTCAATATATGGTTAAACTTCAATTATGCTGAACTGCATGAAAATATGCGTCAGGCAAAGGATGAAGTTTACAAGACTATTCTACAAGATGTTAGAATTGGAAAAGTGACCGAGCATGGGAAAGAAGCTTTACATGCACGATTACTGACAAATTTATATCCAGACGAAGATGTTGTGCCTGAGAATATTTTTCAGAAAGTTACTGAGGAAAAATCTGGAATATGTTTGATGCCAACTCTTGCAGAATGTGCCAAATTCAACAACAAAATGTTGCATTTAGAAAAGCAAGAGATTGTGAAACTGGAAGCTATTGACAGAGTAGAGCATATGGGATCAACAATTATTTTGTCTGAGAATCTGAAAACAAAATTGGATTCATTAGAGAAGAGTATATCTAAAACTGCGGGTTTTGAAAAGACTCTGAATGTGTGCTTGAACTGCCGTATAATTTTAAGAAGGAATTTACATGTTGAAAGAGGTCTGGTAAATGGATCAATGGGTAATGTTGTTGATTTTGTGAAATACAGAAATAGAGATGGAATTGAATTTTTAAAAATTAAATTTGATGGCATTGAGGAAGTACAGCTAATTGCTCGTTGTTCTGCTGGATTTTTGCTTGTAAAAGACTTATATGTTCGTCGTAAGCAGTTTCCTGTTTGCTTGGCATATGCGGTGACAATCCATAAATCGCAAGGTTTAAGTGTAGACTGTGCATTGGTGAATATTGGCAGTTCTGTGTTCAAGGAGGGTATGGCATATGTGGCATTGTCACGAGTTAGGACTTTATCGGGATTGTACTTGATTGAGTGTGATGTCACAAACATTTGTGCGGATCTAGATTGTGTTAAGGAATACAATAGGTTGAGAAGAGAGTATGCGCCACATTTGCCTCAGTATCCTTTGTTTGAGAAACGTGTGGTAGGCCGGAAACGAAGAAATGTGACCAATACTGGGGCGGTTGTAGCAAAAAGACGAAAAGTCGATGAACCTGAAATTATAAGCAGAAACAAAAAGGATTCTGTTGAAGATGTTGTTGGTTTTCAATTTGAAAACAGTTCTGGTGTCAACTGCTATGCTAATGTAGTGGTTAATGTTTTGTTTTCTCTAGAAAATGTAAAAGAAGAGATTGTGGTCAATTCTGATCAAAGATTTTGCAGTTTGTTACATTCTGTGTTAGAGAAATGTAGCACTGATAGAACAAACATAGAAAGTGTGTCTGAAATTCGAAATCTGTTAGACAGATGTTCAGGCCAAACACAATTCTCTCAAAATAGTCAGCAAGATTGTCAGGAGTTTTTAATGTATATGCTTGATGTATTGCATGATGAAGGTGTAGATGTAGATCACCTGTTTGGGCTTTCTTATCAATGGCAGCATGACTGCGAGAACTGTAGGGTATCAAGTACTACTAGTGTAGACTCAGAAAGATTTATATATTTAACTTTGCCAGACAGTAAATCAGTCTCTTTTAATAAGCTAGTAAAAGCAGCTGATCACAACATGGAGTGTAGCCAATGTAAATCTGAAATGATGTCCACATTATTTATACGAACATATGGCCAGTACGTCATTTTAATGTTCCAACGATGTAGGCCTGATGGAACAAAATTGACAACTTTAATTAAAAATGTTGTGGCTTCACAGTTGTCAATATCAGGAAGGACTTTTGTAACTGTAGCAATTATATATCATGATGGTCCTTCAATAACATCAGGACATTATACAGCTTATTTAAAGTGTAGAAATGGCTGGTCATTCTGCAATGATTCTGTTTTAATTTTCAAAAAAAAATTGCCATATGACCTTAAAAACTCTTACCTGGTGTTTTTAAAACCAAAATTTTAGGGAAAGAATCTCGGGATGTGCTCTGAGGAATTTCAAGAAGTTCTCATGGCTCCTACACTATTTGGCCTTGAGGATAAGTGTAGTACAGAGACATAACTTTTTACCATAACACTGGACGTCATTGAGAAATACGTGCACTTTGAATGAGTTCAGAAAAACTATTTCTTTTTATAAGCTAATTGAAGCAGCCAATCAAAACATGGAGTAGAGGGAATGTAAGTCTGCAATGCTGTCTACTGTTTTACATTGCTTTGTGATTAAAAGTGATGTAGAGAATTAAATAATTGTACTAGTCATAAAGGTAGTGTAAGTCTGCTTCATAGTAAGCAGTATCAGTGTGATAGGAAATGTAGAACATGATTGAGCAAGAAGGGGAAGATATTACTAGTCCAGGATTGTGTAAATGATCTTCAACATTTTAATTCTGAAAGTTGCGGAAATGCGAAAAGACGGGATTGGCTTACAAGAAATCCAAGAGTTATAAATGGCTTTGACAAGATTTGGCCTTGTGGAAACTTGTGGTAGAGAGCAAGAAGTCATTTATTGTATGTAACATGTTTTTGAAAACGATGGAGGTTTTCTTTCAGAAAGTGGCGGGTTGAAAGTAATAACAGCACAACAGAGTGTAAGCTGTTCATAGGACATCCTTGGCCGTCATGGAAAGTAAGTTAACTTTAAGGAGTTCTGAATTCTGATTTGTTATGTTGTATGGGTTTTTTAAACACAATCATTTTGATTGTGTTTTTTTTTTCCCCGCTGTTATATGATGAATACCTTCAAGTCACTGTTTTTAGTGAAATTTGATACATTCTGAGAACAGCAAAAATAAACCATTTAACATGTATAATTAATTCTGTTCTGTTTGCATTTATGATGTACATGTAGAACTGTGTAGGAGGCATGGAGAAGGTGAGGCTTCTGTAAGTGTCAAAGTTGTTGCATACAGTGAACACATTCACACATCGGTCCACTCTTCCTTGGATGTGGTGGAGGTGGTGGGGAAGCACCAGCTGAAGCTACTAAAGAAGCCATTGCTCACTGGTAACAAAGGGTCTTTCTCTCACAATGATGAAAGTCAGAGTGAGGAAAGAAAGAGGGATTTTCATCATTTGGGAAAAACAATAGTTCTCAACCAATGAAAAGTGTTCATTTTAGATTATATGACCTAGTCTTACATCATTAGGAAACCAAAAGTGAAATGAACCAATGAAAAGTGTTATTACCAAGTCACATGACCTGCTGTGTTTATGTTACACGCTTTGCAGGGCCTTCCGGTTTGCTTCCAGAAACCTGTGCTTTGCGACTCGGTAAGCGTACCAGTTCGCTAACGTAGTACGTCATATGACGTATCACGCGACAACGCGAAACGTCATGCGGACGGGAGGCGTCACGATGTTGTTTTCTAACGCGGCAGTTGCGGTAAAGAAACGTTTACTGGCTCGCGGTCTATTTCGCGGCATCAAGGTCAGCTAACGGGAAGCTTCCCGATTCGCGAAGTGGGAACGAAGAAATTTTTTTTTTTTTTAAAAAGTTATTAATAAACATATAAAATATATTTTGGGATTTAAAGAAGAATACATTTTACAGCTACAGATATTTGCTATTAAAAAACCATTGAAATTCACTGAAAAAACCCTAGGTTATAGATTATATATAGTTAGGAATTAGCATTTACAAAACCTTGAAAATTCACTGAAAAAACCATAGGTTATAGACCATATATAGTTAGGAATTAGCATTTAAAAAACCTTATTTTACTCCCACAAAACCATTGAAATTCCATATATAGTTAGTTGCACTAACTATATATCGCGCACCCGCAATCCACTGCTGATGATGTCACATATTACATCATTCATGACATGGTCAGTGACATCACTGATGACATCACTGATGACATCTCAAATGACATCACTGATGACAACATCCAGTGATTATGTGTTTCTGTAAAGTTTAAATATGTTTTACATATTGAAGAATGAGTGGATGTATAAGTGTCTGAATGAAGGTTTTAGTAGGTGCGTGATTGACTGTATGAGTGAGTGATTAAATGCGTCTTACTAAATGCACGGGTTAGTGACTAAACTGTCTGAAAGTGTGCATCAGTATGTCTGTTGTTGTGCAAGCTGCTGCATGTGTTGATCAGTAGCTATATAAGTAGCTATATGGGTTATTGATTGGTTGCACAAGTATTTGTATGGGAGACTGAGTGTGTGTATGGCTGGCTGGGAGGTGTGTGACTCTGTGCAGATCAATGTGTACTTGTATCAGTGATTCTATAAGAGAGTAAGTATGTGTTAGTATATGTTTGAAAATGTAAGGTACTCTATGTTTAACTGTGTAGATTAGAAAATGGAAGTGTGATTGATTCTTTACAGGACTGACTAGGTGTGTGAGTAACTCCATGGATGAGTGGCAGAGTGTGAGTGTCTGTATAGGTGTATGAGTGCATATGATAGTGTTGTAAAGATGAGTGATTGTATGTATGAATGATTGTATGGGTGAATGAGTGAATGTGTGTGTAGACGTAGGAATCAGTGAGTGCGTATGTAGTAACTAGTATTGGTGTGTCAATGGTTTCAAAAATTATACTCTGTATTTAACACTGGGTGTAACAGAGGTTATATTAAAGTGTGAGGAGATGCATTGTATTGTCACATTAATGATATCATCATTGATGTGACCATTGATGTCAAATGAGATATCATCAGTGATGTCATTTGAGATGTCATCAGTGATGTCATCAGTGATGTCACTGACCATGTCATGAATGATGTAATATGTGACATCATCAGCAGTGGATTGCGGGTGCGCGATATATAGTTAGTGCAACTAACTATATATGGAATTTCAATGGTTTTGTGTGAGTAAAAAAAGGTTTTTTAAATGCTAATTCCTAACTATATATGGTCTATAACCTATGGTTTTTTCAGTGAATTTTCAAGGTTTTGTAAATGCTAATTCCTAACTATATATAATCTATAACCTATGGTTTTTTCAGTGAATATATATATATATATATATATATATATATATATATATATATATATATATATATATATTACCTACTGGCGATAGCCAGTAGGTATATATAGTTAGGATTTTTTTCCTATGGGATTTTTGAAAATTCTATGTCGAATAACTTTGGCGTTTGAGGACAGAATTGGCTGAAATTTTCAGGAAAATGGAACATTTTGTTTCTGAGCAGCCCCATAAAATTTGGGGGGGGTTCGTCAAGGGGGGGCCGACAAAAAAGGGGGGTCCCAAAACGTGTTTTTCCCATGCAATTTTCCATAGGGCGGTTGGCCTCACTTTTAGCCCGAACGGCTGAATGGATTTACACCAAACTTGGCAAAATTGTAGGGACTGGTAGCCCGATGTGCCTTTGCTATGTCTCAAGATATAGGCTCCAGTGGTTTTTACGAAAATTAACTTTGAAAAATATATATTGGGCTACATTGGGCTATATATATGTTGGAGCCCAAATGTAGCCCAATGTAGCCCAATGTAGCCCAATGTAGCCCAAAGATGGCCACCAGAGACAAAAAAAAACAAATGTAGCCCAAATATCAGCCAGATGTAGCCCAACTATAGCCCAATGACAGAATGTCCCAGAGTGTTCTAAAGAACAACTAGAGTGCTAACAGTCCTACTTATTACAAAGGTATGGCACACCTGAAGCCATCTTGATTGGAATAAAGTGGTAACTCTTAAAACATTTAATTTAAAAAGGAACAAAATGAGTGGGTTCATTTTGCCATAGAAAGTATGATTAGCGAATATATGACGAAATCCCGCATACCATCAGTCCGCAAAAAAAATCCTGCATGTACTATTAGGCCGCAAATTAAAATAACGAAAACTTTTAGAACGAATATGCCTTTAGCATATACTAAACAACTAAACTACCCTAAACCCTAAAACACTATCCCCAGCATGACCCTACACTACACAAACAGTACAACACTACCCTAAACCCTAAAACACTACCCCCAGCATGACCCTACACTACACAAACACTACAACACTACCCTAAACCCTAAAACACTACCCCCAGCATGACCCTACACTACGCAAACACTACAACACTACCCAAAACCCTAAAACACTACACCCCAGCATGACCCTACACTACGCAAACACTACAACACTACCCTAAACCCTAAAACACTACCCCCAGCATGACCCTACACTACACAAACACTACAACACAACCCTAAACCCTAAAACACTACCCCCAGCATGACCCTACACTACACAAACACTACAACACTACCCTAAACCCTAAAACACTACCCCCAGCATGACCCTACACTACACAAACACTACAACACTACCCTAAACCCTAAAACACTACCCCCAGCATGACCCTACACTACGCAAACACTACAACACTACCCTAAACCCTAAAACACTACCCCCAGCATGACCCTACACTACGCAAACACTACAACACTACCCAAAACCCTAAAACACTACACCCCAGCATGACCCTACACTACACAAACACTACAACACTACCCTAAACCCTAAAACACTACCCCCAGCATGACCCTACACTACGCAAACATTACAACACTACCCTAAACCCTAAAACACTACCCCCAGCATGACCCTACACTACGCAAACACTACAACACTACCCAAAACCCTAAAACACTACACCCCAGCATGACCCTACACTACGCAAACACTACAACACTACCCTAAACCCTAAAACACTACCCCCAGCATGACCCTACACTACGCAAACACTACAACACTACCCTAAACCCTAAAACACTACCCCCAGCATGACCCTACACTACGCAAACACTACAACACTACCCTAAACCCTAAAACACTACCCCCAGCATGACCCTACACTACGCAAACACTACAACACTACCCAAAACCCTAAAACACTACACCCCAGCATGACCCTACACTACGCAAACACTACAACACTACCCTAAACCCTAAAACACTACCCCCAGCATGACCCTACACTACGCAAACACTACAACACTACCCTAAACCCTAAAACACTACCCCCAGCATGACCCTACAGTATGCAAACACTACAACACTACCCTAAACCCTAAAACACAACCCCCAGCATGACCCTACACTACGCAAACACTACAACACTACCCTAAACCCTAAAACACTACCCCCAGCATGACCCTACACTACGCAAACACTACAACACTACCCTAAACCCTAAAACACTACCCCCAGCATGACCCTACACTACGCAAACACTACAACACTACCCTAAACCCTAAAACACTACACCCCAGCATGACCCTACACTACGCAAACACTACAACACTACCCTAAACCCTAAAACACTACCCCCAGCATGACCCTACACTACGCAAACACTACAACACTACCCTAAACCCTAAAACACTACACCCAGCATGACCCTACACTACGCAAACACTACAACACTACCCTAAACCCTAAAACACTACCCCCCAGCATGACCCTACACTACGCAAACACTACAACACTACCCTAAACCCTAAAACACTACCCCCAGCATGACCCTACACTACGCAAACACTACAACACTACCCAAAACCCTAAAACACTACCCCCAGCATGACCCTACACTACGCAAACACTACAACACTACCCTACACCCTAAAACACTACCCCCAGCATGACCCTACACTACGCAAACACTACAACACTACCCTAAACCCTAAAACACTAGCCCCAGCATGACCCTACACTACGCAAACACTACAACACAACCCTAAACCCTAAAACACTACCCCCAGCATGACCCTACACTAAACAACCACCACAACTCTACACTACACTAACACAACACTACACTACACAACACTACACTACACAATCACTAACCCACGAAAAAATTAACACAAACCCACTTACCTCTCTCGTCATCGTGGTTTTCACAACGCAAATGCATTTACCATACATGCCTTTAAAATGTAATTCTTTGTAAAGGCATGCGCGATAAATGCACATGCGTTTTGAAAAAATGCGGGATAATGGTATGCGAGGTCAATGACCTTGCGGGATAATGGTATGCGGACTGAAAGTCTGCGGGATAAAAAATGCGGGAAAATGGCTGCAAACCATGATTAGCAGCAGACTTCCCTGGTGAGCACTAGCTTTACTACAGTGATCTAATGAGCAACTAGAGTGCTAACATTCAGAATTTATGGCAAATGCGTGACACATCTGAATGCCTTCTTGATAGAACCAAAGTAAACAAGCATTGAAAATGCAATAGATCTCGCCCTCGTTTAAGTTAAAGCCATTCTGTTTGTAATGAGGTGGCTTTTTAGCTTTGCTTTTATTAATGTTTTTAAAACTTTCATGTAAATAACATGCATATGTATGCATATATGTATATGTATGCATGCATTTATATTTATATAGATATGCAGATTATATATGTTTATATATGTATATTACCTACTGGCGATAGCCAGTGGGTATATATAGTTAGGATTTTTTCTCCATGGGATTTCTGAAAATTCTATGTCTAATAACTTTGGCGTTTGTGGACGGAATTGGCTGAAATTTTCAGGTAAATGGCACATTTTGTTTCTGAGCAGCCCCTGAAAATTTGGGGGGTTTCGTCAAGGGGGGGCCGAGAAAAAAGGGGGGTCCCAAAACGCGTTTTTCACATTCATTTTTCGATAGGGCGGTTGGACTCACTTTTAGCTCGAACGGCTGAATAGATTTACATGAAACTTGGCAAAATTGTAGATATGGTTTGTCCGACGTGCCTTTGCTATGTCTCAATATATGTGCTCCAGTGGATTTTGAGAAATTAACGTTTAAAAAAATATATTTATCTGTGACAGCGCTCCGGTTAGCGCCCCGGTTCGCGTACCTGACGCGTAACGGAACTTCGCGAAGCGAAGCTGATTGGCTCTCCGGTGTCTGTCAACATTCTAAACAGTCCGGAGCGGCCGCCATCTTGTCTCTCGGTAGGATCGAGAGACAAGATGTGGTGAAAAACGAAGGGGGAAATGAAGGAAAGGGGGCAAGGTAGACCCCTCCTGACCCCCTAGGATTGATGAGGGGGATATTAAAGTGCCCCGCGGGGCAAAAAATAAAAAAAACAATTTTTTTTGCGATTTTACGCCGTAGAGGCGCGTCCCGGTACGCGAACCGGGCAGCTCACCGGGCAGCTAACCGGGCAGCTAACCGGCAGCGTAGCTGTCAACATTGTAAACAGTCCGGAGCGGCCGCCATCTTGTCTCTCGGTAGGTTCGAGAGACAAGATGTGGTGAAAAAAGAAGGGGGAAATGAAGGAAAGGGGGCAAGGTAAACCCCTCCTGACCCCCTAGGATTGATGAGGGGGATATTAAAGTCCCCCGCGATTTTTCGCGGTAGAGGCGCTTCCCGGTACGCGAACCGGGCAGCTAACCGGCAGCGTAACGGGAGTCCGCCATCTTGTGTTTTTGGAGCGTCCGGTTCGCGTACCGGGTAGCGTCCCGGTAAGCGTAACAAGGGGAAAACCAAGAGAAACAGTAAAAAAAAAATGAAGGGAATAGATTTCCAGCAAACTTGGCAAAATTGTAGGGACTGTTTGCTTGATGTGCCTTTGCAAGGCCTCAAGATATGTGCACGTGTGGATTTTGTCTAATTAAGGTTAAAAAAAAAATATATATCTGTAAGCGTGCTCCGGCACGCTTACGTTACGGGTTTTGTTCGCGCTGCAGAGCCGATACGTCATGGTTATGCGACGCGTCATGAGGCGTCTCACGTGGCTACGTGATACGTCACGTAATAAAGAATGTATTTTACAGCTATAGATATTAGCTTTTAAAAAACCAATGAAATTCACTGAAAAAAACATAGGTTATAGACCATATATAGTTAGGAATTTGCATTTACAAAACCTTGAAAATTCACTGAAAAAACCATAGGTTAGAGACCATATATAGTTAGCTGGACATTTTATTGACATAAAACCAATGAAATTCCATATATAGTTAGTTGCACTAACTATATATCGCGCACCCGCAATCCACTGCTGATGATGTCACATATTACATCATTCATGACATGGTCAGTGACATCACTGATGACATCACTGATGACATCTCAAATGACATCACTGATGACATCACTGATGACATCTCAAATGACATCACTGATGACATCATGACACACCAATACTAGTTACTACATACGCACTCACTGATTCCTACGTCTACACACACATTCACTCATTCACCCATACAATCACTCATACATACAGTCACTCATTATTACAACACTATCATATGCACTCATACACCTATGCAGACACTCACACACTGCCACTCATCCATAGAGTTACTCACACACCTAGTCAGTCCTGTAAAGAATCAATCACACTTCCCTTTCCTCATCTATACAGTTAAACACAGAACACCATACTTCAGTGACATCACTGATGACATCACTGATGACATCTCAAATGACATCACTGATGACATCTCAAATGACATCACTGATGACATCATGACACACCAATACCAGTTACTACATACGCACTCACTGATTCCTACGTCTACACACACATTCACTCATTCACCCATACAATCACTCATACATACAGTCACTCATTATTACAACACTATCATATGCACTCATACACCTAGTCAGTCCTGTGAAGAATCAATCACACTTCGATTTCCTCATCTATACAGTTAAACACAGAACACCATACTTTTTCACACATATACTAACACATACTTACTCTCTTATACAATCACTGATACAAGTACACATTGATATGCACAGAGTCACACACCTCCCAGCCAGCCACACACACACTCAGTCTTCCATACATCCACTCATTCTTCAATATGTAAAACATATTTAAACTTTACAAAAACACACAGACACTAGATGATGTCATCAGTGATGTCATTTGAGATGTCATCAGTGATGTCATCAGTGATGTCATTTGAGATGTCATCAGTGATGTCATCAGTGATGTCACTGACCATGTCATGAATGATGTAATATGTGACATCATCAGCAGTGGATTGCGGGTGCGCGATATATAGTTAGTGCAACTAACTATATAGGGAATTTCATTGGTTTTATGTCAATAAAATGTCCAGCTAACTATATATGGTCTCTAGCCTATGGTTTTTTCAGTGAATATATATATATATATATATATATATATATATATATATATATATCCATGTACGTGCAGCCAACGCTGCACTGCGCTTTGACCCCTCCTCTGTCAACAGTGGTCCGTGCTGGGCAGCGAGCCCATTAATTTTCCAAAAGACACACTTAAGTCCTCGCAATTTACGGGACAGCATGAAGCAAGGACTCCAAATAGCGTGTTCAAAATATTTAATCAGCAGATGGCAAAGCAGAAACAATGTCACTCGACGCGTTTCGGGGCTCCTCCCCTTGCTCATGAGTAGTTGACAGAGTAGTAGGTTCAACATAAATAAAGTGCAAGTCACATGGTCAGTGTGGAAAAATAAATAAACATAAACAAAATACTAGCGCGTTTATACACGCTGCAGAAGTAAAACATGAAATAATCACATGAGGGATAATCAAAATTAATTTTCTCATGTTAATGAAGGGGCAAATAAAAACAATATTCATAATATGCCTTTCTGTGACATAACGAATAACATGCAATGCAAATAATGAATATAAACAATGGACTTGTAATGACATATGCAACTGAATAACAGCATGCATGGCCTGCTGAGTGCTTATGCTTTATAAAAAAGGCTGCCTTAACCAGAGTAAGAATACGAATACAAATACCGCCCATGTGGGCAAAACTACTTATTGAAAAATAGAAGAATTAAATTAAATTGTAAGCAGCCGAAACAGTAAATCTCCCAAGTGGGCTAGTGACTAAAGTTCCTTAAGATTCAGCAAAGTACTGCCCTTGTGGGCTGAATCATTCATGCATGTCGATCAGTCAATAATCGGTTCCCAGTCAGTTCATTTTCTTGCTATACATATCTGATACTCTCCTTCATACAAAATTAGATTCTATATGAGTTATCCCTAAAAAAAGAGAAAAGAAAAATGTTTTATGAATAATAACATAACGACCAGTGATACATAAAAAGTTACCTTGTACCCTTCACAACTAATGTGAAAGACAAAGAAGTTAAAAACAAATATGGGCAATATATCCTAAATACATTAACATCGTAAACATTTTAGCGGAAAGAGCGTCTACTACTGGACAAAAGAATACAGAAAGCTCAATGAAACTATATTGATCACTTAAATCATCCTAAGTGTACTTCCATTTCTTCATCGCAATTATGACCATTTGGGACCATGGTTTGATATTGAATAATCATTTTTGATTCAAGTCTTCGTAAGTTCTGTACCCGATTGCCACCCCTCTCATCAAATTTAACTGTACGTAACACACAGAAGCTAAGCAAGTTAGCATTCTGGTTGTGATGGCTCTGAAAGTGACGTGCTATTGGGTAAGATTTGTCCATGTTAGTGATAGCACGTAAGTGTTCTAGCACTCTCAACTTAGCTGGTTTGATCGTGCTCCCTATATAGGTTTTGTTACAGGGACAGAACAGAGCATAGACTGCATGGTCACTGGTACAGGAAGTGTGTTCTTTGATCACTAGAATTTTGGATGAAGGTGAGAGTCGCACTTTTTTCAGGTTGCGACTGTTTCTGCACGCTTTGCAATTTCTGCAGGTAAAAAAGCCTGCTATCCCAGTAGTTTTAGGTTTTTTCGGAATCACAGCTGTGCATAACTGATCCTTAAGAGACCTCGCTTTTCTAAATGAAATTTGGGGGGAATCGTTAACACATTCTGCCAAATCAGAATCATTTAGTAGTAAAGGCCAAAATTTGTTTAGGCTCTTCCTCAGTAAACCAGCTTGACTACTAAACGTGGTAATAAACCGTGTCTTGTTGTCATTAACTGGTTCGTTGGTAATTGGCTGTAGTAACAACTGCCTGGAGCGTTTTTCTACTGCTTTCTGTGCGTCTGAAATAGTCTTGATGGAATAGCCACGTTCGGAAAATCTCTTAATCATGTTTTCCTGTTCAATTAGGAAAGTTTCCTCTGTACTACAATTCCGTTTGGCTCTCAGGAGTTCTCCCATTGGAATACTCCTAATAAGGGAATTGGGATGACAGCTGCGCGCGTGAAGTATACTGTTGCCTGCTGTCTTTTTCCTGAACAGAATTGTTTCCAATTTCTTACTCTTCACTTTGACATTAAGGTCTAGAAATTCTAAACTCTCTTTTGACCAATTGCTGGTGAAATTTAAATTGAAAACATTGTGATTAAGTTCATTCACAAACATGTTTGCATCTTCCTCGGTTCCCCTCCAAATTACCAAAACGTCATCAATGTATCGCATCCACTTTACAACGTGTTTGCGATACATAGGTGACCTGTATGTCACTGTCTCCTCCCAGTACCCCATATAGAGACCCGCGAAGCTAGGAGCAAAGCAAGTCCCCATAGAGGTACCGAGAGTCTGCTTGTAGATCTTGTTATCAAACAAGAACATTTTTTCTTTGAGACACAACTCCATCATGGTGAGTAACATTTTGGTATGATATAAAAATGACACTGATCTTTTGGAGAGAAAATGCATACAGGCGTCAAGACCTAATTGATGAGGAATAGAGGTGTACAAACTTGTAACATCAAGTGAGAGAAGAGAAAATTCTTCATCCCATTCCACTGTCTCAATCTTTTTCAAGAAATCTCCTGAATCTTTAACATAAGAAGGTAACTGGTGTACAAAGGGCTGCAAAAAATAATCCACATATTGAGAGGTACATTCAAAACAACTGCCATTAGACGAAACAATAGGTCTACCAGGGGGATGGGTCATGTTTTTATGAACCTTAGGGAGGAGGTATAAAGCTGGTAATTTAGGAAATTTACACAGTAAAAATCTGTATTCCTCCTCTTCTAATAAGCCTTTGGTTTTCCATTCGTTTAGTTGTATGTGAAACAGTTTGATCGAAATTTCGTACTCCATACGATTACTCCTGCAATAGCTGTTAATGTCTGACAATTGTCTTAAACCTTCTGCTATGTAGTTCTCCCTAGACTGAACCACAATGTTACCACCTTTGTCACTCGTTTTGATCACAATAGTGTGATCACTCCTCAAATTCTCAATTACTTTGAACCGTTCTTTGGTAACATTACTCCATTTTTGATGGTATTTCTTCTTGTCAATCATGTTCAATTCTTTAACCATACATTTTTCAAATACATCAATTATGTCATTGCGAATTTGAGGTAGAAATATTGATTTCGGTTTGAAATTAGTTTTGGAACTCATTCCTAATGGTACATTCGCCTCAACAAGGTCTTGATATGGGTCATAACTCTCCTCACATTCGCCACTAAGTACATTCAGGGAGTGTGCTAAATTAATATCAGAGATGCTCAAATGATATGGTTCATCACTGGTAGTGACATTCCCATGTCCTACTTTAGTTGCATACCATTTTCTTATTTTCAATTTTCTTGTAAAGAAGAATAAGTCAATCTTACTTTGGGTATGATTAAAATTATTAGATGGACAAAAAGTTAGTCCCAAAGATAGTAACTCTACCTCAATGTTGGTCAGAATACGATCCGACAAGTTGATCACAGATTTCTTCTCCATTATTTCATTTTCATTTGGCCCCTTGTTCGCTTTCCCACTGGGCTTCCAGGATTTGTTCCTGCAGATGTATTTTTGCCTTTTCCTCCTCTGGCGCCTCTTCCACGCCCTCGATATCCTTGTTGATTGTCTTGCATCAACATTGAAAATTCCATTAAAACGTTGGTTTTTACTCCTGTAAAATTACTTCCGGTAGAAATATCACTGCCACTGGTCAATGACTGTACACCATCCTCAGACATATTTTCGGATGTGCCAGCTTGTTCATCAGCTTGTTCGTTAGACTTGGACTGTGATTGCATTGCCACTCTCATCTTATCATATTTTTTTGGCAAATGTTAATATCTGCCCCCGCTGATAATCAACTAAATCTCTGTGAAACTTGCTTTGTTTTCTGTTTCTGATATCAATTTCAATCTTATCCAAGTTGGCTTCTGTTCTAACCATTTCAGATTTAAATTCCTCTTCAGTGCACATGTTTTTCAATTCATTGTTTAGAGCTTCAATCTCCAACTTCAATCTATCAGTGTCCTTAGAGGCAAATTCAATTAACATCCGTAGCATATTAAGTGAACATTCATGATTGTTGGCTGCCCACCGTGTAACCAGTTCAGGGTCAGGGTTTTGGAAGGTTGGGGTCACAAAAATCCGTAGCCCCCGAGGCAGCCTTTTTTATAAAGCACAAGCACTCAGCAGGCCATGCATGCTGTTATTCAGTTGCATATGTCATTACAAGTCCATTGTTTATATTCATTATTTGCATTGCATGTTATTCGTTATGTCACAGAAAGGCATATTATGAATATTGTTTTTATTTGCCCCTTCATTAACATGACAAAATTAATTTTGATTATCCCTCATGTGATTATTTCATGTTTTACTTCTGCAGCGTGTATAAGCGCGCTAGTATTTTGTTTATGTTTATTTATTTTTCCACACTGACCATGTGACTTTCACTTTATTTATGTTGAACCTACTACTCTGTCAACTACTCGTGAGCAAGGGGAGGAGCCCCGAAACGCGTCGAGTGACATTGTTTCTGCTTTGCCATCTGCTGATTAAATATTTTGAACACGCTATTTGGAGTCCTTGCTTCATGCTGTCCCGTAAATTGCGAGGACTTAAGTGTGTCTTTTGAAAAAAAAAAATATATATATATGTATATATATATATATATTCACTGAAAAAACCATAGATTAGAGACCATATATAGTTAGGAATTAGCATTTAAAAAACCTTGAAAATTCACTGAAAAAACCATAGGTTATAGACCATATATAGTTAGGAATTAGCATTTAAAAAACCTTATTTTACTCACACAAAGTGAGGCGGCGTGAACGGGCCTCCCCAGGTGGAGGCTCGTCTGCTGTAGTGGGGCGCCCCTTTACCGTTTCAGTTGCCATTCCGTGGGGCGTCCCGGGGGGTGCGGGGGGAGGCCTCGTCAGAAGCGGTCTGTTGTGCGAATAGTCCCAAGGCAGCAGAACGCGCTGAGATGTGGATGGCACCCAGGTGATGTCCAGTAAGTTGCTGCACTGGTTTTGGTATCCTACAATGCTGCTCCGAATAGCGGCGTGGGGCGCCCCGGGGGGGGGGGGGGTGAGGCGGCGTGAACAGGCCTCCCCAGGTGATGTCATCAGTGATGTCACTGACCATGTCATGAATGATGTAATATGTGACATCATCAGCAGTGGATTGCGGGTGCGCGATATATACTTAGTACAACTAACTATATAGGAGCAATTGCAATGGTTTTGTATGAGTAAAATGTCCAGCTAACTATAACACCACTAAAACTTATAGTTTTTTGAGTGAATTTCAAAGGTTTTGTAAAAGCTAATTCCTAACTATATAACTCCTGAAACCTATGGTTTTTTCAGTGAATTTCAAAGGTTTTTTTAAATGCTAATTCCTAACTATATAAGGCCTGAAACCTATGGTTTTTTCAGTGAATTTCAAAGGTTTTTTTAAATGCTAATTCCTAACTATATAAGGTCTGAAACCTATGTTTTTTTCTGTGAATTTCAAAGGTTTTTTAAATGCTAATTCCTAACTATATAAGGCCTGAAATCTATGGTTTTTTCAGTGAATTTCAAAGGTTTTTTAAATGCTAATTCTATTAGCGGATAACGTTTAAATATATTAATATCCTAGTGGGACCACCTGAGCCGCCCTAGGGGGTCAGGGTGTTCCTACCTTGCCCCCTTTTTGTGTTCTACACATTTGTTTTTCTGCTTTCTTGTGCCTAATTCCTAACTATATAAGGCCTGAAACCTATGTTTTTGTCAGTGAATTTGCAAGGTTTTTTAAATGCTAATTCCTAACTATATAAGGCCTGAAACCTATGGTTTTTTCATTGAATTTGCAAGGTTTTTTAAATGCTAATTCCTAACTATATAAGGCCTGAAACCTATGGTTTTTTCAGTGAATTTGCAAGTTTTTTTTAAATGCTAATTCCTAACTATATAAGGCCTGAAACCTATGGTTTTTTCAGTGAATTTCAAAGGTTTTTTAAATGCTAATTCCTAACTATATAAGGCCTGAAACCTATGGTTTTTTCAGTGAATTTCAAAGGTTTTTAAATGCTAATTCCTAACAATATAAGGCCTGAAACCTATGGTTTTTTCAGTGAATTTCAAAGGTTTTTTAAATGCTAATTCTATTAGCGGATAACGTTTAAATATTTTAATATCCTAGTGGGACCACCTGAGCAGCCCTAGGGGGTCAGGGTGTTCCTACCCTGCCCCCTTTTTGTGTTCTACACGTTTGTTTTTCTGCTTTCTTGTGCCTAATTCCTAACTATATAAGGCCTGAAACCTATGTTTTTGTCAGTGAATTTGCAAGGTTTTTTAAATGCTAATTCCTAACTATATAAGGCCTGAAACCTATGGTTTTTTCATTGAATTTGCAAGATTTTTTAAATGCTAATTCCTAACTATATAAGGCCTGAAACCTATGGTTTTTTCAGTGAATTTGCAAGGTTTTTTTTAAATGCTAATTCCTAACTATATAAGGCCTGAAACCTATGGTTTTTTCAGTGAATTTCAAAGGTTTTTTAAATGCTAATTCCTAACAATATAAGGCCTGAAACCTATCGTTTTTTCAGTGAATTTCAAAGGTTTTTTAAATGCTAATTCCTAACTATATAAGGCCTGAAACCTATGTTTTTTTCAGTGAATTTCAAAGTTTTTTTTAATGCTAATTCCTAACTATATAAGACCTGAAAGCCCACCAGGAATCTCCAGTATGCACCAGGGGACTGCATTGCAGAGAGATGTGATTAAGCCACGGCCCTTTTTACACCTCTCTGCAACGCAGCCCCCGTGCATGTTTGAAGAGGGGGAACTCATTCCCCCTGCATACTGGGAGCCCCTGGGGGCCAACTAGCCCACCTGGAACCTCCAGTGTGCGCCAGGGGGATGCATTGCAGAGGTGTAATGAGGCTATGCCCCTTGTTACACCTCTCTGCAACGCAGCCGCCTGGCGCGTTTGCAGAGGGGGAACTAATTCCCCTTGCATAATGGGGGTGCCACCTCTTGTGTCTCAATCCTACCGAGACACAAGATGGCGGCCGCTGCGGACTGTTTCGAATGTTTACAGACACCCGAGAACCAATCAGCTTCCCGTGCGCAAGTCGCGTGGCGCGCTCGGAGTGCTCCCCGGTGCGCGGCCATAGATATATAAATTTTTTTGAACCTAAATTACTCAAAATCCTCTGGAGCACATATCTTGAGACATAGCAAAGGCACATCGGGCTACTAGTCCCTACAATTTTGCCAAGTTTGGTGAAAATCCATTCAGCCGTTCGAGCTAAAAGAGCGACAGACCGCCCTATGGAAATTAACATGGGGAAAACACGTTTTGGGACCCCCCTTTTATCTCAGCCCCCGCTTGACGAATCCCCCCAAACCTTCAGGGAAGGTCCGGATCGCCGCGAGGCAAAGTTGCTGAAAAATTCAGGCAGATTCCTCAACCGGCGCCAAAGTTATTCCCAATAGAATGTTGCGATTTCCCTATGGAAATCAATCCTAACTATATATTCACTGAAAAAACCATAGGTTATAGACCATATATAGTTAGGAATTAGCATTTAAAAAACCTTATTTTACTCACACAAAACCATTGAAATTCCATATATAGTTAGTTGCACTAACTATATATCGCGCACCTGCAATCCACTGCTGATCATGTCACATATTACATCATTCATGACATGGTCAGTGACATCACTGATGACATCACTGATGACATCTCAAATGACATCACTGATGACATCACTGATGACATCTCATTTGACATCATTCTTGTGCTAATACGATAAACCTCTTCAGACTCTAATATAACCTTAGATACACTCAGTGTATACAGACACTCACACACTTCCACTCATCCATGGAGTTACTCACACACCCAGTCAGTCATGCAAAGAAACAATCTCATCTCCATTTCTTCAACTATACAGTTAAACACACCTTACTTATTGAAACATATACTAACACATATTTACTCTCTTATACAATCCCTGATACAAGTTCACAATGATCGATACAACCACTCACTCATTCGGTGGCTCTCATGCACAGTTATTTATATATGCCAACTCTCACATGTACTGTGTTTTACATATGTACTTACTATGACATGTAGCATTGAGATATCCATTCACTCATCAATACACTCATGCACACAGTCAACTGCCCATGTAGCTGTTTCCACATGCACTCTTGAACTCATACACCTAGTGAATAAACTGTTCACACATCTATGCATAGAGTCACACACCTTCCAGCCACCCCCACACAAACTCAATCTCCCATAGAAATACTTGGGCAAGCAATTAATAACACATATAGCCTCTCGTATAGCTAATGATCAACACATGCAGCAGTTTACAGAACAACAGACATAATGATGCACAAATTAAGACAGTTTAGTCACTAACCCATGCATTCAGTGAGACACATTTAATCACTCACTCATACAGTCAGTCACGCACCTACTAAATCCTTCATCCAGACACTTATACATCCACTCATTCTTCAATATGTAAGATATATTTTAACTTTACAGAAACATACAGTCACTGGATGTTGTCATCAGTGATGTCATCAGTGATGTCATTTGAGATGTCATCAGTGATGTCATCAGTGATGTCACTGACCATGTCATGAATGATGTAATATGTGACATGATCAGCAGTGGATTGCAGGTGCGCGATATATAGTTAGTGCAACTAACTATATATGGAATTTCAATGGTTTTGTGTGAGTAAAATAAGGTTTTTTAAATGCTAATTCCTAACTATATATGGTCTATAACCTATGGTTTTTTCAGTGAATTTTCAAGGTTTTGTAAATGCTAATTCCTAACTATATATGGTCTATAACCTATGGTTTTTTCAGTGAATTTCAATGGTTTTTTAATAGCAAATATCATAAGCTGTCGAATGTCAAGTACGTGGTAAGTGAAAACATTTTCGTGTTTATGCACACTGATCTGCTTTGAATGGTGCCCCCCCCCCCTCATTTCTATTAGGAGTACTCTCTCTTTGCAGATAGTGAAAGGTAGTTAACGCAGGTCTTTGCCCCCATTGTAATCCGTCGTGCCTGCTTCTCTCTCCATTTGATTCATTGTTATCCAAGTATTTACTGTTTTAGAATTAGTTCTCTTTGGTTCATTCTCTATTTACAAACAAACACAGAGTCGCAATACTCTGTTTAGTCTTTGCAGATAACGAAAAATCGTGTAAAAAAAAAAGAAAAGGAATCGAGCAAAATCAGTAGGCCACTAATGGGATCTCTTTTTGACCTCGCTAAAATAGAAACATTAGGAACAACCCCTCATGACAAATACAAAACTAGTGAGATGAACTGAACTCCACACAATGATGGCTGCAAAACAGCTCGGCTCCGCCACCCACCCCGCCCAAAATAACGATAAAGAACGGCTGCCATGATTGGTTGCGGAATGACCACGACGGAGCTACGAAATGGTGCTGCTCTCATGCTAACCCCAGCTTCAGTCTGAAACATCCAGAAACACTGTAGACTACCAATTCGATCAGTTCCGGTAGCGCCCCAATGTAACCCGGTAGAGAAGAACTAGCTCTCCCCTCTTTGACTGATGGTTCTTGTTGCCTGTCCCTTCTGTTGTCATTTAACAGAACTATTTAGCCTGCTGAAAGGGGTTGTGTTCCGACCGCTGGTTGGTGGAGACATTTTGACTATATTCTGTACCTGCGTTGTCGCGTAATGCGTCATATGACGCGCCGCGTTAGCGCATCCGGAAGTCATCCGGGGCGCGCAGCGCGTAACGTAAGCATAACAAGTCATGTGACTTGTTAATAAAACTTTTCATTGGTTCATTTTACTTTTCTTATTGTAATGATGAAAGGCTTGGTCATATGACCTAAAAATTACGCTTTTCATTACTTCCGAACATTATTTTTTCTTAAATATATGTTATAATGTTCCAGGCTAATGTACTTTCCCGGAAATTTTACAACTGTCCTGCAAGTAAAATATATTCTTTTTTCGAGAAAAAGAGCGTTTCTTCGTCCCATGACGGAGCCGTTGAGCAAAAGAGGGTCGACCTGCTGTCTTAGTCGCCGATACGCCTGAATATGAGATTCTTATCGATCACTTTATGTTGCAGGAATAGAAAACACAACAGCCCTTGACCATTTATCTTTACTGCGTTCCTTCGTATTATACCTTTTACCCTTCATGTAATTGGTCTGCTTTATTTCACTTGCCTTTTAATGATTCTAAAACAGTCACTATTATTAAAAACTTTACCAATGTATATACTACTACCATGTTTTCTTTTAAAAACCTTTATTGAGAAAATTTCATTATACAAATACGAGCCTATAACCACGTGGGCCGGCCACGGAGCAAACTGTAATCGTATATGATGAATAGACATTTACACTGTAGAGGAACGTAACGGGCGGGCCATTAGGTTGCAAGAACTAAGGTGTCTAACAGTTACGGAATCGGTGGACGTACATTTTATAATTAAAATATTACAGGGCCAGTTACAATAAAATTATCTAGATATACATTTGCGGGCAAGTACCATGGGTGACGTTAATTCGAACTTTCAACAGTACAGTAATCAATAACACATCAGAACTTAATATCAATAGGGATGTCGAAATATTCAATCAATTCTCGTCCCCGCCCGCCATGTGCTTCAAAACTGCATACGTATCTCGTGATTTCAAGGTTCTGCAACCAGTACACAACAAGGAGTTACGAGTCCCATTTATTCTGGCGCCATTTTGGGCGAGGACGGGCAGGTCCAGGATATAGTCAAAATGTCTCTACCAACCATCGACTATGATGATGTTCATATGCTGTATTTATTAGAGTAACACTCATCTGTCCACATGAAATTAATTTGCCACAATCTAAACATGTCATTTTAATCTTTCCAAAGTTCTTCTAAATATTTGGGACCGTTTCCCTTGCCTCTGAAGCTCTCAGTGCCACTTCTTTGATGAATGTACTAGCAGGTCAGGGGTTCTCCTCCAAATCTCTCTTTTATGCAGCACTATAATTAATTGGTGCCACCTCTCCATATGACGATGCATGGTATAGTTACCACAACTATATTTTTTTTCGGTTCCTCTGGAGAGTTCATCGTGGCAGATGAAGCGTGTAACGTACCGGGCATTTACCTTTTTTTGCATGTACAGGAAAGGAAAAAAAAATCGAGCGTCCGAGTTCTAAGGTGTCCCAGGGCCATTTTGGTGGACCAGGCCCAAATCCAAAGAACAGCTATCTCACAGGCTAATGGGGCGACCCACGCCGAGTTTCAGCATTGTAGGATGACCACACAAGTACAGCAACTTGCTAGACATCACCTCGGTGCCATCCGGATCTCGGCGCCCCACTGCAGATGAAGTGCCTCTCAACTATGAAACCACCACGGTGACATCCGGATCTTGGCGCGTTGTGCTGCCTTCGGCCTATTCGCACATCGGTCCGCTACTGACGCCATCTCACAGGCTAATGGGGCGACCCACGCCGAGTTTCAGCATTGTAGGATGACCACACCAGTACAGCAACTTGCTAGACATCACCTCGGTGCCATCCGGATCTCGGCGCCCCACTGCAGATGAAGTGCCTCTCAACTATGAAACCACCACGGTGACATCCGGATCTTGGCGCGTTGTGCTGCCTTCGGCCTATTCGCACATCGGTCCGCTACTGACGCCATCTCACAGGCTAATGGGGCGACCCACGCCGAGTTTCAGCATTGTAGGATGACCACACCAGTACAGCAACTTGCTAGACATCACCTCGGTGCCATCCGGATCTCGGCGCCCCACTGCAGATGAAGTGCCTCTCAACTATGAAACCACCACGGTGACATCCGGATCTTGGCGCGTTGTGCTGCCTTCGGCCTATTCGCACATCGGTCCGCTACTGACGCCATCTCACAGGCTAATGGGGCGACCCACGCCGAGTTTCAGCATTGTAGGATGACCACACCAACTTGCTAGACATCACCTCAGTGCCATCCGAATCTTGGCATCTCAACGCCTAGTGGTATCTTCCATACAAAAAATATTGTTACGCTGCCTTTGGCCCCATTCGCACATCAGTCCGCAACTTAGACATCACCTCGGTGCCATCCGGATCTTGGCATCTCAGCGCCTTGTGGTGTCAGTCAGAAAATATTGTTGTGCTGCCTTCGGCCTATTCGCACATCGGTCCGCTACTGACGCCATCTCACAGGCCAACGGGGCGCCCCACGCCGACTTTCAGCATTGTAGGATGGCCACACCAGTGCGGCAACTTGCTACACACCACCTCGGTGCCATCCGGATCTTGGCATCTCAGCGCCTTGTGGTGTCTTCTACTCCGGAAATATAGTAGAAAATATTGTTGCGCTGCCTTTGGCCCCATTCACACATCAGTCCGCTAGTGACACCATCTCACAGGCCAACGGGGCGCCCCACGCCGACTTTCAACATTGTAGGATGGCCACAGAAGTGCGACAACTTACTAGACACCACCTCGGTGCCATCCGGATCTTGGCGCGTTGTGCTGCCTTCGGCCTATTCGCACATCGGTCCGCTACTGACGCAAACTCACAGGCCAACGGGGCGCCCCACGCCGACTTTCAGCATTGTAGGATGGCCACACCAGTGCGGCAACTTCCTACACACCACCTCGGTGCCATCCGGATCTTGGCGCGTAGTGAAGCTGCAGCAGCTGCAAATAAGCTTCAGACAGTGTTACAACCGCTGCTCAGAACTCTCAACTATGACACCACCTCGGTGCCATCCGGATCTTGGCGCGTTGTATTGCCTTCGGCCTATTCGCACATCGGTCCGCTACTGACGCCGCCTCACGTGCCAACGTATTTTCTCCGCATTTTATACCCTATGCCGCATAACAGGTCATGTGACTTGTTTATAAAACTTTTCATTGGTTCATTTTACTTTTGGTTTCCTAATGATGGAAGGCTTGATCATATGACCTAAAAACAACACTTTTCATTGGATGAAAACTTTTTTTTTCCCCCAAACGATGAAAGCCCCACCTTGTTTCTGGATGTTTCAGACTAAACTGGCGTCACCATGAGAGCACCACCATCTCGTAGCTCCGTCGTGGTCATTCCGCGAGCAATCATGGCAGCCGCTCCCCACCAGAAGCCTGCAGGAGCCGGGGCCCCCAAAACTTTTGATGAATTCTCAAGGCGGAGGGGACGCTTTCGAGAATGGGGTCCAAGACCTAGCAGACAAGCGTCCGATTTCCAAGGTGTCCCAGGGCCATTTCAGTGGACCACGCCCAAAAAGGAAAGAGCCTGCCGCCATTTTGAGAGTCCTGTGGCAGCCGCCTATCGCTGCACCGCAAGAGTGGGCGCAACTCAGCTGAATGGCGGATTTTGACACAGTGGACCAAAAGCGGACGGAATGGCAACTGAAACGGTAAAGGGGCGCCCCACTAAAACAGATGAGACTCCACCTGGAGAGGCCCGTTCACGCCGCCTCCCCCGGGGCGCTCCACGCCGTTATTCGGAGCAGCATTGTAGGATACCAAAACCAGTGCGGCAACTTACTGGACATCACCTTGGTGCCATCGTTCTGCTGCCTTGGAACTATTCGCACAACAGTTTGCTACTGATGACCCACCCCCCGCGACGCCCCACGCCGTTATTTGCTGGGTGGCAACTTACTAGACATCACTTTCGTGTCATCTAGATTTCGGCGCGTTCTGCTGCCTTGGAACTATTCGCACAACAGTTTGCTACTGATGACCCACCCCCCGCGACGCCCCACGCCGGAAATCTGGACGTTGTGCTGCGTTGGGACTATTCGCACAGCCGACCGCTACTTCGTTGTTTTTCTCTAAAAATGTTTATATGTTATTACTATTTTTGTTTTCTTGTATATATTTATAAATTATTAAAGTTTTATAATCTTACTACTTTGTCGGAGTGCTATATATTTTTAATGTGACACATAATTGTAAAAACTTTGATGTACAAAGAGTCATCCCTGGAATCTTCCGCTTCACGCTCGGTCCCCTCCCCAATCACAATACAGGATGGTTTTCAGATAATAGCAACGCTTCTGCTGTGACGGATCTCATCGAGTGTGGGCCTTGATCTACTATAACTCCTTTGAAGAGGGGTGATTCTTTACAGCTGTGGCCATAAACTACATCTGCAGGGCTAGCTGATAGCCTAGGACCGGCCTGGACAATCGGACACAGAGGAAAAGGAGTGTCAGAGGGTGCGGTAGTGAATAGGGCGAAAGGGAGGTGTCGGGCGGGCACAGGGTGTGATTCTCAGGGAAGAACAGCGCAGATGGGGGGAGGTTTATTACCCATGCATAAGACAGAGAGCGGGGGTGACCACTGCCTGGGGGAGATGCTTGCGAGGGTGGGGAGCCATGCTAAGGATCGACAGCGTGCACAGAGTGGGTCTGGTCAAGGCATCTAAAATGGCTGCCGTGCACGACAAAAGTGTGGCATTTGAAAAAAGACAAGATGGCGCACACAATGTTTTTCAACAATTCCTGATTTCCTTCGAATCGAACGTTAACAGACGTTGGGGCATATTACCAAAGTTAAGCGATATTTATCCCTGACGATGCATTGCAGAGATTTTTTTACCGTCAGAAATTATCGCAGATAAACCTTGCTATTATCAAGGTTTATCGCAAATACGATAAAAAACGAGCGCAATGCATTAATATCGCTGAAAACTCCGCGATATTCATGCATTACCGAGCTAATGCTCTTAGCCATGTTATCCACCTCCCATTGGATAACATGGCTAAGAACTGCTCAGGGCAGCTGTTACTTTTTGGAGATATTCGCGCTTATCTCGAATATTTCCAAAAGTACATAATAGGAGATAGCGATGTTAGCGACTGTTTCCAGTCGCTAACATCTTGGCATGCCCACTTTGCATGTCATTAGTGATAAATATCACTCACATGCAAAGTGGGACCCAAGATGGTCGCTATCTCCTACTAGCCGTCGCTAACTGGTGTTAGCAACAGCTAGGTAATACAGATATAATTTTATCTCCGCGAAGCGGAGCGCTGTTACAGATATATATCTTGTTTTTGAACGTTAATTTCTCAAAATGCACTGAAGCACATATATTGAGACATAGCAAAGGCACATCGGGCTACCAGTCCCTAATATTTTACCAAGTTTCGTGCAAATCCATTCAGCCGTTCGATTATTATTATTATTTTTATTTTTTGCCCCGCGGGGCCCTTTTAAAACCTCCACATCAAACCTAGGGGGTCAGCGAGGATCTACTATGCCCCCTTATGGTCATCAGCCGTTCGATTATTATTATTTTTTTTTTTTTTTGCCCCGCGGGGCCCTTTTAAAACCTCCACATCAAACCTAGGGGGTCAGCGAGGATCTACTATGCCCCCTTATGGTCATTTGCCCCTTCGCTTTGGCCTCCTCTTGTCTCTCGATCCTACCGAGAGACAAGATGGCGGCCGCTACGTACTGTTTGGAATGTTTACAGACACCGGAGAGCCAATCAGCTTCGCTTCGCAAAGCTCCGTAACGCGAAAAGTACGCGAAGCGGTGCGCTGTTACAGATATATATCTTTTTTTGAACGTTAATTTCTCAAAATCCACTGAAGCACATATATTGAGACCTAGCAAAGGCACATCGGGCTACCAGTCCCTACAATTTTGCCAAGTTTCGTGCAAATCCATTTAGCCGTTCGATTATTATTATTATTATTTTTTTTTGCCCCGCGGGGCCCTTTTAAAACCTCCACATCAAACCTAGGGGGTCAGCGAGGATCTACTATGCCCCCTTATAGTTATTTCCCCCTTTGTTTTGACCTCCTCTTGTCTCTCGATCCTACCGAGAGACAAGATGGCGGCCGCTACGGACTGTTTGGAATGTTGACAGACGCCGGAGAACCAATAAGCTTCGCTTCACAAAGCTCCGTTGCGCGAAAAGTCCGCGAACCAGAGCGCTGCCTGGTCCGCGCTTACAGATATATATCTTTTTTTAAACGTTAATTTCTCAAAATCCACTGGAGCACATATATTGAGACCTACAAAAGGCACATCGGGCTACCAGTCCCTACAATTTTGCCAAGTTTCGTGCAAATCCATTCAGCCGTTCGGGCTAAAAGTGAGGCCAACCGCCCTATGGAAAACTCAATGTTAAAAACACGTTTTGGGACCCCCCTTTTTTCTCGGCCCCCACTGGACGAACCCCCCCCCAAATTTTCAAGGGCTGCTCAGAAACAAAATGTGCCATTTTCCTGAAAATTTCAGCCAATTCCGTCCACAAACGCCAAAGTTATTAGACATAGAATTTTCAAAAAACCCATAGAGAAAAAATCCTAACTATATATACCTACTGGCGACCGCCAGTAGGTAATACCTACTGGCGACCGCCAGTAGGTAATATATATATATATATAAAATTTCTATGGCAAAATGAAACCCCTCATTTTGTTCCTTTTCAAATTAAATGTATTAAGTGTTACCACTTTTTTCCAATCAAGATGACTTCAGGTGTGCCATACTTTTGTCATAAGTAAGACTGTTAGCGTGCTAGTTGTTCTTTAGAACACTCTGGGACATTCTGTCATTGGGCTATAGTTGGGCTACATCAGGCTGATATTTGGGCTACATTTGGGCTCTTTTGTCTCTGGTGGCCATCTTGGGAGACTGCATATCAGAATTATTTTAATGAAATATAAGAGGATTTGAGAAGTCACTCAAAATGTGCCCTAATTTTTCTTTCTTCAGCACTAATCATAATTTCTATGGCAAAATGAACCCCCTCATTTTGTTCCTTTGCAAATTAAATGTTTTAAGTGTTAACACTTTATTCCAATCAAGATGACTTCAGGTGTGCCATACTTTTGTCATAAGTAAGACTGTTAGCGCTCTAGTTGTTCTTTAGAACACTCTGGGACATTCTGTCATTGGGCTATAGTTGGGCTACATCTGGCTGATATTTGGGCTACATTTGTTTTTTTTGTCTCTGGTGGCCATCTTTGGGCTACATTGGGCTACATTGGGCTACATTTGGGCTCTAACATATATATAGCCCAATGTAGCCCAATATATATTTTTTCAAAGTTAATTTTCGTAAAAACCACTGGAGCATATATCTTGAGACATAGCAAAGGCACATCGGGGTACCAGTCCCTACAATTTTGCCAAGTTTGGTGAAAATCCATTCAGCCGTTCGAGCTAAAAGTGCGACAGACCGCCCTATGGTAATTAACATGGGGAAAACACGTTTTGGGACCCCCCTTTTATCTCGGCCCCCGCTTGACGAATCCCCCCCAAACTTTCATGGAAGGACCGGAGCGCCGCGAGGCAAAGTTGCTGTAAAATTCAGGCAGATTCCTCAACCGGCGCCAAAGTTATTCCCAATAGAATGTTGCGATTTCCCTATGGAAATCAATCCTAACTATATATACCTACTGGCGACCGCCAGTAGGTAATATAGATATATATATATTACCTACTGGCGGTCGCCAGTAGGTATATATAGTTAGGATTTTTTCTCTATGGGATTTTTGAAAATTCTATGTCTAATAACTTTGGCGTTTGTGGACGGAATTGGCTGAAATTTTCAGGAAAATGGCACATTATGTTTCTGAGCAGCCCTTGAAAATTTGGGGGGGGTTCATCAAGGGGGGGCCGAGAAAAAAGGGGGGTCCCAAAACGTGTTTTTAACATTGAGTTTTCCATAGGGCGGTTGGCCTCACTTTTAGCCCGAACGGCTGAATGGATTTGCACGAAACTTGGCAAAATTGTAGGGACTGGTAGCCCGATGTGCCTTTGCTAGGTCTCAATATATGTGCTCCAGTGGATTTTGAGAAATTAACGTTCAAAAAAAGATATATATCTGTAACAGCGGACCGGGCAGCGCTCCGGTTCGCGGACTTTTCGCGGTACGGAGCTTTGTGAAGCGAAGCTGATTGGTTCTCCGGCGTCTGTGAACATTCCAAACAGTCCGTAGCGGCCGCCATCTTGTCTCTCGGTAGGATCGAGAGACAAGAGGAGGCCAAAGCGAAGGGGCAAATGACCATAAGGGGGCATAGTAGATCCTCGCTGACCCCCTAGGTTTGATGTGGAGGTTTTAAAAGGGCCCCGCGGGGCAAAAAAAATAATAATAATAATAATCGAACGGCTGAATGGATTTGCACGAAACTTGGTAAAATATTAGGGACTGGTAGCCCGATGTGCCTTTGCTAGTTCTCAATATATGTGCTCCAGTGGATTTTGAGAAATTAACGTTCAAAAAAAGATATATATCTGTAACAGCGCTCCGCTTCGCGTAACGGAGGTTTGCGAAGCTGATTGGTTCTCCAGCGTCTGTAAACATTGCAAACAGTCCGTAGCGGCCGCCATCTTGTCTCTCGGTAGGATCGAGAGACAAGAGGAGGCCAAAGCGAAGGGGCAAATGACCATAAGGGGGCATAGTAGATCCTCCTTGACCTCTTAGGTTTGATGTGGAGGTTTTAAAAGGGCCCGCGGGGCAAAAAAATAAAATAATAATAATAATCGAACTGCTGAATGGATTTGCACGAAACTTGGCAAAATTGTAGGGACTGGTAGCTCGATGTGCCTTTGCTAGGTCTCAATATATGTGCTTCAGTGGATTTTGAGAAATTAACGTTCAAAAACAAGATATATATCTGTAACAGCGCTCCGCTTCGCGGAGATAAAATTATATCTGTATTACCTAGCTGTTGCTAACACCAGTTAGCGACGGCTAGTAGGAGATAGCGACCATCTTGGGCCCCACTTTGCATGTGAGTGATATTTATCACTAATGACATGCAAAGTGGGCATGCCAAGATGTTAGCGACTGGAAACAGTCGCTAACATCGCTATCTCCTATTATCAACTTTTGGAAATATTCGCGATAAGCGCGAATATCTCCAAAAGCTAGCACCTGCCCTGAGCAGTTCTTAGCCATGTTATCCAATGGGAGGTGGATAACATGGCTAAGAGCATTAGCTCGGTAATGCATGAATATCGCTGAGTTTTCAGCGATATTAATGCATTGCGGTCGTTTTTTATCGTATTTGCGATAAACCTTGATAATAGCAAGGTTTATCTGAGATAATTTCTGACGATGCTTAGCGGTAAAAAAATCGTTGCTAAGCATCGTTAGGGATAAATATCGCTTAACTTTGGTAATATGCCCCAACGTCTGTTAACGTTCGATTCGAAGGAAATCAGGAAGTGTTGAAAAACATTGTCTGCGCCATCTTGTCTTTTTTCAAATGCCACACTTTTGTCGTGCACGGCAGTCATTTTAGATGCCTTGACCAGACCCACTCTGTGCACGCTGTCGATCCTTAGCATGGCTCCCCACCCTCGCAAGCATCTCCCCCAGGCAGTGGTCACCCCCGCTCTCTGTCTTATGCATGGGTAATAAATCTCCCCCCATCTGCGCTGCTCTTCCCTGAGAATCACACCCTGTGCCCGCCCGACACCTCCCTTTCGCCCTATTCACTACCGCACCCTCTGACACTCCTTTTCCTCTGTGTCCGATTGTCCAGGCCGGTCCTAGGGTATCAGCTAGCCCTGCAGATGTAGTTTATGGCCCCAGCTGTAAAGAATCACCCCTCTTCAAAGGAGTTATAGTAGATCAAGGCCCACACTCGATGAGATCCGTCACAGCAGACGCGTTCCTATTATCTGAAAACCATCCTGTATTGTGATTGGGGAGGGGACCGAGCCTGAAGCGGAAGATTCCAGGGATGACTCTTTGTACATCAAAGTTTTTACAATTATGTGTCACATTAAAAATATATAGCACTCCGACAAAGTAGTAAGATTATAAAACTTTATTAACTTATAAATATATACAAGAAAACAAAAACAGTAATAACATATAAACATTTTTAGGGAAAAACAACGAAGTAGCGGTCGGCTGTGCGAATAGTCCCAACGCAGCACAACGTCCAGATTTCTGGCGTGGGGCGTCGCGGGGGGTGGGTCATCAGTAGCAAACTGTTGTGCGAATAGTTCCAAGGCAGCAGAACGATGGCACCAAGGTGATGTCCAGTAAGTTGCCGCACTGGTTTTGGTATCCTACAATGCTGCTCCGAATAACGGCGTGGGGCGCCCCGGGGGAGGCGGCGTGAACGGGCCTCTCCAGGTGGAGTCTCATCTGTTGTAGTGGGGTGCCCCTTTACCGTTTCAGTTGCCATTCCGTCCGTTTTTGGTCCACTGTGTCAAAAGCCGCAATTCAGCTGAGTTGCGCCCACTCTTGCGGTGCAGCGATAGGCGGCTGTCACAGGACTCTCAAAATGGCGGCAGGCTGTTTCCTTTTTGGGCCTGGTCCACTGAAATGGCCCTGGGACACCTTGGAAATCGGACGCTTGTCTGCTAGGTCTTGGACCCCATTCTCGAAAGCGTCCCCTCCGCCTTGAGGATTCATCAAAAGTTTTGGGGGCCCCCGACTCCTGTAGGCTTCTGGTGGGGAGCGGCTGCCATGATTGCTCGCGGAATGACCACGACGGAGCTACGAGATGGTGGTGCTCTCATGATGACGCCAGCTTCAGTCTGAAACATCCAGAAACAAGGTGGGGCTTTCACCGTTTGGGAAAAAAAAAAGTTTTCATCCAATGAAAAGTGTTGTTTTTAGGTCATATGATCAAGCCTTCCATCATTAGGAAACCAAAAGTAAAATGAACCAATGAAAAGTTTTATAAACAAGTCACATGACCTGTTATGCGGCATAGGGTATAAAATGCGGAGAAAATACGTTGGCACGTGAGGCGGCGTCAGTAGCGGACCGATGTGCGAATAGGCCGAAGGCAACACAACGCGCCAAGATCCGGATGGCACCGAGGTGGTGTCCAGCAAGTTGCAGCACTGGTGTGGCCATCCTACAATGCTGAAAGTCGGCGTGGGGCGCCCCGTTGGCCTGTGAGTTTGCGTCAGTAGCGGACCGATGTGCGAATAGGCCGAAGGCAGCACAACGCACCAAGATCCGGATGGCACCGAGGTGGTGTCTAGTAAGTTGCCGCACTGGTGTGGCCATCCTACAATGTTGAAAGTCGGCGTGGTGCGCCCCGTTGGCCTGTGAGATGGCGTCAGTAGCGGACCGATGTGCGAATGGGGCCAAAGGCAGCGCAACAATATTTTCGGAATAGAAGACACCACAGGCGCTGAGATGCCAAGATCCGGATGGCACCGAGGTGGTGTCTAGCAAGTTGTGGCACTGGTGTGGCCATCCTACAATGGTAAAAGTCGGCGTGGGGTGCCCTGTTGGCCTGTGAGATGGTGTCAGTAGCGGACTGATGTGCGAATGGGGCCAAAGGCAGCGCAACAATATTTTCTGACTGACACCACAAGGCGCTGAGATGCCAAGATCCGGATGGCACCGAGGTGATGTCTAGCAAGTTGCTGTACTGGTGTGGCCATCCTACAATGGTAAAAGTCGGCGTGGGGCGCCCTGTTGGCCTGTGAGATGGTGTCAGTTGTGGACCGATGTGCGAATGGGGCCAAAGGCAGCGCAACAATATTTTCTGTATGGAAGATACCACTAGGCGTTGAGATGCCAAGATCCGGATGGCACCGAGGTGATGTCTAGCAAGTTGCTGTACTGGTGTGGTCATCCTACAATGCTGAAACTCGGCGTGGGGCGCCCCATTAGCCTGTGAGATGGCGTCAGTAGCGGACCGATGTGTGAATAGGCCGGAACCAGCACAACGCGCCAAGATCCGGATGTCACCGTGGTGGTTTCATAGTTGAGAGGCACTTCATCTGCAGTGGGGCGCCGAGATCCGGATGGCACCGAGGTGATGTCTAGCAAGTTGCTGTACTGGTGTGGTCATCCTACAATGCTGAAACTCGGCGTGGGGCGCCCCATTAGCCTGTGAGATGGCGTCAGTAGCGGACCGATGTGCGAATAGGCCGAAGGCAGCACAACGCGCCAAGATCCGGATGTCACCATGGTGGTTTCATAGTTGAGAGGCACTTCATCTGCAGTGGGGCGCCGAGATCCGGATGGCACCGAGGTGATGTCTAGCAAGTTGCTGTACTGGTGTGGTCATCCTACAATGCTGAAACTCGGCGTGGGGCGCCCCATTAGCCTGTGAGATGGCGTCAGTAGCGGACCGATGTGCGAATAGGCCGAAGGCAGCACAAGGCGCCAAGATCCGGATGGCACCGAGGTGGTGTCTAGTAAGGTGAACTGGTGTGGCCATCCTACAATGTTGAAAGTCGGCGTGGGGTGCCCCGTTGGCCTGTGAGATGGCTGTGGCATCCTGGTCCTGTGTGTCTGTGCCTCATGACATAGCTGCGCTGATGTCATGAGACACTGGATTCTCAGATGGAATGTTATCATTTGACGACTAAGCAGTTGTATCTTACTTTATTGCTGGCTGGATGTTCACCTGTGGATGAGATCTTTTCTTGGAATAAACTTCTACTTCTACCTACAAATTGTGGATCCTTATTTTACATTTGGCGACGAGGATGGGATGAAGAAGATAAGATCTCATCCACAGGTGAACATCCAGCCAGCAATAAAGTAAGATACAACTGCTTAGTCGTCAAATGATAACATTCCATCTGAGAATCCAGTGTCTCATGACATCAGCGCAGCTATGTCATGAGGCACAGACACACAGGACCAGGATGCCACACATCTCCCTTCTAATAACAACAAGACAATTTTAAGAGAAAACAAAACAATGTTAAAACAATGATCACACAGTGACGTAGTCTTTTAAATATTTAGGAGAATGAGAAACCCTTGCAGACTTGCGAAGAAGTGAGGAGGACTCAACTCTAGGAGTTTGAGAATGACGACTGCATGAAGCTTGTCACTGCTCCCCCTTTCTTCTTGTCTTCACCTGGGGATCCACCTATTAGATGGAAAAAATGGCGTAAAGTGTTCGAAAGATATGCAAGGGTGTGTGGATCTAGCTTGAGTGCTGAAAGGAAGACAGCTCTACTTTTACACTGTTTGGGGGCAGAAGGACAAGAGGTATTCGATCATTTACCCGACATTGATGATGGTAGTTTAAATGAATATGAAATATGTATTGCAAAACTGGATGAACATTATCTTCCTAGAGTCAGTACAATTTTAGAAAGATATCATTTTGGTCGGAGAACACAAATGGAAGAAGAAACGATTGAGAACTATATCACAGCGTTAAGGAAACTTGCGTCCTCATGTAAGTTTGGGGCAAGTCTTGATGAACATATTAGAGATCAGTTCATGCTAGGATGTTATATTGAAAAGGTGAGAGAGGAATTATGGCAAAAGGATGAACCTTCTTTAGAGGAGGTTCTTACTATTGCTAAGAGGATAGAACATTCTATTAAGTGTGTAGAAGTCATCAAAAAGAATGGTGACAACAAAACTACGAAAGAGACTGTAAATGTTGTGAAATCTACTACTAGATCAAGTGAAAATCAGCAAAAAGACTCTAGAAATGAAAATGTTTCAAACAAAATTCCTTATAAAAGAAAGGATAACAGTTTAGATTTCTCTCAAGTGAAGTGTTACAGATGTGGTAAAATAGGGCATTTTGCCACTGATAGACAATGTCCAGGTTGGAAAGCTTATTGTAGTAAGTGCAAAAAGAAAGGACATTTCACCTCATGTTGTAAAGGGGGAAACTATAGAGGTAGAGTGAATGAAATATTTTATGATTTTGAAAATGATGATAATCTAGATGAACACCTAGATTGTGGACAAATTTATATTCAAACTGTGAGTGCTGAAGAAGCAAAGAATTCCCCTAGTGATGAAATTTTGGTAGAAGGTTATCCTACCAAAGTTTTGTTCGATTCTGGAGCAAAGATTACTATTGTGGCAAAAGATTTTTTCTTGAGTAAGTTGGGACATAAACTTGAGCTCTCACGCCCTGATATAAGACCATTTGGTTATGCTGGCCAACCCATTAAACTACTTGGAGTTTTTGAAGGTATGATTAATTATAAGAATAGGATGGCCAAGGCAAAAATTTATGTTTCTCAAAAAGGAGATAGCATAATAAGCTGGTTTGCTCTTAAGGAATTGGGTGTTATGCTTGATCCGAATTCGACACCCCCTATTCTCCTAAAACAACCCTTTCCCTGCACACCTCAAATTGTTTCATTAGTTTCTCATGATTTCACTAGTGAACTGAAAGCCAAATTCCCTAAAGTTTTTTCGGAAAATTTAGGATGCCTTAATGACTATTGTCATCGTATCATCTTGAAGAAAGATGCTGTACCTGTCTGCTGCAAAGTGCGTAATGTACCTGTAGCGGTCAGAGAACAAGTTAAAGATGAACTTGATAAGCTGGTCAAGGGAGGCATTATTGAGACAGTAGAGGGAACGGAGTGGGTCGCCCCGATTGTCGCAGCCAAGAAATCGGACAACTCTCTCCGTCTCTGTGTTGATTTAAGAGAACTCAACAAGTGTGTGGTTACTGATCACTATCCTCTACCCAAGATTGCGGACATGCTTATGCTTCTTAAAGGTGCTAGAATTTTCAGCACCATTGATCTAAGGTCCGCGTACCATCAGATTAGGTTGGAAGAGGACTCGAAAGACTTAACCTCTTTTGTGACACCATATGGCACTTTTAGGTTCGTTAGACTACCATTTGGTTTAGTGTCAGCCGCATCGGTTTTTCAGAGGGCATTAGAAAAGGTCTTAAAAGGTTTACATGGTGTTAGAGTCTATCAGGACGACATTCTTGTGTTTGGCATAGATGATCCTCAACATGATCTTAGGCTATTTGCTGTTCTAGGAAGGTTGTGTGATGCAGGTTTGACTGTTAAGATTGAGAAGTGTAAGTTTAGAAAAACTTCCATTGATTATCTAGGTCACACTATTACAGAAGGAGGAATTTTGCCTAAGGAAAATCTGATCTCTACAATTTCTAAGATGTCTCCCCCGCAGAACAAGGAAGAGTTGATGAGTTTTTTGGGACTTACTGAGTATTATAACAAATTTGTGAAAGACTTTGCCTCTTTGTGTACCAATATGAGGTATTTGTTGAAGAAGGGTGTAGACTTCATTTGGGGGGAGAAATGTCAGCGTGAGTTTGAGGTCATCAAAGAAAGGCTAGCCTCTGCTCCGAAATTGAGCAGTTTTGATCCTTCTGAGAAATCTATTTTGATTACTGATGCAAGCCTGAAAGGTTTAGGTGCGGTGCTTGTACAGAAATTTGAAGGCATTGAGAGGGTCATTCTTTTCTTGTCAAGAAGTTTGAAGGGAGCTGAAACTCGTTACTCAGTGATTGAGCGTGAAGCTCTTGCTGTTTACTGGTCAGTCAAGAAGCTTAAAAACTTATTGTGGGGAACCAATTTTGAGGTCAGGACAGATCACAAGCCGCTTTGTGAAATTTTAAAGAAAAAAGGTATAGATGCGGTGTCTAGTAGAATCACAAAATGGGTTGTTGGGTTACAGGATTATGATTTTAGTATAAAGTATCTACCTGGAGTAGAAAACAAAGTAGCTGATGCTTTGTCTCGCCTTGTTCCCAGTTCTGAGGTTGAGGGTGAGGAAGATTGTGATGTTGATGATGAGATGGTTTGTGTTGTGGAAGAGGCTGTTGTTAATAAAGAGAGGTGGTTGAAGATGGTTCAGGAAGATTCGACTCTGGTAGAGGTACTTAAACTTCTAATGACAGGATGGAAGATTAAACCTAAATGTAGTGAAGGTCTCGAGAAATTTTGGCATGTTAAGGATCAGCTTTCTGAACAAGATGGCTTACTTTTCAGAGGAACTAGATTGGTTCCACCCCTAGCTCTTCGGGATGAGCTAATGTCTTTAGCACATATCGGTCATTTAGGAATCTCTAAGACTAAGGAAATTTTAAGGAGCTCGTATTGGTGGCCAAATATGGATTTGGAAGTAGAGCGCAAAGTTAGGGATTGCATTGACTGTGCTCTTAGTGAGAAGGTAGTAAAACCTAAAGTCCAACCCATGGTGATTAGAGACAGACCGGATGCGCCCTGGAAAGAAGTGGGTTTAGATATATTGGGGCCTATTACTTCAGCAGGTTGTGAGTGGTATGTTCTTGTTCTGGTTGATTTCTTTTCTAGATGGCCAGAAATTGCCATAACTCGTGGTATCGAGACTAGGCATGTAGTGGATTTTTTAACTAAACTTTTTGCTAGAGAGGGCATCCCTAACGCCATCCTCACAGATAATGGTCCCCAATTAGTCTCTAAAGAGATGGAGAATTTTCTGTTAGAGCAAGGAATTAAACACAAAAGGTCCTCCCTTTACCACCCAGAAACCAACGGTATGGTTGAGAGGTTTAACCGTGTCCTTAAGGAAACTATTAGAATGGCTAAGTCTGCTGGTACAGATTGGAGAACAGATGTCTTTAAGAAGGTTAAGGTTTACAGGTTATCTCCCCATGCCGTTACTGGAAAGACTCCTTTTGAACTTTTTAGATCACGCACTCCTAATACCCTTGTAGTACCGGCATGGGTCAATGACTTGCAACCACCTCCTCGTGATGACTCTGATGAGTGGATGTTGCGTGAACTTTCTAGAATTGAGTCTAGGAAAAGGATGTTTGATAAGAGACATTCTGTTAAGGTCACACCTGTTAAAGTGGGGGATTGGGTACTTATTAAGAATCCCTGCAAAAACAATAAGGCTCTTTCTGCTACCTTTAAGAAGCCTATTCGTGTCATCAAAGTTTTCAAGAACGCCATCAAAACTGCTGATCATCGAGTTTGGAATTTAAACAGGGTGGTGGTGGTTAGTAATGATCTTGTGGAAGCTTCATGCAGTCGTCATTCTCAAACTCCTAGAGTTGAGTCCTCCTCACTTCTTCGCAAGTCTGCAAGGGTTTCTCATTCTCCTAAATATTTAAAAGACTACGTCACTGTGTGATCATTGTTTTAACATTGTTTTGTTTTCTCTTAAAATTGTCTTGTTGTTATTAGAAGGGAGATGTGTGGCATCCTGGTCCTGTGTGTCTGTGCCTCATGACATAGCTGCGCTGATGTCATGAGACACTGGATTCTCAGATGGAATGTTATCATTTGACGACTAAGCAGTTGTATCTTACTTTATTGCTGGCTGGATGTTCACCTGTGGATGAGATCTTTTCTTGGAATAAACTTCTACTTCTACCTACAAATTGTGGATCCTTATTTTACAATGGCGTCAGTAGCGGACCGATGTGCGAATGGGGCCAAAGGCAGCGCAACAATGTTTTCTGAATAAAAGACACCACAAGGCGCTGAGATGCCAAGATCCGGATGGCACCGAGGTGGTGTCTAGCAAGTTGTGGCACTGGTGTGGCCATCCTACAATGGTAAAAGTCGGCGTGGGGCGCCCTGTTGGCCTGTGAGATGGTGTCAGTAGCGGACCGATGTGCGAATGGGGCCAAAGGCAGCGCAACAATATTTTCCGAATAGAAGACACCACTAGGCGTTGAGATGCCAAAATCCGGATGGCACCGAGGTGGTGTCTAGCAAGTTGCTGTACTGGTGTGGTCATCCTACAATGCTGAAACTCGGCGTGGGGCGCCCCATTAGCCTGTGAGATGGCGTCAGTAGCGGACCGATGTGCGAATGGGGCCAAAGGCAGCGCAACAATATTTTCTGAAGAGAAGACACCAAAAGGCGCTGAGATTCGGTTACCACCGAGGTGATGTCTAGCAAGTTGCCGCACTGGTGTGGCCATCCTACAATACTGCTCCGAATAACGGCGTGGGGTGCCCGAAGGGGGGGGGGGGGGGCGGCGTGAACGGGCCTTCCTAGGTGGAGGCTCGTCTGCTGTAGTGGGGCGCCCCTTTACCGTTTCAGTTGCCATTCAGCTGAGTTTTGGCCGCTCTTGATGCTACAGCGACAGGCGGCTGCAACAGGACTCTCAAAATGGCGGCCTGTTCTTTGGATTTGGGCCTGGTCCACTAAAATGGCCCTGGGACACCTTAGAACTCGGACGCTCGTTTTTTTTTCCTTTCCTGTACATGCTAAAAAAGGTAAATGCCCGGTACGTTACACGCTTCATCTGCCACGATGAACTCTCCAGAGGAACCGAAAAAATATATAGTTATGGTAACTATACCATGCATCGTCATATGGAGAGGTGGCACCAATTAATTATAGTGCTGCATAAAAGAGAGATTTGGAGGAGAACCCCTGACCTGCTAGTACATTCATCAAAGAAGTGGCACTGACAGCATCAGAGGCAAGGGAAACGGTCCCAAATATTTAGAAGAACTTTGGAAAGATTAAAATGACATGTTTAGATTGTGGCAAATTAATTTCATGTGGACAGATGAGTGTTACTCTAATAAATACAGCATATGAACATCATCATAGTCGATGGTTGGTAGAGACATTTTGACTATATCCTGGACCTGCCCGTCCTCGCCCAAAATGGCGCCGGAATAAATGGGACTTGTAACTCCTTGTTGTGTACTGGTTGCAGAACCTTGAAATCACGAGATACGTATGCAGTTTTGAAGCACATGGCGGGCGGGGACGAGAATTGATTGAATATTTCGACATCCCTATTGATATTAAGTTCCAATGTGTTATTGATTACTGTACTATTGAAAGTTCGAATTAACGTCACCCATGGTACTTGCCCGCAAATGTATATCTAGATAATTTTATTGTAACTGGCCCTGTCGTATTTTAATTATAAAATGTACGTCCACCGATTCCGTAACTGTTAGACACCTTAGTTCTTGCAACCTAATGGCCCGCCCGTTACGTTCCTCTACAGTGTAAATGTCTACTCATCATATACGATTACAGTTTGCTCCGTGGCCGGCCCACGTGGTTATAGGCTCGTATTTGTATAATGAAATTTTCACAATAAAGGTTTTTAAAAGAAAACATGGTAGTAGTATATACATTGGTAAAGTTTTTAATAATAGTCACTGTTTTAGAATCATTAAAAGGCAAGTGAAATAAAGCAGACCAATTACATGAAGGGTAAAAGGTATAATACGAAGGAACGCAGTAAAGATAAATGGTCAAGGGCTGTTGTGTTTTCTATTCCTGCAACATAAAGTGATCGATAAGAATCTCATATTCAGGCGTATCGGCGACTAAGACAGCAGGTCGACCCTCTTTTGCTCAACGGCTCCGTCATGGGACGAAGAAACGCTCTTTTTCTCGAAAAAAGAATATATTTTACTTGCAGGACAGTTGTAAATTTTCCGGGAAAGTACATTAGCCTGGAACATTATAACATATATTTAAGAAAAAATAATGTTCGGAAGTAATAAAAAGCGTAATTTTTAGGTCATATGACCAAGCCTTTCATCATTAGAATAAGAAAAGTAAAATGAACCAATGAAAAGTTTTATTAACAAGTCACATGACTTGTTATGCTTACGTTACGCGCTGCGCGCCCCGGATGACTTCCGGATGCGCTAACGCGGCGCGTCATATGACGCATTACGCGACAACGCAGGTCCAGAATATAGTCAAAATGTCTCCACCAACCAGCGGTCGGAACACAACCCCTTTCAGCAGGCTAAATAGTTCTGTTAAATGACAACAGAAGGGACAGGCAACAAGAACCATTAGTCAAAGAGGGGAGGGCTAGTTCTTCTCTACCGGGTTACATTGGGGCGCTACCGGAACTGATCGAATTGGTAGTCTACAGTGTTTCTGGATGTTTCAGACTGAAGCTGGGGTTAGCATGAGAGCAGCACCATTTCGTAGCTCCGTCGTGGCCATTCCGCAACCAATCATGGCAGCCGCTCTTTATCGTTATTTTGGGCGGGGTGGGTGGCGGAGCCGAGCTGTTTTGCAGCCATCATTGTGTGGAGTTCAGTTCATTTCACTAGTTTTGTATTTGTCATGAGGGGTTGTTCCTAATGTTTCTATTTTAGCGAGGTCAAAAAGAGATCCCATTAGTGGCCTACTGATTTTGCTCGATTCCTTTTCTTTTTTTTTTACACGATTTTTCGTTATCTGCAAAGACTAAACAGAGTATTGCGACTCTGTGTTTGTTTGTAAATAGAGAATGAACCAAAGAGAACCAATTCTAAAACAGTAAATACTTGGATAACAATCAATCAAATGGAGAGAGAAGCAGGCACGACGTATTACAACGGGGGCAAAGGCCTGCGTTAACTACCCTTCACTATGTGCAAAGAGAGAGTACTCCTAATAGAAATGAGGGGGGGGGGCACCATTCAAAGCAGATCAGTGTGCATAAACACGAAAATGTTTTCACTTACCACGTACTTGACATTCGACAGCTTATGATATTTGCTATTAAAAAACCATTGAAATTCACTGAAAAAACCATAGGTTATAGACCATATATAGTTAGGAATTTGCATTTACAAAACCTTGAAAATTCACTGAAAAAACCATAGGTTATAGACCATATATAGTTAGGAATTAGCATTTAAAAAACCTTATTTTACTCACACAAAACCATTGAAATTCCATATATAGTTAGTTGCACTAACTATATATCGCGCACCCGCAATCCACTGCTGATGATGTCACATATTACATCATTCATGACATGGTCAGTGACATCACTGATGACATCACTGATGACATCTCAAATGACATCACTGATGACATCACTGATGACATCTCATTTGACATCAATGACCACATCACTGATGATATCATTCATGTGACAATACAATGCATCTCCTCACATTTTAATATAACCTCTGTTTCACCCAGTGTTAAATACAGAGTATAATTTTTGAAACCATTGACACACCAATACTAGTTACTACATACGTACTCACTGATTCCTACGTCTACACACACATTCACTCATTCACCCATACAATCATTCATACATACAATCACTCATCTTTACAACACTATCATATGCACTCATACACCTATACAGACACTCACACTCTGCCAGTCATCCATGGAGTTACTCACACACCTAGTAAGTCCTGTAAAGAATCAATCACACTTCCATTTTCTTGTCTATACAGTTAAACATAGAGCACCTTACATTTTCAAACATATACTAACACATACTTACTTTCTTATACAATCATTGATACAAGTACACATTGATCTGCACAGAGTCACACACCTCCCAGCCAGCCACACACACACTCAGTCTCCCATACAAATACTTGGACAATCAATCAATAACCCATATAGTTAATCATATAGCTACTGATCAACACATGCAGCAGTTTACAGAACAACAGACATAATGATGCACAAATTAAGACAGTTTAGTCACTAACCCATGCACTCAGTGAGACACATTTAATCACTCACTCATACATTCAGTCATGCACCTACTAAATCCTTCGTCCAGACAGTTATACATCTACTCATTCTTCAATATGTAAAACATATTTAAACTTTACAGAAACACACAGTCACTGGATGATGTCATCAGTGATGTCATCAGTGATGTCATTTGAGATGTCATCAGTGATGTCATCAGTGATGTCACTGACCATGTCATGAATGATGTAATATGTGACATCATCAGCAGTGGATTGCGGGTGCGCGATATATAGTTAGTGCAACTAATTATATATGGAATTTCAATGGTTTTGTGTGAGTAAAATAAGGTTTTTTAAATGCTAATTCCTAACTATATATGGTCTATAACCTATGGTTTTTTCAGTGAATATATATATATATATATATACAATTTCTATGGCAAAATGAAACCCCTCATTTTGTTCCTTTTCAAATTAAATGTATTAAGTGTTACCACTTTATTCCAATCAAGATGACTTCAGGTGTGCCATATTTTTGTCATAAGTAAGACTGTTAGCGTTCTAGTTGTTCTTTAGAACACTCTGGGACATTCTGTCATTGGGCTATAGTTGGGCTACATCTGGCTGATATTTGGGCTACATTTGGGCTCTTTTGTCTCTGGTGGCCATCTTGGGAGACTGCATATCAGAATTCTATGTCAGGACGGAGGCGAGGATTATGCAGTCCTTTCTTCTCTTTATTCAAATAGCAGGTTCAAAGTAAAACATACAAAAAACTTTATTGAACCACAACTCCCATGACCCCATGGGGCATAGTGTCCATAACAACCACTGTCCAATGGCAAGGGCATCCGCCGTATATCAGCTCATGACGTCCATTCCGCTTCCTCTTTCTTCTCTGCTCGTCAGTTAAGTCAACTTCTTTTCCTACTGACGTATTGTTTGACTTTGATATTTCTGTGCGCTTATTATTATTACTATTATCTTGATATGCTTATTATGATTATTATAATGTCGATATCGTAACTTGCTTCTGTTTAGCTTTGTTTCTGCTTAATGATAGAATCGCAGTTAAGTCAACTTCTTTTCCTACTGACGTATTGTTTGACTTTGATATTTCTGTGCGCTTATTATTATTACTATTATCTTGATACGCTTATTATGATTATTATGATGTCGATATCATAACTTGCTTCTGTTTAGCTTGGTTTCTGCTTAATGATAGAATCGCGCGTCAAGCTTGACTCGCGCATGTAGGAATCGTTTTGTGACCGACGCGCATCAGGCTCTGCTTGCGCCGTCAATCCTCCCGCTTATCGCGGACCGTGTTTGCGCGCTTCCCGCGCTTTCTCGGCTCTGTGGGGCGCCCAGGGCTATGGAGAAGCTGCCTGTTGGCGGTTTTCTGCTGGCGTGGTGGCGCGCTGAGGAGAGCGCCGCTCTACCTCACCAACCCTCGCCCGACACCGGCTTCGGTGATCCCCTCACTCGCGCTACTGCGCAGCGCCACCTGGTGGTAGCATCAAGGTACTGCGCCCAGTTTTGACAGCTGGGTTGCTTGAGCACTGGCGAGGGGGCTACCTACAGTAATTGTTTAAGGTGTATACGTGCTCTCACCCTCATCTAACTCTGGCATCTGACCAGGCAACCCCCTTCATTCAGGAGGCGGAAGAGACTTCTCTCCCAACCCTTCCCGCCTTCAATTGGTTGCGCGCGGTCGCTGGCCCTGGATTCTGGGCTAGCTCCTCCGAGGGATTGGGTGGGCGCGCTCGCCCAGGGTATCCCCGGGGTGTTTGGCTCCCTAGTGTCGGTGGACCGCGGACCTCGAAGCGCGCAGGGTGGGGGTAAAAAGAGCGTCACGCGGGGCACCTGGGGGAGTCCGACCGTTTGAGGGACTCCTTGCGAAAGAGTGCGCGGACGCTCACACATGTACCCTGCCGGGAGGGATTCAAACCCGGAGAGGATGGCGACGAGGTCGCTCTGGAGACAAATGGCGACGAGGTCGCTTTTGAGACAGACCAAGATGTTGGTTTCCCCTTGGAGGGAGAGGGTATGTCCGATGAAGGGGTTTCCTCGAATGAGGCAGAGTTCACGGGTCGACCATGGCGCCCGGTGTCTCACTCATCGGGGCCCCAGGATGGGGATGGGGAGTCCTCCGATCTGTTTGACCCTACAAGGATATATCATCCTCGGTCGTCGGAGTGGATTCCTGACCCCAAGGTGGCGGCTTGTGTGGCGAGTAACATTTCGCCAACCTCGGGAGAAGGAGGTTAGAACCCGCATGCGGGGTGAATGCTCTCGATCGAAGCTAGAGGGCAGGGTGGCCGTCACCCCGGACATTGATGATATACTCTTCGCGTTTTTTGCCAAGTTCACGTAGGACCCGACGTAAGACATAGACCGCTCCTGGCGTAACTGTCAGGTCACCTCCTGGATGCCGTGGGTCCCATAACTCAGATCTCAGCTGGCTGTGTCGGCCAAGAGTCGGGGTCTGCGTTATCCACAGAGGTTGTGGCAGTTGGGGCCCAGCGCGCCCTATGTTTCTTGGGCACTGCAAACTTCGCATTGGCGGCGGAGCGTAAGCGGTTGCTTCTCATCAAACACGATCCTAAACTTGGGGGCGAGCCGCAGGTCCCTCCTGCACCCTACGGATTTTGATCAGTATCTTTTGGTCAAGAAGAAGGACACAGGGTTTTGGCCGGTCCCCTAAACTAAAGGCTTTCGGCCGGTCCTAAAATTGCGGGGATTCAACGAGTGGCTGGTTCCACCACTGCAAGATGGAGGGGATCCATCTCCGACGCGATATCCTCCTCCTGGGGGATCGAATGGTCCGTCTGGCCTTGAAGGACGCGCACCTCTCGGTTCCCATCTCCCCGCCTCTCCGGCGTTTCCCGCAGTTCCCTTGGGACGGCAAGGTTTCGATTTTCAAACGCTGCCATTATACCTCCCTTCGGCCCCGTGGTGCTTTACGAAGCTCCTTCGGCCGGTGGTAGAGACTCTGCGCGAGGGGGCGTTCGGCTGAGCAGATATCTCGATGACATCCTGATCTTGGATCAATCGTCGGTCCGTCTCCAAGACAACTTAAACATGACTACCGCTCTGCTCCCGCTTCTGGGTTTCGTGCTACATGCACAGAAATCCGAGCTCAGGCCACCTTTGGGTTCCCTATTCGATTCAAAGTCGGCCTCCCTCAGCCTTCCTTTTCAGGAGGTCACCAAGTTTCGCAAGGAGCTCTCTCAGGTCCTTCGGAAGGACAGCATCTCCCGGAGTCAACTGGTCTGCATCGTGGGTCTCCTCCCCTCGATTGGGGCGATCCTCCCGGGCCCCCTGCGGTACGGGGCCCTGCAACGTCTGGAGGCGCAACACCTCAGGAAGGGGCTCACGTACTCCAAACGCTTCTCCCTGACGGAGGAGACGAGGACGGAAGTACGTGGGTCGATCGAGCACGTGCGTGCGCGGAACGGGAGAACAATCTCCGGCTCCAGCCGGATCTGATCATCGAGTCGGATGCCAGCTGGCCGGGCTGGGGGGCCGTTGGCCCGTGGAGGTACTTTGGCTTCACTTCAACTGCCTAGAACCTCAAGCGGGTTCTTTACAGTGAGATCTCTGACTCTGAGCAGAGTATCGGGTTGCATCCTATTACGCACGGACTTGGCGTCGGCGGTGCACTACATCGATCGCCTGGGCAGCCCTCGGTCTCAGACCTGGGCGAAACTGGCAAATTACTTCTGGCATTTTTGCCTGGAGATGCCGTTTCGGGGTCGGCGGAGTAACTTCTGGGACGATGAACCTCGATTGCGGTCTGGCACTCCAGGAACTTCTGCGATTTTCACCGATTGGCGGCTGGTTCGGACAGCCTTCCAGGATTTGATGACCTAGTGGAGTCCGTGCACTGGGGACCTTTTTGCTCCCGACTCAACCGTCAGCCCCGAGGTTTGGGAGCTGGAGGCCGGATCCAACGGCAACCGCAGGGGATGCGTTCCTGCAGAATTGGTTGCTGGAACTACCATACGCGCTCCCTCCGTTTCTGATGACTCCTCGAGTGACGGCGCAGATTCACCGACTATGAGTGTACATGACCCTGATGACTCCGTTTTGGCGGGCCCAAGCGTGATTTCCGCCCTTGTTGGAACCGTTGTGGGACTGTCGGATTCGACTGCCCTTGTTCCCGTCTCTGCTCAAGGGTCCCTTGGGGGAGCCTCTTCCGTTGATTCCCCGGGAGACATGGTACCTTATGGTGAGCCTGGGCTCCAGGAACTATCAGGAGGTATCGCTCGGCTTGGGGAAGGTGGCATCTTCGGTGTATGGGAAGACTCACCGATCCCATGGGGGCGGACGTTAGTCACATCCTGAACTTTCTAGCCGAGTTGACACAGTCGTGGTTGGCCTATCGCTCTTTTAACTCTTTCAGATCCTCCATTTTGGCGGGGCATGCCCACGTTGATGGTAAACCTGCGGGCGGGCATCCGTGGGTTTGTAAACTAATGAAGGATGCTAGACTTTCTAAGCCCATCAGCCCAGATACGAATGCCTTTGGAATCCTGTGGTGTCTGGTTTCGTGTTCACGTGTCTCGGAAGTGAGGACATGGGATGTCACGGCTTGGAGGTTCACTCCAGATGGAATTACCTTCACAGTCGCGAAGGACCAAGACTAGTTTCAGGTCGATATCCTATCCTGTTTCCGGGGTCAGCCCAATCTTTGGATGGTAAGGTGCCTGAAGGCATACTAGGTGTTCGGTGCCTGAAGGCGTACGTAGCGAACTGTCTGACAATTGGCCATACTACTGTGTCCGGTTTCGGGTAAACGCGTCTCGGATGTGAGGGCATTGGATGTCCCGGCCCAAATGTTCACTCTGGATGGAGTTCTCTTCACGGTCGTGAGCGGGACCAAGACTAGGTCAGGTCGGTATCTTATCCCGTTTCTGGAGCAACCCAAACTTGGTGTGGTAGGGTGCCTGAGGGAGTACGAAGTGATGTCGGTGGAGTATCGTCTCCGGGGGAAACGTCTACTCCTTATAGCCCCGCAGAAGCCTTTTAAGGCAGTTTCGTCTCCATCCTTCGCTAGGTGGGTCTGGTGGATCATGACCGCAGCGGGGTGGATGTGACGAGTTTTGGGGCCCTCTCCACGAGAGGGGTTATGGCCTCTACAGCCATTCAGATAGGTAGTCGACTGGAGAATGTTATGAACGCAGCAGATGGCCCTCCAAATCCGCGTTCAAGAAGTTTTGCTTTACTTCAAACCCATATATGGCACAGCAGCTTGGGTGGTGGATCAGCTTTAAACCTGCATAATCCTCGCCTCCGTCCTGACATAGAATGAAAAATTTCCTAGCTAACGTAACGGAAAGTTTCAATTCTATTAAGGACTAGGAGGCGAGGATTATCCCTCCCGAGACTTGCTGGTCTCGCCCCACCCTGGAGTCTACGTATGTCCAGTAAGTACTATCTTGAAATATGGGTTTGATATGATGATACTCCTATGTTGTTCTACGATGGTTTCTCTCTTGCATTGTTGCTTGTGTTATGTTCTCACTGACACGGGATTGTAGAGTTTTACTTCTATAGTTGAAGCTGAGCTATGTTGCCTTCCTTGTGTGCTATGTTCTCTCTGACACAGGGTCTGTAGAAATTTAATTCTATAATTGAAGTTGAGCTGTACTGCCTCTTTGTGTCTTCCTTCCATGGAAGAGGGACTGGATAACGGGTTGTCTTGTGTTGATTTAGGACAAGACCAGGAGATGGACTGAATGGATCTCCCGAGTTTCCTCACAGAGAAGAAGAGGAAGCGGAATGGACATCATGAGCTGATATACGGCGGATGCCCTTGCCATTGGACAGTGGTTGTTATGGACACTATGCCCCATGGGCTCATGGGAGTTGTGGTTCAATAAAGTTTTTTGTATGTTTTACTTTGAACCTGCTATTTGAATAAAGAGAAGAAAGGACTGCATAATCCTCGCCTCCTAGTCCTTAATAGAATTGAAACTTTCCGTTACGTTGCGCTAGGAAATTTTTCATTATTTTAATGAAATATAAGAGGATTTGAGAAGTCACTCAAAATGTGCCCTAATTTTTCTTTCTTCAGCACTAATCATAATTTCTATGGCAAAATGAACCCCCTCATTTTGTTCCTTTGCAAATTAAATGTTTTAAGTGTTAACACTTTTTTCCAATCAAGATGACTTCAGGTGTGCCATACTTTTGTCATAAGTAAGACTGTTAGCGCTCTAGTTGTTCTTTAGAACACTCTGGGACATTCTGTCATTGGGCTACATCTGGCTGATATTTGGGCTACATTTGTTTTTTTTTGTCTCTGGTGACCATCTTTGGGCTACATTGGGCTACATTGGGCTACATTGGGCTACATTTGGGCTCTAACTTATATATAGCCCAATGTAGCCCAATATATATTTTTTCAAAGTTAATTTTCGTAAAAACCACTGGAGCATTTATCTTGAGACATAGCAAAGGCACATCGGGGTACCAGCCCCTACAATTTTGCCAAGTTTGGTGAAAATCCATTCAGCCATTCGAGCTAAAAGTGCGACAGACCGCCCTACGGAAATTAACATGGGGAAAACACGTTTTGGGACCCCCCCTTTTATCTCGGCCCCCGCTTGACGAATCATCCCCCCCAAACTTTCAGGGAAGGACTGGAGCGCCGCGAGGCAAAGTTGCTGAAAAATTCATGCAGATTCCTCAACCGGCGCCAAAGTTATTCCCAATAGAATGTTGCGATTTCCCTATGGAAATCAATCCTAACTATATATACCTACTGGCGACCGCCAGTAGGTACTATATATATATATATATATATATATATATATATGACAAGATTGAGATTGAAATGACACAGAGATTCATTCAAAGAGGTTATAAGGAGACGATCCTTAGAAGTGCATCCAATAAGGCCAGAACGCTGTCAAGACAGAATATACTTTTTGAACCATCTAGAACTCAGAAATTGAAAAATCTGGATAAAATGCGTAAAGATCAAGTCTCTTCAAGATTCATAACAACCTTTAATACTAAACATAAAGAAATAAGAGCAATTCTAAGAAAACACTGGTACTTAATAAGGAACGATCCAGTGTTAGGTTCGAAGGTGAAAAAGAATCCTGAAATTACGTATAAGAAATCCAAATCTTTGAAAGATTTAGTGGTAAAAAGTGAGTTGAACGGTTGTAAATAATGTTCTTCACGCACTTGCGTGTTATTTAAACAAAGTTTTCATACATTATTTCTAAAATGAGATGTAAAGTAATAATGAGATGCTCGTATTTATTACTTAGTTATTTGTGTTTGCCCTGAACATGGAGCATATTTTCACTGTTGCTGTGCAATGATTCCCCTGAATTGCAAGTGTTAAAATGGCCACCAAATTAGAAGGCAACTAGTGTTCATTTGAATTGTCCTTTTACACTGTTTGCTACCCTGGTTGTGTATTTTTAGAAGTGTCGAATCGCAGTACAAACATCGTGATCAAGGGAGCTTGACTCCCGAAACGCGTTGATGATTGTAATTTAAAAAAATAAAAAGCCTGAGTTTATGATACCAGCGTACGAGTGCCTGATGATTTCCTTGACGAACGAAAATGGATTTCTTATCTTGAATATATATATACATATATATATATATATATATATATATATATATATATACACATATATATATATATATATATATCTAAGCATGGGCGTAAAATCCGCTCCGCTCGCGGATTTTTCGGATTTTCGGCAAATCCGCAATCCGCGAACGCTCGCGAATTTGTCGAAAATCCGTGAATCCGCTCGCGGCGGATTTTTTGCTTGGTTGCGGCGCGCGGCGTGGTGCACGGCGTTCACTTTCCGTCATTTTAGCGTTTGCCGAGTTGTTTTTCTTTGCGAGTGACGCGCCATTTTAGATCTTGCTGCGTGTTCCCGCGGGAGTTTGTCGCCCGCGAATACGTACTCGCGGCTTGCCACCTTGCACAGCACACCTCGCGAGAGTTCGCAATTGCGAACATGTAGTTGCGGCGGAAAGGAACAATCTCGCACTTGCGAAATAGAGATTTTGCAATTTCGCACAAGAAAATCACCAGCAAACAGGATAAACCTTCAGAAAATTATGATTTTTATCAGAATCACTCCTCAGGTTGACATTTGCATGGCCTTTTTTTTTGCAAGGAGTCCATTTTGGGGGGGGGGGGAGGAAGGAAGTGCCCCACAGTCTCCAACTTCCTGTTCCTGTCCAGCAGGCTCCTCCCAGTGCTTTGTCCATCTCCTGGTCACTTTCATTTGGATCTGGAGCTGGAAGGATTACTTTTTGTGGGTGCTGCTGGATATTTGGATTTGAGGCCTTTTTGACTGTCTTTGGATCACTTTTGGATTAGAAATCAACTTTCACAAGTAAGTTTGTTTGGGGCATTACAGTTGCTGCAAGTACAATTTTGGAACTTTTTCAGAAAATTAAATAAATTATATTGTGGGTAGCCACAGTATCCAGTAGGACCAGGGTTGGTTATGGGTGCATGATACAACTGTTTTGTTGAATTTAAACACCATTGAGGCCATGGATGGGCTGGGATTGTGCAGATTTTATTGTTTTTTGTCGTTTTTTTGGGCCTGCTGGTGTGGCCCTTTGCCCAGGGGTGGTGAGTGTTGCATGGGCCTAGTCTTTCTGTGGGGTGTCTTCTTGAATTTAAACATAATTGAGGCCATGGATGGGCTGGGATTGTGCTTATTTTATTGTTTTTTGTCGTTTTTGGGGGGCTGCTGGTGTGGCCTTTTGCTTGCCCAGGGGTGGTGGTGGTGCATGGACTGAGTGTGCCTGTGGTGTTGTCTCACTCTCTTTGATGTAAACATCATGGATGGCATTGGATTGTGGTGATTTCTGGCTGTTTTTCTGTTTTTTGGGGGTGTACTGTTGATGTGGTCTGGCCATGTGGGTGGTGGTGGTGGCCATCTTGAGTGCTGGCTGGTACAGGCAACATGTGCTTGGGGTGTAAGGGGGCCATTTTGAGGAGAGGCAGTGTCTGAGGCCTGCACTTATTTTGCCTACTTTTCATCCCTTATGCCCAGGGGTAGTGAGTGTTGCATGGGCCTAGTGTTTCTGTGGGGTGTCTTCTTGAATTTAAACATAATTGAGGCCATGGATGGGCTGGGATTGTGCTTATTTTATTGTTTTTTGTCGTTTTTGGGGGGCTGCTGGTGTGGCCTTTTGCTTGCCCAGGGGTGGTGGTGGTGCATGGACTGAGTGTGCCTGTGGTGTTGTCTCACTCTCTTTGATGTAAACATCATGGATGGCATTGGATTGTGGTGATTTCTGGCTGTTTTTCTGTTTTTTGGGGGTGTACTGTTGATGTGGACTGGCCATGTGGGTGGTGGTGGTGGCCATCTTGAGTGCTGGCTGGTACAGGCAACATGTGCTTGGGGTGTAAGGGGGCCATTTTGAGGAGAGGCAGTGTCTGAGGCCTGCACTTATTTTGCCTACTTTTCATCCCTTATGCCCAGGGGTAGTGAGTGTTGCATGGGCCTAGTGTTTCTGTGGGGTGTCTTCTTGAATTTAAACATAATTGAGGCCATGGATGGGCTGGGATTGTGCTTATTTTATTGTTTTTTGTCGTTTTTGGGGGGCTGCTGGTGTGGCCTTTTGCTTGCCCAGGGGTGGTGGTGGTGCATGGACTGAGTGTGCCTGTGGTGTTGTCTCACTCTCTTTGATGTAAACATCATGGATGGCATTGGATTGTGGTGATTTCTGGCTGTTTTTCTGTTTTTTGGGGGTGTACTGTTGATGTGGACTGGCCATGTGGGTGGTGGTGGTGGCCATCTTGAGTGCTGGCTGGTACAGGCAGCAACATGTGCTTGGGGTGTAAGGGGGCCATTTTGAGGAGAGGCAGTGTCTGAGGCCTGCACTTATTTTGCCTACTTTTCATCCCTTATGCCCAGGGGTAGTGAGTGTTGCATGTGCCTAGTGTTTCTGAGGGGTGTCTTCTTGAATTTAAACACCATTGAGGCCATGGATGGGCTGGGATTGTGCAGATTTTATTGTTTTTTGTCGTTTTTTTGGGCCTGCTGGTGTGGCCCTTTGCCCAGGGGTGGTGAGTGTTGCATGGGCCTAGTCTTTCTGTGGGGTGTCTTCTTGAATTTAAACACCATTGAGGCCATGGATGGGCTGGGATTGTGCAGATTTTATTGTTTTTTGTCGTTTTTTTGGGCCTGCTGGTGTGGCCCTTTGCCCAGGGGTGGTGAGTGTTGCATGGGCCTAGTCTTTCTGTGGGGTGTCTTCTTGAATTTAAACATAATTGAGGCCATGGATGGGCTGGGATTGTGCTTATTTTATTGTTTTTTGTCGTTTTTGGGGGGCTGCTGGTGTGGCCTTTTGCTTGCCCAGGGGTGGTGGTGGTGCATGGACTGAGTGTGCCTGTGGTGTTGTCTCACTCTTTTTGATGTAAACATCATGGATGGCATTGGATTGTGGTGATTTCTGGCTGTTTTTCTGTTTTTTGGGGGTGTACTGTTGATGTGGACTGGCCATGTGGGTGGTGGTGGTGGCCATCTTGAGTGCTGGCTGGTACAGGCAGCAACATGTGCTTGGGGTGTAAGGGGGCCATTTTGAGGAGAGGCAGTGTCTGAGGCCTGCACTTATTTTGCCTACTTTTCATCCCTTATGCCCAGGGGTAGTGAGTGTTGCATGGGCCTAGTGTTTCTGAGGGGTGTCTTCTTGAATTTAAACACCATTGAGGCCATGGATGGGCTGGGATTGTGCAGATTTTATTGTTTTTTGTCGTTTTTTTGGGCCTGCTGGTGTGGCCCTTTGCCCAGGGGTGGTGAGTGTTGCATGGGCCTAGTCTTTCTGTGGGGTGTCTTCTTGAATTTAAACATAATTGAGGCCATGGATGGGCTGGGATTGTGCTTATTTTATTGTTTTTTGTCGTTTTTGGGGGGCTGCTGGTGTGGCCTTTTGCTTGCCCAGGGGTGGTGGTGGTGCATGGACTGAGTGTGCCTGTGGTGTTGTCTCACTCTTTTTGATGTAAACATCATGGATGGCATTGGATTGTGGTGATTTCTGGCTGTTTTTCTGTTTTTTGGGGGTGTACTGTTGATGTGGACTGGCCATGTGGGTGGTGGTGGTGGCCATCTTGAGTGCTGGCTGGTACAGGCAGCAACATGTGCTTGGGGTGTAAGGGGGCCATTTTGAGGAGAGGCAGTGTCTGAGGCCTGCACTTATTTTGCCTACTTTTCATCCCTTATGCCCAGGGGTAGTGAGTGTTGCATGGGCCTAGTGTTTCTGAGGGGTGTCTTCTTGAATTTAAACACCATTGAGGCCATGGATGGGCTGGGATTGTGCAGATTTTATTGTTTTTTGTCGTTTTTTTGGGCCTGCTGGTGTGGCCCTTTGCCCAGGGGTGGTGAGTGTTGCATGGGCCTAGTCTTTCTGTGGGGTGTCTTCTTGAATTTAAACATAATTGAGGCCATGGATGGGCTGGGATTGTGCTTATTTTATTGTTTTTTGTCGTTTTTGGGGGGCTGCTGGTGTGGCCTTTTGCTTGCCCAGGGGTGGTGGTGGTGCATGGACTGAGTGTGCCTGTGGTGTTGTCTCACTCTTTTTGATGTAAACATCATGGATGGCATTGGATTGTGGTGATTTCTGGCTGTTTTTCTGTTTTTTGGGGGTGTACTGTTGATGTGGACTGGCCATGTGGGTGGTGGTGGTGGCCATCTTGAGTGCTGGCTGGTACAGGCAGCAACATGTGCTTGGGGTGTAAGGGGGCCATTTTGAGGAGAGGCAGTGTCTGAGGCCTGCACTTATTTTGCCTACTTTTCATCCCTTATGCCCAGGGGTAGTGAGTGTTGCATACTTGCATGTCCCTAGTCTTTCTGTGGGGTGTCTTCAATGTAAACATCATGGATGGCATGGGATTGTGCTCATTTTTCTGTGTTTTGTCGATTTTTTGGGGTGTATAACTGAACTGATGTTCCTCTGTCTTCCATTGCTTTTAGGTGCACAAGAAGACTCAATAGAACCACCAGTGCCAGGAAGAAGTCCTGCAGCGGTGTGTGCAGCATAACGTCACGCGACGTCACGTCTGGACACAGAACCCTCTGCAACTCGTGCAACTGCTGCCTGCTGACCTGCTCTGAAGAAGATGGCCCCAAAAAAAGTAACCCGTAGCTCCTCTAGCAAGAAAGGTGCCAGTAAGGAGCAGAAGAAGCAAGTTACCAAGGACACTGGTGTGCCGCCCGCCCCTTTTTTTGTGAGTAAAAAAAAAAGTATGCCTGCAGCAGCTGCAGCGGGATCTGCTGGGGACCAAGCTGGCAGCAGCACCCCCGCTCCATTGGGCTCAGTGCCACCACCACCACCACGCCAACTTAAGTCCAAGCCCTTGAGTGCTGCAGAGGCAGCCAGTATACTTCTTCAATCACCATCGACCAGTGATGTTGGCTCATCGCAAGAAAGCAGCAGCAATGTCCCTCAATCAACACAGGTTGTTGTAGCTCATCTGACGAGTGTTGAACAACCACAGCGGCAACAACAATCACATGTGCAAGTACAAGCCCAAGTACATGTGGAAGGAGAGGCAGCGCAAGGAGATGCGCATGCAGAGGTGCATGGAGGGTCACAACAAGTGCCCACAATAGTTGTTCCTCCCGAAGTAGGGGCACATCAGGAAATCGACAATCAAGGCGAGGTATCATTTGAGGAAGCCACTCCTCCTGATGATCCTTCATTGTCTTCCACAACCCTAGCAAGGAAGAGATCAAGGGTGGTGTCTACATCCTCTTCAAGCACACCTCCTTCTGATGATACGGATCAAACTTGGGAACCAGCACCACAGCCGTCTGAGAGTGAGGCACACCATGATCCAACAAAGGTACTTAAGCGTAAAAGGAAGCTCGTCCAAAGTCTCAGACTTATGGAGTGTGATGAGGCTCAACAAGAAGTGGCGGATACTGCTGCTGATGAAGACTCTGCCAACGACGACCCAGTCATCATAAAGGTCACTGCAGCCCCAGCGGGCATGCAGCAAACAGACATTTTGACCCTAGCCCGAAGAGCTGCTGAGCGTGATGATGATGATGATGTTGTCGATGAGGAGGCAGTGGAAACACCACAATCATTGGAGTTAAGTAGTACACCAACTCGTCCCGCTTCCATATTTCTTTCTGGCAAGAAGAGACCTCCGTCAACCTCGACCTTAATTAGTGGCGGTGAAAGTGCAAAACGTACAAAAGTTGGGCAATCCAGATCCTCCACTTCATCTGGCATTAGCTTCATGACCACCACCACCAGTATCGCCGCCTCCTCCATGTCCCACAGACACTTCAAGTCCCCCGTTTGGGACTTCTTTACTGTTTGTCCAAAAAATCCAAAGTTTGCCATTTGTACCATTTGTAAGCAAGCAGTTAGTCGTGGTAAGCCAGGTACCAACTATGGTACCGGAGGCCAGAGAGGTCATCTTAGGAGACAGCACACTGTCAAATGGTTTGCGCACCTAGATGCGATCAAGAAAGGCCAAATTCAAGGAAACGTTGATGTTTCATCTGATGATGACGAGCAGGAAGAAGACGTGTCAAACACTTCCCTTACACCCAGTACCCCTGTCAGCAGCACACCCAATGTGAGGCACACTAAGAGTGTTGGAGCGAGTGAGACACCAACGCACAAAAGTTCACCAGCGAGCAAAATTGGGTCAACGAAGTCATTATCAGCCCGTAAATGCTTGGTCCAGGGCAACATTAGAACAATGCTTACTTCAGACGTGCCATATGAACGCAACCACCCACTGACGCGTCTGTATAACACTAAGCTGGCTAAAATGCTAGCTGTGGACCTTCTACCTTTTTCTTTTGTAGAAGCGGTAGGTTTTCTTGAATTAGTTGCAACGCTCTGCCCTAAATGGAAGGTTCCGAGCCGGTTCTATTTTGCCAGAGTTGCGGTTCCAGCACTACATGAAGATGTGCTGCAGGCGATTGGGGCAGCTTTGCAGAAGAGTGCTGTTCACACAATACATCTGACAACAGACATGTGGACCAGTGGCCCAGGCGATGATTACATGTGCATCACTGCACACTGGGTCTCTTTTTCAGGTGTTATAGCAAAGCTAAACGCAGGTGTTGACCCGGACCAAGTTTTCAAAGCTGCTCGGAAACATGCAACACTAGCCATGTTTGCCTTGGAGAAAAGTCACACAGCAGAAAACCTTTTGGAAGAGTTTGACAAAAAGGTGTTGTCAATGCTATCCCCCCTAAAACGCAAGATTGGTTATGTTTCCACGGATAATGGCGCCAATGTAGTTAAGGCCATGTCACAGGGTCACCATGTTAGAGTGCCGTGTTTGGCGCACTGTATCAACCTGGTAGTTCAAAAATTCTTGAGTGATAAAGAGAGTCCAGCGTTCGAGGTAATGGCCACCTGCCGCAAAATGTGCAACCATTTCAGCCATTCTTTTAAGGCCCGGAAGCATCTGCGGAGACTGCTACTTCAACGTGGAATGCCAGTGAAAGCACTCATCCAGGAGGTGGCAACACGTTGGAACTCAACCTTCTACATGCTTGAGCGTCTGCATGAGCAGTATACGGTACTCGATCACTATTTCTTGACAGAGGCTACATCTCAGAAGGAGGACCTGCGGATGAGTAAGGCGCAATGGGCCATAGTTAAAAGCCTGACAGACATGCTTCGTCCTTTTGAGTTCTTCACGCGTGCAGTCAGCCAGGAGGACTGTAATTTGGGAAAAGCTATCCCATTGTTGTGCATACTGGAGCACCAACTGATGGCGGTTTCTTCTGAGTTTGAAAAAGATGAAAAAAAAAAAAAACCATTTCATTTTGTCTGAGAAATTATTACATCGCCTACGTGGTGATGAACGTCTTAAAAACATCAACTCAGATCAGCATTACATTTGTGCTACTATTCTGGATCCACGCTACAAAAAGGCGCTGGCAGACAACGCATTCTTTCCTTTCGCTGATGCAGATGTTCAAAAGTACAAACATTGGTTAGCCTGGTCAGCCAAGAGGTTTGAAAAAGAACGGCAGGTTATTGAAGGAGAAGCCAGTACATCAGCATCAGCATCAGCAGGCCATCCGCAGTCACAAGAATCCACTTCTGCACCTGTGGCTGGGGCACAAGTGACCTCTCAGCCGTTAAAGACACCGGCAACTGGATCATCTGCACCACACACAATGACAACACTAACAGTGGCTGGGGAGGAGGATTGGCTAAGTTTGATGGGGTATGGTTCTCTAAAAAATGTCACAGGCACAGCAAAAAGTAAGCAAAGTGGAGGAACAGTTGATGACCTTGAGTCGATGGTGCAGGACTATCTGAATGACTCAACAGTGGTCTTTCTTAATGAGGAGCCATTGCAGTATTGGCATGGCAAAAAACAATTGTGGCCACAGCTCTACAACCTGGCTATAAACTATTTGTCTTGCCCACTCGCAAGTGTGTCTTCTGAACGTGTTTTCAGTGCTGCTGGTGGCATTGTAACTGCCAAACGGAGCCGCCTATCGCCCAAAAATGTGGAGCGGCTGACAATGATCAAGATGAATCAGCACCTCATACCACCAGATTACAAAGTGCGAGAAAGCACGCCACATGAAGACGATGAGGACAGCAACGTAGATGAGGGGATTTTTTCTCTGTTCGGTGCCACTGACCTCATCCAGCCTGAATTCGCAGAGTATGATGACGAAATCTTGTTCTTATTCCCTGACACCGAGCCCTGAAAATGAGACAATCAATCAAGAACTTTCTTTTTCGTCCTTATTCACTTTTATTCCTGTGTGCTTTGTGTCTCTCTTTCTTTGTTTTGCACAGTTAATTTAATTCAAACTTTAATCACCTAATCCCAAAAAGAAGACCATCATCAGTACTGTCTTCACTTGTTTGCTTATTGATTTGAAGGTGCCGCAGTCTACATTCCTCAGGTTCACAAGTTCTGAAGAACATGCTCCTCTATCCTCCTCCTCCAGACTGCGATTTCCCTCCAAGCAGAGTGCTGGATTACGCACAATGAAGAAAGACTCAGCACTTGTGGGGGTGTTGTACTTCTTTGCGGGTGAGTTGACGGTTTTGGGCCCATTGCTGTGAAGCTCTAATAATGGACAAAAGTGTTTTGGACCAAATATGAGGTGAAAATTTCTTGCCGTTTTTGCTGACTTGCTTGCCTTTGAGGTGCTCTTTGGCGGGGTTCCGGGGGTTTGTGTGTAATTTTTGGTGTCTGTCGAAGCACTGCTGCGACAGTCTAATCTTGATTGCATTTGCTTTTCAGGAAATCCGTGGTGGAAAACAGGAGTTATGATGATTGATGATGACCTAGCTGCACAGCGCGTTACTTTGGACCGAAGGCCGAGAGATATTGTAAGTATGAGATTTAGCTTTTTCGCTGTTTGGGGGTGTTGTCGGGTGTTTTTTTGCGGGTGGGTTGGCGCCGGCGGGTCTTGCCTGGGGCATTCCTGGGAAGGTCTAATACCGGATACAAGTGTTTTGGACAAAATCCATAAGGAACAGCCTTTTTTTTGCCATTTCTTCAGACATCTTGCTCAATGTAGCATTTTGGGGGGCTTCCTGCTGTTCGTGGGTGGGTTGCGGCCGGGGTCTCTGTCGAAGCACTGCTGCGACAGTCTAATCTTGATTGCATTTGCTTTTCAGGAAATCCGTGGTGGAAAACAGGAGTTATGATGATTGATGATGATGACGACCTAGCTGCACAGCGCCGCGTTTGGACCGAAGGCCGAGAGACATTGTAAGTATGAGATTTAGCTTTTTCGCTGTTTGGTGGTGTTGTGTCGCGTGTTTTTTTGCGGGTGGGTTGGCGCCGGCGGGTCTTGCCTGGGGCTTTCCTGGGAAGGTCTAATACCGGATACAAGTGTTTTGGACAAAATCCATAAGGAACAGCCTTTTTTTTGCCATTTCTTCAGACATCTTGCTCAATGTAGCATTTTGGGGGGCTTCCTGCTGTTCGTGGGTGGGTTGCGGCCGGGGTCTCTGTCGAAGCACTGCTGCGACAGTCTAATCTTGATTGCATTTGCTTTTCAGGAAATCCGTGGTGGAAAACAGGAGTTATGATGATTGATGATGATGACGACCTAGCTGCACAGCGCCGCGTTTGGACCGAAGGCCGAGAGACATTGTAAGTATGAGATTTAGCTTTTTCGCTGTTTGGTGGTGTTGTGTCGGGTGTTTTTTTGCGGGTGGGTTGGCGGGTCTTGCCTGGGGCATTCCTGGGAAGGTCTAATACCGGCTAGAAGTTAGTTGGACAAAATCCATAAGGAAACACCAGTTTTGGCACTTTGTAAGTTAGGGTTCGTTAGGGTTAGCCCTAGCAGCAGGATTGCATGTGTTTAGGGGGGTTCTATTGCAACGCGGTTCTGTTGTTGTAGAGCACTGTTGGAGCGATGCTGGCTATGGATACTTTTGCTTGCAGGCAAGTGGTTTGAATACAATCCACGGTCTGTATTTGGGTCTACTGTTACTTTCAAAGTACGTTTTGTAACCATTTTTCTGCTAGGCATCATCAAAGTGTGACTTTTTGAACCACACAGCGTACATACCTTTTATTTATTTATCAGTGGTATTGTAATAGCACTTCCTGTTTTCCGTTCAATAATTACAGGCCGGGTTTCAGTCAACATCCGCCAGGCAGGCAGTGGACAGGGTGTCTCTTCTGTCAGTGGTCACCACCACATTGATGGACGAAGCGTCAGCTGGAATGGAGGAGTGCCGCCAATAAGAGGAATTGTTTGCTGCATGCAACTTACTTACCAATTTCAACAGGACAACTCCAACAACATACGCAATACAGATACAGTATCCATTGTTGTCTTTTATTCTATGAGTGTGACTGCATGTGCTTACCTTTACTTTGTAACCAAAGATTGTCTGTAAACTCTGTATCTTCAATTATTGTTTGTCCATGCTCTGCTTTTTTTTTCTTCTCTCAACAAAACCTACCCAAAAAGAAACCCCCATTCCCATCCATTTTACAAACCCTAACCCTCTTCCCCCGGGCTGTGTTGTTTTGCTTGATGTCTGACTAAAATGACATCAATAATTCCACACACTTGCTGGGGAGGATAAGGTGATAGCAGCAACAGGCTGGTGAAGGAATACGAGGATATCTTCTAGACTTACTCAGCTTCAGTACTATATCTTCTAGTAGTAGTAGCCAATGTCAAATAAATTCAACGCAAGTACTAGTTATACTTGCAATACTTTACCATTTGTTAGGCTACATTATGGCACTGTTCTAGTGTACTGTCACCTGCTATTTTCTCGATCGTACCGTAACCGTTGTAATGCTACAGTAAGGAGTACAAACAAGGTTTCGTTTTCTTTTTTTCCATAGGCATGCAACTGCCACTGTGTCACACCACTAGTAACACCGCAATGAGGAAATGTCACCCGCCCAGGAATGACAACGTTAATCCCCATTTCACCTGGAGCCAGCCCTGGGCCTAGCCCTAATTTCTAACACAAATTACAGGTAAGATAAGCGTTTGGTGGGAGGTAGTATAATGGAGTATTATTTCGGAGTAGACAAGAGTTTGACGGTTGTACTACTAAAGTCCTACGACTGTTCAGGAAAACAAAGTTACTGTTACACCCCCGCCCCCCACCCACCAGACTGAAAAGCAGTAAAAAACAGGTATGGTCAGATAAAGTAGTTGAAAAATATATTTATTTATCCCTAACAAAATAATCTCCCTCACCCACCCTAACCCCAACGATTGTCTCTGAAACGTCCCAAAACGATCCCAACTCCCAAATCCCACCCCCCAAAAGTCTATAAAAAAAGGGCAAGGGACACTCCACTACTGGAGGGTGCTGGTGCTGGTGCATGATGCGGCATGGGCATCATACTCCTTGCGGAGGGTGGCAAGCTCGGAGCGGAGGCCCTTAACCAAGGTCTTATACCTCAGGACCTCCTGCTCCAGGTTGGACATGCGGACTCGGAGGCGGTGTTGGCGTTCCTTGCAGCTCCTGTGGGGGGCAGCTGGTGTTTCCGGTGCTTGGCGGTGGCGGTCGGCTTTCTTAGCCCGGCTCGGTCCCGCTGGTTTAGTCACGGAGGAGGATGCAGTCGAAGATGTTGCCCCGCTCGACTGCGTGTCCTCCTCCTCCTCCAGGGCCACCAGCCGCCGATACTCGGCGACTGTGGCCTCCAGCCTCCGTTGCCGGGCCAATCTAGCCTGCTCCCTCCTTGTTGTTGATTTGGAAGAAGGAGCAACTATATGAAGAAAGAAAGACATAGTCTGTAACCAATGCTCCTTATTAATAACACAAAGTGATTGAGCCGAAAGTTGGGTCACAGAGTACAAGTAGCAAATTGAAAGCACAGTACATAACTATTGAGGACAGTATCTATGTAACCCTCCCACTTCTGCATCCTTGCTCTAACAGTAGTGGTAGTTTAATGAACTAATTCTACGACCACTATGGACTTCCATTACAGTCGACTATGACAGTACACCAGTCTTATTCTTCTTCTTCTCTCTTGTTTAGGGAAATGGGTACGTTATCTTATGCAAGCCGGCAGAATGACATGGACACAGCACAGTGAAGTTGCACCCGAGAAAAAAAGTTGCACACCATGATGATGGAGACAGACTTGCGTTACTGTACCGGTCCAGTACATGCAGGTGGTGAAGCTATTACTTTTCTATTACGGGTGGCACTGAGAATACTCTGTTACAAGGGCTACTGCTTAATTAATTTACCTTTCACCCTACAGTGCAAATGAGTACTAGAAAAGGAAACTGAAGAAGCTAACTAATTTGATTATCTATCACTTCACATGGGACGTATTTAATGACAGATGAGATGACTTTAGGTGCTTTGCTTAATATTGAGTGAACACAGTGATACACCCACACATGAATGACGTACTACAAGTAAACTAAAGTTATTAAGAGAGGTACGGAGTGTCCACCGTAATAACCAGATATATGCTGTGAATGCAACGCAATACAAAGTACTGCTACTATTCATGGAAGTATTGGACACATTTACAATTTCTTTTCCTTGCCTTCCCTGCACTGGGACGGACGTGCGGGTGCGGTGGTACATGCTCTTCAAGGTAACACTTACTTCACCTGGCGACCATCTACTCTCTCTAGATACACATTTGCTATGTAAGAGTCAGAGAATACCATGCTCCAGGCATCCATTCATTCAAAGTATACGCACACATACAGTTTCTGTTTCACCCACCCAGGCTGCTGTCCTTCCACCCATCCTTGCTTCATCATTGACCCAGCCATGCACCATACCATATTCTTTCCTTCCCAGCCACCTCTGGGTCCAAGCAAACACATATCGTTCTTCTTTGCCAGCCATCATACAAGTTCGCGTCCCACTTACTTACACCCTTCTTTCGCTTTTCGTTCATCCCATCCATCACGTTCGTCTAAGAACTTATTGGGATTCTTCTCACCAAAAACTTCACAGCTAAGTCGAAGTACATTTCGAGGAGGCTACTACCTGGTTGATTTGTAATTGTAATACACCCGTGCAGAAAGCACACTATGCAGTCTTCAATCTCAATAAGTAAGGAATATATAGCTTACCTGTTTCCGCCACCACCGTTTGATCCCCCACAGGAACGGCCACCAGCTCTTCTACCGCCGCATCCTCCCCAGAGGCCTCCGAGTCCAAGTCCAACACATCAGCCACCTCCGCGCTGGCCCCGTCACCAGATGTTACACCTACAAAGTACATTTAAGAAAGTTAGAATACACCACTCACTACTATATAATATTTGGTCTAGGAGAAATGTTAAAAAAACAGAATACAATGTAATAATTTGTGACTGTCTACTCCATAGTAAAAATGTCCCATTTTCCAGGGAAGGCTGTTGTCTTGCTGCACTTTTATGCACAACTGATGAATGCTTGCTTTTGATTTTTAACACGCACCACTTTTTCTCCTAACAGACAGAAGCTTGACTCCTGAGTCCTAAGAACACGACCAGGATCAAGTTCAAAGTAGGTGAGAGTTCGGCTCGACCACAAGAAATGTGTCCAATTAATCGTCAGCACTAACCACTTTTCCGTTTACAGTTAAATAGTTTTATGACAAAGTAGATTTCAATAAATGTGTTTACTTTTAATAAAGCTTTTACACTTAAATAGACTCTGTGGTTTTTGTTCCTCTAGACTAGAGTGGATGAGCTAAAGGTTTTGGAATTTTTGCAAGCATGAGTGCCTCTGACACTTCTTGACTGTGCTGTGACTCCGTACTACTCTCTTGTCCTGCGTACGATAATCTAGAGATCATTGGGGATCTATAATCGGTGACTTCGGGAGCTGAATGACTCTGCCACACTATCTAGTCAGTAAGGAGACAGTGCATAGAGGTATTGCTGAATATAATGGGAGTCCAATGGAATTGCCAAATGTCCAATCTTAGTTAGCTACACAGACAGACTAATAAAAATAGTCTAGTAATACCACAGGGAGTCATCATATTCGAGGCAGGATAAGAATTTATATTCAGTCTACAAGAAGATCAAAGACGATTTAGAAAAAATCGAATGAGGAACGCTAGGAAAAAATAGGTACTGTTTAGTAAAATGTAAACTTACTGGGGCCAGCAAAGGAGCCCTCGCCTGCCCGATCCTGGCCTGCATCCTCAGCACCCTCCTCCTGTGTCCTCTTGCCCTTGGGGGGAGCTGATGTACAACATGAAAGAAAGAAAAACCATAAAACATGGATGAGATTTTTCAACCAAATCAATCATTTCAAAAGAACAATAACAACATATTTTGGAAAAATAGCAAATAGATAGACAACTATTCCACGGGATCTATCTCATGTGGTATACTACGTTATTCGTATTGCCTGATTTGCGGAACGTTGACTTAGAAAGTTCCTATGTAACTCAATAAACAGACTACTAAAGAGGTTTGCCTAGGCCTGGCACTGCAGGCAGTAGTGCACAACACGTGACAGACAAAGTCCATCCTGCTTGCAGATCAGTGAATACTCAAACTATCAATCCACCCGCCACCACCGCCACTATTTCTTCTGATAGCCATGTGACTGTCTAAAGGAAGGACACTGGACTTCAGTCTGTTGGGGCTGATTTATAAGTCCCTTGCGGAAGTTGCGGCTGATTTTCCTCCATTGTTGCGTGCCTTTTCTGACGCAGCGGCAGAACAAAAGACTCGCCATGGTGTTGGTGCGGCGTATATATTAAAAAAAAAACACATATGGGCATATGGGCGATGCATCACGTTGTAAAGCCCTGCGCCATCAGGGGGCGTTCCGGCGCAAGGGAGGGCGTACCTGCGCAGGAACGAATCCTAAAAGTGGCTGAGGGAAATCTACAAGATGTCAATCAGTCATTTTTATGACAATGATGCATGACTCAAACCCTGCGCGCTTGAAGCCGACGTACGGCTTGATGCAGCATTGGGGAGATAGGGTACCCCAGAGCATTGCTGGAGCTGCGCCATCGTTGGCACGCAACTCCAGCAATGCGCTGCCTTTACGGCACAGATGCGTAAGGCTTCTGTGACGTTTTGGGCCAATGGGTGGTGGTGGCATGGCACACAATTACTGCCGCATCCCTGCTACTTTGCAGGGATGCGCCGGTAATTGAAAATATGACCCTTACTGTCTAGCATTACGCAGTTCTTTTCTTTACAGTACACTGATACATAATTTCTCAGGCCAATGAAATGCTTCTGAACACAACATACAAAACAAAGAAGCATAGTAGCAAGCAAGGCTACTGAGAAGGAGAGCAGTGCACCTGAAAATGAAATGCATAGAAGATTTTGAAATATAATTTACCTCAATGTAATCGGCAGCATTATTGCTCTTGGTAAAGAACAAAGATTTGCAAATAACAGAGCCGGATAAAACAGAGTAGTAAATGTACTACTACTACTACTCACCAAGCCCGGGGACCTCTACGCCGAGCGCGTCCAGCAAGTCCCGCTCCCGGTCCATGACATCGGTCCAGCGGTGGGTGGCCTGGTTATACGTGCGCCGGACCCCAGAGATCTTGTACATGGCCCGGCACACCTTCTCCCACCGCTGGCGGCGCTCCCGGATGCCATAGCCGGTCGCGATCTTGCCGCCTCCCAGGATCGTCTTGGGGAGGCGGCGCTGGACATGGAAGATCAGTGCCGCCACTTCCTCCGCGCTAAAGATCTCCCTCGGGACCACTTGCTCCCCCCTTAAACGCCCGCACGGGAGCCGGGCACGGGGTGCGGGACCCTTCCCCTTCTCAGGGTGCTTCCCGGCTCCCTTTACCATGGTCTGGGCAGAAATAAACTTAAATGATAAAGAAGAAATAGAATAGTGAAGAAGAAAATAAAAGAGTTTAAAAAAGTAGTTTAAAAGTAACTAAAAGCTGCAGAAAACACAAAAATATAGAGCTAGAAAAATAGAGGGTTAGATAATAAGTAAAATTAGATCAAAAAAACTTCAAACAAGCAAAGGATGGCAGAGATTGAGAGAGGATAGAGAAAGCATGCCCAGAACCATAGCAATGAATGAGAAACAAGATGGCCGCGCCCGTTCACGACCGCGTGGGTAAGTTCGCGCGAGATTTTCCTTGCGAGTACGCGCGAACTTGTACTCGCGAGCAGCACACTTTGCGAGATTACACATAGCGGGCGGAAACGGAATTACGTCACGCCAACAAGATGGCCGCGCCCGTGTACGACCGATAGGGTAACTTGGCAAACGAATAGCTAGAAGCGCCTCGCGAACACGCGCAAGATCACGCGAACATACACGTCGCAACAAAAACAATTTTGTATTCGCACGTATTCGCGGCTTCCGAAATCGATCTCGCACGGATTCGCGCCCCAAATAACGCGCGAAATTGCAAAAAAAACGATTTTAGCTAAAATGAAAGCAATGAGCAGGTGCAAAAGTTCAAACTTAACATTAGTAACATTCAAGGTAGTGCTTCCTGATGGGCCCCTCCAGAGTTTGCAACAATTCTATGACCCTGCTATGACCCAAACAGCAGGCTCATAGAATAGCACCATAAAGGTCCTGTAAAAAAAAAAAAATCACTGCAACAAATAGCAAATTACAGATAAGGAAGGAAGCAGGTGCCAGCCAGACTGGAACTTTCAAAATTACTGACACATTAATGAAACACAAATTAATTGATGGCAGTTGAAGAAGGGCAGGTGTGCTAGCTTTTTTCAACCACCATAATCTACAGTAATAAATAAACCTAATAGGTGCCTGTGAGGATGTACTAGAGGGTGGCATGGGTGTCCCAGAGGGTGGCAGTGGTGAAACAGAGGGTGCTGTGAACCTGTGATGATAAACCAGACGTAGAAACAACATAGTCGCGGCCGTTGCAAGCCGAAAAGTAAGTTCGCAATTGCGAACTTGTCCCAAAATCGGCGCAAACACGCGCCAACACAAAAAACGGAAAAATCCGCAAGTCCGCTAGAGTTCGCGGATCTTCGCGGATTGCGAATCCGTAAATACGCAAGTTCGCGGATTGCCAATCCGCAAAATCCGCCCATGCTTATATATATATATATATATATATATATATATATATATATATATATATATATATTACCTACTGGCGATAGCCAGTAGGTATATATAGTTAGGATTTTTTTCCTATGGGATTTTTGAAAATTCTATGTCGAATAACTTTGGCGTTTGAGGACAGAATTGGCTGAAATTTTCAGGAAAATGGAACATTTTGTTTCTGAGCAGCCCCTGAAAATTTGGGGGGGTTTCGTCAAGGGGGGGCCGAGAAAAAAGGGGGGTCCCAAAACGTGTTTTTCTCATGCAATTTTCCATAGGGCGGTTGGCCTCACTTTTAGCCTGAACGGCTGAATGGATTTACACCAAACTTGGCAAAATTGTAGGGACTGGTAGCCCGATGTGCCTTTGCTATGTCTCAAGATATAGGCTCCAGTGGTTTTTACGAAAATTAACTTTGAAAAATATATATTGGGCTACATTGGGCTATATATATGTTGGAGCCCAAATGTAGCCCAATGTAGCCCAATGTAGCCCAATGTAGCCCAAAGATGGCCACCAGAGACAAAAAAAAACAAATGTAGCCCAAATATCAGCCAGATGTAGCCCAACTATAGCCCAATGACAGAATGTCCCAGAGTGTTCTAAAGAACAACTAGAGTGCTAACAGTCCTACTTATTACAAAGGTATGGCACACCTGAAGCCATCTTGATTGGAATAAAGTGGTAACTCTTAAAACATTTAATTTAAAAAGGAACAAAATGAGGGGGTTCATTTTGCCATAGAAAGTATGATTAGCGAATATATGACGAAATCCCGCATACCATCAGTCCGCAAAAAAATCCCGCATGTACTATTAGGCCGCAAATTAAAATAACGAAAACTTTTAGAACGAATATGCCTTTAGCATACACTAAACAACTAAACTACCCTAACCCCTAAAACACTACCCCCAGCATGACCCTACACTACACAAACAGTACAACACTACCCTAAACCCTAAAACACTACCCCCAGCATGACCCTACACTACACAAACACTACAACACTACCCTAAACCCTAAAACACTACCCCCAGCATGACCCTACACTACGCAAACACTACAACACTACCCAAAACCCTAAAACACTACACCCCAGCATGACCCTACACTACGCAAACACTACAACACTACCTTAAACCCTAAAACACTACCCCCAGCATGACCCTACACTACACAAACACTACAACACAACCCTAAACCCTAAAACACTACCCCCAGCATGACCCTACACTACGCAAACACTACAACACAACCCTAAACCCTAAAACACTACCCCCAGCATGACCCTACACTACGCAAACACTACAACACTACCTTAAACCCTAAAACACTACCCCCAGCATGACCCTACACTACACAAACACTACAACACAACCCTAAACCCTAAAACACTACCCCCAGCATGACCCTACACTACGCAAACACTACAACACAACCCTAAACCCTAAAACACTACCCCCAGCATGACCCTACACTACGCAAACACTACAACACTACCCTAAACCCTAAAACACTACCCCCAGCATGACCCTACACTACGCAAACACTACAACACTACCCAAAACCCTAAAACACTACACCCCAGCATGACCCTACACTACGCAAACACTACAACACTACCCTAAACCCTAAAACACTACCCCCAGCATGACCCTACACTACACAAACACTACAACACTACCCAAAACCCTAAAACACTACACCCCAGCATGACCCTACACTACGCAAACACTACAACACTACCCTAAACCCTAAAACACTACCCCCAGCATGACCCTACACTACGCAAACACTACAACACTACCCTAAACCCTAAAACACTACCCCCAGCATGATCCTACACTACGCAAACACTACAACACTACCCTAAACCCTAAAACACTACCCCCAGCATGACCCTACACTACGCAAACACTACAACACTACCCTAAACCCTAAAACACTACCCCCAGCATGACCCTACACTACGCAAACACTACAACACAACCCTAAACCCTAAAACACTACCCCCAGCATGACCCTACACTACGCAAACACTACAACACTACCCAAAACCAAGACTAGTTTCAGGTCGATATCCTATCCTGTTTCCGGGGTCAGCCCAATCTTTGGATGGTAAGGTGCCTGAAGGCATACTAGGTGTTCGGTGCCTGAAGGCGTACGTAGCGAACTGTCTGACAATTGGCCATACTACTGTGTCCGGTTTCGGGTAAACGCGTCTCGGATGTGAGGGCATTGGATGTCCCGGCCCAAATGTTCACTCTGGATGGAGTTCTCTTCACGGTCGTGAGCGGGACCAAGACTAGGTCAGGTCGGTATCTTATCCCGTTTCTGGAGCAACCCAAACTTGGTGTGGTAGGGTGCCTGAGGGAGTACGAAGTGATGTCGGTGGAGTATCGTCTCCGGGGGAAACGTCTACTCCTTATAGCCCCGCAGAAGCCTTTTAAGGCAGTTTCGTCTCCATCCTTCGCTAGGTGGGTCTGGTGGATCATGACCGCAGCGGGGTGGATGTGACGAGTTTTGGGGCCCTCTCCACGAGAGGGGTTATGGCCTCTACAGCCATTCAGATAGGTAGTCGACTGGAGAATGTTATGAACGCAGCAGATGGCCCTCCAAATCCGCGTTCAAGAAGTTTTGCTTTACTTCAAACCCATATATGGCACAGCAGCTTGGGTGGTGGATCAGCTTTAAACCTGCATAATCCTCGCCTCCGTCCTGACATAGAATGAAAAATTTCCTAGCTAACGTAACGGAAAGTTTCAATTCTATTAAGGACTAGGAGGCGAGGATTATCCCTCCCGAGACTTGCTGGTCTCGCCCCACCCTGGAGTCTACGTATGTCCAGTAAGTACTATCTTGAAATATGGGTTTGATATGATGATACTCCTATGTTGTTCTACGATGGTTTCTCTCTTGCATTGTTGCTTGTGTTATGTTCTCACTGACACGGGATTGTAGAGTTTTACTTCTATAGTTGAAGCTGAGCTATGTTGCCTTCCTTGTGTGCTATGTTCTCTCTGACACAGGGTCTGTAGAAATTTAATTCTATAATTGAAGTTGAGCTGTACTGCCTCTTTGTGTCTTCCTTCCATGGAAGAGGGACTGGATAACGGGTTGTCTTGTGTTGATTTAGGACAAGACCAGGAGATGGACTGAATGGATCTCCCGAGTTTCCTCACAGAGAAGAAGAGGAAGCGGAATGGACATCATGAGCTGATATACGGCGGATGCCCTTGCCATTGGACAGTGGTTGTTATGGACACTATGCCCCATGGGCTCATGGGAGTTGTGGTTCAATAAAGTTTTTTGTATGTTTTACTTTGAACCTGCTATTTGAATAAAGAGAAGAAAGGACTGCATAATCCTCGCCTCCTAGTCCTTAATAGAATTGAAACTTTCCGTTACGTTGCGCTAGGAAATTTTTCATTATTTTAATGAAATATAAGAGGATTTGAGAAGTCACTCAAAATGTGCCCTAATTTTTCTTTCTTCAGCACTAATCATAATTTCTATGGCAAAATGAACCCCCTCATTTTGTTCCTTTGCAAATTAAATGTTTTAAGTGTTAACACTTTTTTCCAATCAAGATGACTTCAGGTGTGCCATACTTTTGTCATAAGTAAGACTGTTAGCGCTCTAGTTGTTCTTTAGAACACTCTGGGACATTCTGTCATTGGGCTACATCTGGCTGATATTTGGGCTACATTTGTTTTTTTTTGTCTCTGGTGACCATCTTTGGGCTACATTGGGCTACATTGGGCTACATTGGGCTACATTTGGGCTCTAACTTATATATAGCCCAATGTAGCCCAATATATATTTTTTCAAAGTTAATTTTCGTAAAAACCACTGGAGCATTTATCTTGAGACATAGCAAAGGCACATCGGGGTACCAGCCCCTACAATTTTGCCAAGTTTGGTGAAAATCCATTCAGCCATTCGAGCTAAAAGTGCGACAGACCGCCCTACGGAAATTAACATGGGGAAAACACGTTTTGGGACCCCCCCTTTTATCTCGGCCCCCGCTTGACGAATCATCCCCCCCAAACTTTCAGGGAAGGACTGGAGCGCCGCGAGGCAAAGTTGCTGAAAAATTCATGCAGATTCCTCAACCGGCGCCAAAGTTATTCCCAATAGAATGTTGCGATTTCCCTATGGAAATCAATCCTAACTATATATATACCTACTGGCGACCGCCAGTAGGTACTATATATATATATATATATATATATATATATATATATGACAAGATTGAGATTGAAATGACACAGAGATTCATTCAAAGAGGTTATAAGGAGACGATCCTTAGAAGTGCATCCAATAAGGCCAGAACGCTGTCAAGACAGAATATACTTTTTGAACCATCTAGAACTCAGAAATTGAAAAATCTGGATAAAATGCGTAAAGATCAAGTCTCTTCAAGATTCATAACAACCTTTAATACTAAACATAAAGAAATAAGAGCAATTCTAAGAAAACACTGGTACTTAATAAGGAACGATCCAGTGTTAGGTTCGAAG